>NW_024100453.1:0-2400000 GCF_016545835.1 Crotalus tigris
TATATGGGATTGTGTGTCTCAGTGGATCAAATACATTTCCAAGTATATAATGTTGAATTTGTGCAAAAGCCTCATTTGAATTCATATGTTCAATTTTCCAGCTGCTCAGACTAACAGACCTTATTGCAAATTTTGAATGTTGTCCAGTTTTGAATGCTGTGCTCTATTAATACAGCCACATATGACACCTTCTTATTGGTGTGTCTGGTTATATCTTGTGTGTTAGAACATAATATATTTTCCAGTTTTATTCTGATATGTCAGAGGCTTGTTTTCTACCTTATGTTAAGAATACTTTAGAATTTCCATAGAAATACAGTATTCTTCTACAACAGTGGTTCTCAACCTTTTTAATGCCGCAACCCCAACCGGTCGTAAGTCAAGGACTACTCAACCAGTCGTAAGTCGAGGACTACTCAACTGGTGCAGCACCGTTTGCAGAATGGGACTTTTGGCAGGCTCAGCAGGGCAGAGACAGCCTGGAAAATTCCTATTGGCTTTTGAAAGCCATTAGAATTAGACTCTATTCAAGAGAGTCTATTCTATTGGCTTTCAAAAGCCAATAGAATAAAAGGGAGTAGCACAGCTAAGGAAAAGGGGGAAAAATGGCAGACTGCATTGTTTGGCAATCCCCGTGAAATGGCCGTTCGACCCCAAATGGGGTCCCGACCCACAGGTTGAGAACCACTGTTCTACAGTTTCCCCACCTGCCTCTATTTTCTGTTTTTAGAAAGTCCCAAGGAAACCAGCCTCACAATATCTTCATCTGGGATTTGATTGAAGAGTGAAACCCAGGAAAGGCAACAGATTAATAGAGAAATAGTTATGCTGTTTTACACACACACACACACACACACACACACACACACACACACACACACATCCCAATAAAGACACATCATAAAACAAAGTAAAAGCCAGAATTTATTTATATTTTGGATATTTTTATCCCACCTTTATTATCATTTTCATAGATAAGGCAGCAAACATACTAATAGTCCCCCTCTCCCCCTATTTTCCCCACATTCACCCTGTGAGGTAGGTTGGGCTGAGAGAAAGTGAGTGGCCCAAAGTCACCCAGCCAGCTTTCATGCCAAAGGCAGGACCGAAACTCACTGTCTTCTGGTTTCTAGTCTGGTGCCTTAACAATTAAAACAACAGTCTAAATTCAGCATCCAAACCCACAGTATACACATTAATCCAACAGGTTCTATTACTCCAAACCCAAAATTTGAAGAATAAACTAACTAGGCTTTTAATGCCTTCTGAAAGGTAGGCAGCATTGGGGCCAGTCAGACTCTTGAGGAGAATGTTCGTCCAAGGGACAGGGACAGTAACAGAGAAGCTTCATTCCTTGGGTTTCATCAGATGACATTGCCAAAGTGATGGAACGCAGAACACACCAATCCTGTCAGATCTTACTACATCAGAAAGTGCAACAAAAAAACAACAACATTTAAGGCATTTCTTACATACATCTCATAAGTATAGTTCAGTGCAAGAATTCTAGATCTCCTTTTTGTTTTCTTTTGAGAAATATCATAGCAACCAATTTGTTTTTCAACAGATTCAATGAGAACCAACTGTAAAGAAATAGACGAATTATTCAGCATAGCATTAGTAAGTATTTTCTGCTTCAGTATATACACCCACATCAATGGCTGGTCCAGATGCTTCAAGACACTTGAATTCAAGAAATTTCATGTTTGGAGTTATTTATTAATTATTGTCCTTATGCAGTATGTAGATCCCACCTCTTCCATTTGAAATTTCAAGAATATTCAGCTGTTAAGTTCATTTCTGTTTGCTGTGACTAATACCACAGGATTTTAAAGCTAAAAATTAGATTCCTTTATGATTGTTCTCAAGCAAAAACCGTGAGAAAGTAAGAAAAGGTCTTAGGTAAAATCACCTGAAATAATGTTCCTATACACATTGCAGTTTTTTAATATATTTTTTTCCTGCACCTGGTTCTTTCAGTGATTAGTGATTAGAACAGGTTAGTTAAATTGCTTTGGTTCAGTTTGGTTTAATGTAGAATGAGGTTTTTAATGTTAAAAAATATAGCATACTTTGCTTTCAAACCCATATCACATAGGGCAGCATAGCTGACTCAGGAATTCTGGGAGTTGAAGTCCATGAGTCATAAAAGAGCTGAGGTTGCCTACCCCTGACATAGGGAAAGTATATTGTGGCCAGGATTAGTGCATATTGTTTCCAGGTTTGGTGCATGAAAGTCGTGGTGGCGCAGTGGTTATAATGCAGTACTGCATGCTAATTCGCTGCTCTCTCTAGGCATTTGATTCTGAGCGGTTCAAGTTTGACTCAGCCTTCCATCTTTCTGAGGTCGGTAAAATGAGGACCCAGATTGTTGGGGGCCATAGGCTGATTCTATAAACAGCTTAGAGAGGGCTGTAAAGCACTGTAAAATGGTATAAGTCTGAGTGCTATTGCTATATTTCCAAAAGAATGTGCTTGTGATTTAGCAAGTTGTCCTGGCTTTAAAGGATCTTCTATTCCAGAAGAAGATTGACTTCCTTAGAATAAAATGCAGTAGATCTTTTCTGGTGTTCCCCTTACAATTTGTAAATTTCCCAGTGGGTTAATTGCCAATGGCTGGAATGTATTTGGATTTAATGCAAAAATATACATATGATCCCCCACGCCCTTGTGTGCATTCCCAAATTCCTCTCTGATTATATTGCAAACATTTTGGTAATGTTGTTTTCCGAAGTTTTGAGCTAGGTCATACAGCATACTGTAACCCTAGTAAAAACCCTGAAACTTTAACTTGGCTTAAAAAAACAATATAACTCCTCCTCTCCAAATAGGATTTCTATCTAAAATCCCTCCCAAAAATTTCCCGTAATTTCATCTGTGCTCTTTTTCTGCTTCATCATCCTTACCCACCCAAAACCAACTTAAGTGTTAATATATTATTTTGTTTCTCCAAAAATTCCTAGCTTGCACTTTCTGTTTCTTCTCTTGACATGGTTCCCTCTATTAGAGGTTTTGGCTGGATTAATAAACAAAATGGAACTCCTGAATTTGATTCTAGAGACCAAAAATTCATAGTAGCTCTTTCAAAAGTTCTCCAGCAACTAAGATCGATCACTACTATCGTAATGCAACATGCAGCTTTAGATGTGCAGTGCATTTGCTGTGTTATATTTATTACTTCCTATGGGCTCTGTCACTATGCAATTCCTAAAGGTACAGATTTTAGTCACATGTAGCTTCTGTTATCATTGTTTGATTTTGTAGTCATTTAGCTGCAATTACTTTTTATTTTATGTTTTTCTCTGCAGAGGACTTAGAGGGTTTTAAATTATTGTTTTAGGGTAAGAGGTAAACAAAAGCACAGGTATATTATGCATTCTTTGCACATGACAAATGAAAGGAGACCCCATTTGACTTAAAATATTTGACTATTTCCATGTTACTCTGCATTTTATTACAAGGATTTAAGGGGCTTTGAAAAGACCCTTGATTGAATTCCTTTTGAGATCAGTTGTGCAAATCCACAGCTGGTGTCACACAATGGATTCAGGAATATTACATTGATAGCCTCTCTAAACATTTGGTGCCTTGAATTTTACCTGGTACTTAAAAGAAGGAGATAGAATTGTTTGTCTGTGTTTGATGTCAATAAATGTTCTTACTGTTTGAACATATCTTATATCTGGGAATGTACTTTAACAAAGAATAAATAAACAGAGCTTTCAAGGAACAGCAGTTCATGCCATGTGTGTTAACACTTTGGGTGTGGAAGAACATCCAGATCAATTCTGACATCACCTGCTGCTATTCCCCTGCTCGTTTAAGCTTTTTCAATCTGTCAAGGTCCAGTTTCCTGAAGATCGCAATCCGATAATGACACTTCATTTGCATGCATGAATCTGTCACCAAATGGCTGAACTACAGTTTCCCTACCCATCTCTTTTCTTTTCCCCAGTCCTAGCTTTAAATAAAAGTACCCAGTGTTAGCTGGTATTGTTCCCTTTGCTGTTGCATCAGTAGGATTATCAGATAAGGACTGCTAAAATCCAGAGGACCGATACTTAGACAATTAACTCTTGACTGTCATCTGGATTTTTGCAGCTCAGTTCTGGTAGCCCTAGTTTCTCAGCTTTATGGTCTCCTGTTTCATCATTCCATACTGGTTTGGATGACACGTTGAGCAAATATTTTTGGTCAATGCACAGCTTGGGAAAGGTGAAGGCTTATTATGGGTGAAGGAAGGGCTTTCCTGTTTACAGTATAAACCGGCCACCACACTGGGTATCATCATTAAAAAAACACTTGAGATGGCAATTGGTTGAGCTGCTCCAAGTTATCTTTTCTAGCCCCGGAGAAGTTCTTTATGGTTCCAGCTTGGCTTTGTCTTCTTTCTTGGGCAGGTGGGCAGACTTCCAAACAAAGCACTGAGCTGAAGCCACCCACCATGGCCCTCTGTGGGAAACAGGAAGATAAACAGAGATTTCCTGTTCCTGCTCCATTCTGTCCTACACATATGGGAGCCAGATTATCTGAAGGCGTCAATAATCGGATGTGGAAGGACATGAAAAAATCAATACTATGTCTGATTCTAGAAAGGATTGGCTGTAGCATTAGAACACTGTGACCCATTTTTGTTCCTGCAGCTTCCAAGCTAACACTACGGGTTCTATGTTTCACCTACTTGTGAAAAATACAGATACAGATATTAATCTTTGGATAAGCCTAGGAGATACACCTCCCACGGACTTCATTATCAGCTGTGAATATAATTTCAGGCCATGCTAGATTGACTTTCCAGATACTAACTGTTGAGTCCTTGGCGGGAAGCAGACACGAGAAGCAGTTGAAGTTCTCAGTTTCCTTTATTCAGCGTTCAGCTTACAAGTAGATGGCTTCAGCAGCTCCCCAAACCTCCCAGCTTCTTATATAGACGCTTCCCGGGTAAATGTGTTACTTTTCCCGCGCCAGCACCCGCGCATGCGCATGGCGCTGGCGACAGCCTTTCTGGTCCCGGGCAGCTTTGCACCTGCCCGGGACTGCCTGCAAACGCCCGAGCCGTTTGCAAGGCTCGGGACATAACACCCCTTTCCCCCGGGCTAAAACTATTACCAACATATAAACATTTATTTTATACAGTGTTCTGCTTCTCAGTGCTCCTATCGTTACCTGGCTTTTGTTTAGCCAGCAATGTTATGTAATCCTCTAAGTATTTAGGAGACTTCTTTGCTCTCTGTGACCTTCTCAGCTCTGGGTTACTAGCATGAGTTCCCTGACTGGAGGGAGATGTGAGCCTGTTCTCCTTATTTTGCCTTGGTGCCTTCCAAGGACTGTGCCCCGCTGCCTGGCCTGCTTGCTCGCCCACCGGGCTCGTCAGGCCAGGGCTTCTGTCACTTTGTGACCTGGTTGACCTGCCTAGCTGTAGACCCTCGGGCCCCTTGAAGTGATAGCCACTGCTGGGCGTCTCTGTTGAACCTCCTAGGTCCGTCCAAGACCTGTCAGGAGGCTGACCATTCCCTGAACCCCGTTCTGTGTCCGGGCTTGTGTGGGTTTCTGTACTTTCCCAAAACTCAGTTACTCCCTGATTTGGGCTAGAGGTGTTGTAGTCGGGACTTGGTTCCTTGACCACCTCCCTGTATGTTTGACCCCCTGTAGAATTTGGGGTAAGGTCAGGCCAACCTTGGGGATTGTGTGCCAGCTCTCTTGCGGGGAATGATTTGTTGGGATGCCCCCGGGTATCCTCCGTGACTGGAGTGCTGTGTGATGTGTGTGGAAGGTGAGTATGCCCCCGGGGTGACTCCCTGGCTGGAGTAGGCGTGAGTGCCTGTTGTGTGGGTAAGCTCCATGAATTCCTTTTCGGAGCAATTGCGGAACCCTGGGATGGGCCGTTTGTGGCTCCATCAGTGGAGATGGGCAGCAGCTCGTGCCCTTCCCTTTGCTCCAAAGGGTCCCCCTCCCCCCCTGGAAAAGACCCAGGAGTCTCATCTGAAAAGTCCCGCCTAGGGCGGAGTTGGTCGATGTGCCGACGCAGGACACGACCGTTGTCCAGGGCAACCTCGTAGGAGAGAGGACCTGTGACCCTGGAAATAGAAGTGGGGACCCAGGTATGACCAGGCCCGTAATTGCGAGCCCAAACCGGGGCACCCACAAGTAGTTGTCTAGGTGCCCTAGGATGTGAGGTAGATGAAGGCAGTCTGTCCGGATGCAACCGGTCAAGTCTAGTAGTAAGTTGGCGCCCCCAACGAAGTTCAGCTGGACTTCTCCCTGTAGAAGTGGACGGTGTGGTGCGATAAGAAAGGAGAAAGTCAGCCAACCTGTGATGCCAGTCCCCGTAGGTGAGTCTTTTCAAGGCGTCCTTTGTGATGCGCACCATACGTTCAGCCATACCGTTGGTGGACGTGGCATGACGAATCATGTTAGCCTGTAAGAAAGCTTGGAATTCGGAGGAAGTGAATTGAGGACCGTTGTCAGACACGATGACATCTGGAAGCCCGTGTGCAGCAAAAATCCCCCTCAGTACCTGAATAGTCTTTGCAGTGGTGGTGGAAGAGACAGGTACAACCTCAAGCCATTTTGAATGGCTGTCAACAAGGACCAAGAAGAACTGGCCCTGAAAGGGTCCAGCGTAATCAATGTGCACCCTAGACCATGGGGACTGCGTTTCCTCCCATTTATGCACGGGAGCTTGGGGCATCTCTGGGCGAGATCGTTGGCACAGGTGGCATGCATGCACCTTAGCCTCAATATCCTTATCTAAAACAGGCCACCACAAGTGGCTGCGTGCAAGAGCCTTCATACGAACAATGCCAGGATGACCCTCGTGGAGGGATTCTAAGACCCTAGTCCTCATTGAGGAGGGAATGACAACTCTGTTTCCCCAAAGCAGACAACCCTGAGAAAGGGACAACTCGTTTCTTTTGGACCAGAAACTCTGAAACTCAGGACTAGGGCAGTGCTCAGGCCAACCGGACAAAACCCAGGAACGGACACGTGAAAGTGTGTGATCTGTACCTGTTTCAGCGGCAACATCCCTGGCACAAAGAGGGAGCTCGGGCAAGGCTTGGATTGATAGAATGTTGACAGCTGGCGCAGGGTCAGCTTCTACTACTGGCAGAGGCAATCTACTGAGGCCATCAGCATGGCCCATTTCTTTCCCAGGCTTGTGGAGTAAAGAAAAATCATATGCAGACAGAAAAATAGACCACCTAAGCATTCTAGGGGAAATGATTTGGGGAGTCTGCTTACGTGTGGTAAACAGTCCCAGCAGAGGCTTATGGTCAGTAAAGACCGTGAAATGCCTGCCATAGAGAAAATCGTGGAATTTTTTAATTCCAGCGACAACAGCCAGAGCCTCCCTGTCTATCTGAGCGTAGTTGCGCTCAGCAGAAGACAATGTTCTGGAGTAATATGCAACAGGAACCTGAGTTCCATCAGACCTGAGGTGGCTCAGGACAGCTCCTACCCCGTAAGGGGACGCATCACATGCGATGCACACAGGAAGAGATTCGTTGAAATGTGCAAGTACACTGTTAGAAGTGAGCAAGGCCTTGACTTTGTTAAAGCAAGCCTCATGTGTATGTGACCACTGCCACACTGCTTGTTTGTCTAGTAGCCTGTGAAGAGGCTCAGCTACACTAGCTTTATGTGGAAGAAAAGAATTGTAGAAATTCAGGAGGCCCAGGAAGGCCTGAAGTTCGGCCTTGGACTTTGGCCTAGGTGCTTCTAAAATAGCTGTCAGTTTGGATTCAGCAGGGTGAATCCCAGCAGCATCAATTTTGAACCCCAGAAATTCAGTAGAAGGCACCCCAATTTGCATTTGTCTTTTTTGAGCTTGAGGCCTGACTTCCTGAATCTTAACAGAACAGCCCTTAGCCTTTCAGCTAGAATGTGTGTGGAGTCTCCTGCAATTAAGACATCATCAAAGTAGGGGCAAACCCCCGGTATGCCCCGTAGTGTGTTTTCCATTACGCTTTGGAAAATCCCAGGAGCGACATTCACTCCAAACTGTAGCCTTTTTACCTAAAGGCTCCCCTGTGGGTCACAATAGTCTGAGCTATAGCAGCATCATCATCAACAGGCAGCTGTTGATACACTTGAGCTAGGTCAAGCTTTGCAAAAACGCGCCCCCCCTTGAGGGAGGCCAGAATATGACTGACCACAGGAACAGGATAGGCATGTTGCTGCAATGCCTTATTCAGAGTGCATTTGTAGTCAGCACAAATGCGAATGTCCCCATTTGCCTTTAGAGGCGTGACAATGGGGGTCTCCCAAGGACTGGAATCAACAGGTTCTAGGATTCCCTGTTGAATCAGTTTGTCTAACTCAGTGTCAATTTTACTCTTTAAAGCAAAAGGGACCCTTCTTGCTTTAATTCTAATGGGAGTGACAGTGGGGTCTAGCTTTAAGGACACAGGGGGTCCTTTGAATGTGCCCAGCTGGGGGCTGAAAACATCTGCAAATTCTTTGCAGACTTCCTGTAGGTCGAGTGTTTGTAAACTGTTGAGTCCTGTGACGTGTATCCCCAGGGCCTCAAACCAATCGAGTCCTATGAGACTCGTTCGTTCACCCCCTACTACTAATAAGTCTAGTGGACCTTCAAAACTCTTGTATTGCACGTTAAGGGTGGCCTCCCCCTTAACACACACTCTTGAATTTTGAAAATCTGTTAACACAATGTCAGAAGGCCTTAACTTGGCCTGAGTTCCACTACCGGAACAAATCTTCCTAAATGTATGCAAGGAGATAATTGAAAAGGCAGACCCTGTGTCTAGTTCCATAGATAATGGAACCCCTTGTAGCTTCACCTTGAGTGACAGCTTTTTCTTAATTGGCTTGTGTGTGCCTGTCCTAAGGATGCTTCTTCGCGAAGCGCAAAACCCTACCCTATTCTGGCTGGGGAATCTGGTACCTTTCAGGCGCAGTTCTTCCTGAGGTTGTACCTTTCGTCGGCCCAGACACACAGCTGCAATGTGTCCTTGTTTGCCGCATGCCCGGCAGGTAGCGGAGCGGAACTTGCAGTCGGTTCTCCTGTGGCGACCTCCACAGCCGATGCACTTGAGCGGAGCTGAAGAGCTTCCCTTCTGTTTTTCTTCCGTCGTGGGGTGGAGACGGTCGACTTCCTCATCCGGATCCTCCTCGGAGTTCCTTTGGGCGTCTTCCTGGTGCACGGATGCAACCTCTGGACTGTTTCTGATCGGCCGCATGTTCTTGATAGCGCCGCCTGCTGCTTCTTCTGTGGTGACTTCCCTTAAGGCATCTTGGTAGGACAGTTCTTCTTTAGCGAAAAGTCTCTGTTGTAGATCTCGATGCCTTAACCCGCACACGAATCGGTCCCTCAGTCGTTCTTCGAGGTCTTTGAACTCGTAGTGCTTGGCGGCCTTCCGTAATGCGGCGATGAATTCTTTGGCCGACTCGCCGGGCCGTTGATCCCTCTGCTCGAAGGTGTGGCGCCATGCGATGACGGACATCTTGGGGTGGAAGTGCTCTTTCAGTAGCTTCTTCAGATCTGCGTAGCTGACAGACTCTACTGGAACAGGTGCTGCAAGGTTTTCTGCGATGTCGAAGGCGTCTTGACCGCAAACACAAAGCAGGGTGGCAGCCTTCAAGCTCTCTTCCCTCACTTGGTTTGCCTTGAAGTAGTTCTCCACCCTGGCTACGTATGACTCCCACCGCTCTGGATGTGAGACGTCGAATTCCGAAAGCCTTCCGATTTTCGCCATCTTCAGATCTTCAGGAGACGGGTCTATCAGCCAGCCTACCCCCGAATGCGCACCGGATTGGCGGGCAGCTGCCGAGTCGACGCCGTTCCTTTCCGCCGCTCAGGACTCCTTGGGTAAGCTTACACTTCTTCCTTTCCAGGTAGTGCAAGGCATCCCACCTTCGTCGCCAGTGTTGAGTCCTTGGCGGGAAGCAGACACGAGAAGCAGTTGAAGTTCTCAGTTTCCTTTATTCAGCGTTCAGCTTACAAGTAGATGGCTTCAGCAGCTCCCAAAACCTCCCAGCTTCTTATATAGACGCTTCCCGGGTAAATGTGTTCCTTTTCCCGCGCCAGCACCCGCGCATGCGCACGGCGCTGGCGACAGCCTGTCTGGTCCCGGGCAGCTTTGCACCTGCCCGGGACTGCCTGCAAACGCCCGAGCCGTTTGCAAGGCTCGGGACATAACACTAACATGAAGCCATAAATCAACATTGGGGAATAGGACTTGGTCCAAAACTTGGATCATTTCTCCATTTATTTCCCTTGCAGGGGAAATGGAGAAATGATCCAAGTTTTGGACTGAATCCTAATCTCCAATTTTGCAGGGTCAGATGACTTTATTCTGGATTGTGTGACTAGAGTGGAAGTTCAAGCTTTGCTCTCAATTATGACATTCAGTTTTAGGAAAAAAGTTGTTTTAGGAAAGACAAGCATGCAACTAAGCAGTTCCCCTTTCTAGCTTGGTGCCTACCAGCATGAGGAAAATTGATTTCATTTCTTGGTTTCTCCTTCTGCCTTCCCCTCTGACTTCTCTTTCTCCTTCCTCAACCAATTAGTAGCTGCAAGGTGCCAGTTCATCTCAATTGGCAAGGTATCTTCTGCCAGTTCCAGTTCCTGCAGAGAACTGACATATTGAACTAAATAACTTGAGCTTATATGAAGCAGCTGCCAGATTCACGTCTGTGACCACAAAATTGGTGTAGTGCCTTTGAGTGAGAACTTCTTTCAAGAAAAATCATATTCTTAGCTAGGAAAAATCCTAAGATCTACCAGGAGTCAAACCTTTTAAAGTTGGGACGTATTTGCAACGCTGAGAACACATATTGGCTGTAATTAGGAAATGGCTACCATGGCAGAAAAAAAATAATTGCCATTACAATACGGGCCGTCACAAAAACCCCATTTGCTAAATACAAAGAAGTCTCTAGGATGTATTCTGTGGGCCATTCTTATAAGTGAACATGACACTTCCATTCACTTTGCAGTACATCAGCTTATTTCATTATTTAAATAAGTGAAATAAAAATTTGCAATGGATATATATGTAAGTCCTTTGTGCTTACATGCTCAGCCTAGACACACAGAGACACATTATTCATTAAAAGGTTATGGAGCAAGCTGTATTTCACTCAGCTGCATAACATAATATGGGAGATTCACACACATCGTTGCTGCTGCAAAAAATTAATAACAATTATTTCTAAAGGGGAGGATTCCAGTCAGTGTTAGGAACTCAGGGTTTTCACAAGAAAGGAAAATTTAAAAGATATCTTGGTTGGACGAACCATCTCTTAGTAGTATAGTTCTCCAGATTCCAGGCACTTGTTTGAGCTGTAGCTACTACACAGCCTGTCAGAGGTACCCAATCCACCTTCTCAATTCCTCCCCCATTCCAGAACATAACCAGTTGTTATGAGGCTGTAGAGGCACAGCTGTAAGCAATTAGAAACCAGTGCAAGCCCTTTCCCCTGATCCTTCTTTTCTGCTCCTTTCTTGACACCAAGCTTCTGCAACTTACAAGAAAGGATAAACAGAGCGCCTAGTGAGTCCATCCGCTAGATGAAAGTGTTCATGCTGAGTTGCAGGCAAGTCACATAAAGGACACTTTGCTAAGAGGGCCTCTGCTGAGAAATTCAGGGGAAAGTTTTTGCATGAGATGATGAGAGAATCTCATCCATTGTTCTGGATGTGGCTGTACAGGTAATTCGCTGAAACCTTTTCAGAGTTCCAAATGAGGATACATTAATGTTGCCTTTCATAGGATTCGTTCACAAATTATGGTACATGTTGACTTTGTTTAGGATTACGTTAAGGCAAGAATCCATCCAATCGTGGTTTATAAACCATTTGGATTTGGGGTTTTTATTTTTCCCATAAATTTTAGAAAGGAATAGCCTTTGACATTTTTTTTTGTAATAGTTCCGCAGTCAACAAGAATGTTTCCTCTTGCATGGAGAGTAAAAGATGAAGAGGAAAAAACAGAGTTTTACAGGTACCGGTATCTATTTTCTCAGATTTCAGGAAACAATTTTTTTTTAAATAAATCAAAACAACAAAATATGGAAGAGAAGCTTCAGTTGGAAAATGTCTTCAACCACCCACTGAAACAAGCCACTAATTATGAAAGGATGGATGAATCAATCTTGTTGCCAAGGTGGCAAGGCTGTTTTGTGTTTATGGGACAGAAAGAGCAAGAGAAAAAATGGCTTATGCTAAGTCAGGCCTTAGGAATATTTAACCAGCATTATCAGAAGGGACTAGCAAGAATTCTCAAAAATGTTCAGATGAATTTTTATTATTTATTTCTTTAAATTCATTGACCACCAACTCCAGCGGACACTCTTGGTCCCATCAAGAGATTGTGGCTTTCTCCTTACAAATTAATTGCTTTTTTATTGCATTATGGTTCTTTTAAAAGGGAAGGAATCAAAAAAGGGAGCATGGCTAACCAATCAGAATTCAGGAAAGAGTTTGGGAAAAGAGGAGGAAGAAGAAGGCAATTATCTCCCTTTTAGTCAGTTTCTAATTCTGGGTTATACTAAGGTGACCAACTTTTTTACAACAAAAAGGAGGACACGAATAAATTGAAGAAAAAAATATTGTAAATAAAAGAAACATTGTATTTATTGCAACAATAATACAGAATACACTATAATATGATAAATGCATAATAAAAAACAGTTGTAACAATAACATTTTATATTGTAATTATGCTTACATGCCTATTAATTATTTAAATGAGTACTTTTCTATTGAATGAATATTTTTTGTCAATGTATCATCTTCTAACAATATATCGGAAATATCTGAACAAGAAATATCCTTCATATTGAATTTTATGGCAAGTGCTGCAGCTAGAGTATCAACATTCAATCTCGATTTCTCACTTGTCCAAAAATCTACACGGCTGGATTGCGTGGGGGTGGGCGGCGGAGGCAGGTGTTGTAAGCCAGGCGCTCCAGGATGGCCACATAGGTGCGCAGGGCGAGGTGGTGGCAGCGCAGGATAGCACTGCGTAGACCACCAGCTGGCGCGGCCCATGGAAGGTCAACTGCCAGCACTGCTGCCCTGCTGTGGAGAGCCAGCCCCGCGGCTCGCAAAGCACCAGCCGCGCTGGCTCTGTCCCTGCAGCCACCCCCCCCCCAGCCGCCTCCCAGCACCACCGCCCACCCTGTGCATCCCTGTGTAGAACCGAACAGGGAAGATCAAGAGAAACTTACTGCTCCAGTCTCCTCCAGCTATCTTCGGAACTAAGTAGGAGATGATGTAGTTGGGTAGCAGTGAGGGGTACAAAGTTCCTGCAACTTGCACTTGCAAAGTTTGCCACCTGGGTGTTTTGGCACGCTCAGCAGCAATTCCTATTGGCTTTCGAAAGCCAATAGGGGGAGTAGCACAGCTCATGCAAAAGTTGAAAAAAAAATCAAAAAAAGGTCCCAGAACACCTTCTGAGCATTCTACGAGGGAAAAAAAGCCCTGCAGATTAGTCTTCAAATATAGAAAAAGAGGACATTTAGGAGGACACTTTTCGAGGAAGGACAGAAGTCACAAAAGGAGGACTGTCCTCCCAAAAGGAGGACAGTATATGGAAAAGGAGGACATTTAGGAGGACACTTTTCGAGGGAGGACAGAAGTCACAAAAGGAGGACTGTCCTCCCAAAAGGAGGACAGTTGGTCACCTTAGTTATACCTATGGCCCTGCCATCATTGTTTCTTTAAGGGTTTTATCAAGTCTGGGGAACAATGCTACTTACCATTAGGAAGTGAGTTACAAAAGACAGACATGCCTTAGAAAATGCTGGATATATAAAATGACCGTGTAGTTTTTTTTCTTGCTTACCAAAATACAATGATGGAGCAAGAAAATCTCTGAAAGCAGTCACTGTTCTTGCAAGCACAGAGTCTAATAAGGGTCAAATCTGTATATGTGAAGATTGAAAGCCAATTTCTTTCTTCTGTCACATTCCTGGAGAATATTGATCTTCATTCCACCAATGTGAATCATTGATGAAGTTGATTGCATATTCAGGAATTAGAGCAAGTCCGATAAATGTACTTAATTTCACTATCAGGTAATAGAGTAATAAATGAGGAGTTTTTCGTACTCTCTACGCTTGGTTATTTTCTTGCAGATGTTTCATTACCCAGATTAGGTAACATCATCTAGTGTGCTAGACCAGCACTAATGATGTTATCTAGTTTGGGTAATGAAACGACTAGAAGAAAACAATCAAGTTCCGAGAGCATCAAGGACCCCTCATTTCAACCTTGACCTACAAAAATACTCTCCTTTATTGGTACAGTAATGAATGAATATAAAAAGTCATACCTTTGGTTTTTTTGTGAATAGATGCCCCATCTTATCTATGCATTGTTCTTCCTGGCTGAAAATGAAGGGGGTTTTAGTCCAAAATATTTGGAGGATTCAAGTTGAAAAATTAGTCTAGCACTTAGCTTCTGACCAGATTATCTCAATTACCAACCCATAAATTTAATAAAGGGTTTCAATCACCAAATCAGATCTGAATGTAGCAATATTTTATTCCTTTGATATTTTGTCCTTCAGGTTTAATTTTAAAAGGCTGACATGAAAGCGCAGTTCCCACTTTCTTTTGAATACTGTGTTGATAGTGAGATATCCATGGTAGCAGTAACCATGAGGAGAATTTAAAATATCTCTTTCTTCCTGCTCCTTCTTCTCTTGTTTAAATTGCCTCCTGAATTTTAATTGTTTGCTTTCTAAACAAGAATGAAACTTTACAAGTATTCAGTCAGCCCTGCAACAATGGGAATAGCCAAGAATGTTTATGTGATCTTAAGGGAGATGAGATTGTCACACATTTCTCATTTTACATTCTAGAATGTTCTCCGGTTTGCTGGAGAATGAGAGAGAAAAATGCTGAAGTCCTATGTCTTAGCAGTAGATTAGTTGTGGTTTTCAATGAGGCTTTCAAAAGTGTGTGTGTTGGGGGGGGGGAAGCAGATTCCAGGTTTGTGACATTTATTTTCCCTTTCTACTTTCAAGCTTCACTCAAAAGAGCCAGATGCAAAGGAATTGTTTAGAGCTGATTATGTACTCTATCCCATGCATATAAACTGGACTGATTTTCAATTACCTTACCAGTACCTGAGCTACTACAGATTGTAGATGCTAACTTACTTCAGACCTAAAGATCCTATTATTAATCAACTGGGAATTGTTCTACTCTATATTCTCAGAGGGTCTAATTTATTTGCTGCCCATCTTTGATTTATATTTATGAAATACCTATGAAATAAATCCTTTACAGTTTAATATAGCCATTTTAAAAAAGAACAAAAATCCAATTAAGAATCCAAAATTGCAATAATTGGCATAACCTGTTCACCTCATGGCTGGATTATTGCAGTATGCTCTACTTGGCGCTACCTTGAAAACCCCCAGAAAGCTGCCGCTAGTTCAAAATGCAACAGCAAGAGCAGTAATGGGCAATTGTCAGCATGTCTATGTGCCCTCGCTGCCCTCACTGCTATGGAGCTGCATTGGTTTCCAGTTGGCTTTTGAGTGCAATTCAAGATGCTGGTTATTACCTAAAAACCCCATATGCCATAGGGCCTGGATATCTGAGGGACCACTAATAGCATCTCCACCCACTAGTTTCTTCAACCTGTGATTGTTAAGCCAGGAGTTCTGAAAAGGAGTTACACTTGACAGTCAACCTATTAAAATAGAGAAACCTATTAAAGTAGAGCTCCAGATTTCATGGAGACTATTCGTGTTTTAGGAGAATAAATGAAAGGAATTCAGAGGCACCAAGGTAAGGTCAGGACCTTTCCTATATACTTGGAGAATGGCTTCCTTCAACTACCAATATATCTGGCTTCATTTCTTCTGATGCCACAGCATGTTTCTTGCAGACCAGAAGCGCTATAATCATGATGATACCTCTCCCCCTTTTTTAGTTCTTTTATGTTGATATTCTTTAGGCAAAGGGACCTGAGCAAATGTTCTCTCTTTGAACCCACTGGATGGGGAGATCTTGCATGGAGTAAGTGGTTTTGCACATGTCCATGTCCCAAGCCAAAAATGGCAATGAATTATACCTGGGATCCAACAACCAATCAGTACAACTCCCATAGTAGATGAACAAAAACATCTGAGCTTATTACTTCTGGGACTGCACCATTCTTCAAGATTTTATACTTTTGAAAATCATCTGAAGATTGCAGATGATTTTCAAAAATATGCAGCAAGTAGACATTTTAGGCCAAGGGTCTTCAAACTTGGCCCTTTTATGACTTGTGGACTTCAACTCCCAGAATTCCTCAACCAGCATACCTGGCTGAGGAATTCTGGGAGTTGAAGTCCACAAGTCATAAAAGGCCAAGTTTGAAGACCCTTGTTTTAGGCTAAGGAAGCGGAACACATTTCATCATAGTAAAGAGGCAGAAGTGCAGTTTAAATGTGTTCCTGGATTTGAGGATTGTCACTGATGTTTAACAGTCATGCATATTATATCCATTTTGAACAATTGCATTGTATTGTTCTATATGAGGATGTTTGGAATTAAATAAAATTAGAATATTTTTAATTTGAGCATGCTACTTCAGCCTACTTTGCCAATGGAGATTCTCAGTCATCTATTCTAGGTCATGGTTGTCCCAAAGGTGCTTTTTCAGGAGGCAACTGGACTTCCTTGTTTTTCTTTGAAGACATTTCACTTCTCATCCAAGAAGCTTCTTCAGCTCTGACCGGATGGTGGGGAATGGAAGGATTTATATTCCTTGCAGACAGCTGGTCATTTGCATTCTTTTATTTAGCGAGTCATTGGGACCTACTTTCAGTGATTCAGCCTGCTTTCATTCTTTAATAGTTATTAGGTCCAGGTAAGAAAAAGATATGATTTTTATTTTTAATCATGTAAATAATATGACTCTCGGACTCTCTTCTGCCACAAAATCTTACCCAAATTTCTTTCTCAGATATGTAGGGCATTTTCTATAACAGCCAAGCTTTCCGGTTGTTGGTACCTAGATAAAAGAAGCTGCCTGCTTTTCTTGCTCATGGGTTCAGATACCAAACTGAGAACCAAAAGGCACTTGTAATACTGGAAAAGTACTTTGTGTTTCTGTTCATTCTTGTGAATTCATTGCTCTTTTGAAGAATAGAAAGGGAGGTGGGAAGAATGGTTGCCAATTTCTTTTGGCCCAATACCACTCTGTCCTTTCTAAAAAATCTTTTCTGGAGTTAAGGGATGAATGAGGTTGGTGGGAGGGGGACTTTGTGGGGGGGGGGAAGACCTGAATCAGCAGAGCATTCTCTCTCTTTTTACCAGCAGGAGTCTCTGCTTGATTGTAAGACTTTCTTTTTAGGATTTAAAAAATGGTCTCTTTGTTCTAGTCCTTCTTTTTTGTTTTGTTTTGTTTTTGTAAGTGCTGCTTTAATACTGTAGTTTTGTTATACAATAGAGTGAAGCAAATCCTTTGAAATGGAGGGTAATATATATGGTAAACACTAGAAACAGAGTTGGGAGAGTCTCTTAAGGTCATCAAGACCAATCTTCTGCTCAATGCAAGAATCCAGAGTGAAGCATTTTGGACAGATGACTGTCCCACCTCTGTTTGAAAACATCCACTCATTGAAGGGAAGCCCACCCTTTCTCTGCATAATTGATTCTACTGTTGAACTACTTTTCTGTTAGGAATTTTTTCTACGATGCAAGCAGGACCTTCCTTTCTGTGACTTAACTCCATTGTTCCATCTTCTCCTCTGTGGAATGATAGAGACCAGGTAGGTATGAATTATGCCAAAGAGAGCAAACAAACAAAAAGCTGTGATTTGTATCTCTGATTTACCGTGTAGTCATCTTTGTATAAACTAAGAGACCCACAATAATTATACTATTTGTGTATTGCTTGCTGAGGTTTTTCCAATATGAAACCATTGTGTCAACCAGCCAACCCCAATCTGCTTCTCTACCAATGTGTGGGAACTATTGGATCCTCCATCCCAATGCTCCAAATTATTTCTTTAACAGAAGAATAGAAGAAGGAACACCTCGTGTCCTACATACCTTTTCTATTTTGTTGCTGTTATGTAAAAAAAAAAAAAAAAAGACAAAAGAAAGAAAGTTAAAATTATTCATGTGATTACCTAAAGTATTGCTTCCTATGGCTGTTGTACTTTTATTGTAGTTCTGTTTTGTGTTTTCTCTATGTGAACTGCCGAGAGTTGTTTCTGATTGCATCCTAGGATGCATTAACAGAGGGATAAAATAAAGATCACATGAAGTGTTAATACCGCTTAGTAAGACCACCTTTGGAATACTGCATCCAGTTTTAGTTGCCACAATATAAAAAAGATGTTGAGACTCTAGAAAGAGTAGAGAGAAGAGCAACAAAGATGATTAGGGACTGGAGGCTAAAACATATAAAGAACGGTTGCTGGAATTGGGTATGTCTAGTTTAATGAAGAGAAGGACGAGGGGGGACATGATAGCAGTATTCCAATATCTCAGGGGTTGCCAGAAAGAAGAGGGAGTCAAGCTATTCTCCAAAGCATGTGAAGGCAGACAAGAAGCAATGGATGGAACTAATCAAGGAGAGAACCAATCTATAACTAAGGAGACATTTCCTGACAGTTAGAACAATTTATTGGTAGAACGGCTTACATCCAGAAATTGTGGATGCTCCATCAGTGGAGGTTTTTAAGAAGAGATTGGACAACCACTAGTCTGAAATGGTATAGGTTTCCTACTTGAGTAGAGGGTTGGACTAAAACAGGGGTCCCCAACCCCCGGTCTGTGGACCGGCACTGGGCCGCAGCATGCCAGAAACTGTCTGCACGAACAAGCAAAGCCCCATCTGTGGAATGCATACAGTACATGAAGCCACGCCCTCTCCAACCCGCAGAAAAACCTCTCTCCACGAAACCGGTCCCCAGTGGTCAAAAGGTTGGGGACCTCTGGACTAAAAGACCTCCAAGGTCCCTTCCAACTCTGTTATTCTTTCCTTTTCTCCCTTAGTAATAATTAAAAAAATACTACAGAAGTCACATAATTTTCCTAATAAGAAAACACTATCATAGAATTTTCATTAAATTTTAGCAGCTTCCTTTGAAGTACCAATGCTTCTCACTATTTGAATCTCGCCTTTGTTACTTTAATACTTTTCATTCCTGTAAAACTAATATCAATATTAGTTCTCTACAAAAAGGAACATTTATGTCAATATACACCAGATGGCAGCCTATGATGCTTAACTGAATATTTTAATGTTTTCATTTATGCACATAAATAAAACATACAACTTTAAATAAAGTATATGGATGTGGAACATAAAATTCCCTTTAGGGAGAGAGTTAGGCCATAATTTCTCTAGCTGGTTTAATGGCAAGTTGTGCTTGCTATTGTTTAACTTCCTCTATTGAGAAATATAAAATTAACTCTTATGTTCTCGTACAAAGAGATGGATTTAAGAGCACTTACTTGTTGGATGTGTAGGAGCTATATGCAACCTAGGTGGGATAATTTGCTACTTTACAACAAATTAATGTATGACATTAATAAAGGTAATGTGTTCCTGCTGAGTAATAAATAGCTCTAACCAGATGATATGTACTATATGAGGAAGCCAACTGGGGAAAACGGTATTAGTGCATATTGCACACATACACAAATGTAAACAATTGTAAGGTAACAAAGAAGGTAATTTATTTCCACATTTTATGTGAAGCCTCTTTTGATGGGGGTCTCCCCATATATTTATTCTCATCATAATAGGAGTCCTACGATTTAGGCAAATCACTGATAACCAGGGCCAGAGTCAACAACAACCTGGTCAAACTATATTGATTCAATTATTAATATCTTTCGTTTGTATTTTCCCAACTGAACTGTGAGTTATGGAGCAAAGCACTGCCAAACAAATGTTTCTTGGGTGGATTTGCACCCCACTTTTCGGTGGAAGTTGTCAAAAGTTCTCAGTCTAAAACAGCATAAACTCAGAAACAAAACCAAATCAACCCAGGAGGAACAAACTCTTATCATATTTCTGCTCTCAGCCTCACTCTTCTATACTCTTATACTCTAATTGCAGAAGCCACAGTCATTTTCATAAGCGATATTAGGTTTTAGAACACAGAAATTCATAGCAAAAATTCATCATTCAACTGCATTTGGTTTCTTCAGCTGAAGTGGCACTGCAGAAGGCCATTGTTATTTCAAGGAGCTTGGGGATATATGTTGATTTCTCCTACTTTATTAAGAAAGTCTGAAAGTTTAGAGAATCTAAGCTATCTTGCTTGTGTGTTTTTTTTTTGTTTTTTTTTTTACTCTTTACTGAATAAAAGAAGTGGGGGGGGGAAACAATCCTCACATAGCTGCAAACCTGTGAAAATTTCAGGCTTTTGGTTCCCATTCCAGAGTAAGGCCAAGCCTTTCAGTGTCATAACCATAGCAGAGTCACGACGACACCTTGGTGCCAGGTTTTGATAAAAACCTTGCAATGTTCTTGTTTATTGGGAGCTTCTAGCCAGAATCCAAAACTGGGTACTGTGGAAATTTGCTGCCCTTGAAATATCTCTGCTGTTGTTATTAAGGAGCTCCTGGCAGTCTGTAAGAGATTTGGTTATCATCTTGCTTGGTATGCATGCTGTTATGCTTTTAAATCTGTTTGCCTGAGCTAATAATAAATTCAATTCAATTTATTGCAGCAAAAGACCAGTACATTCAGCTGATAATACAACTTTAAAATCCCTTTATTTTCTGGAGTGTTTGTTATCTCTGGATCCAAAACATTCATTTGCCTGGGCATCTGCTCATTGTTGTGACAAAACATCAGTTTAACATAAATTTTGTATTCTTAACTCTAAATTTCATTTTCACATGCAGGCCATTTTTAGTTCTAAATCTAGATAGTTACTTATTTCTTAATACAACCACAATCCAGTAGTATTCATGGGGGGGAGGGAGAATTAAAACATTTAAGAACATTGTCACTTTACTGTGGTTAAAGCCTGGTGCCATTCTACATGCATGCATAGCCACCTTGCCCATTAAGTTTCCTCTTTTTACACACACATACACACACCCGTACACCCACCACAAGGATGCTGCCACCACCATTATTAACCTAGATATTTTGCCAGCTATGATGCAAACATATAGACTCCCCAGACCTATAACTTGATTTTTACCAAGCTCCTATTAGTTAGTTGCAAATTAATTTATTATTCTAAATTTCAGTTAAAATAAACATGATGTAATGGAGTATAGTCCAGAGTCACAGGAGGGCTAAGAGACAACAGAACTTGAAATATCTAGTGGGCAGGAAGAGAGCAAGGTTGGACATCTATAGTTATTGTAGATAATTATTTTAGTCTGGCAAGATTCTGCTTGTAGGCAATCAACAATAAAGGAATTACTCAGAAGTAATTCTATGTGTTCTTCTTGGTTCTTGCAGATACCTTTCTTCTTTTCTCTGAGTTGTGGGAGAAAACCTTCTCTTTTAAAATGGCTGGATATGTTGCTGAGATGGTTATATCCCATTATTTTCTCCTGAAAGGGCATTCAGGTGGGAAGTATTGATTGGATCCCCTGAATCTGAATCGAGACAGAACTATCCCCATTTTTCTACAGTTTCCTCCTGTTCCTGCCAAAGAAAATTGAATGGTAGTTGTGATAAAAATAGAAAATTGAGAAGGTTATAATTTTTTCAGGGCCCTCTTATTTAACTCCCTAAACTGAAACATGGCATTATATTTTCAAACCAACAAATTTTATATAAATGTTCCTGAGCTGCAGCTCCCTTCATCCGTTAAATCTGATAAAGGTAACTGCAGCTCATGAAAGCTTTTGCCTTTTAATAAAATTTGTTAGTTGGAAAAGATGTCAGAAAACTCCTGATTTTCTGCCACCATAGACTAACATAGCTCTCCCTCCTGTCAGGCCCCAGGAACCGAGAACAACATGTGGAGTTGCTAAAAAAATAGTTTCCTTTATTGTTTTTCACATTTAGACAACAATGATGCCAGACTAAAACAATTATCTACCTACGATAGATCGGGAGGAGCTGTTGTAATGCTCCTCCTTCCAACCAGACTTTCCAAGATCCATTGGCTCATTGCCCTCTGGTAAGCAGCCCCTCCCTCCCGGGAATCCAGACTATATCTACCATACTTCCAATTGTTTGACTAAGTCATGGGTCGGCAACCCGCAGCTCTTTCAGCCGTCTCCTGCGGCTCCCTGTCCTCAGCCACCATCTGCAGTCTGAAAAAAAAAAGTGGGACTAAAGAAGTTTAACCAATCAATTCAAACTTCTAATGAAGTTTGAATTGATTGGTTGAACTTCTTTGGTTTGTGGGACTGCCCACAAATCTCTTTCCTTCTTCGTACTGCACATGGTGGCTGGGACTAAAGAAGTTTAACCAATCAATTCAAACTTCTAATGAAGTTTGAATTGATTGGTTGAACTTCTTTGGTTTGTGGGACTGCCCACAAATCTCTTTCCTTCTTCGTACTGCACATGGTGGCTGGGAGGATTGCTGGAAAAGTGTCCTTGGCAAGGAGCTGCGGGTGGCTGGTCTCAAGGTGCCTCTTCCCTGCCCGGCGGGTCTCCCCTTGCCCTGCTCCGCCGCCACCTCTGTTAGTCGGGGTGGGTCACCGGGGGTCTGCCGAAGCTTCGCCTCTCCGCCTGTGCCTTTTGGACGTCTCACAGGCAGCGGATTCCCTGTGGCGCCCTTCTCTTACAACAGCAAAGTGGCTGAGGATGCGGCGGGGGTGGCAGCCAGGCCGCGCCAGTGCCACCAGAGCCGCTGCCTCACGTCCTGCTCCCCCTCCCCACCCGTTCGGCTTAGAATGCCATCGGAGCCACTGCCTCCCATCCTGCTCCTCTCCCCACCCATACTCCCCGCCCATCCTGCTTCCCCTCCCCGCCCGTTTGGCTTAGAACTCAGCGGCCGGGCCGCACCACTACCAACCGGAGCTGCTGCCTCCCGTCCTGCTCCCCCTCCCCACCCATACTTTGTATAACTTGGAGTTTTGTGCCACAGGCACTTTGCTAAATTCATTGTTAGCTATAATCTTTGTCAATTCCCAGTTCACCAAGGTAATTTCATCGCCATTAAGACACTATGCTCCTGCACAAAAGATTAATGGCATAAGGGAGCTTTATTGGTGTTCTTCCTCATGTCTTCTCTAAATATCCTATATATCTGGGAAGGAAATCTTTGATCCTCCAGAAAGGATTGAACTACAACTCCCAGAGTCCTATCAGCAGGTGTTATAGCTCAGCAACATTCAAGTCAGTTGCTCAGCTCACTTTTCAGTGCAGGATTATATTGCTTACAAACATCACACTGTCCTCTAAGATTACCAGAAGATGCATCTAGTTTGTGCCCCTTTTTTCATGTTACTGTGTCAGCCATATAAGACAACATCATATAGATCAGGATTACTTTTACAGAGAGAGAGAGAGAAAGAGAGAGGACAGAGAAAGAGAGAGAAGAGAGAGAGAGAGGAAAGAGAGAAAGAGAGGAAAGAGAGAGAGAAGGAGAGAAAGAGGAAAGAGAAAGAGAAAGAGGGATAGAAAGAGGAAGAGGAAGAGGAAAGGGAGAGAAAGAGAGGAAAAAGAGGGGGAGAAGAAAGAGAAAGGGGAGAGGAAAGAGAAAAAGAGGGAAAGAAAGAGGAAAGAGGGAGAGGAAAGAGAGAAAGAAAGAGAAGGGGAGAGGAAAGAGAAAAAGGAAAGAAAAAAGAGAAAGAGGAAAGAGTAAGAAAGAGGAAAGAGAAGAGGAAAGAGAAAGAGGAGAGGGAGAGAAAGAGAAGAGAAAAAGAGAAGAGAGGAAAGAGGGAAAGAGAAAGGAAAGAGAAAGAGGAAAGAGAGAAAGAGAGAGAGAGAAAGGGAGAGGAAAGAGAGAAAGAGAAAGGAAAAAGGGGGAGAGGAAAGAGAAAAAGAAAAGAGGGAAAGAGGAAAGAGGGAGAGGAAAGAGAGAAAGGGGGAGAGGAAAAAGAAAGGGGGAGAGGAAAGAGAAAAAGAGAGGAAAGACGGAAAGGAAAGAGAGAAAGAGAGGGGGAGAGGAAAGAGAAAAAGAGGAAAGAAAAAAGAGAGGAGAGAGGGAGAGAGGAAAGAGAAAGGAAAGAGAGACAGACCCTTTTGACATCTAAAATGGATAACACTGCCTATATCCTTTTTTACCTTTATTTTATATATACATACACAAACACACACACACACACACACACACACACACACATTAAAAGTAAAAAAGGATATAGGCAGTGTTATCTTTATTTTAGATATCAAAAGGGTTTTGTGGCTCCCAGTGTTTTGTTTTCGGTGGCTCTTTGAGTGTTTTGGGTTGCCTACCCCTGGACTAAGTCATCTTTTAAGTTTAGTACTGTAACGATACTGTAATAATTCATATTGAAGATCATTCATCAGCAATGTATTAGCTCTATTTCTTCTCTCGTTAGCACAAAACCAATAAGATGCCATTGTCAGTTGCACAATCACAGGTGGCAATACCCAAATCAAAGAAACCGACCCTTCTCCTCAAGGAAATTTCCAAGAGTTTGTGTGTATATCACCAAATTAATACTGAGTTGTTATATATCCCAATAAAAATTAAGTGGTGGTAAACATTCTCTTCTCACATCAAGTTAAGCAGAGTTACATTTGGAGAGGATGTACCTTCAGAGCAATTACTTATAATAGCTGGGAGGAAAATACTTAATTTGTTATCTTAAAAAGCCTTGAACATAAGAACAGTGAATTAAGTAATCTGTTGAGGGAGCCTTGCAGAATAAAGAGTTTTTAATGGCATTTAACATTTTGAGTTCTGCCTTCCAAATTAACACTGTAAGCCAACTGCTAAAAAAAAAACAAAAAAACAACAACGTTGTCTTGGAGAATTCACCTCGGTGAAAATGATGCATCATTTCTGAAATTGATAGCATCAAACATGGTTCTTGTTTTCTCACGTTTTCTGCCTAATCTGTGAGCTTGGGTTTGGCTCACAGGCCATACAGAACTATGATTTGATGTTGTATGAACAGCTCTGGAAGAACTTTTCCTCTTTTAAAAATGCACAAGGATTTCTTCAACTCCCTTGACTTGTTGCAAGCCACTATTTTCCAAATGACTGAACCTGCAAACAAAATTGGAATTGTTCCAATCTTTGGAGAAAACTTAAAAGTATTTTCCTGTCACAAACTATGGGCAATAAACAGAGGAGTATTCAGCGTTCTTGAATTGTCATGACCCCTGATGATGTCACCTAGTTCAGATAATGAAACGTCTGCAAGAAAACAACCAAGCTCAGAGAGCACCCAGGACCCCTCATTTCCTGAGCTATAAATATTCTCCTTTATTGTTACTTAATGTTCATTTTTCTTACAAAGATAAAGTAATATTCAGCACCGTGACTGACTGAGCTTCTAATATCTTGTCAGATTTTGTTTGTTTGTTTATTTGGATAGGAAGACATCTTGCTTTGCAAATAACAGGTAGTTCTCAACTTACGACAGTTCATTAATGATCATTCAAAGTTACAACAGCACTGTAAAAAGTGCCTTATTTTTCACAGTTACAACTTTTGCAGCATCCCTATGGTCATGGGTTCAAAATTCGGACTCTCGGCAACTGGCTCATACTTTACAATAGTGGCTTGTGTCCCAGGGTCCTGTGGTCATCTTCTGACAAGCGAAGTCAATGGGGAAGCTAGACACAGTTAACAACCCGCTTATTAACTTAACAAGTGCAGTGATTACTAACTTAACAACTGTGGCAAGAAAGGTCGTAAAATGGGACAAAACTCATTTAACAACAGAGATTTGGGGCTCAATTGTCATATGTTGAGGACTATCTGCATAACTTTCTCTCCTTACAGAGAAACTGCTTTTCGTTCATTTTGAAAAGGCTGTGTTGCTTCACAGAGGGTGAAAATTAAAAGTGAATGTGCAAAATGATGGAATAAGTTATGATGAGATGGTATTGATCTGGATTTAGTAACACAATACGAAGTTGTCATTTTGTATTTTAGTCTTCATATATGGCATGCATGGCTTCCCCAGTCTCCTGGTTTCTAAGACAGCAGCTTTAACTACTACACCAAACCATTGTGATGGGACCTAGTATTCTGTAGTGTAGCATTGTATCCAGCTAGGCAAGATATGGGTTAACACATCATATCAAGCCATGACTAAAGATTGTCATAATCCTGGTTGTTCTACAAAGAACTTCATATTTTCATTTTGGCCAGCAGCTGTATAGAGCTGTCCTGCAATTTGATGCAAGATAACTTGTTGTCTTATTCAAGGTCAGAAAAGCAGCCTTATTCGGGATATGAAATAAGCTATTATTTGTCTTTTGGACTAATAATAATCCAAAATTCTCTAGACAAAATGTTTTGGCAGAAATTGCTTTTGATGAGGGGGAATTGTTCATATACCCAAACTGAAAAAGAGCATTGATGTGGAAGATAATTAGATAGGGTAGGTAGGAAGGTATAAAGTTGATTGTTGAGTTTTGTTTTAAAAACTTCCCTATATTTTACACTGGAGAAGGTAGTTGGGCTGTAGTTGTTGAGGTCTTTGTTTTTCTTCCATAAGTAGTATGAAATTGTTAAAATACCAAGTTCAGTTTTCCTTTGCAGTGGTAAAATTAGCCAGAACAACTGAAGTTCCAATATTATATTTTCAATTGCACACTTTATGATGGAACCATAAATTTGTTGTTATTAGTTGCGAAGTCATGTCCGACCCATCGCAACCCCATGGACAACGTTCCTCCAGGCCTTCTTGTCCTGTACCATCTTCTGGAGTCCATTTAAGCTCATGCCTACTGCTTCAGTGACTCCATCCAGCCACCACATTCTCTATCATCCCATTCTTCTATTGCCCTCAATCTTTCCCAGCATTAGGCTCTTCTCCAGTGAGAACCATAAATATTCAGCACCAAATTTTAGAATATTAGCCACTTAAATGAAATGAATTTGTCACTCAGGATTACAGATCCTAGATTTTCCTTACTGACTTTCATTTTAGGCAAATACGTCCCGAAAGACACCATCAATATTTAAAAATGGTGCTAATTTTAAAATGGTGCTATACAAGATTAGTATAGAGATAACAGGTGTTTTTCTAAAATCACCATCCTATCCTCATTTACTTATCAGTAAGCCCTTTTAACCCAAAGGCTTCTTTCTTAAAAAAATATACCTGCATTGTTAATCTCATATTTCCTTAGTGGTATGTTTTATTTTTTCTTCTTTTATTGTTGTGTTAAACATTATTTTAAGTTTTTTTAATCAAGAACAGTAGGACATCAGAACAATGAAACATTGAAGTATGTAGAATTGAGACAATATCAAATGGAAAATAGTGTTTTATACACAGGTGAAAATAGGGTATCAGGACCTAAGGAAATCTGATTGAAAGAAATGAATTTTGACGAGGAATATGAAATAAATAAAGATGAAAGTCACACAGAGACATTGTGAAGCATTCCACACACATCTCTCTCTATATATATAGCTAGGAAAAAAGATGACCATCTAAATAATAATAATAATAATAATAATAATAATAACAACAACAACAACAACAACAACAACAACAACAACAACAACAACACCTGGGCAATTCAGTCATTAGGTACACAGCTGGAATAGTGGACTGGACTCAAGCAGAACTAAAAGCAATGGATAGGAAGACCAGAAAAATAATGACAATGAATCATGCCCTTCATCCACGCAGTGACATTGATAGACTTTATCTACCAAGGCAAATAGGTGGGCGTGGAATGCTACAAGTACATCAGATGGTTGAAGAAGAAAAAAATGGCTTTGGAAGAATATCTGAAAAACAATGATGAAGATGCACTGAAATTAGTATATCAGGAAGGCTTACTGACTACTGGAGAGACCAAACTGGCCTACAAGAAAGACCAAATGAAGAACAGAATAGAGGCATGGGAAGACAAAGCACTACATGGCCAATACATGAAAAAAATAGCTGGGAAAGCAGATAATAATAAAACCTGGCAATAGCTAAGAGCAGGAAAATTGAAGAAAGAGACCGAGGGACTAATTCTGGCTGCACAAGACCAAGCCTTAAGGACAAATGCATACAAAGTCAAAATTGAGAAGACAGCAACAGACAGTAAGTGCCGCCTATGCAAAGAAGCTGAAGAAACAGTGGACCACTTGTAAGCTGTTGCAAGAAGATTGCACAGACTGATTACAAGCAGCGGCATGACAAAGTAGCAACAATGGTGCATTGGAAGATCTGCAAAAAATATCATTTGCCTGTAAGCAAAAACTGGTGGGATCATAAAATAGAGAAAGTCATAGAAAATGATAAAATTAAACTGCTCTGGGACTTCAGAATTCAAACAGACAAGCACCTGCAACATAACACCCCAGACTTAACAATTGTCGATAAGAAAGACAAAAAAGTCTGGATAGTGGACGTGGCAGTGCCTGGAGACAGCAGAATAGAAGAGAAAGAACTGGAGAAGATAACAAAATACAAAGACCTACAAATAGAAATAGAAAGACTGTGGCAAAAGCAAGCAAGGGTAGTACCAATAGTCATAGGCTCCTTGGGTGCAATCCCAAAACAACTGGAGCACCACTTGAACACAATTGGCATTGACAAAATCGCTATTAGTCAATTGCAAAAGGCGGCCTTATTAGGAACTGCTTCCATCCTGCGACGATATCTGTAATACCATCAAACATCCACATCTGCCTATCCCAGGTCCTGGGTAAGGACTCGATAGGTAGACAAAATCCCAAATCCAGTCTGAACATCTGGCTGACTGTGCGATGATCCATAATAATAATAATAATAAAGTTGTAAGGGACCTTGGAGGTCATCTAGTCCAACCCCCTGCTCAGGCAGGAAACCCTATTCCATTTCAGACAAATGGCTGTCCAGTCTCTTCTAAAAACTTCCAGTGTTGGAGCATTCACAGCTTCAGGAGGCAGGTTGTTTCACTGGTTAATTGTTCTAACTGTCAGAAAGTTTCTCCTTAGTTCTAGGTTGCTTCTCTTCTTGTTTCCTACTGAATCAGCAAATGTTGCTTGAGAAATGAATTATAATGCATTGGTTTCCCAGGGAGGCAATTCACCAAAAAAGAAAATAGGGATTGCTAATAGGATTCTGATAGCATACTTCAAGGAAAATCCCTCAGTGTAAGTCCCTATAACTGGATAGTGCAATGAGCAGAAGAGAAAATAAGATAGACCTACAAAGTTTGTGGCATATTTATGTTCCAGCCTGAAAATTACATGGTATAAATGCACAGGAAAAGCAAACATATTGCAGTGATTGGGGAATTCAATAGGATTGGAGCAGCAAGTATCTACACACCAGCCTATAAGGGAGGACAGAGATCTTGTGGACAAAGCAAAGGTATACTATACAAAAACAACCATAGGAAGCAACTCTCTGCAAAAAAAAAAATTCAGAGAAACAAATCCAGTGGATGAGAATTAAAACCAGGAACATGAGTTCACAGGATAATCTTTACCATTGAAACTCAGAAACACATTTTAGCCCTTGGAAAAGAAACAGGATACAAGTGTCTAGGGAAGGGAAAAAAGTTAAAAAGAAGATGAGAGGCTGGAAACGGGGGGAAAAAAAGATGCAGGTTTTAGGCATAGCAGCACCGTAGATGAGAGCAAAACTGCTGAGGTCTGTTACACCATTCAATTAAGTAGTTGGAAGAACTTTGATTAAAAAATAGTAATCGCTTTCATTGTCTCTGTACTAATGCTCAGAGTATGTAAATACACTGATTAGAGTCCTTGGAAATTAACATGGTTTATAAACCTCATAACTAAGTAAGTAAGAAATAAATAGGAACAAGATGCTTGAATTATATGTTATATATTAATAGGTTCCTCTTATATGTTAATATATTAGGCATAACTGAGAATAAATCGAACGTTTCATGGGATTAGAAGATTGCAGTTGAAGAATATTAACCTGTTAAAAATGAAAAGAGGCGGTAGAAAGGGAGTACAAATTGTACAGCATGTTAAAAACAGCCACATCTTCCCACAAACCCAAGGGAAATGATCTTTGTGGCACTAATGAGAGCATTTGAGTTAAGAAAGAGGAAGAAGAAATAAACATGTTTGCAGAGCTTTCAAACAAGGCATATCGTAGTAGCACTGAGGGTGGGGGTTAATTACCCCCAACATCTTTTGAAAGATACACTTTGCCAAGCATGATCCTCTCAGGAAAGCTTTGACTTGTCTTGTTGACAACTTCCTTATTCTTCAGAGAGTACAGTAAAGGAAAACATAAGGAATTCAGCTATCCTTGACTTGATCCTAACCAAGTAGGTAATAAAGCAGAAGCAGTGGGATCCTTGGAGGGGGGAACCCCCCCCCCGCTTAATATTGCAGTCAAAGGAACAGATTTTAAGAAACGCGGAGTTAGTAATAAGTAGAAATACGTGGCAGGAGAATCTGGTTAGGAAAGGGGCCAAAGATGGATGAGCATTCCCCCAAAAAAGATGCTAAAAGCATAAAACACAAACAGTTGCAATAACAAGGAAAATGGAAGAAGCAGAAAAAGCCAGTGTGAGTTTTTTTAAAAAAAATATTTAGAATAATATATATATATATATATATATATATATATATATCACAGTAGCTAGATTTTGGAAAAGCTGCAGACATAATATATCTTAATTTCAGGAAATCGTTTGGCAAAGTAATCCATGATGTTTTGACTGGCAAGCTAGTTAAATCTGGACTGTTGGGTAAATCCACAGCTCAAAAACTATTCAACACATGCTTGTCAACAGTTCCTGGTCAAATGGGAGAAAAATATCAGGACCTTTTTCTATCCCGAGGCCTGTTCTCTTACTGTCTCAGAGAGCAGGACCTGGAACACTGGCCTTATGTTTTATAGGAAGATACATCTGGATTGAATTTTCTTAAACAAGAACAGTTCATTATGAACCAATTATTGAGGGGTACTGTAATAGAAAGCCTGTGATGGGATGTTTTGGCATTCTCCACTGAGCAGAAGCTTGGACATGATCATTTGAAAGGACTCCTTATCCAGTTCTGCAGTTCTGGCCCCGTAGCACATCATGGATATGACACTCATAATAGTAAATGAATTTCCTGTATTCCCTTCTTCCCGCTTTCTAAAGTAACCATGTTTGGGAAGTTAGAAATGCCCACATTTAGAAACAGAGAACAATAATATCTCAGGCTATTTCAAAAGTGCCCACAGCAGAGAAATAAAGGGAATAATAATATTTTAAGCCATCTCAAAAAAGTGAAGCTGTAAGGGTCTTTCAAGAATAATGTGTTCTGCTGTTATTTATAAACACCAATTTACTTTGGTAATAGCCAACTTAATGGAAGCTTTGTGCAGCTCTTCTGACCTCTTCTAGCCAAGAATGTGCTTGTGCCAATGTCAATAGAAGAGGATTACTAAAATACACAGTTGAAATATTTTACAGTACTACATTGTAGACCACCATGCAAAGTTACTGCATAAAAACTGGATATGCCTTGCATAGCTCATGCCCTATAGAAGCAGCACTGTTTAACGGTTTTGCAAATGAAACATGTTACAATAAATTCACAATAAGGTTAAGATGCTATGCTTAAATGTGTGTGTGTGTGTGTGTGTGTGTGTGTGTGTGTGTGTGTTAGAGAGAGAAAGAGAGAGAGAGAGAGAGAGAGAGAGAGAGAGAGAGAGAACCAATTTATTGTAGCCTAAAGTGTTTTTGTAAAAGAGAAATGGAAGTGAAGTTTGTATGCTCGGCTTAACATATGTACTTTTTGCTGCATTTATATGCTGTATTTCTTCTAAGGTGGCAATTTTGGAGGCTTTTATCCTGTGAGATGTGTCGATTTAAAGAAAAAGAATGGCCCAAAGTCCCTAATGAAATCCATGACTGTGTACAAATAGTCCTCAACTTACCACAGTTTGGTTAGTGTCTGTTCAAAGTTACAGCGTCACCAAAAAAAGTGACTTATGACCATTTTTCATACTTATGACCATTGCAACATCTTCATGGTCCCATGATCAAAATTCAGAGGCTTGGCAGCTGACTCATATTTATGACGGTTGCAGTGTCTTGGGGGTCACGTGACCACCTTGTGTGACCTTCTGACAAGCAAAAAAAAAGGGGGGGAGGCCAAATTCACTTAACAACCGTGTTACTGACGTAACAATGCAGTGATTCAGTTAACAACTGTGGCAAGAAAGATTGTAAAATGGGGCAACACTCACTTAATAACTGTCCTATTTAGCCACAGAAATTTTGGGCTCAATTACGTCGAGGACTACTGTAGTCCCTCAGTCTCAGCCCAGCATCTTGAGTGGAGTTCATAAGTGTCCTGTCCCAACCAAATGGATCTCTTGCTGCACTGGTTTCCAAGGGGTGGACAAAGTAAAACAAGACACAATTCCAGTGCAAATCTTACTGATGCCTCAGGTTTAGTACAGATAGTCCTCGACTTATGGTCACAATTGAGCCCAAAATTTCTGTTGCTAATCAAGACAATTTGTTAAGTCAGTTCTGCCCCATTTTACGACTTTTCTTGCCACAGTTGTTAATTGAATCACTGCAGTTATTTAAGTTAGTAACACAGTTTTTAAGTGAATCTGGCTTCCCCATTGACTTTGCTTGTCAGAAGGTCATAAAATGTAATATCATGACCCCGGGATACTGTAACTGTCATAAATATATGCCAGTTATCAAGTTTCCAAGTTTTGTGTCAACGCTGCTAACATCAGATATTTTTGCATTGGCAACAGATGGGAATGTAGCCATCTTTTACCTTTTACTTTTAGAGTTAGATGATGCTGGGAGGGGGGATGTGAACTAGAGTCCAGGTAAACATAACAACACTAAACCTAGCGTGAGAATCAAGGTTATTGAGCCCAGAGCTGATAAAGAATTGGAGAACTGGAGAGGAAGCCCGCACTTCAAGCTAATTGGGGAATGTGATTTATGACAGTTAATTGGAGGAGGGAATTGTGCTTTGATGCTATGTGCTCAGGGGAGGGGAATTCAGTTTTTGGCTTCGATTATGCAGTGCCAATATTATGCTACTCAAAATAAAGATTCTTTAAAGTAAACAATGCCTTGAAGTTCTTTTGAAGAATTTCATCTGTCGGAACCATGACATTTTGATCATGTGACCATAGGGATGCTGCAACAGTCATAAGTGTGAAAAACAGTTGTAAATCACTGTGCCATTGTAATTTTGAATGGTCATTAAATGAATGGTTGTAAGTTGAGGACTACTTGTAAGATGATGGTCTCTGTTGCCTTTCTGTCAGGATTTCAACTCCTTGCCTTGAGGAATTCTTAAATGTGCATCTCAGCAGAATTTTGCTCTTTGTTAGATAACTTTAAATTACTCTGGCTTCTGCTACACTTGGTGGCTAAAGTAAGCTCAGTTTTTATATTTTATATCTTGGCAGTAGATGCAATGGAACTTAAATGGACGATTGAAATATTTCCTTTGAATCTTAATTTTGCTTTTACTCTTTCCTTTAGCAGATAATTTTTTGGGAAAGATTGTTGAATATATTTTAACTGAATCAAAGGGCAATCGGAAGCTTCCTTCTCTGTTCCTTAAATAACAGAATAAGCCTGCCAAACCTTAGATTACTTCCTTATGTCGATTACAGGAGTTTCACAGGTTTTCACAAGATGCCAAGAATCTACCAATAATGACATTGATGGAGATTTTGTTTGAATGATAACTGAACAGACTGATTGATGATGTGCCTTCAAGTTGGGATGGACTCTAAGTAACCTTATACACACATACACACGCACACACACACACACACACACACACACACATATATATACAGTGATGGGATTCAAATATGTGAACTACTGGTTCTCTGCATGGATGCCGCTTCCGGAAGTCCATTCAGGGCCTGGGCAACAAAAAATTAGCTACTGGTTCTGCATTTTCCATGTTTATCTGCCCCTAACTTTGTCCTTCAGGTATTCCAATTACTACCCATCACCGTGGTAATTTAGCCCATCTACCATGTAGCTATATTCAAAACATATTGCCTTAGGGGTGGAAACAAACGAGGTAGAATTTGGTGATTTGGGAAAAAGTCTGTAGAAATTGAGTAATTTGAGGATCTTCAAAGAAAGCACCTGACAGAATCAGTTTGATAATGAAGTAGAACAGTTTTCGGATCCTACTTGCAGATTTCAGTTTTAATGCTGTCCCAGTTAGTAGCATTTGGGTTAATAACACTTCTTGTACTATTGCTTTTTTCTCTTCCAGAATGGGCTGGGAAATCCTTAGGGACTAGGAACCATATTTATTATGTTTTAGGAGATTGTGGTGCTGGAGAAGGGTCCTGAGAGCCTCTTGGAAAACCCAGAGATCAAATCAGTCAATCCTAAAAGAAATCAACCCCCATTGTTCTTTGGAAAGACAGATACTGAAGGTGAAACTCATATACTTTGGCCACCTAATGAGAAAAGAGGACTCATTGGAAAAGACCTTATGTTTGGAAAGATGGAAGGCAAAAAGAGAAGGGGGCAGTAGAGGATGAGATGTTTAGTGTCATTGACGCAATGAACATTAATTTGGGCAATCTCAAGATAGTGGAGGACAGGGGAACCTGGCGTGCTATGGTCCATGGGGTTGCAAAGAGTTGGACATGACTTAATGACTAAACAACAGGAGATTAAAGGCTATAGTGGGTAGGGCAAGGATACAAAATGGGTGACATTGCCCCCATATGTATGTGAGCTGGGGCAGAATGTTTTTAATTTTTCCTGGGTTAGGATTTTTATTTTCAATATATATGTTTGTATTTTATGACCATATTAAGACCACTTTGAGGTTTACATCAGAGTTTTTGTGGTGCCTCACCTCAGAATATTAGGAAATTGCGTCCCCCTCCCCATTTTTGAAAATTGGAAAGAAGAATCTCGGGGATTGTAATAAAAACTTGAGAGAGGAGTATTAGCTTATCCGCGGGGCTTGACACATGTGCTTTATAAAAATAAACGTGCTCGCTCTTTTGTCAGTCATAAATAATTTCCTGCAATAAATAACATTTATAATATATATCCACATTGGAATAACTTGTAATGGCTTAAAAATATTTTTTTTTTCTTTTGCATGTACAACTATTGCTGCTTCGTCTTAATCAGAAAGCAACCCTCTCTGGGTCAGGCTACAATTTTAATCTGAGAACTGAAATAGCAATAGTAATAATAATAATAAAGTTGGAAGGACCTTGGAGGTCATCTAGTCCAATCCCCTGCTCAGGCAGGAAACCCTACACCATTTCAGACAAATGGCTGTCCAGTCTCTTCTTAAAAACTTCCAGTGTTGGAGCATTCACTGCTCCTGGAGGCAAGTTGTTCCACTGGTTAATTGTTCTAACTGTCAGGAAGTTTCTCCTTAGTTCTTAGTACTTAGACTTATATACCCACTTCACAGTGCTTTACAACCCTCTCTAAGAAGTTTACAGAGTCAGCATATTGCCCCCAACAATCTGAGTCCTCATTTTACTGACTTTGGAAGGATGGAAGGCTGAGTCAACCTTGAGCCCTGTCAGGATCAAACTGCTGGCAGTCGACAGAGTTAGCCTGCAATACTGCATCCTAACCATTGCCACCAAGGCTCATAGTTTTAAGATCTTGGCTTGTTCCAAAATTCCTAAGTGTACTTTCCCAGTCTAGACCCTTTGCAGAGGGGAGAATTCGTCTGTACTTTTTAAGCAACAATATTCTTAACTGAGAAATATTGATTCCAGGAGCTATAGATGTTATAATAACATAGAACACTTTGCAATAATGCCAGGAATTTACAGTTGCTTTCAACCTGGAACGAAGAATTCAATCAACCCACTGTATGACACCGAGAAAAAAAAGTCTCTCTCTATTTTTTTTAAAGAAAAAAGCCTGACAAGAAAGGAGTGAAGTAAATATCTGAAATGTAACTGAAGAGTTAAAGTAAATAATGTTTCTCTTTTTTGTGCTTTAGAGAAAGTAAGAGAAGGTTGATTCCCCCCCCCCTTTTGCTGTTGAATTGGGCTGTGAGCCAACAGAACAAAAACATTTCTCCCAACACCTAATTGGAAAAAAAAATTCTGTTCAGTCCTCTTAAATGCACTGCTAAGGGAATGAAGAATACATTCTCTGCGCACCAGCAGTGTACGCGTCACAGATTTTGACTGTACTTGACCTTTTTAGTGTGTAGGCAGATAAATATGTTGATGAAATTTCACTAGGGTATTGAGTGCCAAAGATGTTCCTTGCCAACATTTAAAGTGATTTTGTTTGGAGGATGGCAGTGCAGAAAATAAAGTAAGCAAGCATGCACACTATTGTATAATTTTATCACTTAGCCTAAACAGTGCTGGACTGGCATCTTTTACTTTCCCTTGCCTCTTTTCTGTGATCAGTCAGAAGCAATTCCCAATACACGTGACATGTACTCCAGTAAGGTTGATTACTTCCAGCTAACATTTTTATTGCCATTTCAATTATCTTTAAGAAAAGGGTAGTAAGGAAAATGAAGCAGCCTATGTTTCATATTGCAGCTAAGGAAGAAGGTATTACTAACCAGAGCATTTCTTTAGCATCTGCAGTTTACTGCAATGCAAGAATACATTGGTTGAATCTAAAATCCACAAGGCAGAGGGGGCCAGGTTGTTCACCAAAGGACCAGAGGGAAGGACGAGAAACAACGGTTGGAAACTGATCAAAGAGAGAAGCAACCTGGAATTAAGGAGAAACTTCCTGGCAGTGAGGACAATCAACCAGTGGAACAGCTTGCCTCCAGAAATCGTGGGCGCTCCATTACTGGAGATTTTTAAGAAGAGGCTAGACATTCACCTCTCTGAGATGGTATAGGTTCTCCTGCTTGAGCAGGGGGCTGGACTAGAAGACCTCCCTTCCAGATTCTATTCTGTTCTATTCTGTCCTGTTCTGTTCTGAAATTGCTATTTACTAACTATTTAATCTGTTGTTTTCAAAGTATGAGCTGTGTTGCTGTACAGTCTGTAAGTTATGACATGGATCCAAAAGTTCTAACTAACCATCATATAGCTTGTAAAGAATCAAGTAGGTAGTCTGCAATAGAAGCAGAACTGGATACCTTAGGGGACTGGAGGCTAAAGCATATAAAGAACGGTTGCTGGAATTGGGTATGTCTAGTCTAATGAAGAGAAGGACGAGAGGTGACATGATAGCAGTCTTCCAATATCTCAGTGGCTGCCACAAAGAAGAGGGAGTCAAGCTATTCTCCAAAGCGCCTGAGGGCAGGACAAGAAGCAACGAATGGAAACTAATCAAGGAGAGAAGCAACCTAGAACTAAGGAGAAATTTCCTGACAGTTAGAACAATTAATCAGTGGAACAACTTGCCTCCAGAAGTTGTGGCTGCTCCAATATTGGAGGTTTTTAAGAAGAGATTGGACAGCCATTTGACTGAAATGGTATACAATGTCCTACTTGAGCAGGGGGGTTGAACTAGAAGAGCTCCAAGGTCCCTTCACTCTGTTATTCTGACATTACCGTCCCTTTTGTAGCTTCCAGAATTCCACTGAAGCGAGCAGAGTGTATTTTGGCCTGGATAAGCTTCAGGACTGAAATTTGTACAACCAGAAGCATCCATTTCACATTTTAAAATTCCTAATCCCTCCAAATGGTCCTGTGTGTCCCTTCTAAAGGATATTTCCTGAAATCTCACTTAATGAATTTGAAGGTGGTCATATCAAAATATCAAGGTGGAATAGTTTCAGGTTGAAAGGTATTTTCAATAGGTTTGGAAGGAATGCAAACTTTTTTTTTATTCACAGGAACTTTATGATGCAGCTAGGCAACATCATCATTGCTAGTCAACAGGGTTAGTCTAGTCACCAGTTGTTATTGCAAGAAAACAACCAATCTCAGAGAGCACCAAGGACCCCTCATTTGAGCTACAAATATTTTCCTTTACTGGTATCATCTCTGTTTTTCCACAATGTAGTAGACTGCAAAGGCACAGTAGTCATCTTAATTGTGGAAAACTCTGGTAACCCCAGTCAGCAGAAACCTTTTTTAAAACCTGCATTAAGTTGTGGTTTCAGATTTAGAGATCTTAAACATGACACAGTGGCAAGCTTAAGTCCCAACATTGACTATGGCTTAACTAAACAAACTATTATAATAAGTCCTAAGTTGACTAATTTCAATTAGTTCACTTTAGGTTAAATTAGTAAATTTAATAATGATGATGATGATGATGATGATAAAGTTGGACGGGACCTTGGAGGTCATCTAGTCCAACCCCCTGCTCAGGCAGGAAACCCTATACCATTTCTGACAAATGGCTATCCAGTTTCTTCTTAAAAACTTCCAGTGTTGGAGCATTCACCGCTTCTGGGAACAGGTAATTTACATTCCTTGGGTGTTTCTTCACTGATCAATAATTAATGAATAATTAATGAATATATAATTGATGGATAATTAATAGATAACAAATGGCGGACAAGCCATTTGTCCGAAATGGTATAGGGTTTCCTGCCTGAGCAAGGGGTTGGACTAGATGACCTCCAAGGTCCCTTCCAACTTTATTATTATTACTATCATCATCATCATCATCATCATTATATAATTTTGGCAGATTGGCATTATGGTATAGTTGACTTAATTTTACTTTGGCAAGTAAAATTGGATTTTACTGGATTTATAAGCCAAAGATTTATATCTTTGCATTCCCCATGTGAAGTTGGTACTATTATTTTTTTTAGCAAACTCTAGTTCTAACAAACTATGGCTTCTTGTGTTAAGTGAATTGATTCACTGTCATCGAGAAGGCACATTTGTGCTGTGTAGTTCTTTCGATTTACAGAAGTTAAACTAAAGAGCTGTGAATCTGAGGCTTTATTTTTTCTGAGCTTTGTGAGATATCTAAATGGCCTTTTGTGAAGCAAGTGAACAAGAGAGTCAGACAATATTTTGCCACTTTGTGATTTTAAATGGGGAGGGGAATATAGATTCCTGTCTAAAGACATCATTGCTTTAGCTATAGATATGTACAAATGATTCATATATACTGTTTCCAGAGAATGGGCATATCTTCTGCTTTCTATTCTGCTTATGGTAGGTATGCCTCCCCGTTTGCTTTCTAATACCTTCAGCAAACTAAGAACATAGGAAAAAAACATTTAAGATGAATTCAAGTAATGCTGTATGGTCATTTTAATGATCTTAATTGCCTCTTAGTTAATCACATGAATCAGCTCTTATAGTTTTATGACTTAATTGCAAATAACTAAGACTGCTCTTTAGTTGTTACTCTTCCCCCATAAATTAGTATCCATTAAAGTTATAATTGCTGATAACTGGCTATTAAGTATCCTATAAGGCTGATAGGATTTGGCACATTCTTGTTCTTGATGACAATACCTACCAGATGTGGGCTGCAAAAATCCAGATGACCATTAGATGGCAGCAAGAAGTTACATACAAACTTTTTGCAGTTCATACTTGGTAGCCTTTGTGCCAGAGAACAGGGCTTCATTTTCATAGGGTCTAAAAGAAATCAGATGCAATAATTTCCTTTAAATAAATTCACCCAGGTCATCAAGGGCCTGATACATGATACCTGGTTTGGTTTTGTTGTTGGAGCAGTGGGTACCTGAAGACAAGCACCCAATGTTCTTGTTTAAGGTAGCCTGGGTCCTCCGACAAAACTAGTTCAGTGGTTTACTTGTACAATTGCTGTGAAGAATATGCTAGGTACCTATCAGATAAAGTAGCTCAAATTCTCTTTAGGTTGGGCTCTAGCCTTAAAGTACATCCTATGGAGGCAAATGGGGCTAAGTCTGGCTCAGTGGTGGTGAACCTTTTAGAGACCGAGTGCCCAAACTGCAACCCCAAACCCACTTATTTATTGCAAAGTGCCAGGGCTGCATCAGCATTGTGGTGCCCTCAGGGGGGCGGGGTGTGTGGCCCACTGGGTGGGTGTGGCTGCAGTGGTCATGGCAGACTGGGTGAGCGTGGCCGGGGCCAGTCCCTCGCCGTCTCCGAGGCATCCCCAGGGGGCCAACACCGCTTGCTCGCTCACTTCCTGCCCTGTCACTTTCAAATGCTACGTGCTCGCTATTTTGGCGAACTCTGCTGGGGCAACGGCAGGCGTGTCCACAGAGAGGGCTCTGAGTGCCGCCTCTGGCATGCGTGCCATAGGTTCGCCACCACTGGTCTAGCTTGATTACCTAGGACAGGGGTCTTCAAACTTGGCCCTTTTATGACTTGTGAACTTCAATTCCTAGAATTCCTCAGCCAGCGTGCCTGCTGAGGAATTCTGGGAGTTGAAGTCCACAAGTCATAAAAGGGCCAAGTTTGAAGACCCCTGACCTAGGAGGAGCTTCAGCCTTTGATTCTAATGAAGTCTTGGGGTTACTTGCTCAGCCACCTGTATATTAGATCCCTGTCCTCTTGGTTGCCTAAGGCTTGGATTTTGGAAGTGATCAATTCTTCCTCGAGAGATGGGGTGGTCTTGCCATCCCTTAAAGAGGTGGTAGTTCACCCACTTCTGAAGATGCCATTGCTAGATCTAATCTTGCTAGATAATTTTCATTCAATCTCTAACTTCCCATTTTAGGGAAGTTTGTGAGAAGGTGCTTATGTGGTAGCTTCATAGAATCCTGACGGAAGCGGATTATTTGAACACCTTTCAGTTGGGATTCATATCTGGATATGGGACCACAATGGCATTGATTGTGCTTGTAGATGACCTCTGGTGGGAGCAGGATAGGGTTGGTATGTTCATCGGTTCTCTTCTTCACCTCGCAGAGCCTTCAGTACTATTGACCACAATATCCTGTTGGATCATATTTTGGGATTGGTAGTGGGATGGCATGATTTGCTTTCTTTGGAGTTGGTTCCAGTTGGGGTTGATACAACCGACAGAGTCTAATCTGCTGTCCCAGCTTTGCAATGTTCCACAGGGACATGTCTACTTGTGTTTAACATCTACTTGAAGCCACTGGATGAGGTCATCATAAACAAGCCCATAGTTCATAGTTTTTATCCCTGCTGTGCTGTTGCATTTTGTTTGCTGTTAACTAGTTAGCTGCCCAGAATTATGACAAGCTGAGTGGCCATATATATTAAAATTTGGATTTTATCCTTGCTGCAGTCAAGTTTTTGGTATGCATTCTCCAGCATAGCAGTTGAAAGCCAAATAAAATCTTGGGCCCCAAAATGAACACACCTAAACTACAGAAACATACAATATTTTTGTTATTTGCTGTATTTTCAACTTGGTCTTCATCAAGTCGATTGTAGATAGAGAGCATTTCTGTACCGTGAAGGAAGAGACATTCATGTTTCTAAAATTTGGTAAAAAAAAAGTAAGTAGAGGGATAGAAGCAGGGCTTTTTTTGTCATAGAATGCCCAGAACGGAGTTCCGGCACCTTTTTTGGATGGAACCTTGTAGGATAGGCAAGGCAGGTTGTATGATATGTATGAGTTCCGGCACCTTTTTTTTTTTTTTTTTTTTTTACAAAAAAAGCACTGGATAGAAGGCTGGAACTTTTAAGTCCTCAGTCGCGGACAGGAAGTCCACTGTAAATGTCTATCTCATTTACACAAGTTCTTATACATATAGTGAAGATAAGCTTCGGTCACAATCTAAAGGTGTTTTTTCCAAAAAGAAACTGGACTTTCTTTGTTTTTCTTTGAAGATGTTTCACTTCTCATCCAAGAAGCTTCATCCAGAACTGAAGAAGTTTCTTGGATGAAATGGAAAACGTCTTCAGGGAAAAGTCCAATTGCCTTTTGGAAAAACCACCTTTGGGACAACCATGACTGGCTGACTGAGAATCTCCATAGACACTTAGGTCACAACATGACCCCTGTTATGTACAGATGCATTAGGCACAACTTCACCAGGAATATCTCTGTTGAGTGATTGAGGAGACGGCCCTTAATGTCTGTCTATTGTTCTAGCCAATTCAGTATTGACTTGAACAACTATTGCAAACTGTAAACCATGTAATTCTATTACAGCATATAGAATTTAACAAATCCCTTAACATATGAGATATTGAATGTAAGTTTTTGATTTTATTATTAAATTTGGTTGGGTTGTTGAAGCAATAGTGTAAATAGGAATGAACCTTATACTCTTGCCTTAGATTGAAGGCCTTTAAAATTATTGATTTCCCATTCTTTTTATAAGGAAATCTGGTGATAGAGGTGAACTGACTGGGGAGGTGAATACGTATATATTTTTGTATACAGACAATACCAATTGATAGCTGTGAACCTGAATTATCTGCAGTAATTGTGAGATTGCGGTGAATATTAGATCGAAACAAGGATATAATTATATTAATGGATATTAATGTATTAAGAGGCCAAGTTAGTTTTGTTTGAAAGGGAAAACAAGAGTGAACTAGTTATAAACTATATATCAACAGTGAAAAACCAGATCAAGTAGGTGAATTTGGAATTGGAAGGGGAAATTTTAAGCTGTGCAAATGCTTATATGAAGTTAGTGAGGTGTCTGTTTGTGTCTGTTGTGAGAGTTAATGTTTGTCAGAATAAGTAAATATAACTACATGAGACAATATTTCTTTGCACTGGAAGAAGCAGAGAGCACAAGGAAAAAGCACATAGAATTGAGACTTGGTATGCCAAGAGAAATATAAAAGCTGTATGCAGTGGAAATGCGGCACTTAAGTAGTGTGGGAGACAAAGCAGACCTAGTGTAAAAAGAGTGAGTGTTGTGTTACTTTTTAAAATAAGGATGGTTCAATGGACTGAGTTACAGGATGCAAATTGCATCATTTTAGGCATAATCTGGATTTCCTACATTGGGATTTGGGCTAAATGATCTAAAAATCCTTCTTCATTTCTATTCCTGATTATTTAAACGTTATCTGCAATAATTGCCAATTATCTGTGAAGACTTCCAATGGAAAATTTAATCATGATTGTCACTTCTAGGCATAAGGAGTTTTTTAAGAAACAAGAGAGACTAGAGAAAGTAATTCTAATACTGATCAGGCAGGGATGAGAAACAGGGTTGTACATTAATTGTACTCTCCTGTTGATGTCATGAATACTATGATGCAGTCAAAAGGAGACTGTCAAAGAAAGAGAAATCTGAAAAATTAGAATACTAACTACATGGAAAATGATTTCTGAGAATTGACAACAACTTGATGGCACATAATCATCAGTCAATCCATGGAGAATCTCAACGAAGTAGAAGTCCTCTTCAGCTGATAGCAATGCTTATTTATGGAGGAAAATGATGTCCACAATGATGGAAGAACAAAATTGCCATGTTTGTTTCCCCTCCCCGCCATCTTTAGAGTTTACAGGTCTCTCCAACCTGTGAACAAGGCTTGTGTGATCTGGCATTGAGTAGCTCTGTATTGCTTATAACCCCACACTTCCTAATAAAGCCTGTTGGGTTTCTCATTTCTTTTCTAGATGAAAGCCAAGGTGACTTGCTGATAAATTTGAGTCATACCATCTGAGCTCTGTTTGATAGGTTCCCTGTTCCTTTTACTTGGCTTGTTATGGCATCGTAATGTGCTATTTCCTCTAATAGCACAAAAGAAGCAGTCGTTAGTAGAATAATAAAGATTGCCCATCCCCTTTCAGCCTAAATGCTCTTTTGCTAATACCACCTCATGATTAGTTCCAGGATTGTTTAGTGATTAGCACAAGAAGGAAAGACAAGCCTCTCATCCCGGTCTCCTACTCTTGCCCTGCCAGAGAGCTGCAGTGCTATGATGGTACTACTTTAAAATATGTCTGTTGCTGTTTCTTGCCAAAACAGAGCTGGTATCTGTTGCTATAGAAACCAGCAAACTAATTATAAGGAGTCTGAGTCAAAGGAGGTAATAAGTCAGCCTACCCTTATAAAATATATATATGAGAGAGAATAGGCACAGGTCACAAAGATGATAAACTAGGGATGATACTGAATTCATTTCAGGAGCTCAGCATGTAGTGGTGCTTGAAGAAGACACAAAGAGAATTTGGAGGGGAAGCAGCATCAAGACTAACTCTTTGGTAGTTGTTCATGTGGAGGCGATATAAGGACCAAGAAGGCCGTGCTTTAGAGCAGGGGTCTTCAAACTCAGCCCTTTCATGACTTATGGACTTCAATTCCCAGAATTCCTCAGACAGGCACCTTGGCTGAGGAATTCTGGGAGTTGAAGTCCGTGAGTCATAAAAGGGCCGAGTTTGAAGTCATACTTTAAGCCCCACCTGATTGGATGCTGTAATCTCTAGACTGTTCATGCAGGGAGTGTGGAAGAGCAACAGAGGAACCCTGTTCTTAAAGTTAGCAGCTATGGTTATGAACATTGTCCCAAGCAAGGTGACAGTGGAGTGGGGCTACAAATATCATCCTTGAGGCACTTAGGAGAGTTGTTTTCTCTTCTTTCTCCTCCTCCTCCTCCTCCTCCTCCTCCTCCTCCTCCTCCTCCTCCTCCCCCTCCTCCCAAGACTAAAAGGTGTTTTCATGTCATGTAGCAAGGTATGATTGGTATTGAACACCTGTATTTCATCTGTTGTATTATGGCAACTTGGTCTGCCATGATGTACTCATCTAGCACGGTGATCCCCAACTTTTCTGGCTCTGTGGACCAGCAGCAGCAGCAGGGGAAGAGAGGGGAAGATTTTGCGCATGTTGCTTGCACAAATGGGGCTTCGTGCGCTTGCCCGCCACTTGTGTGGCACGGTTTCAACAGGCCGTGGATCAGTACCAGGCCGCGGACTGGAGGTTAGAGACCCCTGATCTAGCACTTTGCTGTCTCTTTCTGCAGGTTGGGAATTCAGTGTCTACAGAAAGATCCAGAACAGCATTTTACATGCGCTGTACAACAACAAGCCTCATATCTGGTCTCTGCCATTTGAAGCTCAGTCCTATTACCTTCTCTATACTACACTGCCAAAGTAATACGGGTATTATCTGAATGTAAATCTTGAAAAATGGCAGTACATCTTTGGTGTCATCAGTTCTGGCACAATCTGTAATAAGTACAAATACATTCACTTGGTATCAGAGAGTGACTATTTGTGAAAATATGACCTTTCTCCATATGTCTAGACTTCACCGGGGACTCATGAAAGGATCAGTCCATTTCAAATGTTGGTGTAGTATCACTATCTATCAGTATCATCAGGGAGAATAGTTCTGAGTTTCTGGAAACAGAATTCAATAATACATTAATAGAATAAAAGAGCTGGAAGGTACCTTGGAGGTCTTCTAGCTCAAGCAGGAAACCCTATACCATTTCAGACAAATGGCTGCCCAATCTCTTCTTAAAAACCTCCAGTCACGGAGCACCCGCAACTTCCCAGACAAGCTGTTCCACTGATTAATTGTTCTGTCAGAAATAATTCATCTTAGATGAATTTGGTACTTAGCTAATAAACAGCTATTTTAGATTTTTTTTTTTCAAATGAAACATCAGCAAGAAAACAACCATACACTGGTCAACATTCACACCTTTCTATCAGCAACAAAATAGTACAAAACAGCATAGAAGCTGTAGCTGAATCTGTGGTCTTGCTCCACAATTTTGAACAAACCAGATGCTTGTGGGAGAAATTGTGATAGATTTGTCATTAGAGTAGAACCAAATTGTTAACTACTATGAATGTGTAGTAGCCAAGTTGAGCTTCAGCAACAAATCTGTGTCAGCAAATTCATGTAACCAAAAGCAGAATTAGGTATCCACAATGGACCTCTCTCAGTCCTTGAGTTATTCACCACCAATGGGTTTTTTTTCTTTTATGAAACGTAACAATGTAAAATGCTGTGCTAAAGTTGTCTTTTTCCTTCACCCATGCTTATACTTCTCATGAGAGTTTCATGGCATTTAATTGGTCTTTGTGTGTTTTAATTGGTATGAATCAGCCAGGTACTGACTCAGATTTGCTTCATAGATGCAATTTTAATCCAATCTCACTCTCTGTTGGTGTTTGACATTTATTTTGTAAAGCAAATACACAATGCTGTTTTGATGTATTGAGTTGAAACAATCAATTGCCTTTATTATAAACACTCTGTTCTTTCCTAAAAGGTGCACAAAGAGATGTTTTGTTCTACTGCCCCAAAGATTCAGGATTTGAGAACACCCATGGTTGATGTGTATAGGCCTTCTGTTAAATAGGTTTTGGGTCTCCTTAAAACAATAATGTGTAAAGGAACACACATTTGAATGGGGTCGAGCTGTCCTATGCCTTTACAGCAGTGTTTCTCAACCTTGACAATTTTAAGGCATGTGGACTTCAACTCCCAGAATTCCACAGCCAGCATTGCTGGCTGTGGAATTCTGGGAGTTGAAGTCCACATGCCTTAAAATTGTCAAAGTTGAGAAACACTGCTTTACAGTATTTCACTGTATTATCCATTTTCTTTCAGGCTGGCTCTGATACTTAAATACACTGGATTAGGAGAAGGCAACTAGAAGTGATAACATCCTAAGAGAAGCCAGAACTGTCTAATGCTTAATCCTCTCTTTTCTATAGAAGCATGTCCTTCCAGTCTGCAACTAACCACAGTCACAAAATCAGGAATTATGGATTAGGAAGAAGTTGGTCTTTAAAGACAGTTCTTATTAATTGCAATTTGCCATTGTTTAAACTAGTTAGCAATGTGATTAGTTTAAAATCAACGTTTTTAAAATTCTGATGCTCTCCCCCTCTCCGCTCTGGTTGTAAAAAAGAAAAGGACATGGAAGCTCATTAGAGTAGCAGAAAACCTGGTTCCCCATTAAATGTGATTCTGACTTCTGAATTTTAAAAGCCTGCAATCAAGGACCGTGTTATTTTTAATTTTGGTTCAGTGACTATAGTGAATTTAGTTGCATTATAAATATGGCTCACATAATCATATATGAATACATGTAATATGTGAATAAACCATATACCGCTCCCATCGAGCCAACTGCACTTCTAGGAAGAGGGAGTGAATTAAACATTTATACTTTAAATATTAACATATAAAAGTAATGCATGAGCAATTTATGCCTAAAGCCTGAGAAATAAAAAAAAAAGATGAGTTTCTTCATTGGGTTAAATTATGTATGACCAATCCTTTTCAGAGAAAAATCTCTCTCAGTACCTGGCTATCGGAAACCCACTATTATATAGCCGTTCAGAGTCATGCCCTTCAGATGTTGTTGACTTGTAATTTCAATAGTTGTTTGGAGGACACAAGCTAGAAGAAGGCTATTTGTGCTCTAATTTTGGAAAACAAAATTAGAAACATGTACGTCCGATCTTTAGATTACTGGCCAGAGAGTATATTTAATACTAGCTTGAATCCCAGTAATCATATTAACTATTGATTAGTAACTATTACTATTATTAATTAGTTACATTAGATCTGGATAGATACTTGAAATTAGTATAATTTACTTGCATTTAATCAAATTTTCCTCCTTTGTGCTTTATGTATGATACGTTGGGTCACTGGTTACAACAGCAAACATTTATTTATTATTGTTTTCATTGGATAATTGGAATAATTGTTTGATGATTGATGTACAGCTGATGTAACAGAGCAAGTTTCTCTGTTCCTCTTCATGGTGTCCTCTTCTGCCAAGGAAAGAAATCAAACTATTAGCAAAACAAGATTGAATAACCTGCAGTATGTTGGTACAGGTAGTTCTTGACTTATTACCATAACTGAGCCCAAAATTTCCTTTACCAAGTGAGAGTTAAGTGAATTTTGCCACTTTTTATGACCTTTCTTGCCATAGTGGTTAAGTGTGAATCACTGCAGTTATTAAGTGAATCTGCTTCCCCAATAACTTTGCTTCTCAGAAGGTCACAAAAGTAAGGTGACCAACGTTTTTACAATGAAAAGGAGGACACAAATAAATTGAAGAAAAAAATATCGTAAATAAAACAAACATTTTATTAATTGCAACAATAATACAGAATACACTATAATATGATAAATGCATAATAAAAACCATTTGTAACAATAACATTTTATATTGTAATTATGCTTACATGCTGTGCCCACAGCTGCCCCGCCAGAACTGCTGCCCTGCCCTGTAGAGCAGGCCCCACTGCTCCCAAAGCACCAGCTGTGCTGGCTCCGGCCCTGAGGGGGCAGCCCACCGTTGACACCCCACCTGCAGCCGCCCCGACAGTACCACCGCCCACCCTGCACAACCCTGGGTAGAGCAGGCCCCGTGGCTCTCACAGCACGGGGGGCAACTGGCCACTGCCGCCCCTCACACCCCTGCCCGCAGCAGCCCTGATGCCTCTGCCTCTTGCACCCGCAGCCATTATTGCCCTAGCAGGGCCGAAGATCAAGAGAAAGTTACCATGGCATCGCCGCTCCAGTCTCCTCCAGGTATCTTTGGGACTAACTAGGAGATGGTGTAGTTGGGTAGCAGGGAGAGGTGCAAAGTTCCTACCAATTTGCCTTCGCTGCAGACAACTTACATGTGCAAAGTTTGCCGGCCGGGTGTTTTGGCGCGCTCAGCAGCAATTCCTATTGGCTTTTGAAAGCCAATAAGGGAAGTAGCACAGCTCATGCAAAAGTTGAAAAAAAAAAACATCAAAAAAAGGTGCCGGAACGCCGTTCTGAGCGTTCTATGAGAAAAAAAAGCCCTGCAGATTAGTCTTCAAATATCAAAAAGGAGGACATGTAGGAGGACACTTTTCGAGGGAGGACCGAACTTTAAAAGGAGGACTGTCCTCCCTAAAGGAGGATGGTTGGTCACCTTACACAAAAGGAGATCACATGACCCTGGGACCCTGCAACTGTCATAAATGAGTCAGTTGCCAACCATCCAAATTTTGATTGTGTGACCATGGGAGATGCTGCAACAGTGGTAAGTGTGAAAAATGGTCATAAGCAGTGGTGGGATTCAGCTGGTTCACACCGGTTTGGTAGAACCGGTAGCTAATTTTTTGTTGAATTCGGCAAACCAGCTGAATCCCACCATTGGATTGTGCCTATTGAAGCCATAGCCCTTTTTCGCAAGGCCCAGAACGGTCCTCTGGAAATGTGTGGACGAGGCTTCTGGAAGTCTGTTCTGGGCCTGGGGGGCCTGGAAGAGGCCTCCCAAGCCCAGAACTGGTTATTCACATATTTGAATTCCACCGCTGGGCCTGGGCCTCTGAGACCCAGAATGGACTTCCGGAAGTGGCATCCATGCACTTCTGGGAGGCCTCCTCTGGGCCTCCCAGGCCCAGAATGAACTTCTGAAAGCAGCATTCATCCAGTGCTGTTGTAACTTTAAACAGTCACTAAATGAACTGTTGTAAGTTGAGGACTGCCTATAATTGTTTTGGATGTAACATGCAATATTTATTTCACAACATTTCAGAACCAAAGCTCTGGTTTTGTACCAGATTTGATAAGTGAGGAGAAGGGATAGCAATATTCACTCATGTTCTTATCTTTACATCCCCTCTGAATGTTTCTAATAACCATTTAAGAACAACTGGGGTGAATTCTCCTTTTAACTGGAGTTCACCTGTGATGACTACTTAAGGGGCTAGAGTTTGCCCATAATTAGACAAAACCACACTTCTACAAGACTCAGTCGCCTTTGTCTTCAATTAAAAAAATAATAGCACCCTGCAGCATTTGATCTCTTCTCTAAGCACTGCTGCTCAGCTATATACTTTCTGCCTTTAGCAGTAATAGTACGTATACAATGTGAAAGCATGAACTCAAAGGCAGGAAGTTACAAATTTCTTCTCTCCTGCTGGAAATTAAAACACCACTGACATTTTTGGTCTTATACAAAGGCTGTTATCATTTATCCAGTAACATGTAATTGGTGTTGAAAAAATATTTAAACATTTGGGACTCATAAATATAACAATATAAAATATATCTTATGTTTATATATATTGCACACTCTATTTATATCTGAAGGTCAGCTCCCCCCACTTTTTTTTAAAAAAAAAAAAAAACTTTTACGTGTTTTCTTGGGCTGAGTCAACCATATGTTAGAATCAATGAAGTTTGCCAGTGGTAACATTTACGTCTTAATAAAACGGTGGGTGAGTAATAAAAACAGGCTGATGATATCCCGCGAGTGCACTAAAGCTGTGGATCCTTTACTAAAATTGATCTCTATTGCAGATTACATCAGTTATTGTTCTGAGGTTGTTGTTTTTTTTCCTGGCTGCTTCAGTTGCACAATGCCACATTTGGATGGACCTTGCAGAGTCTCCCTCCAAGGAGTATTCAATGTTCTGTTCTTCCTAGGGGAAACTCTTAGAAGTAGCTTCTTATAGTCTTTCGTTTTTAGAAAGAGAGACATATGAAGTCCCTTATATTTTTTAATTTATTAAATATATATGTTGCCCAACATACTGTTGCAGTGACTCAAGGTGGCTTACAGAATGATCAAAGGACAAAAGAGATAATACAATCAAACTGAAGAAAGATTACCGGTATATAAAGATTAAAAACCAAGAGGACAGGCAACCTGAGTATGGAGATCTTCTCTCTATCACATTAGCCACTCCAGGCCAGCCAGCAGAGGTAGGTTTTAAGGCCCTTCCAGAACACCAGAGGAGAGATCGAACTCACATCCAGTGGGAGAATAGTCTAAAGGGCAGGTGCCACAGCAGAAAAGGCTCTTGGACCCTACCAGCTGAAACTATTTGGCAGGTGGGATCTGAAGAAGACTTCTTCCTCAAGGATATGGGAATCTGTGGTCTTCTAAATATAACTTCTATTAATCTCAAGGAAGCAGCCTAATCTTCTCTTTCTGAAATTTCAGAGGAGCCATCAAGAAGGGTCTCTTATGTATTATCACCAATCATAGTTCTGACCAAAACCCAGTTTTCCCGAAGAACGTAATGTCTGGATAGGCTTGCAAAGAAAGACAAATTCCTTCAGACAGTTTGTCCCTCAGTTATGTGGTACTCTATGAAAAGAAATTGGGCTCAACTGTGTTCATAAATCAAGGACTACCTGTAGTAGGTAGGTAAGTAAATTGATAGATAGAAGAGAGAATCTTTCTTGCTCTATTAAGACTTGTTCAACCCTCAGATTATGATTTTGCTCAGAGCACATTTGCTAGCCATAACAGTGTTGTTGAGTTAAATGGTATCCAGAAGGAGGGTGATCAGTTTAGCTATTCTGGCACAGGTTTTTGCTCTTGTGAGTCATAGGTGTTTTATTAAAGGCCTTCTTACCTTTATCTTCAGCATCTACATATTGATATGCCCAAAAAGGGGGAAGAGAGAAGCAAGATCCTCTATACATTCCTGACTGGTTAAAAATTCAGGGAAGATCAGACTTCTCATAGTGGACAACCAGGATAGATAAAGCTGGAAAGATATTTTATGATTGTTGGTTACATAAAGACCAAGTTCACACGACCATAGGTTTTAGAAACTTCTCTCCAAGGCCTGGTAGCCAAAGAATATTGTTTGGCTTCTGTGCCCAGACCACATTTATTGCTACTTGCCTGGCCTATAAGTTTTAAGAAAGGACTGGAAGAAATTGAAAAAAAAATCTTGAATTCTTCAGAATGGTAACCTTTGACTGCTTTGCTGTCTGGTTCAGAGTAAGAAGTTATGAGAGAATTATTATTGTTTTGGTTGAACATGCCATGCTAATTGTTTTGGCCAATCCTATGCCATTGGATAGAGCTGGCATGCTCTGAATCACATCTTTCAAGTCTTGCCATTTGATGAAACCAAGGAAATGGGCCTTCTCTGTCATGGTTCCTGTTGCGTCCTTGGCGGGAAAGCAGACACGAGAAGCAGCTGGAGTTCTCAGTTTCTTTTATTCAGCGTTCAGCTTACAGGAAGATGGCTTCAGCCTCGCCCAAACGCCTCGCAGCCTCTTATATAGGCAACTCCCGGGTAAAAGGGTTACTTTTCCCGCGCCAGCACCCGCGCATGCGCACGGCGCTGGCGACAGCCTGTCTGGTCCCGGGCAGCTTTGCACCTGCCCGGGACTGCCTGCAAACGCCCGAGCCGTTTGCAAAGGCTCGGGACATAACACCCCTTTCCCCCGGGCTAAAACTACTACCAACATACAACATTTATTTTATATGACATTTTGCTCCCCAATGTTCCCACTGTTTACTGGCTTTTGCTTTGCCAGCAATGTTATGTAGTCTTCTAGGTACTTGGGAGATTTCTTTGCTCTCTGTGACCTTCTTAGCTCTGGATTACTGGCATAAGTCCCCTGACTGGAGGGAGGCGTGAGCCTTTTCTCTCTATTGTGCCCTGGTGTCTTCCAAGGACTGTGCCCCAATGCCTGGCCTGCTCGCTTGCCCACCGGGCTCGTCAGGCCAGGGCTTCTGTTGCTTTGTGACCTGGTTGACCTGCCTAGCTGTAGACCCTCGGGCCCCTTGAAGTGATAGCCGCTGCTGGGCGTCTCTGTAGGACCTCCTAGGTCAGTCCAAGATCTGTCAGGAGGCTGTCCATTTCCTGAACCCCATTCTGTGTTCGGGCTCGTGTGGGTTTCTGTACTTTCCCAAAACTCAGGTGTTCCCTGATTTGTGCTAGGGTTGTTGTAGTCGGGACTTGGTTCCTCGACTAGCTCTGTGTATGTTTGACCCCCTGTAGGATTTGGGGTAAGGTCAGGCCAACCTTGGGATTGTGTGCCAGCTCTCTTGCGGGGAATGATTTGTTGGGATGCCCCCGGGTATCCTCCGTTGCTGGAGTGCTGTGTGATGTGTGTGGAAAGTGAGTATGCCCCCGGGGTGACTCCCTGGCTGGAGTAGGCGTGAGTGCCTGTTGTGTGGGTAAGCTCCATGACTTTCTTTTCGGAGCAATTGCAGAACCTTGGGACGAGCCGTTTGTGGCTCCCTCAGTGGAGATGGGCAGTAGCTCTTGCCCTTCCCTTTGCTCCAAAGGGTCCCCCTCCCCCCCTGGAAAAGACCCAGGAGTCTCAGCAGAAAAGTCTCGCCTAGAGCGAAGTTGGTCGATGTGCCGACGTAGGACACGACCGTTGTCCAGGGCAACCTCGTAGGATAGAGGACCTGTGATCCTGGACACAGAAGCGGGGACCCATGTATAACCAGGCCCGTATTGCGAGCCCAAACCGGGGCACCCACAAGTAGTTGTCTAGGTGCCCTAGGATGTGAGGTAGATGAAGGCAGTCTGTCCGGATGCAACCGGTCAAGTCTAGTAGTAAGTTGGCGCCCCCAACGAAGTTCAGCTGGACTTCTCCCTGTAGAAGTGGACGGTGTGGTGCGATAAGAAAGGAGAAAGTCAGCCAACCTGTGATGCCAGTCCCCGTAGGTGAGTCTCTTCAAGGCGTCCTTTGCGATGCGCACCATGCGTTCAGCCATACCGTTGGTGGACGGGTGAAAAGGCGCAGACGTGGCATGACGAATCAGGTTTGCCTGTAAGAAAGCTTGGAATTCGGAGGAGGTGAATTGAGGGCCGTTGTCGGACACAATGACATCTGGCAGCCCGTGTGCAGCAAAAATCCCCCTCAGTACCTGAATAGTCTTTGCAGTGGTGGTGGATGAGACAGGTACAACCTCAAGCCATTTTGAATGGCTGTCAACAAGGACCAAGAAGAACTGGCCCTGAAAGGGCCCAGCGTAGTCAATGTGCACCCTAGACCATGGGGACTGTGTTTCCTCCCATCTATGCACAGGAGCTTGGGGCATCTCTGGGCGAGATCGTTGGCACAGGTGGCATGCGTGCACCTTAGCCTCAATATCTTTATCTAAACCAGGCCACCACAAGTGGCTGCGTGCAAGAGCCTTCATACGAACAATGCCAGGATGACCCTCGTGGAGGGATTCTAAGACCCTAGTCCTCATTGAGGTGGGAATGACAACTCTGTTTCCCCAAAGCAGACAACCCTGAGAAAGGGACAGTTCGTTTCTTTTGGACCAGAAACTCTGAAACTCAGGACTAGGGCAGTGCTCAGGCCACCCGGACAGGACCCAGGAGCGGAACTTGCAGTCGGTTCTTCTGTGGCGACCTCCACAGCCGATGCACTTGAGCGGAGCCGAAGAGCTTCCCTTCTGGTTCTCTTCCTTCGCGGGGTGTAGACGGTCGACTTCCTCGTCCGGATCCTCCTCGGAGTTTCGTCGGACGTCTTCCTGGTGCACGGACGCACCCTCTGCACTGTTTCTGATCGGCCGCATGTTTTTGATGGCGCCGCCTGCTGCTTCTTCTGCGGTGACTTCCCTTAAGGCGTCTTGGAAGGATAATTCTTCCTTTGCGAAAAGTCTCTGTTGTAGCTCGCGATGCCTTAACCTGCACACGAATCGGTCCCTCAGTCGTTCCTCGAGGTCCTTGAACTCGCAGGGCTTGGCGGCCTTCCGTAGCGCGGCGATGTATTCCTTGGCTGTTTCACCGGACCGTTGATCCCTCTGCTCGAAGGTGTGGCGCCATGAGATAACGGACACCTTGGGGTGGAAGTGCTCTTTCATCAGCTTCTTCAGGTCTGCGTAGCTTACAGACTCTACTGGAACAGGTGCTGCAAGGTTTTCTGCGATTTCGAAGGCGTCTTGGCCGCAAACGCAAAGCAGGGTGGCGGCCTTCAAGCTATCTTCCCTCACTTGGTTTGCCTTGAAGTAGTTCTCCATTCTGGATACGTAGGACTCCCACCGCTCTGGATGTGAGACGTCGAATTCCGAAAGCCTTCCGATTTTCGCCATCTTCGGATCTTCAGGAGACGGGTCTATCAGCCAGCCTACCCCCGAATGCGCACCGGATTGGCGGGCAGCTGCCGAGTCGACGCCGTTCCTCTTCCGCCGCTCAGGACTCCTTGGGTAAGCTTACACTTCTTCCTTTCCAGGTAGTGCAAGGCATCCCACCTTCGTCGCCAGTGTTGCGTCCTTGGCGGGAAAGCAGACACGAGAAGCAGCTGGAGTTCTCAGTTTCTTTTATTCAGCGTTCAGCTTACAGGAAGATGGCTTCAGCCTCGCCCAAACGCCTCGCAGCCTCTTATATAGGCAACTCCCGGGTAAATGGGTTACTTTTCCCGCGCCAGCACCCGCGCATGCGCACGGCGCTGGCGACAGCCTGTCTGGTCCCGGGCAGCTTTGCACCTGCCCGGGACTGCCTGCAAACGCCCGAGCCGTTTGCAAAGGCTCGGGACATAACAGTTCCTGTCCTTTGGCATAGTATTTCCCTAGAGATATAGCCTTCATCCTTCTCTCCTTTACATGAGCTTTGAATACTTGGCTCTTTCCCTAGTCTTTCGACTAGGATAAATAGATGGCTCTTTGAAGATGTTATTTTGTTGGGAAAGCATACCTTACTCCTTCAGGATTAACCATCATTCTTTGTTGATTGGGTTGTTTTCATATTTTGTTTCTTGTATGCCATCCAGAGTTTTCTGGAATTGATTGGCCATGTAACTATGATTTATATAGAGAGAAACAAACTGAAATTCAGAGATTTTTGCTGATTTGCTGCATCTCTTGATATCCTTCTGAAATATTAAATTCAACTCCCCTAATTCCCAGGCTGAACAAATGCAAAGTACTCTCCAGATCTACCAGTAGGCACAAATGTTCTTTCTGACTACTATTGATTTAGGGCAGAACATAAATCTTAAATTGGTTCCAGAAACCGACAACTCTGTCTATGTCAAACCATTTTGATTAACTGTACAAGAAAAAAAAATCTTGGATATGCACCAATATCTGCAAAAAGCCAAAATAAAACCATTTCTGTGTATAAATAAAACTAACAAATCAAATGATCACTTAACACGGTGGTGAGTTATTATCTAAGGTCGGACCACAATGCTCACAGTCCTTTGCCATTGTCGGTGCTATCAGGTTTGATGGAAATTTAAGTTCAAAACAATTGGGAACACCAAATGATCCTTTACATGGAGAGGAGAACTTTATCATTATATGATATTCTTTCCCTTGAATTTCTGATAGATGAAAGAACCAGTGCTGGTTTTCTAGAACCAGTGCTGTGGTTTTAAAAAAGAAAGAGAATGGGAGGGAGGGAAAAGGAAAGACAGAGAGAGAACTAACTATTCATCTAACTAACCAGTTATCTTGTAGGTCTTGTACTCCATACAGGAAATTTTGAATAGTGGCAACCACCTGCAGTTGGGCTTTTTCTGTAGCAGTATGTTGAAATCTGTGAATGTAGCAGTATGTTGAAATCTTTTTCACCTGGCCCCAACATTTTATAACTTCAGAGAATGGCCAAAACACACAACTGGCTTTGTTGTTAATTTCAGACAGTTGCATCACTTTTATTTTTAGTTTACATTTTGTCATTGTATGATATCTACAGATGTGATTTTTTCTTGTATACTAAACATTTTAAAAACCAATTATGTCGGGTTTTTTTAAGCTATTGCTATGCTTCCAACAATCAAGCCCTTTTCTTTCTTTTTCTTTCCTCTAAAGTAATATTGGAAAGCAGAGAACAGTCAGGTGCTTTTTAAGATAAATTAAAGAGCTTGCTGATAGATAACACAAAGAAAATAGGAATTGCTCATCCTCCAGCTCAGCAGCCATCCAAGGCAAATTATATATATATTTTCACAAAGAGAAAAAGATCCTTCAGCTGTGGAAGTGAAAATTGTACCTAATATTTGAATTTAGGTAACCTTTCAGTGGATAGCGAGCAAAAGATATTTGACTGTGACTCATCCTCAGTGGCAAAGTGTTATTGTAAGAGTGCAAATTAATGGTAGACTGCAGATGGTCAAAAAGGGAAAAGAAAGACGAGTTCTAAAAATAACAGCGCTTATTTCCATAAAGCTGATACAAGTATGATTTTGGATGCTTATTCCCATTTTAACTTCGGAAATGGAGGTCATTGTCCAGCTAACACCCTGCCTGAGAAACAGGGCTGGGCACTGGAAGCAATTCAGAAGAAGTGCTTCACTTAGTCATTAAAGGTGTTCCTTTCCATAGAAGAAGCTCCCGCTGCTGAAAGATTTTAATGGATAGTTTTCTAAGAACAAGAACAGACATGCATGGAAACCTGAAAAGGGTTTCCTGAAAAACTTGAAAAAGCTGTGTTCAAGCTGCTATGAGATCCAGAGCAATTCTCAGTCATCCAGGTCATGGTTGTCCCAAAGGTGCTTTTTCAAAAGGCAACTGGACTTCTTTTGTTTTGCTTGAAGACATTTCACTTCTCATCCAAGAAGCGTCTTCAGTTCTATCAGAACGTCTTCAAGCAAAAACAAAGAAAGTCCAGTTGTCTTTTGAAAAAGCAGTTTTGGGATATCCAGAACAATTCTTTTGAATAATTTTGGAAGCCTTGCTGAGAAGGGATAGTTTATTGAAAGCCTATCAACACAATAAATACAAATTCCTAAAGGCATCTCAGTATTTTGCTTTAAACTGAGAAGCACAAATTGTTTGGAGCATACACATTATTTAGAATTGATTGGTACATTAGCCTGGGAGATGTTGCATAGGTGAGTTGATATTAAAGTTCATGAAGATCAAATTCCTCAATTATTGGTTTAAAGGCGTGAATAGTCTAATGATTTTTTTTAATATAGTGCCCTTCCTGCTTATTTGAAAGATGAACTATCAAAATCCAGAAACATTCTTCATAAAATGTCTTTTGACAGTTTGTCTACATGTATTAAGTATGGAGGATTTAAACTCTTACTTAGCATACAGAGGTGTTAATATGTTCATCTCGGGTATTCCAAAGTTTTTCAGAAATGTTATTTAAACCCAAAGCTTGACTGCATTCATAGATAAGTGAACTTCAGTCAATACAATGGTACCTCATGTTTTCCATCTTTGTAAATTTGCAAAAAAAAAAAAAAAAAAAAAAAGGCAGCAGTAATCATGGGAAGGGAATAGGTCAGGGGTCTTCAAACTTGGCCCTTTTTTGACTTGTGGACTTCAACTCCCAGAATTCCTTAGCCAGTGTGCTTGGCTGAGGAATTCTGGGAGTTGAAGTCTACAAGTCATAAAAGGGCCAAGTTTGAAGAACCTTGGAATAGATAGTTGTGATTAAGCAACCTTCCACAAGAGGAGACAATGACAAGAGTCATTGCAATTCACAAAGGGTTGGCCAGATTTGAGCCTCAGACTTGAGCACACCCCTTTCAATACTTTCAGAAGATTTGCATACTCTTTGCTGAATAGGTTTGTCATCATTTGACTCCTGCCCTTCCTGAGCCATTTCAATCACCAGTCAATACTCATTTACTTAGGAATGGGAAATGGAGTTTGAGGATATTTCCCATAGGCTTGACTGGGATCAATTGTCATTTGTTCCTCCTCTTCCAGAACTATCAATGCCACTATTATTTTAAAGGGAAAGCTGCCTTGTAATCTGAATGTACCTATGTAGCTTGCTGACAACAATATAAAAAATTTTGGAACTGGGTTAAGGTTTTGTTTTGTTTTGTTTTGTTTTCCTTCATTTACTGGCCTATATATCCTGGTGTTCAGTCATCCAATTATAAGCCAGGTCTAATCAAATTTCAGGTTCAGCAATAGCCTACTTAAGTATGCCACTGATTGTATCTGCAAAAGTCCTTTTTTCCTGTAGATTCTAATTCCTATACCAATATTCCAAATATTTATTAATTATATTTGTATGTCACTCATTTCCCTTACAAGGTGTCTCTGAATCAAAGATGGATGGAATATTTCTAAATCTGCAGTTTTCTGCAAATTGGAACTTCCTAATAGTTTCTCACAGCAAGCTTATTGTATGCACTCATATTGTTGTATGCACTCATTTATCTGGTGCTCTCTGAACTTGGTCGTTTTATGCTGATGTTGAACTGATATTACCTAGTTGAGTAATGAAATATGTGCAAGAAAGCAACCAGAAAGAGCACCAAGGACCCCACAGTTCAACCCTGAGCTGCAAATATTCTCTTTTCTTGGTATTCATATGTCTTGTGTCCTACTTAGTATGCAAGCAGCAGTCTAAATCCTGATCATATGTACGTAGCAACTTACTACTTGTGATGAATAAATAAAGAAATGGCTCTGTAAATATTACATTATAACAGCTTTATTTAAACCACTACTTTATGTTTATTTATTTATTTATTATCCAATTTATAATTTGATTATAAATTGTAAAATTATAAATGTATTTACTGATATATAAAATAATGTATTTATTAATCTAAATAAGTAAGTGTTTAGAAGGGTCATAAAGATAAAGCTTACTATCTGTTTATTATCTAAAACCAACAAATAGGTTTGTCACTTGAGGAGCAAAAACTCCATAGAGCAATGGTGGCGAACCTATGGCATATGTGCCAGAAGCGGCACGTAGAATCCTCTCTGTGGGCACACGCCATCGCCCCAGCACACGTGGTCTCTAAAAGTTTGCCATCACTGGCCTAAAGCCAACCAGCCTGGAGCCACCATTGGGGAGCCCACCATCCCACTTGCCAGAGACCCCTGGATCTCTCCCTGCTCGGCTCCTGCCCGGCTCCCACAGGCGTCCCTCCCCATAAGCAACATTGAGGTGGCCATGCCCACCCAATCTGCCATGACTACTGCAGCCACACCCATCCAGTCTGCCAAGCCCACTATAGCTGCGCCCGCCGAGTGGGCCACACCCATCTGGCACCCGCGATACATAAGTGGGTTTTGGGTTGCAGTTTGGGCACTCAATCTCTAAAAGGTTTGCCATCACTGTCATAGAGGCTTAAGGCCCTCTTATAATAATTAAATATTTGCAAACTCAATTAAGGTTGTCTTCCCCCAGTTGACTTGCAGGCCTGTATAATTCCACTTCTTAATTCCATCCAACTTAAACTTCCTATCTACATCCCAATCTCCTGTTGCATATTTTAATTTATCCAGCCTTTAACATGACCAGATCATTTTAATTGTTGGCACTACAGTGTGTGGTTGCGTTAAACTCAAGACAGATGGTGCTTCAGAATGGACCCCACAGGGAGAATGGGTACCTTGGTCTTCTTAGTTTAGCTATCCAAGCCCTCAGCATAGAAAAGAGGGACCTGCTTCCTCTAAAGAAGATAGCAAAGGAGCAAAATTCACCCCCCCCCCCAAAGAAGAAGAAGAAGAAGCCAGAAATTGGCAGAGATCCAACTGAATCTCTTGCTTGCCTGACTGAGGATTAGGATTGTTTTGAGGAGAGGCAGAGAGGGACAAAGGAGCCTGTGCTGAAAGTAAACAAAGTTTCTTGGTGCTCAGAATTAATAATCTGCTAAGAATGTATGCATTTGTAAAATATATTCATCCCATCTGGGATTTTCTGAATCTCTTTGCAGTATATCTTTGCCACTGGCTTCCTGCCATCAGAACTTTGTATGAGTCCTACTGATACACTAATATATCAAGGGTGTCTCAGTGAACAAATAATACCAAAATGTGGTGCTTGCTTCATTTATTTCGTAAATTAAGTCACCTAACATGATGTGCTATTGTGACAAGATAATTGTCTCCTTAAATCCAGTTTTAGCTACAGTAGATAGATCCAAGATCTTCCCACAACAGATGATCAGCCTTTTTCACCACGGATGGTCCATTCTTTCATGACCATCATGGTGTCCTTATTGAAAAGGCAAAATGGGCACGGTGAGCACATTTTGTTTATGCGTTTATTAGATTAGTGGATTCTCAGCAGTTTACCACACTGGTAATAACATAAGCAATCCTAATTAAGATCCGTGATAAATAATTTAAAATTAGATTAACTCATAAACTGAAACAAAATACATGACTCAGTGGATCAACAAACCCCAAATATCAGCAATTCATTCTCAAGGAATGGTCTAATGAAAATATTTTTCTGAACATTTTGGAAGATTAAAATATTGGGGCTAGGTTGATAGTCTCCAGTGGGAGAACATTCCATAGCACAGTCATACTTGAGGAGGAGCAGTGCCTCTGAGCCTTAGCTCCCTGCTCCTCCTGAGCACCCACAGCAGCATCCTCCAGGATGTATCAGTTAGCCCAAATCAAATCCAGGTAGTTCTCCAAGAGCCTCAACTCCAGTAGGGTTTATACATAAAAACAGCACTTTGAATAAAACACAGAAACCAATAGGGACCTAGAAGTGCAGGTAGAACTCACTCATGATGACCCATGGCAAACAAAGGCCACTTCAATGTTGGTGACCAGCTGTAGTTTCTAAGCAGTCTTCAAAAGTAGCTCCAGGTAGAGTGAATTGTAGCAGGCCTACTAATGATAAGGTCATGAATCTGTGTCATAACAGGCATGACAGGCAGGACACACTAGTTGTTGAAACTGGACAAAGGTTTCCCTGGTTGGTTGCTGTGTGGATTAAGAATGGTACATGATGCATGGGAATATGTGGAATGTTCAGTTTGATACTGAGTAAATGAATCAGGCAAGAATGTGTGATGCCTTTTTGTTTTTAATATATATGTAGATAAATGTATAGAAATGCTTGTGTTGATGGTAGGGATATATTGGAAGCGGGGGACGTGACTTTATATATATTTGGGGCAGATATTTTGTGTATTTGGGGCAGGTAGATTATGTATTCAGGCTTGTTGCCATGATGGCAAAAGAAAAGAAGAATTCTATGGGCACCTGAAATCTGAGATGCACATGAGACTCTGGTTTAAAATTTGATCTAAAATTGGCTTTTAATGAGGGATCTCTACGCCTTGCAGATCATTCTGTAGCTTCCTGGATTTAAAAAAACCCCATAGAAATGGATCTTAGATCCTGTAGCCTCCTTATTCAATCTTTAATCCCACCTGTCACTAAAAGAGCCAACATAAAGAAGAAGCAATGGGTTTTTGAATCAAGCATACAGAGAAAATGGTTTGCTATATATTATAACCATTACTGTAATAAGCGTCTGCTTGGAAGTCAGTTGTCTCACCTAATTATTTTATTAGTACCTTGTGTGGGCTATTTTGGAGAACCTTCAGAATGCCAAATTCGTAAGTTATCATCTACATTGAAAGAAGGACAGTACACTAATTCTCAAATTCAAGTTGATCTTTATCCATGCCCAGCTGGATAGATCAACTGAGTCACACACATTTTATTCTGTTGCCTATTTTATCTGACCTTGAGTTCTAATGTAATAACACCTCTGCTATCCGTTCAGATGAGGACAACATACATTTTCTACTAGCAGAAGAGTGGCCAAAATCTATTATAGCACCATTGCTGTTTGGAGGCTTTGGGCATTTGAGGGTTATACACTATTTATTTGATATATAAATATGATACCTCTTATGTGGAACCACAGCATATAATACAGTAACGCTTCAAGTTTTTTTATATTTGTTGAAGTTTTGAAATTTATGGAATATAATGTATAGTGACTATCTGCTCTTTGACCATAAATCAAGTATTTATACTTCTGTATGTGGACAGTGCTGTTTAATTGGCTAAGAACCTGAATGATTTACAGTGAAAAATCAACGAAAATCAAATGAAAGATTCAGCAAAGCGTATGGAGACTGAAAATGAATGCATAAGAGAATGAGATAGTTCTGTTTGACTAAGATGGAGTGAATGATTGGAAATTATGCTAAATGCCCACCAAAAAACAAACAGACAATTAGATGAACATGTGTACCTTGGGAAAAAGTGATAGATGGTGAAATATTACCTGTAGGGAGGTAGCCAAGAAAGACAAGATGGAGGATACATTATTTCAGTTCAAACCCTAACCTTTTCTATGTGTTGACATCATATGTAGGGAAGGAGTTGGGTTCCATCATGAAACATTTTCCACCTTGCCTTCTTTATCTCCTCTTGTGGAATCTGCAGAGTTGCTCACTATGTAAAACCAGTACAGAATAACAGAATAGCTTAGTTGGAAGGGACCCTGGAGGTCTTCTAGTCCAACCTTGTTCAAGCAGGAGACTCTATACCAGTGGTTCTCAACGTTTGTGTGACGGCGACCCCCGTCACACAAACGTGTCGTGCATGCGCGGCGTGGCCCCCATGCGCGGTGTGCATGCGCGGCGGCGCCCCTTGAGGGGGAAAAATGGCAAATCGCCTTGTTTGGCGACCCCCGAGAAATGGTCGATCGACCCCAAATGGGGTCGCGACCCATAGGTTGAGAACCGCTGCTCTATACCATTTCAGACAAATGGCTGTCCAGTCTCTTCTTAAAAACTTTCAGCGATGGAGCATCCACAACTTCCGAAGACAAGCAGTTCCATTGATTAATTGTTCTAACTAAGAAATAAGTAGGCTTTTGATCTGATCCCTCTGGGCCTTCCTAGTTATACTAGATTTTTTTTTGTTTATGGAACTTTTGCCCAGTGTAATACAAGGTAGATTTTGCATCTTTCATAGCAAATCTAGAAGCCAGCGGAATCATCAGTGAACTTTCTTAGTAGTGCCTTTTCACATCCTCTGGTAGCTCTGCTGCTCTTGCAAGGCTTAAATTAAATCTATTCAAAACCATCCCGGTTATCTTAATTCCAGCTCTCAGCTGATGAGTCATTTTCATGTTGTGTACAAACTCGGAAAGAATCACTAGGAAAGAAAAGAGAAGCCTCTGCAATGGCTCTCTCCCTGGCCTTCCTTAACACAGGATAAAGGAGAATTATTTCCAATATGTTACATAGCAGGGCTGTGCCAATCCTCTGACTGGAATGCTTTGTCTCCAGGTAAAAGACCTTTTCACTCAGTTTGTATAGACATAGCCCCATCAGTTTGCTGTCAATTACCTGTACAGTTACTTTAATTTGAGATTGCTGGGACATTATATTGAAGTAATACTTTTTGTTTGGCAGAGCCTTCTTTTTGAAACTAAATTGGATAGGAATTGTTTTCTTGTTTTTTCCCCCCTTTTGTCAAACACATTAATTTCACTGTGTTTCATATCTCCTAATGACTAAACCAGGACTAATTTTTTTTAGATTATGTTCCAAGAAATCTGGAATTTCTCACAAATTTATTAGACTAGCCTCAGAAGGAGATAAAAATTATGAACAAAGTTTCCAGAATGACAGTTGATTTGTCACTAGAGTGGGAACAGGGAAGCAAGTGATAGGCTGTGTTTATTATGATGGTGGTGATGGTGGTGGTTTGTTCGTGGAGCTTGTTAGTTTCCAAATGTTTTGTCACCAGGCTAGGTAACACCATCAGCGTTAACCCATCAGTAGGTAGAAGTGTCTTGTTTCAGTTCTCTTCTGCTTTTATAGGTCTTATGTGTTCAATTGGTCACGTGACTGACTGTCACACTCTGTGTATCATAATGTTGTAACACAAACTCGGATATTTGCATGTGATGTGATACAAGTACAAAAGAGTAGAGTTTGTGTCATGATGTAGCAGACATTTCAGCATCATCCTATGACTCATTCATTAGAAGAGCATGGCAACTTCTAAACCAGAGGGTAGTGCTGGGATTTGGCAACTCTTGGGATGCTTGGTAATAAACCTGCAAGGAGTTCTTCTTTCTCCTTCTACATTAGGTTTATGGCACGTAGAAGGCAAACTAAGAGTTCTTCCGTCTTCTTGCTTGTGCACATTGACTAGTCTCTTTCAAAATACCTCTTGTGCGGTCATATCCCATTCCCCAAAGCCACATTATGTCATTTTTCTGCTCTATCCTCAGTTTCCAGGATATAGGAAAGAAGTCCAATAGGAATATCAATAGGATTCAGCCTTGTATTGAAAACTCAACTTTCAGATATTACATACCTTCATTCAGGTCTTGGTGTCAACTTTGAGCAGGCCTGCCCTCCAGGCAGAGAAGTTCAAAGAGTATACAGCAAGTCATTGGAAGAACTATCTTTAAAATTTTAACTGGATAGACTTAATCAGAGAAGTCTGATTTCCTATTTCGATCCCATTAAAAAGTTGGAGTAGAAGTTTGGGTGTAAAAAAAACTTAAGGGCAGCTGGAATATCCCATGTTTCTGTTGTACAGAAAAATGATAGAATGGCTGTGCTGCTGCTTTGAACTTTTTGGGAGGTGTGAAAAAGATGAGGGGATTTCTGTGTGACTGAAAAATTCATCCGAAGGTAGTTAAAACAAACCACTTGGACAAATTTCTGCCCATTGATGACCAAGGTCAGACTTAGGGGCCCTTTTGGGTCATCTTTGTTTTGTTGCAATTCAGTTGTATATGGTGATCCAGATGGAAGAAAAAACAGAGAACAGAACAGAGAACAGAAAGTTCTTTATGTCCTATAGGAGACAGGGATAAGGATAACACAAATGAGTCATCTCTATTAAAAAAATAAGGATGTTTGATTGATGAAGAATCTGTCAATGTAACTTTACAATAACGAATTAGCTCATCTGTTGTAATTCCTATCAAATACACCTACAAGGCTGACATCAATCATGCAAGTCTGAAAACACAATTCTGCCCCTCTCCTGTACAGCCCAAGAAAGTAAGGAAGTCTCTTGCCTTGCCCATTAACCAGCTATGGGCTATGCTGTCCCTTATCTGACCATTCCTATGTCAGCATCCCTTTGCCTAAACTCCCAAGGTGTTTACCACATACCATTACATACCATTACATGAGTTATTTTCAATGAAGACCATTCGCTTTGGAACTGGAACCCGTTTGCTTCATTTACCCTCAGTCTACAGGGTGGCAGCATTTCATCTTGCATCTGTTCCATGGGTTCACTTCTTGTCTTGTTTTATGAGAAAGCTCTGCTCTAAAGACTTGTAATGCCTGATGAACCAATCAAAGATACTAAATAGGTGGTGACAGCAAGGTCATTTATTAAATCTCTATATTCAGGTGGATAAATTTCACATTCATCTCTTCCAAAATAATAGGCTAAATCCATTGTTATGTATCATAAGCATGATAGAAATTTTGATTTGTGTTTGGTTTAGAATTTAGTTCATCAGATTCTTCTTCTCAAACATAAGCACGTACAGTTTCATCCAAGTCAGTGTTTCTCAACCTTGACAATTTTAAGGCATGTGGACTTCAACTCCCAGAATTCCACAGCCAGCATTGGAAATTCTGGGAGTTGAAGTCCACATGCCTTAAAATTGTCAAGGTTGAGAAACACTGACCAAATCATTAGGATGAAGGGGTTGTAGGATACTCTGTAGTTCCACAATAAGAAGCAATGTAGTTGCACATAATAAGGCTGTAGTTAGCTAAGATAACTGATTAAGCATTATGGACAAGCTGAGTTTCCCACTCAGTTTAGGAATGAATTATTGATGCTATAGAAAAGACATAAAAAAGAAGATCGTAGTGACAAATAAGGCCTCAGCTAAGATGGGAACCTAAACTCTATATTATGCGTAAATCTATGAATATAGGAAGAGCAGCTTAGAACTTCAATTTTTCTACAAATTCCGTTTCCTAACATTATGTTGAAAATTGCAAGTTAAGGTTACAAGCAACTTCTTATTACTACAGGTTTGTGTCAAGACTGCTAACATCGTATGTTCTTGCTTGCCATATATGAAGAAGCAAACCTGTTTTATTTAGCCGAGTAGCATTTCTAGAGTTAAGACAGATAGCAGTAGGTTAAGGGATGGGAAAGTATGCAAGTTAACCATAACAATGTCTGGGCACAGTGTGGCCAAGGTCAGCTCAGCTGCAACGGGAGGGGCACCTCACGGTTCACATTAATTGGAGAATGTGATTGATGACTGTAAAATGAAGGAGTGAGTTATGCTTTGTTACAGATGCTTGGGGGAGGGAGGATTCAGTTTCTGGCTTAACTTTGTTAGTGCCGAAGCTATGCAGAATAATAAAAGTTTCTTTTAGAGGAAAAAGTCTCTAAATTCTTTGAAAATCTGCTTTCTTTCGGAACCATGTCATCAAGCCAGAAACCACAAACTTTTAAATTCATTTAGGGGTCCCTTACCCCAGTCACTATCCCTAAGCTAACGGGGACAGCTGACAAAGAGAAGGGGAAGATTTTGCCATGGAAGGGAAAAAAGTGCCTGAGGCCGGCACCCCCCCAGCCGCAGCTTCTCCAGGAGGAACAGCAGCAGCAGCTTCTCCAGGAAGGGAGAGGCCAGCTACCCAGACAGTGGAGAAGAAACTCTGGCAAACTCCACAGCTGGGAGCAAGGCCAAAACTATCAGGAGAGCTGATTTGGTCGTCAGACTGGGACAAGCCAAGCAAAGGCTCCGGAAGTTTCCACACAGCCTTGCCAGCAGATGAGCGTGAGTCACGGCGAAGGGATGCTTACATATCACCTTCCTCCCAACAATGGAGAGCTGCCCGGCCATCTATTGCTGAAGACTCGGGTGAGTGGAAATACCCATCTGCAGCTTGCAGTGGGTCATTAGAATACCTAGCAGAAAGATTTGAAGAATTAGAAGTGCAAAGTGAAGAGCAACTCCCATTGAGAGAGGCCCCCAGCCCCTTCCTTGCAGATCAATTGGCTTTTCAACCCCTGGGGACCCCTGCCAGAGCCTCTAGCCCCACACAGAGAGGAGATTCCAGCCTGGGGCCCCTGCTGCAAGGTGAAATTGAGCAAATTCCACAGATAAGTGATCAGCCGTCTCCAAGCCTACAACAAATAATAGAGGCCTTGCAACAGCTCGGGCTAGTGCCAAAGCCAGGGGAGCTACAGCCAGTGAGCTTGCAGACGAGGGAGGCCCAACATGTCCAGCAGCCATTGAGGGGCCTGCAGCAGCAGGGGGCACCCCCAGCCCTCACTGCCCAGCAGCAGGGAGCGCCACGCCGACTACTGAGAGCCCCGCAGCCGTTGGATCAGCAGGCTGGGTGGGGCCAACTGCAACTGGGGGCACCACCACGTCAACAGCAGAGAGCCCCACAGCAATGGGGTCAACAGCAACTGGGGGCACCACCAGCTCCCGCTGCCCAGCAGCAGAGAGCCCCGCAGCAACGGGGTCGACAAGCCGGATGGGGCCTACAGCAACTGGGGGCACCATGTCAACAGCAGAGAGCCCAGCAGCAATGGGATCGACAGGCCGGATGGGGCCAACAGCAACCCGGGTGGGGTCCGCAGCAGCCTGCACTTGCACCACCTTTCAAAACAACGTTCGATGGGGACCCAGAGAAGCTGATTTTTTTCCTCAACCAAGTGCGTTCTCATTTAAATCGCTGGGCCTATCTCTATCCAGAACCAGGGGCCATGGTTGACGTCATTGGGGCCAACCTGGAGGGAGAAGCATCTGAATGGCTGAACAATCTATATAGCGAGCAAGCCCTCGAATTGGAGGATCCCCATCTCTTTCTCTTAGGACTGAGAGAACGATTTGAAGACCCATCCATCGGCCTCAAAGCAGCAGGACAAATTCACAAGATAAAACAAGCAGGGAGGCCTGCCCTAGAGTACGTGCGAGAGTTCCGCAAGATGGCAGGTCGAATAGAGGGGTGGCCTGAGCAGTCCCTCATCCATCACTTCATCGAGGGATTAGATGATCACCTCTCTCAGGCTTGTATCTATCGAGAAATACCTGATCGGCTTCAGGAGTGGTACCAGACAGCCGTGAAGCTAGATGTTAAGCTCTCTCGCTATAAAAAGCCTCCCCCACAGGAACCCGAACAGCAACCAGAGTCACCCGGACAGCAATCACCCCCACGAAAGCCTTCAACTACTGCAAGGGCTGAGACCCCCAGGTCACCTGCACGCCCTTCCTTCGAGTGTTTCCAGTGTGGACAAGGAGGACATCGAGCGGCCACCTGTCCAGTCCCCTACCCTCGACTGCAGAGCAAGCCAGGACCGGCAATGCAAAAGAAACCTGCTCAGCGGCTAACGAGAGAAAAATCCAATCGACTCACGCAAAAACCAGTTGCCCAGGTTACACCCCACACACAGGAGGATGCCAAGACTCCAGGTGGACCTGCCCCTGCTCTTCCCTTCTTTGATAGCGACGATGAAGGAGAAAACGACCCAATGGTGAGTCAACAAATCCTGCCTTTTTCACTGCCCGCCAAACTTGTAATCCCTAAGTCTGGGGCACAAATAGACTTAAACGTACTAATTGATTCGGGATGTACCCGCTGCATTATTAGTCAGGCGTTTGCCATGAAAATGGGCATAAGGGCAAAACAGCTTTCCAAACCGATGAGATTTGAGCAAGCCGATGGCTCCCTGATGGGAGGGACTCTTATTACACAGGTAACTGAACCCTTACGCCTAGAGATAGGTGCACACTGGGAGTTTATTTGCTTCCTGGTGGCTCCAAAAATGACCGAGGCGGTGATCCTGGGACTAGCCTGGTTGGACAAATGGAAGCCATTTATCTGGTGGGAGAAAGGAATGAGAATTGTGAGACTACCTATAGAGCCTGATCCCCCCATTGATTCAACAGATGTTACTGGGCATCTTAAGCCACCCAATGAGCGAGCGCACATGGCCGCCTCACTGACTCCAGGTGAACCAGTCATCCCCAAAGAATACTTGGACCTGGCAGAGATGTTCAATGAAAAAGAATGTGATGCGCTATCCCGGTTACCCCAGTACAAAAGCGAACGAGAGCAGGTTAACGAGGCAATTATTCTCAATTCACAAACTGTTGCTCAACTTACACCTCGCAGGGTCCCCAATCCGGATGACCCTGGAGTGAAGAAAATAAAATGAGAGCTCCTCACTGACCAATGGTTCAAAGATAATCAAGCGTCCCTAACATGCAGGGATGGCTTGGCTTACAAAGGGGGGAAGTTATATTTGCCAGAAGCGCTCCATCTAAATGCTCTCAAACACAGCCACAATGTAAAGCAGGCTGGACACTTTGGATATTTGAAAACCCTACACCTCACCCGCCGGCAATTTTGGTGGCCGGGGCTGAAAAAGGATGTGGAAAACTTTGTAAAAAGTTGTACTGTATGTGCCACAACGAAAAGAATCCCGGGAAAAACTCCTGGGCTACTGCAACCTGTGGCAGACCCTTCTCAACCCTGGGAAGAAATAGCTATGGACTTTATAGTGGACCTACCTGAAAGTAGGGGAAACTACAGTACTTGGTACAATGGAAGGGATACCCATTGTCTGAAGCCACCTGGGTGAAATCTAGTGAAGTGAAAGCTGACAGATTGATCAAAAAGTTTCATGTTAAACACCCCAACAAACCGAAAAATAACCCTTAACCTATACTTATGTTTATATTCCAGGGTCTGTTCTTTTTGTAAGGAGGGCCGGATGTCAAGACTGCTAACATCGTATGTTCTTGCTTGCCATATATGAAGAAGCAAACCTGTTTTATTTAGCCGAGTAGCATTTCTAGAGTTAAGACAGATAGCAGTAGGTTAAGGGGTGGGAAAGTATGCAAGTTAACCATAACAATGTCTGGGCACAGTGTGGCCAAGGTCAGCTCAGCTGCAACGGGAGGGGCACCTCACGGTTCACATTAATTGGAGAATGTGATTGATGACTGTAAAATGAAGGAGTGAGTTATGCTTTGTTACAGATGCTTGGGGGAGGGAGGATTCAGTTTCTGGCTTAACTTTGTTAGTGCCGAAGCTATGCAGAATAATAAAAGTTTCTTTTAGAGGAAAAAGTCTCTAAATTCTTTGAAAATCTGCTTTCTTTCGGAACCATGTCATCTTGCTGTCCTTCCTTTATATTTTCTGAAATCCAGGGAAAATCCTTAGTAGCTGGATTTGTTCACTGCACTGTGATAATCCTTGCTTGGTTTCAGCTTATCAAGTTCTGTGAACCAGGCATTGTGACTCTTAAACCATGGTCGATGGCATCTGGTATTGTATAAATTCAGCCATTTATGCCATTATTAAATTGTGACTTAGAGCAATATGTGGACTTGATGTCTTAGATTCCCAACCAATTCTCTCTGGGTATGTTTAAACAATTGCTTAGTGTATATCAGGGGTCCTCAATCTGTGGACGATAGCCCACTACTGAGTGCCACTGTGAGCACTATCGTTAACATCACGTGGGCGCTAGCGGCCCTGTTTGTGTCATGCAGACGCTAGTGGCCCCGTTTGTGTCATGCGCGCATCAGCAACCCCGTTTGCGCATGTGTATGTAAAGGTGTCTCTGCCTCCCTTTCCCTCCGGGCCACCAACCCAGAAAGGTTGGGGATCTCTGGTGTATATATCAGCCACTGGTTCTGAAATATTCATCAATTCCATTGAGTCCCAATGTAAAAAAGGTTGACAAACCTTCATATATTTGCAAAATAAAATTTTGCCTTGTTGGATGCAATCAGCTAGTATTTTGTAGAGGATGACTTCACCACTACACTGAGGATGTTACTTATGCTAGCTTGGTTATAGTAAAGATTGGCCACTACATATCTGCTCTTTACATGAAAACGATAGGAAAGCTGATAAGCTCAGGAAACAAGCTTCTTTCTGTTCAGGTGAAATTGAAGTTCACCTCCTGCAGTGAAGTATCTTCTGTGTAATCACTGCAGAAATGGGGAGGAACTGTTCCTGCTTGTAGTCTTGGCCAATTGTGTGTTTAGGTGAACGAAAAATTACTCATCTTTCAAAAAGGAGTTTCCATTTCCTTCAGAAGTGAAGTAGTACTTCAGCTTAAATAAACCCAGATTGAAGGTATGGCATTCTCAGTGTTATTTTCAGTTCTCAGAAGAATGGATGGGGAGGAAGAAAGGGTGGGATGTGTCTTCTCTCGTCCAACTGAAAGATGGTTGTAGTAATCCTTATAACCTGATCTCTCAGATAAGCATTTAGTTTTGGAGAAGTCGATATGATGGTGCATTAGTTAATTACCAAGCTGGAGAGGTGCAGTTCCTTATATCTTCGAGACTGACTGCCATTCATGGCCAGTTCCACTAACACAGAAGTCACCAACCTTTCTTGGTTGGTGGACCAGAAGAAAAGGGAGGGGGAAGCATTTTACACATGCATGCACACGCATGTGTGCACAGGTCTGTGAGCGTGCACATAATGCAAACATAGCAGGGCTAGCACTTGTGTGTTATTTGCTAGCCCTGCCCCATTCTTGCGCACAGCACCCTGTTTCTGTGCCCTGATGTGTGGCATTGGCCCATTTTTGTGCAGCACGGCAGCACGGTGTTCTGTTTTTGCACCCTGTAGTGTGGTGGCGTCCTGTTTTCACACGGCACAGCGACATCCTGTTTTTGCACAGCACAGTGGCGGCCCATTTTTGCATCCCGTAGCATGGCAGCAGCCCAGCATTCTATTTTTGCACCCTGCGACTGCAGTGCTAGCACGAGTGGGTGGGTGTGCATGCACATTGGCCAGCCTGTCCCATGGCCCAGTGGCCAGCAGCCTATGGCCCACTACCGGGCTACGGCCCACAGGTTGGGGACCCCTGCACTACACACATCAGTAGAATTGTTCACCTTCAGTAACTGCACTGCTTGATTTCTCACAGTACCCTTAATTTTTTCCCTTAGCACAACTTGCATGAGAAATGACCCTTACACATATAATATTGTCACATCTCCAGTGAACATTACCTTGAAAAGACACATGTTAACAACACTTTTGAATAGCAGGAAACATGCTGGGAAAGATTGCTGTAGCCTTTCTGATAATACTGTTCATGGTGTGGCTAACCAAACTCTCTTCCTCTGTCTCCTATCCATCTCTAGGCTGGGCTGCCTCTTGTCTTCCCAAGACAAGGAGGGGGGACTTCCTTGAAATGGGCTCCCTCCATCCTGGGAAATTGATACCTCATTGTTGTCGTTCACACCAGCTCCCTCTCCATGGACATCATCTCTCACATCTAATGGCATTCAGAATTAAAAACAATTTACCCGGATTATCTAAAAAAATGCAATACAGGTTTCTGATTTTTTTTAAACAAATTTCATACTTAGTTATTCCATTCTCTAATGCTAAGGATCAATAAACAAATACTCTATCATCTGTCTATCTATCTATCTATCTATCTATCTATCTATCTATCTATCTATCTATCTATCTCATACACGCATGAATGTAAAAACAAAATTGGGTTAAAAAATGAGTAGATATCATCCAATTTACTATTTCCTTTTTATTAGATAGGAAGAATTCCCAGAGTGAAGGAAAGTTTGCCCCTCCATTTCAAAGAAAATTAAGGATGCAGCATCAGATTTTACTTGAAGTGGAGAATGTGGTATCTAGGGAGAACTTGAGAAAAGGTTCTTAGTGCAGCAGCCCAAGAAAGTGAGCCTGCATACATTATTTCCCATTCTGGGTCTTAAATACCTATAGTTGATGCTACAAATGAATGGTGGGAGTGTATCACAGTACTTGTAGGAGATGATCAGGCTGAGCCCGAGGGAGGGGTCAAACACGTCATTAGTCTCAAATCCCTTCAGGCCCACAAGAGATCTAAGTCCCAGCCCAACTTGAATTCCTTTGATTCTCATCTACTGCCAAATTGCTTTGACCATTAGTAGTTCAGATTCTTGTAGAGTGCTTAAGCTTGCAATAAATCTTTATACCCATTTGAACTGCCTGGATCTTCTGATTTCCCTGGCACTTGACAATAAGGAGTTCTAATAAAAGGGACAGCTTTTCCTATATTCTTAAGACTGGTGTATCTTTTTAGTAAATACCTACCTATTGAACTGGAGGTAGGTTGTGCATTTTGGGATCAAAAAGAGAGCAGCAAAGAAAATGTGGCTTTGTGTGTTTGTCACATGCATGCACAAAAGGGTCATGATGCCATTTCCACCATCTGGACTGCTTTGATCCCCTCCCCCCAGTCCTGTTGCTAGAGTATATATGTTAACATACCACACGACATACCATTTAGTGTAAATATAAACTTTCTGATCAGAAAGCAAAACAGGAGTGGAGCATTTTAAAATAGCAGTGGTTTATTCTGATTAGATATGCATGGAACTGACACCAACCAGAGAGATGCTTGGTGCGGTGTTCAGACAGATTAAACAGCATTTTTAATTGCCTCCCGATGACTTCCTACAGTGACACTTCCCAAGTGCCTTGCAAACATGCGGAAACTCTGATGCCACAGTTGAAATTATATCAGGCAAACATTTTAATCTATTCTAGGAATTGTTGTAATATCACCTTTAAAGAACAGATCAAATACATTCAGACCCATGAAATCCATTTAAACTGGATACTGTTTGATATTTTGGGGAAGAAATAGATTTTGGCCATTGATCTGGAGCACGGGTGTCAAACTCTCCGCTTCACATGACGTGTCGCAACATATCGCGACTCTTTTTGCATTGCTGGCAATGGGGTGGGTGTGGCTTTGGCATGATGCAACCGGCCCGTGGACTGGCAGTTTGACACCCCTGATCTGGAGTGTCCAACAGAGGGATTTCACTAGAATTAATGTTTCTCATTCTTATCTCACAGCCTGGGAGTCTCTAACCATGTCAGTATTAGAAGAATTCCATTAATATCTGTAGTCTTTTATCCTGGTTACAAATCTTTTGCCTGATTATGGATAATCACAATTATTGCCTAGCAGTGTGTGGTTCATTATGAACCCATTGGTTTATTTTTTGTCCCTTTGAATAAGAGAACTTAAGTACTGCTGCTTCCAAGCAAAATTGATGCTAACGACATAAGTATATGTAAATAGAACAATTAGATACAAAGAAAACCCGTGGAAGCAGAAAAGTTTTTTCTTAAGTGCAGAGAGAGGTCATACACAGTTTTCCCAAGCTACATCTCGCCATTAACTTTATTTTCTGATCTTCCGGAAATCCCCCAAGAAGCACTGGAAAACTGGAATCACTTTCCAGAGTTAAAAAATTAGGGCAACATATGCTTTTTGACATGGAACTCAACTCAGATCATGATCTCACATGGATGTGATTTACTTAAGAGCCATGGCGGCACAGTGGTTAGAATGCAATATTGCAGGTTAATTCTGTCAACTGCCAGCAGTTTGATTCTCACCGGCTCTAATATGACTTAGCCTCCCATCCTTCCGAGGTCAGAAAAATATGGATTCAAATTGTTGGGGGCAATATGCTGACTTTATAAACCGCTTAGAGAGGGCTGAAAAGTACTATGAAGCGGTATATAAGTCTAAGTGCTATCGTTATTGCTATTTAATCTTGATAGCAGAGGATTTGAGCAGATTCATCCAGCAATTCATGTCCAGTTTGCTCCTCCTCTTTCATTATCCTCATCCGCTGATGTATTAATATCAGTTTTATAGTATGTATATATTTGTGTGTATGTGTTGTGATTAAAGCTAGAGACCCAGGACTCTACTCCTGCTTTAGACACAAAGCCAGTGAAGTGAAACTGGGCCAGTTGACTCTTTCTCAGCCCTAAGAAGGAGGCAAGGGCAAAATACTTCTGAAATCTTGCCAAGAAAACAGCAGGGACTTGTCTAGGTAGCTGTCAGGAGTCCACATTGATTTTAAAGCACCCCACCCCACTTACATACAGTACTTTATATATATATTTAAGTATGCGGATACTCTCTCGAGATAGAGAGATGGGAAGCATATGCATTTAATAAATAAATAAAATGAGTACTACGCAGGTTATCTTAGCAAATTTTAATATAAATTTCATTGCAGGGTTTTTGCAGCATACATAAAAAAACCACTATTCTAAAACCAAAGTCTATTGTTCAGTTATTAACCATTTGATTACTGGGCTTGGAGGTTGTTTAAATGATTTGAGAGTTTGTGGCTATTTTGTTTTAGTTTTGTTAAAAAAAATAAGTGAGTTGGATTAGAGGCATTCCTAAATAAATCACTTGCTCTTTAAGGCTTCTCCTTATATTCTTAGTCAGGGGTCTTCAAACTTGGCCCTTTTATGACTTGTGGACTTCAACTGCCAGAATTCCTCAGCCAGGAACGCTGGCTGAGGAATTCTGAGAGTTGAAGTCCACAAGTCATAAAAGGGCCAAGTTTGAAGACCCCTGCTCTTAGTGGAGTCACCAGAGAACGGGATTGAGAAACTTTTCCAAACAGGTGGTCTCCAATTCTTTAGACTACAACCAAGTATCTTTACAGATTCATCCATTTCTGGATAATTCTAAATTTGGTTGTGCATCATCATCATCTGAGGTTATTATTCTTATTGGGAAAGGTTATAGGAGAAAAGATAGAGAGAAAAAGAAAGAATTTGGTCCTTATCAAGTCAGCATATATGGAGGGAAGATCAAAAAGCAATGTTAGATGGAAGCTTGGAACCAATTTCCAACAGAGGTAGTGAATCAACAATCAGTAACTGAGTTTAAACAAGCTTGGGATAATAACAATCCCAACACAGTCCATCATCTGTCAAAAAAATAAAAATAAATAAAATATAAAAATAATAAAAAATAAATAAATAAATTCAAAAGAAAAAAAGCAAACTCAAAGGGTAGACTTGATGGACCACTAGGTCTTTTTCTGCCATCAGTTTTCTATGTTTTTATGTTGATTTTCTTGTTTAAATTTCTTAAGTATCTTAAGAAGTGATTTCCATGCCAAGGAAAAAATGTTACGTGCCAAAAGATGGTTAATCATATGTCAGACCTGCCTTTGCTGCTGAATCCTTGCCCAGTTATTCAGCTGCAGTGTGGGAAAAAATGTTTTGTTTCTAGTTCTGCTTATGATGAACTAAATTGTCCAATAGTAAGCATTTGAAGAGTGCTTTTCCTAGTACTGTGGAGCTGTATCCATGTGATTCTTTAGATCCTTAGTGTCATCAGTAATCTCCAACTTATAACAATTTGTTTACCAACTGTTCAAACTTACAACGGCATTGAAAAAAGTTATATATAACTAGTCCTCACATTTGCGATCATCACAGCAACCCCATGGTCATGTTATTAAAATTTGTGTGCTTGGTTCTCATCATGTATTCACGAAAATGGCAATATTCACAGGGTCACATAATCCCTATTTGCCACCTTTTCAACCAGCTTCTAACAAGTAAAGTCAATGGGAGAAACCAGATTCTCTTAACAACTATGTGATTCACTTAAAAACTGCAGGGATCATTTAACCACCAGAGCAAAATGGTGATAAAATCAGGCATGACTCACCTGACCTTGTTAGCAATGGAAATTCTGATTCCAGTTGTAAGTTGACAGCTTACCTATACATTTTGCTATTAAAGAGCCACCAAGAGACATAGGAATATGCACAGGGATTTGCAAAGGGTTGTAGACTGGATCTGGAGCAATTGAGATGGACTAATGCCTTGATTGCTCTAATGGATTATTCCTAGCAATGTTGTCTTAGTTTGCATGCCTTGCAGACTGAAAAGCTGCCTGTTTCAGTGGAGATCAAGGAACAAGCCAGACTTTTTAAACTATTGGCTCAAAGAGGACAGACATGACATTTGGACTTTTATCTGCAGAGGTTGTTGTGGTGGTGGTGGTAGGAATAAAAAGTAGTGTAGGCCACTGAAGTACATTGCTTTTTGTTCTTGAAGGAAAGACTAAATTTGAGTAGAAAGAAAAACCAATCAGGGAAATGGACTGCAGTAAAAAATGCAAAGAAGATTCCAAAAGCTATTGATTTATACTTATGAGCCATGACATCTCTCAATGGCGATTATCATTAAGATTCTGCTTAATGATAAAGGACACTATAAGGATAGTAATACTGTAAATGGTTATTTCTGCCTAACTGGTTAGTTCTGAAAATGCTACAGAAGGCAAATAAAGAATGGATGTGAAACAAATATACATTTACTGCATATGCTGTTCATGCTTTTTTCAGAAGTAAACACCCCTGTTAGCCTTAAGCTCTGGATTGGGAGGAGACATCATGATGGCAAACTTGGTGGAAGTTTAGTTTCAAGAATTCCAGATACCCAAACTCTCCTCAATTTTCCTCATTTCCAGATTTTGGACAGAATGAGGATTATGGATCAGATATCAAATACCCCAACCTTTGTCACCTCGTGCTTCTTCATTTGTTTCCCGATCTTACAAAGTCCTCACACCCATTGACCTGTGTGCTGCTTTAGAACCACCAGCCAACATGAAAGGGAACAGCTATAATTGGAACAATTAATCTTTGGTGTAATCACCGACCTTTCTCTGGCCCTTTGTATGCTCTAGATGGCAAGGCAGATACTAAAAGGCATGTTTTCCATAAGGTTTCAAAGCATGGCTTACTAGTACTTCATTAAGCTGTCTTGGTCCAGTGGATTCTTTCACCTCTGCTTTTGATCTCTTTTCTGTGCTGCTTTATAGAGACAGGTGAGAATGCTGCAATGTGCAAAATGATCAAGGAAAATGCAAAGCATACAGTTTCAGAGAGAAGACAGATTTCTTCTGGATCTGCATCAGGAATTCTATTGTCCAAGTAGTTGTTTTTAGAGGAAAAATATCTTGAATGTTGCATTCCCCGTGAGCTTATCACTGTGGGAGCCAACTGGGCTATCTCAAAATAATAAGGTGGTTCCAAGTGCAAAGACAGTATTACGTGAGGTTTAGATTTTACTTTATTTTAAGAAAAGAATTTTGACTTGTCTATTTTTGGAATCCTTAAAAATGGCTAGCCTTTCCCCCCTCCCCATGCTTTACTAGGAAATTGAAGATATTATCAAACAGTGTTCCTAAACTGTAATTCAGGAGCTCCTGTTCCTGAAGGACTTACTGAGTATGCAGCTCTTCACCAGAAGAATACTATTGAGGATCTGAATGAGCTGCCTTTTATCTGAAGAATATGTGCCTACCACTGAGTTATTGTCCTAAAGCTGCCTTAAATCAAACAATTGATCCATAGTCTTATATATCCCATGGTGTGGTTCTCTGAAAGAAGTTCTTCCAAATCTACTATACATTGGCTCATCCCTACTAAAGGAACATAGCACAGGATCAGGTGTACTTGATAGCATACCAAGCAATTTGAAAATTATCAACTTAGCCTATTTTATACAAACATTAAAACTGAATTAGCTAAGGTAGATTAGCCTTCCCAACCTGATTTCATTCAGATGTGTTCCATCCAACACATGTGGACAGCACCTGATTGAGGAATGTTGCTGTATAGACGCATGCTTTCTAAAGTCAGTTGAATATACATAAGTCTTGCTTAAAATGATGCTATCCAAATGTGTTGGACAAACTTCCATAATTATGGAAGGTGCTGTCCAACACATCTGGACTGCACCAGTTGGAGGAAGTGCTGATGTAGAGGAATCCGATCCCTATGGTTGCTGTCATACTTGGATGTAGTACACTCAAACCATATTGATTCTTTTTATTTCAAATAATTACATTAACTGGAATTCTTTAATAATTTGGCTAGGTCAGTAACACAGCCTTTTTAAAATAATGCTTGCATTATATCTCCTAATGGATAAATTGACATTCATATATGTATGAAAACTGATGGCTTCATTTTGGGAAGACAAATAGTTTTTTCGTCCGACTAGTGTCTTGATTAAATTATAATATGCAGAAATAGGATTGGCTACATTGATCACCACAATGTAAAAAAGATGTTGAGACTTTAGAAAGAGTACAGAGAAGAGCAACAAAGATGATTAGGGTACTGGAGGCTAAACCATATAAGAATGGTTGCTGGAATTGGGTATGTATAGCAGTGTTCCAATATCTCAGGGGCTGCCACAGAGAAGAGGGAGTCAAGCTATTCTCCAAAGCACCTGAAGGCAGAACAAGAAGCAATGGATGGAAACTAACCAAAGAGAAGCAAACTAGAACTAAGGAGAAATTTCCTGACAGTTAGAACAATTAATAAGTGGAACAACCTGCCTCCAGAAGTTGTGAACGCTCCAACACTGGAAATTTTTAAGAAGAGACTGGACAACCATTTGTCTGAAACGGTATAAGGTTTCCTTCTTGAACAGGAGGTTGGATTAGAAGACCTCCAAGGTCCCTTCCAACTCTGTTGTTGAGCAAGAAACAATAGTTTCAGAATTTGATTAGGTGTACCACCTGATCAGTTTTTTTTTAAAAAAATGGCAAAATGTGAAATGACTGTGATGTACTTCATTTTCATTTCTGTGAAAGTCTTAGGAGGAATGACGTTGAATTAATTAGAAATGTGGAAGGGATAAATATCTACATAAGGCTATAATGATGCAGAATGTTCAAAAAATGAGAGCAGGGTGAACTCAAACCCTGAAGACATTTAAGTAACTAATAATAGACACCTTGCATTTGAAGACATGCTGATAATTGGAATGATGATATTCACATATCAAACACAAGCAACTCAGAACATAGTTTTATTTATCCTGTCACTTGGTATCAAGTCTCCCAAGAGGTTATGAATTGAATCAGAAGCAACAACGCATGGCAGCATTGTTAACTGAGAGAGCAGCATTGATCAGCAAGACTGCCTTCACTGGCAGTGTTCATACATTATGCTAAGCCATTATTTGTTTAACAAGCTGGAGCCAGACAGGGTGGGTGTCCTAATTCAAATGCATTACTCGGGGTCTCAACATTGTCTAAACTATAGCTTGTTTAATAAAATAGTCAATAAATCACAATCCACATGGTCATAATCCATGGCTTACAAGCCATAGTGATACAATAAGCATGCTAATCAAACAACCATATTAGCACGAAGGAGTGAGTAGCCTTGCAGATAATTGGGGGAAAAAATATGAGTTCTTTTGGTCAATCTCTAGCTTTCTTTCTCCTTTTAAGCTGCTCTTATTTTGCGTTTTTTTAAGCACTCAAGACTTGGGCTAGACTGCAGAATAAATCACTAATAAACCAAAAAACCAAGAAAGAAGTTATTTATTGCTGTTCACACATCAAATAAGCCATAGCTTAATTATAAATATGTAGCACATAGTGTAATTAATAATTAAATTATTATTGTATTAGTAAATAAATAGTACTAAGTAGTCATTAGTATCCCAGTATGGTATGTGGTTAAATTTCCATAGAGGTTAACAGGGTGATTTTAGATGAGTCCCTAGGTCTCAGGGCACCCATTGGATTGCTGCTGTGGCTAAAACAAAGGGAGATTAATGCATTTAAATCATATTGTGTCCTCAGAGATGAAGTGGGATATATTTGTAGTAAATAAATAATAATAAAAAAAGCTTCTGTGGTTTCAAATCAATCATCCATGCAGGTGAAATATCAGAAAAATCAAGGTATAAGTTAGTTACAGTTGCTAACTTGACCTTTTTGACTCAACGTCTTCTGAACAACTCTGAAACTTTTTTAAAAATACATTTCAGTGACTCACTGACCAATCATATAACCAGCAAACTACATTGTTGTTGTTAGTTGCAAAGTCATGTCCAACCCATCGCGACCCCATGGACAACGTTCCTCCAGGCCTTCCTGTCCTCTACCATCTTCTGGAGTCCATTTAAGCTCATGTCTACTTCTTCAGTGACTCCATTCAGCCACCTCATTCTCTGTCGTCCCATTCTTCTATTGCCCTCAATCTTTCTCAGCATTAGGCAAACTATATTAGGTCTTAGTATACTCTTGATTCACTGTTTGAATATTGTAAATTCACACACGCATACTTTGTTTGTTTGTTTGTTTATCTGCTTTTCTCTTAATGGCTTCTCTTTGGGAGAAATAGATACACAGTGACTTCCTGTGATAAGGCAACAGTATCATCCTATGAAACAGGGGTTCTTCAGTGGCATGGCTCATATTTTGTATTCAAAGACCCCAATTCTTTCTTGACATTTCCAAAACGCATTACCTTCATTTAGAATACAGGTAGTTGTCTTTTAATGACCCTAACTGGGACTGAAATATTCATCTCTAAGTCATTAGGTGAAACATCACATGACGGCACTGTTTAGCAACGATAGCAGTCCTGGTCATTAGACAAGGACCTCACACTTTTTTTGCCCTGCCATACTCACCTCTACTTCTCCCCCAGGACTGGACAAGTGAGATAAGGAAGCATTTGTGTGAACTGAAGCTTTCTTGTATGTCTAGTCTAATGAAAACAAGGATTAGGGATGACGTGATAGCAATATTCCAATATCTAAGGAATTGCCACAAAGAAGAGGGAGTCAAGCTATTCTCCAAAGCACCTGAGGGCAGAACAAGAAGCAACAATTGGAAATTAACCAAAGAGAGAAGCAACCAAAAACTGAGGAGAAATTTCCTGACAGAACAATTAATCAGTTTTCCTCCTGAAGTTATGGGTGCTGCAATAGTGAAGGTTTTTAAGAAGAGATTGGATAGCCATTTGTATGGAATGGTTTAGGGCAAGGGTAGACAACCTTGGCTCTTTTATGTGGACTTCAACTCCCAGAATTCATGGCTGGCTCAGGAATTCTGGGAGTTGAAGTCCACGAGTCATAAAAGAGCCAAGGTTGCCTACCCCTGATCTAGGGTCTCTTGCTTAGGCAGTGCTTGGATTGGAAGACCTCCTAGGTACCTTCCAACTCTACTATTCTGTTACATTTTAACCAAAGGACTTAGCTTAATTGCAATTAAAGTGTAGGAGATGACCAGGCTGAGCTCAAGGGAGAGGTCAAAGCATCATCAGACATGACTACCTGCGTGCCCACAAGAGATCTAAGTCCCTTGAATTCCCTTCTGTTCTTAACTCCCGCTAATTTCCCTTGACCGTTAGTAATTCAGTTTCTTGTAGAGAGCTTAAGCTTACAATAAATCTTTATATGCATTTGAGCCATCTGGATCTCCTGATTTCCCTGGTGCTTGACATAGCAGATGGAAAGGAGCTGAATATCTCTGTCACAGAATTTTTCTGGGCTGTGGTCTCCATCCTCTTAAAGTCTCACCACTTGTTGATTATAGTTTGGATATGACTATGCAAATCCAAAAATAATAATAATAACATTCAGATGTTATGTAAATTCATCCTCTATCTTTAATACATCCAGCTAAGCATGTTTTATCTTCAAAGCTATATGACAACAGATGCTAAAAAGCACTTGCACTACCACAGAACAATTTCTTCATTTTTTTCCCCACAAAAGCTGTGATTACCTAGAACAGTTATGTAAGAGACATTTTGCTCTTCAGAATTTAGCGTGCACACTAAACTTTCCATGGACTGAACGAACTTAGCATTTTTTAAAGAGCCCTTTCAGTTTAAGAATATAACCATTGCTTTTTTACATCAGAAAATCAAGAGCTTTTACCTCCAGGTAGAAAATCAAATTCAACAGCGTTCCGTTTTGGCCGTGAAGATGGAAGATAATTTCCCGTTGTCCCTGTGGGAAGGCAGTGTGAATCCATATCCTCATCAGCCAATTCAGTTTTGCTCCAAAATATTTTTTTTTATCTGCATGATGGCATGATAGCATGTAATCACTTCCTGAGAGGTCTCCTATAGAGGAAGGTATTTTAGGTATTTTAAAAATGGTTACATATAATGCTAGCGGAGCAAGTACATGTAGCATGAAACCAGTGACTGACATTGGACTATTCAGATAAGGAAGCATTTGTGTGCACTGAAGCTTTTTCATATTTTTACAAAGCAAAGATTTTAGATTCTGAGCTTGGGGGTTAAGTGTATAATGAAGTTACATTTCAGCATGCAAGATTTTTAACAGTATGCTTAAAAAGATGTGCTACTGGTTATATTTTCATCATATGTTCTTAATTATTTTTAACCATGAAAAATGTACTAACAGTGTGAATAAAATCTCTTCCTTGGTATTATAAGGTCAACAGCATGTAAGTGTGAATTGCATGGACTGTGATGTGAAACAATCTGATGAATATTAGGCCTCTCTCAGCCAGGATGAATTCTGTTTAACTGTAGTTTATTAAACATAATGCACCAGGCTGTTATGCTGAACCATAAACTTTCATTTGCACATTGGAGCTCACTTCATATTCATTCTAAGCCAACATTGAAGAAATAATAATATTGTTTACCATATTATCTGCACCATGGATCCCAATGTGCCCATCTTTTTGAATACAAATGATGTTGTTCAGGAATCCCAAATATTTGCCACAAGTTCAAATTATTGGATGATGCAGTGACAAGCATAGATGTGAAAATTAATGTATCAAAACCACGACAGTTATGTTTGACAGCAAAAATTATACAGTACATGTTATGCAAGCTATACATAAAAGATTGGAGCCAGGATGGTACGATGGTTAAGGCTTCAGACTAGAAATCAGGAGAACTGTGATTCTAGTCCTGCCTTGGACACAAGCCAGCTGGTGACCGTGAGCCAGTCACCTTCTTTCAGCCCTAGGAAGAAGGCAATAGCAAATAATTTCTGAAAAACCTTGCCAAGAAAACTGCAGGGACTTGTCCAGATAGTCTTCAAGTATAAGACAAGATTGAATGGAAAGGGAAAAAATACATAAATAGGAAAAAAAACTAACGCAAGGAAATGAATTTATATAGTTTTGTGTACCTTGTGCACTTTGACAGAATGTTTTTTAAAGATGGGGAAATGGATGGAGAAATGTTAAGATATGCAAATGCTGTTAGAAGGATAGCAGGCAATCTGTTCTATTTGAGAATAAATGTTTTTAAGTAAAAGTTTATTCTCAAATGTTAAAATTCTTAAATATTTCTCATATTTCTAATTTTTAGAAAATATATTTCTAAATTGCTGTATGAAAGAGCATGCTTCTGCCCACATTTTTAATGGAAGTGAGAGTTGTATATATTAGGATAAACAAATATCAGTCGAATGTGATTAGGGTACTTAGAGATTTTTATTGATTTTATATAGTTATGAATATAGCTTTATAAAGAACTATTTTGAAAAATGCACAACAGAAAATCCTACTAGAATTATGAGTGTGCCTTTTGTTATTTTTCTTTGTGCATTTGTATATCACAATATCTTACCTTTTAGTTTCCTGTTAAAATGTACCATTTTATAAATTTGTGTATAGCATGAGCTGGTAATTTGCCCTGATCCCTTTTCTTAATATTAGTGGATCAGAGACTCATATTTTTCCTTTATTATTAAACATTGGGATTTCAAAACTGCTGGGAATTCTAAAAATATGACTGTGCAAATATGAAGATATATGTTGAGATTAGCCATGTGGATTTTCAAAATATAACAGCTGTTCCATTTGATCAGCAGTCTTTTTCCTATGAGGCTGTTGAAATGGCAGTGTTGGAATCATCTCCCATGGCAAAACCTTAATCCTGCAAGGATATTAATATAAATTCTCTTCTCTGTGTGTGAATCACCTCTAGCTTTGTGTGTGTGTGTATATATATATACATCCACCTTTTATATACACAACATAGATATAGGTAAGTGAGTGCAATTCTATTTGGAATTTATTCCCAATTAAATTACATTTGTGACTCCTTCTACTACTACCCTTATTCCTAATTAAATTACATTCATTAATCCTTTCTACTAATGCTGGACTTTAAGTAGTATTAGGTGCTAGTTGGTAGTTCTGATGCAACCTGCTGTAACAGTTTCTTACCTACATGTTTTACTTGATTCCAGTTGCTAATTTGTCATCTCAGAAAAATTGCAGTGGCTGCTTAGATGGGAAGAAAAACAGATAGAATATTCCATGGATAAATGCCAAGATTCAAGTTTTTTTATGAAGTTGAATTTGGGAGCCGGAGGAATATTACACAGGGATCCAACCTGTCAGCATGGAGAAGAACTTTATAATTCTCCAGATGTGGTCGAACTCTAAGGATGGTTAGAGTTTTTCTAAGCTGAGGGAGGGATGATAGAAGCTACAATTGAACAACATGTGGGGGCCCACAATTCTCATTCTGCTTAGAGTTTCAAATCTAGCCCAAAGGAGCAACTAGCTGCATATAAAAATCAGCTAGATGAGGAATAGCTCACTTCCAACCATATGGCAGTTCCCATGAAGTCATGGAAACTTGACAGCATCTGAACCCAACAATTAATGAATTGTGTAAAAGAGGTTCAGAGGAACATCTGGGAGAGAACAAATTCCAGACAAACCTCTAAAGCCTCAGATTCATATCACCAATCGTTCTGATAGCTTACTGGGTATGATTTTGGGATAGTTCTCGTCTTTCTGTTTAATCTTCCTCATAGGCTGTTTTGGTGTTAATACAAGCAGGATTGGTTAGGAAAATGCATACTGTATGTGCTTCCTGAGTTTTGGGAAGCTGTTGCTATTATTAGTCTTGGATTTCACTCTGTGGAAGTTAATCAGTTTATCATTGGAATCAAATATGCTCTTCCTCTCTCAGCAACTATGTTTATAGTTAAGGAACTTTGGCTGTATGTGCCTTCAACCCTTGATATATGAACTAGAATGGTTTCACTGTACCGCTCAAACATAAAAACTTAATTTAAAACATGTATATTTTTGCATAAAGGCAAATCCAAATGCAAGTATTCTGCTTTCACTTAAAATGGATTGTCAAAGAAGTTACCAGCATAGCACTTACACAGATGAATGTTTATAGGATGGCTAATGTTTCTTAAGAGATTAAGTGTGACTTGTCATCAGGCTATTTCCTCTGTAAGGAGTAATGTGTTCATATTTTAAAGTCAGGGCACAAAGCTGCTGATATGTTAAGCCCTCTCTCTCCCTTTTGCATTTTTCTGATTGGAGACTCCAGCAATTAGTTTCAACTCCCCTCCCTTTTTCGTTTTGGGAAAGAAAATGCTTCTTTTCCATCATACAACATAGAATCAGATTCATTAAATAGCAGGTTCGGTTACTGAATGTCTAGACTGTTGCTGGTTTTGGCTTTCAGCTGGAGAATATCATTAACTCTCCTTACCAGCAGATGTTTTCCAAAATAGGTTGGGCATGGCCAGACTGCTCAGTAAAACCCGGAGAAGCAAATTCAGCATTCCAGCATGATCCTTGCGCTGGACGGTATACCAATGACTGCTTACTTCACAGCATTTTTTGAGCTTGGATTTGGACTGATAGACTCAAGGCTGCACTTTAAAAAAAAATGGATGAATCCAAATCCAAAATGGATTAGAGATAGTCCTCAACATATGACCAATTATGATTGTGAGCCGTGAGAGTCATTAAGCAGGTCATGTTGACCATACCCAATTTTATGACTTTTTTGTGATGGTCATGAAGTGATTGTTGTAGTCGTAAAGCAGACACCATAGTCGCTAAGCAAACCCATTGCTTGCTATGGGACTTCTTTGTTGGAAATGGAAAGTGTATATAAATCATGATCACAAGTGTACATAAATCTAAATGTGGGCTGGTTGCCGAGTGCCCCAAATGCAGTCACATGATGGGGGTAGAATGGCCATCAGAATTTGAAATCTGAGTTGAAGGTATCTGTCTTGGGACCTGTTGTAACTTCAAATGGTAACTAAATGATTATAAGGGAAGGACTACCTGTAATTCATGTTAAAATTTAATTGCATTTTTTTCTACTGTATATCCTTCCCACCATTCGGCTCGTAGGACATTCTGTCTTAACAAGGTCACTGGTAACACCCTCCACCAAAATATGTTTTTAATATTCAAAATTTATTAAATATAATTGTGCAAAGGCCTGTAGGTGTAAGGACCTGCCTTAACTAGGTCTCCGAAGAAAGCAGAACTCTTGAAACAGGCATTGTCTAAAAAGGAACTTTTATTAGGGACCAATGATAGCACGGAAACAAGGCAAGGTTTGAGGGGAAAACCCATGCAAGCAGTATATCAAAAGCAATATTCATTACTCCTCCCCCCGGGATCCATTTGAATCTGAGCCAATCCACAGCTGGTATATTGTTTTGGTAACTGGCTCCTTTGGTGCGCTCTTCAAGGTCTCTCTCAGTTTCATTTCCCTCTGGCTCCAAGCACAAACCATCTCCTAAATAAGGTTAATATTATTCAGCCGCATTCCATCCCCTGGGGGGAAGGGCAAAGTGGTAAGACAGTGCAAAGCATCCCCCAAAGCATCCTCCCTCCCAACAGAATGGCAGCCCCCCCCCAAAAAAAATGGCAACAAAAGCATGTATAAGATAGAAAAGAGAAGTAATACATTTCTTTAGGGATCTGACCGTGGGTCTAGATTCCATCATGGGTCTCTGTCAGGTGTGAAGAATCAGGGTCACCTGTAATTTCCAGTTCAAAAGATTTATTGCTCAAGCCTACACACATGAATCTAGTCAGTTAAATTGGCACTAGATAAGAATCAATGGAATTCAAGAGGGACCGGACTTGGAGCCTTTGTGGATATGTAACAATTCTAGGCTGAGTCCTCTCTTGACTCCACTTCCCCAGGCTCTGCTTGCTCTTCTGGTCTCATTGGCCAAATGTGCATGCACGAAGTCGACAAACTTGTGTGACTGATACTGTATCTCCTCTTTCTGTTACTCTGTGCGATGCATAATTTCACACCAAATTGCAGCAGTCTTAAGTTATTTTAACTACTTAAATACAGCTAATATGATTGCTCTTGTGTAGGTAAAAGTTGCACAGTTTGTTGCACTTAACATTTTAATCCAGGAATTTTTAGAGAGACTTTGGCAGGCTGAGAAGAAGGCAGGAGGGATATACTGACCTGAGATAGAAGAGTGTTGGAATATGTTTCCTTCATATAAATCCCACTGAAACTTGTTGGACTTATAGAATACAGAATAACAGAGTTGGGAGGGACCTTAGAAATCTTCTAATTGAGCCCCCTTCTTAAAAATGAGACCCTATACCATTCTGGACAAATGGTTGTCCAGTCTCTTCTTTAAAGCCTTTACTGATGGAGCATCTACAACTTCTGGAGGCAAGTCGTTCTACTGGTTAATTGTTTTCATTGTCAGGAAATTCCTCCTTAGTTCTAGGCTAGATCTCTCCTTGATTAGTTTCCATCCATTACAGGAGTCATTGTTGCAGGTTTAATACTACATTTTGGTACAAGTGAATGTTCAGCTTCATGGCTAGTTCCTATGAACATTTATCAGGTAACCTCCACTTGCACCCCCTGCTTTTTTTTTTTTTTTGCTTTTATTACAGTTCTGGTATTTCTCCCATTTCCCAAAACACATTAATTCTAATCCCCACTCCCTTAAGTGATGGATGGAGTTCTTCTGTACCACAGGACTTGTATGCCTCATTGGTCTAAAAATAACTGCACAAAATGGGCAATTGCTTTTGAAAGTTTACATTTGACGGATTGACATACCCGCTCAGCAAAACAACTTTAGCTGTTTAGTGCAAATGGGCTGTCTTTTAGTAGCGGGTATCCTGGTAACTATGTGATCAGTTCAGCTTTGTCCTTTTGGCTGAGGGGAAAAAAAATAATTGAGATGTTACAGGCAGTCCTGAACTGCCATTCAAAGTTACCAAAGAAAGTGAGGTATGACTGGTCTTACATTTACAACCATTGCTGTATTCCTATGGTGATGTGATAAGAATTCAGGTGCTAGGCAACTGACAAGAATTGATTATGTTTGCAGCATCAGGGTGTGTGTGTGTGTTTGTGTGTGTGTGTGTGTGTGTGCGTGTCATGTGATCTCCATTTGTAATCTTCCCAGGGGGGCTTCCAACAAGCAAAGTCAGCGGGGAAAGCTGGATTTGCTTAACGACCACAGCAAAGAAGGTCATTAAATTGGGCACAACTCTCTTAACAACTGAAGTTCTGCTCTTAGTTGTGGTAAAAAGTCAAGGACTCCCTGTACTTTTATTTCACATTCATTCCCCGACTCCAGAATGAAAGTGATGCTTGTCTTTCTGCCTTGCCTTTTGTAGCTGGATAACATTTAGAGATTTGTTGGGCACCATCTAAACCAGCGGAACCCAACCTTTTGGGCACCAGGGACTGGTTCCATGGAAAGAGTTTTTTCTGTGGACCGGAGGAGACACGATTTCGCTTGTTTGTACAGCCCAGTTTCTGGCATGCTGCGGACTGGTGCCATTCCACGGATCAGAGTTTGGGGACCCCTGATCTAAAGTCTGTTTGCTATGTGCAGATTATTTTACAAGAACCCATCAGAGTTGGGTTAATTATGCAACTGAAATTATGCCTGATGTATTCTGTAAGGTATTGCTAAACTTCAAATGTTGTCACAAAGTCTGAAAGTGGATGCAGATAAATACAAATAATTATCGTCTTCTTTGCGTATACTTCTAACTGAGAATCTTGTGTTTGCACTGTTTTGAGATCATAGCTATGATAGAGCAGCACTGGTTTATACTATGTGATCTGGGCTACAAACACCTGGTTAGATCCAGTTTGCATCTACGATAGATGGCAGCCAAATGTTAGAATGATCTGCGCCTTTTGGAGGCCATCTTATAGTTGCCCCATGAAACTTAAGCATATAGTCCAGTACAAAAACATAGCTCTCCATCTTTAGTTTAAATATAATGATTAGAGCAGGGGTCTTCAAACTTGGCCCTTTTATTACTTGTGGACTTCAACTCCCAGAATTCTTCAGCCAGGCCTGCTGGCTGAGGAATTCTGGGAGTTGAAGTCCACAAGTCATAAAAGGGCCAAGTTTGAAGACCCCTGGATTAGAGAGACTCTGGGGGCAAACATGTTGAGTTTGTACCAATGGAACAGAAGACACTAACTAGAGAAACCATTATTTGGAGACAGCTTAATTTTGGAACAGACGGTTTAGCTTGGCTACAGTGATTAGCTTCATTAAATTTTAGAAGTTTTGCTAAGTGGCCTTTCTGCAAATTCCTGGTTGGGTTTGTTTGGTTTTGACTCTGCATGTTGTCTGAACTTAGTCATTGTGGTAACACCTGAATTTCACCAACTATGGCTCATTTAGCAACTCATGGTTATACAAACATTGTTCTTTATTTAACATTATTTAGAGCTGACTCTAATCCTGACAACTGTGGCCAGGTAGCAACAGGGAAAATATATGATATGAAGGAAGAAAAAAGAAAGAAAGGCTGCTAAATAAGAATTTAAAGCCTAAAATCAAGGGACATAAACAATTAAGATCAAAAACACACTGGAACACAATAGATTTAACTTGTACATAAAAAGAAGATAGGGATGAGTATATCCATAATTATGAGAGGAGAGAAAGTTTATCATAATGTGTGAATCTAACCTGTGTGTTTTGCTGTGTATGTGCATGGTCATTGTTATAAATATGTTTTCTCAGGTTTAGTTGGCTATTTTAAGTTTGCCTCTTTGTACTTATATTATGCAGATCAGCCATGTCATTTTGTTAGCTTTGGGTAGTTCCATAGATTCAGCGAATCCTCTTGAACTCTGGATGATAATATTCCAAAGTCAGAAAATTAATTTCCACCTATTGGTCTCCACAGTACAAATCACAAAATCCAGACTTTGATTTTCAAGAAGTGAAGAGGAGAAACAGAATTCCTGGGTAAATTGGATGTTCTTCACCAAACCAAACATACCATCATAGGCTAACTGTTATAATAGTCACCAGGAGGCTAAAAATGTACTAGACAACCCATGACCTGACTAATCAACATTTCAGAGGTATTTCCATATCAGATTCCTCAATGCCAGAGTAACAGGTAAAACATCTAATGCTCTTGAAAAGCTCTTAATAACTCAGGAAGTATTCAGAGATATATCTTTCTAGAAAGTAGCCCCTGTTGAACTCTGCAGCACAGTCAAATGCTTTATAGAAATGTTATATTACATCATAAAATGTTTTATGATAATGTTCATGTCATAAACTGATGATAAAATTTGCCATATTTCAATTCCATGGGAATCGTGAGCCCCAAATTTGGGGTGCATTCTGTAAGCCCATTTGAGATAGCTTGGTTGAGAAGGTTTTGCCCTATGGTGTACTGTTTTGCCCAGTTAAAGGTTACAGACAGGAAGAGTTTTATAGTGTATAGATGTTGCAGAAATACTGGCTAAACTGGTAATCTTCGACTTACAACAGTTCATTTGGGGACCATTCCAAGTTACAATGGCTCTAAAAAAGTGACTTATGACCATTTTTCACACAACTGTTGTGGCATCCCCACAGTCACATGATCAAAATTCGGATGCTTTGGCAACCCGTTCATATTTATGACGGTTGCAGTGTCCTGGGTGATGTGATCACGTTTTGCGACCTACTGACAAGCAAAGTGAATGGGGAAGCCAGATTCATTTATCAAACCCTGTTACTAACTGCAGTGATTCACTTAACAACTGTGGCAAGAATGGTTGTAAAATGGGGCAAAATTCACTTAACAACTCACTTAGCAACGGAAATTTCGGGCTCAATTTTGGTTATAGGTTGAGGACGACCTGTAGTCAGATTCTACAAAGCTTGCAAATGACCTCTTTTATATGTCCAAGGTTTGAAGTTCTATATCTTGTGATAAGTGCTGTGACTGGGAGCAGATCCTTGATTCTCCAAGGAACTCTACAAGTGGCTAGTATAACCTCTATTGAGGAAAGAGGCAGAAAATCTTCCTTGTAATGAACTTGTTTCAGTTCTTTCCAAGCTTTGATTTTTTTTAAAAAAAAATGAGGTTAGGTGAATTACAGAGTGTCGCTTTAAATACTTTTTCATCTCTTTTAATTGTTATATTGAGATTGGTGTTCCCCTCCTCTGGTGTTGCTTAATTGTTTCTGCAAACCCATGATTTAAGCTGATGGGTAGGATTTTAATTGACAAAATAAATCCCGTGTTATAATCTAACAATTCAACAAAGTGTTATTTTATCTCATAACAATGCATTGTTATGGCACCATAGGAGCAAAAAGTGTACATACTACATAATGCTCTTCTGCCTTATAACAGCATTGTGCAAACTGAATTTCTTGACTGCGTCTGAGTTCTTGACATACTGTAGCATTCTGTCTGCAAGTCTAACCACAGACAGAGGTGTTTGTACTTCAGGCCCGCAAACCCAGCTGATTCCCCACTCAGATAGATGACCTCATTATCTTTTCAGTGTAGTAGGAGGAGTGGCAGAACCTGAGGATGGAGTTAAAAAAGGAATCAGCCTAGAATCTCTATGTAGTCACAAGTGAACTAAGTCCAACCCCCCCCCTTGAATTCCATTGAGCTTTATCTAACTCTAGCAAGTGCTAACTGTTAGTTGAGAATATTCCTGTGCATAAGCATGAGTAGCAATAAATCAGACCTTCATGTGTGGACCTGATCTATTGCGTCTGACAGTTCATGTCTATAATAACCAACCAGGTAGCAAATAAAAGTCATTTCCCTCTACAGAGTCCTATGGTGCTGTGCATATGAAACTTGTATGGACATACAAAAATTCCCCAAAACAAAAGTTTCACCCCACAATGGTGGCAACTTACTCTGATCTTCATCCTTACTTCTCAGTAAGCAAAGCACTAGGATTTGGGCTGTTTCTTGTGCCGACTTCATGTAAACATGCACAATCACGGGACTAGTATTGCTGTGAGTGAAATGGATTATTTCAAAACTTTTGAAACAAAAGAGCTCCCTTTGACTTGTACCCTTCCTGTTTTGATTTGGACCCACCACCACGAGCGGGCAGCCCTCAGGATCCTTTCAAAATTATAACTCATCGCTCAGGTTGAAAAATGCCATTCTTTACCTTTACCTTATGGAAGCAATAATTCTTTGCAGGCAAATCCTCTTGAACACAGCTAGTTCTGTGGAAGAGATGGGAAAAGGAACTGTACATAGAAAAATAGCAGCCCTGGCCAGAAAAGTCACAGAATTCAAACCTCTATCACTGTTTAACTCAATGGGCCATGCCAAGTAAGTTTTAGAATATTATACAGGTAGTCCTTGACTTGCAACCATTTGTTTAATGACCGTTCAAAGATTCAACGGCACTAAAAAAAAGTGACTTATTACCAGTTCTCACATTTATGACCATTGCAGCATCCCCATGATCATGTGATCAAATCTTGGGTGTTCGGCAACCAGCATGTATTTACGATGGTTGCAGTGTTCAGGCTACTGGGATTGTCATTTGCAAACTTTCTGTTTTTTCCCCAGATTTAAATTGTATTAATTTTTATCAAATATATAAGATGCAAAGGAAAATAAAAAGTAATGGAAAACTAGGGGAAGGATAAAGGGAAAAAGAGAAAATGTGGGATAGGAAGGGAAAAAGAAAAAAAGGTGTTGACTTCCAACTCTCTTTGGCACAGTAGAAGATAATAACATTACAACCTCAGCTTTTTACTTTTATACCATAGTATAATACAATAGTATTAGTACATACTAGCCGTTTCTATAACAATAAACCTATCCAATCAATAAAAACAGAGTCAAAATTTCATTTTTTCCCCTTATCACATGCACACAGTCTGGAAGTAGTTTCCAAATAGAAACAAAATTAAATATATTATCTTCTTTGGATAAAAGAATCGATTGAACAATCTCTGATTTTCCTTGCTGGGGGAAATTATATATATATTTCTGTTTACTCATTAATATTTCTAGACCAGTGGTGGCGAACCTATGGCATGGGTGCCAGAGGCTGCACTCAGAGCCCTCTCTGTGGGCATGCACACCATCGCCCCAGCCCCACCACCCCCTGCGGCCTCCTCCTCACCAGCAGCCCCCCCAGAGGAGAGTTGCCCCAGGTGCAGCCTGTGCAGAGCAGCGCAGCCAAGGACATGGCAGCCAGGCAGCGGGGACAAGACTTTACCCTCACGCCCCATTACATACAGATGATGCTGCAGGGTGCAGACAGAAGGCAATGGCTGCCATGATGCTGCTGGGCAGCCTGGGTGATCTGCTGTGGCAGGCTGTGGAGGTGGTGGGTGGCCCTGCGGGCAGGAGATGCAGGGACGGGGCAGGGGTGAGGTGGTTTTTGGGTACTTGGTCTCTAAAAGGTTCGCCATCACTGTTATAGACTATCATAATTCATATTAATAAAATTCAGAATATTCTTTAAAAAATTTTAACCCTAAAGAAAAATAAATACTTTTTCTAAATTTTAAAATATTAAACTTTTCTTTAAAAACATTTCTAAAATCAATAAATTCTAACACATCTTTTTTTAAAAAAAAACTTTACTCTTTTTAAACTTCCTCTTAGCATACACATACATTAAAATTCACTTTTAATAATATTTTACCAACTTTAAAGATTACTCAAAAATTACTCAAACTTTTGACAAGCAGAGTCAATGGAAGAAGTCAGATGCATTTAAGGAATGCATGATTCACTTAAAAACTATACTGATTTGCTTAATAGCCATGGCAGAAAAAGTCATAAAATGGGGCATGATCCACTTTAACAATTGCCTTGCTTAGCAATGGAATTTTGGGGCTCAATTGTGGTTGTACGTTGTGCACGACCTGTCATCCAGGTAAAAAGGAGCTTTTGTGTAACACATTAATTAAAATCCTGTTTCATTGTTTTTGTCGTTATAAGATTACCCCCACAAATTCCACTCTTGCAAAGGGTTGGATTGAGCCAAGGGAGTGGAGGGTCCTTGGTAGGCTTTACTTTTTTAATTCTACAACTGATCTTATTTTTTAATTATTATTATTCATATCATTGGTGCTATTATTAATTCCAGTAGTAATCCACACTGGGATACTGCTATACGGGAATACATGTGTTCACCTGTCTACCCACTCAATATATCGGCAATGATAGTATAAAATGGTTTAGCCGTGTCTATAACTGAAGTATAGAACTCATTTTGTAAATGGGTAATACACAGGTGTTACACTTGTTAAATGTCTTCAGGATTGTGTTTAACCTCTTCCGCTGTGGATTAAATAAGGATATTTCTGTCGAAATGTAAGGTCAGCAGGGTGGAGTTTGAGAGTGCGCTGGCTTTTGTAGGCCCATGAGAACTGATTGTATCAGCAAAGTGATTAAGGGGAAAACCCCTACCATCCTTCAATTGCTATTCACAGTAACTACAAGAAATGCAATGTATAACAAGCATCCTTTGACTTTGTTTGCTGGCTGACCTTTCCAGAAGTTCAGGAAAGGATAATGGTAACTGGGCCTATTTCCCAAGATGACATTTGTATGCTCGATCAGAGATCCGTCAACCTTCATCTGACAAGCTTTGAGAAGGGGAAAAAAATTATCAAGGGAAGGCAGTTTTTATTACTGGTCTCAACAAGCATCCTTTATATGTTGACATTTTGATAGCCAATCTTCAGATCTCTGACTGCTTCTGAAATACGCAAGGCCAAATTTTCAGGATGTTGTTCCCTTGATATGTTAGATCATATATGCACCATGCAGAATAATACAACTGAATCTCTTTGGGTTCAAAGTTGGTAGAATGATTGGGCAGTTGTAGAGTATCTGCATTGCTGTACTAAATGTACAGCCTCAGTCCTGTCAGGGCTGAAAAAAATTCTTCTCCGAATACATGGAGTGACACTGCCAATTTGCAACAAAACTGATGTAGTATAAAGTAGTTCTTATGTTCCTAACGTCAGGAGAATTATAATTGAAATTACAGATAACCTAAACATCAGTACATAACCTGAGCTCATATACTGTAACATACAGTATTTAGGTTTATGTATATCCTATTTTTAATAATAATAATAATAAAGTTGGAAGGGATCTTGGAGATCATCTAGTCCAACCCCTTTCTCAGGCAGGAAACCCTATACCATTTCAGATAAATGGCTGTCCAGTCTCTTCTTAAAAACTTCCAGCGTTCACAGCTTCTGGAGGCAGGTTGTTCCACTGGTTAATTGTTCTAACTGTCAGGAAGTTTCTCCTTAGTTCTAGGTTGCTTCTCTCCTTGATTAGTTTCCATCCGTTATAAACTATAAAATAGTTAAAATAACAGAATAACAGAGTTGGAAGGGAACTTGGAAGTCTTCTAGTCCAACTCCCTGCTCCAGTAGGAAGCCCTTTTATGATTCGTGGACTTCAACTCCCAGAATTCCTGAGCCAGCAGGAGTTGAAGTCCACGAGTCATAAAAGAGTCAAGGTTGCCTGCTCCTGCCCTATACCATTTCAGACAACTGGTTGTCCAGTTTCTTGTTAAAAACCTCCAGTGTTGGAGCACCCACAAAGTCTGGAGATATGCTGTTCCACTGATGAATTGTTCTGACCATCAGGAAATTTCTGCTAAATCAGGTTTCTTGATCAGAGCATCGTAAAAATAGTTGAATGTATGAAAGTTTATTACAGTCAAAGCATCCAGTTTTGGATGGCAATAGGCAGTTGACAGTAACAGATTAATATTCAAAAGAGTCTTATTAGGCAGCAGTTAAATGGATTTCTTATCTAGATAGTCCTTGACTTAACATTCCAAGTTACAATGGCACTGAAAAAAGTGACTTATGACCGTTTTTCATACCGCCGTTGCAGCTTTCCCATGGTCACATGACCAAAATTTAGGGGCTTGGTAACTAGCATTTATGGAGTCATGTGATCACCTTTTGCGACTTTCTGACGTGCAAAGTCAATGGGAAAACCAGATTCACTTAACAATTATATTACTAATTTAACAACTGCAGGGATTCACTTAACACCTGCGGCAAGAAAAGTCGTAAAATGGGGCAAAACTCACTTAACAACTGTCTTTCTTAGCAATGGAAATTTGGGGCTCAGTTGTGGTTGTAAGTAAAAGACTACCTATCTTATGTAGACAAAAGTATGGACAAGACTGGGGGGGGGGAGAACCTCTGCTTTTCCAGATAGTTTTGCAGTTATGACTCCCATTATCCATGGCCACTGGCATCCTAATCTGTATGAGCTGTCTTTGCACTCTAACCCTTTGTACTTTTTTTTTGTTATGGCTGCATATGAAAGCCAGCTACAAATTTATTGGGAAGCAATTTATTTCAAGACATGATTAATAATACATCTATAATAAAGAATAAAAGCTAAAACCTTAGACAATCTAATTTTGTTTCTTTCTTTTTGCTATTTTAGGTCCAACACACTTTATATGAATTTTATGGACGCCATTAAGCAAGGTTCCTTTAATAAAGCTTAAAGGCACAATTAGTAACCAATTTTCTAATTATAAAGCATGCCTTAGGCAATGGTGAAAGCAGTTTCTTAAATGGAAAGTGGATTAAATTAGCTTCAAAAACTAACTGTATTTTCATTCAAGAAACTTGGTCATTTTCAAAATGTGATTTTGTTTAGGTTTAAGATCTTAACACCTTTCTTGTTCTCTTTACTGAAAAAAATCTTCCTTATTTTCATTTGTGGATTAAACTTTTTTTTAAACAATGCAATCCATGGTATATCAGAAGTAGATCTCACTATGTTGCATTGGTTATATTCCTATAAAAGTGCATCTGTATTGCAGCCTAAATGGGTATGCACACATCTGGATAAGTATCTTCCACCCTTCCAGCAATTTTAAACTGGCTTGCTGGAAGGCTAAGAAAAGCCTACTCACTTACCCAACCCTGCCACTAAGAGATTCTGCTCAAAACTGAAGAAAAAACAGGAACTGTAAACCAAAATCATTGGAAAGGGACTAGGACTTTTGTAAATCATTGAATTCACACTCCTGCTAGTCCTCAAAATTCAGCAGTCTGGTTCCCAGGAAAAACTGAAACGTTAGTCAGAGTGGTCAGCAGATTCCCCCACACATAAAAAAGTGGAAGGTAGTTCAGTTCCTTCAAGCTAAGTTTGTAGACTGATCAGGCAGGAAATATGAAAAGTTCCCTGGGTCATGCTTTTAATGACCCAAAACTGGATACAAATTGCCTGTCCAGGATATAGGGAGTTTTGCAGACTGGAAAAGTGGGAAAAGATCTATTTCCTTCCAAGGCAATGGAAGAGAGATCTAAGGACTTGTGAAGTTTTAAATCTCTAATATTAGAATAAATGGTTTGTGTGAGTAAACATGGCAGTTGTCTTCCAATACTTGAAGGGCTCTCATACGGGCATTAATTTATTCTCCGTAGCACCTGAAGAAGCAATGAGTGGAAGCTGGTCAGGGAAGAACCAACCTGGAAATAAGGACGAATTTCCTGACAGTAAGAACAATTAATTAATAGAACAGGTTGTCTCTCAGAGTTGTAGGTGCTCCATTGCCAGAGGTCACCAAGAAAAGATTGGATAATCATTTGTCTGGGATAGTATAAGGCATGGGTAGGCAACCTTGGCTCTTTTATGACTTGTGGACTTCAACTCCAGAATTCCTGAGTCAGCATGGCTCAGCTTGGAAACCTCTCCCTTTCCCCTCAGCATGGCTGGCTCAGGAATTCTGGGAGTTGAAGTCCACGAGTCATAAAAGAGCCAAGGTTGCCTACCCCTGGTATAAGGACTCCTGTCTTGGGCGAGGGATTGGGATAGAAGACCTCTAAGGTCTGTTCCAGCCCTGTGATTCTATGTTTGGTGACTGTCAACTTCATCAGCAGTTATTTATTCCAGTGAGGTAGGAACCAATCATTAGACCAGGAGGTCAACACTGGATCCATACTGAATTTAATTGCAATAGTTGTACTTAAACTCTTTAGAGCAGCGGTTCCCAACCTTTTCTATACCCCACACCCCTAGAACACTTCTTACAAAAAATTATGCTATATGCAGTATAGTTTTGAAATTTCTAAACCCAAGTTTTTGTACCCCTTGGAATATCGTCTCACGCCCCCCAGTTGGGATATGAGCACCCCCTGGTTGGGAACCCCTGGTTTAGAGTAACCAAGCTGCTGTAATTCTTCAGCTAACAAGTAAAATTCCCTAATCCTGAAAGTTAGTATTCTTGTTGGGTAAATTCACAAAGTTTCCTTGATTAAGTATTCCTCTCTAGAGGTGGCAGAACTAAAGGGTCACTTTCATGTTACACACACACACACCAAGAAATTCCTACTCTTGCTTTCCTAATAGAAATATAATCTCATAAAGCATTAAATTTTATCTCTATCTTGAATAAGAAAAAGAGGGCCTTTTTCACCCTTCCATTTTTTCTTAACCCAGGGAAAAGCAGCAATCACTGTTTGTGCACATCTGTGCAAGCCATAAGGAAATATTGCAAAGTAAAATGTCTTTTTTATCATTCCTTCACAGACAGGATGGATGCATGGATGGATGGATGGATGGATGGATGGATGGATAGATAGATAGATAGATAGATAGATAGATAGATAGATAGATAGACAGACAAATAAATAGGTAAATATTATTTTTCTGACTGATCTTTCCATCAATATCTTATTTTATGCATACATTTTTTAAGAAAAGCACTAGAGAATGAAAAGTTTTAAATTCATTCTACTTATAAGATAAGCCTCCAACAATATAGTGAAACAATTGCCAATGAAACCCTTTTGTGTGTGGCAGAAGATTTGTAAACAGAGTTCTGCAATGCTACACTTTGGATTTCAGACTGATTAGCAGTAAAACAACTCACCAAAAAGAATTACCTTCTCATAGAAATGAAATGAAATGAAATGGATATCACTGAAACTTCTCGGATTTAATTTCAGCTACTCTGGAGCTACTGTGAGGTGTGTCATGGGAAATAATGTTCTGAATAGCTAAATGGAAAGTGTTGATTTTTTTGGAAAGTAACACACAGACACACTCACACACAGTACACACACACACATGCACGCACACCCAGACACATAGAGATATTTTTCTGAATTCATCCACTTCTTTCTAAGATGTCCTATTTAAAGAAAATGGAGGTAGGAGGGAGAGGGGATGATTTTGAAGTTGCAGTTACAAGACTGCTGCAGTGTTTAGATAGATACAGATAGATAGATTATCTGTACAATGGAAAAAATGTTACCAAATTATTTTAAAAGTAAATGAATGGGAATACAAATCTCTCAACTTTTCACACAATCCCCAACATATAACAGAGTGAACAACACACCTTGATTGTTGAATAATATTTATTCTATAGAATAGAGCTGGATGGGACTTCTAGTCCAACCCCCTGCTTAAGCAGGAGAACCTACACTATCTCAGACAGATGATTGTCCAGTTTTTTCTTAAAGATCTCCAATGATAGGGCGCCCACGATTTCTGGGGGTAAGCTGTTCCACTGGTTGATTATCTCAGTGTCAGGAAGTTTCTCCTTAAATCCATGTTGCTTCTCTCCTTGATCAGATTCCAACCATTGTTTCTCATCCTTCCCTCTGATGCTCAGGTGAACAACCCAGCCCCTTCTGCCTTGTGGCACAGATATTGAAACAGTGCTATCATGTCTCCCCTATTTCTTCTTTTCTTTAGACTAGCCAAACCCAAGTCCCGCAGCTGTTCTTCGTGTGTTTTAACCTTCAGGCCTTTGATCATCTTAGTTGCTCTTCTCTGAATTTTTTCTCAGTCTAATCTTAAAAGACAAACCAATTAAATACCTTAGGAGCTGCATCAGCATTTTAAGACTCTTTCATATCTTCTAAGAAAAAAAAAGCAAGCAAAATAGGCAAAGCTACTAAATTTGACCATGTAATAATGTTTTTCCTTGCCAACATTCTTTTTGTGCTTTTACTGCATTATTTTTATAGTCACTTTTTATTTCCTGTACTATTCAGTAAGTTCCTATTTTCAATTTGCATCAATGCTTGTTTCTTGGCTGTCTTTTACATAACCAGCCAATGCATGCTTTTCTTTTTTGACATTTTGTTTGACTTGAAGTAAACTTCAGTCTCCATTTCTGTGGGGTGGGTATAATCAATATTACTATGGGGATATAATGCATGGTGAATAGTTTTCTTGTTTTTTGAACTAAGCTGTCCAGTTCAGCTTGTGTCCAGTTATTAATTGCATCCCTTATCATCCCACACATTGTTCCAAATTGTCTCACAGGAACAGAAATGGTCAGGAAGATGCAGAAGGAAGAGTAAGCTAGATAAGCATTTATTTAGCAAAGAAAAGCAAGACATGGCTATATATATATATAATAAGGTGACCAACTTTTTTGCAATGAAAAGGAGGACACAAATATATTGAAGAAAAAATATCGTAAATAAAAGAAACATTTTATTCATTGCAACAATAATACAGAATACAGGAGGACACTTTTCGAGGGAGGACAGAACTTACAAAAAGAGGACTGTCCTCCCTAAAGGAGGACAGTTGGTCACCTTAATTATATAAGGACAAACTGAACAAGTAAATGTGGCTTATTGGCATTTTGTCTTGAAAAAAAGGTCAGTGTTGTGAATGTGAATAATTGAAAATGCATGAAGAGTTTTTTAGGTAGAAAAAAACAATTTTAGTACAGTATAGCAATACCAGGAGCAATCACGGAGTAGATTCCATTTTGGGCTGACATTATTTTACTACCTTCCCCCCTGCCCATTGTGCTTTGGTTCTTTTAATGTATAAAAGTCACTTTTGCCTTTGAGGTGAATATTCCCCAAATAGTGCTTCTGACTAAACATAGTGCCATATTGTTGTGTGTCACAGTAATACTGCAACATGGGACATGCCAAACTGTGACTCTACCTGTGAAAGCGGAGAAAACTGTCAAATGCAACTTACTGTTAAAGGAGAATATTTGCAGCTCAGAGTTGAAATTAGGGGTCCTTGGTGCTCTCTGAGTTTGATTGTTACCCAAACTAGATAATATCAGAACTGATAATGCTGCCTAGTTTGGGTAATGAAATGTCTGCAAGAAAACAGGCAAGCTCAGAGAGTACTTAAATACAACTTAAACAGACAAAAGCACTTGAGCTTTCTGCCTCAGCCAATTCCAGTCAGCATAGCCAGGGCAGGGGAAACAGATTAGGAGAGTTTAAGACAAAAATATCTGGAGGGCACCAAGTTGTTACTTCTGGCTTATCAGATGCATGTAGGTCCCCAGGGAATGTGCAGGAGAATATATCAGATGCAGGAATCAGGTAGTTTCCCCCACTTTTCTAGCTTTATTAACAGCACTGTTTCCCAGAACCCAGGTAAGAATTGGATACAGTTCTTCTCACTTTGGGAGCTGACTCACACTCGCTCTGTCACACCTGTCTTTATAAACTGAGAAGTATAACAAGAACAGAGAGAGAGATTACAGGAGAAGGAAGCATCTCTGTGTCTGGGCCTGGTGCTTCTGGATTCCTCTTGCAGATTTGAAAGAGATTTTTGACTTTCAAAATTCACAGCTCTGTGGGGGTCTGTAAATGTTTCATGGAAGAACCCCATTGGGGTCACGTGCTTCCTGAAAACCAAGAACTTGAAAATAAATAAACCAATAAAGTAGCTCAGGGTTGCATATTGCCCATGGTGCCACCATTAGCTAGATATATGTGCCTGCAATTTTATTTTTGGAAAAATATATTTTAGGAAGCACTGAAGATGTCAGTAAAATGCCAATCCCAACTGTCCCAGCGTTCAGAAATGTTTAGGTGTTTGGAATCTGGTTGAGAATGCATAATGGAGCCTGGTACTTAAAACAAGATTTGCAGCTAATTGGCTTCTTTTCACACACACACACTCACACACACACACACACCACAACACAACACACCCAGAGAGAGTGACAGACAGCATCTGTCTGCTGTTGATATTGGCTCATTTCTACTGTTCTATAGAAATTGAAAGTGTCCTGGGATAGTGAGATTTGGATCCGGTCTTAGATTCCTTCTTGCATGTATTACCACAAAGATTAATTTTTTAAAGAGAGATTATTCTACAAATAGGCATGCTTATATAGTTATCATGAACTAATTATAGGCATATTTTTTGTAAAAAAAAAATAGGTATTTCTACTCCAGGAATGTGAAAAAGTGTTGCTTTCCTGATGTTGCCACCCTACAGATCCTAGCACTCATGCAAAAATGGCCAGAAGTGAGGGCTATTAAGGCTATTCAGCAACCTCTTTAGGGTCCACCCATTCTACTCTTCTGTTAAATAAATATACATGTTGTTTCTTCAACACTGCTTGGTTTTCTGTCCAGAGAATTATCCAGTTTTTCTTCTCCATAGTTCTGCTCTCTGCTGTTCTGTATTTATTTAAGCAGACATAACTCATTCATTGGGTCTAAGCATATACTGTCTTTCCCATAATAACAGAATGGTGGGATTTTCAGGATAAACAGGAGGAAATACTTCTGCATATGGTTAAACAAAGGAACGTACTGCCATGAGATGTAGTTGATACTCATCAACTTGAATGACTTAATGTTGTATATCAGTCAGAGTACAAAGAAGGGGAAGTTAGAAACTAAATATTTATTCAATACTGTAAAGTTTTAGTAGATTTCTTTTCTCTTTTTGCTTATCTTTTTTTCTCTAAGGCAATTCATCTTTAAATCATAAAACAATGGAGATATTGGCATTCAACTCAGTATTTTAGAGGACTTAACATCCTTTTCTCTTTTTGTTAAAAATAACTCAATGTATCTTGCTTTTTATGGTTAATGCTTCACCAGCAATCCACTCAGTGCCAGGTAATTTCTATTATGATTTCTCTATCTAATTATTGATGTTCTGTCTTCACATTAATTTCATTTCTTTTTTTGTCTTATTTTTTAATGATTAATTGTAGTTAAGTAATAGTTGCTAGGATTCTAAAATAAGAGGCAATCTCGTGTGTGTATTTTTTTTAACAAAATACATAGCTTGTTTTTCATTCTAATCATAAGGTATAAGTCGTAGGCACTACCTGTACAAGCCTATAATATTCTGTGTAATTGATACTGCATTTCTATGCTCTAGCAGAGTAGCAGCTTGATAAAAACATAATATTTTGGTTTGGATGTAAAGAATTTCCCCGTTCAATATTTCAAAGTCCAAACATTCAATCCTGTATCTATCCAGAAATAAGTCTGACCTCTGGGAAAAGATTTATTTTCTAGTAAAACATATTTAGTTTTGCTTCTGAACCCATGAAATATCCAAGTAATGAATTTCATGAAATAAGCCAAACTAAAATACACTCTTGTGTTCCACATCCACTGGTCCTCTTATCTAGAAAAGCATGTGGATTAGTCTGTCTACCATGTTTGATCCTTGGCTTTTTTATGTAGAGCTTCATCTTACAACAATAACCTTGCTTTTACTTCCACCCTTACATAAAACACAACCAAAAGCAATAGTAGGTTAGCATTACATGGCAAATCATAACAACACTTTAAGGCAACCACTGACAAGAAAGAAACAAGAAAGCTTCTCCACTCCATTCCTATGTTTAAATTTGGTGCCCTTTGATCCTTTTGCATAAAATAGGTATATAATAAAAAGTGAGTTCTGTTCACATTAAAACCTACAGGTTTTGCTTAGCCTTTTGGGCTTTAAGCCTAAAATAAAGAGTTTATTAAAAGGTTCTAACAGAGAGATACAAAGAGAGGGGTCTGTTTGTAGAGGGAGAGCAAACAAACAAAACACAGTCAGCAAAACAAAATGAAACATGAAACATTGACATGCTCATAAACAATTTCAAAGGCATAAGGCTGAAATGTAAATGTAACCCTCATAGATTAGATGCAGATCACACTTTTGGGCTAGTCCAGAAGTTTGATACAAATGCTAAGGATTGAGAAACTATAACTTTACAGCAGAAGCTTGCAATACTGGATTACGTTTATTTTATAATCCATTTCTTATATCCTCTAGATCTCCAAATTCTATGAACAAAGGTATTTTCAAGGTGTTTGTGTGTGTATGTGTGTGTGTGTGTGTGTTTGTGTGAAGAAAGTCAAGATGATGGGCATAAGCACAATCATATGAAGGAAGATTCCACTCCCCATTGCTTTTATACATGTATTGCTTTGGCTGTGGCTGCCATTTTGACCTCCCTATCCCCACCTCATGGATGCCTCTATCTATAATTAGATAGCTAGCCTGAGAAACAGTAACTGAACTCAAGGTTAATCCACCACAAGGGATTGGTCCTTCCAACTCTAATCTAGTACTGTTTCTGAACCAAGATGGGAATGTCACTCCAAAGTCACTTTAACTTCAGGCAATAAAAAAGGTCTAATCGTTAGGCAAAAAATGATAAGAAAAATGAAATATGAGATATATGTTAAGGTTAACATTTTTTTAAAAAAAGCCTCACTTCACTAAAGTGAGCAAAGTAAAAGCAAATGTATTTAATTTATGTCCCCTCTTTATTATTTTTACAAATAATGCAAGGTGGCAAGCATATTCAATACACCTACCTCCTTCTTTTTCCTCACAAAAACAGCCCTGTGAAGTGAGTTGAGCTGAGCGAATGATTGACCCAAAGTCACCTAGCTGGCTTTCCTGGCTAAGGCAGACTACAACTCACAGTCTCTGGATTTCTAGCCTGGTGCCTTAATCACTAGACCACATTAAATTTTGGGACCTGTGCTTGTCTTTAACTCACCTATTGAAGTCGACCTCTAAAAATATTAAGTGCAGTCTCCAGAATATTGTCGCAGAAAAACCTAGCTGGTGACTGAAGAAATACTTTTACAGGATGATGGGAATGTCACTCATATGTACATACATACATAACACACACACAAAGAGCACATACATTTATAGGAATACTGCCAGATGCTTCACATCTCTGGGTTCCTCTACCCAATGTGCTCTTTAGCAGCAGATTTCCATCATTTCACACAGCAGCTGGTTGTCACAGAACTGTTTGAGGATCTTCTGAACATTGAATTGGAGATAATAGAAAATAAATACAAGTTTAACAAATTACAGTTTGTCGCACAGTCAGCCAGATGTTCAGACTGGATTTGGCATTTTTATCCACCTATCAAGTCTTTCCTACGGATCTGGGATAGGCAAATGTGGATGTTTGATAGTGTTAAAGGCATGATTACAGGATATAAACTATTCCAAATAAAGCTGCCTTTTGTAATTGACTGAAGGTGATGGGTACTCTTAGTGGCATGTATCCTGCCACTAAGATATATCCCAATTATAGACCTATATCTCTTTTGAATACAGATTATAAGTTTTTTTCGAAAATATTGGCAAATAGATTAATGCATGTTTTGAAGCAATTGATCCATAGTGATCAATCTTGATTTATAATTGGGAGATATATGAAATATAACGTAAGACAAATTGTTAACCTGATTGAGTATTTGGACAAGAACAATCAAATCCCTGCAGCTTTGATATTTTTGGATGCTGAAAAAGCTTTTGATCAGTTAAATTGGCAATTTTTATTGAGAGTTGTAGAGAAAATGAATTTTGGGGATAAATTTTTGTATGCTCTTAAGGCTATAATCAACAACAATCGGCACAAATTATAATTAATGGGGGATTAACAGAAGCATTTAAAACTGAAAAGGGTACAAGACAGGGATGTCCATTATCCCCATTGTTATTTGTTTTAACAATGGAGATTTTACTTATTAAAATTCATGAATCACCTACAATAAAGGGAATAAAAATAAATAAGAATGATTATAGATTGAGAGCTTTTGCCGACGATTTGGTTGTAATGTTATCTCAACTGACAGATTTGGTAAGGGATTTGGTTGAAATCATAACCCAGTATGGGAAAGTTTCTGGTTTTAAGGTAAATAACAATAAGACTAAAATATTACCGAAAAATATGTCTATGAAGGAAAAGGATATGTTAGCCAAATTAATAGGTTTTGAAATAGTGAAAAAGGTTAAATATTTGGGAGTATATATTACAGTTTCTAATGTTAAATTGTACAAAAATAATTATGAGACATTATGGGTAAAAGTGCAAAAGGATTTAAATGATTGGAAAAAATTACAGTTATCTTTGCTGAGGAGAATCTCAGCGGTTAAAATAAATGTTCTTCCAAAGTTTCTTTTTTTGTTTCAAATGATACCTATCTTGAAAAAAGATGCCAACTTAGAGAAATGGCAGAAGGGTATTAACAAGTTTATTTGGGCAGGGAAAAAACCAAGAGTTAAGTTTAAGATTATACAAGATGCACGGGAAAGAGGAGGACTTAAGGCGCCTAATTTAAAATTGTATTATGATGCGGTGGCTTTAACATTGATTAGTGATTGGCTTAACTCAGTGTTTCTCAACCTTGACAATTTTAAGACATGTGGACTTCAACTCCCAGAATTCCACAGCCAGCATTGCTGGCTGTGGAATTCTGGGAGTTGAAGTCCACATGCCTTAAAATTGTCAAGGTTGAGAAACACTGGCTTAACTTAACAAATAAAAATATACTTCTTCTTGAAGGATGGGATTTATTATATGGATGGCATGCATATTTAATTTATAATAAAAAAGTAGATCAGGTTTTTAAATCTCATATTTTAAGTAACTCTTTATTACGTGTCTGGAAGAAGTATTATTATAAGTTAAACTATAAAATTCCAATTTGGGGGATTCCTGGACACGTGACAGAGGGGGTATCTAGGGGTGTGAATTTGGATAGTATTTCTTATAAGGAATTACTTAGTTTGGTAGGGAAGGATTGGCAATTAAAATCTTTAGCTGAGTTGAAGCAAGAAAATATTGTACACTCTTGGTTTCAGTATAATCAATTGTTAGTCAGGTGGAATTTAGATCAAAAGGTTGGTATTACTTTAGATTACATGAATTTGGTAAAACAGATTAAAGATCAAACTCGAGTCCATATAAAGAGAATTTATAATGTTTTAATAGAATTGGATTCTGAAACGGAGTTAGTTAAAGACTGTATGGTAAAATTGGCACAAAATATTCAAGAGCCGATTCTATTGGACACATGGGAGACAATTTGGGTTAGAAATGTAAAATTTACTCAAACTCAAAATTTAAGAGAAAATTTTTATAAAATATTTTATAGATGGCATTTGGATCCTCAAAAGCTGTCCTGTATGTATCTAATTTACAGCCCAAATATTGGAGATGTGGAAGCTTAGATGCAACTTATTTTCATATTTGGTGGACTTGTAGAAATATAAAAGCTTTTTGGATTAAGATTTGGTGGAACATTCAAAAGATTTTTAAGAGAAAGATAAAGTTTATGCCACAATTATTTTTGTTAGGTGTTATTGTAGATTTTGATGTTAAAGAAATTAATTTGATGTTGAATCTTATAACAGCTGCAAGATTATTGGTGGGGCAATATTGGACTAAAGATTCTTTGCCTACTATGGAAGAATGGCTACTCAAGGTGTCTAATTTAGCAGAAATGGTAAAAAATTCCACTTATTTGAAGGACTACTTACAAGAAAGATATATTTCGGTTTGGAGAAGATGGATAGATTATATTCAGAATAAATATGAGACTTAAAAAGTATTATCTAGCTTATGAGTAAATTTTAGATTATTATTAATAGTTTAATATGGTAGAACTTATATTAGTCTTAGTTTTATGGTTTAATTATATTATTATTTTCGTATTTAATTTGTTAATATTAATTTTGAAAAGGAGTTAAAGTATGTTATGGATTGGATTGTTTGTATAGTTGGGTAATGTTAGTTAGATTATGATTGTTTATTTGTAATCCTGTAATCAGCTCTGGGAAGTGGGGGAGGGGGGAGGGGGGGAGGGATTTGGGATATATATTGTTTTTTTTTAATTAAAAAAAAAGATACATCCCATTTCTCTCAGGGAAGTTGACTCAATCCATGGGGAAATTATTTCAACGATGGAATTTAAATAACCAGAAAACTAAACAAGAGTAGCAGAGGTGTGTCATTTTGACATTCCACTTGAAATGAATACAAAAGCTTTTCTAAAAAGAGAAGCCATAAATACTCTTTGAAAAGATGAGGTAACAGTTTCAACTGGATATACTTCTACCATGGTTGTGGAGTCCTAAATGAGGTGCATACAAAAAACAGCTGCAGTATTTTTTTTCTCCTGAGCCCCAAATGACAACTCAAATGTTTGGAGAGGTTATTCCATGATCAACGCTCCCCTTTAATTATGTAGAGATTGCAATTCCTAAACAGAATACTAGTGGATATCAGTTTGGGGCAAGCTGTTCCAGATAGTATATATCTATGGACGTTCTTGATGATCCAGATCATGGCTGTTCCAAAGGTGCTTTTTCTAAAAGGCAGCGGGACTTTCTTGTGTTTTTTTTTCCTTTGAAAATATTTCACTTCACATCCAAGAAGAACTGAAAAAGTTTCTTGGATGAGAAGCAAAATATTTTTCAAAGGGGAAAAAAAAAACCCACAGGAAAATCTAGTTGCCTTTTGGAAAAAGCACCTCTGAGTCTAGATATTATAGTTAAAAGGGAAAAACTCATCTCTTCTCCCAACTTGTCAGTCTTCATAATGCAGGGAAGCTTAGTCAGTGACTTTTTGCCAAAGAAGACACCAACTGGTCTTTGACAATAATTTATTTTTTATTTATTTGTTAAATGTATATGCCATCCATCTTGCTGTCCAGCCAGTATTCTGTCTCTAGACCACTGAAGGCCTTAAACTTAAACCTATGCCTAAATTTGTTCCAGAGGCACACTGGTAAATACTGTGGTTATAATGATAACAAAGTGATGAGTTAATACGTCTCTTCCTTTTTTTTTCTGAGACATTCCAAGCCTTTTTCAAAGACAGGCATGTTGTAACAATCTAATCTGGGTGTCACAAGGTCCTGGGCTCACAGCTTAATGTGGAAAATTTGGTGGAGCTGCCATCTAAGCCCATTATAGCATTCCTACACAGAAAACATCTGGTTACAGGAAACTGAAATCCTTGTACGTAAATCATGCTGTAAAATAATCCTGCATGTGTGTATACATAAACACTGAGACCCTGGGACAAATTGTCTGTACATGACATACTATGGGCAAGGATCTTTTTCTCCACCAATGGAAAGACTATTATTTCTAAAAGATGGTCCAGCAATTCTACAAACCCAGAGTCAGGTCAATATTTCATCTTCAGCTGGCTCTTATTCAAGCTACAACTCCTGTCAGCTTGCAGTCAATTGAAATAACGGAGGGAGAGATAAAGGTAAGTAATGCACCGCCCTGTACTGAAATGCTGATGGCCATATATCTGGTAATTTGATGCTTCATAAATGCAATCTTCTTGTTCAGTATTTGACAGGCCTGGCTGTCTCATTTATCTGTCTGTGTGTTCACGCAGCAATACATATTGCATGCGAGTGCATGGCTTTGTGGGTGCGAGGTGTGAAAAATAAAAATAACAGCTAAGGAGGGAACAATGTTGCTCAGGCAAAATGGTCTTGGTTCTCTGGTCCTCGATCTCTTTTTCTTGCCTGAGTTGGGGTGAGGTCAGAGATGGTTTTTTAATCCTCAAGGAAGAGGAATTACAATGTTTTCAAAGGCCCCCCTGATAGATTGCATCTTTCAGAGCAGAAGCTGAAAACACAGGCACAATTAATACTCCACACTATCAGCAGTTTCTCCCTCTGCACAAGTGTAAACATTTTAAAATGCAACAGAGGCTGAGCATCAAGTCATTGCACCACTAGGGAACTTTTGAGTACAGCATGCATACATTATAATAAAAGAGCTTAATTTGAGGCTGCATTTGGTCTTAGCAACGGAGCGAAATGGAAGATTTCAGCACATGAAAACAGTAAAAAGTGTCTGCAGATTTGTCATTCCTCTGTGTTTTTCCTCATCAGTTTCCCCACCATCAATAGATACTTGGGTTTATAGAGCTTTCTGGAAGATGTTGGTTGCTGTAGTTGTCTTCAAGAATCAAGCACAAATTATCATTATCTTCAGAAGAATTATGCAAACATAAAGAGAGGGTTAGTTTTGAATTATGTTTTCCTTAAGACGGCATCCTGGAGTCCTTTCAAATAGTTGGTTGTTCTCTGTCTTTCATTTCTCATGCTTTCTTCACTCACCCACACTGCAGTACAGGAGCAGTTAAAACACACACACAAAAAAAAAAGGTCAAAGAGAGTGTACAGACTGATACCAGCATAATGTGTTTACCTCAGTTTACATTATTGGCTGGCAATGACAGAAGTAACAAACTCCAACATATTTGGAAAGGATGATATAAAATGTGAATCATATATGTCATGGCTCTTATTCATTTTTTTTTTTAAATCCTGAGACTGCATGCACTTCCCTCAAAGCTCTGTCATGTCTCAGAGCTTCTTCAGAAAACTAAATAAAGGCTTCCTCAATTTGACTGCATCTGCTCCTGGCAGCTTCGGTATACTCACACAGATTTCTTTTTTTAAAAAAAAAACAAGTTTTATTAGTTTTTCATTTTACAAACAAGTGCTTAATAATCAACGTGGTGGCAGGGTAGTCAATTGTCCAAAAACAAAGTCATACTCATATAGTTCAAATTAAATCATTAAATCATTAGAAACCCCCTCTCTATTCCCTCTAATAATATATTATATTCAAATTAATGTATTTCAATACAACTAAGTCAATCCAAACAATCATCAATAACATTTCATCTAAATAAGTCCAAATCCTGTATTAAGCTTTACTATTTCAACTGCTATATTCCATATTGCTAATATAAATACATAATTAATACTTCAAGTGTCTCTCCATTCCCTTTTTCCTTAACATAATCAATAATCATTTATTAATATCATTTCTTATTTCTTATTCTTCTTCCATAACAAAATAACTATCATTTTTAATAGCAAAAATATTAGTTCAAAAAAGAAAAGAGAAAGAAAACAAAAAACAAAACAAAAGAAAAAAGAAAAAAATACCTTTTTACTCTATTATACTTTATAATCTATCAATCCCTCAATAGCCGAGGTGGCGCAGCAGTTAGAATGCAGTACTGCAGGCCACTTTAGCTGACTGTGTTCAGCAGGTCAGCGGTTCAAATCTCACCGGCTCAAGGTTGACTCAGCCTTCCATCCTTCCGGGGTAGGTAAAATGAGGACCCAGATTGTTGGGGGCAATGTAAGATATATATATATATATATACATTGCTTACTGGTGTACACCGCTTAGAGAGTGCTTGCACTTAAAAGCGATATATAAGTCTAATAAATAAATAAATAAAATAAATAAATATCTGTGTCACACTCCTTTAACCCCCTCCCAAAATTACTATATCCATAACAAACATGTTAATACATAAATAAACATTTTCTTATTAAATTCAAATCTTTAATTAATTTTTATTCAATCTAACATCTTATTTAACTGTCCTAAACCATAAATCAATCCATATCTACAAAAACTTTTAAACCTGTTATATAGAGCCTTGAGTCACACTCTTAAATCTTATTCTAGCTTTCTTTTTATGCCAGACAGGTTTCCATAGCAACGCCTCTATGTTAATGAACAAGTCACTTTTTGTGCCTTGTAGTATCCTTTGGGTCAAACAAAAGTGTCCTCTTTTCTGTTTTAGAGACCCAGCTCCTTTGTAAATAATCCCATGTTGTTTTAAAGAGTCAAGTCTCCACATTTGAAACTGTTGAAACAAGAGAGGGGGAAAAAAAGTCTCAGCCACGGTGGTTCCTGCACTTAGATGTTCTTCTGACTTCTGGTTACAGAGGCAAGATGAACGGCCATTTTACTGGCTGGTCTTTCCACCGTTTGCCCAAAGGAGCAATCTCGTGCCGTGGAAGAAGCTGCTGCTCTCCCACGGACGGCGAGGACCTCCTCAACGGTAGCTGCCCCTCCAGGGCGGCTTTTCGACCTGATTGAGGGTCTACTGGCAGCGGAGAATCAGCTGGCGAAGAGAACAGTCTCTTCGCACAATTGCAAGTGCCGCGATCCGGAACCGGAAGACTCACACAGATTTCTTGGCAGCCATTCAGAAGTGGTCTCTCTTTTTCCCAGGATGCTTCTGTGACTCACCAGTCAAGGGATTTCCTGGTGGTGTCTTTTCCAAGCGCTAACCAGGTCTGACCTTCCTCTTCCCCCTCCCCCTCCCCCTCCCCTTCCTCCTTTTTCTCCTCCTTTCTTTTTACAATCGGCCAAGATTTGGCATCTGCTGTGATAATATTTTTTTAAAATGGCAAAAGGAGAAAATCATTAAATGTGTAAGAGAATTTGTGTTTTGGAGAGCTATGTCTGTAATACAAACATGTACAGAAATGATTCATCATAGCATAATCTTGGAGCAACCAGGAAAACAAGCTAGTACCTTTGATCTCAACTTACCCCAAGATCAACTTTATCAGAAGCTTTACTTTAGGGTCTGGTTGCAGGATGCTAGGGAAGTCCACAATAAGGTTCAAAGCTCAGCTTTTTAGCAGAACAGAATTGCTCAAAAGCAGTAGGTTTGCAAAATATTGCCTGTGGTTAGTCATGGCTGATTAGGATCAGAAGTGATTCCTCTGAACTAGAGGTGACCTATATGGTTGGGATGAGTTTTTTAAAAAGGATCTTGGGTGGTAGAGCCTCAACAATCAAAGCAAAACTCTGTTGGGTTAGAACTGTTTGGAGAAATTGTCAATTAAACAGTATAGAAAAATACAGCTTCATACATTGTATTACATATAGAAAATCCAGAAGCACTGTAACATTTCATCTAGCATTCAGGGAAGGAGTTTGGGGGTATTTTTCTATGTCTTCCAAAATTGAAACCTTGTTTGTATCTTTGCTGATATCTTTGTTTTGCTGTAAATAGCCCAGAAAATTTGTGATGGATTAAATGGATTCAAATTATTTATTTTATAATTTATTACTACCGTATCTGTTTGGGGTAATCCCGTAAACTGTTTTTGAATTGCTTTCCTTTCTCCTGGATAGATAGATAGCTAGATAGCTAGATAGATAGAAGCAGGCAGGCAGGCAGGCAGACCTTACTTCAAGCTCATTTGCCATTAAAGCCACACAAGATAATGTCATAATAAATGTTAGGCTCTAAAGTGTCAAAAGATTCTCTGATACTGATATTAGGCAAGATGGCCAGATTTGTCTAACATAGGTTTGCTTGATCTGTGCCAAGTTTATAGATGCTGCTTTATCTTGTATACTTTACATAAATCCCTGCTATAACCTTAGTGTCTCATCTGGGCAGGGATCCATTCAACTTATGTATGAAAATCAATACTTAAACAAACTCTTGCTGTAATTGCAAGTTCATAGGAACTTGAAGATGCTTTCCAATAAAACTGTTAACAAATAGCCAACATAAGCCTTTTCTAACTAAATCTTGTACTGTAGCAAACATTTTCCTGATGTTAACTTTGATGAATTATGAACTTGTGAACCCCCCCCCCCCAAAAAAACCCCACTGGAACAGATTTCATCTGCAATCCTTTGGTTTGTGTTTTAATGACTTTGTTTATTTCACTTATCTTTAGTGATTCACAACATAGAATAAACATGCATTTGAGCATTGGGGTAAATATATGCAAGAAGGTAACTTTTAAAGAAAGAAAGCAACAACTGTCAGTTTAAAAAAAAAAAAAGCCAAATGTAGAAAACCTAGGAGAAAGCTTCAAAGGGATTTAGATCTTAAGCATTTTGAAGAGCATTTTATGGCTGTTCCTGGCTAGCTTTTATCTCCATCTGCCTCTCATGGGGTGGAATCATTGATTAATGATACCTATTAAAGTAAGCAGAGGTGATTTTGGGTCATTTTGAGGTTTCGAGATGCCCCAGGCAAAAAGAGCCATATAACCTCCTCTCTTCTCACCCCAATTTCCCACCTCCTTTGTCACTTTTCCTCCAACTATTTTGCTAGCATCTGCAACAGCACAATACTGACACGGAACATATGTTTTCTTGAAAAATAGTACCTCCAAAGGACATGGAAACAACTCCCAGCTAAGGGCTTTGAATTGTAACCAAAAATTTCAAATACAACCATGCATTCCTTCCATGAAGTGAACTGTACAATATAAAATGTCTGTGCATGATAAAAACAAATGAAAAGAAAAGCATATTTTAAAATAAGCGTTGTCACCTGAATTTATCATCCAATAGCACTTACAGTAGAGTTACAAATAGTAAGTTATAGTTCATTGGGTTTTCAAGATGGAAACGAATGGTAAGACAGTTGCATTTTTATGACCAAAAGAACAATAATAACAGTACATCATCCAAAGAAGATAGAAAATGCTAAAAAGGGGTTGATCTTTATAGTATTACTTTATAATATACAATTGGGTAACATCAAGCATGGACAAGCATTGAAGAACACATTCAAAGAGTGAGCAAATTGCTAAAGAAAAAATTGAACAGGTGAAACTCCATCAAAGCCATCACTGTCTGAGCCATGCCTGTGATATGATACACTGGTGGAATTGTTAACTAATTATTAATTAATTATTATTAATTATTAACAGGCCAAACTGGATAGTTTGGATTGAAAAAAAAAAGAAAAATGAAGACTATTCATTCATTACATCCCCATCATGATATTTATAGATTATTCCTGCCCCATAGAAAGTGAAGCAAAGGTTTACTTTGAGTCAAACAAAATGTCAAAGAAGAAAAACATACAGTGGCTGATTATGTAAACAACAGCCAAGAATAGAATCAAGATCACGTGAAGTATTAAAGCATACAGTGGCTGATTATGTAAACAACAGCCAAGAATAGAATCAAGATCACGTGAAGTATTAATACCACTCTTCAATGCCTTGGTAAGGCCACACTTGGAATACTGCATCCAGTTTTGGTCACCACGATGTAAAAAAGATGTTGAGACTCTAGAAAGAGTACAGAGAAGAGCAACAAAGATGATTAGGGGACTGGAGGCTAAAACATATAAGGAACGGTTGCTAGAATTGGGTATGTCTAGTTTAACGAAGAGAAGGACAAGGGGGGACATGATAGCAGTATTCCAATATCTCAGGGGCGGCCATAAAGAAGAGGGAATCAAGCTATTTTCCAAAGCACCTGAAGGCAGGACTAGAAGCAACGGGTGGAAACTAATCAAGGAGAGAAACAACCTAGAACTAAGGAGAAACTTCCTCACAGTGAGAACAATTAATCAGTGGAACAACCTGCCTCCAGAAGCAGTAAATGTTCCAATACTGGAAGTTTTTAAGAAGAAACAGGACAGCCATTTGTCCGAGCAGGGGGTTGGACTCGATGACCTCCAAGGTCCCTTCCAACTTTACTACTATTACTATTACTAAACAAGGATTGATGCAAGCTGAAAATTGGAACTTACTGAATGTACAGGAAACAAAAAGTAACCATCAAAATAAGGTAATGAGAAATGCTGCAAAGAAAAGCACTATATGATCAAATGTAGTGGCTTTGCCCAATTTCCTTTTTTTCTCAAATGGTAGGAAAGGTTCTTAAATAGCTGGTGCAGATCCCAAGGCATTTAATTGTTTTGTCTTTTGGTTTAAGGATGAACTAAAGAAATATTATCTCAACTATTGAGGTATATGGTTCACTCTGTTATACATTTCCTTCTGTCTTCGGTACAAAGCCAGGTGGATGACTTTGGACCAGTCCCTCCCTACTGATTGATTTATTAAATTTTAGTCCTCTTAGCCTAACCGCCAGCCACCTCTCAAAAATCTTGTTAAGAAAGTTGCAGGGATTAGTTTTTAGGTTGGTGCCAGGAGTCTACACTAACACAAAGGCACACATTTTCTCCCCTCCCCCCAATATAATAAAATACAACTCTTGCTAGATTCTGCTAGTGTCATGGTCATTGGTCAAAATTCATTGGTGAAGGTTTCACAATAAAAAATAAATTAGGATCCAGTTCGCAGCTGGCTACAACGTGGTATTAAACAGCTCATAATTTTGCCTCTTTTTAATTACCCCAAATTCCTTAGCAGAAGTGTCTGTCTTGCATACAATCTAACTTAAAAAAAAAATGTGGCATGTGTGATTACGGTATATGAAAACAAAAGCTTACTGTGTTCTTTATTCAATAATGACAAGTTTTCAACTTTAAATCTTTAGCATTTTTAGATGCTAACTAAATTTGGAATATATGTACAATAGAATAAATAAAAGGTTGCAGTAAATGAAAAGGGAGGAGAAGAACACTTAATAAAGGGGAAAGAACTCATAGTAAAATCTGGATTCCAAGTCCTGCATCTCAAGACAAGTGATAATGTAAACCGAAACAACTTTGATCTCTCTGTGTAATAAGAGAGGGGAGGACAGAACAGTCTTGCATACAACAGGAACATGTAGACACTAGACATCCTTGCTCATGATGACAATAATTTGTATCCATAATAAAAATCATGAGTTAGCAACTATTGGAATTCTTTCCAATAGCTAGATCCCCCCCCCCTTCCTACCGCCCCTTCCTCTCTCTCTCTCCCTCTGTCCTCTTTTTATTGCTGGTTTTAGAAGTTTTTCAAATGTTGTTTCAACTATTTTCACCTCTTGGATCTCCGTGGATTCTGAAAATTGCATTTCCACACTTTGAACCAATATAAAAGAGAGAGATTCTTGGTAAGGTTACTTTGCCTGCTCCCTATCTTTAAACAGTTGCCCCTGCATTTTCTACTCAGCGTATTTCCTTCTTTGAAAAGAGCAGGGTTTGTCTGTGTGAATGTAGCACAGGATGGAGAGCAAAGATTATGGCCAACACAGGGGAGAAGAGAAAGATTGCAATATCTTCAACAGACTCAAAAGAACCATCAGCTGCCCAGGGTAGAGAGCTGATAAGTCTTGTTGAGGATGGATTTTGCATAATTATTTCCTTTCTGGTCTACGTAGATAATTTTTGACATACGTACACTTCTGAACTCTGCCTGCTGGCATTGTTGGAAGTCTTGATAATCAAAATAGAAATTAATTCAAAATTAAAATAATCCAGCCAGAAGTCACTCAAGAAGTAATTAATTGAAAGGCCCAGAGGGGAGTCTATGAGTAAAGTTGAAAATATTGTCCTTACAATTGCAGATTTAAAAAAATATATATTCCATTGCCATCTAACACAAGGGAAGTTGGAGATAAAATTACATGCTTGTAGCTTATTCCTTTATTGTTTGAACATGTAGCCTACGCACACACGGTCCTTCCTCAACCAATGGCAGTGCTGTCTGTAGTTGATGGAGATTACCTTGTGGAAGCCACCAGATTGGCAGAGATTGAGTTACACAAACACACTGAGAAAGCAACATTTTCAGGCCAGGAAAAAAAAACAGAGCATTTTGTATCTCAAGTCAGCTTATCAGAAAGTCCTGCTGTGATGGTTTGGCTGGACTAATCATTTTAGCAGAAAGCGCTGGCTCACATTTCCCTTTAAGTGTAATTTTGGGAATGGGGTGATGGGTGAATTCAAGTACTGCGCCTTATAAACAGTGTTTGATGATTTAGCATTTTGTATTGTTGAGATCACTGTAGCTTGCTCATAAGACAGCCTGGCATTTGGTCCTGCCAATTTATTTCTGTTCTTAAACCTCTGCTGTGTTCTACTGACGATAACAGTCAAGGAAACAAGCAAGCCTCAACAGAGACAGAGAAAGAGGCAAGGACCACAGAAAAGGTAGTGGGGTCCTCGACTTTCGGGAACTAAAGAATTACATCTTTATTTTCATTGTCATTATTATTCCATAATTTTTATTATGGTGGGATTGCTCTACAGGTAGTCCTCAACTTACAACAGTTCATTTAGTGACTGTTCAAAGTTACAATAGCGTTGAAAAAAGTGACTTATTACTATTTTTCACAATTACACTTGTTGAAAGAAAAATCTTCATCATGGTCCAGTCCAAGCCGGGGATAAACAACATGGCGACTGCTTTAGAAAGAAGGTTGCAGTTTATTGAAGAGCCAGATGGAAAGATGGTTCTGGCAGGTAAGAGGAGAGAAAAGGGCTCAACACATGTATGGAGTGGGTTTTTATACCCTCTGGAGCCTTTTGTTTGGAGGTTATTTCCTGTTCCTGTTTGAGGCTTTGTATTTCCTGTGTCATGTATTTTGACCTGTGTCCCTTTGGCATCTGTGAGTTAATCCTATTATGTCCTGTCTTAGACTTTGGGTGGGGTACGCAGATTTTGGGTGTCTTTGTCTTCCTAAGCTTCTAGCTCCAACTTTCCTGAATGGTCTGCATCTGGATTTCTATAGAGCTGGTTTCTACTTGGGGGAGGCAGACTTGGGGCTATTAAGAAAAACTGGGCATGCTTTTCTGCCTCTTTAAGATCCTAGGAGGAAATATATTTTTCTGCCCTTTTAATATTTCCTTCTCTGGGGAGCTGACTTCCCGCACACCTTTGCAGCATCCCCATGAGATGCTTGGCAACTGACTCATATTTGTGACGGTTGCAGTGTCCCAGGGTCATGTGATCACCTTTTGTTGAGTTTCTGACAAGCAACGTCTATGGGGAAGCCAGATTTGCTTAACAAGTGTGTCACTAACAACTGCAGTGTTCCACTTAACAACTATGGCAAGAAAGGTCGTAAAATGGAGCAAAACTCACTTAACAGATGTCTCACTTAGCAATGGAAAATTTGGGCTCAATTGTGGTCGTAAGTCAAGGACTACCTATAATGAGATATATAGCAATAAGAATATCCTGTACCGAGCAGCGATTTAAGCCCCATCTTATGAATGTCCTAATGTTTCTTTTTCCTCTTTTGACTCCAGTCATTAAATTTCTGGTTTTCAGAAACTTCAGTCCAGTTGCTCCTGTTTATATCATGGTATTGTCAACTGATCACCTTTGCTCTCTGTCCCTCTGTTGTCTAAGCACGTACTTCAACGGGCATCTAGAAACCATTGAGAGAAAGTAGGTAGATTATAAACATCAGAAATGTCCCTCCCCCCCCCTTCTTATCCTGCTACGCAGAATCTATGTTGCTGTTCCCCCTCCCCCCCTGAAAGTCACATTTCTCCACATTAGGGCAAAGTACAGAGGTTTATGGACACTACTGGATATTTAAGACTTCTTCCACATCTAAAACACACACTCCTAATGTCTTAAGCTCACTGAACATTGTCACTGGGATTATTGAAATCGAGCTTCAGTATTTTCCATGAGCTACAATCAGGCTTTGGTTAAAATAGCTCTGCTCTCCAAGTGACAAAAATTTCAGCCTGCCTGGTTTTCTTTTTTTATAGCTACCTCTTGCTGTCTACCCCAGGGGGGTGTCGGTAAGCATTTGCTGTTTGCTTCAGTCATCAGACTTTTCTCATTAAGGGAAGTTTCCCTTTCTTGCTCCCCCTCCCTTCCTCCCCCTCCTGTTTCCTTCTTTCTTTATGTCATTCTTCATTCTCATCCCTCCCTCGGGGTATGGAGTTTTCCCTCACCTGTTCTTGCTTATGAAATTAAATCCCAGTTTAGCCTGGGCCGGTAACAGAATTCCAATTTGTATTCCAATTTTGCAAATCCATAAACTCTTTGAAGTTTGAAATAATATTAGGAGATTATAACTAGGCCTTTTTCTTTTCTTTCTTTTCTTTTTTTTCTATTCTTTTCTCTTTTTCAATTGCATTTTTCTCCCTTTGCCTTAAAATCTGTAGCTGGAAAGGCAGAGAAAGGAAAATAACTTGCAAAAACATATCCAAATACTTTTTAATCCTCTTTTTATAAAGGACGGGCGTAAAGGCATAATTTATAATCATGACATAATTGCGAAAGCAATTTTCATAGATACTGTCTTTTGGAAAGTTGTACGGTTGATTTCTGACAACCATAGTAACTAATACTGTGGATATTTTACTGACGACAACCCTGTTTGGTGTAATTATTGGCATGAATTTTATCTGGCTTTAACCAATCGCAATCTTTCTGAATATCATCTAACAATCCCAAGAAAACCGTGTCTCTATATATTCAGAAATACACTTCCATTCAGTTTTGGATATTGCAGATTGCAGCTTGAAAAGTATTTCACTGTTTGAAGCTCTTCTTTAAAAAAAAAACCTCTTCTTGTGCCATTTCAGCTCTTCAAGGGATTTCTGGGGAATGACAAAACTCCTGTCTGGAACTTTTGACTGCTTTTCTTGTGACTGGAACTTTGTTTAAGTTATTTCAACTTAGGTTTTCTTAATTAAAATCAGCATTCAAGAAGAAATGCTTGTGTTATTTAACAAGAAATTCAGAAAGTACCTGGCAATAATTCAATTGATTTTTTTTTCTTGACCATAAAACAGACATTTTGATCTGGGCAGCTGATCAATAATGCAGTTACTATGTGTCAAAGACATATCATAATAAACAAGCAAAGAACTAGATACTCTCTCTCTGTGTGTGTGTGTGTGTGTGTTTGTGTGTGTGTGTGTTTGTGGGTGATTAAGTCAGTATTGAGTCTTGGGGACTGAATGGAAGAGTAGCTACAGTTTTTTGGGCAGGATTTTGAGAAGTAGTTTGCTCTTGACTTCCTCCTTAGAGCTAAAAGAGAGGAATGGGCCAGGTTGATATTGTGCTTAAAGCAGGACTCATGGTCTCTACTAGCCTGGTGCCTTAACCAATATATTATTATTATTATTGAACATAGAACATAGAATAATAGAATTGGAAGGGACCTTGGAGGTCATCTAGTAGTCCAATCCCCTGCTCAAGCAGGAGACCCTATACCATTTCAGACAAATGACTGTCCAGTCTCTTCTTAAAAGCCTCCAGTGATGGAGCACCCACAACGTCTGGAGGCAAGCTGTTCCACTGGTTGATTGTTCTTACTGTTAGGAAATTTCTTCTTAATTCTAGGTTGCTTCTTTTCTTGATTAGCTTCCATCCATTGTTTTTGTCTTGCCTTCTTTGCGGCAGTGCCTCAAATATTGGAACAAGGCTATCAAATCATCCCTGGTCATTTTTCTTCTAGACAAGACATACCCTGCAACCTTTCTTCATATGTTTTAGCTTCCAGCCCCCTACTCATTTTTGTTACTCTTCTCTGCACTTTTTCTAGAGTCTTAACATCTGGGATCCTCTTCTGATGGTCTCTTCCAGAACCCTTTCCTACAGAAGGGAGATCTTTATTAAATCTACAACAGGTTTATGGAATTTTCTCCCTAGATCATCTTTGTTACTATTTTTTAAAATATATTTTATTGATTTTTTTACAATAACAATCTTTAGTGCTTAATAAACAGTGTGTTTTCTGGGTTCATATATTTAAAAAACAATCTGTAATTAATTTCTATAATTCCATAATCAATCTGTTAAGCAAATGTAATTCTTAATACTTTCAATGCATACAAGGTTGGATATAAACATTTTTCTTGTGTTTATACAAATAACAATAACATCAGCATGTAATATCTTTTCTGGTCCACTTATGTTTCAATTGTATTTATAAAAGTCATCTTATTAATATCCTGTTTTCATGATTCTTATTTAAGCTTAATTTCTCCTCTGTATTCAAACCATTCTTATCAGCCATAATTTTCTCAATGTTAATTGCCTTTAAATATCCAAACTTTTCATTCACATACACCATCCCAATATTTTTATATTTCATATATTATAAAGAATACTGTACTACTTGTATATCTTATCCCTCTTATTGAGGACCCCTTCATATCCATAATTTATCTATTCTTTTAACCATATTCAAACAAGTGTTTAATCATATCTGGTAAGTCGCATCAAATCTCTTGAATCTAACCCTAGCCATCTTCTTTTGTGAAGTAGCTTTCCAATCTTTGTTACTATTTTGATACCAGGGAAAAATAAAAAAGACTCCCAGATTATAATAATGTTATCATTACTAGCATTGTAGTTGCTGTTTTTGTTTCATAATCTTATTTTTGTTAGCATGTTGTAAGAATTATCTTTTTTTCTTTTTGGTAAAAACTGCTATGGAGTTTAGGTCAGATTGGAGAAATCTCTTTACTGTCATCTAATGCTTGTTGAGACTTTTGCAACCCAAATCTGGCAGGCATTCCAAAGGAAACTTAACATTAAATTTCCCAACCTTAGGACTTATATCTCACATCTACACTGGCCAGAAAACAAGACATTGTAGACTAATAATGCACTGCCTTAAAAGCATTAAAGCCCTGTATTGATAAATGGGATTTCCAAAAGTTATTTTGCAAATTAAATGGCATGTTGGAGTTGAGATTTCTAAAATAGGTATCACGAAATAAAGCAGGACTATAAAATGTGGGGGCAAGAAATAATAGTTGAGTCCTGTAGGATAAAAGTAATATGGAATATGAAAGGTAATATGATCATACACAACCTTATGCTCCATAGCACCAATGGACAAAACAAGATATATTGGATGGAAACTTATCAAAGAGAAATCCAACCTAGAACCAAGGAGAAATTTGCTAACAGTGAGAATAATTGATTAATGGAATGGTTGGCCTCCAGAAATTATGGGTGCTCCAAAACTGGAGGTTTTTAAGAAGAGATTGGATAGCCGTTTGTTCAGAATGGTATAAGTTCTCCTGCTTGAGCAGGGGGTTGGACTAGAAGACCTCCAAGATACCTTCCAACTGTTTTGTACTGTTACGGAATCAGAAGACAAGTTACTTCTCTCATGAAAAACTAGATGCATTTGGCCCTAGGCACTGCAGAATAGAATTGAAGGCTGGCCATACTGACTTCATTTTTTGCAGAAAACGTAAGATGATCTGATTTGCAAGCAAAACAGAATCTCTGGTCCTTTGACCAAAGAGTTGGGCTCTGCTTCTCACCAACAAATGATGATGAGACAATGAATCACCAACTTGGGATTTTTGTGTGGTGAGTTTGGGGATGGTTAAATGCTTTGTCTGCAGGAATTTTGCCAGGAGAGGGTTTCACAGTTTTCTGAATCAGTCTTGGTTGCATACATCTTTCTAGGGACTTAGAAGAGAAACTCTTTTATGACGTACTTTGTTGGCTAGGAATTTTCAATTAGACACTAATTGAAAAGTGGAGGGAAAAAACTTTTTGCAGAGTCTTTTTTATTTTCCCTGTTATCTTTATCAAGGAGCGAAATGAGTTCTTTAAATAGCTGCCTGATTGAGCTATGTATCTTTAAATGAGTTTATTTTCTCTAAGCTTTTTGCTAACTGATTCCCCCCCCCTTTTTTTAATGTCTTCCTTTTAATAACAATGAGTAGGAGAAACTGAAGCAGCTCCATATTACCTGACAAGCTCACAAGGATTCAGCTTAGGGGAGGTGTCCAAGTATAGAGTGATATGAACTCAGTGCACATTTGGATTGGGTGAAGGTCATTGTGTAATGAAGAGGTACAAAAAGTGTGGCCCACCAGTTGTTCTGTAGTTCCCTGAATGGCTGGGGCCAACAATCCACTAATTAGAGGGGTTTTTTTTAGGAACCATATTCAGTTCCTTAATCAATGCAGATTTGTAAGTGTGAAGGGAAAAAAAAGATATGGCTGAAAGTACCCTGGTACACTGGGAAGATGCAGCACTGAAATGGCTAAAATAGCCCCCTTTTCTCAACCTCAGCTTATTTCCCCCTCACCAAAAGGCTAAGAAGCTAGGAAACCCACTGAGGGAGTTTGATACTTCCCCAGCCTGTTGAGTGAAGCATAAATCCACCTCAGTTGCTTTCACTGTGGCACCCCAGCCAGTTGTTCGGCTACACTCATCTCTTTGACAGGCATAATAGCATCCACAACTGGCTAGTTCAGCCACATTTTGATTTTTACAGGGATATATCGATGTTTTTAGCCAGCCAGGTAAAGTTCACTTTGCTCTCCACCCGTGTCTGTGTCTTCAGCATAGGAAAGAGAAACCAACCCAGAGGGGTATAGGGGAGAGCAGGAGAGGAGAGAAGGCAGGCTGCAGTTGAATAAGAAAGCATCTTCAAACTTCAGCAGTGGTAGGCAATAAACCGGGTTCCACATCCAGTTGAAAGGACCCATTGTAAGCAGCTACTACTCTGCTTCAAGCCCTGCCTGGAGCTCAGCTTGAGACTCAGCAGCAAGAGAGTTGGCATCAGAGTTTACTGCAGCTAGATATATACTGTACATATAAGGAGCAACCGAGCTGAAGCAGCACAAAATCTCCCATGGGTGCATAGACATTTCAAGGAGGCAAAGTTTGCATGTTACCTACTGATAAGGCAGAAAAGAGCCCGCTAAGGCCAAAGCTCTCTTCTTCCTAAAATGCCTCCTGGCTCTACCCACTTTGAAGCATGGCCCTTGGGATGCTATGCCAAGCTTGCTGTGGCCCTTGAGGTTAGAATATATGATCTGACGTTTATAAGGGAAAGAGACGGATTTTCTCTATCAACGTTTTTTTCTCTAAGGCTAAGCTGAACTTCAGAAGAGAAGCAGCCCAGCCCCCTTTTGGGGTGAATTCATTTTCGTTTTGCCTCTCTGTGAAAACCTCTTCCAGTAACTCTGCAGATATATATAGAAGCCTCTTCTGATTGGCTGTTGGAATTGATGGCCAAGGCTTTAAGGTGACGCAAATGGAGAAGAATGGGACACATTTTCATCTTGACAAAGAGAATCGCTTTGCTTCACAAAGCAGAAGCAAGGCCACTTTTCCAAAGCTCAAACTTTTCTTCTAAGGGCAGCTCTTTAACAAAACAAAAACAAAAAAAAAGTGGAGGTGGGGGGGAGAGGAAGGAAAAGAATTACAATAGGCTGCAATAAAGTCAGTTGTTACGGACTTGAGACCTGGCCCCTGGAAATGAGGAAATCAAAGTAACCTAAACTTTTATTTTCTTTGGTATAAGAAGAAGCAAAGAAAAATCCTCGTAGGCTTTCAAATCATTTTGTTATTGTGTTGTACAACACCATACAACATTCTTGAAATCCTTACTATTGCTGGTTCTTGACCTTGCCTACCTCAAAGGGCTGGCATGGAATTTTAAGCAGCCTGCCAACAGCTGTTGCTGTTAATTCAAATGAACTGTGCATAACTGTGCAAATAAGGTGAATAGCTGTGAAAATCTTCCTTTGAACAGAAATAAGTCTTTATGGGGAAAAACTCTTTTTAAATCATGCAGTCAAATGTCTTCTTATCAAACCAAAGAAGAAATTGGCAAGAGAAAGCAACACAGAATTATAAAATAAGTCAATTACACTTGAATAGGAGTTGGAATTTTAAAATATACAGACAGAAAGGAGGGTCTGAGAGCAAACTTGCTTAGCTATCAGTATTTCACCCTGCCTTACAGATAGTCCTCAACTTATGACTGGCCGTTTAACAAATGTTCAAAAGGGGGATGTTTTGAGAAAGTTTGGCAGTGTAAAATATCACTCCTTACACCCATGGTCCTATGATTGCAATTTCCAGGCTCCAACTTTGTTTCTGTAGCCTGCTGTAGGAGTTCCCTTCCGCACATGCATCCTTCTGTGCTCAAAAGGGAGCTGAACTTCTCTGGTGGGCTGCAGAAACAAAGCTTTGATCCTGAAGATCCAAGCTTCTTTTCTGCAGTCCATAGCAGGAATTCCCTTCTGTACATGGAGGGGATCTGCCTGTCCTGATTTGGCAGGCTGCGTTTTTGCTGCAGCCATTAAATCAGGGTCCCCAACCCCTGGTCCGTGGCATGCCAGCAACCAGTCCACACAAACAAGGAAAGCCCCATCCTCTGGATGCAGGCAGCACACAAAATCATGCACCCTCCGGTCTGTGGAAAAACCTCTCTCCATGGAACCGGTCCCTGGTACCCAAAAGGTTGGGGACATCTGCATTAAATGTTCCATCTAGTTGCTTAACAACTGCAAATGGGAGAGCTGGGATTGCGATTATTGAGTGAAGCAGTCATGTGGCAATCTTGCTTAATGATCACTTCACTCAATAACTGAGATTCCAGTCCCAATTGTGTTTGTAATTCAAGGACTAGCTTTATTTTCTTGAGAATGGCTTATCTTATAGTTTTAAGAAACTATAGAGGCAAATAAAAGCTAGCCTTTTGGAAAGATGGACTGCTGTGTTACTCATTCAACTAATATATTCCATCTCTGACCAAGGTTCTTCAATGTCTACTGAAGGACAAAATGGCTTCCCAGCAAGAGATGAACTAACCAGATGTCCTAAGTGCTTTGTTGAGCTTTCTCATACGATAGGACTGTGTCATGTATATTTTCAGAGCAGAAATTTGCCGATGTAATCCTTTCATTAACAGCTGAAGCAGATTGGTTAAAAATATTCTTCTCTATAGGAGATCCTGGAAAAATGCTCTTAAAGAAGTTACTGTAATGCAGGACTGATTGACATATACTATAAGCCAATTTCCTAAATTCCTCTGAAGAAAAAAAGATCAATATATAAAAAAGAGGACAATGAATATTGTTGAACTCTTTGCATGTTTAATTATTCTATATAACCAACAAATTTATCACCCAATCTCATACTGATTCTTCCAATCAGCCTTGCCCAGGGATAGGCAATCTTGGCTCTTTTATGACTGGTGGACTTCAACTCCCAGAATTCCTGAGCCAAGATTGCCTACCCCTGGCTTTGCCCCTCCTCATCTTTCATTTGCTTGCTACTAGTTATTATCTTACTTGCCTACTACTAGAAGAGAGAGGGTTCTGTTCTATGTCTTGCTTCTTTGTTGACAGACTGTGGTAACTTCTTTCTCCAATTTAACTCATAATTCAAATATATTCTGACTACTTTGTCTCCAAACTATACTTTATGCTTTTATTTATATATGCAAACACATACACATATTTGGGGGAGAGAACTATATATGGGCTAGATTACAATTTATCCCTTCCTGTGTAAACATTCCACTGGAGATCTTTTCAAAGTTAGAATTTAACTTTCCTTCTATTGTGTTGACAAGTAGGAGATTGTAAATTAGCATGGAAGAATCAACCTGTTCAACTTTTAAGTAGAATTCATATAGGTACAGTTACAAAACTGTGGATGCAAAAATCACAATAATTACTAGGTTATAAAAAAAAAGAATATAGGGAACACGAAGGGCTTGCTCTTATCTATTGATCATCCAGATTTTTGCAGCTCTGTTCTGATAGAACAATGCAAAACAGCTTGTTATCAGGGACTAAAACTTATTGTGTTAATGTTCAGCTAGAATGAGAAAACAGATTCTTTGAGAAAGCATAATCCAAGCAAGATGTGCAGCCCTTATAGTCTGGTGACTCATAATATAAGCAGGCATGTGATAGAATTGCAATAATGAATAATGTATAGATGGCTATTCTGAAGAGAGCTGTGCTGAAATCATATGCATGGAGGAATGTGTGTGTGTGTGTGTGTGCGCCTTCAAGTCAGTTTTTAATTCCTAGTGACTATGTGGACTAGTCCCTGAAGTTTTCTTGGTAAGTTTTTTTGGGAAGTGGGTTGCTAGGGCTAAAAGAGAGGGGTTAGTCCAAGGTCACTCAGCTGGCTTCAAGCCTAAGGCAGGACTAGAATGCATAATCTCCCACTTTCTAACCTTACTCTTTAACCACTACACTGAAATGGATGGATATTTGTCTTCTAGAACAGGGGTCCCCATCCTATGATCCGTGGCCCGGAACCGGGCCATGGGCTCTTGGCTAATGGGCTGCAGAAATGGCTGGCCAGTGACGCATGTGTGGGCGTGCATTTCCCCCCCACTCGTGCTAGTGTCCAGGGCCCTGTTTATGTATGCACGCGGGCACAAACAGGAATGCTAGCACGGGGCAGGTATCCACAGCCTATTTGTCCATGCGCCGCTAGCCCAGGTGGTTTGCATGGCCTGTGCATATGCGAACGGGGCGTTAGCTGCCATGGGTGTGTGTGGCTGTTCACGCATGCGCACAGTGCCAGCGAATGCCACATGTGCGAACGGGGCTGCTAGTGCACACCAATTTTGAAGCTGCTCTCCTTTCCTCCGGTCCTCGAGCCTGGAAAGGTTGGAGACCTGTGTTCTGGAGAGTAGGTGACTTTTGAGATACGTGAAATTCCCAAATTCTCAACTGAGGAGTTGGTCCACTTACATGTAAAAGTTGTCCATTCTTTGAGACCACCTATTCCAGGTAAAATCTACCTCCATGCAATTCACAAGCAGAAAGTATTTGCTGAGAGACCTTTAGCAGGAGGGGGCTTGGAAGAAAGTATTCTCCACTGAGTCCCCTCCACTGGAATACCTTGTCCCTAAGGACAATTAAGAGGCTTGTTAAGACCTGGCATTTCGTGGAATATTTGGGATTGAAGGAAGCATGTAAGCTATTTAAATATGTGTCCTCATTACAGGCAGTCCTTGATTTATGACGATAATTGAGCCCAGAATTACGGTTATAAGACATTGCGGTTGTAAGTCACGGCATCACAGAATCGCAGAATCATAGGTCTGGAAAGGACCTTGGAGGTGACTAGATTCAAAGTTATGACTGGCTTTTTTATGATGGTTGTTAAGTGAATGCCGCAATCATCAAGCAAGCGATGCAGTCATTAAGCTATTTTCCCCAATGGGTGTTTTTGTTGGAAACCAGAAGTAAAAACCAGAAATCAGCAAATAACATCAAAAATTGTGGTGATGGGACCGCAGGACACTGCAAATCACCGTAAAGGTGAGCCACTTACCAAGTACCCAAAATGCAATCGTGTGTGTGTGTGTGTGTGTGTGTGTCCATTGAAACCCTTAAAAATGTTGTAAGTAGCTCTGGGGAGGTCTGTTGTATGTTTAAATGATCGTTGAGTGCTGGTCATAAACCAAAGACTGCCAGTACTTAGAAATGAAGCTATGGAGATGATGACAGTGTATTGATACAGGTGTTACTGTTTTGTGTATTGCTTGTTTGGATTGTATTACCTGGCTGTGTAAGCCACCCAGAGTCAATTAGACTGAAGTGGTATAGAAGTCAAAGCAATAAATAGTTCTGCTGTTGTCTCTGTGTTAGCTACATGAGGGGAAATGGACCTCATGATTTATCTGCTTGTAGGAACTTCTCAGCATGTAGCAAAAGACTTCATTAGAATGTAAACCTATCAAAGAAGAAGAGAAAGAAAACATTTCTTCTGCTGCTGAGCTTTAAACAAAGGACAGGAGGAAATGTCCTAATTCATTTGGTTTCCATATATCTTTAGGGAGGCTCTCTGGTTTGAATCAAAATATCAGAATATTACAAGTGGCTAAGCAAATATAAACTTAAAGATGGACACTTATGGATGCACAAAGCTTGGCACTTTCTTAGTACACAGTGCGCACAGCACATTCTGGCTGTGTGTTGCTTCTCTGTCTTTTGTAGGAAGACAGATTATCTCCCCTCATGAGGAGGTTCAAAACAAAGAACTATGCTCTGCATATTTTTTCATTTAAGGAGGCGACTTGTTATCACAATGTTTGTAGCCGTAGAGAGGCATGCTGATGTTACAGAACAACAATGCCTAATGGAAATCCAAGAATTGCATGTTTTCCACTCGCAGCTATGCCTGAGGATTCATAACTGGCACTCTGTGCTAAGGTGAACAGAATTTTCCGATCTAATTACTCAAAACTGAAAGAAAGCATGCAATTTTCAAGCCTGTTTAGGTTATATCTGTAGGGTACAATAGAAGCTGGAAGTATTTGCATACTTGTCTGATAGCTGGTGGTGGAAAAGCTATGCAAAATAGGTGGCTTTGCTTTTTGTTTGAGGTAAACTTTTGATGTACCAAATGGCAAGGAAAAAAACACTTTTTAAAATTTTCTTTTTCTGTTGTTTAAATAAGTCTCATGAAGACTAATTTATAGGAGGATAGGAATCTCTGCGATTATACAGTTAACTCCTCAGTTTATGACCACAATTGGGTGCAGGGCTCTTATTAAGTGAGTCACACCCAATTTTACCACATTTTTTTGTTGAATCACTGAAGGGACTTAAGTGAAATCTAGCTTCTCCTATTAATTTTGCTCATCAGAAACCATCTGGGAAAGTTGTAAATGGCAGTCATGTGACCCTGGGACACTGCAACTGTTTTAAATACATGCCAGTTACCAACTGCCTGAATTTTGATCACATGACCACGGGGATGCTGCAACAGTCTTAAGTGTGAGGACTGGTTGTGAATCACTTTTTTCAGTCTTGTTGTAACTTCAAATGGTCACTAAAAGAATGGTTGTAAATCAAGAATTACTTCATATATATTTTTGTCAAGGGAGCCTAACATACGGGTTGGCTTCTAGGATGTTATATTGTTTTGTCATGATTTCTAGTTCTGCACAGAGATGAGGACCCTGTGTCCCTGAGCTAAATCCAGCTGCCGTATCTTAAACATCCCCAGGCTCTACCTTTCCTCCTTCCCTTCCCTTTATTAGGAACCTGTTGAAGGGTCTTACTCACTTCCTTGGGAGAGCAAAGTCAGCACAACGGGGAGTTTCTATCAATCAAACAATCAATCAGAATAGATCTGGAAGGGACCTCCAAGGTCCAACCCCCTATTCAAGCAGGAGAGCCTATACCAGTGATGGCGAACTTTTTAGAGACTGAGTGCCCAAACTGCAACCCAAAACCCACTTATGCATCGTCGAGTGCCGGGTGGGTGTGGCCCATTGGCTGGGTGTTGCCAATTGGGTGGGCATGGCCAATTGGGTGGGTGTGGCTGTGGTGGTAATGGCAGACTGGGTGGGACTAAAAAATTCAATCAATCAATTCCAACTTTGCAAGATCTTTTTTTTTCCTGCGGGAAGTTGAAATTGACTGATTGAACCTTTTTTTTTTTTTGCACATGGTGGAGGCCTAAAGCGAAAAGGTTTTATAAAACCCAGCTGAAGGCCTAGGACTGGGGCGACGGCGTGCGTGCCCACAGAGAAGGCTCTGAGTGCCACCTCTGGCATCCATGCCATAGGCTCGCCACCACTGGCCTATACAATTTGAGACAAGTGGCTGTCCAGTCTCTTCTTAAAAACTAGTTGAATACTAATTCATCTTTCCCATAGAATCTGGAATTCCCAAGATCTCACTCAGAGAGGCCCATTTTAGCTCTGCTGAGCAAGATTTTTGTAGTTGGAAAAAAAGAGAATTGAACTTGGAGTGTTTTGCATGACACATATCTCCCATCAAGATTCCAGGCTCTTCTTACATTTCCTGCGGAGCAGACTCAGTTACAAAAGTAATATAGTGTTAATTTGATCTATTTGCATAATTCATCATAGTTGCCAAGTCCATGTTTTAAATTGCATGGTCTAAAACCAGTTTCTTTTAAAAATTAAAAGAAAGGATGAAATATGTATCTGACTTCTTTACATAATAAGAAGCTGTTATCTTGTGTATACTAGACTAGAGAGTGGAATAAACTCAGTATATTTTTCTGCACTTGGCTCATATTGCAATTGTCTAGAATGCTTTTTTTTTTTTTTAACAAAAAGTAATATAAGGTCATCACTTAATCACATGAGGTCTTCCTCAAAGAAACACCCATATATTAGACATTTATTGAATTGTATTCATTACCATTTGCATTGTGTTTGGGAATAGCAAGGGAAGATATTTGGATAATTGAAGCTCTTGTCACGTAGCCAAGTGGCTGAAAAAGCAGGTTTACGCTGAAAGCTTGCAAGGAGTCCTGTGATACATCTCCTAGACTTTAAACTCTAATTTCATCAACTTTTTGGCAATGTAATAGAGACTCAGTGTGCCACACACTCACACATTACTCCTCAGAATGTCCTTGAGAGTAACTGGTCAAGATTTTGTACTGGTTCTTGGTACAGGTACAATGGTTACAACCATTCATTTCATAACCGTTCAAAGTTACAGCAGCACTGACAAAAAGTCACTAATGACCTTTTTTCACATTTACAACTGTTACAGCATTCCTGTGATCAAAATGTGGGACCAATATCTAAGGGACTGCCACAAAGAAGAGGGGGTCAACCTATTCTACAGCTGAAGGCAGGACAAAAACCAAGGGATGGAAACCAGTCAAGGAGAGAAGCAACTTAAAAATGAGAAATTTCTTGACCATGAAAACAATTAACTAGTGGAATGACTCGCCTCCAGAAGTTGTAGGTACTTCAACAATGGAGGTTTTTAAAAAGAGACTGGGCAACTATTTGTCTTGAAATGGTATAGGGCAGGGGTAGGCAACCTTGGCTCTTTTATGACTCGCTGGCTCAGGAATTCTGGGAGCTGAAGTCCACGAGTCATAAAAGAGCCAAGGTTGCCTACCCCTGGTATAGGGTTTGCTGCTTGAGCAGGGGGTTGGATTGGAATGACTCCAAGGTCCCTTACAATTCTGTTATTCTGAGCTTTTAGCAACTGGCATAAATTTATGACAGTTGCACTGTCCCAGGGTCATGTGATCACCATTTGTAACTTTCCCAGCCGGCTTCCGACAACCAAACTCAAGGGGGAAGCCAGATTCACTTAACAACCACGTGATTCACTTAATAAGTGCAGTGATTCGTTTAACAGCTGTGACAAAAAAGGTTATAAAATGAGGCGCAACTCACTGCTGCTTTGCTTAGCAATGGAAATTTTGGGATCAATTATGGACATAAGTTGTGGACTACCTGTAATCTATTGTCCTCCATGTGTTAGAACCGTGTGTTAGTACCGTGGTTATCAGAGTTCCAGTATTTTGGGGCCAGTAGTCGCAAAATAATCTTTGAGGGCTCCAGATAAGGGAAGGTTTAAAGCACAAAAAAACCCACATCTATATGGAGAGTTGGACAATAATTCATCACATTAAATTCTAAGTGAGAATACAATGAGTGTTTTGAGGGCCAACTATTCTTGTAATACTTTAAAAGGAAGCTCAGTTGTTGCCTGTATTGAACTAAAACAAATCTTAAATTATTGTGGGATTCTCTGAAATAGGATGTCAAGTAATTAAGAGCAATCGGGTATGTTAACCTTTAAGAACAGACTTGTGTAATGTATATAAATCATATAATATTATTAAAAGTTTTACATTATTACTAGCTGTCCAGGGCTTCATGCAGCCTTTGGATTATAGGTTGCTCAAAGAATGTCAAATCTGTCAATATCTGGGAAAGTCACAATAACTGACTCTAAGTTTGAGCAGGGGTAGGCAACCTTGGCTCTTTTATGACTCTTGGACTTCAACTCTCAGAATTCCTGAGCCAGCCAGGAATTTTGGGAATTGAAGTCCACGAGTCATAAAAGAGCCAAGGTTGCCTACCCCTGTCTTAGAGCAATCCAAAGTCATCGCTTGCAAGTTCTGTCCTGGAAATCTTCAATTTGGTAGAATTGATAACTGACAGATAGATGTATTACAGTCTATGGAATATTTGCAAATCTTTCTGCTCTCTGCCCCACCTTTCCCCAACTTGCTATGTACCAGATAAGATGGGATTACTGTTCCCCCAATGTAACATTGGGAGCTGTTTTGTTTTGCTGTATTTATTCTTAAATAAATATCCACTGCAACCACAAAGATACCCAAGGCTGATCACAATAACTCTGTATTAATGCATTAAAGTGTTCACAATACCCATAGATTTGTTAATAAACAAAGACAACCATATCCAGGTTCACATAACCAATTAGTAACTGATAGCATCAATTCATACCCCCAAAGATCTTCCAAATAATTCTCTTTTCAAAAATTTATGGAAAGCCCAGTGTGGGGCATGAGACATGTTTTTTGGGAAGACTATTCCAAAGTGCAGCAGGAAAACAGTATCCATGGCCTTTTTTCGACTAAACTAAAAGAATGCATCTTCTCCCCTCCCATTGCTGTGGCAACCAAAAAGTGAAGAAATATGGCTGATTTCAGAGCATTTGAAGGTTTGACATCATCATCATCATAGTAATAATAAAGTTGGAAGGGACCCTGGAGGTCATCTGGTCCAACCCCCTGCTCAGGCAGGAAACCCTATACCATTTCAGACAAATGACTGTCCAGTCTCTTCTTAAAAACTTCCAGTGTTGGAGCATTCACCGCTTCTGGAGGCAGGTGAATGCTCCAACACTGGTTAATTGTTCTGTCAGGAAATTTCTCCTTAGTTCTAGGTTGCTTCTCTCCTTGATTAGTTTCCATCTGTTGCACTGGTTCATTTAACAACTGTGGCAGGAATGGTCAAAAAATGGGGAAAAATTCACTTAACAACTGTCTCGCTTAGCAACAGAAATTTTGGGCTGAGTTGTGATTGTAAATTGAGGACTGCTTGTACAGCCATCTATCAGAATGGAAACTTTAGATTTGAATGCCTGATATACATTGTTCAGCCAAATATGGAAAAAAACCCTCTCTACCCTCATTTAAGGTTATTGAAAAGTGAGCCATTCTTCTCAGATTACTCACAGGTTTCTCAGAATTTCTATTATGCCTTATTTTGTCATTTCTTGTAAACCATCCCGGGATAACACTGAAGAGATAACAGCCCTTCCCTCCCTTGTTCTCTATCCTTCCTGGAGAAAATCAGCAGTAACAGCAACATGAAAGTAAGTTTGGGGAAGTAAGAGGTCATCTTTCCTTGAGGTGGTTGGAAATTATCACTCTGGGAGCCTTGAATGTTTAGCATGAAATGGCAATATTTATTCTTAAACCTTCCACAAACATTACTTATTTCCAGGGCTTCCCAGCTCTCAGATGTCTTATTTTAATCCAGATGCTTACTGTTAGCGCTGCTAAGTTCATTCCTCTTGATTTCTCAGCAGGAGTGGACATTTTTTAACGTACAGTACAATTCTTTCTCCTTTTTTATGGCTACTTTTTCTTTTGAAGCAATCTTATCCCACAGTTGATATATTCCAATCAAGAGAGTCATTCACAAGGCCTCTGTTACGTCTATTACTAAGTCAGAAGAGAATGGAGAAACACAGATGTCCTGCTCTCATTTCCATCTTGTTGGTCTATTGTTGGGAGAGCTTTTCAACATTTTGGTAGACAAAGAATGAAAAAAAAAAAAGACATCACTGGCTTACCCACAGAATATGAGATGAAACTGGGGGAAAATGTGATTTTTGAAAGACTCTGTATGATAAAAATAAATACAGCAGTGCTATCAATCTTTTTATAGAGCTTTTATACTTTGGACTGTTTTGTTCTGGATAAGAATAAATATATTTATGTCGGTTATGCAATCAAAAAAGAGAACCAACCTAGAACTAGGGAGAAAGTTCCTGATGGTTAGAACAATTAATCAGTGGAATCGCTTGCCTCCAGAAATTGTGGGTGTTCCAATATTGGAGGTTTTTAGAAGAGACTGGATAACATTTGTCGGAAATGGTATGGGGACTCCTGCTTGAGCAGGGGGTTGGACTAGATGACCTCCAAGGTCCCTTTCAACTCTGTTATTCTGGAAACTTTCTGTCATCATGACAAGCCTGGAAATGCAGAAACAGAAGGATGAGGGTGCTTAACTGTGAACAATGATTGTACTTAGTTGCAATCGAGAATGGTTAGTGCTATCTTCATTTCAACCAAAATGAATGAAATTGTCTAAAAACACATCTTGCTAAAGCTTTATTCACACATCACTCAGTTTTAAAAATTGCATTTTATATAGCTTTATTTACAATAAGTGAATAGAATACACACACACACACACACACACCAAAATAGATTATGTCAAAGGCAACTCTTAACAACCACATAGATTTTTCTCTATAATGATTTATCCACAGCTTGGTTCTTTAGGTCTTCTAACAGCGGCAGCCATCACCACTTTAATTGGGTGTATCTGCTTTGCTGCTGATCTCCCTCTTTCTTTCAAAACAACCAAATACATATAACCTTATTTAATGAAATTACCTTGGAACCTAGCATTGTATAGTAAACAATAACTTTTCTTTTCTTCTTGCACATAATTACTGATTTAAGCCAAATAGGATAAAAGCATTGCCTACTCTAAAGTATAAATATAAAAGTCTTCTTTTTTCTATCAATTTTTTTATTCAGTTTTCTAGTATATTTGTCATCACATGGAAATTCTCAAATCTCTGCAGTTTTCCAAGAGCTTGATAGTTCTTCTTTGGTTGCAATCAGTTAAAATAACAATCATTTATGCTCTTCAGGTATTATTCAATTATTTAAAAATTAAGTCCATATCATATAAAATTAAACAGGAAGATTGAACATTAGAAAGCCACCACATGTATATACCTATTTCTTTTCATTTCCCTTACACTTTGGATTTATAGTAAGCTCTGTTTCCTTGAATTTAATACTATTTATCAAATATTTGCACAGGATTTCCCCTAATTTTAGCCAAAATCAGTTTCACAGTTTTCTTATGCCAATTTGATCACCATAAAATCTCAGACAAAAGAAGCTTTTATAACTGGTTCCATTATTGCTTTCAATCTATTCAAGAAATTTGTCTTATTTTCTAATAAAAAGGAAACTTGCTTGTATTCAGTACACATTATCTGCTTTTTATTTATTTTCCATAAAGAATGAAAAGCATTGTCTATTGTCACTTTGATGAATATCCTAATCCAGTTACCAAAATTATCACTGAATTTCAGAATAACTGATCTTACTTTGTTTGTAAATAGCAGTATATATATGTGAGTGGATTATGTAGACCAGTGATGGCCAACCTTTTAGAGACTGAGTGCCCCCAAACTGCCCCAATCCTGCCCCATCCCCCACCCTGCCCCACTCCCCGCTTCACTCCTGCCCTACCCCCACCCACTCACAGGGCCACCCACCACCTCCATGGCCCGCTCAGCAGCGCCACATCGATCACGCCCTCCACCCGTGCCCCGCATCATCTGTTTGCGATGGGGCGCAAGGGTGGAGTCCCACTGCCCGGCTGCCATGTCCTTGGCTGCACTGCTCCAAGTGGGCCTTGCCTGGGGCGACTCTCCTGCAGGGTGGCTGCTGGTGAGGAAGGCGGGGCTGGGGCGATAGACATGTGCCCACAGATAGGGCTCCGAGTGCCGCCTCTGGCACTCGTACCATAGGTTCGCCACCACTGATATAGACTATGTTTAGTTATTACTTTTGAAGACTGTAATGACATGTCCATGGTATAGAGGAAAAAAAGTAAAGGGAAAAGTGGTTTCTTTCATTACTTTCAGGAAAGATATATTGCAGCAAATACATCAAAGTTCACCCTCCCACCCTTGTGGGAATTTTGAGGGATAAAGGTTTAGAACAGAGGTTTACAGAATTGTTGTAACATTTGCTAAAATTAAATTGGCACTGAAAAAAGTGAGTTATGTTTTTCCACACTTACGATTATTGCAGTATCCCTGTGCTCGCATGATCCAAATTGGGACCTCTGGCAACTGGTTTGTACTTATGACAGTTGTAGTGTCCCAGGCTCATTAGATCACCTTTTGTGACCTTCTGACCAGCAAAGTCAATGGGGAAACCAGATTCATTTAACAACCATGTTATAACTTAAGAATTGTAGTGATTCACTTAACAACTGTGGCAAGAAAGGTTGTCAATGGGGAACACTCAGTTAACAACTCTTGCTTAGCAACAGAAATTTGGGGGTCAGTTGTGGCCATAAGTAGAAAGCAGGACATGGTTGAGGCAAAATATATTTTTGTTGGAGGACTCTTCAGCCTGGGATGAATATTCTAGAAAGTATTGTGTGTTCTGTCTCACAACAAGAGCTGAAATTTTCAAAACACTATTTAGAATATTGAGATATTGAGAAGTGCGATATCACCTTATTTGAAAGGCACCACTTTGAACATTTTGAACGATGTTTCAAAATCGGTAAAATATTACTTTCTCCTCTCAGATTTTTTCTGACTTCTGACTCCACACTGGTAGAGTATTAACGTCTCATACAACTGCTGGTGAACTTTCCATTTTATTGAGTTTTCCAGATATGAGAAGCTTTATCATTTTTTGTCATGGTTCTTATCACTCAATTGGAGTAATCAAGCGAACTACCAGCAGCAGCAACAATAAAATCTAGCTCTTTTTTCTGTCCTCTGAAGAATGAGGAACAGAGTTCACTTTTTCGGATTGGTCATCTGCTTCTTTGTTCACAGAAGTCAATATAGTGACATCGCAACCTTGGGAGGTGAGACAATTGCAGCACTTGTTTTCATGGCTTTAACCTTTCATGGATGTCTAGAGATATCGCTGTAAGCAAAAAGTAGCAGAAATACATGTTTTTAACTGCCTTATGAATTATCATTTTGGGGAAAGGAGAACAGAACTAGGAAGGACTAATGAAATCACTAGATTTATACAAGGACAATAAATAAGCTGGACACTGAATTTCTTCTCCTCTTGGACAGCTGAAGACTTGATCAGTACTTTATTCAGGCAGGATTTGGGCAGCCTGAGACTTGCTTAAGACTTACCTAACCTTACCTTTGACTCAGGGTTGACTTCTGGAGACTGCCTGCAAGTCCCTACAGTTTTCTTGGAAAGATTTTGGAAGTGATTTGCCTGCTTCCTAGGAATGCGCAAGAGTGTTGGGCCCAAGTTTACATAGCACAGGGGTCCCCTGTGGGCCGCAGCACACTACCGGGCCACGGCCTATTTGCAACCAGGCCACATGAGTGGCGGCCAGCGGGTATGCAGGCAGCCCCACTTGTGCAAGCGGTGGGTACGCGCACTCGCAGTGGATGTGCACACCTGCTGCTTCCACAAATGAAGATGAGCGGGTGCGTGCTTTCCCCACACAAAAAACCATCCCCTTTGGCCAGGCTGCCAACCTGAAAAGGTTGGGGAACGCTGACATAGCAGGCTTCATGCCTCAGGCAGAACTAGACCTCATAGTCTCTCGGTTTGTAGCCTGTGCCTTAACTGCTGCACCACAATGGCTCTCTAAGAGTTTCTAGGTGCTCATTAATGCTGATTAATGCCCTTAAAGACTGCTGAGCTAGTTGTTGCATTTTTTTTAATGAATGAACCACATGCGGAATCCCTGGTGCTCTCTGAACTTGATTGTTTATTTGCAGATGTTTCACTTCCCAAATAGGTAACTCTTACTTTGATTATGCTAACTGGTTGGGTAATGAAACATCTGCAAATAAACAACCCAGCTCAGAGAACACCAAGAACTTCACAGTTCTATGCTGAACTACAAATATTTTCTTCTATTAGAATGAACAACATAGTGGAGTCACCAGGTTCTAACCATCCTCATTCATGCCGTGAGTCACCAAACAGATCAGGCAATTTTTCTTAAAAAAAAAAAAAAAGAGATAGCTGGGTACAATCAGAGGGCTGGCAAGGACCTTAGAGGTCTTTTAGTCTAACCCTCTGACCAAGGCAGAAGACCTTATACCAGGGGTAGGCAACCTTGGCTCTTTTATGACTCCTGGACTTCAACTCCCAGAATTCCTGAACCAGCTCATCCCTTTGATGAGCTTCCACTCATCACTTCTTGTCCTGCCCTTTGATGCCATGGAAAATTAGTTGTGAAGGCACCTCAAGTACCAGGAGAAGGCTATCATATTGCCCTTCTCTTCATTAGGCTAAAAAGACCTAGTTCCCTTAATCATTTATTGTATGATTAGACTCCAGACTCCTTATCCTCTTTGTTGCTATTCTCTGCATTCTTTCTAGGGCCTCAGCATCTTTTTTTGTACTCTGTTGACCAGAACTGGATGCAGTATCCCAAGTGTGGCCTCACTAATGTATAAAGAGGTGCTATCACTTCTCGTGATCTTGACGCTATCCCTCTTTTCTTATCTTCACATATATGAATTACGGTTTCAATCTTTCCCTGCTCTGGGTTCAACAATCAAAGTTATACCTGCAACAAATAAGAGAGATCAATGGATGTGTAAAGAAATTCAGACCAAAATTACTAATTTAAACCCAATGACTCTAGTCTTTCTTCCAGAATTGGGTATGATTATACATGGCTTTTATATTTCAGTACAGATAGTCCTCAACGTATGGCCATTTGTTTCACAATGGTTCAAAGTTGCTACAACCTTGGAAAAAGTGACTTATGACCTGAATTCACACCCACAACTCGTAGCACCCCCGCAGTTCTTTCATTGCAATTTGGGTACTTGGCCACCAGCTCACATTTAGAACCGGTTGCAGTATCCTGCAGTCACATGATTGTGATTTGAAACTCTTTTTTGCCAATTTCCAGAAAAAAAAAATACTCATTGGGGAATCTGGATTCTCTTAACAACCTTGCTGATTCACTTAACGACTGCAATACAAATTGTAAAATCCGAGTCTGACTTATTTACGACCACAAATGACTTAGAATGGAAATTCCACTCACAATTGTGGTGACCTGTAAGATGGAAAAAAAAAGTGAGACATTCGTTTTGTCTCAATTCCCTTTCTGTAGTTCATTCCCATGATCCAGTAGGAGTTTTCTTGCATATTACTAACGATGTCCCATATAATTTATCTTCTTTTATAGAACATTTTGCAACAAAGAGAGATGGATTTTCAGCTGACACTCAAAAGCTGGATCTTTCGAAAATGATATTTAGATTTCCTGCAGAGCTGTCCTATTGATTTCCCCTTAGTCGCATTTGAACAGTTTGATTGATCTGCCTGCTGAAGGATCAGATTTCTGACAGATGAAAACACTGACCTTTTTCTCAATGGCTGGAAAGAGCATTTAATGATCATGATATGGGCTGACCATTTAAGTGTATTTAAAACAAGTTCCAAGTCTACTTGCAGGAAAGTCTAAGAGATACTAATGAGAGACAACATCTTCTCTAATTAAAAACTTTGGGGGGGGGTTGCATTTATTTTGGCAAGAGAGTGTTTTGCTTAATTACCTATAAACAGTGCTTGAAAACAAATCTTACCATTTGGACTTTATTTTCACATTAAAAAAACAGGTCAACTAGAAGGTTTTTTTTTCCCAGACTATGCAGAACAGTTAATATTTAGCACATCATTTTTATTCAGAATATAATAGGTAACCTGTTAAGGAGCAGAGAGCAGTGGATTTTTTTTTTTTTAAAAAATATTGAATATTTTTAGAATATTTGGTTCTCATAGGAGCTTCATGGAATATTTACCATCCCAGTTTCCAAACTCAATACTAGATGTGATTATAATGCTACTAGAGGCAGGCACTGAAAGTGTAGCAGAAATTGTGAAATTTGTTGTGTCCTCTGAGTTAAATTTAAAACCTTTAAAAATATAAACACATTGAAGTGTCAATATTATTTTTAATATAAAAATGTCCTGTGATTGGCACTACTGTCAGTTTCGACCTTAATTATTTGATCACTGGTGTTTGCTATAATAGGCTATTAAAGCCCAGAGGAAGCCCTATAACTTTTTTTGTCTCTACCTTGTTATGAGACAGGTAATGAGTTGGGTAAGTGGTACAATTTATATTAGGACTGGGGAGACCCTGATTTATGTAAAGTTTCAGCCAGGGAAGCTTATTGGGACAGTCTTCTCTCACTTTAACCTACCACATAGTAGGAAAGAGAAAATTACAGGTGACCCACATCTAAACTGACATCAGCTGGAGGAAAAGGAAGATATAAATTTAAAGAATAGATAAAATTGTTTTTGTAATAACTCTTGAACCATGGAGACAATTAAACTATTCTGGGGGGGGGGAGGGAAGGAGAGAGAGAGAGAGAGAGAGAGAGAGAGAGAGAGAGAGAGAGAGGGCAATTTACAAACTCATATTGATTTTCATTGTGTAAACCTTTCTTCTTTCCATTCTTAACTGAATGTCTAAATGTTAGCCCTTCGTTTCAAGCATCTGTTTGTTTTTTTCTATAAGTGCTTCTACAAAGAAACAAGTACATTTTTGGCGTGCATGTTAATGTACATCAGGTACAAGTACTGTACATTAGATACAGAGATGTGATCAAGCAGTTAGAGTGCAGTACTGCAGGCCACTTTAGCTGACTGTGTTCAGCAGGTCAGCGGTTCAAATCTCACCGGCTCAAGGTTGACTCAGCCTTCCATCCTTCCGGGGTAGGTAAAATGAGGACCCAGATTGTTGGGGGATGTATGTATGTATGTATGTATGTATGTATGTATGTATGTATGTATGTATGTATGTATGTATGTATATATATATATATATATATATATATATATATATATATATATATATATATATATATATATATACACACACACACACACACACATTGCTTACTGGTGTACACCGCTTAGAGAGTGCTTGCACTTAAAGTGGTATATAAGTCTCATAAATGAAATGAATAAATGAACATCAACCTCAACAGATGTTGACACAGAAGTATCCTTCTTCCAATATATTTGTATTCTAACAAACAGAACTTATTCTCAAATTAAGAAGTTCTTCCTCAGAGTAGTGGACATTTCCTGAGGTAAAGTGGAGGTACAGCACTCTTAGGCCAGCTTCTAAGTAAAAACAGTAGCAGAAATAATTGAAAATACATGCTGTGGCAGTAGCATTATCACAAAGCAATTTAGTGAACAAAGTAAAGAGGTATGTTTTGATAACCTTTCTTAATACAGAAAGAGAGGGCTGGAGTTCCCCAAGGAGTGAGATCCAAGAAGAAGAAATGGTACGAGGAAGTAAACAAATTGGTGGGTTGTTGCCAATAAGAAGAAACACAGTGGTAACAAGGTAGTGTTGTGATTTGGGAACGGGGTGAGGGTGAGAGTGGGGGTCGGGGCTACCTTTATTTCTACTGACTTGCTTTAGGTGAATTTTGGGCAACAGTAGGCCTGTGGATCTGCAAATACTATTACAGAGAGTCTTCAACTTATGACCATAATTGAGTCCAATTTTTCTGCTGTTAAACAAGATAGTTGTATTGTCCCATTTTACAATCTTTTTTGCCACATTTGTCAAGTGAATCGCTGCAATTGTTAATTTAAAAACAGGGTTGTTAAGTAAAGCTGGCTTCCCCATTGACTTTGCTTTCACAAGGTCACAAGAGGTGATCACATGGGACACTACAAACATCATAAATATGTACCAGTTACCAAGCATCCAGATTTTGATCACATGTCCATGAGGATGCTACAAAATGGTCATAAGTGTGAAAAAAAGGTCACGTGGTCACTTTTTTCAGGGCTATTATAGCTTCAAATGGTCACTAAACGAACGGTTGTAAGTCAAGCTTCACCTGTATCCTGTATTCAGATTTGCGACATATGTTTGCCTAGTTGTTGACAAACAAGCAAAATGAATATGTGATGTTATGGAATAGCCATATTTTTCTCTACCGGCTTGTATTTTACCACTTGAAAAGTACTGTATTCACGTCAAATGGTATCAGGAAGGAATCCTTGTATAAAAGGAAGGTGGAGATTTATCATGTCTCTTTCTATAGCCTTCATTTAGGAGCATGTGGTATTTCTAAGAGGGGAAATTACCCTTCTCAGTTTGTACTGTGTTGTGTTTCTGGAGTCAAAGGTGGCTTCTTCTTTCAGTGTTTGCCATTCCCGAAACAATCACAGTGGGCTGTTTCTCCCCTTTAAGATTCATTGTAGCCTTTAGATTATAGCTCTATTCTCTTTGTTAAAGCAAGCAAATCAATGCATTTCTGTCATTTCTTTTGTCTGTGGTATTTCCCATCAGAGCCTACATTTAAGAAAGAAGCTTTGGGTAATTCTTCTTTGGACAAAGAGGGAGGGAAGAAAAAGCGGTGTCTGTCTTTAAATTGTGTATTGGAAAAATGACTGGGCTTCCTTCTAATGACTTCAATCAACATTTCTGAGGTTGGATTGAGAAGCAGAAAGAGGACAAGATAGTTCAGGAGGGTTATCTGCTACAAAGGCAGAAGAGCAAAGTGTATGCCCCTGGAGACCTTGCACATTGGGCCAACTATTTACTTAGAAATGTTATTTATTGTTGAACTATTTGCTTAACCTCAAGGCTAAGACAGCTGTAATGCTCTCCATGTGTGATTGTCCTTGATCTGTTCACTCAAGTATGTAATTGGAGTGAAGGCTGTGCACAGTCCCTTTTAAGGCAGACTCTGGGTGCAGCTCCTTATTTTTATTTATTTGCTTACATCTGTAGTTTGAAAGTACTTTTCATCTCGGGACTTCTGACACATAAAAACAAAGGAGAAAGAAAAATTGAAACCATCCAGCCTGAGAAATATAAAAAGAAAAGAATACAAAGTGGCAACCAAGTGACTTCACATTACGAAAACACAGCCAGTGAACTATTCCAGTAACAAATCAGTCAAGAGCAAAATCTAGAGAAATTAAAACAGTATTTTCAAATTGTCTCAAAAGCTCTTCGCATGTACGGATAGGGAAGGGGGACTGAAATCTTTGAAGAATTACAGTTCCGTAGTTTAGACATCATTATGCAACGCTGATCAACCAGCAGAAGAAGATACTTCATGTAGAATAAAATCTTTAGCACTGCAAGTCTCATGTTGATAACACTGATATACAGATAGTCCTCGACATATAACCATTTGTTACAACTGTTTGAGGTTACAACTGCATTGAAAAAAGTTACTTATGACCGTCCTTGCATTTACAACCGTTGTAGCATCCTCATGAGCAGGTGATCAAAATTCGGGTGCTTGGCAACCAGCATGTATGTATGACATTGTAGGATCCCAGGGTCATGTAATCAACCATTTGCAAACTTCCCAGTTGGCCTCCAGTATTCAAAGGCAATGGGGAAGCTGGATTCATTTAACAACCATGTTATTCACTTGCAGTGATTCTCTTAACAATGATCGCGAAAAGGTCATAAAATTGGATGCAACTCAATTAACAACTGTTTTGCTTAGCAATAGAAATTCTGGCCATAATTGTAGTCATAAGCCGAGGACATTATCTGTACATCAAAGACTGAACTTTCTATAGGAAAAGCTTGTGCTCTGCCACCAAAATATGGCCTCTGCCTTGTTTTGTTTTCTGTCATTGCCAACTACATCTCTGATTTGACATGACATGGTGCTAGACCTTGTTGTAAGCATGAAGCTTTGCTAGACTTTCTAAATAAATTTCCCAATTGAATAGCCTGCCAGGGGAAGCACCAATTTTGAAAATTTTTCCTTAGTCTGATATGTTTTCACTCGATCAATTTGTTTTCACATGAATAATAGAGGCTGCTGGCTTTTCTTCCCCAATGCTTCTTTTTCACCAGCAAAGCAATCAGGATTCTTTTGAAGTTTGCAGAAGAGGGTTTTGTTTTTGTTTTTTTGAGGGGGGGGGGAAGGTACATTTGTGTTACCTGCTTTGAAAAGACAAATAATGCATTTTCTGGCATGCAACCATGCCCTCTGTGAGAAGCAGCAGTGTCTGCTTCCAGACTTTGCCACTTCAAAAATGTGACAATGAACCAACCCATTGTTCTTATGTTGAAAAATACTCCTAGATAGAATAGGATCAGAGCAAAAGGTATGCAGCGTGATTGGATGAGATATTCATAATGTGATGTTTCTTAAGGTAACAATGAACTTTCTGTCAAACATATTGTTCAGCAAGGTCAAACAATTTCAGTTCAGATTTTGCCCAAACAACAACGGGTATCAAAAACAATGACAAATTCTTTAGAAATCAAAGAGAAAGAAGACAAAATTTATTTTAAAACATGGGAAAAATTCTATCAATGGTTAGGAATACAACGGAGTGAGGAAAGGTTATGAAATTAAATAGGATAAATGATACTTTTTATTCAACTTTTATGTTATCCGATTGCTGTGAAGACTCTTATATTTCCAATTTTACCTATAAGTAATTATAATTAATAAGCAATATATCAGTATTTATAAGTAATTATATTCAGTTAGTAATATATTATTAATAGTATATTAATTATTGTTATTCGTAGAATGAATGATATGTATTGGTTAATTTCTCATTCTTATTATTAGTGATAAATCTATTTAACATAGCTGTTTAGTATTATATTAACTACGGGCATTTAACATGTACACCCGGACGGTAATCTGCTTGCTAAAGCGACAATTTATTATTAGGGGTAACCCCACTATTGTACCTATCCCTGCCTTTGGCTTAATCCTTGCTCTTTACCCTATGTTATACCCCTCCCTATTTCATTCCCTCCCCATCCCTATAAAATCCAATTATATATATATATATATTCTTTTATGTGGCACTAAGCCATATCATAGGAAAAGATTCTTTCAAAGGCTGTTAATTCCACTCTAAATGGAACCTTGCATTTGTATAAATTAAGAATTAATGATCAAAAAGCAAGACATTAAAAAAAGGCATCCCAAGACAAGCTTGAAGATTAATGGGTTTCCTCCATAACCTATGTTTTGAAAATACTCTTTTGGTCATGGAACGGCCCCAAGACAAAGATTTAATTAACTATATACAGAGCTGGGTTTATTTATCCTCAGCTGAGATACTTTGCTTCAACAGGACTTTGGAAAATATTATTAACAAGATCTCATCTTCTTTCAGTGAAAAGCTGTTATTGAACTAAGGTAGTTCCATTGTTGCAATAATGTTAGAAATCAGGTTTAACCCTACAAACGCAGAATAAGGAAAGCGGGCAGTGTTACAGCTAATGACTAAGAGATTATTGTGTGAAAACATTCTTGCTCTACAAATGGGAACAAGTACAAAGTACAAGTTGCTTGACTGACAGTTTTTAAGTTGCCCAGTTGTGCCAAACAGAAACTGTGATCCATGATATTGGATTTCATTTAGAAGCTGATGCTACTTGTAGAGTGTCTGCTATACAGCTACTAATATCCTGTAATCAAAACCAGGCTCCATTTAAGGGAGGTTTCTATACTCTATTTTTTTCTGGTGAGTCCCCTTCTCTAATATGATGGGAAAGTTTATCGGGTAGTAGCAATGTTTTGTATTTTAATTTGTCACAAATTTGCTAACATAATGTCATTCTGGGGCAAATAGCAATAGCAATAGCACTTACTGTAGACTTATATACCACTCCATAGTGCCCAACAGTCTGGGTCCTCATTTTACCAACCTCAGAAGGATGAGTCAACCTTGAGCCCCATCAACATCGATCTTCAACTGTTAAAATTCCCCAGCAAGTATGGCCAAGCTATATAGTCTTCCTGAAAGAGGAAGACTATATAGCTGGAAGACATTTAAATGGTTAGACCAAATTGCTTAGGATTTTTTTCAAAGGACAAGAACAAACTAGCAGCTGGCAAAGACTGTCAGGTGCTGATGCACATTCCCCCATAGAAGTCTACATTATTTTTTTTTCAGTATCAAGGCAGAAAGGATTTCTTAACCTTACATGGTTTGAGTTGAGCATGGGCAGAGAACACTTAATGCTTCCAAGCAGTGTGTTTTCTGGAAATGTTCAGGTGTGCCCAGTAGACTTTGGGAGATTTGCAAAGCAACTGAACGTTGTAGTCATTGTAAATGCTTTGCAGGTCTGAGGGAAGGGGAGGGGAGGGGAGGGGAGGGGAGGAAGAAGGAAGGAAGGAAGGAAGGAAGGAAGGAAGGAAGGAAGGAAGGAAGGAAGGAAGGAAGGAAGGAAGGAAGGAAGGAAGGAAACCAGTATTTGGTGGTAGAACTTCAGGTTAAGTTGCCTTACTTTAGCTTGCTATAGCTTGTACAGTATGTTCTTTCATCTTTAATATCTCATTCTAGTGTCAGTCTTCCTGAAGGCGAGTGTAATAATCAAAATCAGAACCTTTTAAGTTCCATCCAAAAAAGCTGGACCTTTTCTGTAAAACTAAAAGTTGGGGATTTCAGATTTGTGAATAGATTGCCACTATCAAGTCCCATTGTTTGGAAGCTATATGTTTCTATAATGTTGTTATTTATCTTTTTTAAATGACCACCATTTATAGCAAGAATTGGAGTCCTTTAGACAAACATACAGCCAGGTATTTCTTTTGGAAAAAGTAGTTCTACAAGTACCTATTTTTTCTTAAAAAAATATCTTTGATTTGAATAGTTAGCCAACCTAATCTACAAATTTGATGTAGGATGCTCCTTTTAGTGCCCATATAAATTAAAATGATCTACTCCCACTAATCCCACTGTAAAATTGTAATCACCCCATGTTCATGTAATTTATATTTTGTAGCAGTATGGGATCCTTTGGTGTGGGTGATTCTAGCTAGAGATGCTTGAAGACCTCTTCAAGGCCTTTCTTAGTAAGATGGCTGATGGCCATGTGGTGAATATTAGTCACTCTGACATGGGCAACTGCAATAATAAAAATGATACAGAGAAAAGACTGATGCATACAAATGTATGGTTGTTACGGGCTCAGCTGTATAATTGCATTAGTTGCCTAAAGCCTCATTTAAGATGAAAGTAGAGATTGGCAATCACAACCCTGCAGTCATGCAACAAGGAATGTCTCTCATGCTGGGTTTTACCTTCTCCATTCCAGAGACAGTGATTTATGTGACTTACACTCAGTGTGTGCTTATTTTTGGTCGAATTACTAAACATATATTCAATAAGAGACAGCTATTTATGTCATGGTCACATGATGAATCTTTCCTTGCCTGAAGAATTCGGAATAAATGTGGTCTGTCCAAGGATAATACTGCTGGCTCAGTTTCGTAGAAGTTCTTGCACACTGAGTTGTGCAGTTGTGTCTCATTATTTACTGAAAAAAGTAATGAGCCATGCATTCCTTATTGAAAACTGGGAAAAAATCCTGATTCTCCTGGTATCTTGTTTTCTCTAGGGTCATATAATAGCTAACAAAGATAACCCAGCAGGAGACAGAACAAGACAGCACTTCCCACAGAATCATGTGTTTATGATTCTACAGTTAAAAAAAATATGCCAGGCTATTTATTTTTTAATCAATTGTAATTAATGAATTTCGTCATGTGTACTCCATCAGAAAACAAAAGCAACACCAAAAATGTAAAATAAAACCCTGCATAAAATGCAACATCACCCACCCCCCCAAAAGGGGAACAAGCAATCATCCTACTATGTTGAGACTCTAGATGTTGAGACTCTAGAAAGAGTACAGAGAAGAGCAACACAGATGATTAGGGTACTGAAGGCTAAAACATATAAGGAACAGCTGCTGGAATTGGGTAGGTCTCATTTAACAGAGAGAAGGACGAGGGGGGGGAGGGACATGATAGCAGTGTTCCAATATCTCAGGGGCTGCCACAAAGAAGAGGGAGTCAAGCTATTCTCCAAAGTGCCTGAAGGCAGGACAAGAAACAACGGATGCAACTTAGAAAAGAGAAGCAACCTAGAACTAAGGAGAAACTTCCTGACAGTTAGAACAATTAATCAGTAGAACCTGCCTCCAGAAGCAGTGAATGTTCCAACACTGGAAGTTTTTAAGAGGAGACTGGACAGCCATTTGTCTGAAATGGTATAGGATTTCCTGCCTGAGCAGGGGGTTGGACTAGATGACCTCTAAGGTCCCTTCCAACTTTGTATTATTATTATTATTATTATTATTATTATTATTATTATTATTATTATTATTGAAAGCCTTAGCAAAATCTACTGAAATTCTCAATCAGTTGCTTGCATGAAAATTGCAAAAATGATCCAGGAAGCAGATCTTTATGTCCCCAAATGAGTGCTGATAATTATGGTTGTTTTTAAAGCATTTGTGCAGTATTTTTTAGCTTTTCCAAAAGGAATGTAAGTGAATACTAATAAAGTTAGCTAATTTTAGATTTGGGCATTCAGAGTCTTAGGGGCCACTTTCTAAATCATAGAATTGGAGGCAGAAGGAACCATTTAGGACAGGGGTGTCCAACCTTGGCAACATTAAGATTAGATTAGATTAGATAGAATAGAATAGAATAGAATAGAATAGAATAGAATAGAATAGAATAGAATAGGAGTTTCATGGGCAGTTAGCTGCCTGGCCTCTGAATATGTTCAGTAAAGGGAACTCAGCATGTTTTGCAGCAAGGATTTACTTTACTTAATTTAGAATGTACCAGTCTTTCAGGTTTTGACAATCCTTCTGATGGTTTTGCTGAGTAGGATCCTAGTTTTTTTACCCTGACTGCACAACTGTGAATCTTAGGTATTGTTTTAACGCTCTGTAAAAATATATGTTTTTCTTTTGAGTTGTGTTGATTCCACATTAATCGGCAATTGCGCTTATAGGGTCATATATGTCCCTTGGCTTAATGCGTGTATCTTATGGCCTGATTTCAAAAGCTCTGTGTGAGCTATTAGTTCAGATCTCTGGCAGAAGCTACCTGTCTCTTTCATGGGAGAAAGAAAAAATGAAAATACCATAAAGAGAGAAAAGAAAAAGAATACATCAGAAATAAAGAGAATATTGGTTCTAGACTTAACTGGTTTGCTTCAGCTCAGCTTTGGTTTTTGCTTTATTCAAAAAATGTCCCATCACATGTCAAACTTCTTGCCACGCATCAAAATGGTTTCCGATCTCTACCAAGAGCAGGACATTCTCTGCTCCAGGGCTTTTCAACGAGTGGTACGGGTACCACCTGTGGTACATTGGCACCTGGCAGGTGGTACGCGATCATCCTAGAAAAGTGGTAGCGGGGGAGGGGAATGAGCTGAACCGGTGGCAGCACTGCACAAGCCTGAGCAAGAGATGGATGGAGCTTCAGGGGTATCAGGGCTCAGCGGAAGCGGCAGGATCAGTGCCGCTTTCCAGCTGATCGGCGCTTCTTCGGGGCTATCAGTGCTGAGTGGAAGCGCCAGGATCAGCACCAGGCTCCAGCTGGAGCTCTGCACTAATCCTGGTGCTTCTGCTGAGCCCAGAAGAAGCGCCGATCAGCTGGAATGTTGCAACATTTCCAGGGTTTTGTGATTTACATTCAGATGCTTGGCAACTGATTCATATTTATAATGGTCACAGTGTCCCAGGGTTATGTGAAGTGACCAAAACCTGCTGCAACCACCCAGCAGACGGGGGGAATAAAAACCAAACACCACCCCACCCCACCCCCGCTGCCAATCCTCAACAGAAATGCTCACAACAATGAAAACCTCGGACAGGAGGAAGAGTGCCGCCGGGTGGGCAGGCAGGTGTCTTGCTCGGCTGTGGCTTGGGGGCACTTTTTTCAGTGCCATTGTAACTTCGAACAGTCACTAAGCGAACTGTTGTAAATCGAGGACTACCTGCACTTTATCACTTTTTTCCTTTTTTTTTTTTTTTTTTGGTCATCAAGTTTTTGACACCTTGCTAGGCGACTGGTGGTACTCAGATGTTGCCATATCCTAAAAGTGGTACAATGGGTGAAAAGGTTGAAACGCCCTGCTCTGCTCTATTGGATGTCATAAATGAACATTAGAAAGATTGAGATGACTTCCTGAGAATGAACAGGTTTAATTTAGTCACTGCCTGGATAAAAGAGTATAGGTAGTCCTTAACGTACGACTACAGTTGAGCCCAAATTTCTGTTGCTAAGTGAAACATTTGTTAAGTGAGGGGTCCTTGATGGTCTCTCAGCTATTTGAGCACCAAGGACCCCACCTGTCATCCCTGAGCTACAATTATTCTCCTTTATTAGTATTTGTTAAATGAATTTTGCCCCATTTTATGACTTTTCTTGCCACAGTTGTTAAGTGAATCACTACAGTTGTTAAATTAGTAACACTGTTGTTAAGTGAATCTGGCTTTGCTTGTCAAAAGGTCACAAAAGGTGATCACTGGACCCCAGGACACTGCAACCATCGTAAATATGAGTCAGTTGCCAAGCATGTGAATTTTGATCATGTGACCACGAGGATGCTGCAACGGTTGTAAGTGTGAAAAACAGTCATAAGTCACTTTTTTCAGTGTGGTTGTAACTTTGAACGGTCACTAAATGAACTGTTGTAACTCAAGGACTACCTGTATAGGAATTCCATATAAGGTGTCTTGGATTCCATGATGGAAGAAAGATGGGATATAAATCAAGAACTACTAGAGTGAAACATCTCCTGGCTTTGAAAAAAGGCTTGGTATAGCCAGGAGTCATCTGTAGCTCCCACCCCAGTATTCCTTGTACAACTATAATCTTTCAAGCCTACAGCTGCAATTGCATTTTAAGAATCTGTGACCACAGGCACAGTCTTCAGCAACAACCGTACCTGAGTAGACTATTAAATCAAAAACAGTACTTACAGAGAAATGAAAAATAAAAGCGTCTTTCCACAAGGTCAGGCATCAACCACCCCAGGAATGTCAAAAGTTTTGATTCAAAGGATTCTCAAAGGCAGGCATATGAATTTGTGCTTTAAACTTCATCCTTCTTTTTCTGGAGTTAATGAGAAAAGGATCTGTTTTTTTAAAAAAAGTAGAAGTAGCAGGGGGGCACCGGGCTGCTTTGAATATAGTTAGGCAGGATAAAAAAAAAAAAAAAGGAAGAAAAGAGCATTGTAATATTTGACCTAGTTAAAAATATTCATTTCCATTATTTCAAAGAATGCAATCTAATCAATTAGAATTTCTCTTTGTTTCCAGTTCTCTTTTCCTTCTCATGCATTATGTATCAAGTTTTCTTTAGGCTCCAGAGTCGGGTTTTGCTTTAGTTTTGATTTTTTTTCCAAAGCATTCTGGGTTCCTGAGCACTTGTTAATGAGCATCAGTTTCATCAAGCAAGCTGCTACATGGGGCCTTGTGCCAGCCTGGGGAATTGATCCCAGATGCAGCAATGGTACAGAATACATCCTGTCTCCAAAAGGCCATTTGTATGGTGGCAAGTGTTGGTGACTGTGTGACCTTGGCAGCTTATCTGATGCCACATCCTGTTCAAGAAGCATGGATTCTGGGCCCATTGCCACAACAGACATTTTTGTATCCAGCTTATTGGCTCTAATTTGTTTCTGGGCACAATTCAATTGCCTAGGATATTTAAAGGACATCTTAGTTTACCATCCGCCAATCCATTCTTGAAGGCCTTCTTAAGGAGTCCTAATCATCCTGGACATTCTTTGTATTGGAGGTCATAGTTTACAAAACTTTTTGTTTCCTTTAATATTTCAAATTTTGCTTTACTCATTTTATTAACGCTTAGCAAATCCGTATTGTGTTATTTATGGATTTTATTCTGCTGAAAATCTGTTTCAAATGCTTGCTGCAGACACATTTATTAGTGTTTTAAAACATTACTAAATACCTCCAGAGTATTTGGCTTAGGAGATGAGATGGAAATATGAAATTTTTAGGGATTTTGTGCAGAGATAGCCCGGACAAGAAAAAAGGCTCTCGAATTAAGCAAATATGAAGATTGCTTTTATTGGGAGGAAAAAGATTTTTAAAAATATTTTTTTAGGTATGTAGTATTACATTTGCAGACTTAGATTTTCCTTTGTTCCTCTTAAATTTCAGAGAAAAGAGTATCAAAATTCCACTGGACTGGGCTAAAAACCAAAAACTTAGCATTCTTCTCAGAGTATTCAATTAGATATCTCTGGGAAATTCACAAACAGAACAAGAGTGCAAAATATTTTCCCATCTGTATTCCCCAACAACTGGTTTTCAGGGACTTTTACTCTCCATTACACCCATGAATTTGTCCAAATGTGTTTGTTTATTTGTTTAGAGAATTTATATGGCCACCCATCTTAGCCAAATCACTTTCTGGGCAGCTACTTTAGTATAGTCTGCTAATTTCTTCTTGAAGGCCATCATGAACTGTGGGAATTTTTTTCCCCTGCTGAAAACGTAGCAATATTCTCTGTTTCAGGAAAGCTGGGAATTGGTCATCAATTAAATTTGCTTTTAATGTTCTCTCCCCCCCCCCCCATCCCTGCATGCCACTTTTCTTGTTACTTGATGCATGGGAATGTTTGGACAGTCCTGTGGTTTTGCCTAATGTAAAGAGAATCCACCACCAAGCAAGTGTCAAGTCATCAGGACATGAACTGTCCCTTAAGCTGCTATTTAAGGAACTTCTAGAAACCATGTAGTCAGCTCTTTGCCAGCAGCAGCTCCCATGAGCAGGGACTGCATCTTTTCTGCGTGATGCTGCCTTGACTGTCTCCATCTGTCTCCATAAAGGATGTTCGCTAAATAATTCAGCAGGGCAACTTGATATCTCATCCATCTACCTGATTACCCTAGTGACCAGATGGTAACGGCTCGCTTGTTGATGTTACAGCTTTGCAGTTTCACGAAAGTTGTTGCATTCTGAGAAATAAACACAGTAATGCAATCCCTTAGCTACCCTTAGCATTGCCAGGACTCAGAGACCGATGTTCAAGATTTTGGATACCTTTTAAAAAAAATAAGAATAAAATCACGAATGTTCTAACAGAGAGGATACGGTTTTTCCCTGAGGGTGATCTTCATTTTGCTTAGAGACAAGAATACTTCTAATCATCAAGATTTGTGCGTAGAAAATGTACCACCTATGATGTATTAGCTCAGAAACTGGATGTCAGATTGCCTGGCAACTAACTGTGTGCCCTGTTGGTAGCAGCTTTGGAACAGTGAGTGCTCAAAAGAATGCCATATTCATCCAAACTAAGGAAACCAAATCACTATGACATTCTGCTCCCCCTCACTGGTTTAACAAAATATATGTTTATGGTATAGGACAGGGAGTAATACTATTTATGTTTGTTGTTGTTGTTAATTGCGAAGTCGTGTCCGACCCATCGCGACCCCATGGACAACGTTCCTCCAGGTCTTCCTGTCCTCTACCATCTTCTGGAGTCCATTTAAGTTCACATCTACTGCTTCAGTGACTCCATCCAGCCATCTCATTCTCTGTCGTCCCCTTCTTCTATTGCCCTCAATCTTTCCCAGCATTAGGCTCTTCTTCAGTGAGTCCTTCCTTCTCCTTAGGTGGCCAAAGTATTTGAGTTTCAACTTCAGGATCTGGCCTTCTAAAGAGCAGTCGGGGTTGATCTCTTCTAGGACTGACCGGTTTGAACACCTTGCAGTCCAAGGGACTCGCAGGAGTCTTCTCCAGCACCATAGTTCAAAGGCCCCAATACTTTGGCACTCAGCCTTTCTTATGGTCCAACTTTCACAGCCATACATTGCAACTGGGAAAACCATGGCCTTGACTATACGCACTTTTGTTGGCAGGGTGATGTCTCTGCTTTTTAGTATGCTGTCTAGATTTGCCATAGCTTTCCTTCCCAGGAGCATCTTTTAATTTCTTGGCTGCAGTCCCCATCTGAGGTGATCTTGGAGCCCAGAAAAATAAAATCTGTCACTACCTCCAGAAATGAGGAAAAATGAGAGCATAATAACTTTGATAACTCCTACAGTTAAGGAACACCTCTACTGAACCAAGGATATTCATAGAAAACCCAAAAGTTTGCTCTCTCTCTACCCTATAGCTTTCTAATGTATCATTTCCTCCTTATGAACAACAATTCAAGTAGACAGTTTGTCATATCTTGTTTAAAATTTGGTTGAGTAAACATTATCACAGCAGTAATCTGACTTGGAAGCCATTGGTCATTTTCATCCACAGGTAAGCTGATTTTTTTTAAAGAAATTTCCTGTTTTATGACTTATCACCTTTGCTAATCAGTTAAAAAAAAACTACCAAAGCAGTAGACTCATATCCTAAGTTATTATACACCTCCTTGGCTGTGAAAGTCATTAAAGTAACTCCTATCAAGTGTGGTCTTTTGGCTCAACCTGTACTTGGTCTCTTAATGAAACACCCCTTGAAAGCCAGTGGCAAATTGCAGCAGCCACATGAAATGCAGGCTGTCCTCTTATGTTTTCTTGAGCCAAGAAAAGGCAATCACAGGCCAAAGAGGAAATATCGTAGGAACAAAAGAACCGAAATAGTCTAACTGGAAATTATTGGGAAGAATTCCGATAGCTTTAGCTGCCCTGCAATATTTGATACCCTGCTGTCTTCAAATTGGAATGAGCTGCCTTTTCCCCAAATATCCTCCAAGTGCCAATACAGCAGAGGTGGGACAGTCCCCAACAACCCATAGATTCCTAGGGCACCCTGGAGGAAATAGGAATAGGAGCCCCTGGTTTGGCCTTTGGGTAGATTCAAGGGACTCATTGTTTTTCCCCATCAAGGAAAAGATTACTTTTCCCCTTAATTTCCCAACCCCACCCGACTGACAATGTTGGCCCTGCACTTTACTAATACCATAATGTCAATAGTCATGTTTCGAGCACATCTATTAACATCTGTGCCTGGCTGTTTCAATGCTGCCTAATGCAACTTGGAAACATAAAAGTGCTCCTCCCTCTTCCTCCAAGCATATATTCTGTGCTTACAGTTCCAGATAGATAATCTTTGTATTAATCAAATAAAAAAGATATCCCAATAGCGTTTTTTTTCTTTTGAAAATTCTTACAGGTAGTCTTCATTTATCAACTGCCCTAGATAGGAAACCTTCACAAATACAACAATAATAAATAGTAATTTAAAAAAATCATTTTCTGACCAATCTGTGCAAATGTATAACAATAAAAGTCTTCAGTGTGGAACTGAATAAGTTCTGGTCAGTTTCTGGCAGCAGCTGCCAGTCCAAAGGATTCTAATCAACTAATTAAGAATACAGAACTGAGCTTTCTTTACTTGCGTTTAGCTGAGGAGAGAAGCTGCTCAGATAGCAATCTCTCCACTCTGGGGGTGGGGGGAGGGAAAAAACCTGGGGTAGGTACAGACACTGCATGAGACAACTTTATGTGATTGAGATAGCAATTGCAATCAATTGCAAAAAGGCAGATTTATTTAAAACAGGTAACATCCTGTGACAATACCTTTAACTCCGTCAAACAACAATATCTACCTACTACAGGTCCTTGGGAAAGTGGATAAAAATGCCAAATCTAGTTTAAACATCTGGTTGACCATAATAATAACAATAATTTATGAAAGGCTAGGAGCAGACATGATACTGGGTACCTTCATATATGTCCAGAAGGTGGTTCAGAAGCCAAAAAACTCAGTGAAGATGGAATGAATCTTCAAATAAAGGAAGATAAAGGAAACAGTCTTTGAGCTCTGGGTAAAAATATTTCAGCTAATTCTAGCATTTTGTCAAGCTTTTCCTTGCTAGCTTCTGATGTGTCCTTTTTGAAGCCAGCCTATGCTCTTTTCAATTAGCTATTCTACTTGTTCCTGCTGTGTCCTTAGTTGAAGATTCCTCCTTCCTTCATAGATTTGCTCTCCAACAGTTCCTCAATTTCCTTCACTTCCCACCTGGAATCCACATAGTACAAGCATAAAGCCAACAACCTCCTTTATCTGCCACTTGCTTATCTTTTTGAAAGGCTGATAGGCATGCTCACAGGTGTCTTCGTTAGGTAAATAGCTTTTTGATCTCTATGTGACACTTTCTATGGAGCTGGCCAATAAACAATTTTTAAACCAATTCCATCATTCCATCCATCAGGACAGCTCATCCGGCCACCCACATCTTTATAATTGATGCCTTAAGTTACATGCATTAGAACTTTACCAAAGATAGCTAGGCCCACTCATAAATCTCTTCTGGCTATTTCATAAGCAAAGCATGAGCAATTTAGGTCTTGGTTGAAAAAGAAAATACTATAGCTGATCCCAAAATGCAAATGGGAGAACTGAACTAGATGCACCGTGGGAAAGCAAATTGGCTGTGGAAGCTACTTTGGATAATATGAAATGCTTAACTCTTTCCTCTGAATGCTAAATTAGTTCAGGCTAAATGAATGTAGCCTCTGCGTCTCAACAATGCTTTGTTTAGTCTCTGAAGATAGATAAGAGGGCAGATGCTCCCTGCCTCTTGTCTTTGGTTTTGTGCAGGTGATTTTCCATTAAAGCTACCATCGCTGAAGTAGGAATTGCTTTGACGAGTTCTTTGAAGAAGCTTGTTTCTTGTTCCCAACTTAGCTATGAAACAGTGCCTTAGAGCTCATTTTTGTAATGGACAATGGATTTTGGGGGGGAGGGGTAGGAGAGACGGCCACTCTAGCTGTATGAAAGAACTGAGAGGGAAATACAGACAGAAAGAATTTGATTTGTTAAGTTATTAAAGTAATGTACAATAATATAGTAACCAGGTGTTTAATGAAATGTTTGCATACATATATACACATACTGCACTGTAGTATAGCCTAAGGCAGTGATGGCGAACCTTTTAGAGACCGAATGCCCCAAAACAGCCCCCCACCCCCGTCCCTGCTCCACCCTGCCCACTGGGCCACCCACCTCCTCCACGGCCCGCCACAGATCACCCAGGCAGCCCAGCAGCGCCATGGCAGCCACGTCCTCCGCCCATGCCCCGCAGCAGCATCTGTACATGACAGGGCGCAAAGGCAGTCTTCTCCCCGCTGCCCGGCTACCATGTCCTTGGTTGTGCTGCTTCGCGTGAGCTGCACCCAGGGGCGACTCTCCTCTGGAAGGGCTGCTGGTGAAGAGGGGCCGTGGGAGGAGGTGGGGCTGGGGAGACGGTGCGTGTGCCCACAGAGAGGGCTTCGAGTGCCGCCTCTGGCACCCGTGCCATAGGTTTTCCACCACTGGCCTAGGGATCCCCAAACCCCAGTCCATGGCATGCCACCAACTGGCCGCACAAACAAGCAAAGCCCCATCCGTGGGATGCAGGCAGCACACAAAACCACGCACTCTCGGGTCCATGGAAAAACCTCTCTCCATGGAAGCGGTCCCTGGTGCCCAAAAGGTTGGGGACCTCTGATATAGCCAACCATCACAAAACATTTTGATAGCCAGCAAGATTTAAAATAACATTTATATAGTCTTTTTTTTTTTTTTTGAATTATCAAACTGCTTCATCCTCATTACCTGTCTGCAGAAATTAGGTCAGGATTATTATCCTAGGGTGGGAAAGGGAGAGAAAGGATGGTGGTGTGGATTTTGAACATCTGAGCCCCAATTTAAGAACAACGCCAAAAAAAGCACGCCTCTATGCTTTTGCTTTATGACATTTTTGTTTCTATTTTAGACTGCTCTCTTGTCCTAGATAGCACAAGGGCAACCTGGATAGACATAAAGCAGTTACCAACCTGTTACAGTTGGCTGTTACATCTCAAGCGGCCAAACGTCCTACTTCTCCTTGGAAAGGCTGTCCAGTCAAACGCTATGGCAAAGAACAGAAAATATGAAAAGCAGACATAGGGCACTTGACAGTCACCTGTGAGTACTTAGGTCCTGGTCAACAGGCTGAGCTGCTTGTTTACATAATTTTCCTCTGAGGAGTGCAATAGAGTCTATGGTATGTAGTTTAAATTTGATATCTCTTCATATCGTATGGCAATGATCACTTGTGCAAATTATATTCAAATATGTGTCATCCCTTTTCCCTGGGGGCATGATGTCATTCCTCTTTTACTAGTATAGCACTATACATTTAGCCTGTCAGAAAGCCCTCCTGGGTGACGAAAGTGAGAGAAGAAGAAAATATGCGAAAGATTGCTTTGTAGACCAGCCAAATGCTATTGGGAGGGAGTAACAAATCAATCATCCCTGTGCCCTCCCTAGTCTCACTGGATCACACCATTTAAGCTTTCAGACTCCCAGCCTTTCCATGTGAGAAACCTCCTACCAAGATCTGAACCTCCATGTTGCCTAGCTCCTCCAGCCATTGTACGTGTAGTGGTTACCCATCTGCCCCATGACAGTAAATTCCATAAATTAGTGAGGTGTCCATTGTGAAGAAATTGTTTTTATCTCTTCTTAATCTCCTGTCAGTTGCCAACTGCTAGGTTAAACAGGGGTGGAGGATAATGGCCCTTTATAACTTGTGGACTTCAACTCCCAGAATTCCCGAGCCAGCCATGAAGTTGAAGTCCACAGGTCATAAAAGGGCCATAGTTCCCCACTCCTGGTTTACAAAAAAGGAAGAAAATCCCTTTTCTCTGCAGTAAGCTTAATTTTAAAGAGCTCTCCCTTGTGTCCTCTGGGTTGAATTTTTTAATTGTAGAAATTGAGCAGATGATAGCAAAGAAGGGGAATCTGCTCTTCCAGGCTGAGATGCAACTAGCGATTGCTTTTCTATGGCTCCAGAGTCCTCCTGAGACTGTGCCACTAAACTTCAGTGGCAGGGTTAGTAGCCTCAGAAAACTAGCAGCGCAGTCTCACATTTTCATGAACTGAACTCACAAGCCCTAAGATAGAGCGCCACTGTTTTAAAAGCAGAGAATCTCTCTCCCTCGCCAACGGTCCAGAAGGATTTGAAAAATCCTGATCTGTGCAATAAAGCTCTGCTTCTCCAGCCCTCCTCCCCTCCCAATACACACATATGCAGACTATTTAACACAAGACTGCCTATCCCTGCTGTAAAGTGATGTGAGATGTTTTGCCACAGCTGCTGTAAACAAAGGGGACAGTGATGGGTGTCCATTTCAGGAGAGGGCCAGCTGCTGATCGCACCCAGCCCAGTTCTTAGATTTTGTAATACCTGAAAGAAATAGGCTCAACTGTTGGCTGCCTTAATAAATAACTGTGACAGAGCTGTACTTCATGACTTTGCCTTAGGATTTTGTGAGTCCTGTAATCTACGCTGTCTTTTCCTGCGCATATTCCTAATGAGTTCCAGAGTTTTCCTACTCTCCTAGTAGTATGAAAATAATGAATAATCATTTTCTGTTCCTTTTATCCATGCTGTTCCTGGTTTTATATATAATTCCTGGTTTCATATATAATTGCTTCAGTGAACCCACTAAAACGTGTGGCTTAGGTGTGTCGACTTTGTGTACCTCGGCTCAACTATCTCTGACACTCTCTCTTTAGATACTGAGCTGAATAAACATATTGGTAAAGCGGCCACCACATTTTCCAGACTTACAAAGAGAGTATGGCTTAATAAGTTGACATAACATACAAAGATCCAGGTCTATAGAGCCTGCATCTTGAGCACACTCTTGTACTGCAGTGAGTCTTGGATTCTTCATCTATGGCAGGAGAGAAAGCTGAACACCTTTCATATGCGCTGTCTTCGACGTATTCTCGGCATCACCTGGCATGAGAAAGTCCCAAATAGCACAGTCCTGGAATGTGACACTATTGAAACAGCGACGTCTACGCTGGCTTGGGCATGTGAGAATGGCTGATGGCCGAATTCTGAAAGATCTTCTGTATGGAGAACTAGTGCAGAGGGAGACCTGAGCTGTGATATAAGGATATCTGTAAGACCTAGACTCCGATTGGGCAGGACCTTCTGAGATGACTGGGGCAGGTCTTAGCCCAGTTTTATGGGATGAATTTGAGTCTGTGACCGCTGAGGATGTTGACAGAGCGATGGGAGCAATGAGCGCCTCCACTTGTTTATTGGACCCGTGTCCTTCCTGGTTGGTCTCGGCTGCCAAGGAGGTGACACGAGGCTGGCTCCAGGTGTTGATCAACGCTTCGTTGAGGGAGGGGTCTTTCCCGCAATCCCTGAAGGAGGCGGTTGTGAGGCCCCTGCTCAAGAAACCTACCCTGGACCCGGCTGATTTAAATAACTTCCGTCCAGTCTCCAATCTCCCCTTTGTGGGGAAGGTTGTAGAGAAAGTGGTGGCGCTCCAGCTCCGACGGTCTCTGGATGAAGTGGATTATCTAGACCCTTTTCAATCTGGCTTCAGGCCCGGCTTCAGCACAGAAACCGCTTTGGTCGCGCTGATGGATGATCTCTGGCGGGCCTGAGACAGGGGTTATTCCTCTGTCTTGGTGCTACTAGACCTCTCAGCGGTTTTTGATACCATCGATCATGGTATCCTTTTGCGACGACTCGAAGGGGTGGGAGTGGGAGGCACTGTTTTACGGTGGTTCTCCTCCTACCTCTCTGGCCGGTCGCAATCGGTATTGGTGGGAGGGCAGAGGTCAACCCCAAGGCCCCTTGAATGCGGCATGCCATAGGGGTCGGTCCTCTCTCCCCTCCTATTTAACATTTATATGAAGCTGCTGGGTGAGATCATCAGACAGCACGGGGTGAGGTTTCATCAGTATGCTGATGATACCCAGTTATATATCTCCTCCCCGAGCTCTCTCAGTGAAGCGGCCGATGTGATGGGCCGTTGCCTCGAAGCGGTGAGGGTCTGGATGGGGGTTAACAGACTCAGGCTCAATCCTGACAAGACCGAGTGGCTTTGGATGTCGACTGTCCAGTGTTGACTTTTGCGGGGCAAAATATACCCCCTTCGGAGCGGGTTCGCAACTTGGGTGTCCTCCTTGATCCACAGCTGAATTTGGAACATCAATTGACGGCTGTGGCTGGGAGGACCTTTGCACAAGTTCGCCTATTGCACCAGTTGCGACCCTACCTGGACCGGGAGGCTCTCCTTACAGTCACTCACGCCCTTGTCACCTCACGTCTGGACTACTGCAACGCGCTCTACATGGGGCTACCCTTGAAAAGTATTCGGAGAGTACAGTTGGTCCAGAATGCAGCCATGCGAGTGATAGTGGATGCTCCTCGATACACCCACGTTACACCTATCCTCCGTGAGCTGCACTGGTTGCCTATTGGTCTCCGGGTCCAATTCAAGGTGTTGGTCATTACCTTTAAAGCCCTATATGGCTCAGGGCCAGGCTATTTGCGAGACCGCCTACTACCTCATAGTTCCCTACGTCCAGTTAGATCCCACAGGCTGGGCCTCCTTCAGGCCCCGTCAGCCAAGCAGTGCCATTTGGCGGGGCCACAGAGGAGGGCTTTCTCTGTGATGGCGCCCACGCTTTGGAACCAGCTCCCCCCGGAGATTAGGACTGCTCCCACCCTGTTGGTCTTCCGTAAGCTACATAAGACCTGGCTTTTCCGGCAGGCCTGGAGTTTATAAAACCTGACCCCTGGATGACTGTCTTTGTATTGTTTGTTTTGTTATGTTTTATGTGTTTTTTATTGTTAGCCGCCCAGAGTCCTTTGGGAGTGGGGCGGCTTATAAATTTTGAAAATAAAAATAAATAAATAAAAGAGGGACCTAAAGGTGGCAGCTGGTGTGGCTAAAAAGGTCAATTCGAGAATGGCAGTCCCTTCCACACTGAGGGCAGATACAATCTGTCCCCTGTCCAGCCCGCAGATTTCGCTGGTTTCGGGACTGCCTCTTTGCCTCAGCCTGCCGCACAAGTGTCTCTTCAAATTGGAGAAGGCCATGCTGTGTCTTTGGCCTCCAGGCTGCCACCTTAGGACCTCTTCCCAGAGCACGATACCATAGTCTCTCGAGACTGAAGGATGCCAATGTTGATGAGATGTATCAATCTATACACCAAATGGGGTGAATACAGTGGTGGGATTCAGCTGGTTTGCACCACTTTGGCAGAACTGGTAGCTAATCTTTTTGCTGCCCAGCCCAGAATGGACTTCCGGAAGTGGCATCCACACAAGGAACCGATTGTTCATATATTTGAATCCTACTACTGGATGAATATAAATGGAAATAGAGTTGTTCCAGGCAGAAGTGGTTTAAAAATAGAAAAACTAAAAAATGGTGGCAGCAGCTGAGAAAATGAAGAACAGAAAGATGTTGGGAAGATTGAAGGGTGGACAGACAGTGGGGATATATACACTGGAATACCGGAAATGGATGAAGGGAGGAAAGAAGGAATAATACTGGGAAGATGGAGGAAGAGAAGGAAGCAGACAGGGGAGCTATGCTGTTCTGGGATAATGGTGGTGGCTTTATTCATAGTTTGATTTCTTTTTACTACCGGTATTCTGCCTTGATGGTATTTTTTTTGTATTACACTCATTTCATTATATTACAATTTTATAAATTATGGGTAATCGCACAGTAAGCCAGCTGTTTAGACACTCGTTGGCATTTTTGTCCACCTGTTGAGTCCTTCCTGGGATAGGCAGATGTTGTTTGATGGTGTTAAATGTACCAATGCAGGCTGTAATCTGCTCCCAGTAAAGTCAGTTGCAAGCTGCCTTTTACAATTGACTGATTATGATTTTGTCAATGTTGATGTTGTTGAAGTGGTGCTCAAGATGTTTTGGGGCTGCATCCCAGGCCCCTAATACTGTTACTATTGGCATTATCTTTACTGTCTTTTGGCATAGTTGTTCTACTTCTAATTACAGCTTTTTGTATTTTTTAAAAAATTCTAGTTATTTCTGTTCTTTTCTGCAATCTCCAGTATTACAATGTCCACTCTCCAGACTTTTTTTCTTATCAACAATTAAGTTTTATTAACATTATTTTAAAATTCATCTCATAACCTTTCCCAATGGATTTTGCTAACAGAATTCACAAAAATTGCCTTCATCAAAATTCAGTTTTATATTGGAAAAGCAATGAATTACAAACAAAATCAGAACTAGTAGGGTGGATTGGTGCCTTAGTGCATGTCAAGGACTCACAGCTGCTTGTCACTTTTCTTAACTTGCATAGATGGTTCCCAACTGGATCTTTCATCTCACCTCCCAAAAAGTTTACCAACACCAAATGAGAAATGCTAGAGCAGGCGTCTTCAAACTTGGCCCTTTTATGAGTTGTGGACTTCAACTCCCAGAATTCCTCAGCCTGAGGAATTCTGGGAGTTGAAGTCCTCAAGTCATAAAAGAACCAAGTTTGAAACCCCTGTGCTAGAGACTAGCAGCAATGGCAAGTAATTTTTTCTACTTCCTAGATCTGCCTTCTATGATCTAGGTGTTCTTCAGATGTTGGGTCAACTCCCAGAATTCTCAGTGTTAACTTGTTGCCTACAGAATTCTGGGAACAGAATTCCCCCCATCTAGAGGGCAATTAATTTGCAGAAGGCTGCTCTAGTGGAGGGATCACAAGAACCTGGCTTAAATACAAATTCATCTTTTTGTACGGAATGGAACAACTCACCACGGCCAACTTGCCCCAAGAACCTAGCTTACATACAAATTTCAAATTTCGTTTCAACTCATCACAGAACAACTCACAATGGCCAACTTGCCACGGGACAACTTGCTCTGGGACAAGAGTTACAGTAATATCAAAGAAATAATGGAATAGAATCATTAAAGGAGGGAGCGAATGCAATGTGAAAGACAAAAAATTAAAATATTCTTTAAATTATTTAAAATAATTAAATTGAATTGTTGAATTGTCCCGCAGTGAGTTGTCCCGTAGCAAGTTAGCCATGGTGAGTTGGCCGGGGTGACTTGGCTGTGGCGAACTGAAATTTGTATCTAAGCCAGGTTCCTGTGATCCCTCTGCTAGAACAGCCTTCTGCAAATTAATTGCCCTCTAGATGTGGGGAATCCTGTTCCCAGAATTCTGTAGGCAACTATGTATGTGAAGAACAATGGAAAGAACTCTAAAATGAGATGCTGAACAAAAAAATGCCAATCTTTTTTTCCAGTGAAAATTTGAATTTTGAAACATTTAGTTGCAAGTTTATAGTCATTGGCTTATCACCCTCATTGCACTTCAGTCAGAATCGGGACAGCTATCCTTCTGTATCTGAAATTTTTTTTTTAAAAAAAATGAGACTCAGAATCTAATTAACACATTTTAGAAACAGATACTTTTCAATCAAAAACTGACATCCGTTCTCCAAAATGCTTGGTTTGTAAATACATGTTCACCTCTGGCTCTCCCTCCAAAGTGTCCCCCCCACCAGCAAAAGAGGCCATTAACTTGCTGATGAATCCTATGACTATATACTGTTCATTCAGATGTTGTTTCCTACTCTAGCATAGCTTGTATCTATTTTTAATACAATTTTTCACAAATTGGCTCCTTTCCCCTATTTTGCTATGATAGATATATTCCTACTATTTGCTAAGCTAAAAAATGCTATTCTATTAGATGGTGGATCATCGTTGTCTGTACCAAAGTCTGTGGCTTAAGCAAGGTTTCCAAAGATGATTATTGCACTAAGGGACTTATAATTTGTTCTTGTTTTAAATTACAATTTTGCAAACAAAGTTCTTCTTTGCTTTTGCCTTGTTTGAGTTTGGGTCCCTTTTTCTGTGCTTCAATTTATATACAAACCCAGTCATGGGAGGGAGAGGTTAGCAGGAGGCACAGTAGTGCTCTATCAGTTTGTCTTTAGTCCAGATTAAGCATTCCAGGCTTAATTTTTAAAACAGGTATCCATTTTTGACTGCCAGGAATGAGGAAAGCTGAAGTGGGAGTTAAGGCATGCTTAAGGGTTGTGCGTTGAAGGAAAGATGCTTTCCTGGAACAAGTTATTTTGCCCTATGAGTGGCAATTCAAGCTCTACATTTAAATAGGTTCCTCAGAGCAGTTAACATTTTGCATAATCAAACAAAGGAGCAGGGGAAGCTATTTAAAATCATTCTCTTTGTTTGTCCTTGCAACTTTAGTGAGAGTTAATCTGAAGTTATAATCAATATATTAGTGACGGTATTCAACAAACACAACACTAAGGTTTTAACTACAGTCCCTTAAGAAACCACAATGGCTTGGATCTCTCAAAAGGCTAAATCATTATGAATGGGTTCACATGTTGTAATACATTGGCGCTAAACCATAATATGACCTAATACAATTCCAACCAGTAGTTTAAGATTATATCTACTAAAAGTATACCTGTGGTCAATGGATTCATATCTACTATTCAAGCATTTTCACAGCTATAGCCTGAATGAAGTCAAGTGGAATAATAATAATAATAATAAATTTAAAAATCACTGGATCGTGTGTAATTGGCTATTTCTGCTTTCTCTTCTCTTTACTGACAGACTGCTATCCGTAGAAACTAATCCTAGTGTATTTTCTTTGGCAGCTGGTGCTCTGGTGTTAAGCCAAGATTGGGCTAAATCTAGTTGCTTAGGTATTGTTAGTGGTGGCTTTAGTTTTTTGCAGATTGAAGACATATTCTTTTTGAATTTCATTATTTTTGCATCATGCCATAAAATCATGGATCCCCCATGCATCAGGACCCCCATTACTACTCAACTGAACTATTTACCAATCAGGCAATGCTGGTCAATGAGGGAATAGATATGAATATATTTTAAAATACTTTCATATGTGGAAACGTGGAAGAAGATATAGTGAGAAACTAATCCTTTAGCCTCGGGGAGTAATATATTCTATAGATTTGGCCTTGTGCCTTTCAAGCTTGGCTGCCTTAGGGGAGTAAGCTTCACTGAAAATAAAGGGGCTTACTCCTAAAAAAAAACATGTCTAGAGCAAATCCATATAATTAAAATAAAACTTCATAAAGACATCAAACATTCACCAAATGTTCATTGAGTATTCTGAGATTCTGTTTGTATAACTATTCTCTTGTTATAATTCCATCATTGTCTCTAACACATTTGCCAGGAATCTGTTGTGTATGCATGTGACTGTATGTATAGTATATTTATTATTTGGGAAGCATCTGCCTACAGTTCTTTAAAACTGCTTCACCTTTTTTGGGGGATTGCTGAGTTCCCTTTGGCAAGTGTCAGATGTTCCCATAAACGACATAACTGCTTTAAAGAGCTGCAAACAAGAGCTACAGAGGCACTTCTACAGCCTGAAACACCTTTTGGGAAATGAATACAAATCTTTACACATATTAACATCCATGGGATATTTCTATGGATTGATCTATTTGTGCAATTTAGCCCTTTCAGAACATCAAAATGTATAGATTTCTAGAGTTCATTTATGAAAAGGTAATTAAGACAATCCCCCTCAAATCCTGATATGCTGCCTCATCATGGCAGAGTGGTTGCTTTTAGGAGGGATGAGTGAAGAATTTTGGATATGTATGCCAAGACGGTAAGCTCCCAGCAGAGTCACCCAAGGTCATCCCAGCTGCCCAACTAAAGCAGGGACATAAATTTCAAGAGAGGAAGATATTGGAGGCAAAATATCATTTGATTAACAATGGCAAAGACATCACTTCATACTACATGGGAGAAGACACCAGGAAACAATTCCTGAAAAGCACACCAATAAGCAATATACTAATGATGTAGTGCCAGATAACAGCCCCTTGGGTTGGATGGCACTGAATATGTTACTGAGGAAGAGATGAGGATATTTCTAAGTACAGGGAGTCCTCAATTTATGACCAAATTGAGCCCAAAATTTCCATTGCTTAAGTGAGTTTTATCCATTTTTTACCTTTCCTGCCACAGTTAAGTGAATCACTGCAGTTGTTAAGTTAGTAACATGGTTTTTTTTAATTAAAAGTTGTAAAGATTTTATACAATACATATCCCAAATTCCTCCCACCCCTCCCCCTCCCCCACTTCCCAGAGCTGATTACAGGGTTACCAATAAACAATCATAATCTAACTAACATTACCTAACTATACAAACAGTCAAATCCATAACATGCTTTAACTCCTTTTCAAAGTAAATATTAACAAATTAAATACAAAAATAATAATATAATTAAACCATAAAACTAAGAGTAATATAAATTCTACCATATTAAACTATTAGTAATAATCTGAAATTTACTCATAAGCTAGATAATACTTTTTAGTCTCATATTTATTCTGAATATAATCTATCCATCTTCTCCAACCGAAATATATCTTTCTTGTCAGTAGTCCTTCAAATAAGCAGAAATTTTTGCCATTTCTGCTAAATTAAACACCTTGAGTATCCATTCTTCCATAGTAGGCAAAGAATCTTTCTTCCAATATTGCCCCACCAATAATCTTGCAGCTGTTATAAGATTCAACTTCAAATTAATCTTTTTAACATCAAAATCTACAATAGCACCTAAAAAAAATAATTGTGGTGTAAACTTTATCTTTCTCTTAAAAATCTTTTGAATGTTCCACCAAATCTTAATCCAAAAACCTTTTATATTTCTACAAGTCCACCAAATATGAAAATAAGTTGCATCTAAACTTCCACATCTCCAACATTTGGGCAGTAACATGGTTGTTGAATGAATCTAGTTTCCCCAGTGACTTTGCTTGTCACATGATTGCAAGAGGTGATCACATGACCCTGGGACATTGTAACTATCATAAATAGAGGCCAATTACCAAGCGTCTGAATTTTGATCCCGTGATCACAGGGTTAGCTGCCACAGTCGTAAATGTGAAAAACGGAAATAGGTCTTTTTTTTTCCCCCAGTGCTGTTGTAATTTTGAACAGTCACTAAATGAATGGTTATAAGTGGAAGACTATCTGTACTAATGGTGTTAATGGTCTGGCTAGATGCAAGTCAATAAGACATCTAATTCCAAAGCTGTGAACAAAGAATTACAATGAGTATGGAGATTCTCAGTCATGCAGGTCATGGTTGTCCCAAAGATAAGAAAGCACCTTTGGGACAAAAAGAATTAAAACGGAAACATGGAACATAAGAAATGTAAACGGGAAGTTCAACACCATTGATATTTGAGGTATTACATCAGCAAATTGAAATGGACAGGAATTGGATACTTTGAGTCAGAAGATAATAGTGTTTATTATTCAGGACAAGAAAGCAGAAGAAGGAACGGTTGCTTTCATAGTCAGAAAGGATATAGAAAACACAATATGGGGGGTACAACTGAATAATATATTTTTCCTTTTATCTTAATTATTTTTGACACTTGTTTTATTTACCCATCTATGACCAAATAAAGATTGATTTGATTTGACATCTGTTAGGTTTCACAGGTAACCTTTTAATGTGGCAATTATCTAGATTTGTGCTCTGATCACTGATGCACAAGATGTTCATGAGCATCCTGGTCAAGTTCAATCTGAAACTGATAGATTATGAGAGTAAAATGTGCTGCTTGTGGTTGAAGATTGAAATGCTGAAGTTGGAAACATAACATAAAGGAGGAAAAAAACACGGTTGGGCTGATCAGCCCAGGAAAAGAAGCAGGAGAATGATTTACTAATTTCTACTAATCCAATTATTTCTTCATTGGTAACAGTGTTTTCAAACAACCAAAACTATAGTTATCTATATGGGCATTACCAGTTAAAGAATCACCAAAAGGAAATTGACTATAATTATTGTGCAAAGATTTTGAAAGTTTCAGCTATATTAACAAAGATGTAGTGGTGGGGGGAAATTTAACTGTGAAATAAATCAAAAACTGCTCCTGTGTAAGTTCCAAGTCAAGCTAAAGTGGAAGAAAACCAGCCATTTTCCTCCGTATGATATTGAGCCTATGCCTAGTGTTTTCAAGAACATCCGGAATCACTTTGAAGTCCTGAACCTCACTGAGAGAGGACAGGAAGAACTGCGGATTGAAAACAAAGAAGGGCCAATATGAAAAGACAGTGTCAAATAGCAAGAAACAAGAAAGCAAACTTGATTATCAGTGGAATTGCCAGTAGAGGTTGCCAAGAAGAGGAAAGAAGCCAAATCTAGGAAAGACAAAGAACTTAGGAACAAACTTAATAAAGAATTTCAGAACATTGTAAGAAATGACAAGAAGCAATGCCGGGTATTCAAACCAGCTTTAGAAAAGGACAAATAATAAGAGACATTATTGCTGAAGCAGACTAGATAATTCAGAAAGCCAAAGGATGTCAATACGGGCTTCATTGACTGCAGAAATACCTTCAATTGGCAATTAAGATATTGAAGTGGTAGATATCTTCTGTCTTTAGACAACAATAAAGGAACAGTAAAAGTAGTCAGGAAATACACTGCGGACTAGCACTTGAAAGGACAGCAATGACATTCATATCCAGGTGCTGCTTTATGTCTATATTTAAAAATACAAAAACTCAACACAGGTAACTGTTTTCCCTGTGACTCTCTATAAATGTGAAAGTTGAAATTTGGAGTAGCAGAACAGAAATATTATTTGGGCTTTTGAACTTTGGTGTTGAAGAAGATACCTGAGAATACACTGGACAGCTAGGAAAGAAAATATGGATCAGAACAAATCCATCAATCCAGAATTCTTAGTTGAGGTACAAATTATGTCAATCAAGTTGTTATATTTTGCACATATTATGCAGTGATACAACTTTCCACAAGAAGTCTGTTTTACTGGGAAAGGTGGAAGGAAGGAGAACAGTTACTAGCAAGGTATCCCAAAGGTGCTTTTTTATGAGGCAACTGACCTTTCTTGTTTTTCTTTGAAGACGTTCCGCTTATCATTCAAGAAGTTTCTTCAGCTCTGACTTGATGGTGGGGAATGGAAGGATTTATACTCCTTGCAGACAGCTGGTCATTTGGATTCTTTTAGATAGCCATTGAGGCCACCTGCAGATTTATCTATATCCTGAGGGTCACCTGAGTAGTGCAAATGGGTGTGGAGCCTTCTTAGCTGCTGAAAGGACTGTGTTATAGCCTGGAGACAGATGATGTTGTATCCCTCCCCTTCTGTTGAGAGAGGGCTGTTCAGTTTTGACATAGAGGGCCTCCTTGACCCCTCTTTCAAACCAGCGGTCCACTCTGTCCAAAATGTGGGCTTTGCTTTCTTGGAAAGAGTGGCCTTTGTTTTTTAAATGCAGATGGACTGCTGAATCTTGTCCTGATGGGTTTGTTCTCCTATGTTGTGCCATGCGTTTTATGAAGTGGTTGTTTTGTTTCCCCAATGTACAGATCTGCACATAGCTCGTTGCATTGTACTGCATATGCCATCTTGCTCAGTTTGTGTGTGGATGTTTTATCCTTGGCGTAGACAAGCTTCTGCCTTAGTATATTCATGGGTTTGAAGTGTGCACATACACTGTGCTTTTCTGATATTCCTGCAATATATGGAATGACAATGTTGCTTCATTTATTATTTTCTTCTTTGTTATGGAGGAGCTCCTGCTGGGTCTTTTGGGGGGGGGAGGATTTGATGAAGGCCCACTTGGGGATAGCCACATGTTCTGAGAGCTTTTTTGATATGTTTTAGTTCTTTTTCTTTCCCATCTTTGCTGGTAGGCAAACCTTCAGTTTTGGTATGTAGGGTTCTGATCACTCTCATTTTGTGTTCCAGTGGGTGGTGAGAATCAAAATGTAAATATTGATCCATGTGTGGGGATTTTCTTCAACCAACAGAACAACCACTTCATAAAAGCAGGGCACAACATAGAACAAACTCATCAGGATTAGAGTCAGCAGTCCATCTGCATTTAAAAGACAAAAGCCACTTTTTCAAAGACAGCAAAGTCCACATTTTGGACAGATAGGATCGCTGGTTTGAAAGAGGGATCACAGAGGCCATCTATGTCAAAACTGAACAGCCCTCTCTCAACAGAGGGGGAGGGATACGACATCCTCTATCTTCAGTCTACAACACAGTCCTTTCAGCAGTTCCAAGAAGGCTCAACATCCATTTGCCTTGCTCAGGTGATCCTGACAAAACAGATAAATCTCCAGGTGGCCTCAATGACTATCTAAAAGAATGCAAATGACCAGCTGTCTACAAGGAGTATAAATCTTTCCATTCCTCACCATCCAGTCAGGGCTGAAGAAGCTTCTTGGATGAGAAGCGAAACGTCTTCAAAGAAAAACAGGGAAGTCCAGTTGCCTCATGAAAAAGCACATGTGAGATAACTATGACCTGGATGACTGAGAATCTCCAAAGACTAGCAAGGTAGAAGCCCAATTAGAAGTCTAGAAAGGTCAGACTGGGACAGATCATTATCCTGAGAAGGTCTTTCTGTCCGTTGCTACAAGTCAACTCTGATAGAAGGCATATAATCAAAAATTAGTATAATGGTAAATAAAATATTTCCATAATCAATAACATCTATCCCACTGAACACTGGGTTTTTTCTCTCTGCTAGATCTGAGAATCTGAACTGATTATAGAGTCTATTCCTAAATAAGTAACTGAAAGATAAATAAGTCCTTTGAATTAATGTAAGATGATTAGCAATTCTACAATGTTAGAAAATTCTGCTGATTTTGCTAATTTAGAGGGGGATTTCCTAGAATTTGGAATTGTCTTAGACGATATGTGCTAGTCAGTTGTTCCTGTTGTTTTGTTTTGGTTTTTTTTAAAGGAAAGAAATTTCTTGTTCTAGCTTGTGACATGCAGTATATATTCTGCCTATTTAGCTGCTTAGAAGGTTTTGTCTGGCACAGCAGGGTTTTCAATGACTCCCTTGCCTATGCCCTAATAATTGTATTTATGGATCTTATAAACAGACCAATGCTATTTACTGCTATTCACACTGCTGGCTGGCTCTTCCTGCCAGTTCTTCTAGGAAAAGTTTTAACAGCCTTCTCTGAATGTTGGCTTCCACATTTTTCTTTCAGAAAGATTAGCGATAGAATTAGGCTTTCTCTCTCTCCCCCCCCCCCCAGGATCTATCTTGCTAGACTTGCAGCTTCAGACACCATTCTGACAATCCTAATTTCTGTTATTAAGAAATCCTATTGATTTGCAGTGCAACAGAGATATGGAGAGAAACAGGGTTTGTGAGATTCTTTCAACATATTGATCTCACATTATTTGCTAGGCTTTGCTTTTTCTGTGTTTTTGAGGTATCTGCTTTGAATCTTGGCAAAGGAGGAGGTATATATTTTAAAAGATTTTCAAAATGGGAAAATGAATTTTACCGGGGAAGAAAGTCCAGAGAAAATATAGATGGAGGAGTTGAAAACAAGTCCTATTCAGTTGGCGCCTCTGTGAAAAGTGCTGCCTTAGGTTACTTTGATTGGCAAATCCTAACAAAACGTTGCTAGTGCAGGTGATTCTTTTTAGATAACACTACAGACAGGCTGCCAGAAAAGTAGAGCATTGGCAGAGTGCAGATCACAGGTCTGGACCTCCTGTCTAAAATCCAGAGTTCAAAAATCCAGCGACGACAGACGAAATGTGTCTTTAACACCTGAGAAATCATAAACAGACCAGGCTCCACCACCAGGTTTTTTTTTTCATTCACTGCATCCTATTTTTAAATATGTAGTCTAGCCAGTGGGCCACCTAAATTTAATATAGTTATTTTATTCTTTTTTTGCTCAGAGACATTCTTATCCCTTTCCATATTCTACACATTTTATGGCAAGATGTTCACCACAACCTTAGCAGAAACAATCTCAGTTTTATTGGACTATGGGACTTTGAAAGGTGCTATATGGGACTTTGAAAGGTGAGCTGCCTGCACAGAGAGCATTTCTTCTGTTTTAATCAACGTTATTAAAGGCTTGCTTGTTTCTTTGCTAGTTGTGTTAGCTAGTTTTGAAAATTGGACAGCAGTGGAATGTGGCCTTTTCAAAAGGATATGGAGCAAAGCAGAAGATTTTGTACAAACTATAACTATTAACTATACCACTGCATGGAATACTTTCAATTAAAAGGATCTGGCACGTTCAGTAAGCAGATGGTAGATGGACTTAGGCTTAGATCAATCTTTCCCAAACCAGATGTACTCCAAGCTGGATTCCAACTTCCTTATTTCTGTTTTGCCAGCTAAAATCCAAGCAAGGCAGAGATATAGACAAAGGTCATCCTCAACTCATAACCATTCATTTAGTGACCACTCATTGTAAAAAATGATTTGCAATTGGTCTATGCAATTAATGACCATCACAGCATTCCCATGGTCCCATGATCAAAATTTGGGGGTTTGGCAACTGACATGTATTTGCAACTGTTGCAACATCCTGGGGTCACATGGACACCATTTGAGACCTTCCCAGCTGGCTTCCAACAAGCAAAGTCAATGGAGAAAGCTTGATTCATTGAACAACCACATGGATTCACTTAACAACTGTTAAGAGTTTCGCTTTACAGCCATAGCAACAAAGGTCATAAAAAGGCCCAGCTCACTTAACTATTGTTATTCTTATCAACATAAACTGTGATTGTGATTTTTAATTTAAGGATTGCCTGTGTAGCAATTGGCCAATTGCTTGCTTAATTTAGAGTTGAACGTCCTGAATAAGGTCCACTTTTTGACTCCAGGTTATCTCTGAATTCTCCTGTGGTGATAATGGCAGGAAGTAGATGCACATCATGCAGCTGTTCCAGAGCTGGTTGACCTTAACGTTTTTGTCTTATAGTGAGGCTTGAATACTGAAGTAGGTTCTACATAGGAATAATTCTGATGGATGTCTAGAAGCTTCAGTTAGGCTATTGACTAATACATGATCCAGCAAAGCTTGCATTGTTGGCAGTCCTGTACTACCTACTTGCCAGTTGCATTTAGGTTGCTACTTAAATTTAAATAGTTGGTTTTTACCTTCCAAGATCTTAAGCAGCTTGTGGTCTATGCACACATGGAACTGGCTATTTTAGAATGAGCCTGTTTAGACATTATGATCAGCAGTAGAGCTCTCTTAAAGACATCTTCATGTTGATAGGGGAGATCTTTCTCCTGTGCAGCTCCCAAGTGCTGGTATGTGCTCCCTGGGATTTGTGGCCAGTCCCCACTTTTTCTGTTCTGGAAAAGAGCCAAGATCTTCTCTGTCACAAAACTTTTTTCCATCTGAATTAAATGATAGTGATTTTTAACCAGCTTTATCCTAGTTTAAACTTAAAAAAAAAAGATTGTTAAACTTTGAGTGGCCTTTGGATTCCAAAAAAGCAGGAATGAATAATGAGGACTAATTTGGCAAATATCAAGCTGTAGTAAACTACATCATATGTTCTAATTTTGAAGGCAGCATCAGAAATCTCCCCAGGAGCATTATAGAAATTTGGGTTGATAAGATGTGCATTCATTAAATCAGGCTCTTTTCTAAAAAGAGCCTGCAGCATTTTTCATCTTTGCTCAAGTCTTGCGGGAATTCAGTGCCTCCTTTTTTTTCCCCATTCATTACAGAGAGAATCACTACTAAAAAAGGCCAGTGTGCAAGGCCTCTATTTACCTGTTGTTCCTACCTGTGAGACACTGCATTAATAACAGCCACTTAATAAAAAAACACTGACCACATTTGCACAGAATGCTTAATTTAAAGTGTATTAGCCTGGGCTCATACAAAATGCTGAAATCATAAATTAACTTAAGAGGTAGAATCTAACACAAGGCTCTAAGCAAAATAAATAAATAATCGTATTTTGAAGTGAATGCAGATATACGTGGTTAAACATGTTTTGCAAATGCACCCACCGAATGCCAAATGTGTGCGTGAACGCGAAAAGCGCGTGAATGCAAACGCACCCAGGTTTGTCCAACCGCAGTTTTGTATGATGCTGAATTCTTGGTACCTTTCTGAGGCCAAGCTGTTAAAACCATGCAGGGTTGGAGAGCAAGATTTTTGAAGAGATAGTCGCCCTCCATATGGACCTGCTTGCAGACCTCTCAAAGGGCGACTAATTGACAATCAGGGGGGGGGGGAACCGACCCATCCTATCCTGCAGCTCGCCTAATTTTAGACGCATCCTAGCTCTTTCTTCTCTCCCTTCCCCATAAATAAATATATAAAAAATATATATATTCAGTTTTACCTCAACGGTTCCCCCCCCCTCCTTCCGCTGCCTCCCCGACCGGAGGGAAAAGCGTGGAAGGGCCCAAAGGCGAGGAGCTGGCTTTACAAGAGACTGAAAAAGGGACAACCTGATTTGCATGTAAACCAATCGAGGCGCTTGGCCAGCCAATTCGCCGAACTGCCCAAACGCGCTTTGACTTGCTGACATCACGCGGGCTCATTAGCATGCAGGCGAAGCGAGGCGAGCTCTGCATCGGCGAGGGTGCTGAGCCCCGGCGCGCGCGAGCAGCCGAGCCCGCCCCGGGCCTCGGAGGCGGCTGCTGCTCTAGCCGCTCGGATTCGGCGAGGGAGGGAGGGAGCGAGCGAGCGAGGATGGGAGGGGCTCCGGACTGGACCCAGCCTGGCTGGCTCGAGCCGGTCATTCGCTAAATCCAGACCGGACTGCTCGGGATTGCTGGAAGAGGCAGCCGACTTGTAGGAACGCAGGAGCGGGGCGGGAGGGCGAGAGAACCCCAACCCCAGCTCGGATCCCGGGGAAAAGCGATGCTGAGCTTTGGAGCCGAGGCGCGGGCTCACTCGCCCCCACCGTCCCGCTGACGGGCAGATATTTTTTTTCTTCCCCCCCTTTCAAGCCACCCTTATGGTTTCGGGGTTTTTTGTTTTTTTGTATGTGAGTGCGTGCCTGCCTACCTCCCGAGAGGCTTTTTTTTTTTTTTTGACAAGAAGCCTGCTGTTGCTCATTTGGAGAAATCTCTCGCTAGCGACTCCGAGGCTTCTGCAAAAACAGAGCGAGAGAGAGACAGAGAGGGGGGAGCGAGATACTTAACCACGCTGTGCTTTTTTTCTGGGGCTTTGCAAGCAGCTAGTCCTCCCCGAAGAAAACTAAAGTCCGTTTGAAAAAAAAAAAGGTAACAGTCGTAATAATAATAATACTAAAGACAGAAAGGAAAGAATTCGTGGAATTGGCGAGAGAGAGCGAAAGAAAGAGGGAGAGAACATTCCTGACGTTGGGAGCGTTGGAGCGGCTGGGGACAGGTAAGGGATGCTGCTGGTTGGGGAGTTCGGTATTTCCGAGGGGGGGGGTCTGGTTGGGAAGCTTCGCAGTCGTAGGATAGGGAGCGAGTCACGTGACAAGTTGGGCTTGGCTTCTCCGCTGGGTTGATTCGGAGCGCGTCCGGTTTGGAAGTGAGCTTCGGATTGGGAAGGCAGCCGCGGTCGAGGATGGCCGCTTAAAGCGGGGCAAGGCTTTGCTCGATGTTACTTTGCATCGCTATCTCCAGCTCAGCTCTTGAGACTCGGAGTGGCAACCGGAGTCTCTTTTTCCGTAGGAGGAGGGAGCAGGGTTGATCTTCTGCGAAGTGCGTGGCAGGCTGCCAGATGTGCAGAAATAGCCCTCAGAGCAGCCTTCCTCCTCTCGGATATTATGCCGGGCTGCTGTGCTGTCTGGCATTGCCACCCTTCATCCGGAAGGCATCAGGTTGGAAAAAGATTCTGTTACATGGTTTGTGGGTGAGGTCGTGTGTGGGTGTGTATTCCCGTTTCATCCCATCTGTTCACTTTTCTTTCCTGCAAGAGTTCGTCATCAGAAATGTTAGTGATTTTAGAGTCACTAATTTAATGGTTTTATATTTATACAGCTAGGAACAAGCCGTGTGGTGGTGGTGATGGGTGATCATTTTCCTGAACAGCCAGCTATGTTCTCTGAAACTTAGGAAGATTTTTTTCCCCTCAGTGGTTTGTTTGTCCTGCTTCTTCTCCCTCAAATCAGTTTCCCCAGACTTGGTTCTTGGGAATGGAATGTATTGGAAATCAACTCCCATGATTGACAACCTTTGAATTATGGAATCATATGAAGATGCCAGTGAGCCTAGCTTGAAAAGTGCTCCTTCCTAGTTTTTGTTTTGTGGTAGTGTCGATGTTTTCTTTAACCCAGTTGTTCCTTGTTAGTGGTCTGTCCTGAACTTATCCTGCTCTTTTTTTAATGGTATTTCACATTCCGCAGAACAGTGCCTGGAGGAAAGAAAATCAGGGTATCTCATTCCAAGAGTTAAATGGGTGGTCAGAGATAGTTGTGTAGCTTTTCCACTGAGGGAGAAAAGTCTGTGCATGTTTCATCTGATTGTTGAAGGATGCTTTTCCATTATCTTCTTGTCATGAGTTTGGGGCCCCTCAACAGAATGATTTTCATTTGCTCCAGGTGATGTGCGAGTTCTTCCCCTGAATGTATTCAAAACCCTGCTCATCATAAGGGACAGCAAATTTTTGAATAAATTACTATATTTAAAAGACTCTGAAGCTTTCTGATGTTAGTGAACAAGTCAGGAACCCCCACAACCATTTATGTGTGTTTTGTTAATCTTAAATCTCAGGAGAGTTTAAATACACAACCTTCCTCTACCTTGCACATGAAGACTGTCCTTGTTGTCGTGGTTTTATATCAAAAATAGCACTGAGGCTGTGGGAGGCGGCGGGGAGGAGGGTGGGGGTCCTTGCAAAACAATTTCCGAGAAGAATTGCCAGAGCAAACATTCGGAATGGAATGTCTAAGATAGTAAAAGGGTTTGGAGGAAGAGAAGCACTGTGAACAATTGCAGAGTGGTAGGAAAGGCATCTGATGCTAGTACAAGCTAACAGAGTGTGGTTAAAAGCTTTTCTAAAGCTTGTCATCATTCTAATGCAACATGGCTTCCAAACAAGAGTTTTGTGTCCGGTTCTAATTCAAGAGTCTCTTTCATCTCATCCTCTGAAGCGCCAACATAGGTGGTGGGAACCTTAGAGGATCCAAAGGCTGCTGCTTGCCAAGGTGGCACGGTGAGATACTATTGTCTTTGTGTGCAATTGTAGAACTCCCAACTTGCTTTCCTTCCCCTTTAGCAGGAGTGCACTTATAAAGCTTGCCATCTACCATCCCCCCCTCCCAAGTTCTCTTCCTTGGCAGCAGATTTAGCTATGCATCAGCATTGAAAATGTTAAAGTGCCTTCATGCTAGAGTTGCAGACATGTAGATGGACTCCAGTAAGGTTTAAAACAAAGCAGGAATCTGGAAGATAGAATAATTCATTCATGGGGAGGGCAAATGGCTCTGTTTATCTAGCGATGAAGGACTTTATTGAGTTGCAATGCTATCTTGCTGATTCAGAAAGTAGGTTTAAAAAAATGTGCACACGCGCACACACACCCAGCATTGCAAGCCTTTCAAAGCACACTCATACTGCACAAAGTGCTGTGGAAATAAAGTATATCCAAAGGTCCATTTCTCCCTAAGATTTCTCTTCCCCCCCCCCATTCTGCCTCCTTGCTAAAAAGTGCATTTAAATGCTAGCATCTGCTCAGTGCACATGACGGTGCGGTTTGCATTGCTGGTAGATCTATGACAGCTCTTGCTAAGTTTGCAAGGTTGCTTGAGGTTGCATTTTACAGCCCTCCCATATGAAAATTTTTAATATTACCCACCTTGCAAAGCCAAGCATTCAAAACCCTTGGGACAAACCTGGTACAAGACTATAAAAGGAAGATAGTAGGAATCATGATCTGATAGATGCACCGGGAGCCTTGCAAATGGATATTATTCTCCGGCATGTATTATTCCCATTTGTCTTAAAGAGCTAAGCTAACTTCACACCCAACTTTGTTGGTGGGGGAACACTTTGTAAGTTTGCAATGTTGAAAGTGTGTCACTTGAAACATGGAGAGCAGGCCGAACGATCCCCCACCACATCTGTAACCTTGCTCTGCTTTCATCCATCACCACCATTTGCCAAAGTTACCCTGCATGTAGGCACAAGAAACAAAAATACAGGGTTGGATTGCAGAGCATCATTAAGATGCCTTTTGTTCTGTGAGATGCAGCCGTGGTTGCAGTGGCAACAAGCTCTGTTATGACACTGCTTTTGAAGCTGTCTGGCACAGACCTGCTAAGTAGGACGTTCCTTCCTGTTCCCAGCTGTGAACCCAATCAGACCCTCATTTCCCAATAGCAATAGTGCTTTCCATCCTCCCCCCCCACCTCCTGCCCCCACACAATTTTCAAATTATAACTGCAGAGGGATAGTGCTTTCAAAAGCTTGCTATCTCTGACTCAAAACAAAATGTAAAGGAATTTAACTAGACATATTCTGGCTTTCACATGTGACTTGGAGAAAAGCTTTCAATGCTACAGCCAAAGTCTTATTGTTTCCTTGGTCCCCGGACAATTGCCCCTACTGTAAAAATGTGAAGGAATTAAACTGAGATAACCACAAGAATTATAGGGGATGCAGCAAAAAAAAAAAAAGGAGAAGAAAGCACTAAGTAATCATCTCTAGTTAGAAGTCCAATTGAATTCCATTGTATGGAAAAGAACTCCACATTTTGTTCTGACAATTTTGCCCCATAAGGTCAAGATGCATTTCTTTATTTAATAATAAATATCTTAGATAGAGCCATGGCATATAGCAGAGATAAGTAACCTATGTGTCAGATATTTTGAATTTCAGCTTCCTTAGGCTCCAGCCAGTAGTTCTATTGGCTAAGGATCATGGGTATTAGAATCCGAAATGGGAACCAGCAGCTTGCTTATGTTTGCCATGTAGCAGTGGCCTATCAAGATGTCCTTGAATTCTGGATAGTATTTTTGGCAACCGTATGGGAGTGGCTTTTAATTCTCCATATATGACAGCAGGCAAAATTCATTACAAACTGATCTGTTTGTTTCCGGAAAGACTGGAAAATCTTGAGCTCTCTTCAGTTAATTAAGAATATAATATTGGAAGCAAATAATTTTTCCCCCTCTTCAGTCTTCCTGTATTGGGGGATCATATTATTCCAGTTGCTATGGCATAAAAATAATTCATTGGCACCAAACTATAGCCAAAATAGAGACATCTGACAGGACTTCAGCAGCTAGTGTTAATTGGGTTTTGGAAAATCACATCAGTGAGACAGGTTGAAATCTTGTAGGAAGATAATTGGATGCCGCTGGACCACTCATGTTTCCTTGGGATGAGCTTCTTTCCATGATAGTAAAATGGGCAAATCTGGGATTAATGCTTTCTGAAGGTCATTTATTTAGGTTGCCTCTACTATCCTAATTAGTATTCCAAGAATTAGCAGTAAAGGAGTCAGAACCAAAAGTATAACAGAGAGAAAAGGCCAAATTGCAAATGATAGCAGCAGCCAAAGACAATGAAAGTCGGAATACTTTTTTATGCATTTTTAAGCAATGAATAATTGTTGCAAGTCAAAGACCTACTCTGAGCAATAATGTTAAAAATGTCAGAGTCTTCATTTCCTTTCACAATAGCACCACAGCCTGGGCAATCAAATATAGAATTGGGCCTCTGATCTTTGCAATTAGGGGAACAAATTTTTTCTTTCATGAAACACAAAGATATGCTGTACATAAAGGATTGCCGTGGTTCTGATAAATGCTGGGAGATGATCTGGCCCCTAAAATATATACTCCTTTTCTTCAAACTATTTCTTGGTCTGTTTCTACTCTCTGAACACTATCTGCAAATCTATTTGAAGCTGACCTTGTTTGTCAGCAAACCTTTTGGGGCACTGCATAATTTTGAAAGCAAGTTGCAGGTGTCATCTGGCTCGCTTTCCCACAAAACAACAATTATGGGGAGTGCGGTTTTTAGCAACAAACTGATTAGATAGTTCTGGCTTGCTCCTTTAGTCTGCCAGATTTGATTACCTTGTTCTGCACCTGCACACACACACAAAAACACATTTATATGTCAACATACATAAGTATGTGTGTGTCTGCCTAAAATAAAGAAGGGAATAATTATAAAGGAATTAGAATGTAGCAAGAAAAGTATAGCATGATCCATCTATAATCAATATATCCACTAAAAATAGATTTTCTAAAAGTTGGTCATTCAATAGTGAAATAAACTTAAGTATGAATAAACTATATTTTATTTTATGAGATACTCTTTTACTATTGCCAGTTGCCATATAACTTTGGACCAGCTTTTAATTGCATATTAGTTTTTATCTTTCCAAGGATAAGTTACAATGCTTTCTCTCAACCCAACCCATCTCAACAGGTTGTGGTTGTGTAGAAAATAGGAGGGGGAGGTGTGTTGGATATATGTTCGCTGTCCTGAGTTATTTGTAAAAATAAAAAAAAGCAGGATACAAATAAAGAAACAACTACCAGGCTGTAATAAAAAAGGAAACAAGGCATTTAGGTCTAATAGATTTTCATTTGGAGATTCAAACAGTGATTTAAAAAAAGCCCCAAGTGCGGTACATAATGATTACATTTTGAATAATTACACTCCATTCCTGAAAGGTTATTTTCCAGAATGTTTGAACACTGCCACCAAAGATGATAGTGAATTTCTTCTTGTATACATTTTGTTCACTAGAAGTTCTTATAGTTATGAACTATATTACAAAATAAATAACTCACGATCACCAGGAGAATCGAATCAGGAAAAACTTTTAATAAAACCAAGTTTTCATCGGAAACTTCCGACATCGTCAGGGTTGGGGCTAGTTGACAGGAGCAACCTATATAAGGCTGCCTATATAGGTTGCTCCCGTCAACTAGCCCCAACCCTGACGATGTCAGAAGTTTCCGATGAAAGCTTGGTTTTATTAAAAGTTTTTCCTGATTGGATTCTCCTGGTGATCGTGAGTTATTTATTTTGTAAAATGAATGTACCCAGGAGTCGTATTTTTACAGATATCACTAATAGTTATGAACTATGTATCTATCTATCTGATTAAGCATTATAGATGTTAAATGCCATCGGTGTACAACCTTTAATTATTTTCTCTTTGGCTGAAACTGATTTTGTAGGTTTAACATACCAGATTAAAACCCATTTAGTTCTCCCAGTATGGGAATATAAGTCCCTTTCTGAGGTTGCTTTAACTCCCTTGGTAGTATATTTGCAGTCATGTGAAAAAGTAAGTACTTTGAGTTCTATGGCTTATGTAACAGAACTTAGTAAAAATCATATGGTCCTTACAAATTCTTAAAAGCAGGTAACAAAACACATGACATAAACACATGACATACAGCATGCCATCATTTATTTTGCAAAAAGAAAGCCAAAATGGAGAAGCCCTGTATGAAAAATTTAAGTACACCTTATGATTCAATAGCTTGTAGAACCACTTTTAGCAGCAATAACTTGGAAATAATTGTTTTCTTTATGACTTTTATCAGTCTCTCACATCATTGTAGAGTCATGTGAAAAAGTAAGAATCCTCTTTACCATGCTTAGTCTTCTCCATTTTGGCTTTCTTTTTCTAAAATAAATAATGATATGGTGTAATATATCATGTGTTGTTGTTCATCTGAGGTTGTATTTACCTACTTTTAAGAATTGCTAAGAACCTGATGATTTTTACTATGTCCTGACTTGTAGAACAATAGAACTCTAAAAGGGTTCTCTTACTTTTTCACATGACTTTAGGTGTGGACAATACTAACTTAGCTATAGTAGAGATCAACCTTTCATAGTTTAAGTTGCAAGTCAATATCCATTGTTCAATTTCTGTTGAAGACCTACATAGTCACTTGGCTGAAATGGACAACCATAGAAATAAAATAATAAAAGTAAAGAAGTTCAGTTTTCAAGGTTGCACTGAAATGAATCAGCTGTAAAACATTTTGCTTCACGTTAACTGAAAAGACTACTGAAATGCTTCCATGTTATAGGTTCACCATTGTGCAATTCTGGAATTATATCAGTTTACTTTTCCCCAGTCCTTAAACTGGGCATATTGTATTTATTTGCATGAAAAGACAAAGCCTAAAATATGAATGGAGGCAGACATTTCCGGATTCTGTTATTTCTATATGTAATTGTGTTTTACTGGGATCATCTTGAGAAAAGATTTTGTGATATGTGTAGGTATGATGTGAATTGCACACTTGAGTCATGTGATACAAAATGTCACAAGTATGCCCTTGGTAGAATGATGTCATGGCACTATGCAGACATCATGTTAGCTGGACTAAGTTGATAAAAAAAGATGAAATGGATTTCATTTTGGTTAACATGGTTGAAATGGTTGAATGTCTAAATATGTTAAAAGAATCTGTGTCTCTTATACTTAAGGAGTATTTAGACTTAATCAAATCAGTGTAAAGGCATTTGTATCCAAAGAGCTGACTCAGATCACCCAACAATTATTGCCCATCTATTATTAAATGCATTTCTTCAACTTCAGCTGATTATTACGAGTAGTGTCAAGCCTCTTTATCTCCCACGGAGCTGTGATTTACTGCTACCTAAACAAATAAGATCCAAAAAAAATCATATCTTCTTATTCCTAGCAAAATATTTAAGTGAATGAGAATTGAAATCTTTCTGATCTGAACTCTTTTGATCAGATCAAAAGAGGTCTAACTTCTTGCTCATAAGCTCAAAATGTTAAAGTTGTAGTTGCCATTGTTAATAATCATTACTAAGCTTGTAACATATTATCATTCCCAATCAACAGCACATACATATAAATATGAACTCTATAAAAATAAATAAATACATGAAAATGCAAGAATGACCTACTTGCAGATGCTAGACAAATTGGCAACAATCTTTTGACTGGCTTTAACACAGAGAGCCAGATAACATGTCAGGAATAACAGATTGCTTATCTTAAGTTTTTTTTTTTTAAATGAAAATCTTCTGAAACTCCAGAAAAAATAAGGTAAACAAGGTAACAGGTATCTCTCTATAAAAATGTAGTAGTCTGGACAATCGTATCTCCTGGATGGTTTAATTGGGTTTCAGCACAATTGCAGGGGATTAGCCCAGATCAGACTTTTTGAACTTTTTCAGGCTGTATAATCTGTTATTTTAAAAATCAAAAGAAGAACCCTTGATTGAGAGTCAGAGCTCTGGTAATAGAAAATTGGCTGCGTTTGAGTGAATTTACTTTTGCCTCCTTAGTCTCTCAGGAGCCGTGGGATTCTACAGAACACAGTTGGTAAAAGCGTTAGATCCATTCTTGTGTGTCCTTCCAACTCTAGAATTCAACGTTTCTGTGATTCACTAGGAAAGAACAGGGCCAACTGTTTCAGCAGCTCCAGAGCCTCAAGGAAAAATGCATTCATTAAAAGGCAAATTATTAAATCTGCCATCTAAGGAAACAGATGGCAGGACGTCAAAGATGCTCAGGAAAATGCTTTCCAGAAGTTGGGCAGAAATAAAACAGTATGGCAACACGATAGTTCACGGCAGAGTTACAGGTTCCTATATTTTAAAGTTTGGTTTTGGTTTTTAACCTAATTCATTTCTGATACTTTAGAGCCAAATACTCTAGCACTGTTGCTGTTCCTGGAAGTTTTGTGGCAAGATAATATGACATAAGTTTCCCTGGAATGGCCCTCATCCATTTCAACTGGAAATTATCAGTAAATATCAGAGGAGGCAGCCCAGGTGGAGGATATTTAACCTTAACCAGAAGTTAGGCACTGCTTTCAGTGCTGAGGAATTCAGTGTCAAAGCAAAAAGATATCTGGGTGTTTGAAACATTAAAATGCAATGCACTCTACATGGGGCTGCCTTTGAAAAGTATCCAGAAGCTTCCGTTGATTCAAAATGCAGCAGCCCACATGGTTTTGTGCAAATCTGGATTTGCACACGTGTCACCTGTCTTGCTGGAGTTGCATTGCTTGTTGATTTGCTTCCAGGTCCAATTTAAGGTGCTAGTTGTCACCATTAAAGCCCTACATGGCTTTCTTCTTCTTCTTCTTCTTCTTCTTCTTCTTCTTCTTCTTCTTCTTCTTCTTCTTCTTCTTCTTCTTCTTCTTCTTCTTCTTCTTCTTCTTCTTCTTCTTCTTCTTCTTCTTCTTCTTCTTCTTCTTCTTCGTCTTCTTCTTCTTCTTCTTCTTCTTCTTCTTCTTCTTCTCCTCCTCCTCCTCCTCCTCCTCCTCCTCCTCCTCCTCCTCCTCCTCCTCCTCCTCCTCCTGCCATATCCGTTATTGGACGTTGGCGATCATGTTGGCTTTGGACTAGGTTATTTGCAGGGCAGTCTTTTCCCAATTACATCTACCTGACCCACCTGAGCAGAGTGATAGGATAGGTTATGGGTTCTCTCTTTTAAGGAGGGCCGTCTAGTGGGACCAAAAGGAAGAAACTTCTCTGTGGTGGCTCTCTCCCTGTGGAACATCACCCTTGTGCAGAAAAGATTGCCCCCCACCTTGATATTCTTTTGAAGAATATGGTTTTGCTAATGGTTTTGTGGACCCCAAGGTGGTATGAAGTTCATTAAGTGTTTTGTTTGATTTTTGTCGCCAGGAGAGTGCAGGTTTGTTGGGTTTTTGTATTTAGGGTTTTATTTCTGTAAGCCACCTGCAGTCATGGTGAGTGAGTTGGACAGCCAAATGCATTTTATAGATAAAGAAACAAGCAAGAAAATACATCCTCTCAAACCCTAGTCCAGGGGTAGGCAACCTTGGCTCTTTTATGACTTGTGGACTTCAACTCCCAGAATTCCTGAGCCAGCCATGCTGAGGGGAAAGGGAGAGGTTTCCAAGCTGAGCCATGCTGGCTCAGAATTCTGGGAGTTGAAGTCCACGAGTTAAAAAAGAGCCAAGGTTGCCTACCCCTGCCCCATTCCATTTTTAGCCTTACTTAGGCTTTTCAAAGCAGTTGGGATAACAATCTTCTTGTAAACAATTTTGTGGTAGAAAGTTGCCTTATTTCAAGTAGAGATAAAAACTGATTTGTTACTGTGTTCCATTAAAGTTCTTTTTCAAGCTCCTGATCTTGAGATTCTGAAAAGGGAAAAACCTCCCTGTAAGATGTTTCTCAATTAATCACTTTTCTAAGGCCCAAAGTCTAGGACTGTAGGAGTTTCAAAAGTTGCAATATTTAGCATATTATCCTCATTTGGAGACAAAAATACTTTAGTTTCATTAAGAAGCAATAATTTAGCAATATGGCAGATGCAGAATTTTTGTGTGCAACCCTTTCTGTATCATCATATTGCCATCCAAAGTTTTATTTCTTAAAAAAGATATTTTTTTTTTAAAAAGAAACTATCTCTAGGTACTTCAGTGGCACAGAAAGTCCCCAAAATAACAGTAAAATATGAAGTGTACATGAAAAATAGAACTAAAACATATGTAATATAAACATAGAAAAAAGTAAATAAGGTACAATTAGATATGTTTTCAAGGTCAGCTTTAAAAAAGTATTCTAAACCATGTTAAAAGAAGTGAAGAGCAGTGATTATTTATTCCATCCCCATCATTACCATCCTTCACAGTTAAATCATTTAGCTGGACAGTTGGACACAATTCTACATTTTTATTTTCCAAAAATATTTCTGGGGTTTATGAACTCCAAATGTTTCTTTGTTAATGAATATGATAATTTAGAATAAATATAAAAACATGGTCTTAGGAGTAAGGCCATAATTTAATACATGCCAGCTTTCCATTTATATAAATAAAAACACAAGAAGCTTTGAAAAGAATAAAATCAGCTAGCCAATAATAGGGCCAAGGAGCCTGAGGGTTGAACCCCTGGGTACCTCATTAGTTCTGTGTGCGTTAGACATTAAATCCAGTTACTGCCAACCTAGTAATAAGAAAGGAACATTTTATTGGCAATGAGCATAGTTTGCAATACATGTAGATTAAGCCAATCCCCACTGTCTCCAGATAGAGCAGAGCAAAATTCCTGTCTGTAGCCTGGGAAAGCCACTACCAGCGAGAACAGATAAGTACTCAGCCAGATGGACAAATGGCCTGGTTTAACATAAGCCAGTGTCTTGTGTTTCAGCATCCCACTCAGCAATTTATTTCCTGTGACTTGCAAGTCACAGGAACACATGCCCCAGTTGGAATAGTCATTTGCTCATAGTTTGCTTATTCAAAGGGCTTCATGAGAATCTTACTGAGTTTTCTGGATTTAATAAAGCTCTTGGACAGCGTTTCGCATCTGATGCAGAACAGTTATGTTAGCGTGAGTTTCTGTATTTCATTTCCATGACAGGCCAATGAATAGGCCAATCAGGAATTTACAGTTTACATTATATAGATAATGCATTCTGAGATTTAAGTGCAGTTCTACACTTCCTGATGTGCAGGACTTCAGTTCCTGTAATCCCCCAGCCAGCATGTAGATATATTAAAAAACAGGCACTGGCAGGGCACACAGTCTTTAAAAAAAAAGAATAGAAAAGAATAAATGAACAAAGAAGAAAGGGGGGGAGTATTTAAAAAAATTATTACAAATCTGTCTGTATTGAGATTAAAAACAGGCCACCTATTACGTTTTCCTTTTCTGAGTCTTTTCCCTTTGGATATACTAAAGCTTATGTCTTCATTTTTGATGAGCACCTTTGAGCAAAGGATTATTATTACTATTATTATTATTATTATTATTATTATTATTATTATTATTATTATCGTCATCATCATCTTTATAAGTCTGTCCAGAGGGTAAGGGCTGTTGCCCAGATTTTGAAACAACTGGACATCCTCATCTCCATAAGTATTATAACTATGAGAAACACTTCCCCCCGCCCCCGAAAACTGGAACTTACTTTAATGAAATTCCTTTCTTTAAGTTTCTGTATTTCTAATATGAAATATTGTACAGGTAATCCTCGACATACAACCACAATTGGACCACAATTTCTGTTGCTAAACAAGGCAATTTTTGAATGAGTTGCGCCTAATTTTTCAATCTTTTTTTTTAAAACCATGGTTGTTAAGCAAATCACAGCATTTATTAAATGAAACATGAGGTTGTTAAGAGAATCCTGCTTCTCCCATTGACTTTACTTATCGGAAGCCAACTGAGAAGTTGCAAATGGTGATCACATGATCCCAGGATGCTGCAACTGTCATAAATACACGCTGGTTGCTAAGTGCCTGAATTTTAATCACATGACCATGGAGATGCTGCAACAATTGTAAATGTGAGGACTACTTATAAGTAATTTTTTTCAGAGCTGTTGTAACTTCGAAGAGTCGTTAAACAAATGAAGAGTCGTTAAACAAATGGTTGTAAGTCGAAGACTATCATGGAGAGGTGGGTGGCAAATAAGTTTAATAAAATAAATAAGTAAATAAAATTCACTCGCATTGCACTGTGAACCTACTTGCATCTATGTATAATCTATTGATTTTTTTTTTACCCTTTGGTTGGTTCTGGTATCATTTGATGATGGAGTAGTACATACATGTTTATTATTATGGTTTATAAACTGTATAAACCATTATCCCGAGAAAGCGTATTGGGGTGCAAAAGCCATAGCAATAACACTTACATTTATATACCGTTTCATAGTGCTTAGCCCTCTCTAAGTAGTTTACAGAGTCAGCCTATAGCCCCCAACAATCTGGGTCTTCATTTTACCGACCTTGGAAGGATGGAACGCTGAGTCAACCTTGAGCCGGTGACAGTCGAACTGCTGGCAGTGGACAGAATTAGCCTGCAATACTGCATTTTAACCACTGTGCCTCCACGACCACTGTATTACTGCATGCATATATGACATAGCCCTGTTTTTTACTCATCACTTCAAGAGAAATGTTATCTCAAGAGATGCTAGTAACTTGGTATATAATTATCGAAACACGGCGGGATTCAGCAGATAAGAATCTGAAGACGCACTTGCATGAAGCAACCAAGCCCAAATAAATTAAAAGTCAATCCCATGGTGGACCTGGGGCTTTCGTAGGAAATTTGCTGAGGTCAGCTTGTTTTGGGCTCTTGTGACATTAAATAGTAAAAAGTCTAGTAAGGCAATCCAGTTTGGCAGAATTCAGAATCTGAAGATCAGACTGCCTGGTTGCTGTTTTGGGAGTTCTTGGCACTGCCTGTTCTCCGGGCACACTGCCACATCCCACAGACTCTCTGGCAGCTGAGCAGGACCCATTCCTGATGCCTCAGATCCTTTCATTCATATCAGTCCCTCAAGGAACGACTTTGTGTGTACTGGTTTGTGGCCACCGCATGATATTTGGCCTCAGTCTAGCATGGTAATCCTTTCAAGTAAACACAGGTTCATTGGAATCCAATTTTCCTAGCTGGTTCTGCTATGAATCTTTTATAGCGTCTTTTGTGTAGAGAATTACATTTTCTTTCTTTTTTCTTTTTTTTTTTGTAAAAGATTTTTTATTTTCAATTTTTCATTACATTCATAAAAATACTTCAGATAAAGAATAAAGTAAATTTATACATACAACTTTCGGTATTGCTCACCCATTTCCCCCCAAACCGCATCCACCCTCTAACCTCTTCTCTCACTTTCCACTTTCCCTCTTCTTCCTCACTCTCCCCCTCTCCTCCTTCTCCTCAACCTTCCTACTTACTTGTCCCCTTCTTCCTATCTTCTCCAGATGCGATCCAGGGGAAATGCCTGAGCAATTCCTCTCTCCAAGTTAAAACATCAATATTATATACAAAAAAAACAACTATTTCTACTTATCTGACCTATTTAACCTCCAACCCATCCTCCCCCACCCCTCCCCCCCAACTTCCCAGAGCCAAGTACAGGGTTATACAAACATATTAAACATAATCTACTTAAGTTTACTAATTATACAATAACCAAAATCATACTAACCCTTAACTCTCTTCAAACTTTAACATCATAATTTTATAAACAAATCCATTACTCATAAAATAAATGAAATTCTCCAGCACTGGAGATGGATAATCCACGCAGTGGGTTGAGACTGTATTCCTGGCCAATCAGATCAGTCAGCCAAAGTTGCCACGCCCCGTCTTGGACCATGATCCTTAGTCTTGACTGATCTCGCCATACAGACAGACCTACAACTTTGGCTCCTGGGCAGGTATAGTTCCTTTCCATTGGGGGGGATTTTTTCTAGTAGCTGAAATTGCTTAGTTTAAAAGTTAATTAGAGATAATTTAATTCAATTTAATTGATTACTCAAAAATTTCCTTGCTAAATTGTAAGACTCAGGAAGTCAGATTCCTACAGGGGAAACCACCCCCACTTAAAAGGGGGAAATCCCTAACTGCCCTCCCTAACCCAAACCCCAGCCACCTTCCAGCAGCCGGCAGCCGCCTTAAACAAACGGGGAGGCTCGGGCAACCCCTCGCATTTAAAACAAACAAAACAAAAAAGACAGAAAGGCAAGCAGTTAGCGAGGGAAGCGGAGGACAAAGGGGACGCATGCTGGGAGGGAGATTGATTAAGGGAAACAGCTGGCGTGCGAAGGAGCAGTCTTTCACTCCAGGCTGCTCAGGATTTTTTAAACGAGGCGCCATTGTCTGCACAGCTGGAAGCACGCGCAGCTCTTTGTTACAACCGCACGTGGCATAGGCAGCCTTGTTAACACATGCGCAGTAGTCTCCTGGCAGCGGCAGCCATATTTTTTGTCCAAACAGGGGAGTTAAAGCTCCCTGAGAAAGCTAGGTTCAGCCGCTGGAGTGAATTAATAGGCAAGCAGTACTGGGGTACTAAAGCATCTATTATTCATTCATAGACATTCAAATCAGACACATAGCTACTGGTTCCAGGACTTGGTATCTTCTACCTAAAGTAAATAAGAACCTTTCATAACTAACCGTGTTTAGTTGCCTTTAGCTCCTTCCAGACTTCGGGTCCCCCATTAGTGGCCCGTACGCTTCTGGATTTAGTGGTGGGTTCCAGGCATCCCCAGTCGCGTGCCTGTCCTTACCCACCATAGTCAAGCCGGGTTCCAGGCATTCCCATTAGCGTGCCTGTTCTTATCCATGCACAGTGACTAACTCTGACAATTTTGCAGAGTCTGCTCCTGAGTTCCAGACGCCCCCAGTAGTGCGCCTGTCCTTACTCAAAGTTGGAGCTCTCCTACTACCTGGGTCCCCCCTATCGCGGCCCAGCGTTAGTGGAGAATGGAGGAAGCAATCATTCCCTCCACTGGAGCCCCGCCTTCATCCTCTGGAGCACCTGCTTCAGAGGATTCGGAATCCTCTGCAGCCCCTAGAAGGCTGCAAGGAAGTCATCAAAGAAGGCTGACAAACAGGCAATCAGAAGACACCAAGCCCTAGAAAAAGAGTTCGACAGAGCCCAGAAAAGGGCCAGAATTGAAAATAGGCAGAATGGGGGAATAGGTCCTGATCTACCGCTGGGTCTCCCTTCATCCCCACGGGCCATTTGGTCATTAGGGAACTCATCACAGTCCCAAACAGAGGGTGGGATAGGCGAATTCTCATCGCTCTCCCGATCCCCCTCCCCACGGAGGTTACAGGAAACCCCGAGGACCATGCTAACCACAGCACCTGCAGGGTCGCAGGCAATGGTCACTCCTCCTGCATTGACGGGGGATCTGCTAGCTACCCTAATAGCACAGGCAGTGGACCGTGCATTTGAGGCCAGGGCTCAAACTTCAAAAGCCAAGCCTCTAGGACTTAGAACGAGGCATCGGGAGGAAACGGAGGACCATCAGGACCTCTCCTCCATCTCAGACTCGTCGGTCTCTGAGGAAGCTTACCTGGACCAGCCAGGTACGTCACAAGGGATTCAAATGTCTGAGGAGGAGGAGGACACCTCACCTCAAGGGCCGTCCTTCAGCGGCCTGTTTAACCCTTCTCTTTTTGTTACTATTCTGCGCAAGGCTGAGGCCACAGCCCATCTGGGGCATGGGACACCAGCGGAGCCTGTCACAGTTGACACGGAGGCTGAGCCGACGTTCGCCGAAAAGGTAACCACTCAACACCGCATACCATGCCCGACCATGTTCCTAAACACAATAAGGAAACAGTGGGCAGCGCCAACCTCCCTACCGCTTCCTAGCAATGCGGAGAGGAAGCTATTTAACGTAGCAAGGGAGCTAGAGGGAACATTGGAGGTGCCGGTGGTGGACGAACCCATAGGTCCCCTGATATCGGACACGGCCATATCAGGAGATTTTGCTGAGGCTCTTAAAGCCGAGGACCGAAAGAGTGAGTCCAACTACAGGAGAACGCACCAGGCAATAGCTTGGGCTACCAGGGCGTCTACCTCCGCGTCCTTTTTCACCAGAGCCACACTTTGTTGGCTCCGTGAGTTACAGGGCCGGGTTCCCATGGAGGATATACGCACTCACCAGGAACTCAGCAAAATGGTAGCGGCCACGGAATATGCGTCGGACGCAACACTTTTAGCGACCAAGTTTTCAGCCAAGGCAATGGCGGCAAACAACACGAGCAGGCGCATCCTCTGGCTAAAGAACTGGCAGGCGGATACCAAATCCAAGTGGAAATTGGCTTCGGCTCCGTACCAAGGGGCAAAGCTGTTTGGTGAGGCACTAACGCCATACCTGACAGAGAACAAGGACAAGCGCAAGGTCCTTAAACACATGCTTAAAAGGCAGGACAAGAGACCCGGCTCCTGGGGAAGGAAACAATCCTTTCGTACGGAAGCCAGGGTCAACTACTTTCAAAATTCCCAACCCTTCCAAGCTAGACAGGATAGGGAAAGACAGGGGGACAGACAGAACACAAGACATAGGCAAACACAGGGAAGACGGCCCTTTCGGGGGAACAACCGCCCCTTCCGCCGTACCAGATGACTCCCGCCCAGACCTTCCCATAGGGGGCAGACTAGCAGGGTTTGCTCCCCAGTGGGAAGAGACCACCACGGACGTATGGGTCAGGAACACCATACGTCATGGTCTATCTCTAGAATTTCTCTCAAAGCCCCCGAACCGCTTCCGCCCGTGCCCCTGTCCCACAAACCCAACAAAGAGAAGGCTCATGAACGAGGCCGTTCAGCACCTTCTAAACATACGGGCCGTAGAGCCGGTGCCTATGAACCAGAGAGACCAGGGGTTTTATTCTATCCTCTTCGTGGTCCCAAAACCCTCAGGGGGTTAGAGAGCCGTTTTGGATTTGAAAAGGCTAAATTTCTACATAAAATACCGCAAATTCAAAATGCAGACACTACGCTCCATCCTTGGAAGCGTAAGGAAAGGGGATTTTCTGGCATCGATCGACCTCACGGAGGCATACTTGCACATCCCTATCTCTCTGGCTCACCGCCGCTTTCTACGGTTTGCCTACAGGGGGCACCATTTTCAATACAGGGCACTTCCATTCGGCCTGTCATCAGCGCCCAGGGTGTTCACCAAGATTCTGGCGGTTCTGGCAGCACACCTAAGAAACGTACCAGTCAGAGTCCAGTGCTACCTGGACGATATTCTAATCCAGTCATCGTCCGCCCAGCAGTCTCGGGCGGACCTAAAGTTAGTGATAAAACTGCTGCAGGACCACGGCTTCTCGGTGAACTTTCCAAAGAGCCATCTAACCCCAACTACGAGAATACTCCACCTGGGAGCGGTCATAGACACAAAGGAATGCAAGGTGTACCTATCACAGGAACGCCTCAGCAGCATAAAGAAAGCCGTAAAACAGGTAAGCCGCGGTCAGTCAGTGACGCTGGTCTGCCTCTCCCAGCTGCTAGGGAAGATGATATCGACCATAGCAATAGTTCCTTGGGCAAGGCTGCACTCAAGAGAACTGCAATGGTTCATGCTCCCGTTTCAGAGACAACAAATCAGTGCATCCCGGAAGAGGGTAGGCATACCTCTGAGAGTACGACACTCCCTCAGGTGGTGGCTATCTCCAGCTCTCCTCAGGGGGTCCCCCTTCAGGGAACCAGACAGAGTAGTAGTCACAACAGATGCGAGCTTATTCGGCTGGGGAGGCCACTTGGGGACCAAGTGGACACAGGGCCGCTGGTCAGCGGTGGATCTCCGACACAACATAAACTGGCTCGAGCTGCGGGCTATTCACCTAGCGTTAAGGCATTTTCACAGCAGCATAAAAGGCAGGCACGTACTGGTCCTGACGGACAACGTGACAGCCAAGGCCCACATAAACCGTCAGGGGGGCACACACTCTCGCTCGCTCTCGGCCGAGGCCCTCCTACTGGGGGCCTGGGCGGAACAAAATCTGGCCTCCATAAAGGCCGACCACATATCGGGGGAGGCAAACATCCAAGCAGATCTGTTGAGCAGATCAACAATAGATCACTCGGAGTGGCAACTACACCCGAGGATCTTCAGGGAGGTCTGTCACCGCTTCGGGCTTCCCCAGGTGGACCTTTTTGCCTCTCCTTCCAATGCCCACCTAACTCGCTTCTTCTCCCGATTCCCATCCAAGGGAGCAGAGCAGACGGACGCGTTACGGAGCCCATGGCCAAGGGGGCTCCTGTACGCGTTTCCACCATTACCTCTCCTTCCGGCGGTAGCACGCAAGATTCTGCGGGAAAGGGCCGAGGTAATCCTTGTGGCCCCTTATTGGCCAAGGAGACCTTGGTTCGCAGACTTGAGGAGTCTCTCCCGCACGAATCCATGGCGGATTCCTCCGGAGAGGATCTCCCTCAAGCAGGGGGAGATCTCCCACCCAGAGCCACAATGGCTACAACTAGCCGTCTGGCTCTTGAACGGTCAATTTTAGCCAAGGGGGCTTGCTCACAGGGTGTAATTAGGGTCATACAGGCATCAAGGCGCCCCTCCACGAACCGTATCTACGAGGCCACGTGGAGAAGCTTCCAATCATGGTGCTCTAAACAGGAATTGTTACTCGAAGGGATCACAATTCCCAAGATCCTAGAATTTTTACTAGATGGCCTAGAGAGGGACCTCTCGCCAAACACGCTGCGCAGGCAAATCGCCGCCCTCTCAACTATACTTTCTGCCAGCCCCGGTGAATCCTTGGGCAAGCATCCCTTAATACGATCCTTCCTCAAGGGGGCTGCGAACATCAGACCGCCAACCGTGCACAGGTATCCATCGTGGGAACTACCACGAGTACTACAAGCTCTTACCAGAGCGCCCTTCGAACCACTCAAAACATGTGACATTCGCTATCTGACCCATAAGGTAGCATTCTTGGTAGCCATCACGTCAGCTCGGCGGATATCCGAGTTAGCTTCTCTCTCAATGAGGAAGGACCTGTGCCATTTTCACAGGGACAAGGTAGTCCTAAGAATAGACCCTTCATTCATTCCAAAGGTCAACTCCCTTTTTCACAGATCACAGGAAATAGTCCTACCAGACTTCTGTCCAAACCCAGCTCATCCCCTGGAGCAACAATGGCACACCTTGGACGTACGAAGGGCACTAAGACATTACATTTCGCGCACAGCGGAATTCCGACGCTCGGAAGCGCTTTTCATATCCTTCCACCCCGCTACTAGGGGCCGGAAGGTCTCGTCCTCTACCATCGGTAGGTGGATTAGGGCATGCATCACTGGGGCATACCAGGCGGAGTCCTTGCAAGTCCCCAAGCATATCACGGCCCATTCCACAAGGAGTGCTGCCACCTCAGCAGCATGGGCCATGCAGGCTTCTATTGAAGAGGTATGCAGGGCAGCCACTTGGGCCTCGCCCTCTCCATTCATTCGTCATTACAAAATCGACAAGTACTCCTCTGCAGAGGCCTCCTTCGGTAGGAGGGTTCTCCAGCAGGTTCTAGACCAAAGTTGCACACGGGACCAGTCTATTCCCCAACCCAGGGGACAATAGGCTTTGGTATGTCCCACTGCGTGGATTATCCATCTCCAGTGCTGGAGAAGGGGCGTTGACTTACCTGAACGCCTTTTCTCAGCACGGAGATGGATAATCCACACCCACCCTTATAGACTAGGATAATAGGGTATATTTAGTGGAGCCAAAACGTCTTACTGTCAGTCAATGGCTGCGCTTGAGTCAAGACTAAGGATCATGGTCCAAGACGGGGCGTGGCAACTTTGGCTGACTGATCTGATTGGCCAGGAATACAGTCTCAACCCACTGCGTGGATTATCCATCTCCGTGCTGAGAAAAGGCGTTCAGGTAAGTCAACACCCCTTTTGTAGTTCCATATTTCTTCTGAACATATTCTATCCATCTTCTCCATACAGTAACATATCTCTCTTGTGAATGATCCTTTAAATAAGCAGAAATTTTAGCCATTTCTGCTAAATTAGAAACCTTAAATACCCATTCTTCTAAAGATGGCAGAGTCTTTCTTCCAATATTGACCCACCAATAATCTTACTGCTGTTATTAAATTCAACATTAAAATAGTTTCTTTAGCATCAAAATCCACAAAAATACCCCAAAGAAATAATTGTGGAGTAAACTTAATCTTCCTCTTAAAAACCTTTTGAATGTTCCACCAAATCATAATCCAAAAGGCTTTAATATTTTTACAAGTCCACCAAACATGAAAATAAGTTGCATCCAAGCTACCACATCTCCAACATTTAGGTTGCAGTTTCGGGTACATACAAGACAACTTTTTATAAAAATTTTCCCTCAAATTTTGGGCCTGCGTAAATTTAACATTTCTAATCCAAATTAACTCCCATAAATCCAATAAAATCGGTTCCTGGATATTCTGAGCCCATTTAATCATACAATCTTTTACTAACTCTGTTTCCGAATCCAATTTTATTAACTCATTGTAAATTCTTTTAATATGAGCATATTTCTGATCTTTAATCTGAATTACCAAATTTTCATTTGCTAAGGTGATTCCCACTTTCTTATCTAAGGTCCACCTCTCCACTATTTGCAAATATTGAAACCATGATTGTAAAATATTTTCTTGCCTTAACAAATCTGAAGACTTTAGTTACCAATCAGTACCCGACCAAATAAGTAATTCTTTATACGAAATATTATCAAAATTCACCCCCTTAGAAACCCCCTGAATTGCTTGTCCAGGAATCCCCCAAATACGTATTTTATAATTTAACTTATAATAATACTTCTTCCAAACTCGAAGTAAAGCATTTCTTAAAATGTGTGACTTAAAAACCAGATCTACTTTCTTGTCAAAAATTAAATATGCATGCCAACCATATAATAAATCCCAACCTTCGAGAGCAAGAATATTTTTATTTGTTAAATTAGGTCAATCACTTACTAAAGTTAAAGTGGCCACATCATAATATAATTTCAAATTAGGTTCTTTAAGTCCACTTCTTTCTCAAGTGTCTTGCAAAATCTTAAACTTTACCCTTGACTTCTTCCCACCCACGATAAATTTATTGATACCTTTCTGCCACTCATCCAAATTAGCATCCTTTTTTAAGATAGGTATCTTCTGAAACAAAAAAACAAACTTTGGTAGAACATTCATCTTTACTACTGAGATTCTCCCCAGCAACGATAGTTGTAATTTTTGCCAATCATTTAAATCTTTTTGTACTATTACCCGTAAGTGTTCATAATTATTCTTACACAATTTTCCATTAAATGTTGTGATATATACTCCTAAATACTTAACCTTATTAACTACTTCATAACCTGTTGCTTCAACTATAATATATTTTCCCTTCATAGACATATTTTTCAATAATATTTTAATTTTGTTCTTATTCACCTTAAAACCAGAGACCTGTCCATACTGCGCTAAAATTTCAACCAAGTCTCTGACCAAATCTGTTGGGTGGGATAACGTCATAACCAAATCATCAGCAAAAGCTCTCAGCCTATAATCAATCTTATTTATTTTTATTCCCTTTAATCTAGATGAATCTCGAATTTTAATAAGTAAAATCTCCATTTTAAATATATCTGTTAATCCCGCATTAATTATAATTTGTGCCGATTGTTGCTGATATATGGCCTTGAGAGCACACAAAAATTTGTCTCCAAAGTTCATTTCCTCTACAACTTTCAATAAAAATTTCCAATCTAATTGATCAAAAGCTTTCTCAGCATCTATAAATATTAAAGCAACAGGGATTTGGTTGTTCTTATCCAAATACTCTAGTAAGTTAACAATTTGTCTTACATTATATTTCATATATCTTCCCATTATAAATCCAGATTGGTCAGTATGAATCAATTGTTTCAAAACCTACATTAATCTATTTGCCAGTATCTTTGCAAAAATCTTATAATCTGTATTTAAAAGAGATATAGGCCTATAATTTCTAGGTTGGGACAGATCAGTCAGCCAAAGTTGCCACGCCCGTCCTGGACCACGAGATTCCTAGTCTTGACTGATCTCGCCCAGCGACCAGACGTGCAATTTTGGCTCCTAGGCAGGTACAGTTTCTTTCCCATTAGTGGATTATTTTTTCCAGTAGCTGTGAGTCTTAGGCAGAAAGTAATTGGCATCAATTTATTTGACCTAGTCTAATCTACCTAAATTCTAAATTCAGGATCTAAATTCTAATTAGTCAGGATTCTGGGAGTCAGATTCCCAGGAGGGAGCACCACTCTCATTAGGAAGGAGTGAATTCCCTACTTCCCTCCCCCATCTAAACCCCAACCTCCGTACCTTTGTTGATCAGCGGGACCGTCTAAAGCAGACGGCTCAGCTGTTTAACGGAGTTTAGACGAACAGAGACTTTCACAAAGCCGAACCTTTCTTAGCTCAGAAATAGTGGAGGGCAAGAGAATTCATGCGGGGGGGGGGGGTAAGCGATAGGGACCATTTGGATCGGCGCGGATCAGCTGATAGAGTGAATCGGCATTTTCATTCACCAGAGAGCTCCTGGATCATTTAAACGAGCCAACATTACCGGAGCAGTCCAAGCGCAAGCGCGGCCCCTTTGTTCTAGACGCACGTGGCTCAGGAAGCAGAAGAAACCTATGTGCATGCGTGGCAGCTTCTAATGCATGCGCAATAGCTTCCTGAGGGCGGCGGCCATATTAGGAGACACAGGGGAGTCTCTGCGCATGCGCAGCATTCAATTGCGCACGCGGGGCCATAACTTTCACTCCCGGCCACAATTAAGGAGCCTTCCATTCATCCGGACACAGGATTAAGAGGCCAATATAGAAGTACAATATCAGCGGACCTAGTACCTTAATCAAATTATGGAGGGCTTATTCAGCAGAGAACAGAAGAGCCCGAGCATAGGTTATCTATATACCACAACTTCTCTTTCCAGGACTTGGTGCCTCCACTCCTAGAGTTGATTAACGAAATTAATGTTAAGATCAGATTAATTAGATTTCTAATTCTGGCTCCATCCGGATCTCAGGCCTTTCCATTGGTGGCCTGTAAGTGTCTGGATTGTCAGTCCCTGGGTTCCAGGCATCCCCGGTCATGTGCCTGTCCTTACCCACGGAAATCTAAGCTGGGTTCCAGGCATCCCCATTAGTGTGCCTGTCCTTAGCCGTGCACAGCCATTAATTCGAGACCGATCACGGAGGCTGTACCTGGGTTCCAGGCGTCCCCTGTAGTGCGCCTGTCCTTATCCAAAGGTATGCTCTCTTACTACCGGGGTTCCCCTATCGTGACCCTGCGCTAGTGGAGAATGGAGGAAACTATCATTCCCTCTACCGGAGCCCTGCCTTCAACTTCAGGCGCGCCCGGTTCAGGGGGTCTGAAATCACAACAGCCTCCAAGATCAAGGCTGCCAAAAAGTCATCCAGGAAGCAGATAAACAGGCAATTAGGAGGCACCAAGCCCTAGAAAAAGAATTCATCAGGGCCCAGAAAAGGGCCAGAATAGAAAAAAATCAGAATGGGGGACTAGCTCCCGAACTACCACTGGGGGTCTCATCATCCCCACTGGGTGTTTGGTCAACTGGGGAATCATCTCAGTCTCCAGCGTGAGGTGGGACAGGTGAGTTCTCATCCCTATCCTGATCTCACTCGCCACGTAGATCACAGGGACCCCTTGAGGCCACATTTACACCTGCAACAGCAGGGACTCAAAAGAATCCGGCCCCACCTATCCTATCGGAGGACCGGCTAGCGGCCTTAATAGCGCAAGCAGTAGACCGCGCCCTTGAGACCAGAGCCCATGGCATCAATCTGGCAGCTCACAAACATAAATCAAGCCACCAGGAGGAAACAGAGGACCAACAGGGTCCCTCTTCCCCCTCAGGATCATCCCTCTCCGATGACTCTTACCTTGACCAACCAAGCACATCGCAGGAGATCCTAATGTCCGAAGAGGAAGACAAGCCACCTGAGGTGCCTTCCTTTAACGGCCTCTTTAACCCTTTTCTTTTTGTCACCATACTGCGTAAGGCAGAATCCACGGCTCATCTTGGTCAGGGGACCCCAGCAGAACCCACCCCACCCGACGCGGAGGCCGATCCCAGGTTCGCCGAAAAGGTAACCACTCAACACCGCATACCTTGTCCGGCCCTGTTTCTAAACGCAATCCGGAAACAGTGGACATCACCTGCTTCTCTCCCTCTTCCAAGCAATACTGACAAGAGGCTATTCAACATAGCCAAGGATCTAGAGGGGGCATTGGAGGTACCGGTGGTGGACGAGCCCCTATGGCCCCTGATATTGGACACGGCCATATCAGGGGATTTCTCAGAGGCCCTTAAGGCCGAGGACCGGAAAGATGAGTCCACCTACCGGAGAACGCACCAGGCAATAGCATGGGCTACTAGGGCAGCTACCTCTGCCTCCTTTTTCAGCAAAGCCATACTCTGCTGGCTCTGGCAATTACAAAGTCGAGTACCTGTGGAGGACATCTGCACCCAACAAGAACTCAGCAAGATGGTAGTAGCCACGGAGTATGCGTCGGACGCAACACTCCAAGCGGCCAGGTTCTCAGCCAGAGCAATAGCGTTAAACATTACGGGCAGACGCCTTCTCCGGTTAAAACACTGGCAAGCTGATGCCAAATCCAAATGGAAATTGGCTTCGGCCCCATATCAGGGAACTAAATTATTTGGTGACTCTCTAACGCCTTACCTAACAGAGAACAAGGACAAATGCAAGGTCCTTAAACACATTCTCAAAAAACAGGACAGACGACGGCTTCTTCGGAAGGAAACAATCCTTTTGTACAGAAACCAGGTTCAACTATTCCCATCCATCACAATCCTTTCAGGCTAGACAGGATAGGCAGGAAAGGCAAACAGAGAGGCAAAACACAAGACCTAGACAGCAAGCACAGGGAAGGCGGCCCTTTCGGGGAAACAACCGCCCCTTTCGCTGCCCCAGATGACTCATCCATAGGGGGCAGGCTCGCGCAGTTTGCCCACCAATGGGAAGAAACCACCATGGATGTATGGGTCAGAGACACCGTACGCCATGGACTCTCCCTAGAATTCTTCTCCAAACCCCCAAACCGCTTCCTTCCCTGTCCCTGTCCCAGAAATCAAACAAAGAGAAAACTCATGAACGAAGCCGTTCAACACTTACTAAGTATCCGTGCCATAGAACCGGTGCCTTTGGACCAGAGAGGTCAGGGATTTTACTCCATACTCTTTATGGTTCCCAAACCATGAGGAGGATGGAGAGCTATTCTAGATCTCAAGAGACTAAATTTTCACCTGACATATCGCAAATTCAAAATGCAAACGCTGCGCTCCATTCTAGGAAGTGTAAGAAAAGGGGATTTCCTGACGTCTGTCGACCTCACGGAGGCATACTTACATATCCCCATCTCTCTGGTCCACCTCCGGTTTCTACGGTTCGCCTACAGGGGACGTCACTTCCAATACAGAGCGCTCCCATTCGGCCTATCATCAGCCCCCAAGGTATTCACCAAGATACTGGCGGTTCTGGCAGCTCACCTAAGGACCATACCGGTCAGAGTCCAGTGTTACCTGGACGACATAATAATCCAGTCATCGTCCGCCCGTCACATTCAGGCAGACCTAAAATTAGTAGTAAAATTGCTGCAGGATCATAGCTTCTCGGTGAACTTCCTCAAGAGCCATCTGGTCCCGTCAACAAGAATACTGCATCTCAAATCCATCATAGACACAGTAGAGTGCAAGGTTTACCTCTCCCAGGAATGCCGCAACGGCATAAGGGAGACAGTAACACAGGTAAACCGAAGTCAGTCGGTAACACTGGTCAGATTTCTCAACTGTTAGGGAAACTGATCTCGACCATAGCAATCATCCCATGGGCCAGACTACATTTGCGGGAGGCAGCGTTGCGGGAGGCAGCGTCTAGCTTCATTCTCCCGCCGGAGAACAGAGGCGTCAGGGAAGCGGAGCACACCCAGACTCCGAAGGAGCTCTCACTCTTCGTCTCCCAAGAAAAAATCTCTGGGAGATTAGTGAGGCTCTACTTCTATCCAGGAGAAGGCTCACCTTCCTCCCTTCGCCTGGGAGGAAGGTTTCAAGCCGCAAAACAGCTGATCGATGCTGTCTTGCCAGCTTTTACACTTTCCTGTGACGGACGGCTGTCAGAAAGCCGCCATCGGCACGGCGCAGCCACCGGAAGCTCAGAAGAGAATTACATTTTCTTTATGCAGGTGGCAATTTTCTGGATATAACATTATTTTCAAGGGCAGGTTTGTCTGTACAATCTAACTAATGAGTTTTTAATGAATCTTCACAAGTTGTCTAACCCAAGTAAGGTGCTGACGTAAAATGTGATTTTCAGTGGTAATCTCTAGCTTATTTAAAATATGTTTTGGGTGAGGACATTGTTACGTAGTATATTTATGATTATTGTGATTCAATTGTTTCTGAAATTTAGCCCTTTGAACTATCACCATTTTACAAAATTAAAACTGAAGTCATGGTACAAAAGTAAAGATGGAACGCTCTCATCTGTAAAGTAAATCCAATTACCTAGAATTGCCTTGGAGAAAAAAAAAATAACAAAAAATACAATCAGAACAGCATTTGTCTCTATACTTTCTGATTTAAGTTCTTTGGATCTGCTGGTCCTGCAGCTCCAAGAATTGTGATCATGACCAGAGTAGATTTGATTTGATCTCATATTAATTAAAGTTAAATGTATAGAAGATATGATGATGAGTATTTAGTGGGGTATTTAACAAGTTTTCCCCGCTTTCCTATTAAACATTTCACGTCCATAATTTTTGAGGTCATTTGTAAGAATGCAGTTTTAAAGAGTGCATTCCACGGAGCTTTAATTTTCTAGATAGAGTTGGTCAGATTTTTTATCTCTAAGTTAGGAGTTCAGATATGAGTTTCTACTCCAGAGAAAATATTTCTCTCTTGCTGTTGCCCATAGAATGCTTACAGAATACAAGCTACAAAGAAGAAATTCCTCTTCTTAAGCTCTCAGTGGATGAATCTATGAGAAGCACACCGCCTGGCCCAAACCTATTAATTTTTCAAAGGCCAAGTCCTCAATCATGGTAAATGCTACAGCTGCTGAAGCACCTGAATTTACAGTGATTTAGATTTTTTAAATCAACTTTTTGCCTTCAAGTCAGGACAACAGCTGGTACATGTAGTGTGGTCTCACCGTAGGGACCACTCATGCATAAATGCTATTAAACAATAATAATTGGGGTTTTGTTTTGTTTTATGGGGCATTGGGGATAGAAGTAAGTTAGAGGAAAAAACTGGGAACGTGTCCTTAATCAGAAGATGAATGATAAGGATGACCCATCCCAAAAAAGCTCTAGTTTTATAACAGAATAGGAGAATAGTCAATTCAGTCTTCTCTATTTACCATTAGTGTATGATCCAGATGACTGAGGATCTTATTCTATTAGTATGTAAACAGTAATATCTTTTTTTTCCTGCCCTCTCCCATAACATTGCTTTCATCTTCTTGCCAAACCATGAGTGAAGCAAGCTTAGGATAACCATAGCTGTATTGAGGTTCAAGTAGTGGTTTCTCCCTAAACCAGGGGTAGGCAACCTTGGCTTTTTTATGAATTGTGGACTTCAACTCCCAGAATTCCTGAGCCAGCATGGCTGGCTCAGGAATTCTGGGAGTTGAAGTCCACGAGTCATAAAAGAGCCAAGGTTGCCTACCCCTGCCCTAACCAACAGTGTTGGGACAACATCTTCAAGGCACATAAAATCAGAGATGAAATTAGGGACCAGCTGTAGATGAGATACCTATTGGTAGTTTCAGACTGATGAAAAAGCTCAGGACCACCATCAAGCTAACCTGTTGCTATTCTGCTTTATCTCCTCAAACGGTATTGAGCCAATGGTTAGAATCTTACATCTCTATTAGGCTGTTCAGTGGGCTATACTGTGTGTACTTCAGTTCTGTGGTCCTTGCTAGGCTGAAATATCACAGCAGGAGAATAACAAGGCATCCACTTTTGCCTTCCTAAAAAACTATGGCGGTATCTAGAAGTTGACATTTACTGCCGGATAAAGAAAGGAAATGAAAAGAAAGGAAATGACAAGGAAAAAAATGTCTAAAGCAAAGGACTGCTAGTGACTAAACTCCCAAGTTATTTCTCCGTTTTTTTTCAGGTTATTCAACTTCTGTCATATTGAATTGTCTATAAGGGGAGATGCACAGGAAGGAGTTTAGAGAGTTGAAAGGGACTGTTCTGCAGCCAGATGTATTCTATAGATAGTCCCCAATTTACAACTGGTTGCTTAAGAACTGTTCAAAGTTACAACAGACCTCCCCAGAGCTACATTTGATTGGTCTTTGCAGTTATGAAGGCACCAACACCCCCACCCCCACCCCGGTCATATCACATTTTGGATGCTTAGCAACCAGCTCACCTTTATGGCTGTTTGCAACGTCCCCTGGTCGCGTGACTGTGTTTTTGCTGGTTTCTGGCAAAAAACACCAATTGAGGAAAATAGATTCACTTAATGACTGCGGTGTTTGCTTAACAACCACCACAAAAATATTCAGAAATTGGGTCCAGTCATGCGATGCCTCAATTCATGCCCAGAACAACTTAAGACTGTAATTCCAGGCTCAATTAAGTAGCATTGTGACTGGCTATGTTTTTCTTGGTAGTTAGTTGTATGCAAAAGAAGGAAGGCAGTTAAAGTAGTCACTTTGCTTATTGCAGGAATAATCAAGACAGTGCCATTCTGCAATGAAACAGGACAAGGAGCAGCAATTTCCATGCCGGTAAAAATGTTTTTGCCAGCTTAGGGATAGGTGTGTAGCATTTAAACAAAACAACGGAAAGAATCATAATCAGAATAGAGCTGGAAGGAACCTTGGAGTTTGCCCAGTCCAACCCCCTGCTCAAGCAGAAGACCCTATATCAGGGGTCCTCAACCTTGGCAACTTTAAGACTTGTGGACCTCAACTCCCAGAATTCCTCAGCCAGCGTTGCCAAGGTTGAGGACCCCTGCCCTATACCATTTCATACAAGTGGCTGTCCAGTCTCTTCTTAAAAACCTCCAATGATGAAGCACCCACAACTTCTGAAAGCATGCTGTTCATTCCACAGGTTAATTGTCCTCATTGTTAGGAGGAAGTTTCTCCTTAATTCCAGGTTGCTTCTCTCCTTGATTAGTTTCCATCCATTGTTTCTCGTCTTGACTTTGATCTTAATTCAAGTGCCAGTCAATCATATTTTTTTTTCCAGTTCCCCCACAAAGGAGACTGGAAAGCAACTATTTGGCTTCTCATTCCCTAACCTTTCTTTCTGTTTTACTACAGCAAAAAGGAAAAAAAAAACTGCAGTGGCACCATCAAGATCATTGCCCATGATGGACATATTCTGTATAGTCTTACCGGGTGCCCCTTTTTTCTTCCTCTTTTGCATCCCAGTGTTATTATAGAAGCCTTGTTTTTACAAAATTGTTTCAGGATTGAGTTTTTTTTTCTTGGAAGGAGAAAGGGCAAATTAACTTCCCCATTTGAGTAATTCATACAACATGGTTTCATGGGAGCTACTTTATCCTCCCCCCCCCTGAGTACCTGAATGAGCCGCTTGTCTGGATTAGAATGTTTTCATAATACACTACCTCTTGCCCTTCCCTCTTTCCCATGACACTGTTCATTGTGTTGTGTGAACAGGGCCCGAGTATTTTAATTGGCTTCTCTTGCTTGAGATTTTCATGGTGTTTTCAAATCTCAAATTGTTTGAGATAGTAAGGGACCCAAAGTTACCAAATAGTATTAACCAGATTTAGACCTGGAGCATCCGAGCGAAGCTTACCTGTAGAAATCTCTAAATGGGACAAAAGACGGAAGTGTGATAAAGAGGGCAAGGTGTAGACCCAGTGACAGTGTTCAGTAATGCGTATTTAAAGGTTATATTTCTTTGAAGAACAAGGTGGCTGATAATTTGTTAAAAGGCTATAAAAAGAAGTGCTATGTCAATAAATAATTTATCCTCCTAAATAATCAAGAGCTCACTTGGTAATTTTTCACCTTTTTAGCTTTGATGAATTCTTGAACACACAAATCAGACTGAAAAATGCCAAGGCAATTAAGGGAGCAAATTCTCAGTTCAGCCTGACAGCCAATGTCAAACCTTGTCTTTCAGGGAGAGCAGGCATTATCTATCTTTAGAAGTATTGCCCACATCACAAAACCTGTTCAGACTATAATTTCAGTTTAATGCGGTGTGATCTTTTGACTTTTCAAGGTCATCAGACATGTCTTGTGGACAGATACCCCAATTCTAATTGTGTGCATAACATACTGAAGCATAAACTGCTGAATTACATTTTACCTTCGATTGTTGGGTACACTCAATTGACATGGCTAGCTTGGTGTGAAGGGCAAATTCAGGAATCTCTGTTAATCCAACAAACTTTGACCTAGCCATCAGTGAGTATCTGTGTTCATGTGACCACAATCAAAATGCCATAATCATGACTGGGCCATAGTGTTGTATATATGTACCCCAAATATGTGAGACCCTTATGGAAGGTCCCAGTTATGAATAAATCAATGGACTTTTAGCAAGTAGGTTTAGTAAACAATATTGGAAGTTTATTTCTATGTTAGTGAACTTTGCAAACCTAAGCAAATTTTTAAGTAATTGTATACTTACAAATTCTTAAGCAACATGTACTGAACACATGTACTACCACATTAAAAGGGGATAAATTAGCAAGGAATTTTTTTTTTAAACCAGCATTCAAAGTAAAGCACGTAAAACTACCAAAATACATCAGGAAATGCTGAACACTGATCTTTAGGAATCCAGATGGCCCTCATCCTTACCTTTCTTCTGTTCTCAAAATGTGGTTTATTTTGTAGGCTTGGATTCTGCTCTAGCTTTTGTTGACAAACAGAAGCAAATGTAAAACCTTTGCATAGCAGTCTGTGCACACCTCTATGCAAATGTTTTATTGAACCTGGTGTCGTGCTGACTTGGCCTTCGCTTGCCCTTCTTTGTGCTTTTCATCAGAACTCAGGCAAAGTGGTTGCTAGTGTTATGAGTTCTATTTGCTTTGCTTGGCAGTTTGGGTAAAATAATGTTTCTCTCTGATGTACTTTTATCAAATTTAATCCAAGAGTAGTGGGAGATTGAGAAGGGGGGAGCAAAACATTTTATTAAGAAATGTAATAATGGCTCCTTTTATAGGTAGAGTTTTTTTTAGCACATAGATGGCTAGGGGAGTACATTCTTTACAACTGAGTTATATCCAGCTATATGCCTCCAAGAATTCAAGATGGCCTATATGAAAGGTCTCCATTTCATCTCCACAACAGCAACTCTGATGGTAGATATGACCAAGTGAGAAACAGAGACATTGTCCCAAAATTACACAGTGACATTCCATGGTTAAGGGTGGGCTTAAATCTGGATCTTCCCAGTTGCAGTCCAACATTTTAATTGTGACATCACACTTGTTCCTATCCTATCTTTATAGGAAGAGCAAAACTGGAGAAGCTCCATCTTCAGAAGTTTTCCAAACGACCCTCCATTGTAAGGGAAAGCCCACCTCACCATTCTGAAGTCTTAGTGCTTTATCTGCCTTTGTCGTTGTACAATTAATCCCTACCTCCATCTGCTTCTCCCCCCCCCCAAAAGCTCTTATAGCCCATGTGCAATGGGTGGAGATAAGGATGTAGTAAAACTGTGATGTAGCAGCAAATGACCAATCTTGGCTAATCTCAGAAAAATTAAGTAAGGTTAGTCATAGAGAATAGTTGGATGGGAGACCACGAGAAAATCTCAATAAGAGGAAGTTAAAAAAAATAAGACAATCTGGTAGAAGAAAATTACATTGACCTGTTCCTTTAGTCACCAGGAGTTGAGTTCCATTTGAGGATGTCTTCTATCTCTTATGGTCTATTTTAAAACTAGATAGCACCCAGAAGAGAAGGATCGCTGCTGAACAGCAAGGATTTCAATTGCTTTAAGGGGAAAAAAAAAAGACTAATCATTGACTCAGTAAATAAGCATTATGGTTGTATAATATATAGTATCCACTAGATGGCATATTGATGCTCCACACTTCATGTTTCCATTATGTGGAGAAAAGTTTGTTGCTACAAATCTTCCTGCATTTTCCTTTTCAGTAAGCTGCAGATCTGCTCTCACAATTACATCCTGATACTTTAGCATTGAAGATGCTTTTTATTTGTTCTTACTGTCAGGTGTAAAAGCATTGCCAGAATGAGAGGAGGAGGGTTGTGTAGGAAAAGATGTGTTTTCCCAATCTTCCCTGTAGTAAAAATATTTAGTTTTATTTATGTCTGCAGTTGTTATTGTTGTCTTGGATCTGCTGGGGGTTTTTAGCATCCCCCTTCAATACCTGGATTATATTTTGATCATAAGGGTGTCCTACCTAATCATGAAAAACTGCATGACTGGGATGGTACCCTGTCCTGATGGATCCAGTCTGAAGTGGCTCTATTTTGATGCCACTGAAGACACGCAGAACTAATTCAAAGCAAGAGGGGTGAAACACAAAGGCTGACCTTCCACTCTTAAAGTAGTAAAGAGAGGGCATTACAAAGCTCTGTTGATGGATTATTTTTTTTAAAAAAAAAAAATGTATTAAGAACGTTTATGTGGCTGTCCAACTCATTCATAATGACTCAGGGCAGCTTACAGAAATAAAACCCAAAATACAAAACTCTATAAACTGTCTGTCTGCCTGTCTGTCTCTCTTTCTCTCTCTCTCTCTCTCTCTCTCTCTCTCTCTCTCTCTCTCTCTGTCTCTCTCTCTCTCTCTCTCTCTCTCTCTCTGTCTCTCTCTCTCTCTCTCTCTCTCTCTCTCTCTCTCTCTCACACACACACACACACACACACACTGACAATAATCAGTCAAACAACTTGATATGCTGTGCATTAACCTGGGGTTCCCAAACCTGCTTCAAGGCCTTTTAAAAGAGTACCAAGGTAGAGACCTATCTTATCTCTGCAGGGTTGATGTTACACAAGGAGGGAGCCATTACAGAGAAGGCCGTTCTTCTTAGTTGCATTGGATGGCCCTTCATAGAATCCTTGCTTCCCAGCTCTGATGGACTGGATAGATGTAACTGAGAAAAGTGGTGCTGCAAATAATTTGGCCCAAAGTCATGTAGAGCTTTAAAGTTGATAACCAGTACCTTGAATCGAACCTGGAAGCAGATCAGCAATCTATGCAACTCCCACAGAGTGTAAATTTAGAACAGCTACTATTTATGACTGCTGGGGTATGAAACTGGATCTCCTTGATTTAGACGGCTGGTATTTAAAGATAGGGGATTTCCCCTAGCAGGCATCTACAAATCCATTCACTATGTTGCCAGGGCCAAGTATCTAGCAAAAAAAAAAAAAGTTTAGCTGCCATACCTAGGCTCCATCTTATGCTTGGTCGCAAGAAGAAATCTGGTTTTTAAAAATTTCTTCTGTATCTCAGCACAAATTAGAGTGGTGCTTTCATCTCCCTCAAGTCTCCTGAGTACGTGTGACAGCTTGAGATTTTATTTCTGTAGTTTGGGTAAGATCAGAAACATGGAATGTCTTTTTATCTTTTTGTTCTCTAACATAAATGAGAGCCCAACATCCTTGCTTTCACCACAATCCCTCCTGCACCTTGAGAAGAGAGCAAAGGATTGAAACTATATGTAGATCAGTGTTTCTCAACCTTGACAATTTTAAGGCATGTGGACTTCAACTCCCAGAATTCCACAGCCAGCACTGCTGGCTGTGGAATTCTGGGAATTGAAGTCCACATGCCTTAAAATTGTCAAGGTTGAGAAACACTGATGTAGATACTTGCTTTGTTCGTTTAAAATAGCCTGAAAAGTCTCCCCAGCCAAAAATAGATGCTGACTAATAAGTCAAAACAGTGTTCACGTGTTGCCATCTTAACCCTTTAAAGTTAAAACTCAGTGTGTAATTTCTCCCCAGAGTCAAATGAACTTAGGAGGAATTTGTGGATAAGCATAACACCTAACTGACTTAGGCCAATCTTGAAAAAGCAATGCAGATTTAGCTCTGGTAAATTATTGGAAGGGAAAAAAAACCAGTAAACCTGAGAATATAGATCAGGTTAGGGAGTCCAAGAACACATCTCCTATGAAAACAACATGGAAGTATCCATAGCAATCTATAGCTCAGTTTGAGGGAGCAAATATATTTATGTCCCATTATTAGGAGGGGGATAATCCAACAGAGGAACACAAATCTGAAATGCAGTATAGAAATTTGATAAATAAATAGTTGTGCTTTATAATTGTTCTGGGATTTGAACCTGCCTTTTCTCCTTGTAATATTCCAACCTTAAGTATATTTTCTTGGAAGCAAGTATTGCTGATTTCAGTGGAACAACTAATCATTCATCTCTGAAGACTCAGCCAAGCATTTTGCTTGCTGCACTGACCCTGGCACCAAATGCTTGGAGAACTCGTTTCAAAGTAACTTTAGCTAAAAAGTTAAAACTACATTAGATTAAATTAAAGCCCTGTTGATGGAAGAAAGAGGAGGAGCTGGAGAGGGTTGTTCTGCAAAATAACTAAACAGAGACTGCAGCGAGCCACAAAATATTAAAATTTGGCACAGCAAAGAAGTGATTCATTGTCACTTAACAGTTTTGCTTCAGGAAATCCATCATTTTCGCCCACCAGAGGGAAGTTTAATTGACACACTCTGGCTCCCCAGTTATAAGGAATTTAGAAAAAGCGTCCTTGATAACCTCTAAATCCTGGAGTTCCTCTTTTTGTTTTTTTCCTCAACCCAATTTCAGAACGTTTCTTGTTTGAATGTTGTTGCTGTTGCCTTCCATTTACATTCTTTTGTTTTGAGTTATTGTCCGCATGCTCATCTGCCACCTTAAACCACATTTTATTTCGTTAAATCATTTTGCATGTGGAACTTGAGGCCTGTGAAGTAATATTTCATGTTCAAGATTGTATCCAGATAAAGATCAAGAAGAGACTGTTGGCCTTGTTTGTGCCTTCCCTTCTCCCACTCTCACTATGGGATTTTCTTGTCAGAGTGAGAATGCAGAAGAGGCTGTAGGAAGCAAAGGAAGTATGATTCTGAAGCCCACTCCTATTACTTCCTCATACCAGCCTAAGGGAGATGTTTTCTTCAACTCAATCATTGCTCTTGTGGATAGAGTTAATACTAATTCTTTCCCCTCAGAAAACAAACAAATTCAGAGAATCAAGTCGGAACAAAGATGGTATTTTAAGAAGTAAATAATAAGTTCTTTCTTTTTTCCTCTCCTTACTATATGGGAATAGGCCTGTGGGGTTTATACAGCTCTGCTTTGGGCTCTAAGAATTGGAAGGACAGATCTTCATTAGGAGATTGGATACAGAAGTAATGCTGGAATTACTTGTTGTTGTTGGAAGAACCCTGAAAAGGAAGGGCCAATTTGAGGCCTCCAGATGTGCTGAGATTATTACAGTTTTTAGAATTTCCAGTTGAGGAAGCCAAATCGGGGGCGGGGTGTGTGTGTTCAGATTTTCCTAGGTATCTCTATGGTGGCCTGTTTCTGCAGTCTCTAAACAGCAATGTTACATGGACAGTGCTAAGACCAGTTTTGATTGGCATGTCTGAGAGTTACCATCCAAACAGATGCAGAAGGTTCCTGTTGGGAAGACCTGCTGGACCTGTTAAAGTCTATTGTTGAACTAAAATTCAATTCAGTTCAGGTGTGCTATGCAGGTATTCATAAATTGCCCTGTTTTGCTTGCTGTTCTTAGCTATATCCTGTTATGATTATTGACACCCCTCAAAGACTACTAGAGATAGTGCTAACACAAAAGGATTTGCAACACTTATTTCTAGGTCTTAGTTGCATCCTACTGATTCACGAATCCTCTTCAGACAGGGTTGTGTTGCCAGCTTGTTATCAAGAGGCTCTCCAGGGATAGGCAGTAGGAGGGAGAGAAAAATATATTTTGTTTCTCTTGCATTCTCCTTCCTGCTGTTCATATGGAATCGAGTTAGTTGAGAGATACTAGGGTGATTAAGAATGTCAGATAACAAGGAGTGAAAGTAACGTCTTTCAAATCTTCCCCAGGCTCCTTCCCATTCTGTATCCCTTACACAGGAATGAGATACAGCTCCTGTGGTATCTAACTCAGTATCATCACCCCTGTGGATATGATAGTCTGCTGTGAGTGATCCTCAGAGCTCCATTTCCCATTGATTCCTTTCTGTCTACCGTCATAATGTTAAATTTGATCAAACTACTATTTTTGGCAAGAGATTCCAGCAATGGCATTTTGTATTTCTCCCTATATCTCACCCATGTATTCTGGCATTACACAATATGGCAATGTATTCCACTGGATAACAGGATGAGCAGTTCCTTCAGTAGAATAACTTCTGAAGACAGGTAGACCCAGCCTTGGGAACAGGAAAGGAATGAACAAAGCATTAAAGCAGGACTTTCAGAAAAGATTGTTTCTAAGAAAGAAACTTAAAGCAACTCCATCTTGATTTTGTTTGACATAAGATGGGACAGAGATGAGTTTTAACAGGCTTTCAAGATTCTCTTATTCTACCTTGCAATAATACAGAACATACCTTGAGTCTTCCTTAACCTTGCCTGCTGCAAAGGCTGATGTGACTCTACTTTTTCATGTTGTTCCTCGTATATAAAAAGGTCTAATTTTCTAGTAGAGATTTTTCCTTATCCATGGAAGGGCTCATAGGATTGACAGGTCTCTTTATGTTATTGAACATTCCAGTTACCGAGAAAGAATAATTATAACAATATCAATTTAAAAACTGGCTAAAACAAATTCTAGTATCATTATGGATTAGATCAAAGGCCAGGAGCATGCATGATTACATTTTAAAAAGTTACTACTGCTAGAATGTTTTCAAAATGAGAGCTACTCCTTGGCACAGAGTTCCAGAGCCTGGAAACAACTATTGATACAATGGATGCACTTCACAAATTGGCCTGGAACTTAGAAATTCATATCCTGAGATTTTAAAAAGCCTAGTATGTTCATATGGAAGAATGTAGACTTTTTTTTTCCCCTGCTCTCTGCATTTGAAGATAGACTGTCAGTAATTTGGCTGCAACACTCTGGATCAACTGAATTTTACAAGCATTGTTTAGAGTCATCTAAAGTGTAATTCTTCTATCACAGGTACCTTTGTTGTTCGTCTGCATCTGTTACTCTAATCTGCAACTGTAGCCATCCACTTGACAGCTATCTAAACCTTGAACTCTTCTGGTGCTTAACCTGATCCAAAGAGATCTTAAGAGTTTTCCCGTAGGAACCATTTTAGAACCTTCTATTGGAAGACGTGACCATCAAGCACCAACTACTTTGAGAGCTGATGAAAATCAAAGCTCTTTTGTAGCCTTATGATTTGTGACTTCAAATTCTTTACCACTGCCATCATCCTTCACAACCAGCTTCTGTTTGGAACAGAAAGGATCTTCATTTCCATTTCTTCTTGTGAGTTAATCCCTTACCCCCTTGCTCTTGCTATGAAACAAGCTTATTTTGATTTACGCAGAACCTTGGCACTATACTGAGTTATGCTGAGTTATGATAGTTCAGTTACATTCCCATGACAATAGGCTAATAAAACTTTCCAAATAACATATATCCAAGGCATGAATCAGAGTAGCCAACCTCAAATTCTCCAGCATGCAGATGTAGCATCTACCGGTGGGTTATTTCAACCTTCCTGCTCAGAGAGACTAAGTTTGAAGTTCAGCCACGCCTCCTTGGGATGGTCTTTCCCCAGTTTTAATTTAGTCTTTGCTCAGAGCAGACGCAATTTTGGTGGCTCCTCTGCTAGACTAGAGTTTAAATTAATTGATTGTATAGCAGTTTGAAGGTATTTAGAGGCAGGCAGAACTTTTAGCCAGCAGAGGCTCGTGGGCCTCTGGGACCAATTGATCCGACTCTGTCGGAGCTACGAATAGCGCTGAACAGCTGTTTAGTGCTAAAACGGAGCCTGAATTCGGCGCTCAGGAGCAGGTTGATTCGTCGTTGGTTCCAGCGGAGCACAGCTCGGTTGGGAGGCTTCGTTCTTCCCTCATGGCCACAAGGCTCCAGCAGGTGCAAGCATTGATCGGGATCGCAGCGGAGGCTGTGCAACAACCGCAAGTGTTTTTCTGCCTTATAGATAAGAGGGGGAAGGAGCAAGTGTTGCAGGATTCCCCAGTATTGCTGTTATCCGGCCCAATTAGACGTTGGGGAAGTTCTCCCTGGGGCGTCGCCATTTTGCAAGACACGAGGCTTGCAGCCGCCATTTTGAATTCCACCTTGGGCGTGGTCGCCATTTGTAGGCCTTATTACCAGTGGTATTTTTCAGGCCTGAGTAATTATACTATAGCCTACTGTGTTAGGCTCCTAAGGCGGAAACTACACAGTATATCTTGTTGACTTACCTTATTATTCTGAACAAAGGAAGAGTGGAATCAAGAACATATACACATAATACAATCTGTTTATAATTAAGGGACTATTTGAATTACCTGTTCCTTGTAGCTCGCAGGCACTGTTGTTAGCAGGGCCTATCCAGGCAGTTCCAGTGGACTGTTTGGCTGTTTGCCATTGCTGTTGCTCAGAGCATGGGATCTTCCCTCTCTGACAACCAGATCTGCATATTTTTCCCCCATTCCTGGATATCTCCTATTCGGAATATCCAGCGAGCGATGGCAGACAGTGAAACTCCTCAGACATCACAGAGTTCTGGAGTTCCCTCCACACAACCAAAACGCAGATCTTCTGAATGGAACGTGGGGGTGGGGGAAGAAGAAGGCTAAAACCAAACATTTAACCACCGAGGAACCCTCCAAGGCTGCTGAGAGAGAGGCCTCGAGGAGACATCAGGCACTAGAAAAGGAATTTTCCAGAATTCAAAGGCTCAGGTCCAGTGAGGCTGAAGTGGTTCCCCCTGTTTCACTGGACTGGTCCCCATTTGAGCCTCCAAGTGTGCCTTCTTATGATGCCCCTCAAGGAGAAACTGAACAGGTTAGTCCCTCTTCCTCCCCTCCTTCTCATCTTCCTCCTCCTCCTCCCCCTCCTCCTTCTGTTTCTTCCATCATACAACAAGTTCCGGTAGCCACACATTCCCCCACAGCGGCTGGTGCTCGTTCCACAGATCAGGGCATGTGGGCAGAACAGTTCCAGAGCTATATGCATCAGGCGTTCAACCAATTTATGGCTTCTTCAATGAGTCAAGGGTTTCCCCAGGCACCGCCGCCTCTGCCCACACCTGCATTACAGGTGGGGCAGGTTCAGATACCAGGTTCAGGTGTATCTGAAGCATCATCTCAATTAGGAGAAGGCGAATCGGTGGACCTGGAATCAGTGGATATTCCCATGTCAGAGGATGAGGAGGCGGCTCCAGACCCGACTCCTACAACGGGTCTTTTTGATCCATCCCTGTTCAGATCTTTACTTCTGAAGGCCTGTACCACGGCCAACTTGGCCACGGAGCAGGAACCCAAACCATCTACCTCTGCTACACAGGAATCTAATCCTTTGTTTGCGGAGAAGATAGTGGAAGAGAAACAAATTCCTTGTCCTACCATATAATTAAAGTTTTCTTTTGGTCAGGTTAAAAACAGACTAACCCGATGTTTTCAAACTTGTCATTCCTAAGATGTCTAATAGCTTAGAACAGTGATGGTGAACCTTTTAGAGACCGAGTGCCCAAAAACTGGGCCTGCCTCTGCTTCACCTCCTGCCCCACCCCATCCCCCACCCCATCTGCCCACAGGGCCACTCACTGCCTCCAGGACCCACCACAGATTGCCCGGGCAACCCAGCAGCGCCATGGTGGCCACACCCTCTGCTCACGCCCCACAGCATCAACTGTGCGCAATGGGGTGTGAGGGCAGAGTCTTGTCTATGCTGCCTGGCTGCCATGTCTTTGGCTGCGTTGCTCTGCGTGGGCCACACTCGGGCAATTCTCCAGGGGGTCTGCTGGTGAGGAGGGGATCATGGGGGGAGGCGAGGCTGGGGCAACAGCTCCGAGTGCCGCCTCTGGCACGCGTGCCATAGGTTCGCCACCACTGGCTTAGAAGTTTTAATGAGCAATTTCTGAAAATGATTAGAAAGTGAGGTTTGTGAACCTTTGAAAGGTTAGTGTCCTTTGAAAGTCTGTGTTGCAGTTGTGAGTAAAATGACTAACCCAGTTGTCTCCCAGTGCAAACCTATGGAAAATACTGTCCTTGGGCCTCCTTATGGGGAACAGCTGTCCAGAGCACATGTGGATGATCTCCAGTCCTCTCCTTACCTGGAGAACTTACAAGGAACCACCTACTCACCAGGTCCTTGGTCACTCTGACTCTGCTTCAGTTCACTATACCTCTCCTGGATGCCTTGGTTTTCTAGAGGTTACAGAAAACATAGAAACTGATTTTGTGAATAGTCCTGAAGCCCTCAGTAATTGCGAATAGAAGTTGGGAGGCAGAGATTTTGCCTTTTCTATTGAGCTCTACCGATAAAAATTCTATTAATCAAAGAGCAAATATAAAATTGCACGCCTTTCCATACCTATGAAATTAATGGAGTCTCCCTTTCCATCTTTTCTCTGATATTTTTGTAATAGCATAGCTTTTTCTACCCGCTCCATGGCTGTTATTCTTTATATGGTAATGTATTTGACAGGTTGGCCAAGAATTGTGAGTTTTTCCAGACACATGCATTTTTCCTTTATGTATTCTATTGGCTTAATGCTATCTCTGTTGTATAACATAGCAGTAAATGTATGGTCAGGTCCCCCCCCCGGCTTTTTCTTGCTTTTTAAAAGAATGTACAAGTCATTGTAAATGTTATTAAGTGTAGCACACCTAGGGGATATCGTTTGGGAGGCCCTGATCCTGAGTTCCTGTGTTCAAAATAAGTTTTTTATGTCGCCTTTTACTTCATAAGTATATTTTGAACCCAGTTCTTTTCAGCCAAATCTAATTTTGTATTCCAGCTTTTCCCTATTAGAACATTGTATAGATTTAATTTCCTTAAATTCATGGGCTGTGGATTAGACAACAGGCATTCGCTGTGACACTTCATAAAACTCTCTGTCCTCAGAGGTCTCTGGCTGCCGCCATCTTGTTAATATTTCACAAAACAACCAAGACTATATTTTTCCACTGACCGTTTGCTCCTAATAGTTTTAAGTGAAGGTATGCATCTTGTATGTTTTAATTTTCTTTTTAACAATTACACATTTTTTGCTTTGTGTTTTCACTACAGGCCACCCAGATTAGTATAGGTCAGGGGGAGGCAACCTTGGCTCTTTTATGACTCGTGGACTTCAACTCCCAGAAATCCTGAGGCAGCCATGCCATAAAAGTCATAAAAGAGCCAAGGTAGTCCTCGACTTAACAACCATTCATTTAGTAACTACTCGTACAGTGACACTGAAAAAAGTGGCTTATGATTGTTTTTCACTGTTACGACTATTGCAGCATCCCCATGGTCACCTGATCAAAATTTGGATGCTAGGCAACTGGTTTATATTTTATGACAAGTTTCAGGGGTCATGTGATCACTTTTACGACCTCCTAACAAGCAAAGTCAAATGAGGAAGCCAGATTCACTTAACCGTGGTACTAATGTAACAACTGCAGCGATTTCCTTAACAGCTGTGGTAAAAGGGTTATAATATGGGGCAAAACTCACAACTGTCTCACTCGGCAACATACATTTTGGACTCAATTGTGTCCGTAAATCGAAGACCACCTGTATTTGGCATACCCAACCCTAATCTATTCAAGATTGCAGAAGGCTGTCATAATAAATAGGTAAATCAGCTGCCTGGATTCTGAGAACTGAAGTTCAGGCATCTGGAGGGTGTCTGGGCTGAAGTAATATATTTTTACCTCTTTTTTTCTTATATGTGCAGGAATCCATCTGCCCAGCAAGAGAGATTGAAGAGAGGGTATAATCTGATTAAGGGTATTCCAGACTCTTTGACTCAAAAGCTGGTCAGAGGTTAAGAGGTTCTCTTGTTGTTTCAGATGGGAAGTAAAGGGTTTGTAGAAGTAGCCTATTTTAAGTTAATGGAGCAAGGAGAAACATCTTACCTAAGTAGATGAGTTCAACTGGGTTAGTTCCAGTTTCTGCCCAGCCACTTAAATGTCTTCTGTTGTCTGCTACGTTTAGATGCACCCATTTAAACAGAGCTTAAAACCAAACATCCTTTGATTTGTTTAACCTTTATGTTTTGAACATGTGAAAGAAAGCCCATTTGACATAACTATTCCTTTAAAAATAGTAAAGGCACTAGAATTCATTTCATATGTTGCTTGCAAAAACCTAGTCTAACTTAGTATTGTTTTAAAATGTTGCACATACTAGCCATTGTAGCTATATAAAATCAGTCAACATAGTGCACAGAGATTAAAACAAACCATTAATTAGCCACTAAATCATACAGGAACGTAGCTCTCAAATATACCTGCATTTAGCCTGATTGGACTTAAGCTGCCATCTCCTGTGAATATTGTATTTTATAGTCTAATTTAAGGGTATTATTTTTTTAAACCAAAGGTTTAAAAGGTGTAGGTCCTGGTGTTTGAAGATGGGTTTAAAAGATAGGTCAGAGATTGTTGATGCATTGTTTGCCCTGGATGAGAAATGTCTCCCTGTCTGGTCAGAAATATCTTAGTGCTGGTATTAGAGATTATTATGTTTATTATCTTGGGATGCTTCATCCCTATTAGGGTTACTCCTGTTGCCTGGAATGGCTCAGCAATTGATGATTAACCTTGAGTTTGCAAGCTAGATACAGTTTCTGTGTCACATATTTAGTGTGACAGTACGTATGCAGAAAAAGAAAAAAATAAATTTTAAGCAATTTAGACTTCTGAGATATGTCTAAAATAGTGTTGCATGCAGGAAAAGAAGTGATCTTAAGCAGATAAATCTTTTTAATTCTTCACTGAGGCGTTTTGTAAAATACAGTACTTTTATCATCTGGCCTTTCCTTGCTTACATGAAGTCCCCTTTTCCATAAGAATGATGACCTAGTCATCATCATATAACTTCACTCATTCCTACATTATCAGAGTGCCACGAAAAAATACAAGCATCTACATGTTGACATTGGCTTTGTAGGAGACTGAACCACAATTTCTGCAAAGCGGAAAAAGATTTATATTATATGTATTCATTTATTGTTACCACCAATGGTACTGTGCCTACTCATCAGACTTTAGGAGGCTTACAGAATTAAAAATATAAAAGTATGACACATACAATAATTTCCCAAACAGAAGCATATCTTCCATTGCTGTCAACTACTAAGAATTTTCTACTATATTCCAAAGGTTATATGACTGTTTTACCCTATATGTGAATGCCCAAAAGCTGGGAGGCATTTTAACTATGGGAAACAGATTATTCCATATAGAGTAGGCTCTTGACCATCTTTCCCAGTGATCTAGAAAATAACTGCAACAATTCTACTAGAATCTGGATATAATTGTAACAGAATGGTGGAGAGTCCTGGATGATACAGATAGTCTTTGACTTATAACCACAATTGAGCCCAAAATTTCCACTACTAAGCGAGGCAGTTGTTAAGTGAATTTTGTTTCATTTTACGACCTTTCTTGCCATAATTGGTAAGTGAATCACTGCAGTAGTTATGTTAGTAACACCGTTGTTAGGTGAATGTGGCTTCCCCATTGATTTTGCTGGTCAGAAGGTTGCAAAAGGTGACCACATGATCTCGGGACATTGCAGCCATCATAAATACATGCCAATAAGTGTCAGTCTCCAAGGGGCTGCAACAGCAGTTGTAAGTGTGAAAAATGGTGATAAATCACTTTTTTCGGTGCTGTTGTAAGTTTGAGCAGTCACTAAATGAATGCTTCTAAGTCGAGGACTGCCTGTCCTCTGGAGAGCCTTTCACAAAATGTCAGACACTCTTGACCGACAGTTTTTTTCCCAGTCTGTTTACCCCTGGAGCTCCCTCCTTTTCTTCTTCTAAAATTCTCTTTCTCCAGTACAGGAGATGGATAATCCACGGATGGGTTTTCTCTGTCTGCCTGCTCTTGAGACCAAGTAGCCAAAGCTTGACACGCCCCCACTTCCTGTGGAGTCCATTCTTAACTTGGTCTCTGCTCGAGAAGACTCGTTTTGGCGTGGCTCTCAGCTTATCAGGTTAGACAAGAAATCCATTGATTGATTATCCCTTGATAATTGGCTTCCCCTTCCAAAAAAATTGCCACCTATAGGAATTTAACCACAAAATTTTCTGGGGATCAGTCCTGATCTCAAACCTAAAATTAAAAAGGGGATTGGTGGGGAGGGAAACTTCCCCACAGATATCAGCCAGCCCCAGGGCTCTGGGGGGTGGAAAGGGGGGGAAGAAGGCATCAGCAGAGACTACTTGCTGAACCTTTCCCCCAACCACTAAGTTTTCCTTGGGATCATCCCTGATCCTATATTAAAATTGAAAAAGGGGGTGTGGGGGGGGAAACTCCCCACGGATCCCAGCCAGCCCCAGGGCTCTGGAGGTGGAAAAGGGGGGGGGGAAGGCATCAGCAGAGACCACTTGCTGAGCTTTTCTCCCCAACCTTCCAAGGGATTTTTTCCTCAAATTGGGGGAAAAAATAACAATCTCCAGGTCCGGATTCAAACTTGAATTCGGATCATCGGAGATTCCCTAGCAGCCCAGGGCAACCGCGGGCGCCATTTTAGTTGCCGTTTTCAGGCAACAAAGGCAATCCCTGACTGGGATTCCCTTAAAACGTCACCAGCGCGCCAAATTTAAATCCCCGGGCACAAGCAGCTTCTGGGAGGCTGCGGAGCTTATTTTCAGAGGGAAACGAGCCGCGGCCACCCTCCTTTTTAAAAAGCCGAAGCACAGGAAGGGAGTAAGCCCCAACCAAGAAACGGAGGCTAGAGAACCCTCCTGGGATCCGCCAAGCCCGTTTTCAGGGAGAAACGAGCTGCGGCTGCCATCTCTTGCCAGAGAAAGGCAAACCGAGCTTAAGGAAGCTCCACATCATATCTGGAATCACTGATAGAGGCGGAATAGGAACGCACAGCCAGCGCTCCACCCCTGATACACACATATAATAATAGGACAAAATATAATAATAATAAAAATAAATACATAAATTTTAATAATAATAAAAATAATAATAATTAAAAAAAATTCTTTTTAAAGCTAAAAATTAAGCGACTGCAGGGCCAACAGGCCTAAAGGCAGAACACACAATATTATCATCATCACCATTGTTGTTGTTGTTATTATTATTATTATTTTATTATTGTTGTTGTTCCTGTTATTAGTATAATAGTAATAGTATTAATAAGAATAAATTCCGCTCTAGGTGACCGCCATTTGATACCTGTTGTGTATTAAGTCAGGCCTACAGACCCTTTTGAGGTCGCCACTGATATTTTTTGCCTCCCTTTTCCTTTTTCTACTGGTGCACGTTGCCTGGTCACCTAAGGCCTCCGGGCGGAACCCAAAGAGTGGTTCAAAAGGTGCCTTCGGTACCTCCCTCAGCTACCGTGACCTTAGCCCAGAGAGAATATTTTTGTTGTGGTCGGGTGATCAGGGGAACAGTCCTGGTACTTGTTCCAATTTCGCTCCCGCCAATACTTGCCTGCCTGAGCGTCTTCTCAGTTTTTCTGGGACTGCTCAAGCGGAATGGAGGGACCCTCGTTGCCTCAATCCATGAGCACGACCCCTCCATCTCCCAATTACGGCTGCAACACACCTTCTGACCAGAAGGCGGCAGGCAAGTGCAAAGCGAAGACAAAACACTCGCTCAAGAGGCCCTCCAAGTTGGCGGAAAAGCAAGCCAGCCGTAGGCACCAGGCCCTGGAGAAGGAGTTCTCCAGAGCGCAGAGGCAGGCCCAATTGGAATTGGTTCAAATAGCGGCCACCGAGATGGAATTACCATTGGGTCCATCCACATCAACCCAGAGCGCGTGGTCCATTCCAGGAACACCGCAACCACTGGATCCGCCATCTACATCAGCCCAACAAACAACCACGGCGGCAGGCACAACCACTGAGTCCAACTCTCCACCTGCGGTCACCACACCCAAAGGTAATGACATAGGGGACATCTGGGCAGATGGACGGCTAGAGGCCCTATTAACCAAAGTGGTGGACCGAGCCCTAGCACAGCGCTCCGCCCACCACGACCAGGGGCCCTCCATCTCAGCCATGCCACACTCGGAACTCCCCTCAGAGTCCTCAGGCATTCAGGAACCCGTCTCCCCGGCCCAGTCCTCCATGAGTGGTTATTCTTCACCACAAGAGGAGGATCAACCTGGGATCTCTATGTCAGAGGATGAGGAACTTCCCCCTGAGCCCCCCTCAGGGGGATTATTTAATCCCAACCGCTTCCTCACGATACTACGCAAGGCCACAGCCATTGCTGACATGGGGATGGATCAGTTTTCTCAGCCGCAAGCGACACCGGCCACCACATCCAGACCCATATTCGTAGAAAAGGTGACAACGCAACACCATATACCTTGCCCCGCCATTTTCCTGAAAGGGATCAAGAAGCCATGGGACTCTCCCGCTTCCTTCCCATCAGTGAGTGGTACGGACAAAAAATTATACAGCACTGCCACAGACCTCAATGAGGCCTTAGAAATTCCTAAAGTAGATGAAGCCTGGACCCCCTTGGTCTCCCAGACAGCCATGGCTGGGGACCTAGTGGAGGCCCTTAAGGCAGATGACAAAAAGTGGGAACAAGCCTTTCGCAAAACCCACCAGACAGCGGCATGGGCCATCAAAGCAGCCACCTCGGCCTCCTTTTTTGTCCGGGCCACCCTCATCTGGTTGCAACAACTACAAACCATAGTTCCTATGGAGGACATACGAACACACCAGGACCTGGCTAAGATGGTAGCAGCCACGGAATACGCTGCAGACGCAACGTTCCAATCGGCCATTTTTTCATCCAGATCCATAGCATCCAACATAATTGCCAGGAGAATGCTATGGCTAAAACACTGGCAAGCTGACACCAAGGCTAAGTGGCGGCTAGCGACCGCCCCTTACTCAAGCAACGGTCTGTTTGGGGAGGCCTTGGACCCCTATCTTGTAGAGAACAAAGACAAGCGGAAGGTCATGGCACACTTGAACAAAAGGTCAGACAAACGTACCACACCTTACTTTCGTAGGCAGTCCTTTCGCCAACCGACAACCACGCCTATCAGTCAGGCACCCAAGCCATTCACCCCCAGGCAGAACAAACCGTACGGCCGCCCCTACGACAGACCGGGGTTCCAGCCCAGACAACAAAACCAGTCGAGACGACCCTTTCGTGGAACGGGTCGTCCGTACCGGAAGACAAAATGACTCCTACATAGACCTACCCATTGGAGGAAGACTAGCTCACTTCTTCCACCAGTGGGAGCAGACCTCCACGGACAACTGGGTACTACAAACCATCCAGTCCGGGCTGTCCCTGGAGTTCCTGGTCACACCCCCAGACCGACTCATCAACTGCTCGGTCTCCAGGAACCCCACCAAACGCAAACTCATGCAGGAGGCCATCCAACACCTGTTGGACATTCAAGCAATAGAACCGGTCCCAGCGGAATACAGAGGCAGAGGATTTTACTCCATCCTCTTCGTGGTTCCAAAGACTTCAGGAGGATGGAGGGCAATCCTGGACCTAAAAAACCTCAACCGCTACATCACATACAAAAAATTCAAGATGCAATCCCTTCAGTCCATCCTGGGAAGCATCAGAGAAGGAGACTTCCTGGCATCGATAGACCTCACGGAAGCCTACCTTCACATCCCCATCCACCCAAACCACCGCCGGTTCCTACGTTTCTGTTACGGGGGAAAACACTTCCAATACAGAGCTCTCCCCTTCGGTCTATCTTCGGCACCCAGGGTATTTACCAAGATACTAGCAGCGGTAGCCGCCAAACTGAGAAAAATCCCAATACGCGTCCAATGTTACCTAGACGACATACTAATCCAAGCAACATCCCTACAGACAGCTCAGGCGGACGTAAGGACCGTCATTCGCGTCCTCCAATTACACGGATTCTCAGTAAACTTTCAGAAGAGCCAGACAGTTCCCTCGTCCAGGCTGCTGCATCTGGGGGCCATGATAGACACAACCAACTGTATGGTCTATCTCTCCCAAGACCGGGTGGCCGGCATCAGGGAACTGGCTCGCTGGGTTCACAGGCAACGTTCAGTTCCGATACTAACACTTTCCCAATTATTGGGCAAGATGGTATCGGCCATAGCCATTGTACCCTGGGCCAGGCTCCACCTACGGGAACTACAGTGGTTTCTGCTCCCTTACCAACGGCAGAACACCAGCGCATCCAACCACCTAGTCAGGGTCACGGCACAAATCCGCAGGGCGCTACGCTGGTGGTGCTCTCGGGCCGTGACCAAGGGGTCACCCTTCAAGGAACCAGTCAGAGTTACCATCACTACAGACGCCAGTCTGTATGGTTGGGGAGCCCATCTGGACTCCCAGTTTGTACAGGGACGTTGGTCCGCCATGGATCTGAGAAACAACATCAACTGGCTAGAACTCAGGGCTATCCACCTAGCCTTGCAACAATTCAAAGACAGAATCAGAGGCCACCACGTTCTAGTCCTAACAGACAACGTAGCAGCCAAGGCGCACATCAATCGGCAGGGGGGGACCAGATCAAAAACCCTGATGACAGAGTCACGACTCCTATTCAGCTGGGTAGAGCCCAATCTGAAGTCACTAAAAGCGGAACACATATCGGGGGTCAACAACCAGCAAGCGGACTTCCTAAGCCGCACCACAGTGGACCCTTCGGAGTGGGGGCTACACCCGAACTTGTTCCTAGACATCTCCCGCAAGTTCGGGTACCCGATCCTCGATCTGTTCGCATCATCAGACAATGCCCAGCTCCCCAGATTTTACTCTCGTTACTTCAACCCGCGAGCAGAGGGGACGGACGCTCTGAGAACTCAGTGGCCTCAGGGTCTGCTTTATGCCTTTCCCCCACTACCACTCATACCGGCGGTCATCCGAAAGCTGATTCAGGAGCGGGCAGAAGTGATCCTAGTAGCACCATATTGGCCACAGAGACCGTGGTTCGCCGACCTGATGAACCTGTCTCAGTCGCCCCCATGGAACATTCCCCCTCATCAAGTGTCCCTACACCAGGGAACCATCAGTCACCCGGAACCCCAATGGTTACAACTGACCGCCTGGCACTTGAGCGCCAGATAATGGCACAGGAACTATTCTCTCCCGGGGCCATTACCATAATTCAAGCTTCACGCCGTCCGGCAACAAACCGCATTTATGACTCCACTTGGAAAAAATTTTGCCTTTGGTGGAGGGAACGGCAGTTTGACTTACACAAACTCTACATCCCTCAGATAGTAGATTACCTCTTGCAGGGACTAGACAGAGGCCTCGCCCCCGCGACCATCCGCAGGCAAGTGGCAGCCTTGTCCACCCTCCTCACCTGCACGGATTCGGTTCCCTTAGCTCACCACCCCAGGATCCGCGCCTTTATCAAGGGCGCCTATAACACCAGACCTCCAGTAATTCACAGGTACCCGTCCTGGGAACTACTGCGAGTCCTTCACGCACTCACTCGGTCACCATTTGAACCATTGGCGACCGTTTCCTTGCGACACCTGTCGCTAAAGGTGGCGTTCCTGATTGCCATCACATCGGCCAGACGAATTTCGGAACTGGCCGCACTGTCAGTCAGAAACGACCTATGCATTTTCCACAAGGACAGGGTGGTCCTTAGGTTAGATCCTGCCTTCATACCGAAGGTGAATTCACTCTTTCACAGGACACAGGAAGTAATTCTCCCAAACTTCTGTCCAAATCCAACACATGACCGGGAGCGGCAGTGGCATACATTGGACGTCCGCAGAGCCTTGCGGCGTTATATAAAGCGTACAGAACCCTTCCGCAAATCGGAGGCCCTATTTGTGTCCTTCCAAGCGGGCACGTTGGGGCGGAAAGTTTCCGCGGGCACCATTGGAAGGTGGATCCGAAGCTGTATCGCAGAAGCTTACAATGTATCATCCCTGCCGCCCCCAAGTCATCTCACGGCCCATTCCACCCGAAGCGCTGCAACTTCGGCGGCATGGGCTACCCAGGCGTCAATCGAGGAAGTTTGCAGGGCCGCGACATGGTCCTCGCCTTCCCCGTTTATACGACACTACAAGATAGACCGCTTTGCATCGGCGGACGCCTCCTTTGGTAGGAGGGTCCTCCAGCAAGTTGTCTCAGAGATCAATCTACCGGCCTTATCTGTTTCCCACCCCTTGGGACAGTGAGGCTTTGGTACGTCCCATCCGTGGATTATCCATCTCCTGTACTGGAGAAGGGGCGTTGGTCTTACCTGAACGCCTTTTCTCAGTACGGAGATGGATAATCCACACCCACCCCAAGGCCAGCAGGCCGCTAGTAGGGAGCTGAGAGCCAATACCTCGTCAATCATCAGCCAATTCGCCCTCGTTAAGAATGGACTCCACAGGAAGTGGGGGCGTGTCAAGCTTTGGCTACTTGGTCTCAAGAGCAGGCAGACAGAGAAAACCCATCCATGGATTATCCATCTCCGTACTGAGAAAAGGCGTTCAGGTAAGACCAACGCCCCTTCTCACTTCTTATTCCTCCTTCCTTTTTATCAGTTGGGAGCAGTAACATACTTGTCTTTGTGGGTCCTCAGAATTAAAGAACAAAAACAGGAATCAGTTTCAGCATCTTCATTTCTCCAGAGTACCTCCAAAAAGACAGTATAGGATACTTTTTTACTTTAATGACATGTGTAGTGATGAAGTTGCAGCCTCTCAGCTGCAAAGCCCTGAATTTTTGCTTGGTTTTCAGTCATTATGGTTTCACTATTATGGATAGCTGTGCTGAAGTAGTTTTTGCATAGCAACTGTAATATAAAAAGGGACATAGAGACCCTTATTAGCTATAATAAGGTAGGTACATTCTCCAAATTTGCAGTGGCTTTTTCCACAGAAAAGTGTGTTGTTTTTCTTTTCCCCTTTTGTCTCCTGATACTGCAGTTTATTTTTTTGACTTCCCTACGCCTTAAATATTTTTGCTATTCACTGATATTTTTTGTGGAGATCTGTATGATTAATAACCCTGGAACTGAGACTTGGTAAAATATCACCAGGCTTTGTAAGAACATCCATATTATTTTTTTTCAAATACGTAAACACCGATTGTCTCATCACCGGTATTAGCTGGCAGGCAATTTGAGTAGGCTGCTTTAGAGTTGTTGGTGGACTGAGGATTGATAGAGATGCATAAAGGCTATTAAATTGCATGACATATTGATTTGTTCAACATTATATCATCAGCAGAGATGGGAATTATGGTTGACCTCTTGCTCTAGAAAAAAGTATGAAGCCTTCCCTACAGTAGCTGATTAATTAAAGAATTCATATGAAATTGCGATCTGATTGGTTTAACTTTAGAGAGTAACCAGCAATGGCCAGCCGAGATTCTGTCACTGACTAGATAGAATCCAGACACTCTACTTATATTTGCATCTGTATATATTTAAATCTGATGAAAAGCAGGAAATGGGAAATTGGCAACTTTTTTTCCTTTGGCTTAGCAATGTCTTGAGGCATAGTACATGTTTGTGCTCTGTAGGCTGTGGAGTTTTAAATTTATATGCAGTCACTTTTATTTATTTTATTTATTTACATATCAAACTTTTCAACCGCCTTCCTCCCCCCCCCTTTTAGTTTTTTTTTTTTTACTAACTGTAAGGAAATGGAGGAAGAAATGTTTATACATTCGTAGAGCATTGCAGTAGAAAGAATATGTTTTACTTTGGAGTGGGAATGGTTTGTGAAACAGTTTTGGGTGTTACATTTAATGTTAATTAATTACAATAATTCTATGCCACATCCCTACAGAGATAATTTTGTTAGGGCTCATCCCAATGGTAGCCAAAGCCGAGCAAGCAGAGTATACAGTTAGGGTTAGGGTTGAGACAAAATGGAGACACCATTTCTCTTAGTTTAATTTGTGTAAAACAAAATGGATAAATATCAGCAGGTAAATAATAGCAGTAATAAAGGAAGGAAAGAGGTAAAACATAGATAACATCCTTAAAAATACTGAGAGTTTCATACATAAATTCATAAATGTTCTCAGGGAGAAATACAGAAATTGTAAACATCAATATTCAATAGCTTCTAGCAAAAATACATTTGCATGTATACATAGTCTATTAAGGTGGTTAAAAATAGAAACTGAATAAAAACAATACTTAATTGAAGGGCTTGTTCAAATTCTTTGCTATGCTGCTAATTTTTTTTCACACTTTTAGATAGCATTGGTTCAAAGAAACATGTAATTTTGTTTTCCAATATTTATAATACTAACCAACTAAAAACTAACAAGAATAGAAACTGACAGAAAAAATTAATTGCTTATATTGCAACAGTTTACAGAACTTGGAAAATATTTCAATGAACACAGGAGATCACCCATAGACCTAGTTTTTGTTTCATTCCTGGATGGGGAGGCCCTCGTTACAGTAACTCATGCCTTGGACATCTTCCATTTAGATTACTTTAATGGGGCCGTACCTGACGAACATTCAGAAGATACAATCGGCACAGAATGTGGCAACCTGGGAAGTGATGGGTAATTCCCAGTATACCTGGGTGACTCAGTTGCTTTGGGAACTGTACTGGTTGCTGATTAGATCTTCAATGTGATATCCGATGTACTAGTTGTTAACATTTAAGGCCTTTATGGCTTCAGACCTGATTGTCTAAGAGCTCACTTCTCCCTGTCTTCCCATCTGATCCCCTTGAATAGTAGCAACTTCCTCCAGGATGCATCCTTAAGAGATTGCCATCTGATGGCACCTTAGATACAAGCTTTTCATGGTTGGTCCCACCCTCCCTTCTTGCAGAGATTTGGTGAGCACTATCTCTTCTAGTTTTAAGAAAGCTGTTGAGATCTATCTTATCTAGCACAGGAGGATGGCATGCAATGATTGAAAAGGAGGTTTCTGAGCACAGACTTTTCTACACGTAGTCTTTGACTTACAACCAGTCATTTAGTGACCATTTGACGTTCCAATGGATCTACTTAATAGTTACAATTCAGATTCAAAGTTCTGAGAGACAGATAGTTGTGCCCCCAATCATGTGATCATATTTTGGGCACTTGGGCAACCAGGCCATGTTTACAGCTGATGGCAATGTCCTACAGTCATGAAGTGCTTGACGACCATCACAAGTTATGACCATGGTGGGTAGGCTGCATTCTGGTTAGGACTGCCTATATTAACTTGCTTTTACATTTGGTATTTTATGCCTTTGAAGTGTTTCTCCCCTCTTTTTAAACTTTCTTTGGCATACAAAGAATCAAAATTAAAAAACTGTAAATGTCATGACCCATTTTTCCTGATTTGTTGAAAAAACAACATTGTGGACCACACTTAATAACGTAAGTAACTTTGCCACAGAGATAAGTTCTAACTAATGTGAATATAATCTCTCCAATATAACCTAGAAAGATTTTGATTAATGTATTATTATTTTAAAGGGATTTAGGAACATCTGCAGATTATTTTATGATCAACTTTTCGTGACTTGCCCGAACATATTAATCAAGTTCAAATACTCCAAATGTTCCATTTTTTTAAAAAAAAGTAGGATATGGAGTATATTTTTATACTGAAGCAATTTAATTAATTTCAAGAATGTTAGAACCAGCCTAATCTTGGGCAGAATAAAACAACTGCCTCAGTTTTCCCAGTGTTGTGTGTCATGAAAAACTGCTGATTATAAAATTCTACTTTCAAGGTGGGAGATAGTTCTGGGGTTTTTTGCCTCAGCTGTAAAAAAAAAAATTCTTGTTTTGCCTTTAATACTGTTCACATTGAAACAGAGGAGAGGGAATTGTAATCTACTTTGGCTCAAGCTGCAAAATACTGTGGCTGGCCCTGAAAATGGGGGCTGATAACAATTTCATATCTAAGACACAGAAATTGGATTGCCATTATTGTTTTTCATTGTATACCTATTGGATTGGTAAATTGTTCAATCAAAAAAAATATGGCATATGAGTCTAAGGCAGGGGTAGGCAACCTTGGCTCTTTTATGACTCGTGGACTTCAACTCCCAGAATTCTTGAGCCAGCATGGCTGGCTGAGGAATTCTGGGAGTCGAAGTCCACAAGTCATAAAAGAGCCAAGGTTGCCTACCCCTGGTCTAAGGGATCTTCCCTTTAATATCAACACATTGAGCTATAATGTGGTGTTGGCTTTAGGAGGGCAGACCTTACCTCTTTTTGCACAGGAATGCCATTCAGATATTAGTGGATCACTATATCCCAGTGGTTCTCAACCTTTTTAATGCCGCGACCCCCAACCGGTCGTACGTCAAGGACTACTCAACCAGTCGTAAGTCGAGGACTACTCAACTGGTGCAACACCGTTTGCAGAATGGGACTTTTGGCGGGCTCAGCAGGGCAGAGACAGCCTGGACAATTCCTATTGGCTTTTGAAAGCCAATAGAATTAGACTCTATTCAAGAGAGTCTATTCTATTGGCTTTCAAAAGCCAATAGAATAAAAGGGAGTAGCACAGCTAAGGAAAAGGGGAAAAAATGGCGGACTGTGTTGTTTGGCGACCCCCGTGAAATGATCGTTCAACCCCAAATGGGGTCCCGACCCACAGGTTGAGAACCACTGCTATATCCCAAAGGTGCTTATTCCAAAAGGCAAACTAGACTTTCTTGGTTTTTTTTTTTATAACAGCATAGCTGTTATAGATCCAAGGTTAGAGGACACCTGGTTAGATAAGGCTATCTTGAAGGAGACAAATATTGTAGACTATGGCTAGCAGGGTTTAGAATAGATTACAATAGATTAGGAGATTTGTTTTGACTGGCACCCTTACGTGTTCAGTTTTTTTTCTATCCTAGGTCAATGCACATCACAGTTTCAAAACTAGGCTCCCCTATACTTCTTGGGAGTCAGATCAGATATCTCCTTTCCGCAGGAGCTGTTATTGTCAATGAAGTGGTCTTCTGAGAAGGGAATAAGGAAAGTCAGTCCAAAGGAAATGAATTATGGAGAGAACTCCTTGTTAGACAAGGCTGTCTTGTCTACCTTCACTTGGGATCAAATTTAGGAATCTCATATGTAGGCGATAACTATTGAGCTTTAGCTTTGTTCTCTGTAAAGCAGCCTTTTGATAATCTTATAGAGAGGTAGCAGTTGCTAGTGGGCAACTTTCATCACTGCTTTTATTTAGCACAACCCCGTCTATGGTATTCTGTCATTGTTAAGGAATTTGCCGCTCTTAAGTTTCTGTTTATGTTGAGATTTTGCATACTGTATATGACAGCCTTTCTGCTTGCTAAGCTGGATGTGCTGATGTTCTGGCACTCTTTGCATATTTATGGGTGCTGTCAAAGGAGGGAAAATGAAGAGGTGTATCCCAGATCGTCTATCAAATGCATTTGATCCTTAAATCCTTACAGCCAGTTCTGTATGGGTGGTCTGGAGCTTGCTGTATTTTTTTTTCCTCCTCTCCAAATGAAAGAATTATGCTTGGGTTTAGAAAACTGCTTTGGGGCTCTGGCATTTTGTCAAGGGCAGGTTGTTGTTTACATGTAGACACTGCATTTCACTTATCCCATGCAGGCTTATTGCTGACAGCTGCTTTATCCAAGGCAACTTCCATCCTCTCTCCAATAACCATTTCCCATGGATATAGATATCACCATGACCACAGCAGATATATTACCTCAGGTTAATGTTAGTACAAATTAGTATTCCTCAGTTGCTGTTTTAATTTCCATTTTCTTTTGAAACTGGCACACAAAAATATATTAAATGCCCTCTGCCTACTGTATATCCATAGAGTAGTCAAAACCTGGCTCTTATGGAGGGTTTTTGGGGACAAAAATGAAATGATTCTATGCCAAGAATATTGGTGCTATTGACTGACAGCTCTGAGTTGGGTTGGGTTTTTATATTGTTTAATCTTACTTACCAGAATAGGAATTGTGAGCCATTACACTGACTCATAAAGGAAGGGGAAGGAAGGAGAACAAATTCTGCAAAAACATACATCTGTTATGTATGAAACCAAACAGTGTGTGTGTGTGTGTGTGTGTGTGTGTGAGAGAGAGAGAGAGAGAGAGAGAGAGAGAGAGAGAGAGAGAGAGAGAGAGAGAGAGAGAGAGAGAGTGAGTGTCATGTTGCATAATAACATGGCATGGATATAATTAACTATTAAGCCAGCTCAAAGAAAAAATAACCAGATTTCTAACAGTCCTTCAGATGGAAACCCTGATGGTAAATTGTATGCTCAGATATAAAAAGGGAAGTGATTTCTTTAGACAGCTGTATAATTGAGGAAAAATGCATGTATCAATGTTTCTGTGATCACAAAGATATGCATTATACATTGTTCCCTAGTACTTGCCAAACGAGGGATAGATACTTCAAAAGAAGAGTTTCCAGAGTAAAATTAATATATGAAATTACTTCCATTCAAAAGAAAGCTACTATAGCATGTGATCCCAACATGTAATTGTATTTAGATGATCTTATGTTCAATAATTAGCCAAACCTATCAGTTTCTTTCAGGAAAGTGCTTAGCTGTCCAATAGGTATGAATTCATAATTATGTTTACATAATTGTAAAACTATGGAAACATAACATTTGAATGCTAGATGACCTTCATTGATATTCATGATTCAAACATTCTAATCTCTATTTCATACATCCTTAAATAGAGGATAACCGTTGGCTTTTTACTTCATATCCCCAGAAAAATTTGCCGGCACTGTAAGTGTCCACAGTCAGAACACTTTGAAACAGCAATGCCTTTAGAAATGGAGAAGACGGTGACCAAGCTGATGTTTGACTTCCAGAGGAATTCGACTTCTGATGACGATTCGGGCTGTGCCTTGGAAGAATATGCTTGGGTCCCTCCTGGGCTGAAACCAGAACAGGTATTTGCTGTTGTTGCTTGTGCATGATATATGTGTGTAGAAATACAACCATCTCATCAAGTTATAATGTTATAGTGTAGTGTAGTGTAATGTAATGTAATATAATTAATATAATATATAATATAATCTTTAGCTTTCTCAAATGAGACAAGATCATTAGTTCTTGAACAGTCTTTACTGCTATCATGCTATCTTTTATTTGGGAAACAAAGTATCGGCACTACTTAGTTGAACCCAAAAATTAAATCCCCCTCCCCTGGATACAAAGTAACAAAGTACAATTCCCACCCCCAATAAACAGTCATAAAGCACATTCCCCAATTAGCCTGAAGCACGGGCTTTCACCCCAGCTCTCCAGCTCCCCAAAATATTATCAGCTCTGGACCCAGTTTGTCCTTGGATTCCCACAGCAGAGTTATTATTATTAGGACTAACTGAACTCTCATTCCAATCCTCCCTCCCAGCACCAACTAATTCTAAAAGCATAGAGAAAATGGCTGCATTCTCCAGCAGGATGGCTGTAGAGTCCAATGGATGGGTTCTATGACGGCCTTCCTGCCTGGCAGACTGGGTAAAAACTTCGGCCACACCCCTTCCTCTGGGTGTGACCCCAGTTTTGACTCAGTCTCGAAGCCTGGTAGAAGTGCGAGAAGCAGCTCTCAGGACAAAAGGAATTTATCCCAAAAAAGAGAGAAAGGAATCCCCTCTTCCTTCCATTTGAAAGAAAAGCTCTCTGGCAGCTGATAGGACTTAAAAGGCACAGCCAGGATCGGCGGAGTTGTGAGTGGGGCGTCAGGGCGGCTAGCAGGGGAGGCTTGGAACGGGGCCGGATCGCTCGTCGATATCCGGCCCGCTGAGCAGCTGTTCGGCGCGGGGACCTCCCACCGGGTTGCTCGTCGCCCTCCGATCCGCCAAACAGCTGAGTGGCCGACTCGGCTTGGCCGACGGAACCGAGGCGCCGCTCAGCGCGAAACAGCGGAGCCGCGCGGGAAGCGGCAAACCGCGGCGCCGCTCGGCATCGATCAGCTGAGCGGCGCGAAAAGCAGCCCCGACAAGAGCAGAGCCCTAGCGCTGTTTTCCTTCCCCTCAGAGGAGAGGCGCAGCCCCCTTAAGACCAAAGGAGTCTTTCTTACTGCTGAATTCAAAGATCCGCCAGTGCTTAAACCTCGTGGCTTCCCGGGCTACCTTTGGGAGGCGTGGCTTCCTCCCATTCGCCATTTTGAACGAGCGGATCTACCCGCCGTTTCCCTTGGGGGTGGGGCTACCACCCGAACTCCATTTCCCTGCAGACAAAGAAGGGATCCTTTTAGGCAAGGCTCTGGGATTACCTCAAGAAATTGAGGCAAGAGGAAGGAAGAGGGAAAAGGAAGAGAACCGTTCTGATCGTGGTCTGCTGCTACAGCCACAGACTGGGGGAGAGAGAGATACAAACTGCACTTTTGTATGGACTAGGTGAGGAGGTGAGGAGGAATATTTTTCCCTGACTGTTCCTATAGTGACCTTTAGTCACTGCCTTGCAGGATCTTCTGTCCAAAGAATCCTGTCTGTCCGGCCATTGTTTGTATAGGCAGAAGAGGGCACAGCCCCAAGCATCTGCATCTGATCTGCGTACCTCATTCCCCCATTCCAGGCATTGCCTACTCGGGGTGTCTGGCACAATGGCAGACAATGTCTCGTATTCAGTCACACAGGTCCCTCAATTGTCCCCCCCACAGCAGCAACAAAAACGCAGATCTTCTGAATCAGAAGTGGGGGGGAAGAAGAAGGCTAAAACAAAGCACCTTACTCAGAAGGGACAGTCTAAAACGGCTGAGCGAGAGGCTTTGAGGAGACATTTGGCTTTAGAAAGACAAATTAGCAGGGCACAGAGAACCAATGCCAACGGGACAAATCTGGTTTCCCCTGTCCCAGTGGTGGCACCCAGCACAGAACCTACTGCCGAGGAAGTGCTCAAGACTTGGTCTCCTCCTGGGGAAACTGAACAGTTAGATTCCTCCAATCCCTCCTCACCAGATTCTTCTCCTGACCACACTCCAGCGCCTCACCCCAGCGACAAAGCGCAGGAGAACATATGGTCGGCACAATTTCAGGCATTCATGCAGGATGCATTCTCCCAGTTCATGGCTTCTAAGGGCAAGTGGCCTTTCACACACCCCGTAAGGGACGAGCTAGGCCACCCCCTACCAACATCTCTGAGACTTCCTCTCAACTTGGAGAGGGTGACTCAGTAGACCTTGACATGTCAGACATGCCCCTCTCGGAGGATGAGGAGACCGCACCTGAGCAGGCGACGAGCTCTGGCCTCTTTAACCCAGCGCTCCTAAAATCACTCCTGATAAAGGCAGTTTCCACGGTCAGTCTAACATCAGTACAGGATGAGAAGCCCTCCACAAGCAGGGAGGCCAACCCTCTATTTGCCAAAAAGGTTCCACAGGATAAGTACATTCCATGTCCGGAGGTCTTTATGACCACGCTGGAGGAACAATGGTCCTCACTTGCAAGCCCACCGGCACCTAATAGCGCGGAAAGAAAGCTCTTCAACCTATCTCCCTCCTTCTCGAACATGTTAGAGGTTCCTACTGTAGATAACCCCTTGATCTCATTATTTTCTACCTCCGCGATTCCAGGAGACATGGCGGAGGTCTTGAAACCTGAGGAGAAGAAATTTGAACACTCCCTCCGGCGTTCCCACATGGCTGCAGCCTGGGCGGCCAGAGCAGCCACTTCATCATCATTCTTCGCGAGGGCCTGTGTCATGTGGCTGAGGGAACTGCAAGGCACGGTGCCTCCAGACCAGGTCAGAGTACACCAAACATTGGCCAAGCTCCTCGCGGCCTCTCAATTCGTGTCTGACGCTTCACTGTACGCAACAAAGTATGCGGCAAGATCCATTGCGGCCACAGTGGCCTCGCGTAGGCTACTGTGGCTCAAAAATTGGAAGACAGACCTGAGGTCCAAATGGCGTCTCTCGACGTCCAAATACAGTGGAGAAGCCCTATTTGGGTCCATACTGGACCCACATGTCAGCGAAGGCAGAGACAAGAAAAAAATCCTAGTACATCCATCAAAGAAGTTAGACAGGAGAGGCAGTCAGGATTTCCGGAGACAGGGCTTCCGCCCAAGAAGCCCCTGGGAATGGAGACAGCCCTTTCGATCAGGGCAATCCTGGGACTGGCCCAGAGGCTCACGATCCTTCTACCCGAGACAGGATCGAACCCAGGATCGCCAAAGCCCGGGAGCCAGAGGCCAGTTCCAGTCCAGACGCCCATATAGGGGAGCGGGAGGCAGATCCTTTAAGCGTACCAAGTGACGCCAAACAGGACACTCCCATCGGGGGTCGGTTAGGAAATTTCATCGAGGTCTGGGAGCAGACCACCACCGACGCCTGGGTCCTGGAAACGATCAGGCATGGCCTGACCTTAGACTTTTGTTCTCCCCCACCAAGCCGGTTCATCAGATGCCCCATCTCCAGAAAGGTACACAAGACGAGGCTGATAACTTCGGCCATAGCTCACCTCCTGTCAATTCAGGCCATAGAGAGGGTACCAAAGGAAGAGGAGGGAAGAGGATTTTATTCTATCCTCTTCGTTATCCCAAAGACATCAGGAGGGTGGAGAGCAATATTGGACCTGAAGGGCCTGAATTATTTCATCAAGTACAGGAGGTTCAAGATGCACTCCTTGAAATCCATCCTAGCCAGCGTCAGGGAAGACGATCTATTATCCTCAATAGATCTCACAGAGGCGTACCTACACATTCCCATCCATTCCAGCTACCGGAAATTCCTCAGATTCACCTACGCGGGCCGGCATTACCAATACAGGGCCTTACCCTTCGGACTATCCTCAGCACCAAGGGTATTTACCAAGATCCTAACTGTAATAGCGGCCCATCTCAGGTTGATGCCGGTTCGCGTACAGTTTTATCTGGACGACATCTTGATTCAGTCCAGATCTCAGGAACAAGCAAGGGCAGATCTCAAGACCACAATCCGAACCCTACAGGGGCATGGATTCTCGGTCAATTTAAACAAGAGCCACCTCATCCCCTCAAGGAGGCTGCAACACCTAGGAGCGGTGATAGACACGTCACAGTGCCTTTCCCAGGAGCGACTGATCAGCATATCCAAGCTAATTCACCAAATTCAAAAGATCAGGAGAGTGCCCTTGATACAGCTCTCGAAGCTCCTGGGAAAGATGATATCCTGCATGGGCATCATCCCATGGGCAAGGCTCCACTCGAGGGAGTTGCAGTGGTTCCTCCTACCCTACCAGAGGAGGAACCTCAGCACTTCCAACAGGAGAGTGCTGGTACCAGCACAGGTGATAAGATCACTAAAATGGTGGCTATTCCCCCACGACACTCAAGGGGAGCATATTCAGGGAACCGAACAGGGTCACACTCACGACAGACGCGAGCCTGTTCGGATGGGGAGCGCACCTGGGAACCCAGATAGCACAGGGCCAGTGGGGACAGAAGGACCTGTCACACAGCATCAACTGGCTAGAGCTCCGGGCCATCCACCTGGCCCTTCGTCATTTCTCACACCTAGTAACAAGGAGGCACGTCCTCGTACTAACAGACAACGTAGCAGCCAAGGCACATGTAAACAAGGAGGGAGGAACGCGATCAGTGGAACTAATGAAGGAGGCATTGGCTCTGGCTCGGTGGGCAGAAACCAATGTGAGTTCCATCAGAGCGGAACACATCTCAGGGGAGACAAATACCCAGGCAGACTCCCTGAGCAGAGCCAGGGTGGACCAGTCGGAATGGCGTCTGGATCCGGCTCTGTTCGAGGAGATCTCCCGGAGATTCGGACAACCACATCTAGATCTATTTGCCAATCACAAGAACACACAACTCCCCAGGTTCTTTTCCAGAGTCCCGTCCCCGGGATCGGAGGGAACGGATGCTCTCAGGTGTCGGTGGCCGGCGCAACTCCTGTACGCCTTTCCACCGCTGCCCTTAATACCGGCGACCATACGCAAGCTGATTCTGGAAGGCGCAGAGATAGTCTGCATTGCCCCTCACTGGCCACGGCGCCCGTGGTTTGCCGACCTCGTAGACCTCTCGATATCACCTCCGTGGAGGATCCCCCCGGACAGGGTAAAACTCAGTCAGGGCAAGCTTGTGCATCCAGAACCCCAGTGGCTACAACTAGCCGCTTGGCATTTGAGCGGCAAAGCTTAACCAAACAATCTTATTCGGCAGGGGTGATATCGATCATACAGGCATCACGAAGAGCGTCCACTAACAGGATTTACGACGCTACATGGAAAGGGTTTTGTAGGTGGTGCGCTTCTCTTCGCCTAGACCCGACCGCAGTATCTATCCCTAATATCCTAGATTACCTATTGGAGGGTCTTAATAAGGGCTTATCAGTCAACACTATCCGCAGACAGATATCGGCCCTCTCAACTGTACTCTCCTGCGACAACTTAACCTCCCTAGCACAACATCCAGCGGTTAATGCCTTTTTAAAAGGGGCAACTAACACAAAACCCCCCGTCATACACAGGTACCTGTCTTGGAACCTGCCTAAGGTCCTTCTAGCCTTGACATCAGCACCCTTCGAACCTCTTGAATCATGTTCCCTCCATCACCTATCAATGAAGGTAGCTTTCCTTGTGGCAATTACTTCAGCAAGGAGAATCTCAGAACTAGCAGCACTGTCAGTAAGGAAGGATCTGTGTACCTTCTTCAAAGACAGGGTCGTTCTTAGACCAGACCCGGCCTTCATTCCGAAGGTAAATAGCATCTTTCACAGATCTCAGGAACTGACACTTCCTGATTTCTGTCCAAGACCCAAACATAGGCTAGAACACAGGTGGCACAAGCTGGACGTGCGGAGAGCGCTGTGTTTCTACGTGAAACGCACCTCGGCTTTCCGAAAGACTGAAGCATTATTTGTGTCTTTTCAACCATCAACTATGGGAAAGAAGGTGTCTTCTTCCACCATAGGCAGGTGGATCAGAGCCTGCATAGCGCAAGCCTACGTATCGCAGGATTTGCCAGCACCCACTCATGTGACTGCCCACTCAACTCGGAGCGCAGCCACATCTGCGGCATGGCTAACGCAAGCACCGGTAGAAGAGATTTGCAAGGCCGCAACCTGGTCTTCACCTTCGGTTTTCATTCGGCATTACCGTTTAGACTCCCTAGCAGCAGCAGACGCGGCTTTTGGCAGAAGAGTTCTTCAACAAGTCGTATCTGCTCAGAGTTCGGTAGCCTAGACATTCCCTCCCAGGGGGACATGAGGGCTTTGGTATGTCCCATCCATTTGGACTCTACAGCCATCCTGCTGGAGAAGGGGCGTTGTCTTACCTGAACGCCTTTTCTCAGCAGGATGATGTAGAGTCCAAGCCCACCCAGGGGTTAGGTCTAGGCAGGGATATAATAAATATATAATAAAGAGCTGCAATGTTAATTCCAACAAAGTTTCTCGCCTAAGTCAAAACTGGGGTCACACCCAGAGGAAGGGGTGTGGCCGAAGTTTTTACCCAGTCTGCCAGGCAGGAAGGCCGTCATAGAACCCATCCATTGGACTCTACATCATCCTGCTGAGAAAAGGCGTTCAGGTAAGACAACGCCCCTTTTCATCTGTTGTCAAAGCAAGAACACCCAATTAAGGCACCTGGCTAGAAATCAGGAGATGGTGAGTTCTAGTGCCACCATAGCCATGAAAGCCAGCTGGGTGACCTTGAGCCAGTCCTTCTCTCTTAGCCCAACTCACTTCACAGAGCTGTTGTTGTGAGGAAAAATCAAAAGAGGAAAGAGTATTAGATATGTTTACCACCTTGAATTGTTTATAACAATAATAAAGGCATGATAATAAATAAATAAGTATGTAAGTAAGTAAGTAATAACTGATAGAATATCATTTGAGCTTTGAATGTTTTTTTTCCAAAACAATTGCCTATCATCCGATTGTAAAAAAAACAAACCCAAAATAGCTAAACAGATTCGTAATCAAAATATTGGTTCTATATCTAGCACGGCATCTAGTCAATAAAGAAAACAAAAAGCAAAGGCTGCAAACAATTTCACTAGCTTGCTCTTTCCTGTTTTTATCATTTGTAATCTACTCTAAATCCAGTAGATGAAATTGTTGTATTGCCACCTAGCAATCACAAGGCAGATAATTGCATCCAGGCAGGGGAACCACATACCACTTATCTGGGTTTCAATTGACGCCATTCAAAGGGGTAGTGAATATCTGCTCTGGTCTACATACACGTCCCTTGATCCTTCCTTTTCTGATAAGACAACAAAGTCATTTCAAAATCTAAGCCTGGGGGGGGGGGTGGAGATAGAGAGAGGAGTTCTGGGCAGAGACAGAGAAGAACAGCTGGAATCTTAAGAATGGGATCCAGATTAAGCAAATAAGGAAGTCTGTGTTAGGAAACAATTACCTAGGAAACAAAGATTGCAGTGAAAAAAAGTATCATGGTGAAAAGTTGTAAGACTCTGAATTAAGGTTGCAATTAACATGTTTTAGGGATTATCCAGGAAAATCTAGCAGGAACCGGTCATGGGAATCAACCTTCATTTCTGATGTACAGGCAATGTTTATAGCCAAGATTCTGCATTTAGATATCTGTTTTACTTTAATAGGAATACTGGTTAAAATAGTTGATAGCTATTGTATCTGAATTGTATTTGTGCAAGTTTATATACATCCATTATTTCTTGAGTTCTTTCAGCAGCAGATCCTGCCCTCCTTGAATTTGACCAAGTGTATGTTCTTTTAGGGTTTTTTTAAAAATGAGAGATTCCTGTTTTTTATATTTTCAGTGTTATCTTTCCTATGTTATCGCCATTTGCATCTGAATGACTGACTGACTATGTGCCATCAAGTTGGTGTCAACTCTTAGCAACCATAAAGACAAATTTTCTCCAAGACCATCTGTCCCAAACCGGTCCTTTAGGTCTTCCAGTGGTGTGCTCATTGCCACTATAGTCGCAGCTTTTTGTCTTGTTTTCTTTCTTATGACTGCATAAATTTTAAAAGGATTTTTTCCTCTTTTTTACTTTTAATAAAATTGGCTTTAATTTATACTATGGGTTATTGAACTAACTAACCAGAGGAGGGCTTTCTGTTTTGTGTAGTCTTATTTTCCAAAAGGTTCAACAGTTGGCTTCAGAGTCTATTTCCTTTTGTTGTTGTTAATTGCTAATATGGGCTTGTTCAGTGGGACCCCAATTTCTCCCATACAAATGGGAAGAGGAAGATGACAGGTATCTCCCTAGAAGATAATTATGACTAACATGGTACACCAAGCACTGCACCAAGGCAGGCCAAAGTATACAAAACCCAGAGAAAAGAATTTAGTTCTCCCATCTTTCACCCCATAGATTGTTTCTTCATCTCAGAAATATCTTACAACCATTTCCTTAGTATTAATGAAGTTATGTATTAAATACATTCATCAGTCCATCTGTAAATGAAACCTCTTTGCAATAGGAATATTTAAAATTAAATAAGCATCAGGGTTTTTAAGTTCCTCAAAACATTTGCAAAGTACCTATAGTTCAGGTAATATGATCCTATATTTTCATCTAATCTGTTGTGCATATCATCATAGTATGGAAGTAAATGCAAAGATTGTCCATAAGATTTTCCTTCATCACCATAACTAAATGAGGCAGTTACTAAACCAAGAGTGCCTCTCTATATATACTAATATATAAGATTAAAGCCTATCAAAACAAATCTAAAATTCTAATACAAATAATTGCAAAAAAAAATTGAACATCCACATTGTGCCAAGAAATTCAAGTGTTGTGTATTTTTCACAATAATGGTCAGTGGAACGCTAGACAAAAATGTGAATAAAACAGTTAGGAAATGTGTTATGTGAATACCACAGTGTTGCCCATAATCTTCATCATGTAATCTCTGGGCACCATCAATAACTTTCTTTTTCTTTTTGTATAAATTTTGTTAGTTTTTATAGGGTTAGGAATGAGGTGGGATCGGGATTGGGGTTGAGATTTGGGTTAGGATTAGGAGTAGGGTTGGGGTTAGGGTTTTTCCAAGTAACATTCTCAATATTTAGCAAACAGCATAATGTCTGTTTAACAAGAAATAATAGATAATAATTATTTTTTTTATTGAAAAAGTTTTATTAACAATTAACAAAAAAATTTAGCCCCCAAATCCACCCCCTACCCCCCCACTTCCCAGAGCCGAGTACAGGGTTATTACAAACATATTAAACAAAATCTAATTAACTTTAACAAATTATATAGTAACCAAATTCATACTTAACCCTTAACTCCCTTTAAACTTTAACATCATAATATTATAAACAAATCCATTTTAAAACAATTATTATAAAGTACCATAATAACAATAAATAAACTAAATAATTTCCATTATAAAATGCTATTAATAATAATAATTATTTAAAATTTAATCATAAATAAATTGAACTTTTTAGTTCCATATTTAATCTGAATATAATCTATCCATCTTCTCCATACAATAATATATCTTTCTTGTGTATGATCCTTTAAATAAGCAGAAATTTTTGCCATTTCTGCTAAATTAGAAACCTTAAGTGTCTATTCTTCTATAGTAGGCAACAAATCTTTCTTCCAATATTGACCTACCAATAACCTTGCTACTGTTACTAAATTCAACATTAAAATAGTTTCTTTAACATCAAAATCCACAAAAATCCCTAGTAAAAATAGTTGAGGAGTAAACTTTATCTTCCTTTTAAAAATCTTTTGAGTGTTCCACCAAATCATAATCCAAAAAGCTTTAATATTTTTACAAGTCCACCAAACATGAAAATAAGTTGCATCAGAACTACCGCATCTCCAAAATGTAGGCTGTAAATTAGGATACATACTTTTTTAGGATCCAAATGCCACCTATAAAACATTTTGTAAAAATTTTCCCTTAAATTTTGAGCCTGTGTAAATTTAACATTTCTAATCCAAATTATCTCCCATAAATCCAATGGGATCGGTTCCTGGATATTCTGAGCCCATTTAACCATACAATCTTTAACCAAATCCATTTCCGAGTCCAATTTTATTAACACATTATAAATTCTTTTTATATGGGCCTGATTCTGATCTTTAATCTGAATTACCAAATTTTCATCTCCTAATGTTATTCCAACTTTCTTATCTAAAGTCCACTTATCCACTATTTGTAAATACTGAAATCATGACTGTAAAATATTTTCTTGCCTTAATACATCTAAAGATTTTAATTGCCAGTCAGTACGTGACCAAATAAATAATTCTTTATACAAAATTTTTTCAAAATTCATCCCCTTAGAAATCCCCTCAATTGCATGTCCAGCAATCCCCATCCCCCAAATAGGTATTTGGTAATTTAACCTGTAATAATACTTCTTCCAGACTCGAAGTAAGGCATTTCTTAAAATACGCGATTTAAAAGCCCAATCTACTTTCTTATTGAAAATTAAATATGCATGCTAACCATATAATAAATCCCACCCTTCAAGAGAAAGAATATTTTTGTTTGTTAAATTAAGCCAATCGCTTATCAAAGTTAATGTGGCTGCATCATAATATAATTTCAAATTAGGTGTTTTAAGCCCTCCTCTTTCTCGAGCATCTTGCAAAATCTTAAACTTCACCCTTGGTTTCTTCCCAGCCCAAATAAATTTATTGATACCCTTCTGCCACTCATCCAAATTAGCATCTTTTTTTAAAATAGGTATCATTTGAAACAAAAAAAAGAAACTTTGGTAGAACATTCATTTTTACAGCTGAAATTCTCCCCAACAAGACATTTGTAATATTTTCCAATCATTTAAATCCTTTTTTACTTTTGTCCATAATAATTCATAATTATTCTTATATAAGTTTCCATTAGAAGCTGTTATATATACTCCCAAATATTTAACCTTTTTCCCTATCTGAAAACCTGTAAGTTTAACTAAAATTTCATTTTCCCTCTCAGTCATATTCTTAGATAATATTTTAGTCTTATTATTATTTACTTTAAAACCAGAAACTTTCCCATATTGAGTTATAAGTTCCAACAAATGACTAACCGATTGAGTCGGTTGTAATAAAGTTAAAACCAAATCATCCGCAAAAGCTCTCAATCTATACTCATTCTTATTTATTTTTATTCCCTTAAGTACGGTTGACTCTCGAATCTGAATTAACAAAATCTCCATTGTTAAAACAAATAACAATGGGGATAATGGACATCCTTGTCTTGTACCCTTTTCAATATTAAAAGTCTCTGTCAATCCCCCATTAATAATAATTTGAGCAAACTGTTGTTGATATATAGCCTTGAGAGCATACAGAAACTTATCTCCAAAATTCATTTTCTCTATAAGTAAAAATAAAAATTGCCAATCTAATTGATCAAAAGCTTTCTCAGCATCCAAAAATATAAAGGCCACAGGGATCTGATTATTCTTATCCAAATACTCAATTAAGTTAAGATTTGTCTTACATTGTATTTCATATATCTTTCTGTTATAAATCCAGACTGATCACTATGAATTAAATCCTGCATTAATCTATTTGCCAAAATTTTAGAAAAAATCTTATCTGTATTTAAAAGAGATATAGGTCTATAATTCTTAGGCTCAGTAAGATCTTGATCCTCCTTCGGGATCAATGATATAAAAGCCCTTCTCCAGGAAGGGGGAACCGGAGCTCCCAGCAAAATACTATTAAAAAGTTCTTTTAATGGCTCTATCATCTCTTCAGATAACATTTTATAATACATTGCCGTTAGTCCATCTGTACCCGGGGCCTTTCCCACCTTTAACTGCTTAATAGCTAAACCAATTTCCTCTGAAGTAATTAAAGAATTCATCACATTTTGTTAATAGATAATAGTTATTAACATCTTTAGATGTATTAAGGCATCTTAATTAATCGCTCAATAGTCTTCTTCTTACTAATATATATTCAAAGTTACATATCACATTCCTTTTTCTCTAACTCATGTTTCTAGCCATTGATAAAAATTATCCCATGTTCTAAAATACACTGAGTCTTCTTTTCAAGATCTCGTGAAGTATTAATACCACTTTACAATGCCTTGGTAAGGCCACACTTGGAAGCAACTTAGAACTAAGGAGAAACTTCCTGACTGTTAGAACAATTAACCAATGGAACAACCTGCCTCCAGAAGCGGTGAATGACCCAACACTGGAAGTTTTTAAGAAGAGACTGGACAGCCATTTGTCCGAAATGGTGTAGGGTTCCTGCCTGAGCAGGGGGTTGGACTCGATGACCTCCAAGGTCCCTTCCAACTTTATTATTATTATTATTGATCATCGCACAGTCAGCCAGATGTTCAGACTGGATTTGGCATTTTGTCTACCTATCGAGTCCTTACCCAGGACCTGGGATAGGCAGATGTGGATGTTTGATGGTATTACAGATATCGACGTAGGATGGAAGCAGTTCCTAATAAGGCCGCCTTTTGCAATTGACTAATAGCGAATTTGTCAATGCCAATGGTATTCAAGTGGTGCTCCAGTTGTTCTGGGATTGCACCCAAGGCGCCTATGACTATTGGTACTACCCTTGCTTGCTTGGCCACAATAGCATAACTTTCTTTGTAATTAACTTCAGAGCCTCTCTCTGGAACACGAGATGGAGAAGGGCTATTCAGAGTAATAAGATTCTGTAGATCGGGGGTGTCAAAACTCGCAACATCACGTGATGTGTCGCGATGTATCATGACTTTTTTTCCATTGCTGGCAATGGAATTGGCGTGGTTTTGGCATGATGCATCCAGCCTGTGGTCTGGCAGTTTGATACCCCTGCTTTAGATGGTCTTAACCTCAGCAACTGTCAAAGCCCTGCTTTGCAGATCTCACAGAGAACAAACTAAACCTCGCACAACACACTGTAAATTTTAGTCTTCCTGAAGAACTATCCGGGTATCTAAAATGAGGAATTCCTGTAACCACTCAGAACATTAATAAGATGGATGGTGTGTGGTATATTATTTATTTATTTATTTATTAATAAAATTTATATGCGGCCCAATCCCTAGGGACTCAGGGCGGCGTACAAAATTAAAACAATAAATATAACAATAAAAACGAGTGCATTCATACAGCATGTCCCAATCGTATCCCTCCCCCCCAGGGACATCAACCCCAGGCCTGCCAGAACAGGAGAGTTTTAATGGCTTTCTTGAAGGCCGGCAAGGTGGGAGTAGTTCGAATCTTGGGGGGAAGTTGATTCCACCACGTCGGAGACATCACAGAAAAGGCCCTTCCCCAAGGGCCTGCCAGCCGACATTGTCTAGCCGACGGGACCTGAAGGAGGCCCAATCTGTGGGACCTCACTGGTCTCTGGGAACTATGCGGCAGTATGCGGTCCTGTAAGTAACCTGGTCCTAAGCCATGAAGGGCTTTAAAGGTGATAACCAATACCTTGAATTGCGTCCGGAGACCCACAGGAAGCCAGTTCAGCTCGCGGAGGATAGGTGACATGTGGGTGTACCTTGGTGCACCCACAATCGCTCTCGCGGCTGCATTCTGAACCAACTGCAGCCTCCGAACGCTCTTCAAGGGTAGCCCCATGTAGAGCGCATTACAGTAATCCAGTCTTGAGGTGACAAGGGCATGAGTAACCATGAGTAGAGCCTCCCGGTCCAAATAAGGCCGCAACTGGTGCACCAGCCGAACCTGGGCAAAGGTCCCCCTGGCCACAGCCAATAGATGTTGTTCCAAATTTAGCTGTGAGTCCAGGAGGACACCCAAGTTGCGTGCCTGCACTGAGGGAGGTAAATTTACCCCTCCCCAGGACTAATGATGGTCCATCAGGATGACCCTTGGGGGCAAGACCCAGAGCCACTCGGTCTTGTCAGGGTTGAGTCTAAGCCTGTTCACCCCCATCCAGACCCTCACATCTTTCAGGCACCGGCACATCACGTCGACTGCTTCACTGAAAGGACACGGGGTGGAGATACACAATTGGGTATCATCCGCATACTGATGATACCTCACCCCGTGTCGCCGAATGATCTCACCCAGCGGTTTCATGTAGATGTTAAAAAGGAGGGGGGACAAGACCGAGTCCTGAGGCACCCCATAATCGAGGCACCTAGGGGTCGATCTCTGTCTGCCTGCCAACACTGATTGCAACCTGTCAGAGAGGTAGGAAGAGAACCACCGCAATACGGTGCCGCCCATCCCCACCTCTCCGAGACGACGCAGAAGGATACCATGGTCAATGGTATCGAAAGCCGCTGAGAAGTCAAGAAGCACCAGGATAGAGGAATGACCCTTATCCCGGGCTCGCCAGAGGTCATCGGTCAGTGCGACCAAAGCAGTCTCAGTGCTGTAGCCAGGCCTGAAACCAGATTGAAAAGGGTCCAGATAATTCGTTTCATCCAAGGATCGCAAGAGTTGGGACGCCACCACCTTCTCTACAACCTTCCCCAACAAAGGGGAAGTTGGAGACAGGACAAAAGTTCTTCAAAACAGCTGGGTCCAGGGAAGGCTTCTTGAGGAGGGGCCTCACCACCGTTTCCTTCAAAGGTTGCGGGAAAGACCCCTCCATTAGTATAAAATGTATTTTTTATTATTTATACTTGGCTTGTTTTATTCATCTTTTCTCCTAGTCATTTTTTATGTTCAAAATTGATAGCTTAATTTGCAAAGGACATTGTGAAAAGTGGCTTGCATGGATAATTGCTCTAGTAATTGTTTTTAAAAATAATTCATGGAGGCCAGAAATCTTCCTTCAAATTGTTATCCTGTGTCTTTGCATATGAATCCGACATTCTTTCTTAGGCTTGAGTTTGAAATTCCAAAACTGATTTGGTAATCCATTTCCCCACAAGGTGCAAATTTTATAGAGAATAGAATAGAGAAAATCAAATTCTGCCTCCCTCTTTTCCTCTGTTCCTATAAACTGAAATAATGGGCTGTTATGATTTTGACTCATTACATTATGATTATTCCAAGTTAGAATCTTGTATATTTAAAGGTAACCTCTAGGAATCTATGCCAATACAAGTGAATTTATTAAATAGTAATTGAGCATGCCTGTAGAACAGTGGTTCTCAACCTTTTTAATGCCGCGACCCCCAACCGGTCGTAAGTTGAGGACTACTCAACTGGTGCAGCACCGTTTGCAGAATGGGACTTTTGGCGAGCTCAGCAGGGCAGAGACAGCCTGGACAATTCCTATTGGCTTTTGAAAGCCAATAGAATTAGACTCTATTCAAGAGAGTCTATTCTATTGCCTTTCAAAAGCCAATAGAATAAAAGGGAGTAGCACAGCTAAGGAAAAGTGGAAAAAAATGGCGGACTGCATTGTTTGGTGACCCCCGTGAAATGGTCGTTCGACCCCAAATGGGGTCCCGACCCACAGGTTGAGAACCACTGCTGTAGAATGACTGCAAGCAGGAAGGGAATATAGATGTGAGAAGCATAGATATCCTTAGATATTTTTTTTCACCTTTTTGAAGACGTCTCAGAATATCCACGTTGCATGACCCACTTGAGCTCCTGGGTTAATGCTAAACTTGAACATCTGGTGTTAACTTTTTAAAAGCAGGGAAATAGAAAAAGAAATTGTAAATGGGATGGTAGCACTTCTGTCTTTATTGTGTCTTAGTAATTGCGAGTCTCAAGGTTTTTGAGTAGTCTATGAATTGAAGGCATGAGAACAGTAAATGAAACTGCATTACCAGCTGCTTAGCAACATATAGAGAAGGTAGATGCTTAGCAACAGGTGATCTTCGGTTCCTAAGTTACAGGCACTTAGATTCCTGCATATTAACAGGATTTATTGGGCCAGAAGCTTGCACAAGAATTGAGTGGTATGGGATATTTAGGCTCAAATGATTTGTTTCCAGATCTAGAGGACATCCTCCATATGAAGCAAAGATGCATCCTTTACCAACTCAATAACTCAGACTTCTCATGCAGAGTTTTTAGGTATATTTTTTCTCTTTTTTCCCAACTTTAGCAGATAACATCAAATTGCTTTTTATGTTAAACCATAATAGCCAACTTTATGATTAACTTAAGAGTTCAAGACTTGGTGGTCATCACATATGGGAAATCTTGGGGTGAGATAGAGTAGAGAAGTGGACCATGGACCACCTTATCTTTTTAGCCACAGATACCACTTACCCAACCCTGTACAAGCAGGGAGCCATTCCATCATCATTTTTCACATGCAGTAATAATGAAGAGGAGGAGATGAGATCAGAGCTAGGAAAATATGGAGGCCAACAATGACCTTCTTGCAAGTGACCTGGCCAGTTTGATAAATCTGATTTTACATCATCATGTGAACATACATTTTGACTTGTGCATCACATTCAGTACCGTGTCTTTTTTGAACAACATGTAGTCTAGGTTTGGATTTGCCCTAGTCGCAGTGAGTGTAAAGTTTACTTTCCTAGGACTGTAAATTGATCAAAGCAGATCAGTTCAGAAATAAAGTGTTGAATTGGACAGGGTCATACAGCAAGGATGAGCATGGATCAAGTGAGGAAAAGCAAGGGCATCTGCCTGGCAACCAAGTGCGGATTAGTCTGCATAGTCCCATAGCTACTTACGGTTGCAAAAGTTGAACCAGGAAAAAAAAAAAAAAACTAGATAGGAGGGAAAAAAGGCTGTTCAAGCTGTAGGTGTTGAAGAAGGTCTTGCACATTCCTTGGACTGCAAATGTGACAAGCCATCAAGTACTGGAGTGTATAAATCCAGACATATTGCTAGAAGGCAAAATCACAAAAATCTGCCTTACTTATTTCGGCCAGGTCATGGGGTCATACTCACTGGAAAAAGGCAATTTTGTTTCAAATGATCAACGGGTAAAAGGAAATGATACAAAAAACATGATGGCTAGACACCCTCAAAGCTGACCTCTGCCAGAGGGTAAAACAACTGAAAAAAGCCCTGCAAGATCAGAAATGTAGGCAGAGAGCTTGGTCCACAAAATCGCTGTGAATTGGACACAGTTGAATGGATATTATCATCAAGCTATTATAGCCATGTTCAACTTGTCATGTGATTTTAATGATTTCTGCCAGCTTTGGTTGAATCCAGCAATATGAATAAGCAGTATAACTATGCCAACTTCATGGGTTTTGTTTTAATCACAAAAAAATATGTTTGGTTCGTTTTCTTAATGTACAGCTGTGTCTGTTTTATAGCCTTCCTTCCTGCGTGCCCTATTTCTTGGTCATTGTAACTCCTTCATCTCTTTTCTTCATTTCTCTGCTGTGGGGGCCTTTTTCTCAGTTCTCTTCTGTGAGGAATAGATTTTTTAAAATTTATTTATATTTCATTGTTTCTTCAAAGCAAGACATACCGTAAATGCCGGCATATAAAGCGACTTCCGCGAGCGCTGAAATCGGCACCAAAGACTGGGGTCGTCTTATACACTGAGTCGTCTTATACGCCGGAAATACTGGTAGTTTCCGGCGTATAAGATGACGTTCTAGGAATGCGGCCCAGCGATAAAGACGGAGGTCGTCTTATACGCCGGGTCGCCTTGTACGCCAGCATATACGGTAGTTCATCTTTCCTTTAGTACCTAGGTACAATTTTGTCTTCTCATTATCTTCATGGAACATGTATAATTTCTCAACATTTTATAGCTGGGGAATTGTTTTTAGGATTGAAAATTTCCAGTTAGGACTATGATCCTCCTTGCGATGATTGGGATGCCAAGTGATTATCAGATTCTCTGATTCACATCCCAAAGATGCTTTTTTTTTTTTTTTTTTTTTAAGAAAACGGCAACTGGACTTTCTTGATTTTTCTTGAAGACATTTCATTTCTCGTTTAAGAAGCTTCTTCAGTTCATTCTTCCATTCAGAATTGAAGAAGCTTCTTGGATGATGTGAAATGTCTTTTAAAAAAAAATCAAGAGAGTCCAGTTGCTGTTCGAAAAAAAGCGCCTTTGGGACAACCATGACCTGGATGACTGAGAATGTCTATAGACACTGAGAATGAGATAGATAGATAGATAGATAGATAGATAGATAGATAGATAGATAGATAGAGATATATACACACACATACTTAAAAATAGGGCTCACCATATAGCTATAAGATAAAGGAGGTGGTGGGTAGCACTGATTCTACTAAACCTGTGCAATTTTTGGCTCATATATTTTGTTCCACATATTTTAGGCATGGGCTAACCTGCGTCAAGCCATTTGAGGAGAATGCTTGCAAATTCTAACAATTCCAAATGTGTCTTCCAACCCCCAAGCTTTGGGGATCTCTTTGAATCTAATTCCCTAATCTGAATCTAATTCAGATTAAATCTTATTTGATACGTGACTGTCCAAACCACAATGGTTGACATAACATTGCTTCATTTTTTTAAAAACTGCTATTCTATTCCTTTTACTCTTTTTGAAGATAAATATGCTGAATTTCTTCAGTCTCATAATAGCATAGCAGTCCAATCACTGATTAAATGAAACTCATAGGTGCAAGCAATATTTTTAATTGGTTTAATTATAACTGCAGAAATAAAGAAGCAGAGAGCTTGGACCAGTTATAAAGACATGTGATAAAGCAAAATTTTGATTAGCTCCTCAAGAACATTCTATGAATAGAATTGATTCTCCAGCTGATGTAAATAAGCCTACTTTAATAATTTGGTGGAGCAACATTGAATTATACCAGCTGAATATCTGGTTCATAATATATAATCAGACATTCAGCTGTTGAGCACCAAAAGAGTTCAGACAGCATCCAGTAGATACACAGAATGGGCCCTCCATTAACCGAACTAAATTAACTCTGATTATCCAGTTTTCTGCTTTTCCATTTCTTATTGCAGAGTCAATGTAAATTATTTGATAGTGATTCTATTATTCCTTTTGCAACCTAGCTTCAAGCTATATTTGAAATCAGTTCAATCCAAATTTTGTTCTCTCAGTCCTTTAAATATTCTATTATACTGCTAATAAAACATTTAAGTGATTTTTTTTCCTAGTGTTTTTAATTTCTGCTACTTGATGGCTGCTGTTATTGATGATGATGATGATGGTAGTATTTTAAGCTACAGTTTTCTGGTTAGAATTTTAGATAATAGTTTATGAAGTGTAACTTGCAGGGGGAAACTATTTGAGAGGCTACACATCCATTTTAAGAATCAAATAATTAAATTTAATTTAATGAGCCTTAATGGTATGATACAGTAGTTGATTCCCAGAAATTATGAGCAACTCACTCCTACCAGTGCACTCTTACTTCCACATTTATCAGCAGAAAGACTCACATCTAGGAAGCGCCCACTGGCACTTGCACAACATTCGCCCAACAACTTTAACATTGATTCCTGCTGAAAAGCCAAATGGATCACTGAACACCCAGACATAGGAAGACATATAAATAACCCCAGAAAAGAGGTGCCAGATTTCGAACTACCACATCAGCAATGGAGGATCCTGAATAAAATTATCACTTCACACGGCCTATGCTGGGACTCTCTGTATAAATGGGGCATAGTATCCTCCCCTCAGTGTGACTGTGGGGTCCCATGTGACCAGCTTTAAGATGAAAGCATATACCGATCAAGTATCTGATTTTTATTTTTATAACCATTAAGGGGACACACACACACACACACACACACACACACACACACACACACACACACACACATATATATATATATATATATATATATATATATATATATATATATATATTTTCTGAGGTTTTCGCGGGTATTTGTATGTAGGTCTTTGGTTGTTCGGGTTTTCTCCCACGTAAAATTGGAAGTGTCTTGGCGACGTTTCGACGAAGTCCCATTCGTCATCTTCAGGCTGGTGCTTTCAGCTTCGTGCCTCGAGCAGCAATGTGTGGTCTTAGCTGTTTCTTCCTTTTAACTGCCAGTGGGGGTATGAACTGTTCATACCCCCACTGGCAGTTAAAAGGAAGAAACAGCTAAGACCACACATTGCTGCTCGAGGCACGAAGCTGAAAAGCACCAGCCTGAAGATGACGAATGGGACTTCGTCGAAACGTCGCCAAGACACTTCCAATTTTACGTGGGAGAAAACCCGAACAACCAAAGACCTACACACACACACACACACACACACACACACACACACACACACACACACATATATATATATATATATATATATATATATATATATATATATATATACACGATGCTGCTCTTCAAGGGTTAGATGGACCACTAGACAATGATATTTGAACCCAGATTTTTTTGACATTTATATTTTATTGGGTTCTACTAATCTAGGTGAAATGTTAATATATATTGCTAGTCCATGTATGATATGCCTTCCTGCCCCCCCCCGGCTAGCTGGATGGGGGGTTGGGGGTCACCACAACATGAGGAACTGTATTAAAGGGTCGCGGCATTAGGAAGGTTGAGAACCACTGTCTTAAAGGAAAATTCAAGCCTCGAAGTTCTGTTCTAATTAGTCTCATCTATTGGAAGCATAACATTTGCTTTGTCAAATATCTCTGAGCTTCAGAGAGTGGATAGAAACAAGAGAAAGCTTGGATAAACACAGATATATATTATAAGTAGTCATTTGAGCCTTAGCACATTCATGGAAATATCCAAAAATTTTCAGAAGATTTTCTTTCTTTTCTTATTTACATTTAATACTCTAAGGCATTAGAGATATTTTTGTATACTAATTATAACTATAATATTAAGATACAATATTAAGAATCTTTGCATATTATACAAATTTCTATAAATTATATAAATATTGTATTGAAATAGCATGTACTAAAATTGAGAAGATGGGGCAGTTGGTGGGTTTATGTGATTAGAGCAGTGGTTCTCAACCTGTGGGTCGGGACCCCATTTGGGGTCGAATGACCATTTCACGGGGGTCGCCAAACAATGCAGTCCGCCATTTTTTCCCCCTTTTCCTTAGCTGTGCTACTCCCTTTTATTCTATTGGCTTTTGAAAGCCAATAGAATAGAATCTCTTGAATAGAGTCTAATTCTATTGGCTTTCAAAAGCCAATAGGAATTGTCCAGGCTGTCTCTGCCCTGCTGAGCCCACCAAAAGTTCCATTCTGCAAACGGTGTTGCACCAGTTGAGTAGTCCTCAACTTATGACCGGTTGAGTAGTCCTCAACTTACGACCGGTTGGGGGTCGCGGCATTAAAAAGGTTGAGAACCACTGGATTAGACTTAGTACATTAAAAGATTGAGCTAGTTTTATGTTAACATTTTATGGATATGCTTTTAGTTTTTACAAATGTTATTTATTCATTATCCTGTATATCTTTTTCTGATTTTATTAGCCCTCTAAATTTTTGTTTGTAGTTTATCACATCTTCTCATTATAAACCTATATACAAAATAATGTGAATGGGTTTTTTAAATGGTAGTAATGGTTTCCCAATTGTATTTAGGAAAGCTCCCCTCCCAAATTTTTATTTAAATTACCATCCAGCCTAAGCAAAACAGCCCTTTTCTGACTTCAGCACAAAGTAATGTCAGCTACTCTCGTGGATAGTACAAGATGCTTATTTCCGGCAATGTTCCTTTTAGCATAAACCTAATAAATAACTGAGCTGCCCATTTTTCATCTTAAGTATTCAGTGCTGTTTATTCCAGAATTTATGCCCTAGTGGGGCTGTCTAAAGGTCTCCTGACAATCTGCAGGACATATTTGTAATGCTTTTACCACAAATTAGCATCCTAAAAATCAGAGGCTGCCAATTTTTTTGATGTTAGAGAATTATAGTCTGTGAAACAATCTTGCAATTGGTACTAAAAACTGACTGGGAAACTCAGGGATGTCTTTACTTCTTGTGCATGGCTATACAGTAAAGTTACATGGAACGCTGAAGTGGTACCTATAAATCTACTCACATTTGCATGCTTTTGAACTGCTGGGTAGGCAGGACCTTGGGGAGGAACGGGATCTCATCCTGTTGCGTGACACTCAACTCTCAAACCTGGGCTGTCAGCTTTCCAGCTGACAAGCTCAGCGTTTTTAACCACTGAGCTATCATGCCCCCATTTCTTTGTAAGATATATATAAAATACCAAATGGTATTCAAGCTCAAAATGCTAATAAAGCACCTTTTCTGCTAATCTGTGATTTTTATTCACATTCTTCTATCTGTGCTGTAGTTTGGAGCCTGAAACTAAGATGAGAAGAGATTCTTCTTTGGAAAAAAAAACTTTATATCACCTGCGGCATGGGATTACATGCATACCTTCTTGTTCCTCAACTTTAATATGGATTAATGTGGTTTATGAACAACAACCTGCAACCTACAGAGTTTATTTTTGAATGATGGTTATCCTGATAGACAAGCTGATTAAATCTACTTAGGTGATCTCTTCCAGACAGCTTCTCTCTGGAAACGCTGTTTGGCAAGTTTGGCTGTATTCAAAGTCAGTCATCTTCGTTTTTTGGTCTTCTGCTTATGGACCAGATAATAAATAATTCTCCACAAGCAAACAGCAATTTTTAGTTCTCATTCCAGGTAGCTCTTTTCCACCTCTCCTCTTCATCATATTGAAAACATTATATATTTTAAGTACTGTATCCAATAAGCAGAACGGTACAAAGGCTTTCTCCATTTTGCAGATGTATTTTCTTGTGTGTTTGTTTCTCTTTTCCATTAGAAAAATAGTTAAACCTCTTACGTGGCTTTGAAGCAGAAAATAAAATGTCTATAAATATCTTAGGCAACATTACGTTTTTCTCTTTAAGCATTCAGAGATTACGTCCACCATTAAATTGTTCTAGTTTACAGCTGGGATTGAATAGTGCCTGTTTAGAAAGCCATTTTTGTTGAAGCAAAAAAAAAAAAAAAAAAGAAAAAGATATATTTTTGATTCATCTATTTAAAACATTTCTCTACTACCTGTCTGGTAAATGTGACACTTTTTAAATTGCCTAGCTGTTACCACTAGAAGATGTCAGTTTATACCCTGCAGTAATTGCCCTCCCTCTCTGCAGCAGTGAAAATGTAATCAAATGGTGATCTGAATCTGATTACATTTAATAGTGTATTCCTGTTTTTTTTCCCCTGCAAAAAAGGAGGTTTGTTTTTCTGCTTCAATGGTAATAATGTTAACATGAAACAAATAGGAAGACGCCCATGCAGTTGGTAGGCAGCTTAGCGGCTGCTCATATCCATGCTGAAATTATAATGGAAATGAGAAATTAAAGATTTTTTCTGCAATGGTCCTCCCCAATTCTTCAGTAGATTGCAACTTAAAATTACTGAGGGCTCATCATTGCAATCTTTTAGGAAAGGGCTGTACAGTCATACAGCCTTTCTTTTACTTGTTTTATAGACCTTTTAGTATTGGTGTTTAGTTACAATTGCAGCCTAGATTATAGCATTGTCTGAGCTGGTGGTTTGTTAATAATGATTGTTAATTGTTGTGCTATTTTATTATTGTACTAAGCTTAATTATGTAAGATGTCATCAGAGGACGTTTCTCCTTATAAATTGACTTAGAAGTATTTAAAATCCAAAAGTACAATCAATGTAATGAACCTAAACTAGAGGTGGGCAACTCTTTTATTGGTAGATATATTTGGTGTGTTCTAGACACTCTTACCAGCACATGTGATCTATTCACAAAATCAACTGTAGATCAGTTCTGACAGCACCTATCCATGAACACAACTGGCAGTCAAAAGACGTGATGAAAACTCTTTAATTTCACAACATGTAGACAGACTTAACCATAGTTTCAATTGGGAAAATTGAACCAAGCCAAGTCCAAAAACACCAGGGAATTTCTAGAAGCCTGGCACTCTGACAAATCAATAGACATATATACATTAACAACATCTATAGACTATGCAAAAGAGACAATCAACCAGCCAAAAAGGGAACAAAAAGACCCAAGCACCTCTCCACCAGCAATCATCTCCCAGATCAGCATAGATTAACTCCAACATCAAACCAACAATCAAGTAAAAAATACCCCAATCAAGAAACTACCAAAGAAGCCCAACCAAAGAATCTATAAGACCACCCCTACCTACATTGACAAAGCAAGGCACTAGAATACAAAGTGGCAGCAAAGGATCCCTCATTTCAACCCTATTGAAATATTCTCCTTTATTCTCCAGCATGAGAATGGATAATCCACGGATTGGGTTTCCTGAAGTCCCTTCTATCCAATTAGACTAAGACTGAGAGATAGCCACTCACGTTTACCCAGTTCCGTCTTAGTCTTTACCCAGACAAGACGCATTGGTGCTTCTCTCCAGACTCAGGTTTTATTTTTAAAAAATTGTTTTCCCTTATTCCTATCCATGGATTATCCTTCTTTTCCCCTTTACTTTCTCTTCAAAACACTGTATTTTTCCTGTGTTTTCCTCCCTCGGGTCCTCCCCTCCCCTCCGAGTCCTTTTAGTTTACATTCCCCGGCTGTTGCAGCCTCAGTACGAGGCTTGTGTTTCTTCCGGTTGAGTGCTCAGGGCTTTGGGGAGCCTGTAGCCGCAGCACAAGGTTCTTTGTTTACCTTTTGCTTTCGAGGCTTTGGGCAGTTGCGGAGCTTTCCATTTGATCCAGCTGGTCGGCGGAGGCCCAGGGCATGGCAGTTCGTCCCGGACTGCTGAGGCCTCAGTGGGGGGCCTGTTTCACTTTATTTGCAAGGCTTGGTCGATCAAGGGACTGCCCCGGAAGCCCCGAATGACAGCTGATCGTCCGAGCTTTGTCCAGACGATTGCGGCTACCGGCGAGTCGCCACGTGGCTGGCGGCTGCCATTTTATTTTTTGGGCGAGGCCTGTACTGCAGGGCCGGCGTTAGGGCCATAGGTTGATCGCCATGTGGCTGGCGGTCGCCATTTTGGAATTTAAAAAAGAATACTTATTGCGCAGTTTAATTTCTCTAAGGCTAAATTAACCTTTCTGGTCTTACTGAGTGGCTGGAACAGTTCCCCCCCTCCATTTCTGGGGAGGGCTGACCTAGTGGAGGTAATCTCCAAGCATTTTTCCCCAGCCACATCCACTTGTCATTGCCTCTGGCAATTTATTGCAACAGTATAATTGAATTATCTTTCATTGGGAGTTGGATTCTCTCACCTCTACTGCCTACTAAGAACCTATTTGTCATATACTGTGTTTCACAGTTGTTTTTGGCAAGGAGCTCACATACTGGTCTCACCAGTCTCTGCAGTCCCATACTGGGCCTCAGCTCCTAGCCTGTTCTAGACCCATTCTCAGACTTGTTCTGAAGGGTCTCAGGCCTAGTTCCTTCAAAAGGTGTCCATATTGATTTTCCAGCCTTTACTGCCTGGTACAAACCCATTCTCAGACTTGTGCTGAAGGGTCTCAGGCCTAGCTCTTTTGCAAGGAGTCCATACTGGTTTTCCAGTCCTTACTACCTGGTACAACCCATTCTCAGACTTGTGCTGAAGGGTTTTTCAAATCTTACTTGCTGTGCCAAGAGCCAAACTGGTTTTACCAGTTTTCTACTGTTTTTCACCTTAAGACCTTATTTCTTGCTTTTCTTAGACCCATTCTCAGACTTGCGCTGAAGGGTACACAAGCGATGGCTGAAGACAAGCAGCCTCAAATGGTTCTGGCACCTACCAGTCCTCCAAGTAAAAGGAGACGCAAATCTCCAAAAGCGGAGGCAGCCGGCAAAGTCAAAGCAAAAGCAAAGGCCTTATCTGGAAAAGTGCCATCCAAGACGGCAGAAAAGGAAGCCGCTAGGAGACATCAGGTCCTAGAGAGGCAGATATCCAGGGCTCAAAAGACAGCTCCATCACAACATGTGCAAGCTGCATCTGAGACTTTTGAGACTTCTCCTTTCAGCCCTCAGGTAACCACAATTGCACAGGTTCATTGTCTCCGGAGGGTGGGTCTCAATCTCAACCCATTAGTCCCATGACATCTAATCCTAGTCCAAGCTGGGGGGCTCCCTCACTTAATCCTCAATCTACTCCACCGGCCACGTTCACATCCACGGCCGCTGGTCTCCATCCTAAGTCGTCACAGACGATTGCGCCGGAACAACTCCAATCCATGCTCACGCAGGTATTAGAGAGTCTCTCATCCCTACAGAAATCCCAAACCCTGACACCCTCCCAGCATCGGTCTACCACCCCTGATTACGCTTATTCCATTACTTCCGATCAATCCTCACAGGGTGGGGATTCTTATTCGGAAATTGATGAATCCTGGGGACAGCTTTATCAGACAATGCTCCTCAGGAGCCCTTCCCTTTTGTAGGCCTCTTTGATCCCACTCTATTCAAGACCATTCTAGCCAAGGCCACGGCCACATCCCAGATTGCCCCAGAGCCAGACCCACAACCCACCCCTTCCAGCAGTCAGTCTTCAAATCCTCTGTTTTCTGAGCCCACAGTGACTCAAAGACATATTCCTTGTCCTCCATTCTTTGCCAACACAGTAAAAAAACAGTGGACCAATCTTGGGGTTTCTCCTGTCCCAGGGTCCTCTGACAAAAAGCTGTTTAGCATGGCACCATCCTTAACCAACCTCCTGGAGGTCCCGACTGTGAACACATCCCTTACTCCCAGTTTTTCAAACGGTAAAGGCTTCCACGTCAGCCTCTTTCTTCTCACAATCTTCTATCACCTGGCTCCGGGAGCTTTGGGGCATGATCCCGCAGGATCAGGTACGCGCCCATCAGACATTGGGTAAGTTATTAGCGGCGGTGGAATACACGGCCAATGCCATGTTGCATGCCACCGGATTTTCAGTCAGAGTGATAGCAACCAATGTTTCTACCATGCGACTGCTTTGGCTGAAGCAATGGCGGGCAGATCTAAAATCCAAAGGGTGTTTGGCCACCGCTCCTTACACGGGCGGAAAATTGTTTGGGGAAGCCCTGGAGCCATACTTGATAGAGAACAAGGATAAGAAAAAGGTACTTGCTCACCAGGCCAGGCGATCGGACAGGAAGTCTGCTCCCTTTTATCGCCGTCAGGGATTCCAGGGCAATACCCAGGGTTCTAACTGGTCACAACCCACATGTTCATTTCCTCCAAGATCGGACCGTCAAACGGAACATTTTGGACCCAAGCCCAGGCAACAACAGCAGTTTAAGCGGCCTTTCGAGGTGTGGGGGGCCGTTCCTATCGGAGGAATAAGTGACTCCAGGGAGGGACCCCCCATAGGTGGTCGGCTCTCCCTGTTCTCTCAGAACTGGGGGAACATTACCAGCGACGCCTGGGTTTTGTCCACCGTCACCAATGGTCTGACCTTGGAGTTTTTCTCAAAACCGGCAAACCGATTCATTTCTTGCCCACCACCTTCAAACCCGTCAAAACGGGCTCTCATTTAGGAGACCATTTCCCATCTTATCAAAATAAAAACGGTAGAACCAGTCCCTCCCGATCAGAGGGGGCGAGGTTTTTATTCAATCCTCTTTATAGTTCCAAAGACCTCGGAGGATAGAGGGCCATTCTGGACCTAAAAAGGTTAAATTCTTACCTGGTATACAAAAAATTCAAAATGCAGACCCTGCAATCCATCTTGGCCAGCATAAGAAGGAACGACCTCCTGACGTCCATCGACCTCACGGAGGCGTACCTACATATCCCAATATTTCCATCACATCGCAGCTTTCTCAGATTCTGCTACAGATCTTATCACTATCAATACAGAGCGCTTCCGTTTGGCCTTTCATCCGCCCCGAGAGTATTCAAGAAGATCTTGTCGGTTCTGGCAGCTCACCTCAGACTGGAGTCCATTTGGATCCAGTGTTACCTGGACGACATCCTCATCCAATCAGTGTCAGTTCAGGCTGCGTGGTCAGAGGTAGCCCGTACAGTAGAGGTGCTCCAGAACCACGGATTCTTGGTGAATTTTCTCAAAAGCCAACTGATTCCATCCACGCGGCTACTTCATCTGGGAGTAGTAATAATACAACATGCTGCATGGTCTACCTGTTGCCAGACTGCATAGTCAGTCTCAGGGCCCTTGTCCACCAGGTGCAACGGACCAGGACACTCTCTCACTCTGTCCCAGCTCTTAGGCAAGATGATCTCTTGCATCGCAATCATACCTTGGACCAGACTACATTCAAGAGCCCTTCAGTGGTTCCTCCTCCCCTTTCAGAGGCAAAAATTAACATCCTCCAACAAGCAGGTGAGGTTGACCCCTCTGGTATCGAGTTCACTCCGATGGTGGAGTTCTCGGGCCATCAACAAGGGCTCGAAATTCAGGGAGCCATCACAGATCGTGCTCACCACGGACACCAGTCTCTTCGGCTGGGGGGGCTCACCTCCAGTCTCAGATAGCCCAGGGGAGATGGTCCAAGGAGGATTTGAAACACAATATAAATTGGCTGGAACTCAGGGCAATTCACCTGGCGTTGTGTCACTTCAGTCACAAGGTTGAGAGGCCAGCACGTTCTCATCCTCATGGACAACATAGCGGCCAAAGCCCATGTGAACCATCAAGGGGGCACCAGGTTGAGTTCTCTGATGACGGAAGCCAGACTGCTCTGCTCTTGGGCAGAGGCCAGTCTGTCCTCGATAAAGGCGGATCACATCTCGGGGGCAATCAACCAGCAGGCGGACGCTCTCAGCAGGGCAGTGGTGGATCATTCAGAGTGGCGACTGGATCCAGCACTGTTCCTAGCAATATCTCACAGGGTAGGCCACCCGTTCTAGACTTATTTGCCTCGGCAGCGAACTCCCAACTTCTAAGGTTTTTCTCCTGTTTTTCCGTCCCCAGGGTTGGAGGGGGTAGATGCCCTGTGCATTCTGTGGCCCCAGGGACTTCTTTACACTTTTCCTCCACTCCCTCTACTTCTGGCCATCATCCGCAAGATTCTGTGAGAGAAGGTGGAGATTGTCCTCATAGCCCCTCATTGGCCGAGGCGCCCGTGGTTCACCGATCTCATGAGCCTGTCAGTATCAGTTCCGTGGAAGATATCCCCAGACCGAATAGCACTCAGTCAAGGGGCACTTTGACATTCTGACCCTCAATGGCTACAGTTAACCATATGGCGATTGAGGGGAGACATCTGATTGAGGAAGCTTATCCTCCAAGGGTCATTGATATGATCCAAGCGTCTAGACGCCCATCAACTAATAGAGTTTATGACTCTACTTGAAAGAATTTTATATCTTGGATATCCAAGCATCATGTCCAGTTGTCATCTCTCAGGGTGCCTCAGGTGCTACAGTTTTTACTGGATGGAATGGATAAGGGTCTGTCTCCTAGTACTATCAGGAGACAGGTTGCGGCTTTGGCCACGGTTCTTTCTTATGATGACTCTTCCTCACTTGCACACCATCCGGTAATCTATTCCTTCATAAAGGGGGCAATTAATACTAGACCTCCAACGGTTCATCAGTACCCCTCTTGGGATCTTTCGAGAGTTTTGCAGGTCGCCTTTCAAACCACTTCGTTCCTGTGATTTCAATCTCTTATCTATGAAGGTGACCTTTTTAGTGGCAATGACCTCGGCCAGGCGCATATCTGAATTGGCCGCTCTCTTGGTCAGGAAGGATCTCTGCCTGTTTTGCCTCAATTGCGTGATCCTACTGTTTTGCCTCAATTGCGTGATCCTACGTTTGGATCCCATCTTCATTCCTAAGGTAAACTCTTTGTTTCACCGGTCACAGGAGGTGGTGTTGCAGAGTTTCTGCTCTAGTCCATCTTGTGACTTGGAACACAGATGGCACACCTTGGATGTTCGCAGGGCGCTACGCGTTTACATTAAAAGGACTGCTTCTTTCCGTAGGTCAGAGGCACTTTTCCTCTCTTTCTATCCTGCCTCTATTGGGCTCAAGGTTTCTTCTTCCACTATTGCCAGGTGGATTAAGGCTTGTATTGCGAGGGCATACCAATCGCAGTCTTTAGCCATTCCTTCACGTATCACGGCTCACTCTACTCGTAGTGCTGCCACCTCTGCGGCCTGGGCCACACAGGCGCCCATTGACGACATCTGTAGGGCAACGACCTGGTTGTCACCTTCCCCATTTATCCGTCACTATAAAATTGATAGCTTTGCCTCCGCTGGTGCTGCCTTTGGCCGTAGAGTATTACAGAGGGTAGTGTCACCTCCTGCATCATATGCCCCGTCTGTTCCTCCCCACCCAGGGACAGACAGGCTTTGATATGTCCCAATCTGTGGATTATCCATCCTCACGCTGGAGAAGGGGCATTGTCTTACCTGGACGCCTTTTCTCAGCATGATGATGGATAATCCACTCTCGCCCTTTACTGATTATTGGGCACTGTGGCAGGAGTCTGGAAACCAACACAACTGGCTTTGTCTGTTGCTTCACCTTCATTGGAACTGGGTAAACGTGACCCAGCAAGAGGCGTGGCTATCTCTCAGTCTTAGTCTAATTGGGTAGAAGGGACTTCAGGAAACCCAATCCATGGATTATCCATCATCATGCTGAGAAAAGACTTTCAGGTAAGACAACGCCCTTTTGCACCATGTGTTGATAACCACTGGAACCACTAAGGCTGGTTTATGCCATAATCTTTCAGCCTTGCTTTTCTGAACTTGCTACTTTGTGATCTTCTCTAATTCATTGTCTTCTACTATCCTCATCAAATATTACCACATCAATTACACATATTTTCTTTTGAACAACAGTTAGGTCTTATTAGCCAAGACTTTATCAGTTTGAATTTAGAAAGCCACAATATTTTGTTACCTGCTCATATTTGAATACTTTATTCAAAACCCTAACCCAGGCATGTCAAACTGCCAGCCCGTGGGTCGGATGTGTCATGCCGAAATCGCACCCACCCCATTGCCAGCAATGAGGAGAAAGTCCCGATACGTCACGCGACATCATGTGACATTGCGAGTTTGACATGCCTGCCCTAACCCATCAATTTTTCATTTCTGACAAATGATAACTTTTACAGATGTTATTATTATGGTTGGTCTCAAGATCAGCCTGCTGTTTAAACTGTCTGCATTTTTATCCACCTGTTGAGTCTTTCCCAAGGGCTTTTGTTTCCTGCAGATGTATTATACTCTACTTCTGGGGAGAGGGTCGTTAACCACTTCCTATAAAATTATTATTTATATCATACATTTCCATTGGCTGATGTTTGTATCTTATAAAAGGTTTTCAATTTTTCTGTTTTTCCACTTCATTATTTGACAGATGAAATCTATGGGATTATGCTTGTACCTCAGATGATGATGCTTGTCTCTTAATGTTTGCAGTGCCAGCATAAGATTATGTTTCAGAATGATATCCTGAAGCTGATTTCTAAAAGCACATTTTACCATCTCAAAATTTTTCCTGTCTTTATTATCTGTATATTACGCTCCCCTGGGTGTCATCTCTGAGGAATATAAGACTGAAATGGTTATTGGGGATCTAACAAAACTTCAGTGTCAGTAAAATGACTTGCATATTGCTGGAGCCATTTTGAATTTCTTACTTTAAAATGACACCGTTGATCATATTATACAGAGTAGAGTCAAAATATCAGTGAAATGCGATGGTTGGCAATTGCTCTCTTTTTCTCTAATTCCTAAGGAGGATTTTCTGCTATGAACCAAAGCTGAACACAGCATGATTACATATCTTTAAGAAATTATAAAACTCCATTGATGAGTATCAGAGCATGGATCTTTCAAGCCATTTAATAATCTGCTGGACTCAACTTTGATCTTGCCCTTGCTTTTACAGTGTGAGAGCAAATTTAAGTCTCACATTCAATATCATGTAAGAGGCAATCTTATCATTTCTTTTAAAGGAAGTCCAATAAAACTTATTCTGTGTAACTGAGCAGAAGACTATGTTTATTAAAAGATACCAAAATGTATTTATTATGATTTAGCTATTACATTATGTCTTTCTTCTAGGAACACCGGGGGGGGGGTGTTATCTGAGTTACCATTTTAATCTCTATAATAGTGGTCCTCTGAAGTACATGGGGGGGGGGTGAGAGAGTGATTGACTGAGAGACATCTGGGAGGGGAGTTATTGAGGGTAGACATAAACATGGTTCTGTCCAATTCTAGACTTTCTTATTCACTTACTTGCTTATTTACTATCCTGTTGTTTATTACACGCTCCTTTTTTCTCCTCTTTTCCTCACAAGAACGACACTATGAGTTGGGTTGGCTGACTGGTCCAATGTCAACCAACCAGCTTTCCAAGGCAGGACTGGAACTCAAGGTCTCCTGGCTTCTAGCCTGCTGCCTTAACCAAATTGGTCTAACCTTTACCCTAATGATGACACAACACTGGTTCCTTTTCTCTTGATCAAATTCTGCTTTTTCAGTCTTATTTGTGCACACTTATTGGAGAAAATAACAGTCATATTTCTCTAGAATGAATCACTAGAACGATGATAAACCTGTGGCATCAGTCATAAGGGGAGCCAGATGCTTTATCCATGTAATTGAGCTCATTATAAAGATCCTGCGTATGTTTAAATCCATGTTTTTGGGAGTCAGTGATAGACAGAAATGGCAAAACCAAATCTCCGAGGAGCTGTCATCGTAAATTCTACCTTCTCATAACAGACAGGAGAGTGGCTTATAGTGTCATATATGTGATCATGCATGACAGCAATTACAGATAATTGCACTTGTGCCCTGTCAAGCTTTGGATAATGTGTGTCAGTTACTGGGCCATCTAGATGGGTCAGTAAAGAGCAATGATTTTTATTGCTATAATTGGAAGCATTTAAGGGATGCTTGGCTTTGTCTGGGGTCTAGTTATATAACTATAACTATAATTATATTCCATTCTGGTTCCATCTCCTTGCAAAATCTAGGGTTTTTTTTGGAGCATTTAATTTTTGGACAAACATGGAAAATTAGACACATTTTTTCATATTTATGCCCATAATTACATCATTCCCATTTCTCTATGCTGGTTTTGGCATCCTGAAAGGAAGATTTATAATGGTTAGATGTAGAGCATCATCCATGGAGAATAAGGTAAGAAGTAGAACATTTTCCATGGAGATTAACATACTCTAGCCGGAATCGAACCTGCACTGAACAAAATGGCCTAACCCACTGTTAAATTAGCCAGTGTCAGAAATTTTCTTTAATTGTGTAGTAACCATGCCAAATATAATGAACCAGAAGCAAATCTGGTAACAGCCGATTGCGTGCTGAATTTGAAAGCCTCTGAACATGTGTAGACTGAACATTGAGTCACTAAATTTGGAAAAAACTACCACTATGTTTCTATTGAAGTAACTTATGAATGTTTACATTCTGCAGAAAATGAAAACCTGATGTTCTAATCAACGTTGCTTGTTTGTAGCACATCTTTATGTCAGTGGTGCATTCTGAGGCAGTGTCTGAATCATATGAGTGGATCCAGTGAACTGACTTGCTTCTGAAGCAAAACAGATACAGAATGTCCTAAACAATACCTCAAGATCACCAGAATAAAATTCGCTCTCTATATAGGATAGACTCAGTCTTACATTGGCTTTGTCCAGTTGTAGCTTCACTAAGCAAAATCTCAGGAGATCCTTGCTAAATACTTTTTGGGGGAGAAGTTGGGGGTAAGTGGCTTTGTTAAGTAATGGGGGTGCATTTCCATTCCAGAAAGTATGTCAGAGTCCCTGATATCAATACATTGTCTTCAGACCTCTCCACAACAGTTCAAGGGTACCTATTCCAGTTTAATTTTTAAAGATTTGATGCAATGAGATGAATCGATTAAATAACCTTCAGTTCACATCACATACCGGAGCTTCACATCGCTGTTGCAGGAAATTTTGCATGATTTGTGTTATTCCAGCTTCTGCATAATCATATTTAGAATTGCAATATAAGCAGAATGTGATTTCAGGCTGGTTTTAGTAATAAAGACCAGAGACAGCTATCTTTGCATAAGCCAACAGCCTGGCTAGTAAAGCATGGGTATAAATATTTTAAAATGCTAAAATATGTATGGGAAAGTTGTACTTTTCAAGACACTTAACACATTTTAGATTTTTCTGGATGCTACTTCTGGTAGTTGGCTCCTCATATGGACCTGGCTGGCCATGGTGAAGTAGATAGATTAGTCTAGTGCAATGATTCTTTGCTGATGAATGCCATTTCTCAGGGAAATGGTTGGAACATCTATTTTTTAAAAATCATTTTATTAAACTTTCAAGAGAGAGAGTGAGAGGCAAAAAAAATGAACAAATATGAAAGGGCTAAAATTTCTAGAGTCTCCAAAGCTTTTTAAAAAGTTTGTTGTTAGTTGGAAAGTCGTGTTGGTTGGACCCATCGCGACCCCATTGTAAAAAAAATTTACAATATATTTATTAAATATTTTTGACAAAGGAAAAAAAACAAGAAAAGAGAAGAAGAAAAAATAAATATAAAACATAAAGGGAATAAAAAGGAAATTTACAAGGATCACAGAATTAAATAAGACAATTAGGTAAGAAAATATTTCATTAGTTGGCTTCAGATAACTGAATATTGTATTATTTTTTTAAAAAATGCATGCCAGTATTATAATCTAGTTGGTTTGTACATTTCAAAAGCAAATCAACACAATATATCTCACGAAGTAATTTCTGTCCAATCAGTAACACAAAGTTATTTTAGACATCTAGGTGTACTCCCACTACTTAATTAGCTGTTCTTTTAGAGAGGAACTGTACATGCCTTCCAATAAAAAGCCTTGCAGCTTTTAAACATATAGAAAGCTAGTTTGGTATTCTTTATGGGAATAAAAGGTTTAGTAATATTTAACTTAAAAATAGAAGGCTGGAAAGAGAACCCCAACTTGTAGAAATTGTTTCATTTTATTATAAATCATTTTCCAAAAGTGTTGAGCTTGATAATGTTGCCACCAAAGATGGAAAAATAATCGAACCTGATCCTTATATTTCCAGCAATTTTTAAAAAGCGAACTCTCTATTAGTGGAATAATATATCAGCAGCAAAACAGTTTTGCCTAAGTATAATATTTGGTATAAATTTAATGTTTTTCCATTGAAATCCTCCATTGCTGCATATCAATTACTGTGCCTAAATTCTATATCCATTTCCCAAAGCTTTTAAAGAAAGTCTTCCAAGATTTTAGTTCTCCCTAAGGAACATACTACTGTCTTTTAAAACTTGAAAAAAATCTAAAAACAAGAAAAAAACAGCAGAAGTAAAATACCAAATATGACTGATAGGTAAGTATATGCATTACAAGCTACTGTAATTCTTTCTCTCAAATCCTTTGAATAAAATTGGCTCAAGTTGAAAGAGAATTTCCCTGGTTGCTTCATTTATAAAGCTCCCTCCCCCAGCTCATTTTTCCCCCCATTATGCTTGAAGGAACTGTTAATTCCTAAGATGCTTATTGCCTTCTTACTGCCAATATCTTTATTTAACTCCTTACTGTTTGAACTGCTTTTCTCTGTGGCAAAATGAAAAATCAGTACTTTTTGGGGAAAAAGAAAAGATTCGTATTTATTTAAAAAAAAACCACCTTTGGTTTGTCTTGTTTTCCTCTGACCAATTTCTGAAATCCTTAGTTGCATGATTCTCCAAGTTTTTGTTTGATGCAAGACTAGACTTGCTTTAGCAATTCTCTTCATTGCTTCCAACATTTTAAATTCTACCAAGTAAAGTGTTTACATTATGTCAATAGCTGTATTTAATTTCACATTTATTTCCAAAGGCCTTCACTATGAATAACATTCTGTACTGCTCCACAATTTCGTAACAAAACACAGACACAGAAACTATTTTTCTCTAAGTTTTAAGAAATATCCCAGCTCTTCTCTCCCCCCCCCAATGTTGCATTTAGGATGGCAGGTTTGTCAATTGGCTTTTCATATTTATAATTAACATTTTGAGAGAGGAAAACATTTTACAAAGATTATGGAGAACATAGCCAAATTCAGTGCGCTGTATGCTGAATTTGTTCAAACCACACTCCGTTTCCTCTGCCATTTGCTCATTCACTTTCGCAGCAGTGGTAGCTACCCAGAGAATGTGATAGTGATACAGGGAACACACAAAACAGGGCATGGCAAATAGGGGAAACAATGTGGAATGATGTTCCCATGTTTATTGTAGTACGTTGATAATTGAATCTACTCCTTTAATTTTTATTTAACTAACCATCTATTGACTAATGATGGTAGGATTCATAAATATCTAATTATTGGCTATCCTAAGTCACTTTCCTTTATAAGAGACATGCTGAAAGTGTGGACATATTTCAATACTGGATTATTAGCATTACTAGCAGCTAGGGCTATGCCAACGCCAGATGGAACTATAGCATTTTGTATATGGGGTCCTTGGTGATCTCTGAGCTTGGTAGTTTCGTTGCAGACATTTCATTACCAAACTAGGTAACGTCATCAGTGCTTATGATGACATCATCACCATATATTCTATACCAGACATATCAAACTCGCGATGTCACATCACATTGTGAGACATATCAGGACTGTTTTGCCAGTGCCGGCAATGGGGTGGGTGTGGCTTCTGTGTGATGCATCCAGCCCTTAGGCCAGCAGTTTGACATCTTTGTTCTATACAATTGTGTATATATTTCTGCCAGCATATATCCATCCCCAAGTTATACTGGATAAGACTATTTTATTCAGTTTTCAACAATCACCTTAAATCTAATCAGGCCTGCTTTTTCTCTTGTATTATTAGTTAATGTCTTCCACTCTGGAAAAGGAGAAGCAAAATTTTGTAGATGGCACAAAATGTCCACCAGGACATCAGTGCAGGTCTAAATAGTTGACAGTCTGGGTATGAGCCAAATCTGGAAACTAGATAAGATACAGGCAATCCCCAGGTTAAGAATGAGCTTTGTTCCTAAGTCTGTGTTCAACCTGAATTTGTATGTACTGTAAGTCAGAACCCATACTTATGAATGGACTGCCCTATACAGTAAATTTGTTCAGTAAAATAAATAATAAATATCATTCTGAGAGAGAAATGTGAATGCATTTGGATAATCCATGCGCAAAAGAGGCTGGCAAGATTTATTTATCCCAAGTGATGTAAGAACTTAGTATGAGAAAATTTAACATATCATAACTATCTTCTGGGTATTCTCTCTTAATGATGTGTTCGTTTTCATAGTTAAGAAAAAGGTATGTCAGATGATTCTGAGGCTGATAAAAATCAAAGCCTCCGAAAATTATTTAATGGAGACTTGAAGGATTTATCTTCATAATAAGGAAATGAAATCACCTAGGGAGGCTAGGTAGGTAATTGTATGTCAGGGGAAAAATCTATGATAGACAGCAACTGAGTTTACCTGAGTGGATATTTATGGGAAAAGATACTATTTTTCTTAACGATCTGTAGTTCATTTTAGGTGATGAAATACAGGTCAGGACTTGCTTTCTTTACGAAGTTTTCTTTTGTCAGGTTATGTTTTCCCAACTCATTTGCCCATGCCTGTAGAGTTATTTTTTCCAGACTGTTGAGAGATAGTTCCAGCAGACTTCTAGAAAACTTGCCAGTGGGAAGTTAAAATAATTCTACATTGTGTTATTGTTTTGGTTTTGTGTAGGGGCCAGGAAACAAATACTTACTCATGTGATAACCCGATTGCCTTTCAGTTATCTTCTCTTGCCAATTGTTCACTGTCTTTATAGATAAATAAGTCAAGTATAAATTAGGTGTGTAAAGTTAGCTGCTATCTTTGTGGATGACAATTAGCGCAACTTTCAGTCTATCAGATGTGTTAAGAACTTTGTTAGATTCTTCCTTGGACTGGATTGTGGACTGAAGGAGAGATGTAAGTGGCTAAAAAGTCACTACAGTTATGAGGATAGCTATTGTGTCCCTTCCTGGAAAAATATGATTCAACCATTATTATTCAGATACCAGTCTTCCAATTTGAATATTATAATACACATCACTTAGGTTTGCCCTTGAAGAAACCTCAGAAATAGTAACAGTAGGAAAAAGGGGCAGCTGAATTTCTGTCAGATGTTTTCTAGCAGGAGCATATAACTGGCATTCTTACCTTAGTTGTCCATATCAAGGTCCTTGTGTTATATCTAATTCCCTACATGGTGTGAGATATGCTTTCCTGAAAGTATCCTAAGATACTTTCATATCTTAAGGCCTCCAATCTTGGTTTATTACGGTTGCTGACTCAGAAAGAAGATCAGCTGGAATCTACTGGGGAAGGACCTTCTTAGGGATGACCCTAGCTTTGTGAAGCTCCCTTGCATTTGAAATTTGGACCATTCAAAAATAAATATTTTAGGGACAAGTACTATGCCCATGGGAACCAATTTTCCCATAAACTCTTCTCTTTTAAAAGAGTTTTGAATTAAAAAAAAAACAATAAATGGGAAGCTAGCACCACCAGCTTCTGGCTTTATCTTTAGACCCAAGAATATCCTTAGGCCTCTTGTGTGTGAATGACTGGCTGGCTGGCTGGCTGGATGAGTTAAATATCTGCAGTCCAATGCTTTGCTTTGAAATGTAGTCATTTTTCAGGAGGAGATAAGCTAGGTAGCAAGGGTACACCCTCAAAGCTAAAGAAGCTGGCAGAAAACAGCCAATGGCTTCCCCCCCCCCCCAATGTGTTCCATCCATCATGGAAGCTATTTTGTGAAAATACAATCCCCTTTCAGTTGTTTAGTGAGAGCATCATAACTACTCTGAAAATTCTACACGTGTGAGCCATCAGATGCAAAATCAAGCCTAAGGTGTTGAGATGGCTATATTAAGAAGCTTAATTTCTTCAACCTGAGATTACAAAATCAGTGAACATTTTATCTTGCCTGATTATTACACATGTATTAGATCCAGACAGTCTTATAGAGTGTGGAACCACTGCAATCACAAATAACATGTCCCATTGATTTCATTTGGTCTCCAAGTATGAATGATCCTGGATCAAATTTAGGACTGCTTTAGAGGAGATTTTTCTCTCTTGGTTAACATTCACACTTCTTTCAGTTTTTAAAATTATAGTTATTTATCTACTTTTTGGCATATATTATTTAATATGTACATATATTATAATTAAAATTCTAATATGGATAGTGGATGTTTCAGTACCTGGAGACAGCAGAATAAAAGACAAAGAAGAAAATCACCAAGTACAAAGTCCTGCAAATAGAAATAGAATGACTATGGCAGAACAAAATAAAGATATTACAATAAAATCAATAAAACATAAAGATAATAGATGGCAAATATGATGAAGCAAGAAGGTTTTACTCTCTTGTCAAAGGCCAGGTGAAGATTGTCTATCTGTCTACAATGGCCTTAGGTATCTTGCAACCAGATTTTAAAAGAACTAATGATTTAGGCACAATTTAAAAGATTATAAGCTTCTGTTGTTGAAATGTTCATGGGAATGAGGATCTCACAGTTTCAAGAAATAATTGTTACATTTCCACATTTTAAAGAACTGGTTATTATGTTAATACTGTAGATATAGAAAGATATGTTCAATGATGCAATCTTCGATCTCCGGGAAGAGTATACTCCAGTTATTTATTGTTAAAACCACATTTAAAACAATAAAAACAGTTATATACAAGATTAAAACAACTTAGCTTTCGCTAGTCCTCTGCCAGCGTCCTCAGAGTGGGGCTTAGGGGGTGGGAAAGTTCTTTTTATCCCCTTGCTGATCCAATTGCCTACTCATTGCCCTCGTGACAGGGCCACTCTTCCTGATTGCCTGTAACTGCCTTGACTGTTCTGCCCTCTCTTTTTTGCACTCTAACATTGTATTTTTCTACTCTGTCATCCTTGTGCCATCTCCCCCTCCCTGCGCTGTTATCACCAACACACTCCTCAATCCCTCCTCTCTACCCAATGCAAGGTGCCTCCTCCGATTCGGCACTACACGAGTCCTGTTGGGCTGCTGGTCTGCCTGCCGTTTTTGCATTCCATTGCCAGTTCCTATCTCATCTCCCTCCTCCAACTCCCCTCCTCTCCTAGTCTGCCGATTCATACACCCTTTGTTGTCCATTCCTATCATCCTTCCCCCCTTCCTTCAACCCTCCCACCTGTTGATTAACATATTGCTCCTGCCTTTCATCAACCATTCCTATTGATGTTCTCTTCCTCAATGTCTTTTCCTTCCTGATCCGCTGTTCTACCTGCTGTTCCTGTTTGCCCTCCTCCACCACTGTCCATCTTCCCCTCTCCAATGTCCTCCCCGTAATCTGCTGATTTGCCTGTTGTTCATCCATTTCTATCTATCCTCTCTTTTCTAGCATTCCTCCTCCTCTGACCTGCTGCCCTACATGCTGTTCCCACATGCCAACATCCATTCCTATTAAACGCTCCTTCCCAAGGTTTCCTCCCCCCCAATCTGCCGTCCTGCCTGCTATTCTAGATATGTCTATCAAGACAGAACATTCTGTAGTAATCATCCTAATTGAGGTGAAAGATTTAACTTAGATTGCCAATTAGAGATCTTTGGTGGTGTCAAATTTTGAAGTTCAAAGTTTTGAGGTGCATGGCCTTCTAACAAAAGGCTTGACCCTCTGTTGTAGAATTAGCAATCCTTTTTTTTTCTTGCAGCATCAGAACAAGATCAGTGAATACTATTCAACAATGGCAGGAGACCACTGATGTATCTTACCAGTATCTCACATTCACTCATTCATTCAGAGAATACATACCAATTAACCTCTCCTTGATGGACAAGGTACAGTAGGATGTGAAAAATCCCCTTGGAACACTCTCAGAGGTGATTTTTGATGGACTAGAAGATGAGACTTCACAGCTCTTGTCTCTCCAGCTTTTTAATAGGCAATGGTGGCTTTTTTCAACTGAATTATTTGCATCCTTAACATTCATACAACGTTAGTAGTCATTCAATAAGCAGTCTGGTTAGATCTCAGGATGTTGTTTGCCAGGACTATACCATGTCAGAAGGCAAAATTTGTGGTTAAAAACATTTTGATATATTGGGAGATATTCCTGTACAATTCTTATTTTTACATTCCAGATCTCTTTTCTAGCGATCACAATTTTTCAACTTTTAGCATCTGGCCACTAACGTATCCTATAACAATTTTACTCCCTGTCCATATTTTCTGTTGTCCTGACATCAGAATAGGAGGGAGAACAGATTATTCTAAATCAGTGGTTCTCAAGCTGTGGGTCGGGACCCCATTTGGGGTCGAACGACTATTTCACGGGGGTCGCCAAACAAGGCTGTCTGCCATTTTTCCCCCTTTTCTTTGGCCACGCCCCTGGCACCCGGTGATGTATAAGCGGTTGGGGGTCACCACAACATGGGGAACTGTATTATGGGGTCGCGGCATTAGAAAGGTTGAGAACCACTGTTCTAAATCATAGGTTGTTGTTGTTTTTTTTGCTATAGTTTGCTAAAAAAAAAACCTAATAAAACTAGGTTCACATAATGTTCTAAGCCAATTTCCAAAACACAGTGGGTTACGGTACAGTCTGCCAAAATGAGGAAAACTATATCTTGACTTGATAGGTTGTGAAATGAAATATGACATGCACATAGCTACGTACTAGATCAGAAGCATACTGAGAGTGGGATGGTCCATTCCGCAAGATGGTGGGTACGGCATTTTTTTTTAAAGAAAATTTTATTGGTTTTCTAGTTTTACATTTAAGTATTGGAAAGGCAACGTGGCGGCTGAGTTGCTCAATAATTCCATAACATACAAATATCTTTAGTACAGATCTCAAACTATTACATTAAGTGTTTCCCCTCTTTTCCCCTTAGTATTTACTGTCTCATCTTTAAATTAGTACAATTCTTATTATATCAATTAAATAAAAAATAACTTTCTTGCATTTATCAATAATTTTTAATTTATACATATCCTAGTTGTTTTAACATTCAATCTTTTTAGACAATCAATGTCGTGATTAGTTTTTCCCAATTTTTGGTTTGCCATTAATATTTATATTTCACGTTTGATATTTATAATTTCCAAATTTTAAATAAACCCAATTCCCTTTATCACAATTCATTACAAGATCTAATGTTCAGAATACACATCTATTTGAGTTCTCACCATCTTACATCAACTAATTAGTAATACAATATAATATTCTTATTTTCTGGTAATTTCCATATATCTTAAATTTAGTAACCAAAATTCCTCCTATTTCAACATTTAATACTTCCTGTCTTTTTCTCTTAATATCTACTATCTCATATCTAAGCTAATAATTGTAGTTAAGACTTCTTTCATGTATGCATCAGACAACATTGTACTGTTGTTTGGAATCTTTAGCTACAGCAGTAGAATAAAAGGGAGCTGCCTGTACATCATAAATGCTCCGTATTATAAATGGAATTTCCTGGGTTCTGGTCTCGCTGCACTGCTTAGTCTGTTGCACTTTTCATGATGGTTTTTAATTACATGCTCTGGGTCTTAAAGAGAACTTTCAGTCTTCCGACAGATTTTATCTACTGATTATTTTCACAAATTGTTACAGAAAAGGCCTTCAGGGCTGCAGTGTAGGTGGAGGCTCGGTTACCCAGTCATAGATTGGATGCCAAGGAGAAGCGTCTTAACCTATGCTTACAAAGGCAGGTGCTGACAGTTCCATCTTGCCAAGGGAAACATGCTCACATTCTGGAGACTAACTGAGAAGACGGTAAAGAAACAATCTTGGCGCGTTAGACAGAAAACAGCTAATGTTTTTCTCTCGCTTTGACCCTTACGTCAAACAAATTTCCGCTTCTGTCAAATGGGCTTCCTTGTAAGGAAGGTTGCCTATCTCTCTCTGTGTGTATGTATTGCATGCATCTCCAGCTGTTGAATAATTACTGCTGCTGAGAATATTTGGTTTCTTGTTATAAGCAAGTGTGTCCCAACCAAAATCCAAGACATTGTACTGCAGCCCTCCTTTTCTAACATTTAGGTTCATCAATACTACAGCTGTCTACCAGAAGACAAAGTACCCTATGTCAACAGCCCTGGAGAGAAAGCCCGTATCAAACAGCTTCTGCACCAACTGCCTCCACATGACAATGAGGTAAGTCATTCAGAAACCACCGAAGGAATATTGGAGCGCACCTTAGCAGGCCATCCTTCTGATGTTTGAGTTGTGTGTACCAGCCAACTAGCCAGCTAACTGAGTCTTTGGCAGAGGATTTGTTAAAGGTTTATTTTGTGAATCCCTTGGCGGTTTTGGGTGGGGTGTTAAAAATATATAGACTTCCCCCTCTGTATAGCTGCTTTTAGTTAGATGAAAAGGCCTCAAATCCTCACGTTTCAGTCAAAAATGCATGTTTATTTAGTGCCTCTTTGGATTGTTGTATAAATAGTTCATGCTTTAACTTTACATGTGTTGTATTTCAATCCCTGTCCAATTCATAAATAAATTCTATTAGTTTTAATAAAACTTTGAAAATCTAAAGGTGCTATCTTAGCTACATGAAGTAGTTATGTTCTCAGGAAAGCTTTTTTAAAGTAAGCATAGTTTGCAACTTCTGAAATTAGAAGTTGGCGAAGAATCTGCAACTTTTGGAATGAGACTCAATAGAGATATTGAGTTGACGCTGATGTTAATGGGATACGTCTGCATTATAAAAAATAGCATGTTTCCTCAGGTTTTCTAAAAATGTTATGGGGTCAGTTAGCCCGTTCTTCTACTGCAGTTGCTGGACTTTCAATTTTCTTACTTTTGTATTAAACTGGGCAATTGAGGAAAAAAAACATTTATACCAACAGTCAATGTTATTCATTCTAGTTGTATATGGCTTCCCCCTCAGGACACACTAAAACAGGCGGCTTGTGCTATTTCTGCAACGCACAACTGTGAGTGCCCGTGCAAAGAATGGGCCAAAAGACATAACAATAAGTGGGTGAGGAAATGCAGAGCAATTTTAATGGAAATAAAAACTTGTTTGGGAAGTTGGTGATGCCTCCAGCAGGAGAGAATTTAATTAAAATTAAAAAGGATAAAATTATTTGGGGTCAAACCTAAATGAGGGAATGCTGGAAGGAATATTTTATTTTTGTATGGGAATGATGAATAGTGGAAATTAAACGAATGTCATGAAAATGATGGGTGAGGAGCCATAAATGCTGTTAGTATGTTGAAATGCTGGGTGGGGTGTTCTGGAAACAATTAAAGTCCGGACATCTTCAAGTTACTAACGTTGAAAAACACTGAAATATGGTAAGGTGGTGCAGTTAGAGAAAGGGTTGCACATCTACAACGGATGAGGTTGGCCTATGGAGTGGCAGTGCAATTTGTTTAATGTGTTTGCAGGATGCATCTCTGCCTGAAGAATAGAAGAACACTGAGAGGGCTCCCCCAATATAAAAGAAAGCCTAGCAAGAATGAATACAGAATATGCAAGGATTTTTGCTTGTCTGGGAAAGTGCTTGACGGATTGAAAATATACCACAGATACATTGAGCAAAATGTCAGAAGTGCATTGAGGCTTTATGCCAGGCAGAGCATGTGCAGCCCAGCATTTTTCCTCTTTAGTAGGTCATAGAAAAATGTGAATATAAAATAGTAGGCTTATTTGTTGATTTAGAAAAACATGTTTGCTGAAGTGAAGAGTTATTTTGGATAAAAACAGAGTTGAAGATGGTTGCTGGATGCTGTAAGAATGGGATTGTATGGGATGAAAATAAAACATAGGGAAAAATAAAATGCTCAGTGGTTTGGCTTTGGAACTTGGATTTCCTCTCTTCTTCAGCAGGAAGAATTAATTGGAAGATAACCTCTTTTGTGCTACCTAGAAACTAATGTGGGTTTCCTTTTTCTAATTCTGTAGTCCAGGGGTTCTCAACCTTGGCAACTTTAAGACTTGTGGACTTCAACTCCCAGAATTCCTGTCTGTTGTCTTCTTTAGTAATTTTTGGAATGCTTGTACTGATGTTAGAAGTGCCTTGTTCAAAATTGATATACAATATATTTTTATGCAGATATTGTTGGCTGAGACCTCACAGGATTGCCAAGGATAACAGGAAGGGGATTTGTGCATGCACATACAGTATATATCTAATTGCATATTTCTATAGGTGGCAATACGGGATTTTGTCTCAGCAGATAAAGCATTTTTTTTTTCCTAAAAAAGGCAGAAGGGAAGAAAAGAGTTAAATTTCATTTTATTTTCTGAACTGGTCCTCTTAATCCTCAGCCTGTCAGTAGATGAACTTTGTGTGCTTTTAAAGATCCACATGTTAATGTTACAGGCAGATGTGGAAGATGAAGTTGAAGGGATCCAACTGAGATGTTCTTGGGACCTGTCTGTTCAATAAAATTGTATAAAATAGCTCAGTCATGAGGAACTGAAAGCCACATGACTATTGACTGGATTGATGGCTGATAGCAAAATACTTGGATTTCCTCTCTTCTTCAGCAGGAAGAATTAATTGGAAGATAACCTCTTTTGTGCTACCTAGAAACTAATGTGGGTTTCCTTTTTCTAATTCTGTAGTCCAGGGGTTCTCAACCTTGGCAACTTTAAGACTTGTGGACTTCAACGCCTAGAATTCCTCAGCCAGCAAAGCTGGCTGAGGAATTCTGGGAATTGAAGTCCACAAGTCTTAAAGTTGCCAAGGTTGAGAACCCCTGCAGTGTAGTCCCACTGTATCTTGTGGAAAACTGTTGCACAATGGATTCGACTTTTCCCAGGAACTCTCAGGCAGCTTGCAACGTGAAGCAACCATTCAATCAGACATTTAGGAACTCTGAAACTTCTCTTTCAAATGATTGTTTCCATCTGAATGGAAAGGTGTCCTCTTCCTGTTGGTTTGGTCACTGGACATAATGACATTGATATTTCCATCTAAGGGAAGTAATGGAAAAGAGGTGTAGTGGGGAGTAAACCCCAAAGCATTAAGTCCTCCAGGAAACACAAGTGATGGCTCTCCCCTTCTTTTATCTTCATGATAACCCAGTGGTTCAGGCTAAGCGAAGAGATAGTGAATGGCCTAAGATTAATAGGTGAGCTTCATGGAAAGAAAAGCTTAGTTTTCTCTGCCCTAGGATGGGCCTCTAATCATTACTCAAAGGGTTAGGGATCTGTAGTAGGCAGCTGTTGCCTTAGCCATAGCATTTAAGAGCTTAACATAACCCTGTGTCCTATTAAGAATATCATATGCTGCTGGAATTTTGAGATTTGTTATAGCTATTGAAGCTCAAAAGCATCTCTCTGAAATATGATCATAATCATTAACATCTATTTTGGGGGGGAAGCCTTACCATTAGTAAAAGATAAATAGATACTGCAGAGAAAGATCTTAAAATCAAACCTCACAGAAGAAAGAGGATAAGAGAGGGTTTAAAGATCACACCTCTTCCCCAGTTCTGAAATGGGGGTATATGATTTCTTTTTTATAGTAAAATTGTGACCTGCATATACCACTTAACTGAAATCTTAGAACTAATGATACATTTTCAAAACTGAGATTTAAAAAATGTTCCTCATCACTTAGACGCTTAATTGTACCTTCTTTCACCAGTGCCAGTCCACGCTCAGCATTCGGTGAACTTCTTAAATATTCCAGTTAGGAAATAAAGACATGATTTATTTTAAAAATGATTGAGTATAACATTTTCTGGGCACTCAAAAGCATTCAAAAACATTGTTCCTACGTACAAAGAGGTATACAACCTGAAGTTCCAAAATAACAGATGAGCTCGGGCTCATCCATTAGAAATCTTCCGAAAGTCTTTCCAAATTATAATTTTATAATTTCAAAATTATAATTTTATACTGTCAAAAATGACTGAGCTGTTTTGCTGCAGCAGTTCAGAACATTGGGCTAGAAATTAGGAGACGGTGAGTTCTAGTCCAGGGATAGGCAACCTTGGCTCTTTTATGACTTGTGGACTTCAACTCCCAGAATTCCTGAGTCAGCATGGCTGGTTCAGGAATTCTGGGTATTGAAGTCCACAAGTCATAAAAGAGCCAAGGTTACCTATCCCTGGACTAGTTCCACCTTAGGCATAAAACAAACTGGATGACTTTGGATCAGTCCTGTCTCAGCCCTGTGAGGAAAGTAATGGCAAATCACTTTGGAAACTCTTGCCAGGAAACCTGGAAGTACTTCTCCAGGCAGTTGCCAGGAAACAAGACTGATTGGGAGGCATAAAAAAAGGAAGAAGAGAAAACTATTAAATATATTACCAGATAGAAATCATCATCATTTTAGCCATTGTCTATCTACTGCAAGATGAAGGCCACTTCCGCATGTTTCCAACCTATACCAAGTTGGTGCTGACATTTACTGAAAAGTTCTGAGTCTTTGTGTAATGTGTCTAATGTGATAACTTGAGTCTATGTGTTCTGAAATAAAATCGCAGCTAGATTTGGTCTCTGATCCATTTGTTTGCTTTCTTGGCTACCTATGGCACTCTCAAGTGTCTTGTCTGACCCTAACGTTCAAAAGCACCAATACCTTTTCTATTGTGCTTCTTCAAATAGAACTTTTGTTTCCATAGAATATCACAGAGAAATCTGTTCAGCACATAGCTGAATATTTTGTACAAGCCTTTGTTAGTATACTCTACCAAGTACTTGCCTAAAGCATATTTCTTCCCTGTTGATTCCTTTACAAATGGTAGTCAGTCCTAAAAAGCAGACACTATCCTCCACTTAAGTTTCTTCATTGTCTTGAAATAAGGAGGGAATTCCATACTGTGAGAGGTGGAACAGCTGGCCTTTTGAAGTTGTGAGTGTCCCATCACTGAAGGTTTTCAAAGATTGGACAGCCATTTGTCTGGAAAGTTGTCTGAGGATTCCTGCCCTGGGTAGGTTTGACTACAAGACCTCCAAGGCCCCTTTGAACCCTATGATTTTATAATACTTAATTGCCCCACTGTGCTGCTTGATTTTAATTACTAGAGCTTGCAGACAGAGTAGTATCCATCAGCATAATGCAGGTTATTTATGATTTTATGCTATATAAATTGTTCCACTGTGCCACTTGATTTTAATTACTAAAGTTTGCAGACAGAGTAGTAGCATCAGCATAGTTCGGGTTATTTATGTTTTTTTTCCCCTGCAATTTTAAAATTGCACTCATCTTCTTCCAATCTAGCCTCTTTCAGAATATATTCACTATGTAGATTGAATGAATAAGGAGTATGGTATCTAGCTTTGTCTCACTAAGTCAAGCTGTTTTCTTCAGTTTTGTCCAAACTGTAGTTCTTAAGCCATCTATAGATTTTCAAGAGGATATTGAGAAATTCTGAGATTCTTATTTTCCTAAGAACATTCCACTTGGTCACAGTAGACCCAATCAAAGGCCTTTCTATACTCAAATAGGCATATATTGATTTCTTTATGATATTCTTTGGATTACTCAGTGTTTTAGCAGGCATCAGCAATAATGCCTCTTGTGCTTCAGTTTCATCAAAGAATACCTCCTTTTCCATGAGGATATCTAATAACTGTCAGATAATCCTAAGTGTTATCTTGCTTGCATACCAAATTGAGGATATTGTACAATAGTTTGCACACTGCTAAGTCTCTGTTGGTTTTGCTTTATAGATTAACCTCTTCCAATCTGTGATTCATTTTCCAAATTTGCTGGAATAATTTGGTTAGAACCATTATTTACTGCTTTTATATCGCTTGCCATATTTATGTAGATATTCCATCAATTCCTGTAATCTTCCAACGTGATCATGACTGGAGTAATGATTTAACTTCTAGGATTACAGATTCTTGCAAATGGGGAATATTTTCTAGGCTCACTTGGATGTTAACATTCCTATTGTATAGAATTTCACTTCTTTTCCTTTTGAATCAGTTGCTGTCTGTCCATTAGCATATTTTAGCAAAACAGTATGAGGTTGGAACCTCCATCTGAGTTTGGAGAACTTTTGGAAGACTTCTCTTATTTTTCCATGTCTGGCTCCAGCTTTGATGTCTTTACAGATGTCATTGTAATACCATATCTTGTCTCTTCCAACAGCTCTGAGATTTTTTTGTTACCATATGTACAGTGAAGGAAAAAAGTATCTGATTCCCTGCTGATTTTGTACGTTTGCCCACTGAGAAAGAAACAATCGGTCTATAATTTTAATTGGTGGGTTTATTTTAACAGTGAGAGACAGAATAACAACAATAAAAAATCCAGAAAAATGCATTGTCCTCTCCTGTGCAGTATGAAATTATGACTTTGCTGTTATCAGTAAAGTAACAATCCACCTCCAGCATCTTCTTATTTTGCTGCTACCCAATCTAGATACCTGCTTGCTTTAGCTGGGCAGCAGAGAGGACCTTAGGTGACCCTGCTGGCAAGATGTGCTCTTGGCATTTACTCACATCCAGCCATGATGAAACAACAACCAAGATGGAGTAGTGGTGGGCAGTTTTTTAAGTATATGCACTTTATATTCAGTGTAAATACAAATCATTTTAGTTTTCTTTCTTCTTCCTTCCAACTTTGGGTCATGGGCTCAGACATTGTTGTTTTTGTTTTTTGCATTTGACATGATCCCTAAAAATCAAGAACAGCCTTCGGCTCAGGGAAGATTCTATATCCATGATTAATCACCAAAGAAAATTGAGGTTGAAGTCCCTTAATTCTGAATCCCAAGGATTTTTTATGAAAGGTTTTTGTTTTTTATTTTTCACTGCTGTTTCAAAAAGTAGTGAATTTGTTGCAATATGTCCTCCCAAATGTACCTACCCATACACACAAACCAAAACAGCATTGAACACTTGTGTGTCTCTGGCATTATGAAGCTAAATTATGGCTCAACAATTACATCTTGTGGCATGAAATTTTGATTTTGGATTTTATTTAATATCTCTTTTACCATAGAGAAATCTTCATAGAAAGAAGCTTAACGGCAACTTTGATATCAAGATGAAAGAAACTTGGAACAACATTCTCTAAAATAAGCTTTACTCTCAATGTCCTTTTATATTTTTTTGATGTTCCCACATAGTTTGGGGTTTCTTAAATGTACAAATAGAATAATTTTAATTGCTTTGCCATTATATAATTACAAAAAAATGGAATGTATGATACAGTCGTTATACAAAGTTGTATTCACTATATAAAAAGATGTTGAGACTCTAGAAAGAGTACAGAGAAGAGCAACAAAGATGATTAGGGGACTGGAGGCTAAAACATATAAAGAACGGTTGCTGGAATTGGGTATGTCTAGTTTAACGAAGAGAAGGACAAGGGGGGACATGATAGCAGTGTTCCAGTATCTCAGGGGTTGCCACAAAGAAGAGGGAGTCAAGCTATTTTCCAAAGTGCCTGAAGGCAGGACAAGAAGCCACGGATGGAAACTAATCAAGGAGAGAAGCAACTTAGAACTAAGGAGAAACTTCCTGACAGTCAGAACAATTAATCAGTGGAACAACCTGCCTCCAGAAGGGGTGAATTCTCCAACATTGGAAGTTTTTAAGAAGAGACTGGACAGCCATTTGTCCAAAATGGTATAGGGTTTCTTGCCTGAGCAGGGGGTTGGACTACATGACTTCCAAGGTCCCTTCCAACTTCATCATCATCATCATCATCATCATCATCATTTATTATATTTTCAGACTTTGCTGGGAAAGAAAATCCTCAGTTTAAGCAGGGATGCTCTCAACATTTTCTGGAAAAACTTGCATTTGAATTTTTAGTAGTATGGCTGGGATTTCCCTTCTGCGTGGGCCATAATAAAGAAATAAGTATTCTTTCATCTAATTTACATAGACATTAACTATTTATTAAAAATATTAAGATAATTACACTTATGAATGCAATAATCTCCTTTGGTCACGTTAAAACTTGCAGCTAGAGAATAAACGGATTACTACGACCACCTGAAATCACAAATGAAGTCATGATTTCATTGGAGTCAGGATAGGCAAGACATATATCAACCACTTTTTCTCAGGCATAAAAGATCAGCTGCACACATGAAAGTCCAATTAAACTGATTTATTGCTACTCATGCCTATGCAGCAGAAGATTATGCTCAACTAACAGCACCTGTTTGTAGTTAGATAAGCATCAACAGAATTCAGGGGTGAGGGACTTAGTTCACTTGTGGCTATGTAGAGATTCTAGGCCAGTAGTTCTCAACCTGTGGGTTGGGACCCCATTTGGGGTTGAATGACCATTTCACGGGGGTCGCCAAACAAGGCTGTCCGCCATTTTTTCCCCTTTTCTTTGGCCACGCCCCTGGCACCCGGTGATGTATAAGTGATTGGGGGTCACCACAACATGGGGAACTGTATTATGGGGTCGCGACATTAGAAAGGTTGAGAACCACTGTTCTAGGTTGATCCCTCTTTTAACTCTGCTCCCAGATTCTGCCACTTCTTCTCCTACACTTTTAATGATTACATGTTTACCTGAATACCACAGAGGATTTCATACTTCCTAATCCTGCTACTGGCCTCTAGGAGAAAGGTCCAGTGCAAGATCGGACCACATTTCCCTGCCTGGATGGGCAAAGGAGGTGGCAGAGCTTACAGCAGGTGTGGACCCACTTGGCCTGCACAAGCCTGATCAGCACAACCCTCCCTTCCAAGCTACTTGTGACCCCCAACAGTTCCCAACTCCAAATCTGTGTCACATGTTCCGACTAATGAAGCACTTCAAAGAACTTTCAGGCATGTTGCCTAAAATCTTTATTGCAGAGCTACAGTTTTGCCGGTCGCCATGATGGACTGGTTGATGCCAGAATCTGAACTTCCTTTCGCTGGCATCAAGCTTTCCTTGCTAAACCCCTCCCTTCTCATGCAGTCACAGGTCACATTATCCAATTAGTGAGAAGGTCAAAAGTTTGCTTCCTCTTTCTTTCCCGGGCTTTCCCCCCCCCCCGCCCAGTCTAAGCTAAGTATTAACCCAATAAATGCCAGACAGTTTTGCATATTGTCAAAGCAAGAATATACAGTATTTGCAGCATTGACAATCTGAGAACTTCTGGTCTGGATGTTTAATAGTTTCACTTTTGCATGAATATCGCACAGAGGGTGATCAGAACTGGTAGTAAACAAAATACAAGTAGTTCTCGACTTAGGATCACAACTGAGCCCAACATTTCTGTTGCTCAGTGAAACATTTGTTAAGTGAGTTTTGCCTCATTTGCCTCATTGCGTATGAAAATATAAATAATAATAATGATGATGATGATGATGATGATGATGATGATGATGATGATGATGAAGTTGGAAGGGACCTTGGAAGTCATCTAGTCCAATCCCCTGCTCAGGCAGGAAACCCTATACCATTTCGGACAAATGGCTGTCCAGTCTCTTCTTAAAAACTTCCAATGTTGGAAAATTCACCCCTTCTGGAGGCAGGTTGTGAATCACCACAGTTGTTAAGTTAACAACAGGGTTGTTAAATGAATTGGGTTTCCCAGTTGACTCTGCTTGTCAGAATATGGCAAAAGTGATGACATGACCCTTGGACATTGCAATTATCATAAATATGAGTCAATTGCCAACCACCTGAATTTTGATCAAGTGACCATGGGGATGCTGCAACAGTTGTAAGTGTGAAAAATGGTTATACGCAGTGGTGGGATTCAGCCGGTTCGCACCAGTTCGGCAGAACCGGTAGCTAATTTTTTGTTGCCCAGGCCCAGAATGGGCTTCCGGAAGCAGCACAGGTTGTTCACATATTTGAATCCCACCACTGGTCATAAGTCACTTTTTTCAGTGTTGTTGTAACTTTGAACAGTCACTAAATGAACTGTTGTAAGTCGAGGATTACCGGTATACGTATATGGTTTAAACAGTGAGGTGGAAGAAGATCAATTATCACAAGATAACTTGAATGGCTGATTTTATAATTGCTGGGGAATAGATGGAGTTAGAAATGGACTCTATTTTTAAAAAGTGTTTTGTAAACATTTACAAATTATTCTGGAGGCTTCCTGTAATCCAGTTAGCATAGGAAGGTTAGTTTCTTCTTTAGTATCCCTTGTTAAGAATATTGGCAACACCTGAACTTGTTTTCAGGAGAAAGGCTAGAAATAACACTTGCACAAATTTTGCATAAATGCAATCATTTGCTAAAAGAAAAAATGTAGGGAAATTATTCATTTGGAACGTAAACCTAAGCTCAAGCAAATCTGAGCTAGAGAACCAAAATACTTATTTACTCACTTTTGCAAAAATATGTTTTACAAAATTATAAATTGGGGACTAGAATGAATTAACTTCTTATCCAAATAGTCTTCAAATATAGTTTTTCTTCTGAGCTTCAAAATGACCTGGGAGAAATCCACTGGAGTTAATGCAAACTTATTCTAAATAGATGTATTTAGGAAATATATTATATATTAGTATGATGTGGCTTTGGCTGTATTAGCCATAACTATTTTGATTTTGTGCTTGCAAAGAGTGGGAAAGGGACCAAAATACATTAATATTATCCTGAAGCAAAATCTTTCAAGGATGTTAACCTTGTTTAGGATTTAAGATTAACAGAGGATTACAAAGAAGTGTTGACTGAAGGAACAGGAACCATGACTTCCCTTGGCGGCTAAGGGCTGTTGAGCAGCTGTTGTGTTCCAAGTGCTCTTTGGAGAGAGATGCTAAAGCAGGCCCAAAGCTCTGGAACAGTGGCTAACCCTGTTTAGCAGCAGCCCATGCAAAGCTTGCTAATCTCCATGGCAGTGTCTCCTTGTCTAAATTCATTAGATATTCAATTTCACATGATGAATCAGGCCAACATGATTTTCATACCAAGAGGAGGTTCAGAAATTTTCCTGAAGCGGAAATAGGACAGTACAATCAATAATGGGTAGACTCTTCTATAATCTCCTCAGAACAAGAGAAAAAGCACCTATTATGTGCAAAATGGAGACATAATGCCCTCTCTAGTTGCTGATGCCCTTCGCTGGAATTGTAGTCTTGTAAGTGCCTCTCAGAGGGACAGCATTCCCAGATTTTGGTTTTATTAAGTGTGTATCGAGGGGCAATATTATTTTGTGATCCTTTTAAACACATTCAATACCCTGTTTTTAAATAATAGGTCAATGTTTGCATTGTTTGAATTCTGGAAAAAAACTAAAGGTATGCAAAGATTGGATAAAAATGTAAGCCAACTGGTGCAAGAAGGAGTGGAGAAATTCATTTGCTTTAGAGACACCATCTGAAAAGTAAGGGATCAGATACTAAGAGGAATCTAGAGCCTAATAATTAAATGCCCTTATAATTATTTTAGCTTCAATTAGGTATGTACTAGTTTCTATATAGAGAAAAGAGCTAGGACAGGGGTAGGCAACCTTGGCTCTTTTATGACTCATGGACTTCAACTCCCAGAATTCCTGAACCAGCATGGGATAGGAGTACTATTAGATACACCTAAAATACAGCAGTCCTTGTCTTAACAATCACAGTTGAGCCCAAAATTTCCATTGCTAAGAAAGACAATTATTAAGCGAGTTTTAAGACCCATTTTATGATCCTTCTTGCCACAGTTGTTAAGTGAATCACTCAGCTGTCAAGTTAGTAAGGTGGTTGTTAAGTGAATGTGGCTTCCCCATTGATCTTGTCAGAAGGTCACAAATGGTGAACACATGACCTTGGGACACTGCATCCATCATAGATACATGCCATTTGCCAAGCATCTAAATTTTGGTCAGATGACCATGGGGATGGTACAACAGTCATAAGTGTGAAAAACAGTCGTAAGTCATTTTTTTGTAATTTTAAATGGTGACTAAATGGATGGTTGTAAGTCAACGATTATTGTAGTAGTAGTTGTTGTTATTTGTGAAGTCCTGTCCGACCCATCACAACCCCATCGCAACAATGTTCCTCCAGGCCTTCCTGTCTTCGACCATCTTCTTTATTGTAGGTACGGGGAACTTATTTTGAAAGAATTCCATATCAGAAAGAATAGAAGTTCCCTCTAATCTACTGCATATGAAAAATAAGAAGCTAACTTGGTTTTTAGAAAAGTTAGGATGGCAGAAATTTGTCGACCATCATTTGTACACCAGAATCTTATTATTTCTGACAAATAGTTTTTCTCAGTTTTTCTTTTTGGAGTGAGACAATGAGAGTACAACTATCTGAAGCACTCAGAAAAATACCCATTTGTAAGAGATGTTTCCCACTTCTCCATTTGTGTCTTTTTTTTTCTGCTCATATGCCAGCACTTTTCATTTCTCCATATTCACAGTTAGGTAATTTAAGAACTAATCAAAGCTCTTAACTATCTGTCAAGCCTATCTGAGGTAAGCAATACATCATCTCCATAAAGTAATACGGAGGAGTTCCTATTTTCTTCCTTTACTGGGAAATTATTTTCTACACTCTGGGCTGGAACAATATCATTAATAAATAGATTAAATAGTAAAGGTGCAAGCATACTTGCTTGGTGGCCTGCTAGGGTGAACCTATCCTGAATTTGAATGTTCTTATATAAAGCCATGATCAAAATTAACAACCTTCTATTCAAATTCAACTGATCTAGTTTAACCCATGGTTTCTTTCTACCAATAAAATCAAAAGCTGCAAGAGAGTCCCCAAAGGCAACATACAATTTCCTGTCAGCATGTTTTGCATACTTATTTATCAGATGATCCAAAACAAAACCATGATCAGTCATTGAGTATCCTGCTCTAAACCTTGCCTGTTCTTCTCTACACACATTTGGAAAGAAATAAATGTGCCATATTTTTAAATATATATCAATGTCTGTCTGTCTATCTCTATCTGTCTATCTACCTACCCACCCACCCACCTATTTACCTACCTATCCTTCACACGTATGCAGGATGAGGCACCAGGAAAAACCTGGTACAACTAAAGGGGTTGTGACTCCCCTCCCCCCAAAAAATTCACGAGGCTGTTGCTGCTATGTTCTATCAGTTATGTATGTATGTATGTATGTATGTATGTATGTATGTACAATATGATTGTATAGTGTGTGTATGTATGTAAAACATTTTTATATAAAATATACAATTTTTAGTCTTTTACTATTGATTGCATTGTTTTGTTCTTATTTTGCAAGCTATCCAAGCCTTACAATGGAGGCAGCATAGATACCTTGTAAAGTTAAAAAAAAAAAAACTGCCCCTCCGACAGTTAACTTTCAAGACAAACGGACTAAGAAAACCACCATAGAGAAGCTTTGTAGAGAAAAGCTTTCTCGTCTCTCTCAGACTGCCAGGACTCTTGGGATCATTCAGTGGAACATATTCAGGGTAGATAAAAGCCAGTGTTTCTTAAAGGTAGCTTTACAAGACTTCTAGACAAATTGACTGAGGGATGTTAAGCCCTTCCCCCCCCCCATCAAATGTACATCTATTCAGAAGTAAATGGTTGGGTGGGGTGGTGGGCAGAACTGAAGCAAACCAGTACATGAGGAGATGCGGAAGCAGTGCAAACTCTGGACACTTTCTTCCTTCCTCACTCTGTTTCTGATCCTTTTTTCTCTCTCAAATTCATAGGTGTAGCAAAAGGATGGAGTTCTCTTATTAGAAACTTGAGAGGATCTCTGGCATTTGAAATTAAGCTGAGGACCCACCTGAGAGATACGGATAGTTACGTGCTGCCCTGAGGGATAATTATATTCAACTCCTGTCTGATACTATAATATGTGTAATGCCATTTAAATTTCAGTATCTGATTTATTTTTGAATTCTTCTTGAGATCAGTCTACTTAAGAGAATCTCTCTTTCTATATGACCCTCCTGCTAATTGAGATCAACCTAAGGGTTTGCCTGTGCTTGCCACAAGCTAATAACTGCATTTTTTATTTTATTTTTTTGAGAAGAGCCTTCTCTGGTAGCCACCACAGTTCTTTGGAAGACATTTGCTGGTGAATTAAGAGATTGAACCTCTCTGATTACTTTCGAACAAGTCCTACATGCTTTAAATTATTAATTTTAAGTACTGGTTATAAGAAGGATTTGAGGTTTTAAGTTTTGTTGTAAATCAGTATGTTTTGTTTAATGAATCAATGGTTCAGAATGTTACCAGGATTTGTTCAACCACTCCCTATCACATCAGGTTTGCATTTAAACAATTTCTTTACTGTTGTGGTTATTGTTAAAACCTTTCTGCATTTCCCCTCCACCTTCCTCCTTAGTACAGTATCAAAGAGTTACACTTCTCTTTCTCTCTCTTATAAAAGGGGCTTTGTTCCTGTTACCCTATTCTGAAATATTTCCATTGGACTTCTGCAGTGTTTTCAGCACGTATCTCCCAACGTTCTCATTTTTTCAGTAGAGCAGATTCAGCTTGCCAAGCTACAGAAAGCCTTTTTCATTAGGAGTTCTTGAGAAGATGCCAGAGATATATTTGGATGTGGTCATAAAGTTAACTGCCATCCAAGGAGTTCCCACCAAAAGTGATGGGGCTCCATTCAGTTACTAGAATGTGTCCTTAAGCTATAGCTACACTTTGCTCCCTGGGGTGTTGCTTTTTGTGTCAGTCTAACACTTGCCTTAGCATGTTTTTGATGATTCATTAGCCAAAGGCCTTAATATCATTACTAACATCAGTCATGAGTCTACTCTTTTCACAGATACACACACACACACACACACACACACACACACAACTTCGAAAACTTTCATCAAATATTTTGATCAGCTACATACATGCATATAATTTCATAGCAATAGAGATATTTTTTCACATTAAGGAGTAAAGTTCTGTTGTTGCCAGAGACAAGGATAAAGTTCTGATAAGTGGGCCATTATATAATAGGCAGTGAAATAATTTTGTAATAACCCAAGAAAGGTATATGACAAGGCAGTTACAACAAGTATCGTAGGGAGTTTGCTGGGAGGGGGAGTGAATAACTTGTGAAAAATGACCATTTTGTAGCTGGTCTTCCCCACCATGGTAATCATTTTAAGAATAGGTAAGTATCTCACAGTAGTAATTTTGTGTTCATGTCTATCACCTATGTTCCCACAATGTCAGATGTTGTTATGACCCTCAGATATGATCTAATCCTGATTAAAAAAAAATAATCTTGCACTTTTGAGAGAAAAAGTAAGAACCACTGCTTTTAATGAAAAAAAAAATGATTGCTGCTTGATGTCTAGGTTCGATACTGTAACTCCCTGGATGAAGAGGAAAAGAGAGAACTCAAACTTTTCAGCAACCAGAGGAAGAGAGAGAACTTGGGCAGAGGCAATGTCCGGCCATTCCCCGTCACCATGACAGGAGCCATTTGCGAACAGGTAGAATTACTACTACTACTACTACTACTACTACTACTACTACTACTACTACTACTACTACTACTACTACTACTACTACTTCTTCTTCTTCTTCTTCTTCTTCTTCTTCTTCTCCTTTCCCTCCTCCTCTACTTCCTCTTCTTCCTCTTCCTCCTCCCCCTTCTACTACTACCATGACATCAAAGCGGCTATGCACTGTGAGATATGAAAAGCCATAGCAATACATTATGGCAGCAAAAGACTTACTCTTCACTTTAACCTTGCAAAAAATTCTTACTCATTAAAAATATCCCCAGGGGTAGGAAAATTAGAGGTGTGTGGCAGAGTGTTAGTTTAAGGCTGCTAATAGCCAGCTGCAAAAACAGTTTCTCTTGCATAATCCCCAGGGAAAAGGTTGCTTAGGGGGTGCATTGCTAGGCCAGAAAACCATTTGGAAGGCAAAGGAGAAAAGGAACGTGTACATCAATTTGAGAAAGACTATTACACGTAGCATTATGCATCAGCATATGCAGAGGAGTGTTTTAGGTATCCTATGGAAACCAAACAGACTTTGTAGAGGAACCCTGAAACAAAATTGGGAGTGCAGGATACTGTTTTCCACATTTTTGCATTACAAATTGCAACACTGAGTGTTGACAGTTTGCGTTTCAGATCTGATTAACATGTTTATATTTAGCAGCAGCGTGGTAAAAAACCATGTAATAAGATCATTCCAAATCTTACTTTCAATACATAAGTTTCCAATTCCCAATCTGTGAGAAAAATATTAATCAAATATGTGCAATGATCCCTAGAGTGGATACCACAGTTTAAATTGCTAAGTATTTCCAAGCTATCGTCTCAGTAAATGTGCAGTGAGAAAGATATCAGAGGTTTTTCTCTGGAGGCCATTCATACCACCCGTCAAGAATTGAATAAATTACAGCGCTTCATGCCTTCTAGTACCTTCTGTTTCCAAGATGTAAATATTTAATGTTAAAAGTTCAACCCACAATCTGAGATTGAAAGTACTGTGGTTTTATTTATTCGCCACATGTAGAAGTCTCTAACCTAAATCAGTTAGAGGCTGGATTCACACAACCCTATTAACCAGGTCACTAGTTTGTTTTAACCTTAGATTATTTTTATTATTTTATTTTAGAGTTAGCACATTATGTGAACCTGGTCGATTTGGTTAATTCAATTTTCCAGGCAAATCCAGAAAGCAACCAGTTAATCACATGGTGTCAATTCTATGAGAATGGAACATAATTCTCCTACTTCTCCACTTTTTGGGGGGAGGCAAATATGCTAGACCAAAAGGTGCTATTTCCAAAAGGCAAATAGACTTTCTTGATATTTTTTTCTTTTGAAAACATTTCACTTCTCATCCAAGAAACTTCTTCAGTTCTTGGATGAGAAGCGAAAATTTTAAAAGGAAAAAAAAAAACAAGACAGTCCAGTTGTCTTTTAGAATAGCACCTTTGGGACGATCATGATCTGGATGATTGAGAATCTCCATGGAAATATGGTAGACAACTCTCAATTTTCTTGATTTTTGTGTTAGATCAAAGGAAACCTGTCCCAACATCCTCTCTAAGGGAAGAATAGCAGAATGGAGTCAGAATCTACCATTCTTACTCCTGTTTGCTTACTTTGAACTGTACCCATATAGGAACAGGTTGAGGAGTGAATAAGCATTAATCATTTCATAGTAGATGGGAGCTGGAAAGACCTTCTGCAGTCTGTCACAATTGCTTTTGTACCACCACAATCCCTATAATACTGTAATTGGAGAGAGGCTTGACTTGTGAATAACTAGAAGAGAAATTTGCTGATTTTTTATCAGTGCTTCAATTCAGCTTTTTTCGGATGCTGTCATTATTCAGTGTTTCTCGCCTGGAAGAATTGTCAGAGAAAGGCCCTCTTTAATTTTTATATTTATCTTAACAGTGTGGAGGCCAAATCAATGGAGGCGACATAGCCGTCTTTGCATCCAGAGCAGGCCATGGGGTGTGCTGGCATCCATCATGCTTTATATGTAGCGTTTGCAATGAGCTGTTGGTGGATCTTATCTATTTCTATCAAGAAGGGAAGATTTATTGTGGCCGGCACCATGCAGAATGCCTCAAACCTCGATGTGCAGCCTGTGATGAGGTAAGATCAGTCAGGCATATTCGTTACTGGGAAAGGGGGCTTGAATAAGTGGGTAAATCATGTCAGGGATCATGTGTTAGGCAGTAAATCAGTCTAGGCTTCCAGATTTGCCTTGCCAGTTTATCTTTGCATCTTGTGGTTTGCAAATGATGAAATGTCTTAGAGCTGCTCTACATATCAGCTGCAGTAGACACTTTTGGTTCTGACAGCCCATCCAGGTTTTCATTGCTAAACAGTTCTCCACCCCCCACCCCCCCACCCTGCTGCTGCCTGGCCCTGTTTTCTTATGTAAGGTAAGACTCCCACTGCTAACCACTCTTCTCTGGAACAGCCATTGCTCTCAAAGAATAAAAACATAATTGAACCCGTTGCTTTTCTTTTTCCCCCCTTCTACAGCTGCCTGTCTGCAGGTAGGAGGTGAAAGAGCAGGGAGAATTGCAGTACATTTGGATGAACTTTCTAAAATAAATTTAGGAAGAAGAGTTAATTGTACTCCCATTTTATTACTGGAGTGTACTACAATAGCTTCATATCCTGGTTATTCTCAAATGATGCGACTGGAAGTTCAAACCTGTTGAGATAACAGACTGTCACAAAAGATTCCCCTTGCAATTACTGCTTGTGAAATAGCAATAGCATTTATATACTGCTTTACAGCACTCTCTGGGAGGTTTACATTGTCAGCATATTGGCCCCAATAATCTGGCTCCTTATTTTAAGATCCCAGGAAGGATGGAAGACTGAGTCAACCTTGAGCTCCTCCTGTCAGGATCGAACTACAGGCTGTGGGGGAAAAACCTGAAAAGAAACCCTGTATAACATAAGCATTTAAGGAAATTATGCATTGTTGCTGTAGTTCCGTAACTTGAGAAGATACAGCTTCTGCTACACATACACAGCTATGAACCGAGAGAACAAAATGGTGTCTTGATTACGATGCAAAACAAGCCACTGAGAAGACATGAATTCATTTGTTTATCAAATTTCTCACACAAAATATCTCACACGAAGGAACACTGGGCAGCATACAACAATTACAACAATAAATATATAAAGACACTTATTAAAAAAACATCTCTGGAGAAGAAAAATGTGGGTAGTGTGGCTTGTCTACATTTAAAACTTTCCCCATAAAATAAAGAGCCTGTGTCCTTTATTGGATTCATGAATTGATGCAGAAGCTGATAGAACTTTTGTGTTTGATGCCTGCTGGAAGTTCTTTTAAGGTACTAAAAGTAACAAGAATGTTGCTTCCTCCTGTGTCTTTTTAGATAGGAAGCAGAGCAATTGTTACAATGTGGGACAGGCTATTTGTGCATGCTGATCTTTGCAGGGTGCTTCGGTTTTACCACCACTCATTAGAGTTTTACAATTAAGGTTTTGGATGAGTATTTGTGTTTATCTGCCTGCCTGCCTGCCTTTTCTTTCTGTGAATCTCTACACTGAACATCTTGGCAAATGTTCTTTTAATTATCTTTCCCCAAATCAGTCAACTAACTTAACATATGGAATGCGTGGATGGCTATTGTTCACTTTCTCTTAGTTTTCTCTTTATTTTCCATGTTTTCCCTAGGAAGTGTATCATCATAGTCTTGTTTTCATGCCTCTTTTATCTGCTTTCCTGAGAGCAACATAAGGCTAGGTGTGGCCTAGATCTATCTGTCATCTTTTCTTTGTCTGTTTCACAAAAATTATTTGAAGCTTTAACAAAGCTCTTTTGTAAATCCAGGATAAAAAAATTATCCAGGTCACTCTCTTGTTATTTGTATATCACTTTTCATTATTAAAACATCAGCTGCTTTCTTTAGTGCGTCCAGTGTAATATCCATATCATTTTTTTTACAGAAATCCACATTAATTCCTTTGAGTTTCCTCCAGTGACAATGTTTAAAGTTGTACTTAAAAAAAAAAGAATTCAAAACAAAAGCATTTTCCAACACAAAGGATTTTTTGTAATTATTTACAAAATCTTACTTCAAATTTATCTGGCCCCTTGATCCATTTGTAACTTTTTAAGATTAGAGTTTTTAATCATCGTTTTGCTGTTTATTCCACCTCAACACCCCCCCCCAATAATTTAAATCCTTAAACTTATATTTAAAACTTATTTCGCTAAAGATTGAAGGTTAACTAATTTACCTGAAAATCAGTTAACAAGCAGTTTCCAAAAGTGATTAGAAAAGGAGGTATGCAATCTTAATGTCCTTTCAAAGGGTGCCAACAGCAGTTTGAGCAAGATGGCAATTCCCTCATTGGTTTTAAATGGGGAGAAACCACAGTCATGCAGTCTCCTCTCAAGGAATAGCTGTCTGGAGCACTTGTAGTTGACCTCAAGACCTCTCCTTATCTAGAGAGGAATTATCAAAAAGCCCATGTAGTCACCAGCTCTTCATTCCCTCATGGTCGTCTTTTCTTTAGCGGAGCCATCTTTCAGTTCACCATTTCTTCCCCAGAAGTTGCAGCCTCTTGTTTCTTTGGGTGATCAAATAGATATCTCTAAACTCTAAATAACCAGCAGTCAGGGTACACAAGCTTACATGTAGTCATCACAACTAATAACCATTGCTGGTTTAATGATAGAGAAAAATGCCTATAATACAAAATGTTCTTTATCATATGGAGTTGTGTGCTGACATTAGCAAGGGCCAAATTTAGAGTTAAATCTATGCAAAAGGTCCAATCAGAGAAAGCTTTCTGGCTTTGACATTTGGTCTTGAATTTCTCATTTCAAAATGCAGTTCCCTATTAATCACACAGCAGTGGTCCTCATTAGCTTGCAATTGCAAATGCTTGAGTCCCCCTTCTCTCCCCCCCCATTGCTGTCCCCCCCCTCGCCTGCCTTGGAGATGTATAAGCCCTAACCACAGTCAGGGCTTGTATCCTGGGAAGTCCATCTTGGTCTTCTCTTATTACAGGAGCATGTTTTCCACTTTCTACGTTCCATTTGCTAAACAAGGAATATGCCATTTCAAGTTAAATGTTATCCTTGAACCATATATATGTATGTATGTATGTATGTATGTGTATGTATGTATGTATGTATATGTATGTATGTCTTTGGTTGTTCGGGTTTTCTCCCGCGTAAAATTGGAAGTGTCTTGGCGACGTTTCGACGAAGTCCCATTCGTCATCTTCAGGCTGGTGTTTTCAGCTTCGTGCTTTGAGCAGCAATGTGTGGTCTTAGCTGTTTATTCCTTTTAACTGCCAGTGGGGGTATGAACTGATTGGGTGGGAGCTTGGCTGTGTTCTGATTGGGTGGAGGTGTGTTCTGAATGGTTAGGGGCTTGGCTGTGCTCTGATTGGCTGGGGGAGTGTTCTGTTTGGTTGTGCTCAGGTTAGTCTGAGTTGCAGAGGGGTTTAAGATTTTGGGCTGCCTTGCTATTTTTTGGCTTCGCGTTCGTGGTCGTGCCTCCTCTTCATGGAGGGTGTCAGTTTGCTTCATGTATGGATTGGAGGGGTTTAAAGTGGCTAATGATGCAGCTGTGGTCTGGCTTCTGGTTTGTGGTCGTGCCTCGTCATCGGTGTGGCTTTGGGTTTGTTTTTTGCGTGGATGTGTGGTGGTGACATCCTGTGTGGTTTTTGTGAGTGTGGGTCTGGTATCATTTTTTGTGTTAGGGAGTCGTTTGTCAATAAGGGCGGGTTTCCAAATGGCTGGTAGGCGGGAGGTATCATCTCGCTTGTTCATGCTGTGTGGGCGTTTTTCTATCTCGATGGCTTCTCTGATTATTCTGTTATTAAAATGTTCACTTTTGGCAATGGTTCTGGTATTTTTAAAGTCAATTTCATGTCCTGTGGCTTTAAGGTGTTGGACCAGGGAAGATGTTGGTTCCTCTTTTTTGACTGAGTTCTTATGTTCTTCAATGCGTGCACTTATTCTTCTGTTGGTTTGTCCGATGTATGTGGTGGGACAAGTGGTGCATGGGATTTCGTATACTCCTTGATTTTCTAATTCAATTTTATCTTTGGGGTTTCTAAGGATGGTGGATATTTTTCTGTTTGTGCAGAATGCTGTTTTGATGTTGTGTTTATGGAGGATCTTACTGATTCTGTCTGTGGTGCCTTTTATGTATGGGAGGAGGGCTTTGCCGTTTTCTTGTTCTTTGTCTTGGATTTTAGTGGGGGTTTCTTTTTGGATTAGGTTTGTAATCTTATTTCTATGGAATCCATTGGATGTTAGTACATTGGTGAGAGTGTGTAGTTCGGTTTTTAGGTGTTGTTCGTCAGCTAAGCGTTTTGTTCTGGAGATGAGTGTCTTGGCTACAGAGTTGATCTGTGCTGGGTGGTGGTGTGAGAGAGCGTGCAGATAGCGGTTTGTGTGTGTTTTCTTCTGGTAGATGGTGTGTCCTAGGGAGCCATTGGATTTCTTGTAGACTAAGACATCCAGGAAGGGAAGTTGGTTGTTAGTTCTGTTTCCATGGTGAACTATATTTTGGGGTGTAGGCTGTTGAGGTGTGTGAGGAAGTTGTCCAGTTTTTCTTTCCCATGTGGCCAGATTATGAAGGTGTCGTCTATGTATCTGAGCCAGAGTTTGGGTTTGTGATCCGATTTTTCTAGAGCTTGGGTTTCAAAGTGTTCCATGTAGAGGTTGGCAATGACAGGTGAGAGGGGTGATCCCATGGGTGCTCCTTCTGTTTGTTTGTATTTTTGTCCATTATAGATGAAGTATGTGTTGGATAGGCAGTGGTTGGTCAGATCTAAGATGTGTTTGGGGGGGTTATATTTGTTTTGGATAGCTGTCAAGGCTTCTTTGATAGGCACTTGGGTGAAGAGGGATATGACATCGAAGCTCATGAGTAGGTCGCTGGGCTGTAAGTTTTGTTTCTTTATGATCTCTATAAACTGGAATGAGTTTTTTACGTGTGAGGTGATGGATTCTGCATAGGGCTGTAGTTGTTTGGCGAGAAATTTGGCTAGGTTTTGTAGAGGTGAGCCTATGGAGCTGACTATAGGTCTGAGTGGGGTTCCTTCTTTGTGTATCTTGGGGAGACCATAGAGTTTGGGGCATCTGGATGATTTCTCTCTGGGAATGATTCTTTGCTGGATCTCTTCGCTAATGGGGGAGGCTTTTATTTTGGATCTGGTGGTTTTTTCCAGGTAGGTGGTGGGATCTGTATTTAGGGGTTTGTATGTGGAGTCTTGGAGTAGGTTGGTTAATTTGGTTTGGTAGTCAGATGTGTTCATAACCACCGTGGCGTTGCCCTTGTCTGCTGGTAGGATTATTATGCTGGTGTCTTCTTTCAGGTTACGTAGTGCTGTCTGTTCCTCTTTGGGTAAGTTGCTTTTGGGTGGCTTGCTGGTGCAGAGGATGTTGGTGATTTCGAGTCTGATTCTGTTGGCGTCGTCGGGGTTGATTTTGGTCAGGCTGGTTTCAACTCCACATATAATGGTTTCAGTGGGGATGTGTTTGGGAGCGACTGCAAAGTTGAATCCTTTGGAAAGGACATTGGTTTCGGCTTTGGTGAGGATCCTATCTGAGATGTTATGCACTGTTTGTTTCATGTGTGGCTGTGAGGGAGGAGGGGTTTGTTTCTGGCGTTCTTGTAGTCTTCGGAGTTTGTTGGTGTGTGTATCTGTCTTGAGGGTGGTCTGTGTTTCGGCTCTCCAGACGGCGAGTTGTTTGGATTTGTCCCAAAGTGCGGGGTGGATCTTGTTGCTGAGTTTGAGGTAGAGTATGAGGAGATCTTTGTTAATTCGGTCTAGGAGGAATCTTTTTGTGTGAAGTTCATTTCTGATTAGGGCCAATTCTGTTCTTTTCAGGATCCGTTTGGTGGCTGCAGAGTTGGAGTGGAATTTCAGTTGGAAACGTGGGGATTAGATTTTGATCTCGGCAGTTGCGTAGGAATGCGAGGTCGCATAAAATGGAAGCTCTTTGGACTTCAAGTTTTTCATAGGTCCTGGTCAGATGGTGGATTTCCTCCCCGTAGAGGTTCAATATTTGTTTTCTGAGGTTTTCGCGGGTATTTGTATGTAGGTCTTTGGTTGTTCAGGTTTTCTCCTGCGTAAAATTGGAAGTGTCTTGGCGACGTTTCGACGAAGTCCCATTCGTCATCTTCAGGCTGGTGTTTTCAGCTTCGTGCTTCGAGCAGCAATGACACCAACATAATAATCCTACCAGCAGACAAGGGCAACGCCACGGTGGTTATGAACACATCTGACTACCAAACCAAATTAACCAACCTACTCCAAGACTCCACCTACAAACCCCTAAATACAGATCCCACCACCTACATATATATACACACACACATACATACACACACACACCGCCATTTCCACAGCAACTACACACACACACACACCGCCATTTCCATAGCAACTACATAATCTGTTTATGCTGCAGAGGCAGAAAAAGAAGCCGAGACAGAAGAGTCTTGAGGCAGCCCAACTGTGAAAAAAACAAGCCAAATAGATGACAGGAGATCAAGGTCTGCAGAAGCAAATAATACATTCGATAGTTTTACAGAGGAATCATTGAGCCTGATATTTGTCCTTCTATAGCTGTCTGGTTTGGTACAGCAACCAAACAGCACAGATGCAGACTCCAACAGATGGTTAGAACTGCAGAAAGAATAATTGCAAACACCCTGCCTTCCATAGAAAACCCTCAGAAGGAGGGTGAAAAAGTATCTACAGACCATTGCACCTCCTGGATATAAACCATTTCAGCTCTTCCCCACGGGACAGCACTATAAGGCATTGACAAGAAGCAATGGATGGAAACTAATCAAGGAGAGAAGCAACCTAGAATGAAGGAGAAATTTCCTGACAGTTAGAACAATTAATCAGTGGAACAACCTGCCTCCAGAAGTTGTGAATGCTCCAACACTGGAAGTTTTTAAGAAGAGACTGGACAGCCATTTGTCTGAAATGGTCTAGGGCAGGGCTTTTCAACCTTTTCACCCATTGTACCACTTTTAGGACATGGCAACATCCAAGTACCACCAGTCGCTTAGCAAGGTGTCAAAAACTTAATGACCAAAAAAAAAAGAAAAAAAGTGATAAAGTACAGGTAGTCCTCGGCTTACAACAGTTCACTTAGTGACTGTTCAAAGTTACAATGACACTGAAAAAAGTACCCCCAAGGCACAGCTGAGCAAGACACCTGCCTGCCCACCCGGCAACGCTCTTCCTCCTGTCCGAGGTGTTCATTGTTGTGAGCATTTCTGTTGAGGATTGGCAGCAGGGGTGGGGGGTGTTTGGTTTTTATTCCCCCTTTCTACTGGGTGGTTGCACAGGTTTGCTCACTTCATATGACCCTGGGACGCTGTGACCGTCATAAATATGAATCAATTGCCAAGCATCTGAATGTAAATCGGAGGACCCTGGGGATGCTGCAACATTCCAGCTGATTGGTGCTTCTTCAAGGCTCAGCAGAAGCACCAGGATCAGCGCTGAGCTCCAGCTGGAGCATGGCGCTGATCCTGGTGCTTCCACTGAGCCCTGACAGCCCTGCAGCTCCAGCCATCTCTCGCTCAGGCTTGTGCGGTGCTGCCACAGGTTCAGCTCATTCCCTCCCCCACTACCACTTTTCTAGGATGGTCGCGTACCACCTGCCAGGTGCCAATGTACCACAGGTGGTACCCGTACCACTGGTTGAAAAGCCCTGATCTAGGGTTTCCTGCCTGCCTGAGCAGGGGGTTGGACTAGATGACCTCCAAGGTTCCTTCCAACTCTATTATTATTATTATTATTATTATTATTATTATTATCATCGCACAGTCAGCCAGATGTTCAGACTGGATTTGGCATTTTGTCTACCTATCGAGTCCTTACCCAGGACCTGGGATAGGCAGATGTGGATGTTTGATGGTATTACAGATATCGTCGCAGGATGGAAGCAGTTCCTAATAAGGCCGCCTTTTGCAATTGACTAATAGCGAATTTGTCAATGCCAATGGTGTTCAAGTGGTGCTCCAGTTGTTTTGGGATTGCACCCAAGGAGCCTATGACTATTGGTACTACCCTTGCTTGCTTTTGCCACAGTCTTTCTATTTCTATTTGTAGGTCTTTGTATTTTGTTATCTTCTCCAGTTCTTTCTCGTCTATTCTGCTGTCTCCAGGCACTGCCACGTCCACTATCCAGACTTTTTTGTCTTTCTTATCGACAATTGTTAAGTCTGGGGTGTTATGTTGCAGGTGCTTGTCTGTTTGAATTCTGAAGTCCCAGAGCAGTTTAATTTTATCATTTTCTATGACTTTCTCTATTTTATGATCCCACCAGTTTTTGCTTACAGGCAAATGATATTTTTTGCAGATCTTCCAATGCACCATTGTTGCTACTTTGTCATGCCGCTGCTTGTAATCAGTTTGTGCAATCTTCTTGCAACAGCTTACCAAGTGGTCCACTGTTTCTTCAGCTTCTTTGCATAGGCGGCACTTACTGTCTGTTGCTGTCTTCTCAATTTTGACTTTGTATGCATTTGTCCTTAAGGCTTGGTCTTGTGCAGCCAGAATTAGTCCCTCGGTCTCTTTCTTCAATTTTCCTGCTCTTAGCCATTGCCAGGTTTTATTGTTATCTGCTTTCCCAGCTATTTTTTTCATGTATTGGCCATGTAGTGCTTTGTCTTCCCATGCCTCTATTCTGTTCTTCATTTGGTCTTTCTTGAAGGCCAGTTTGGTCTCATTATTATTATTATTATTATTATTATTATTATTATTATTATTATACCAAAACAATTTTACACAGGGACAGTTTTTTTCACTCTGCTGAACACTTATTTCTCACAGTCTTGCCTAATGTCTTTGAATACTTACCCATGTACTGTGGCTGTGGTATTATTATTTATCCTTATTATCTTCTTTACTCCCCTCTTTGTTGTTGTTGTTGTTGTTGTTGTTGTTGTTATGCTTTGCATGTACACTGAGAGCTTCTGTACCGGAGACAAATTCCTTGTGTGTCTAATCAATTTGAATTCTCAATCCAGTTCAATTCAATACATATGAACAAATCCTGAGTCCTCTTTTTGTCTTTTACAGATTATCTTTGCTGACGAATGCACAGAAGCAGAAGGAAGGCATTGGCACATGAAGCACTTTTGCTGTTTTGAATGTGAAACTGTGCTGGGCGGCCAGCGATACATCATGAAGGAAGGGCGTCCGTATTGCTGCAACTGCTTTGAGTCCTTGTATGCAGAGTACTGTGACACCTGCGCTCAGCACATCGGTAAGGGAGCCGTTTAGAAATGCCACCTTTCGCTGCCAGTTGGCTGGCTTGAAATAGGAAAGGCTCAGTCCTTGATGTGAAAAAAGAACCACAGCTTTTGTGTGCAGAACCCAAAACATGATAGGACCTGTCAATATACCGTTGCATTATATTGTTGAAGGTGATGTGTAGGCTAGCGGTTGAAACGGTTTTGTTTTAAAAGTACATGACAGGCCCTGGCATTTGTCTCTGTCAAGCTTGCAGTAACTCCTTGGCAGATGTACCTAGCTGGGTCTGCAGTCTGAATCAGCTGAAGCCAGTGCCAGCTGATCAGCTGAAGCCAGTGCCAGCCATGCTGGGTCTCCTTGTTGCATCAATTCAAAGAAGCCATAGATGTTTCCAACCCTCTCAGAGAAAAAAAAGAGAAGAAGGAGGAAGAAGAGATGGTCAAACAAGTGAGCAAGGAATAAACATGATTCGAAAGAAGATGGCATGTCCAACCCATAATAGCAATTCCATTATTATTGTGCTCAGAAAATATTTTGCTGCTATTCAGAAGCCAGCTGTGAAGTAAAGGTTACTCTGCATTTAGGAGGGAGGGAGGAAGGAAGGTTTTTTTTAAAGTAGGTGATACAAGCCTGACAAAAGCTAAATGGTAAATCCCAATTCAAACCAAATTCCCTAAAGCTAAGGTTTGAAATACTTGAACACAGGTCTCTCTGCCCCCCCTTTTTTCCTGTGATTCTTAGAGGCTCACAACCAAATGCAGTGACACACTGTTCATCGTCACAATATCCCAGTGTGGGATAGAAAGGAAACAAGGACACTTGTTAAAACCTGCCTGCTGAAGATAGTAACAAAAGGATTATTCCAACCCCATTTCTTCCAGTGAAGTGATTTATCACTGTCCCACTTATTCCAACATTTGGCAAGAAGAAATTGCCCGCCTCTACCCTTTCTTTTATATAACATGGCTTGAGAAAGCTTTTCATTTCTTTGGCAAAAATGTCCAGTTCTAGGTCTGGTCCATTAGAATTCCACTGAAGAACTAGAAGGCCTGTGACTGAATGTTTTAGCGTTCTGAATTAGCAGCCATTTTCTAAGATAGCACTGACGTTATAGACATGGGGAGTTGCTTGTACTGTATTTAACTTATGGGGCCATCTAGCTCAGTATCACTGACACAGACTAGCAGCTGTTTCCAAATTGTCAAGTAGGAGTATTTCTAAGCTTGCTTGGAGACTTCAGGGATTAAGGCTGGGACCTTCTACAACTATATTCTGCCACTGACCCTATGGTCCCTCCATTGGAGCATATGATTATGAAGACAAACTCAGCCAACTTCATTATAAGTGAACTGAAGACGCTTCTTGGATGAGAAGCGAAACACCTTCAGGCATAAGCAAAAAAAAAAAAAAAATCCAGTTGCCTTTTGAAAAGGGACAACTTTGGGACAACCATGACCTGGATGACTGAGAATCTCCATAGAGATTTAGTTGATGGAAAATTGGTGTCGTGGTTTTCTGCCCATCTGAGCTATCTAATATTCAAAAGCAATTACATTCAAGTTACCCCATCCTGGGCTAATGGGAAGGAAGAAGGAGGTTGCGATGAAGTACCATCCTTCTAGCAACATGCCTAGCCACTGGAAGAAATGCATCGGCAATCATTGCCCAAGATTAAGTGAAACCCAACTGTCTGAATAACAACCAACGTTTTCCCTCTATTGGTTGACAAAAAATGGTAGAATGTGTTTCTGCTTTCCCAGATCCTTGATATAGCTTTGTAAATGCACATTGTTCCTGTGTTTCATTCCTTCTGTCTATTGCACATAATCATTATCCTTTTTAAAGTCTCTTTACAAACAACTATGTTTTGTTTTTCAGTTCCTTGATTGTTGATTAGCAATGGGCGGTGGGTTTTTGAAGTTATATATGTTGTATTCATTCCAAAACAGATTTCCAGTGATACTGGTTGTGTGTGATACACCTATGTTAAGAGACAGAAAAAAAGGTTTTAATGAGTGACTGAATAGTATACTGTTTAGATGGCATAGATCAGTGTTTCTCAACCTTGGCAACTTTAAGAGATGTGGACTTCAACTCCCAGAATTCTCCAGCTAGCAGCTGGCTGCTGGCTGGGGAATTCTGGGAGTTGAAGTCCACATCTCAAACTTGCCAAGGTTGAGAAAACTGGCATAGATTATTTGTAGTGAAGAACGAGGGAAGAGTGGGGTTGGGTTAGTACATGTTTGATCTGCCTGCTGCTGAAAGAGCATAAAATGTTACAGCATTTCAAAATGACTGAAAAGCACCAGAAATCCTACGTCTAAATATATTACCTTACACCTGGGAGCAAGAGTCAATTAAGCATGTCTAACTAGCCGGATAATTTAGGAACACATAATGGTGAGAAGGGGAAAAAAAAACATCCTTATGCTAAATCTTTCCGCTATTAGAATTGAGACAAGCTATAATTATGTTATTAAAATAAAACATAAATATCACCAATTTCACCTATTTGGAATAATGGTTGCCTCTAAATTGTTTCAAAAATAACCCTTTTCCCCAGAAATATGAACACACATTATCATGAGGATGCCTGCTTTATTTGCCAGAATGACTAAAGCTGTAGTCTAGCAACATGCTGCAAGTTCCACCCCTTTTATGCATGTATGCAGTATTGCAGGGCATGTAGAAAAGAGGCGGGGCTTGCATCACAATGCTGTACCTCTACTTTTTTCATTCTGCCCCACCCTCAGTCCCTGTGGATGCCACTCTACACTCTGCTATATATATAAAAAAAATGCACACACATTTCAGTGAGAAACTTTTTATCACCAGCCACCATGTTTCTGTTGAAGGTATAGAAACCAAATTTTACAGAGACATCAAGGAATTTGAGTTGGCAATTCAAAATTGCTCCATGCAATTTTTTGAATAATGTTATGTCTACTGGCACGGTGGCCTAGCAAAAACTGAGCAGCCTTAATAGATTGTGAATTTAATCTGAATTAAAATCAACCCTCAGTTAACTCAGACTTGCTGTCAATATAGTGACTCAGTACTTTGTGTTATGGTGTTTTTATGTGTGTGCACCTTAGACTCCTGGTGACTTTTTGGATAAGTCCCTGAAGTTTTGTTGGCAAGATTTTCAGAAGTGGCTTCCATTGCCTACTTTCAAGGGCTGAGAGAGAGTGACTGGCTATCCTATCCTCTTTTGCCAACTTGATGGTTGAAAGTCACTACAATTATAGTCCAAGATAGCAGAGCACAGGTTTTACGCTACCTGTTTTTTTCCACGACTGTTGAGAATTTAATGAACTGAAACTAATTGTGAAATAGTGGATAATAGTACAGCCCACCTGAAGAATTAAAGGGTAGACATTTCCTTAGAATCATTGAACAGGATATTTTTAAGCAGATAGTCATTATAAATATTTGTTTTAGGTGCAAAAACAGCTTTCAGCCTTTTCTAATACTTTATTTCTTAGTTCATCCTCAAAATATCTTCTATCACCAATTTATTTTTTTCAAAACAAGGAACACCTGATTTGCAGCAAAATATAACAAATTTTTATTGTGTGTTAGTGTGTGTATGTGTCTCCTACGGATGAGGGTTAGTGTGGTATAGTCGTGCTGGCCTGGAAGTGAGGAACCCCAGGTTCTTGTCCTCCCTTAGGGTTAGAAGCCAACTTGGGGACAATTTATTTTCTCTTAGCCAGAGAAAACATCTATCTACCAAGTTTCACTGAACCAGCATGGTAAATTATAATCCATAATTTCAATAAAAGGATTGCCATTTTGCAGTGGATTGTTATGGATGGATGGATGGATGATCATTCACTCCAGTTTTTTTTAATCATCCTTCTTCAGATCCTTTATGCAGGCATGTCAAACTCGCGATGTCACGTGACATATCGTGACTTTTTCCCCATTGTCGGCAAAGGGGTGGGCGCGGTTTCGGCATGATGCAGCCAGCCCGCGGGCTGGCAGTTTGACATGCCTGCTTTATGGAGTATTATCTTGCAATATAAAGAGGACTGAATATCCTATTCACACTGAGCTATCCAATTGGTAGTGTAAATTCTCAGAAGGGTCTGCCACAATGGGAAAAGAATGCAAGAGAGATCAGACTAAATATGTTCTTCTACAGAAGGAAACGGCAACATACGTCAGTATTCTCTGTCAAGAAAACCAAAACCATGTCAGTATTCCCTGCCAAAAAAACAAAACCAAATGATTTTGATAATGGAAAATGAGACTTATACACCAGGTCATAAGATTCCCAACAAGGTACTAGACAGGAACAGAATATAATTACGAAAAGTCTTGGTACTTATTATATGGCTTTGCTATTATAAGCCATAAGAACATCCAGCTATATATGTGCCAGAGCCAAAACACAAGTTTGATGCTACAGAGATATGTACATTAATACATTGGTATGTGAAACATCAGAACCTTAGAGAATGGACTGGATCCCTTCCCGTTGAGCATCAGATCTACTATGGATAAGAATATCATACAGAAATGGAGAAGCCATTATTATTTACAGAAGGTTATCAGTTGAGCTCAGATACACCCCCCACCAAAATAATAAAATGACTTCAATAAGTGCAAAGTAAGCTAAAAAATGTTATGATGATCCAGGTCTGTTCTTTATCCACAAATGTGGAGAATGGTACTATCTTCTCCAGCATTTCACTACCAACGAAGAAAAAAAATATGTTCCAAAATAACTTTCACAATTTAGAGCCCATGCAAAAGTGATGAAGTTTGTTTGGAACTTAGTAATTCATTAGCTTTTTAATTCAAGACCATACTGATATACTTCGTTATATAGTCTTTCATTCCTCCCTTTTTTTTTGCATCCTCTCCTTTACCTTTCTACTTTTCACCTTTTAGATTTTTTAAAAAATCCTATTCATGTTATGTTCCTATTCATATTATTAAAGTTCATATTGGGCCTGTAGGAAAATCCATATTCAGCTGAAACTTTCAGTTCTGGACAGTTAATATGTGAGGTACAGGACTAGCCAAATGAAATAATTAGAAATGCTTTATTGTGCAACCTACGCTGGAACATTTCAGGACTGAATTGTGGTTTGGATCCCTCTTTTGCTGTAAGAAAAGAAGTAACATAAAACCATGGCCATTAACATTATTTGTATTAAATCTTTGCATATGCTAGAGGAAGTAATACATTATTATTCATCTGTTTTGACTATCTGTCTCCTGTTCTTAGGAGCTTGCCAACAATCTTTCTCCCATTTAGAGGAAAATAAGAAAAACTGACAAATTAAGGTTGGGCAAATATTCATTAAAATTAATGCTACTGGAAAGTTCACTTAATTTATGGACCATCTAAAAATACTTGATCCTTTGTACCCTAATTTGTGAGATTCTTACGTTATTATCAGGGATAAAAGCTTATTTCTAGATAGTTAGTTCATTTCTTGAACTTACAGGCTTTGGATTTAGCTGTTTTCCATTTTATTTATTGAATTTATACACTGCCCTATCACTGTCAAGTGACTTTCTTGAACAGTGGACTTAATAATAGTAGTAGTAGTAGTAGTAATAGGCTCCTTGGGTGCAATCCCAAAACAACTGGAGCACCACTTGAACACCATTGGCATTGATAAATTCTCTATTAGTCAACTGCAAAAGGTGGCCTTACTAGGAACTGCTTCCATCCTCCGACGATATCTGTAATACCATCAAACATCCACATCTGCCTATCCCAGGTCCTGGGTAAGGACTCGATAGGTAGACAAAATGCCAAATCCAGTCTGAACATCTGGCTGACTGTGCGATGATCCATAATAATAATAATAATAGTAGTAGTAGTAGTAGTAGTAGTAGTAGTAGTAGTAGTAGTAGTAGTAGTAGTAGTAAAGTTGGAAGGGACCTTGGAGGTCATTTAGTCCAACCCCTTGCTCAGGCAGGAAAGCATATACCATTTCGGACAAATGGCTGTCCAGTCTCTTTTTTTTTTTTTATTGAAAAATTTTAAAAAGTTTTTACAAAAAACAGAAAACAACAATACAACGACAAAAAAGAACAAGATTAGACAAGACAAAACAAGCCTCCCCCAACCCTCCCCAAACCACCCACACCCTCCCCCCCCCGGAGCTTCCCAGAGCAGAATATAGGCTTAATTAAAAAAGTTAAAAAAAATTGTATAAAAAGAAAAAAAAAAGAAAAAAGAAAAATTAACAATAGAATATATATATATATATATATATATATAAATAAAAATTATAAAAAAGCTAAATAATGTTTTTTATATCCAATTTAAATTGTATAAACTTTATCCATTTGTCCCAAACAGCAAAAAATTTCTCTTGCGATTGTTCTTTTAAGAAAGCCGAAATCTTTGCCATTTCCGCCAAGTAAGATACTTTAAAAAACCACTCCTGCAAGGTAGGCAAAGATTCCTTCTTCCAGTATTGTCCTACTAACAACCTTGCGGCTGTGATCAGATTCAACATCAATATAACCTCCTTTGCATCGCAATCAGTAACTATACCTAACAAAAATAATTGTGGAGTAAATTTTACCCTCTTTCTAAAGATTCTCTGAATATTCCACCATATCTTAATCCAAAAAGCTTTTATATTTTTACACGACCACCAAATATGATAATAGGTGGCGTCCAAACAACCACATCTCCAACATTTAGGCTGTAGGTCAGGATACATGAGAGACATTTTTTGTGGATCAAGGTGCCATCTATAAAACATTTTATAAAAATTCTCCCTTAAATTCTGGGCTTGTGTAAATTTAACATTCCTCACCCAGATAATTTCCCAGATATCCAGTGGAACTGGTTCTCCAAAATTCTGCACCCATTTAATCATACAATCTTTAATTAATTTTGATTCTGAATCCAGTTCCACTAGAACCCCATAAATTCTCTTAATATGGGTTTGTCTTTGATCCTTTACTTGCTTAAAAAGATTTTCATCTTCTCTAAGAAAACCCACCTTACGATCCAACTTCCATCTATCTGCTAATTGTCTATATTGAAACCAAGAATAAGTAATATTTTCATGTACTAACTCTTCCAATAATTTTAACTGCCAGTTATGTCCATCCCATCTAAGTAATTGTGTATAAGACACCGTATCCATTTTAACACCTCTCCTTATGCCCTCTATCGCATGCCAAGGTCTAGCCCATAGTGGTATTTTAAAATCACTTTTATAATATTTTCTCCAAACCCTAAGTAAAGAAGTTCTTATAATATGAGATTTAAAAACCTGATCCACTTTCTTATTAAATATTAAATAGGCATGCCAACCGAAAAGTAAATCCCATCCCTCCAGATGGAGTATCTCCAAATTTGTTAAATTTACCCAATCACTAATTAATGTTAAAGCCACCGCATCGTGGTATAATTTCAAATTCGGTACCTTGAGTCCACCTCTCTCACGGGAATCTTGCATGATTTTAAACTTTACCCTTGGTTTTTTCCCTGCCCAAATAAATTTATTAATACCTGTCTGCCATTCGTTTAAATTAATCTCATTCTTCAAAATCGGTAACATTTGAAACAAAAAGAGAAACTTGGGTAGGACATTCATTTTAATCACTGCAATTCTTCCCATGAGAGATAGCTGCAACTTCTCCCAATTCCTCAAGTCTTTCTGTATCCTAACCCACAACTTTTCATAATTATTCTTAAACAGTTTTGCATTAGAAACAGATAAAATAACCCCCAGGTATTTTACCTTATTAACAATTTCAAAACCAGTCAGATTAGCCAAAATTTGTTTATCCCGAGTAGTCATATTTTTAGGTAATATCTTAGTCTTATTAACATTGACCTTGAAACCCGAAACCAGTCCATATTGATGAATCAGCTGCAATAACATTACTACAGAATAAATAGGTTGAGACAAAGTAACCACCAAATCATCTGCAAAAGCTCTCAACTTATATTCTTTTTTGTTAACTTCTATTCCTTTTATTTCCTGCGACCCTCGAATCTTGATCAACAAAATTTCCAATGTTAAAACAAACAATAACGGCGACAATGGACATTCCTGTCTAGTACCTTTCTCTATTGTAAAAACCTCTGACAAACCCCCATTAACAATAAGTTGTGCCGTTTGTTTTTGATATATTGCAGTAAAAGCTTGTAATATTTTTTCACCAAAATTCATCTCTTCAATTACTCGTAACATAAAATACCAATTCAGTTGATCAAAAGCTTTTTCAGCGTCTAAAAATATCAACCCTGCAGGAATTTGGTTATTCTTGTCCAAATATTCTAGTAAATTAATAATTTGTCTAGCATTATTTTTCATATATCTACCAGTTATAAAACCAGATTGGTCCCTTTGTATGAGGTGGTGCACAACCCTCATGAGCCTATTAGCTAATATTTTTGCAAAAATCTTATAATCAACATTTAAGAGAGATATAGGTCTGTAATTCTTTAGTAAAGTAAGGTCTTGGTCCTCTTTTGGAATCAAAGATATAAAAGCACTGCGCCATGACGGAGGGATCTCTGAACCCTGTAAAATACTATTTAAAAGGTCAGCTAATGGTTGTATCATCTCTTCCATTAAAGTTTTATAATAAACAGATGTCAAGCTATCCACACCCGGTGCTTTCCCTAATTTCAATTGTTTAATTACTATCGCAATTTCCTCATTAGTAATTAAACCATTAATTTCATGTTTCTGATCTTCTGTCAATTTAGGGAAATTAGCCTCACTTAAATATTTGTTTATATCTAGAGTTTGTACATTAGTAGATTTATATAGTTTTTGATAGTAATCTAAAAAAGATTTCTTAATCAATTCCTTCTGGTACACTAATTTACCCTTATAATTTATTTTATCTATTATTCTCTGTCTCTGTTTCTTTCTTAATTGGTAAGCCAACCATCTCCCTGGTTTATTGGCATTGCAAAATGTATTTTGTTTCATAAACAATAAGTTAGTTGCAGATTGATCTGCCATCAACATATTAAATTGTGTTCTTAGCAACTTTATAGATTCTTTAATCTTTTCATCTAAAGGAGTTAAAATCAAAGCCTTTTCTTTTAATTTAATCTCATCTTCCAATTCTTTACGTTTCTGAATCTGCTTTTGTCTATGAAAATTATTCATTTTTATCAAGATCCCACGCATAAATGCTTTACTTGCATCCCATTACCATTGACATTGGTGTCCCCTTGTACATATTCAAAGCAAAATAGTCCTTTAAACACTCCTTTAACTTTGAACATTCTTTTCTTGTCTAAATAAATTTTCATTCACCCTCCAGGATCTTCTCTCCTCTTTTTCTTGAATCAGCTCCATCCAGACTGGACTATGATCCGTCAACGACCTAGGAAAAATCTTTACATTCTTTACCTTATTATATAAATCCGTTGTAATAAAAAAAATCAATCCTTGAAAAGGATTGATGTCTATCTGAAAAAAAGGTGAAGTCTCTCTCCTCTTGATTACGTTCCCGCCAATAGTCTCTCAATTCCCAGTCTTCTTTCATATCAAAAAAGGCTTTAGGTAATTTAGCCTATTTAAAAAGAGGAGAAGAACCTTTCTTGTCCCTTTGTGTGTCTAAGACACCATTCCAATCCCCCATTAATATCACGGATCTATAATCCAGCGAGATTATTTTCTGATGTAACAGTCTATAAAATTGTTCCTGTTGTTGATTTGGTGCGTAAAGTCCCACTATGAGTATTTTCTTACTATATAAACCAAGTTCAATCATTACATAACTTTCTTGGGGGTCTGATTCTACCAGACAAACTGGTAAGTTTTGCTTAACATAAATAACCACTCCCCCTTTCTTCCCAGGAGCAGGAGATACAAAATGAGATCCCAGACGGGCATTAGCTAAATACTTTTGATCTTTAAGTAGGATATGAGTTTCCTACATCGTTGTTATGTTGTTTTAAGTAGTGAAAGATTTTCTTTCTTTTCTGAGGGGAATTAAGACCGTTAACATTCCAGGTCAGAAACTTTGCCATCTCCCTTAACCAGGAGCCTGGAGAAGACTGCCTGAAGATCTGCCATTGCTGTATGTGTTGCAGAACTCTTGGGTCTTGCTCCTCCCACCGGCAATGAGGCACTTTCCAAAGAAGATTCTTTAGTTTCTTTCTTTTGTTGCTCCTTTTCCTTACGTCTATGTGCTGCACGGGTCATCCTCTGCTCTTTAACCTCTGTTTGACGTTGCCATTCCAGTTGTAACTTCCCGGCAGAGATCAGACCTAATGCTTCAGATTGTTGTTCCAGCTCTTTACCACTCAAAGGTTTCTGAACAGATGACGCTGAGCCTGCACCCAGGACCGTATTATAAAACTCTTTAGCTTTAGCAACCGTATTCAACCTATAACGCATCCCCGCATGGCTCAGAGCGATACCCATCGGAATCTCCCATCTTAGCTCATTAGCTAAGAAAGCAAAGTCTTTCCTGTTTCTTAAAATTTTAGATGGAATTTCCTTTAAAATAATAACATCTTGAGCAGCAATCTGGAATCTCTTGTTATAAAAAGCTTGTATGATTTCATTACGCAGGGATCTCTTTGTAAAATAAATCACCACATCTCTAGGCAAATTCTTCTGCTTTGCAATCCAAGAATTAACTCTATAAATTTTTTCCACTTCTCTGCGTAATTCATCTTTATCCATATTCAAAGCAACAGCTAGGTCATTAAGCACCATCTCTGTCAAATCTTGATTCATGTCCTCCTTCAGACCTCTGATTCTCAAAGCATATTCCATTTCTCTATACTGGGACATAAGAATATCCTCTTGTGAAATCTCCATCTTCCTTTCCATATCTTGAAATTTATCCTCAAAAAAATCAACTTTATCTGCGACTTCCTCCACCCTCGAGTCCAACTTCACCACCATGGAGGCCAGGCCTGATAAGGCTGTAACTATATCTTGCCTCAAAATAGTATTATTATCCTCTAATAACTCCTTCATTTCCTTCATTTCCTCTTTGCTTTCAGATTTGATCTGTAGAAAAAGCTGCTTCATTTCATCCCTAATTTGGGATACAGCATTTCCCATTATGTCTTTAATCTCTTGTGCAGACAGGCCTGGCAAAGGAGGGGAGGGTGGGGGCTGCGCTGGTGGAACAGGTTTAAGTTGTTGTTGCACAGTTAAAGTTGTGGGAGAGGAAACCACCTTGGATAGTATAGAAGGCGGTTGTCTCTTTGAAGCCATTTTTCAAAACAAAATTATCTCTTTCCTTCTTTCCAAAAAAAAAGAAAAGGGAAATAATAATTAAGAAAAAAAACAAAAATACTGTAATCCTTAAGATTCCAAAAAGAAAAAAAAATCAAAAAAGGAGTCCAAAGCTCACTCAAGAAGAAAGAAAAAGGAAAGTAGAAAGAGAAAATCAAAAACAATCATTTAAGTCCATTTCCTTCCAGAGAAATAAGAACAAAGAGAAAAGAAAAAAAAACGAGCATTTTCAAAACGCCATCTTAATTGCTCTCTCCGTACCAGCAAAAAGAAACAAAGGAAAAAAAGACCAAAATTAATTAAAAAGGAAAAGTAAAATACTAAACTCTAAAAGAACATCCTTTAAACCGCCCTGTCCGCTTCAAAAGTAACTCACCGAAACTCTTTAATCGCGGAGGTGGAAGCGACGTTTCCTTTTGCTTCCGAAGAAGCAAAAACAGCTGGGAGACGGAGATAGGCAGGAGCTCTGAGGGAGCGCTCCGTCTCCCCCCTCAAAGAAAAAATCCAGAGGGGGTTCGGAGGTTCTACCTCTACTCCTGCAGTCTCTACCCCTTCCCTTTGCCCGGGAAGGGGATTCCGAACCGCGGGCCAGCTGGTGAACGCTGCGCTCCGCGGATCTGACGCCGTCCCAGGAGGACGACTACAAGGTAGCCGCCATCATCGCCGCTGCCTACCGGAAGCTCCCCGTCCAGTCTCTTCTTTAAAGCTTCCAGTGTTGGAGCGTTCACAACTTCTGGAGACAGGTTGTTCCACTGATTAATTGTTCTGACTGTCAGGAAGTTTCTCCTTAGTTCTAGGTTGCTTCTCTCCTTGATTAGTTTCCACCCGTTGCTTCTTGTCCTGCCTTCAGGCGCTTTGGAAAATAGCTTGATTCCCTCTTCTTTGTGGCAGCCCCTGAGATATTGGAATACTGCTATCATGTCCCCCCTCGTCATTCTCTTCGTTAAACTAGACATACCCAATTCCAGCAACCGTTCCTTATATGTTTTAGCCTCCAGTCCCCTAATCATCTTTGTTGCTCTTCTCTGTACTCTTTCTAGAGTCTCAACATCTTTTTTACATCATGGTGACCAAAACTGGATGCAGTATTCCAAGTGTGGCCTTACCAAGGCATTGAAGAGTGGTATTAATACTTCATGTGATCTTGATTCTATCCCTCTGTTAATGCAGCCTAGCACTGTGTTGGCCTTTTTGGCAGCTGCAGCACACTGCTGGCTCATATTTAGGTGATTGTCTACTAGGACTGCGAGGTCCCTCTCACAGTTACTACTATTGAGCAAGGTGCCACATATGCTGTACTTGTGCATTTGGTTTTTCTTGCCTAAATGTAGAACCTTGCTTTTTTCACCACTGAATTTCATTTTGTTAGATAGTGCCCAGTGTTCAAGTCTGTCCAGATCCTTCTGTATCTTAAGCCTGTCTTCTGGAGTGTTGGCTATTCCTGCCAGCTTGGTGTCGTCTGCAAATTTGATGAGTTCCCCATCTATCCCTTTGTCCAAATCATTGATGAAGATGTTGAAGAGCACTGGGCCCAGAACAGAGCCCTGGGGCACCCCACTACACATTTCCTTCCATGTAGATGCGGTTCCATTGAGGACCACTCACTGAGTACGGCCGGTCAGCCAGCTACGGATCCATCTGGTGGTAATTCTGTCTACCCCACATTTTGCTATCTTATCAAGTAGTAGGTTGTGATCTACTTTATCAAATGCCTTACTGAAGTCCAAGTAAATTATGTCCACAGCATTCCTTTGATCCACTAATTTTGTCACTTGGTCAAAGAATGCAATAAGATTTGTCTGGCATGATCTATTTTTGACAAACCCGTGTTGGCTTTTGGTAATGACTTTGTTTGCCTCTAGGTGTTCGTTGATTCATTGTTTGATTATCTTTTCCAGGATCTTCCCAGGTATTGAGGTCAGGCTAATAGGTCTGTTACTAATGTTGATGGCTAACCTAACATGTTAATGAATTAGTCAGCATAATTGGCAACAACTTAGCTGTTTAAATCTATTTGTAGATAATTGTTTTGATTTTGGTGTACTGGTTTTACAAACTATTGTTAGCCTTTTGAAACAATTTAAAGAAACATCTAATGGTTACTCCAGGGGTCTTCAAACTTGGCCCTTTTATGACGCTGGCTGAGGAATTCTGGGAGTTGAAGTCCACAAGTCATAAAAAGGCCACATTTGAAGACCCCTGGGTTACTCACTCTGGGCTAATGGAAGGATGATTAGTTTTAGGCCCATTTTTGCAGTCTATTGGGGATAGTTTTCTCATTGTCATAAATTTGCATGTGTTTGATTAAACCTCACGGCATACTTTGGTAAAAAGAAATTATTACTATTATTATAAAAATGATGTTCCTATTAATATAAGTAACTGAATTTAGGAGATAGATTCTCTGAAGAGCAGTGAGGATAAAATTGATTCTGCAAGATGAAAAGTTATAATAATTGGTGACTCATTACTGTTAGTAATTAGGCCACAGCCATTGACTCACAAAGAGTGTGGGTCTGCCAGGAACACAGATTAGGGATGTGACAGAACCATTTTGAAGATTTATCACGTTCATTGACAGTTATCCCTTCATGTTAATCCATATGAGGGAGAAATGAAGAACATGCATTCAGTTTATGTACACATTCATTGGCTGGCTTCCCACATCACGCTTAGTCATTGTGGGGATTTTGTTTGTTTGTTTTGGTTTAGTATGTTATGAAAACTCAGCCATTGTGGTTTGTAATGCATAGATTACAGTTTAGTTTGCCATGAATACCTAGCTAATAATAGTTATTCAACAGTTAAGAAACCACAGCTTAACAGTATATGAAGCAGTCACTTCTTAATTTTCTCATCCTTTTGCATCATAGTGGATCACTAGAAAGTTAGCTTCAGATCAACACTGTAACTCAATGATCACAATCAATTCAACTCAATTATATTTTACATATAAGTTGGTCAGGGAACTTTATTGCACATTTCTAACCAACCACTCATTCTGTAATGTATCAGGATCTGCTGGGCACAATTTAATGCCAGCAGCTGCATTTCAGCTTTGAGTAATCAACTGGTGACCACTTTCCAAAACATAGGTGTCAAGTTCTCAACAGAGGATTGACACAGCAAGAGTAACAACTAAAACTGAATTAATTAATTAATATGACTTGATCTAGCTCTGAATAAAGCTTGCCCTCCAGTTATCTAGATCGAACCTTCATCAAGCTAGTATTAAGACTATAATTTTTCAATATCAGTTAAGATTCTTCATCCTGAGTTCATATGGTCAGTATCATCTTGCATATCTGAAGGGTATCAGGTGGGGAAGTTTGTCTATTATCCCTTTTTAAATCTCTTTTTATTTAAACATTTGGAGCAGGCCAGTTGACCCTTTAAAAAATATATCCCCCTGAGGTCCGAGAATGTAACTTTTTGTTTTACTGCAAAGTAAAAAAAAAAAACCACCCAACTTAAGGGAGGTAGCAGGAAGTTGTGTTAATTTCAAGAACAGCTAGCCTGACCCATGACAGGTAAGCTTCAGGATCCTTTCTGATTGAAAACAGAGTGTTTTTTATTGTTGAAATACTAATTGGCCTAATTCTTTTTGATAATCCCCAGGGGGTACTGAATTACGAGCAAGGGGGTTTTTTTGTCTTTTTTTCTGCTGTTTCATGGCAGAAGATTGATGACAAAACTGGCAAGCGGGATAATTCTCTGAGGGCTCCATTTTCTTTCTGTTTCATCAGACAGACTAGAGAAAAAAGATGATTATTAACTTTTTGGGCTCTGGAATCTGATATAAAACCAGAGCAAATGTATCTAGTGATGAGTCCATATTCTGAATGCTTCTTTCTCTGGATAGGATGTAATTATAATATTCCAGAAAAGCCATATAGAGCTCCAATAGAAAAGAACATATGTAGCTCCGGGTTGAACTCTGGAATCCTTGGTGCTCTCTGAGCTTAGTTGTTTGCTGGAGGATATTTTATTACGTTGATGTTGTCTAGTTATATAATGAAACGTCTGCAAACAAACAAACTCAGGGACCACCATGGACTCCACAGGCTATATTTCCAACATTTTTTTTTCACTATTGGAACTGTTAGCATGAAATAATGGAGCGATGTGTTTAACACATTCTGCTTCCCCATATAGACTGCTCTACCTATAGAAATCTTTTGCTCTCCATTACAAGTGTTCCATTTTTGAATGTTTGTGTGCATGGAAAATTTCGCGGTAAAAGAACTGCATGTACTGCCTGATGTGCTTAAGGAACAAATTCGATCAGATCACCTTTTGAATTATAGTAGAATAATGGGAGAACGTCACAATCACAAGTATTACTAATCTTTGCTCAGTAGGTACTATGGGGAAAAAATAGCTTGCTAAATGTCTCATCTGCTTTGCTCCAAATTGTAGTATGATTGGCACTTATGGTATTTTTCTCCCTTACCTAAAGGCATCGATCAGGGTCAGATGACGTATGATGGTCAACACTGGCATGCTACAGAGACCTGCTTTTGCTGCGCCCAATGTAAGAAATCTCTGCTGGGCCGACCATTTTTGCCAAAGCAAGGACAGATTTTTTGCTCCAGAGCCTGCAGCATGGGTGATGATCCAAACGGTTCAGATTCATCAGACTCTGCCTTCCAAAGTGCCAGAGCCAAAGAATCCCGGCGTAGTGCTAAGATTGGGAAGAACAGGAACAAAGGAGAAGAGAACGCCAGCAGCCAGAATAATCAATTGCAGGTGACCTCCAGCAGACTGTCTGCAGACGTGGACCCTCTCTCCTTGCAGATGGACCTGCTGAGTTTGTCCAGCCAGACTCCGAGCCTAAACAGGGACCACGTATGGAGGAGCAGAGATGAACTCTACCACTACGGGAACAAAATGGAGCAAAGTCCATCACAAAGTCCTTTGCAGCTGCTCAGTCAGTGTAACGTCAGGACGTCTTACAACCCAGCACAGACACCAGGTCCTCAACAAGAACTGTGGGGTAAACATTTCAACAACCCAAAGAGAAACACCTCTCTAGCCATGAAAGGACATGGTAGCAGTTTCATTCAGGAATGCCGAGAAGATTATTACTCAGGAAGGCTTCGGTCGCAGGAGAGTTACAGTGACATGTCCAACCAGAGTTTTAGTGAAACCAGAGGGAGTTACAAGTATGACCAAGAAGAAGACAGTAGCATGACGGAACCGCATTGCCGGACCAGGCATCCACTCAGCGCGCTGAAATTCACTGAAAAATTGTCACGCACAGAACAAACTCCTCGGGGTTCAATGGAGTCGCTGGCTCTTTCCAATGCAACAGGTAAGATCTGTGGGTAATCGGCTACTAGAGTACGGTTTCATGTCAGGGAAGGCAAAGAGAAAATTTAAGGTTAATTTTAACACTAACTCTACAGTTAGTGAAAGAGAAGGGAATCTTTCTACTCTCGTGACAGGCAGAAATGCCTTGATCATGATGTCCTCACATTGCACAAATACATATTTTATCTCCAGCTGCCTGAGAGCAAGAATTTAATTGAAAGAACAAAGAGAGAACATAGGTTAGTGGCAAGCTAACATGATCTCACACTCAGGCGATTTCTCTTATCCTGTGCGAAAGAGGAAAGTAGGGTATGGATGCAACAGAGGGAATAGTATTAAAAGGTTGGGCAAAGAAGCAGGATAGAAAAACGGGCAGAGGTTTGTCAAAGAATTCTGCTTAAAGTCACCTGCCAATGTGCCAAACTAGCCTGTTAGATCAGAGCTACTTAGCCTACAGTTCTTTTTTCGTCTCCTTAGGATGGAGGGCAGAATAATTGAACGAGATTATTACACTGTTTCTCTCCCTCCCTCTCCCCCTTCCTCTCTCTTTCCTTTCCTCAAATCATTATTCAGAGATTTTGATAGAGATGCATAACTCTCTATTAAGCTCTCTTGGGCATTAACCATATTCTTCGACACAGTAATAATAGCCATAGCTTTGGTAACTCTACAGTAGCACTTACCATAAAGCAGAATAGAACTGTTATCCCAGTTAGCAGATTTTGGATGACCTCAGGAAGCAAATATTTATTTTAATATTTATTATTATAATGATTGTCAAGGATAGGAAAGGGTGCGTTGTCACTTTGTGCCTCAGACAACAAAGTAATTTGGCCTGGCTTGGGGTACTTTGCAAGCAGAGGACAGTGTGCGCTGGGTGCTTAACCTGTGCAGCAAAACTTCTTGCCTCATTTTTGATCAGGCGAAGTGAAATAAGTAAGAGAAAAATCCACCCTGCATGTTAATTCAGAAGGAAAAGAAAAAAATAATGGATCTTTGGGCAAAGCTTGCTGAAACAGATCGATCCTGGGTATGATGGGCAGGAGACGTAAGGGAATTGGAGGTCTGTGTGCAGGTCTGCTTTTTCCACATTTTTTGATCACGTTGAGTCAAACTTGGGTAGACTTTAAAGCAAATTGTGGTTTTATGCAGCACCGTTCCTTGGTTTTTCTTTTGTGAGTATGGACTTTGCTTGGCAACTTTCATGAGTTTAAAAAGATAGCATGAGATGTTTATATCTACCAAGAGATGTTTATAGCTAAAAAACAAGGAGGACTGAAGAGGAAAAATTGGGTACTTCCACCACCTGTCAAATCATGTCTATGTGGTGCCACAACCATTAAAGTAATTGCTCATGTTTTGTTTGATTGTCGAATGAATGATGAATGAATGAATGAATGAATGAATGAATGAATGAATGAACGAACAGCTGCTGGGACCTGATTTGCAGATCTGATTTCCTTCTGGGCTCTAATCTGTGCATGTGAGCAGAACTGCTTAGAATTGTACCGTACTTTCCGGCGTATAAGACGACTTTCGCAAGCATTAAAATTGGCGCCGAAGTCAGGGATTGTCTTATACGCCAAGTCGTCTTATACGCCAGAAATAACAGTAGTTTCCAGCGTATAAGACGACTTTGTAGGCATGCGACTCGGCGCCGAAGACGGAGGTCGTCTTATACAGCAGAATATACAGTAGTAAAGGCAGTTAACTACAATAGTTAACAGAACTAAGGGCCTGTCATATTGAAGAGATTGGGAGATCATATAAAGGGGATGTATTTACCTGACTGTTGATTCTTTGTATTTACCACATACGTATTTTATTACATATACTCCTAGACCAGAGGTAGGCAACCTTGGCTCTTTTATGACTCATGGACTTCAACTCCCAGAATTCCTGAGCTAGCCATGCTGAGGAGAAATGGAGAGGTTTCCATGCTGAGTCATGCTGGCTCAGAAATTCTGGGAGTTGAAGTCCTCGAGTCATAAAAGAGCCAAAATTGCCTACCCCTGTCCTAGACTTATAATTATTAGTTTAGTGACAGTTCAAAGTTACAACAGCACTGAAAAAAGTCACTTATGACTTTTTTACATTTATAACCGTTGCAGTAGTCCCTGTGGTCACATGATCAAAATTTGGATGCTTGGCAACTGGTTCATATTTATGACGGTTGCATGTCCCAGGGTCATGTGATTTTATCTTTTGTGACCACCTCACCAGCAAAGTCAATTGGGAAGCCAGATTCCCTTTACAATCGTGTTACTGACTTAACAACTGTGGCAAGAAATGTCATAAAAAAGGGCAAAACTCACTTAACAATTGTCTCATTTAGCAACAGAAATTTTGGGCTCCATTGTGGTCATAAGTCAAGGACTACCTGTAGTGTATTATCTTTTATCTAGTTTATCTTACATTTTGATTTTTGATTTCTATTTTTGATATGGTCATAAAGACTCATCAATTAATAAACTATTTAAACTATCTATGTAGAATTAGAAGTAAGAATTAAGGGCTGAAATTAGTCTTCCCCAAGCTGATACTTTGTGGACTGTTGATCAGTAACCTCTGTCCAGCCAGCAGGGACATCAACCTGTGCACGTCAAAGGTGAAACACATTTATTTGTATTCCTTTAAAACCGGATAAGAAGGATCAGCAAAAAAAAATTTGTAAATGCACACTTTAAAAAGCACTAAGCTCGCCAATAAAACGATTTCAGTTCATTCCGTAAAAGTTATAGATTTTGCCTAAGGAGGAATAAGAATAACATTCTGGGTTTTGCTTTTAACTGATAACAATATATATAGATATGTATCTGAAAATTGGCATTGTCGGTTTGGAAGCTAAGAGATAAATGATGGGGCTGTGAAATTAAATCTTTTGAAATGGAATTTTAACAGAAGGGAAGTGGGTGATGGAGTGGACCAATGGAAGAGCTGCCTTAGATTTGGCTTGCAGTATCTGGTGCTTTTATTCATTTACCTGAAGGAGATGGCATTTCTGAGCTTCCTAAGAGAGAGAGGGAGAGAGAGAGAGAGACAGAGACAGAGAGAGATCCTCTTAAAGGAGCAGTCATTGTAACAGAAAAAGGAAAACATCCTTCAGAGACTGCAGGTAATATTATTTGAAGAGGAGAAACCAAATGCAGGGTATAATTCCAGGGTAAAACAAATAAAAAATAATACAGTATAGGTACTCCTTGACTTACTACCACAACGGAGCCCAACATTTCTGTTGCTAAATTAGACCATCGTTAAGTGAGTTTCCCCCCCCCCATCTTACGAACTTTCTTGTCACAGTTGTTAAGTGAATCACTGCAGTTCAGTTAGTAACAGTTGCTAAGTGAATCTGGCTTCCCCATTGACTTCGCTTGTCGCAAAAGGTGATCACGTGACCCAGGGACACGGCAACCATCATAAATATAAACCATGGTTGTAAATGTGAAAAATAGTCCTAAGTCGCTTTTTTCAGTGCCATTATAACTTTGAATGGTCACTGAACGATTGGTTATAAGCTGAGGACCACCTGTACATATAATTTGGATGTCTCATGGCAGCTTAAAATGTCTCCAAACTCCAGGAATAAGGAATCATTTCATAATTATTGAAACGCGCTGTTTGGAACCTTTCTGTTAGTATTCGTAATTACGGACGCTTCTGTCGGATCACGCACTGAATGACAAAATCACACAGCCTTTCTTGACTACACATGAGGTTTTCCTGCTCTTCTGAAATGTTAATTGTTTGATTGTAAATACAGATGCCTGCCTTTTTTTTTTTGTAGTTGTAAGAGCCACTTTTCCAGCCACTCACATATATAATCTGTCCATTTTGCTATTTTTGTTGCAGTCTGTCCACTAAGGATAGAATTGCTTTGCTGAAATCCCGACCTCCTACAACACTTGATGAAATGGCCAGCTTCTTGAAACTGCGTCTGATACCTCTCTGATGTGCAATCCAATTATAGTGACAAAATAATCAAACTCTTGTCTGCCTGCCTGCTTCCTTGCAGTCTTTTCCTAGTCTTGCATGAGCTCTTCTAGCGTCAAAGGATGTTCGTGATCACGTAAAGCGGCTGAGAGTGGAATTCTTGCAAATAATTTACCCGATTAAATAACGAGAGGTGTATTTATAAGAAACTTTGCATAGGATATAGGAATACAGGATGGAGTTTTTTCCCCTCCTAGTTTTGACACTAGGTAATAGGTATAGAACTGCAATTTGAATCCCACGCCCCTAAATTCTGTAAAATGGTGTTGAAGTTTAGAGTTTTCTGAAAAGATCCTGTTAAAAATTGGGAAGGATGATCATTTAAAAATCTTACTGGGCAGTAGCTTTCTTCCAAGGATTCCCTAGTTAAAAAAATACTAATCATGGGGTGTGATCAGATAGGACAGTGGTGGCGAACCTATGGTACGGGTGCCAGAGGCGGCACTCGGAGCCCTCTTTGTGGGCACACGTGCCATTGCCCTAGCCTCGCCTCTCCCCGCAACCCCCTCCTCTCTAGCAGCCCCCCTGAAGGAGAGTTGCCCCTGAGCGTGGCCCACCCGGAGCAGCGCAGCCAAGGACATGGCAGCCAGGCAGCGTAGACAAGACTCTGCCCTCACACCCCATCATGCACAGTTGATATTGCAGGGCACGGGTGGAGGGCGTGACTGCCATAGCGCTGCTGGGCTGCCTGGGCAATCTGCGGCGGGCCCTGGAGGTGGTGAGTGGCCCTGTGGACAGGCTGGGTGGGGGATGGGGGGCAGGGCAGAGGATGGAGCGGGGGGGAGTTTTGGGGCACTCGGTCTCTAAAAGGTTCGCCGTCACTGAGATAGGATGAACCTCTTGATATTCCCTAGGTTTTTTTTTTTTTTTTTTTTTTTTCAGATGAGGTTTTCTGAGTAGTTCTACCAGGAACTACTTCATGTAGTAGTTGGAAAGTACTATTCCTTCAACCTAAGTTTAGAAAAAGAAGAAAGATGCCTTGAATGTTTTTGGCCAACTCGGAAAATTTCAAAACTTTTTGCAACTTTTGGCAATTTTGAAACAGAAAAAGATGGCTGTACCGGTATAACTTTTGTGGAGGCTTGTACATGGGGGAGGTTTAATAAAGAATCCCCTCACAGAACCAATGGTGCCAAGTATCTTGATGCAATTTTTCTGAGGAAAAGAGAGTTCACTACACGCACACACCCCAAAAAAAGGCAAGGCAACAATCACACAGAATTCCAAATGAAATTAATCACCTTAACTCAGTGGTAGGCAACCTTGGTTTTTTTATGACTCGTGGACTTCAACTCCCAGAATTCCTGAGCCAGCCATGCTGAGGGGAAAGGGAGAGGTTTCCAAGCTGAGTCATGCTGGCTCAGGAATTCTGGGAGTTGAAGTCCACGAGTCATAAAAGAGTCAAAGTTGCCTACTCCTGCCTTAACTAAAAGATTATTATTTTGTACTGCTCACTAAATAACGTAAATCACCCAGAGCCATTGAAAACTGCCCAGAATCTTGCTGGATAGCAAGATGAACAGCATATAAATTAAACAAACAAACAAACATGGGGGCATCTGCATGATAGGCCTTTCTTGCTCCTCCATCGTCATTTCTTCCTCTTCCTCCTCTGTGAGCATGGTCTACATTTTGAACAAATGTAGAGGATAATGAAAATCAGCTCTTTTGACAGGACTGATGATTGCTTTGACCAAACCAGGTTAGTACTCTTATATGATGGTCAGAGACTAAGCAAGAAATCCAGTAACTACTTAATGCACGGGTGTTAAACTGCTGGCCCACGGGCCGGATGCATCACCAGGAAACCGCGCCCACCCCATTGCCGGTAATGGAGAAAAAGCTCCGATACGTCGCGTGACATCACGCGACGTCAAGAGTTTGACAAGTCGGACCTCGTGGGTAAATGTGCCATCCTAAGAGACTAGATGAAATTTTAAAATCACAGCCTTAACTTTCAGCAGTTGTGCCACTGGATTACGTGGGAGAAACTTCAGGAGGGAATTTAGGGGGTGAATTCCATCTGTGCAAGCATTATGAAATATGTAGTCCATTTCAGTTCAATGTGACCTTCATTTCAGTTTGTGACAAACACCTCTGTATTAAATGACTCTAGGCAGCTCACAATATAAAGAAAAACAAGATAAAATTGCAATCAGTTCAGTAAAAATAGCGTGAAAGAAATAAGCTGGGAAATCCAGACAGCCTACCCAAAAATGTACAAAATATGACAACCCCTTACCACTGGTAGGTTCCATCCAACTCCCCCTAAAACTAAGAAAACAGTGAGATCATTAAGGCCTTCCACAATACCATAATGATGGGAGCCATTCAGATATCAGGGGGCAACTCATTCCAGAGGGAGGATGCTGTGATACAATAGGTGCACTTCCTGGGTTGCAAATAATAATAATCCCCCAGTGAGGCACTACCTTGGCCCCCAAAGAGGCACTACCTTGACGTGGTTGTGGGGCTTGTGTACTCTGAGGAAGATGAGAGCTATGCCAGAGGTTCAACCATACTGGACAGGTCTCATCAGAGAAGTCAGACAAAGAGTGTCTCTCCCATAAAAAAATATGGTGAGACGTAAATTGCAGAATGCCATACCGGCTCGGACGTCGCCCGGGTTAACAAGGTCCGCACTAGATATTGGAGTTCCTGGATATCTGGTGAAAAAATGGGTTACAGGACTCAGGACTGTTGGCTGAGCAACCAGGGCCAGCAGCTGCAGAACTACTGGAAGAAAAGGTGTTTACCCGTCGCAGATACACAGTGATGAAAACAAAGAAATAATGATCTGTTACTACAGATCAAGTCCAACAAGAAGAGGATATCTAAAACGAATGCACCAGTTCTGGAAAGAACAACATCCAGAATCAGAAATAACAGAACAGAGACTAGCAGATCAATGCCGATTTATAACACGAAATAAAGTATTCACAGAAACAGAATTGGACGAACTGCAAAGGTTTACCCAGGGCAAAGAAATCAAAGCCTTACCAGAAGTAATTCAGAATGTAGAGGCAAACCAGGGGGAGTTGGCAGTGAAGGAATCCAGCAGAGATATACAACTGTTCTCATTTGGAAACCAGGCACCTCTTCCTCAGGAAGAACAAAACCCTCTAACTAAAGAAATAAAAGAATTGAAACAAAGAATAACTGAGCATCTAGAACAGCACAAAAACAACAGAATAAGGCTACCTGCATTGAAGCTTGTTCCAAAGAAACAGCTAGCACAAGCATTAAAAGATGCAAATACTGCAATATCAAGTATAAGCACCAATTCACTGCAAGAAACAAACCAACTAATGTACAGCACAGCTGCAGTTATAACAGAATACCTGGGATGCAAAATCAACAAAGAAGAAAAACAAACAAACAGTGCACCAGAAAAATGGAAGGTTAGACTAGAAAATAAGATCAGCAAGTTAAGATCACATGCAAGCAAGCTAGAACAGATGAAAGAAAAGAAGCTGAAGAACAAGAAGACCAAAGAATACCTAATCAAGAAATACCACTTAGAAACAAGGAAGATCAAGGAAGCACTGGAAATAATAAAGCAACAAATAATAGCTATAGCCAGGAAAATCAGTAGATATGAAGCTCGAATTGCAAACTATAGGCAGAACCTCCAATTTCAATCCAATCAGAAACGTTTCTACCAATCCATCAATGGAGAAACTGCAAGGAATCAGTCAGTACCTGACAAGGAAGAAACAGTGCAGTTCTGGAAGCAGATATGGGATAACCCAAAGAAATACAACAAGGATGCGGCTTGGTTAAAAGAGGTGGATGCAAATAAAACAGAAGTTGAAATGAAAGAACTAGTAATAACAACAAAAATGGTAGAAAAAAGAGCAAAGAAAATCAAAAATTGGTCAGCACCAGGTGAAGATGAACTGCATGGGTTTTGGTTGAAACATCTAACTGTTATACACCCACTCATTGCCAAACAGTTCAACAATATACTACAAGGAGGAGAAATTGAAAAGTGGCTAACAACTGGGAAAACTTACCTAATAATGAAAAATCCAGCAAAAGGGGCAACGCCAGGTAACTACAGGCCAATTACCTGCTTACCAACAACTTTCAAATTACTAACTGGTGTAATAGCTAATGCAGTGCAACAACATCTAGTTGAAAACAATCTTTTTCCACCTGAGCAGAAAGGAAACCGCCCCAATAGCAGAGGAACAAAAGATCAACTCCTAATAGACAAAATGATCTTGGAAAACTGCAAGAGAAGGAAGACCAACCTGAATGTGGCATGGATTGACTACAAAAAGGCATTTGACTCTCTGCCACATGATTGGATAATAAAGTGCCTAGAAATAACAGAAGTCAGTAGAAACATCAGAAAATTTGTGCAAAGATCGATGGCACAATGGAAGACACAGTTGCAGATCAATGGTGAGAGGCTGGGAGAGGTTAATATCAAGAGAGGAATATTTCTCCAGCAGGATGGCTGCAGAGTCCACTGGATGGGTTCTATGACAGCCTTCCTGCCCGGCAGACTGGGTAAAAACTTTGGCCACACCCTTCCCTTGGGCATGACCCCAGTTTTGACTCAGTCTCGAAGCCCGTTAGCAGCTAGAATCTTAGCTCCTGACAAAAGATATTTACAATTAGGCCTAAAACCCTCTTCTCTCTCTGCCAAATTGACAATCTAATTAGAAAACTCACACTGAGTTGTTTTTCCTCTCAGCTGTGGCTTGGGGCTCCGAGCAGCCGACAGATCGCCGTTCCTTGAAGGCGTCGCTCCGAGGAGTGGTGAGAGTATCCCCCCCCCAAAAAAAGAGTTACGAGAAGCAGCGGAAGCTTTGGGAGCACTCGCTGCCCCCTCGTTCCCTCGATCAGCTGGGGCGCGCGAAACTCCGAGCCCCCAAAGTCTGTTAGAGCCGCGGAGCTACCGACGGCTATACAGGGAGGCAAAAAATTGCCAGTTAACGGGAGACGCTCCCCTCGGTCTACGGCATCCCCTTTTAGCCCCAGGCACGCCAGAATCGCTTGAAAAAGCCGCGGCGTTCCCGGAGAGCACAACGCAAAGACCCGTGCCTTTTCAGGGCATTCCACAATTTACCTCAGCCGCAGAGTGACCGTTGGGGCAAAAAATCGCCATTTTGAACCTCGTGGTTCTTCTTTGACAGTTAGTGGGAAGGCGTGGCCTTCAGTTTGGGTGTACTACTTGTAGCCTCCATTTTAGGTGGGTCACTCACTCAGAGGTATTACCAACAGCTTATACAGTTTACAAAAAAAAAGAATAATAATAATAATAGAAGAGAGAGAGAGAGGTAGTAAAAAAGAGTGAAACACCCTGTGGTCTGTTTTAACTTCACGCAACCAAGTATGCAGCAAGATCAGTTGCGGCCACAGTAGCCTCTCGCAGATTACTGTGGCTCAAAAATTGGAAGACAGACCTAAAGGCCAAGTGGCGTCTATCCACATCCAAGTACAGTGGGTCACTCTTGTTTGGATCCATTTTGGATCCACATGTAAGTGAGAGTAGGGACAAGAGAAAGATTCTAGTCCACCCATCAAAGAAATTAGACAGGAGAGGTACTCAGGAATTCCGGAGACAAGGTTTCCGTCCAGGCAGCTCCTGGGATTGGAGACAGCCCTTTCGATCAGGGCAATCCTGGGACTGGTCTAGAGGCTCACGATCCTTCTATTCAAGACAGGATCGCTCCCAGGATCACCCAAACATGGGAGCCAGAGGCCAATTCCAATCCAGGCGTCCCTTTAGAGGATCGGGAGGCCGACCCTTTAAACGCTCCAAGTGACGCCATGCAGGACACTCCCATAGGAGGTCGGTTAGGGAATTTCAGCGAGGTCTGGGAGCAGACCACTACCGACGCCTGGGTATTGGAAACAATCAGACATGGCCTGACCTTAGATTTTTGCTCTCCCCCACCTAACCGATTCATCAGATGCCCCATTTCCAGAAAGATACACAAGGCAAGGTTGGTAATCTCGGCCATTGCACACCTCTTGTCAATTCAGGCCATAGAAAGGGTACCAAAGGAAGAGGAAGGAAGAGGATTCTATTCCATCCTCTTCGTGATCCCAAAGACATCAGGAGGGTGGAGAGTGATACTGGACCTAAAAGGCCTGAATTATTATGTAGCCTACAGGAGGTTCAAAATGCAGTCCCTAAAATCCATCCTAGCCAGTGTCAGGAAGGGCGACCTCCTATCCTCATTAGATCTCACGGAGGCATACCTGCATATTCCCATCCACCCCAAATACCGCAAATTCCTCAGATTTACCTACGCACACCGGCATTACCAGTACAGGGCCCTACCCTTCGGACTCTCCTCAGCCCCAAGGGTATTTAACAAAATCCTAGCAACAATAGCGGCCCATCTCAGGTTGATGCCGGTGCGTGTTCAGTTTTATCTGGACGACATCTTGATTCAGTCCAGCTCGCACGAGCAAGCAAAATTAGACCTTCAGACCACAATCCGCATTCTACAGGATCACGGATTCTCAGTCAATCTAGAAAAGAGCCATCTCACTCCCACAAGGAAGCTCCAGCACTTGGGAGCGGTGATAGACTCATCCCAGTGCAGGGTATATCTTTCCCAGGAGCGTCGAAGCAGCATTTCGAAGCTGGTTCGTCAGCTTCAGAGAGACAAGAGAGTACCTTTGATACAGCTCTCGAAGCTCCTGGGGAAAATGATATCTTGCATGGGCATTGTTCCGTGGGCAAGATTCCACTCAAGGGAGTTGCAGTGGTTCCTCCTCCCCTATCAGAGGAGGAACCTCAGTATCTCCAGCAGGAGGGTCTTGGTACCAAATCAATTACTGAGAACACTAAATTGGTGGATATCGCCCATGATGCTCAGGGGAAGCATATTCAGGGAACTGAACCAGGTCACGCTCACGACAGATACGAGTCTATTCAGATGGGGAGCCCATCTGGGAACCCAGATAGCGCAGGTCCAGTGGAATCAGTTGGACTCACTCACAGCATCAATTGGCTGGAACTTCGGGCCACTCACCTAGCTCTACGTCAATTCTCCCACCTAGTAAAGGGAAGGCACGTTCGCGTTCTAACCGACAACGTAGCAGCAAAGGCCCATGTCAACAAGGAGGAAAGAACACGATCCATGGAACTGATGCAGGAGGCATCAGCTCTGGCTCGGTGGCAGAAGCAAAATTGGGTTCCATCAGAGCGGAGCACATCTCAGGGGAGGCAAATCTCCAGGCAGATTCCCTGAGCAGAGCCAAGGTGGATCATTCGGAATGGCGTCTGGATCCGGCTCTGTTCGAGGAAATCTCCCGGAGGTTCGGGCGACCGCACCTGGACCTATTTGCCACTCCAAAGAACACGCAACTACCCAGGTTCTTCTCCAGATTCCCGACTCCGGGATCGGAGGGAACGGACACTCTCAGGTGTCGGTGGCCGGCGCAACTCCTGTACGCCTTTGCACCACTCCCATTAATACCGGCAACCATACGCAAGTTGATCCTGGAAGGTGCAGAAGTACTCTTGATTGCTCCACACTGGCCATGGCATCCGTGGTTTGCCGACCTTGTGGATCTCTCAGTATCACCCCCGTGGAAGATTCCCCCGGACCGAGTAAGACTCAGTCAGGGCAAGCTTCTACATCCAGACCCTCAATGGCTACAACTAGCCGCTTGGCATTTGAGCGGCAGAGTTTAGCCATGCAATCCTATTCCTCAGGGGTGATATCGATCATTCAAGCATCAAGATGACCTTCAACAAACAGGATCTACGACGCTACATGGAAGGGGTTCTGCAGGTGGTGCTCTCTACATCACCTAGATCCAACTTCGGTGACTATTCCCAATATCTTAGACTACCTATTAGAAGGTCTTAATAAAGGCCTATCAGTCAACACCATTCGTAGACAGGTAGCGGCCCTCTCAACTGTCCTTTCCTGTGACAATTCAACTTCTCTGTCGCAACATCCGGCGATTAGCGCCTTTTTAAAGGGAGCAGTCAATACTAAGCCCCCTGTAATACACAGATATCCTTCTTGGAACTTGTCTAAAGTTCGTCAAGCCTTGACAGCTGCACCCTTTGAGCCTCTCGACTCATGTTCTCTCCATCACCTATCATTAAAGGTAGCCTTTCTAATGGCTATCACTTCAGCGAGAAGAATCTCTGAACTAGCAGCATTATCAGTCAGGAAGGATCTCTGTACCTTCTTCAAGGACAAGGTGGTCCTCAGACCGGACCTGGCATTCATTCCGAAGGTAGACAGCATCTTCCACAGATCTCAGGAACTGACCCTTCCTGATTTCTGTCCGAATTCCAGACATAGACTAGAACACAGATGGCACAAGCTAGATGTGCGTAGAGCGCTGTGTTACTACGTAAAGCGCACTTCGTCTTTCCGTAAGACGGAAACTATTTGTTTCCTTCCAACCATCAACTATGGGGAAGAAGGTCTCTTCTACCATAGGAAGGTGGATCAGAGCTTGTATAGCCCAAGCCTATGTCTCTCAGGCAATTCCAGTGCCACCTCATGTAACTGCCCATTCAACGCGCAGCGCAGCCACATCAGCAACGTGGTCCTCACAAGCCTCGGTGGAAGAGATTTGTAAGGCTGCAACTTGGTCTTCTCCCTCTGTATTCGTCAGACATTACCGTTTAGACTCCTTTGCGGCAGCGGATGCTGCTTTTGGAAGAAGAGTGTTACAGCAAGTTGTCTCTGCTCAGGATCCAGGGGCCTAGACACTCCCTCCCAGGGGGACATGAGGGCTTTGGTATGTCCCATCCAGTGGACTCTGCAGCCATCCTGCTGGAGAAGGGGCGTTGTCTTACCTGAACACCTTTTCTCAGCAGCATGATGCAGAGTCCACACCCTCCCAGGTATTAGATCTAGGCAGGCATTGGACAAGGAGCTACTATATAGAATTCAACAAACAACTCTCGTCTCAGTCAAAACTGGGGTCACGCCAAAGGGAAGGGTGTGGCCAAAGTTTTTACTCAGTCTGCTGGGCAGGAAGGCTGTCATAGAACCCATCCAGTGGACTCTGCATCATCCTGCTGAGAAAAGGCGTTCAGGTAAGACAACGCCCCTTTTCAAGGAGATTCATTATTACCATTACTGTTTGTTATTGCACTGTTTCCTCTGTCAACAATACTGAATAACTCAGGACATGGCTATCAAACATCAAAAACATCTGCCAGACTATCCCACCTCCTTTATATGGATGATCTGAAGCTGTATGGAAAAACATCATCTGAAATAGAATCGCTGCTCAACACTGTCCGTATATATAGCCAAGATATTGTAATGGAGTTTGGCTTGGACAAATGTGCCACACTTACTATCAAACAAGGAAAAATAATGAAAACTGAAGGAATCAAGATGCCCCACGAAAATAACATTAAGAGTCTGGATGAGGAAGAGTACTACAAATACTTGGGTATCCTTCAAGCTGACAACATCAAGCACACTGAAGTCAAGAAAAAGATTAGAGGTGAATACATCAAGAGAGTGAAGAAGATCTTAAAATCCAAACTCAATGGAGGAAATACCATAAAGGCAATCAACACCTGGGCAATCCCAGTCATTAGGTACACAGCTGGAATAGTGGACTGGACTCAAGCAGAACTAAAAGCAATGGATAGGCAGACCAGAAAAATAATGACAATGAATCATGCCCTTCATCCACGCAGTGACATTGATAGACTTTATCTACCAAGGCAAATAGGTGGGCGTGGAATGCTACAAGTACATCAGATGGTTGAAGAAGAAAAAATGGCTTTGGAAGAATATCTGAAGAACAATGATGAAGATGCACTGAAATTAGTATATCAGGAAGGCTTACTAACTACTGGAGAGACCAAACTGGTCTACAAGAAAGACCAAATGAAGAACAGAATAGAGGCATGGGAAGACAAAGCACTACATGGCCAATACATGAAAAAAATAGCTGGGAAAGCAGATAACAATAAAACCTGGCAATGGCTAAGAGCAGGAAAATTGAAGAAAGAGACCGAGGGACTAATTCTGGCTGCACAAGACCAAGCCTTAAGGACAAATGCATACAAAGTCAAAATTGAGAAGACAGCAACAGACAGTAAGTGCCGCCTATGCAAAGAAGCTGAAGAAACAGTGGACCACTTGGTAAGCTGTTGCAAGAAGATTGCACAGACTGATTACAAGCAGCGGCATGACAAAGTAGCAACAATGGTGCATTGGAAGATCTGCAAAAAATATCATTTGCCTGTAAGCAAAAACTGGTGGGATCATAAAATAGAGAAAGTCATAGAAAATGATAAAATTAAACTGCTCTGGGACTTCAGAATTCAAACAGACAAGCACCTGCAACATAACACCCCAGACTTAACAATTGTCGATAAGAAAGACAAAAAAGTCTGGATAGTGGATGTGGCAGTGCCTGGAGATAGCAGAATAGAAGAGAAAGAACTGGAGAAGATAACAAAATACAAAGACCTACAAATAGAAATAGAAAGACTGTGGCAAAAGCAAGCAAGGGTAGTACTAATAGTCATAGGCCCCTTGGGTGCAATCCCAAAATAACTGGAACACCACTTGAACACCATTGGCATTGACAAATTCGATATTAGTCAATTGCAAAAGGTGGCCTTACTAGGAACTGCTTCCATCCTACGACGATACCTGTAATACCACCAAACATCCACATCTGCCTATCCCAGGTCCTGGGTAAGGTAGGTAGAAAAAATGCCAAATCCAGTCTGAACATCTGGCTGACTGTGCGATGATCAATAATAATAATAATAAAGTTGGAAGGGACATTGGAGGTCATCTAGTCCAACCCCCTGCTTAGGCAGGAAACCCCATACCAGCGGTTCTCAACCTGTGGGTTGCGACCATTTCACAGGGGTCGCCAAGCAAGGCTGTCCACCATTTTTTCCCCTTTACCTCCCTTGGGCTGGGCCAGCTGATGGCCCAGCCGGTGGTCAGCCTGCTCATCTCTGCCGCTTGCCAGCTACACCTCGGCCGGTGTGCGGCGCTCCCGGGCAGGGAAAGTCCTCGGCTTACCGGTTGGGTAGTCCTCGACTTACTATTGGTTTAGTCCTTGACTTACAACCTATTTAGCCCTTGACTTACGACCGGTTGCGGGTCATGGCATTAAAAAGGTTGAGAACCACTGCCCTATACCATTTCAGACAAATGGCTGTCCAGTCTTTTCTTGAAAACATCCAGTGTTGGAGCATTCACTTCTTCTGGAGGCAGGTTGTTCCACTGGTTATTTTTTTCTAACTGTCAGGAAGCTTCTCCTTAGTTCTAGGTTGCTTCTCTCCTTGCTTAGTTTCTACCCATTGCTTCTTGTCCTGCTTTCAGGCTCCTTGGAAAATAGCTTGACTCCCTCTTCTTTGTGGCAGCTTCCTTCCTGGGCAGGCGGTTAGACTAGAAGACCTCAAAGGTCCCTTCCAACTCTGTTCTATTCTATTAATATTTTCAAAGATTGTTTGTTTTCCACAAAATTTGTTGCTCTGCTTTAGTTGTTATCCTAGGCCACAGGTGTCAAACTCACCGCATCACGTGACATGTTGCGGCGTATCGTTACTTTTTTTGCATTGTCGAAGCTGGGGTGGGTGTGGCCTCAGCATGATGCAACCAGCCTGCAGGCCAGCACTTAGTGCAATACCCATTGCACTAATTTGGACCAGCCACTCCTCCAATGTCAGACAAAATGCACAAAATGGGGAAAATTGGTTTTGTTTTCTTAAAAACCATGTGTCAGGGGTGCCTAAATCTATAGAGTGAAGGGTTTTTCTTTCCTAGGATTTGAGTAGAGGCAACCCTGACACCATGCAAATTTATGGTATGGCGTAAGAAATAGGCCATAAATGAAAAAAATATGGACTGAGTCACCTTGTCCCCACTTGTACTACAATATTTATAACAAAGGTTTTACAATGCAGGATTCCTTTTATTTATAATTTTGAGAAGTACATCCAATCTTTAATAAATAAGTGATCCCCAGATGTATCACAAAAGAGTGGTTTCTTAATACTTGGCTTTTAGTAATTTCTTTTATTTATGTAAACAACCAAAGGACATGGTAAGATGGAGTCTAAAATATCACAAGATGGAAACTAACAAAGATCTAAAAAGAAACTAAAACAAGTATTTTGTTAATAGGGAGTCACTTGGAGGGCAGGGGGATTAAACAATGTTGTGTTAAAACTATTAAGGAACCCAAGAACCACCATAGAACCAAAATAAAATATAGCAATGGCCATGTTAGTTTTCCTAATACACCTCCTAACGATTTTTTTATTATTATTATTGAGATTTACCAGAGAATTTTCAGAAACATTCATGGAAACTCCAAATGAGAGCAAAATATGGGGGAACAACCCTCCTTTCCATTAGCTCTCTATTGCTAGAACTTTGGCCAGGAGGACATCTATTGGAGAAAATCAATAGTTAAGAACGTTTGACTTCCAAGGCTATTCGGAAGAAAGCTTTAAAATGCTAGAAAATAAAAAAGAGAAACGACCAACTAAACTTTAAACTGTTCCAGTAAGTGCCTATAAAATTTATAGCGCTGACAGAGATCAATCATTTTAGAGAGATGTTTTCAGCTTCATTCCTACGATGACATTACCGTGTTCTTCATCTGTCAGTTATGCCTACAAAAGTAAGTGATTCTGATTTTTTTTTTTTAAGGCTTTCTGCATACTGGCTATAAATGACATCTGCTTATCTAAAGATTTTTTAGGCAGCTGAGTCAATTTTTTCATGTATTTAAAGTAAGTTTGTTGTATTAAATAAAAGTGCTATCGAGCATAAATATTTATGCTTTGGAAAATGTCATTTATTTTAATTAAGAACTACTCCAATTCTGGTTTAATTCAATCTTTTGAACTTAAGAAACCCAGATTTAAATAGACTGTAATGCATATCATTTGATTGGGAGATGATAGTTGTAACTCTTATCCTCAGCATAGTATTTTATTATTTCTGATTTTAAAAAGGCCTAATATTGTAAACTATCTTATAGATTATTATTTTAATTGTATTGCATCATCATAGTACCATCTTGATTTTTTTTAACTTTTACTGCATTTGGTCATGATGATACCTCACTTTGTTTGCAAGATTGATTTGTTCTGCACAGGCTAATTCCTAGAAAAGAATTATTTTCAGTGCAACTAAAAAAAGTATTTTATGGGTTTTATTGTTTTGCTACTGTTTTGTCCTGAATTCATATGACCTGGGTTAAATTCCTGAGTGCTGACTCTACTACAATTTTTTTCTACAGTTTGAATCAAATTATGGAAATATTAATCAAGGTCACTGGTAGCAGGATGTGTTTTCTTCTAAAATGCTTCTTTTTCATGTGATAGCTGCCCAAAATAAAGAGCTGAGCAATAGCTGATGAGAAAGACTCAAAAGTGCATTTCAAAAGGCATCTGGACTGTTTTTTCCTTGGGAAAGAAGAATAAAATGTTTTGCTTCTCAATCAAGAAGCTTCATCAGTTCTCATGGTGGGGGAGGGGGGATGGAAGGATCGGTACTGACAGTTATATTTCTTTGTATACATGTGGTCCATTAGCACTCTCTGTGAGAGCTCTTGAGGCTGCTCAGGAGGAGGGGGTTTAGCCTGATACCACCTATCTCCAATCTACAACGCAGCTCTTGCAGCAGTGCCAGGAAGATTCCACAACCAAGTGTACTCTGAAGGCAAAGATAAACCACCAAATGGCCTCAAGAGAGAGCTAACGGACCAGATGACTGAAAAGAAATACAATCCTTCCATTTCTCCCTACCAGCCCATCAGAACCTATCCTTCCATCCTTCACCTCCATCCAATCTCACCTGTCCGTAGCTATCCTTCCATCCCCACCCTCCCTTCTTCACAACTTATGAAGTTTCTTCAATGAGAAAGGAAATATTTTTTTCTTCTTCCTCAAGGAAAAAAACAGTTGGCTTTTGAAAAGCACTTTTGAGACAATTGTGACCTGGATAACTGAGAATCTCCACAGACATACAATAATTGTCCAGCTATTATTTCTATTATCAGAGGTAATTAACCCTTCCTAACACATTTAGTTCCATGAGCTTTTATTTAATTTTTATATTAATTCAATTCAGTTCAATTCAAGTGGCCAACATTGGCCTCATAAGCCGCCTTGATTTTACTTACTTTTATTTCTCTGGTTCATTTTAATTTACTTTTCTTCTGACATTATTAAAAATTGTTTTATTATTAAAACATGATAATAAAATATTGCTTAATATTTTATGTTTGATATTTAAGTATTAAATATATTTAATGTTTATTAATTACAACTATTTAAAAGTAATTAAAATATTTGATATTTGAAATAATAATATTTTAATAATTGAATAAAATATAAAAATATAAATAAAATAGCCAGTATGGTGCAGTGATTAGTGTATTGGATTTGGCCCAGAAAGACCAAGGTTTAACTTCACCTACTAAACCTTCATCCACTAAAACTAATTGGGTGATTTGGGGCTCACTTTCTTTTTTACTTCTTCAATCCACTTTACCACATAGGGCTGTCATTAGGGAAAAAAGTGAGACAAGGGAGACAGTGTATGCTGTCTTGAGTTCTTAAATGAAAGGCAAATAAATAAATAAAAATTGAAACAAATGAATTAGGTTACTTGATATTTAACTCTTCCAAATCTCCTCCAAAATGAAAAGTCTAAAATATTTGACCTGTTTACTCTCCATAACCTCAGTACTCCATAGGTATGGCTATTACAGCTTTATAAAGCCACTAAATATAAATAGCACGTCCTCTAGCCACAGAGAAAATGTAATTAAATAAATTCAGTTGCTTGCCTGAACTGGATAGTCCCTATATGGATGATATACATTAATTAATTTGATGACATGTAGAATATTTTATTATTTCTAATGAATGTTGACTTTTCTCAAACATGCATACTTATTTCATTTTATTCTCTAAAGCATGCATGTATGCAGCTTTTCCAGTATAGATATTATTACATTTTTTTACCAAGAATTGCACTACAGAATCAAGAAGTTGAATAATAGCAATATCCAGAAGTCATGAAATTGAATCAGATCTTTAAATGTAGACCAGAATGTAGTATAATATAGAACTTACTTGCTGCAAATTTGGAGAGAGTTAAAAGAGAATTTGAAAAATTTATAGAGGATTAAACTTCACTGTAACATTTTACTAAGACAGATGATCACCATGACATATGGAAGATTATGATTTGAAGAGTACTAGGAGTAAAATAGTAAAGTATAATAACTAATGAATGATTCAAATGAAAGAAAATATAAGAGTATGAATATAAGAGTTATATTTCAATAATCTCACATGAAACAGGATGGCATAGAGCAGTGGTGGTGAACCTTTGGCACGTGTGCCAGAGGCGGCACTCAGAGCCCGTGCCATCACCCCAGCAGAGTTTGGCAGAGTAGCAAGCGTGTGGTGTTTGGAAGTGATGGGGCAGGAAGTGAGCAAACCCCCTGGGGATGCCCTAGAAATGGTGAGGGACTGGCCTCCGCTGCCCTGGCCCTGGCTCCGCCCAGCCTGGTGGCCCCCTAAGGCATGGGCACAGGAGGCAGTGAGTACCACGGGGCTGACAGCATCCAGCAGCAGGGGCTGCATAGCCCACTGTGAATATGGGCCAGCCCTCCAGCAGCAGTGCTGCAGTGGCACTGTCAGCAGATAGAGTTGGGGAAGCACATCATGTGGACCACCGGACACATCTATTCTGTCCCATCTCTTTTTGGTTGGAGATCTGGTCACCACTTGTCATCTCCTCAGCCCACTCAAGAGCCTTGCCCATGGCCCATGGGTGGAGTGCATTCCCTACGTGCATCTCGGTACCTACTACGTCCACCAGCCACTCATGCAGGTCCATTAGGTTGCCACCCAGAGTTGCAGGCCTGTCTAGCATGAAGGAGGCAAAGTGGTCGACTAGGAAGCCCCACCTAGAGGTGATAGAGCACACCCAGGGCCACTGGCAAAAGGCCACCCCAAGTGGGGAAAGCTGGATCTTCATCAGTGTCATGGCCACCCAGGCCCAGCATAGATGGGGAGGCACGCAATCCTAGCTGGGACTGGAAGGCCATGGCGTGGATGGGATCTGGCCTTCCCCACTTGGGGTGGCCTTTGGCTTGCTGGGCATGGGTATGCAATACTACCTCTACTAGAGCTTGCTAACTGGCTGTTTTGACTCCTTTGTGCTGGGCAAGCCAGGCTCTCTGGGTGCCGGCGGCAGCCTAATGGACCTGTGTGAGCTGCTGGCAGTGCGAGCCTGAGGCGAGGCCAAGGTATGTTGGTGCGCAAGGGAAACAGGCTCCATGCCTGTTCTGCGAGGTGGCCAAAGCAATGACCAGTAGCAATCTGCTCTCCAACTGCAAGCAAAAACAGATGGGATGGAGTAGGCAGGTCCAGAGGTCTGCATCACGTGCCTCCCCCTCCCCTGCTTCGCCTGCTGTTGGCGGGCTGACCTGGTATTGGCAGCGGGTTGTGGAGTCCCAGAGTGTGCCAGTCGAGGGGCCAGCAGGCTATGGCTACTGATAGACACCGTCGGCCCCCATGTACTTGCTGGTCTCTGTGTGCGGCGGCCAATGGTGTCAGGCAGCAGCCACCCCAACCCCTGTCTTGCCTTGCCTTGCCTCATGGTAATGGCACCCCCCCCTTCCCACTGCCTCACCTCACTCTGCAGGATGAGCTTCCTGCCTGCTGCCCCACCCACCAGGGACCCCCTAGATATCCCCCAACCTTCCTGGTCTCCACAGGCATCCCCACCATGAGCAACATTGTGGTGGCCATGCCCACTCTGGCCATGCCCACCCAGTTGGCCATGACTACCGCAGCCATACCCACCCAGTGGGTCAACCCCCCACCCCATTTGAGGGCACTACAATGCTGATGGGGCCCTGGCACTTTGTGATAAATGTGTTTTGGGTTGCAGTTTGGGCACTCAGTCTCTAAAAGGTTCGCCATCACTGGCATAGATCTTCAGTAGGCAGAGCACATTTGTAGTAATGGAAGATCCAGTACAAACAAATGCACATCTTTTTTGGATTTAAAAGAAATTACAAAGCAATGTAAAAATAGATTTATGATTTAGATTTGTTAAGCTAAAATGAGCCAAATGTAGACAACTCATTCTAATAACACATAAATAATGTCTACATTTTATCTCTTCTGGATCTCCTTCACTGGGTGACTTCAGATTATAGTATTATGAAAGAATGGAGAAAAAAAAAACATTTTCTTAACTATATATTCTACACTATTAAAAGAAAAAGAATAGGCAACTTGGGGGCAGACTCTCCTTTGAACAATTCACAAGTAGAATTACTTGCTTTCTCAACAAAACCTATGGCTGTTTTTCTACACCATGAAATGTTGGTTAATGTACAGTTTTATTTCCATGTGCACCTGTATTTGTGCATGTGCAAGACAACCCCCTATTCAAAGAGGTAATCTGATTCACTTATCACAAACAGAAGGTGGTATCTTGCAACTTCCTCGTGAAGGTTTTTGTTAGCAGCATGTGAATTAGCTGACTCAGCATGATAAGCCAGACACCACTGGTATGTACGAGCCACCACAGACAGAGCAGTTTTAGAGCACTGACCGTGACTGTACGTGTGTGTGTGTGTGTGTGTGTGTGTGTGTGTGTGTGTGTGTGTGTAAAATCAAATGAGAGTTATTAGGCTGCTCCTTGGATACTCTTCCACTTGTACAGAAGAAGGTAAATGTGCTGTGCTCTTCTATTATTTAGCACCGGGTAGGTTTTGTTTTCTTCTTATGGCCCTTTTGTGCTCACAGATGTTTTAATTACTATATAAAGGGAGTAGATTATTCTAGCCATATGTCTCCATTCCCCATAAATAAGGACTGTTGTCGGCCTACTGTTGTTTCTCGGGACTGTCAACGATCCCAGTGACATTAAAGCTGTCGGGCCAGATAAGCATCTTCTCCCCTTCAGTGAGCATGCTAATTCAGAGAACACAGAGACTGATAACCATGAAAATGTTCCACCTAGAAATAATAATGGTCCCATTGCAAAATGGTTCCTTCAGGAATTTGAGGATGAGCTTGATTTGAGTTGAAACATCAACAAAGAGAAAGAAAGAGAGGGATCACATAGTCAGATATTTGTATGGCATGTATCTGATTCAGGATAGGTTCCCAGCATTTTTAAATTCAAAAGTTAAGGTAAAGGATTTGAAACAACCTGTCTCTATCAGAACTGCTTGATGTTTAAAATTCAGTTCTACTTTTACAGTAATCTAAACCAATGCTAATGATTGGTGAATCCTTATTGATATCCAGTGATATCATGCACAGATTATATTAAGTCTGGATTCACATTATAAATTAGAATTGTTATTATACTTTTGCTCTGAGCATTATTGAAATAAATTTTTGACATGATTTTCTAAATCTTCATAGCAATTCAGAAAACTGATTGCAGATTCTTGCTGGTATCATGTTTTGATGATAAGTGATAAAGTTTTTATTGTGGTTGCTGTTTTGAACTTTATACAAACACCAAACACACATACTTGAACTTAGGCAAGAAGACTTCCTAAGAGGATGTGATAGACAGCTAACTGTAGGAAATATCCAACTATGTATGCTATAGAGAAAATTATTCTTCCTATCTTCTCTCCCTTCATGTTTTTCTTTTAGCTTTTCTATCTAATAAATTAGGGAAATTTTATACAAAGTTTTCTCTGAAGGGAAGATTGATTTATTATGATAGAATTATATGCTGCCTTTCTTTTAAGACAGACATGTCAAACTCGCGACATCATGTGATGTCACATGATGTATCAGAACTTTTCCCCCATTGCTGGCAATGGGGTGGCACGGTTTCATCGTGACCTGTCTGGCCTGTGGGCTGGCAGTTTGACACCCCTGTTTTAAGAGCTCTTAAAGTGACATGCATAGCATTTCCTTTTCCTTTTTCTCCATAATAGGCCACCTGATACGTAGGCTGGGCTGAGAATGACTGGTTCAAAGTCATCATGGAATCTTCTATAATTTAGCACCTAGGTTTTTCTTTGTCAGATGAATCTTTATCAAACTACATATTTATGTGTGACAGAGGATTCTATGAAGTTGTTGATTGTACTAGTGTCCCCTATGGCATCTAGCAGTATTTCCAGGTCCATCCGGGTCTGTAGAGTAATAGGAATTATTAAATGACAGTTTGTCATATGACTAGGTCACTTGTGGATTAGACCCCTGCCCTTCTTGGTTGACAAAATCCACTAAGAAAGGTCAGGCAATTATACAAAAGTGGTTATGAACAGAACTCTGATGGACAGGGTAATACCACGAGTTTTCAAGTAATCAGCAGTAGCCAGCTCTGCTTAAGAAGGTTTCCCTTTACCCATCTATTTTGGAAAATTATTCACCTGTCTCCAACCTTCCCTTTTGGAGAAAGTGTATTGAGAAGTTGGTGGAACTGCAATTGCAGATAGTTCTGGATGAATATTATCTGGATTTTGTTTTAGTCAGTATTCAAATTTGTGTATGGAGCATATTGATCACTCTTATGGATGGGTGGGTCTGAGGCAGGACTAGAATAGGGAGAGGTGACACTCCTGGTCCTGTTACATCTCTCAGCTACATTTGATACCATTAACCATGGTATCCTATTGAGCTGATGACAAGTTTTGGCTCTGTTAGTACTTTTCTATGTAGTGCTTAAAGTTTTAACTCAATGTTTTCATGCCTCATATGCTGCTTAGAGCATATGGGAACTAAGTAGCTTGGAAACATATCTGGTCATTTATTATACAAATTTATAATTTTTATTGAATACACTTTTAGAACAGGAAGGATGAATAACATAGTTTCTCATTTACGTATGAGAAACTGAAGTCGAAAAACGTATCTACCTATGACTAAAAAGGACCGTTGTTAAAAGACATATGTAATCTACCAAATGTTATTCTTCCCTTCTAGTCACAGTGTTACATTAAATCTAGTCCACATTAATGAATATTTAATCAAATTAATATGAAGGGTATACATGCAAATCCACTCCAAAGTTATTTGTAATCTACACTGTAACATATTTTGTTTGTGTATTGGTTGCAAGGCAGTATAGAATAGAATCGTAGCTTTAGACACCACGATGTGATGGTCATAGTTAGTCATCACTTGATTAACATTTGCATGGAATTAAGTATCATTATATGGACATATATCTCTTTCCCATGACATAGTTTGTCTAAGTAGATAGAAAATTAAAGTCACTCAGTAAGTACAGTGCCATGATTTTTCTAGCCAAGATATAGAACTCTACAATGTCAATAATTGAGAAATAACTGCAAGTTAGAATGTGAGAAACACCGCACTGGATGGGAAGATTAAGAAACCACTCAAGAAAATTGAAATAACTGTGAGAAAAAAGAGCCTATATCAAATTAAGTAAACAGCTACTCTGACTCCTTCTTGAGGATAGAGGTAATTGGACATTCCGCTAGAGGGCACTCCTGTATGGGTCTTTAGTTTGCTTACACCCACATGGGACAATGCAAGGGTGAGTCCTTCACCATCCTAATCTTTTAATGCAGAATCTGAAAACACTCCTCAGAATTCTATTTGAAGTCTAGAACTCCCAAAAGCCATGCAGAATACAGTATATCATGTGGTTTGGGCAATGCAAATATTTTAAGGATTGTTTTATTCTTCCACATTTTCATTTTTCAGAGTATATCTTAAAGTTATAGCAAGAACAAGATGCAATAGGAAAAACAGGAGGAAAAGGTAAGACATCCAAAATCACATAGAATAAAAAAGGGACAACCCCTACAATAGTAAGATCAGCAAAACATTGATTGGGATGTTGATAGAGCCTGATGTTTTCATCTCTGTGGTGTTTATAGGTTTGTCATTTATTGTTTAATTCATTTTTTTTCTTCATGACAGAAAATTCCCTAACAATGATTTTTAAAGTGAAAAGTGATACTTCTTCAAGATGAGGCAGTGTTCCGGTATTTGCTTACATCCCTGAACATTAGAAATTTAAAAGATGAAACAGAAAATTGTATGTTGGAGCAACCCACATATTCAGACTGCTTTTGCAGTACTAATATGTGCAAGAAACATCTTCTGCCATATTTACTGCCCAAACCAGCCAGGTGACGCTACTTTGGTAATTCATGTAACAAGACTATTTTTTTTCAAAGATCATAAGATTTTTCCCCACCACCACCACCACCATCACCTAATAATAATAGTGGCCAAGCTGTTGCTTTTTTAATGATGTTCTATCTTTGACCATACAGCAATTGATCTGCAGAAGTTATATTTATTTAACATATATAAGGGACTGTATTATAAATGATCCCAATAAGGGATCGAGTTGCTCTGTTCAACAACTGGTTCTACCATGAACAATTGTATTTCTAGGGAGTATATTTTCAAGACCATTTTAGAATCATGCAAGATTCAGGATGCAACAGAAGGTTAGATAGGTCATGGTAAAGGAATCCATGTAGAGATATTGAATAGTAAATCAAGAGAAAATCACTTCACAAAGGTGCCTTAGCTTCTGCTGAAGGCACATGTACTGAGTACAACCCATTCTGCCTTCTTATTGTAAATATCTTTGATCAGGCTGCACTTATCTCTTCTTCACACTGCAGAGATAGGCGATCTTTTGGAAACTAGGAACTATTCTAAAGAGTTTTGGGGAAACAAGGGTTAGCATTATTTCATATAAATAAATACCACCAGGACTGCTTTTGTTGCTATGTTTTAAGAAACTGTTCTTAATCAGTGGCTCAGGATGTGTACTTCAGTGTTTATGTTTCCTGACTCAGAATGATCAAAAACTGTGCTAATAGTTTTTCGGAAGCTTAAAAAAAATGAGACTTGGACATGATGCCATAAAGTCTCTTTCAAGTCAGTCTTGAAAGATCTTCAAGTCAATTTCAATCCTAAATATTATATTACTAAAAGTTTGGTCCAACTCCCAAATTATATATATTCATTTAAATCCATAAATGAGGCCATGATAAAAATATTATATAAACCACATACTGAGATGTTTTCTATACCTTTTTTATAATTATTACTATGATCATCTGATAAATGTGATCTTTAGCCAATCCTAATGTTAACTCAGTTGTTCTGTACTTCCCAGAATAACATACAGATAGGAATTCAAGAAGCCTTTGGATTTTGCTATTCTCCAAAGGTCATGATTCAATCCCCAGATTAAAAGAGGATTTAAAATACATTTATAAAAATATTTTTTGAATAATTTACATTTGGAAATAAAGTGTTTATATTACAGACATACAAATGTGTTCTTGAAAGTTATTTTGTAAAAAAATGTTTCTTACTAATATATGTCAGTTTTATATACAGTTTTTTTAAAGAAGACTGTAGATTAATGTGGAATGAAGATGGAAAAGAACTATTTATAAATGCATGTGAAAATGATAAAGAACAGAATGGTTCATCCATTATTTGTATTTCATAAATAGCAATAACACTTAAAGTTGGATCCATTTTTAATCATACTTAGAGCAGATACATTGAAATCAGTGGAAATTAAGTCACGTTATTTCAGTGGTTCTAAGTATTCCTAAATGTAACTCTCAAAGTCTCATAAAAATACTTTGTTAATATTATGCCTAAAATTCCTTCCATATTTTTTCATTATTTTTTATCAATCAGCCATTTAAAGATAATCAAAAGGAGATGCCACATAAGAGTCTTTAACTTGCTTTAGCTAATAGTGGATGAGTACTTTGTTCACAGTACCATCATTTTTTTCCCCAATGGTCTGCATCTTCCTGGACTGACTGCATTTCAATTAAATCCTAAGTGAACATTTAATTTAAAAAAATCCTTTTTAAATCAGGAAGTTTGATCAGCCAGGGAGACTGCAAAGCAATGAGAGAGAGAAAGAAAAATGTGCATAGCATCTTCAACCATTTAACACTGATAAGGAAAGTTTCAAGCCATTATCCCAAACAAATAGTAGTGAATAATTAAAATAAGTGGTTCAAGCCAATGCTGCTTTTATGGGGGAAGAAATGTGGGAGGAAATTGGAAGATAGATGTTGGCATAAGTCTATTTTGATCCTTTCTTTCCATGTTCCATTTCCTGAAATACTTGATTGTTTAGAGAATCTCTTATATTAATTCAATAATTAGAACTTCTTAATTTATCTCAGATGTTAGCTATTATGTGTCTTTTTTCCATCTATCCTGAAGCATTTGGTCTGTGATCAGAAATAAAATGATAATAAAGGTATTAATAAATACTTGACCATAGTCTTTTTTAATTAGATTATTATGGAAATGTTTTACTGGCTTACTTATATTCTCCTTAATATTAAAACTATTTCTACAAAAAATGTACAGTCAAATCAAGATTATCTATGGTTTATTTTTATTAGCATTTGACTGCATCCTTTAATAAAATTGCATGAAGGGCAATGAGAGAAAGGAAACTGAAGGATGTGCTAAACTGGACAGTTTGCTCTATGCAGCTCTTAGACAACTGAAAGAAAGCAATGGAAATTTCCAATTAGAAACAAGATGAAGTTTGGCAACAATCTCAAAGAACAGGAATTAAGGAGCATATTCATCATCAGCACAAGCTAAGGCTGTCAATGGAGAATTCTAATCCAGAGTAAGAAATTTTATTCCATGTTAATAATAATTCTGTTCCTCTCCTGTTTGGACAGGAAATTACCCTGTAAGCTTTCAGATCAAAGTCTATATCTGATGCCTTTGATGTGTTCTCCCTATGACTAAGAAATCTGTGTAGTTGGGTTTTCAGACATTGTCATGGTCCCCATCTTCCTTCTCCCTCTTTGGTTGCCCCTGGGCAGACGGACAATTTGAAGTAGGAATTCTCTTGTTTCACATATGTCTTTTATCCATTCAATGATGTTAATTACAAATCTATAAAAAAATTGCTAGCTATCATAAAACCATCCATATATCCATTTTTAACTACTCTGGGGAAAACAGGTACCTTCTCCATTTTCATTTCAAAAGCATTTCAATGGAAAGCCTACTATTTGGAAAATTGCTGTTTTCAATAACATTCTTTGACAAGTTCATTCTCCCTTCAAGAGAATAAACTAAATAAAATGTATAGGTGATAGAAACTGAAATACTTCACTTCATAACTACAATTAACCACTATTAATTAAAAGCTGAAAGATAAATGAGCCATGAGATCCATTTATTCCTAAATTGGGAATATTTAAATTCACAGTAAGCTACTAGCTCATTTTTCATTGCAAAGTCTGACACTGCAAGAGTTGAAGGCAGAACAGCAGGGATCACTTGCTTGGAATAAGCAAATAGCTGCAAGTGTGAAGAGAGTGATGTAGTCACTATACTCAGCATAGTGGAACTGTGAAGGCCTATATACAGATTCCTATTTAACAATGTCTCTTTTAACTAAGCTATATTGTTTTTTCTTCAAGATGGTTTATTTCAAATCATTGTGGTTTAGAATGTGTGATATTGGAAAATGTAATGATAGGATTCCAAGCAGTAGGTCTGTTTAGGCAAGGTAATCTAATAAATCTGTGAAATCTTGAGTGTGTTTCCCTACTTCAGCCCTTCCCTTCCTTCAGATCCTTCAAGATGACATCTCAGAATACCAAGCCAACATGGCCATTGCGTGGACTTCCAGGAACTGAGGTTTATGCATTTGGAGACATTAAGTACAGTACTCTATTAAGGGAACATATTTAAAGCCATTTTTGTAAGTTAAGGGATGCATGCTCTATCTACAGTATATCCCAAGGGTATGCATGCACATATATTCATACATCTAATCTGTCCATGATGACAAAGAAAGTCTCAAATGAAGCCAACATTATTTTTTGACTGGAAAAAATCGTAATTCTTTGCACTATCAATATTTTTATTGAATAAATTCCTGTTGGGTTTATAATTCATGTATGTATGAGGGTGGGCCAGTAAAAAGAAAGGCAGATATCTCAAACAGAGGGAACATATCAAATATTAAGAAATCACTGCAAACAACAAAAGACTTGATAGCCTCAATAATTAGCAAAATGTACAACTGGGCTCATGTGTCATCAGACAAACAAAAGGTCTATGGAGATTCTCAGTCATTTAGATCATGGTTGTCCCAAAGGTGTTTTTAACAAGAGGCAACTGGACTTTCTTGTTTTTCTTTGAAGACCTTTCACTTCTCATCCAAAAAGCTTCTTCAGCAATGACTGGATGGTGGGGAATGGAACATATATGAGGTAGCCCCAAGTCATCTGGAAAACACAAATTAGAGAAGGATGATATATTATCTCTTGGAAAAAATTCTTATGTTCCCAAATACCAGGACAACTTACAAATTTTGCCTAAAGCAGCAGCATGGAATATGATAAACAGCATTCTAAAATAGCCAAGACATAAATTTACTCATCAAACATGACCCTAAATAAACCAGTGATGAAGAAGACAATATCTTCAAAGTCGGTACTGTTTTATATTTCCTGTAGAACCCTCAAATGCTCCCAGAAATTGTAACTGAAATACACAAGATGAAATAGATGTATCATTCATCTGACTCACTAAATCAGTTACTATATTAGGATGTTTTGAACTTGTACATTTCATTTCCAAGAAAAATGCAGATAAGGCATTTGTACATACATAAGAATAAAATTGAAAGGGGCCAAAATAAACAGATTTTCTTGTAGACTTTCAGGAGACAACATTCATAACCAATAATTAATTTTCCTTTTCACAATCACTAATATTTTGAAAAAGTCCTAAATCTCTTATTCTACATAAATGATTTTCTATGTTCAATAAAAGAGGAAGGATCTGATCTGTCCCTTGCTTTGAGCATACCATTGGATGGAACCTGCAGGCATTATATTCTTTGTTGGGGAATTGTGCACAGAAAAACTTGCAGTACAGTATGTGCTAATTTTCTGCATAAATATAATAAGGAAGACACAGGAGGACATGGCAGAGGGCTAAATCATTACTTGCATGTGTTATATAGTAAAAGCCTAAATCAAATATAATCATTTGCTCCTGAACTAGTCAGAAGTCCTTCAACAACTTCATTATACTTCTTACATGATAATATAAAGATGGAAATTGTCTGCGGTCATCTAGGAGGGAAGGATTACAAAAGGAAGCAAAATCAATAGCGTCCCAGGGTCTCAGTGATTAAAAGTTGCTGTTTCCTCCTCTAGTTTCCTAGTAGCAGGAATTCATATTAAGTGTACAATTCAAAAATTCAGGGATGACTCAATCAAATCACTTCTTTGAAATGAATGAATCAATTCATTCAAGGTATTAAATCAGATGAGGTACTTTTGAATCAATTCAAAGATTTAGCGGACTTCCAGACACATGCATAGTCACTTTTATGAAATCAGATAGTCTCTCTTGTCCAGATTATTATGATTCAGAGCATATAATTAAATTAAATTGATTCTGAAATCAATTCTGAACCACAGATTTCCATAAAATTGAATTAACTCTTCATTTAGTCACAGCATAAAATGAACTCTTGGCTAGTATATATGTACACAGGGCTTTTTTTCTCATAGAAAAACGGAGTTCTGGCACCTTTTTTGGATGGAACCTTGTAAGGTAGGCAAGGCGGGTTGTATGACGTGTGTGAGTTCCGGCACCTTTTTTTTTTTTAGAAAAAAAGCACCGTATGTACATATGTAAATAGGCATGTATATATCTAAGTGTGATTTATTAGGCATATATATTCAGTATATCCCTAAAAAGCCATACTTTTCTTTGGCTTTGTGGCTGAAAGCAGTGTGGATAATGATACAGCTGAGAGGCAAAGCTTTTTCATGGTATACAGCTTTGTGAATATTAGGCTTCTAATGCAGAGGAAGTATATTAAGACTTGCAGAAACATAATGCACCTATTTCACATTAAGTCCAAATGGTGAAATGTTAGAAGTCAGTCATTTTCCATAGAATGTCAGTAGCATATTCTTGAGTGGATGTCTCCATGCACCGTAAAAATATTGTCTATGGGATGTGAATCATAAGCTGCTGCTCTTGATGCAGAATGAGGTAAGAAAGCACAGCTTTCGTTGTGATTGACCTCCATGGTTAGGGATGAATGAAGCTGTCAGTGTCGGTTTGCTCAGATTTTGTTTCTATCCATTATGAATTCTTTTCACAGTAGTTTATAGTGCCCAGAAACTAGCTATAGAAAAGTTCATACGCACTTTTAAGTGTATTCCAAAAATGTTCATTTTTCAACATAACATTTCTGTTAAACATTATTTGCAGTGCAATTTATATGTATCCATTTTTGCATGCATTTAATATCTCCTAGAGGCACACATACAGTAACTGTTTGCACAACAACATTATGCACCAGATAAAATTTTCAGATTCTCTTCAAGGATATTCCAAGTGTGTTACAGTAATTCATTCTGCAGGTGACCAGAGCATGAATAAGTGTGAGTAAAGCCTTAAGGTAGAGCAACACACAACTGATGTTAAAAATCCCCTTCTAGCCATGACAGCCACCTGTTACTCAAGCAAGAATTATGAATCTAGAAGGCCCTTCAGATTGCACACTGGTCTGTCTGGGGGCAGTGCCAAACCATTCAGTAAAATCTCAGAACTACAAGACCCACAAACTCAGAGCCCCCTATATCTTCCAGTCGCCATGACAAGATGTCAATAACATCATTTAATTTGTCAGGGGTGATGTCAGCCCTCCCAGGTGAAGCAGACCAAAAACAAACAAGATGAGCTAATTCTGCTTTCATTGTAAGGCTAGCTTAACAGAAACTTCCAAGTATCAATGTACAAATCTGAACTATTTTGCTACATGAACTATTTTGCTTTCATAATGCATAATGGCCAAAAGAGGTGAAATCAGAAATATTGCCTCAATGCACTTATTATAATGGAGAGAGAGAGGGAGGGAGGGAGGGAGGGAGAGAGAGAGAGAGAGAGAGAGAGAGAGAGAGAGAGAGAGAGAGAGAGAGAGAGAGAGAGAGAGAGAGAGAGAGAGAGAGGGATTTCAGTGTTACCTGACTTTATGAGAGTCAAACATCTACATGCTAAAAGAGCTTAATGACTACATTGTATTTCCTGACTTATGGGAAGTATCAAGAGGTATCATTTCCCCTCATCCTGACAGCTAGTCAATTGAATTGCATATGCTTCTGTGAAAAGAGCATGTCTGCTAGAAGATGCATATTATTCTGCACTTTGGACAGTCTGTAATATCAATCACAATGCATTATCAGTCAGAAAGCATGACAATGCCAAGGACTGCTATTTAAGGAAGAAGGTGAAGAAGATTACCAATAGCTAGCTATTTTCATTTCTTTAGTTTGAGGCTGGGGACAAGGGTAATGAAGAGTAGTATACATCTGCCAGTTGAGATGGAACTCTTGGATACATTCCACGAAATAGGAAATTATTTAGCGCTTCCACAGAATTTTGCCCATTGTATGGGCATTGGGCCATTAATTGTATTGGTGGTGTCCATGGATTCATTCAACAATTTGCAACTATATTCACAGGTGTAGATTAGAGAACATTTTCATATACTTTCTCACATTCACGCTCTCTTTTTTAAATAGAGGATATAATATAAATAGAGAAATAGATGATAGTTACTGAGAAAGATACGGGAAATAGAGAAGATTAATAATGGACATACTATAACAACAACAACAACAACAACAACAACAACAACAACAACAATAATAATAATAATAATAATAATGTTGGAAGGGACCTTGGAGGCCATCTAGTCCAACCCCCTGCTCAGGCAGGAAACCCTATACCATTTCAGACAAATGGCTGTCCAATCTCTTCTTAAAGACTTCCAGTGTTGGAGCATTCACAGCTTCTGGAGGCAGGTTGTTCCACTGATAGTTGGATAGATGTTAATGAAGCAGAGAAACATGAAAAGATTATTCTCAAGTCTTATGTGTTAAAGCATGCAGCAATATAAAAATATAAATTATATAATTAAGGCTGATTATCAGCAGACAGCCAGAATATGCAAAGAAGAAACCAGCATGGCTGCACAAAGATTTCTCTGACAAACTGAAAGACAAAAAGGACAAATACAAAAAATGGAAAGAGGGGCACATAACTAAGGCCGATTATCAGCAGACAGGAAGAACATGCAAAGATGAAATCAGGAAAGCAAAGGGTCATAATGAACAAAGACTTGCAATAGAAATTATGGATAATAAAAAAAGTTTCTTCCAGCATATTAACAACAAGAAAAAAGTCAAGGAAACTGTAGGTCCACTAAAGAGAGAAGATGGCAAGGAAATAACAGGCAACCGGGAGAAAGCAGAGCTGCTTAACTCATACTTTGCATCAGTCTTCACACAAAAAGAAACTATAGCGCAACATACCAAAAAAAAAAAAAAAAAACACTGCAAAAGATATACTAGAAACAAAAATTAAAATAAGCAGGAAAATGGTAAGAGAACATCTATCCAATCTTGACGAATATAAATCACCAGGACCTGACAAATTACATCCCAGAGTTCTGAAAAAGCTGGCAGATGTTATCTCAGAACCATTGAACTACATCTTTCATAAATTCTAGAGCACCAGGGAAGTACCTGACGATTGGAAAAGGGCTGATGTGGTTTCCATCTTCAAGAAAGGGGGAAAAAACGGACCCAGGAAACTACAATCACTTTAACATCAATACCTGGGAAGATCCTAGAAAAGATCATCAAAAAACAGATTTGCGAACAACTAGAAGCAAACAAAGTCATAACCAGTAGCCAGCACGGGTTTGTTAAAAACAGATCATGCCAAACCAATCTTATTTTATTCTTTGATAAAGTGATTAAACTAGTAGACCAGCAAAATGTTGTGAACGTAGTATACGTAGATTTCAGTAAGACATTTGATAAAGTAGACCACAACCTACTCTTTGGTAAGCTAGGAAAAGGTGGAATAGACAACATCACCACCAGATGGATCTGTAGCTGGCTGCCAAACTGTACTCAACGAGTAGTCCTCAATGGCACTATATTCACATGGAGAGAAGTAAGCAGTGGGGTACCACAAGGTTCCGTCTTAGGCCCATTTTCATAAATGACTTAGATGAGGGAATTGAAGGGGAACTCATCGAATTTGCAGATGACACCAAACTGACAGGAATAGCCAACACCCCAGAAGACAGGATCCAAAAAGATCTTGACAAACGTGAACAATGGGCCCTATCCAACAAAATTAGTTTCAATTTGGAGAAAAGCAAAGTTTTACATTTAGGTAGGAAAAATAAAAGGTACAAGTACAGATTGGGTGAGATCTGGATTAAAAACAGTAACTGTGAGATGAACCTTCCAGTCCTAGTGGACGATCACTTGACTATGAGCCAGCAGTGTGCAGCAGCAACTAAAAAAGGTAATACAATCCTGGGTTGTATAAATAGAGGCATAGAATCAAGATCATGCGAAGTATTAGTACTACTTTATAAAACCCTAGTAAGACCACACCTGGAATACTGTAGCCAATTTTGGTTACCATATCACAAAAAAGATATTGAGAGTTTGGAAAAAATTCAGAGAAGAGCAACTAAAATGATCAAAGCAACCTGGAATTAAGGAGAAACTTCCTGACAATGAGGACAATCAACCAGTGGAATAGCTTACATCCAGAAATCGTGGAGACTCCATCACTGGAGATTTTTAAGAAATGACTAAACAATCACCTGTCTGAGATGGTTTAGGTTTTCCTCCTTAAGCAGGGGGCTGAACTAGAAGATCTCCAAGGTCCCTTCCAGCTCTATATATTCTTAATTCTAATTTGTCAAAAAGATTAGTGCCTATCCTACTTGCTACCTGTCCCCTGCCTTTGGGGGAAAAGGTATTGTTCTTCAAATTTAAGAATAATCTAACAAAAATACAGAATACCTGCTTGGTACAGCATGAGTCCATTCATTTTAACCACCATAAGATAAAGCAACCAGGAGATTCTTAGGGCATTCTCACACTCATTTCCTTTTCCTTATACCTGGGTACAAAAACAGTGAAAGAATCATTAGTCAAGAGGAGAACACACATATCTACACTTGTATAAGGTAGAAAGGAACAAGCATAAGAGATGTGATTTGCAAAGAATGTTTTCCTTTGAGTAACAGACATTGCTGGACTTAGGATATTTGAGGGCATTTCAATAGAAGATGAAGTTCCTCCTGTCATACGTTCTTGCATATGTATTTGAACAAAAATGCTTCTTCAACCAACTCACCATCATTTTTAAACAAATGGTAATGAGCAACAAGACATTTTCTTTGCACATGTACAATTATGATTTTTGCAAAAGAGAATGTTAAGAAGTTGCTGATTAAATTCACTTACCTTAAGTTGAAAGATGTCAATGACCCAAAAAGGATTGTAATATGAGGCAAAATGAATAAATTGATTTTATGTGATTGAGAAACAGAAAAGAACAAAACACAGGTAGTCCCTAAGTTATGGCCCTTTGTTTAATGACTGGTCAAACGTAAGACCATTTGTAATTTTCCCAAAAGGTTTCTGACAAACAAAGTCAATGGAGGAAGCAGGTTTTCTTAACAATTGTATGATTTGTTCAATAGGTTAAAAAAAAGTTGTAAAATCAGACAGGACTTGCTTATCAACCATTTATTGATAGAAGTTCTTGTCCCAATTGTGATCATAGTTGATGACTACCTGCAGAGTTTTATACAGTATATGTAATAATTGTTTGATTTTTGGGAAAGAACAGCAAAATGAGAGAGATTGATTTTGGTATTTTCAAGTTTTCAAGGAAGAAAGAAAGCTGGTTTTCTTCCCAGAGATCTCCCACTTCCAATCAAAAACTGAATTTGGGAAAAGAGAGAAACAGAGAGAACACTGAACTGCTGAAAAATGGTTATTTTGTCACTGTTGATGGTTCAGAATTGGGTACCCACTTCTGTGTTAAGAGGGAATAAGATAGAAAGAATGATGGGCAGAGGGGGAAGACATCAACATAATTTATATTGTACCATCTGCCACTGAAGAACAGAATCAATGCTATCACATCCTTCTCATAGACAATGATGTCATTTAATGATGTAACAGGATGCCATCTCCATTCTGCAGCAACACTAAGGATAACAGTAATTGTTGTGGGTGAAATTAGTAAAATAGATTAGAGAGAGAAATGAAACAACTGGTCTAAGGACATCCTTAACGCAATATACATCAGTTTTGAGCAGGGATTCAAATGTGACTTTTGCAAGCACAATATTTTACCATGCGAACACAGAAAGTGTCATTTGTTTACGCTTCAACACTGCCATTCCTTGAGTCAGCTATAGAAAAAGGATAACTAGAAGCCACATTGTGCTCATTAAGATCTCTCAAGCCACTCTCCATAGTTGCAAGCCTACCAAGATACATTTTGATGCTAACTTTCCACTTGCTCTAGGATACAAACATTAACATAGGCCTTGTTCTAAACTTTAATCTTGGTGGGCTTTGTTAAGCAACGAGCTTAATTTGATGCTTATATAATCAAAAGTAAGTCCCACAAAGATCAAGAGGATTTAATCCCCAGAAATGGCACACCCTGTTCATTCTTTTACTCCCAGTTTAAGGAACACTCATTTGGCAAGCAGGAGCTGCTTTGCTTGGGTGTAGGAGATCTTACTGTCAAGCTCATTCAGGGAAACATATGAGCTGTGAAATTCAACCAGTCAGATCTCTGGGCCCCCAAGGCAAGCTGGCCTTTATAACAGTTCAAGCTATTAAGTGCTTGGATCATTTAATCCCACTTGCTCAGTTTAAAGAGAGGCTGAAAGACAAAACCTCTCATCCCTTCTTCTCTCCCAGGTCCAAACAAAAATACCAATTAAATGCTATGCCAAAAATGGAGAGGAACCAGGGAGGGGGAGAGAATTGCAATGGCCAGTCCAGCCTTCATTAGTTTTAGAAGATTTTAGTTAGGAAGCTGTCAATGCCAACCCCACAGCAGGAAGTCTCCATTATTAACACTGGCACTGTGCACCCGATGACTAAAACTATAGGAGTGGTTGTTCAATTGACACACTGTTCCCTCTAGATGCTGGTGGAAGAACCAGAACATATATCTAAAGGTTTACTCTCTCTCTCTCTCTCTCTCTCTCTCTCTCTCTCTCTCTCTCTCTCTCTCTCTCTCTCTCTCTCTCTCTCTCTCTCTCTCCCCTCCCTTTGCCCCCTCTTTTATGCCAGAAGGCTACATGTTCCAAGGCAAAGGTTACAACAGGGTCAGAGAAACATTCTCAGTCAAAGAAAACACTGCTGCAGGTTGAGTCTTCACTGGGCTATGGAATAATCAAGGCTAGTGAGAGCTAAACTATGGAAAAGTGCTATTTACCAATCAAGGTATTGGTCCATCTAAATCAGTGTTGTTTATTCTGAGAGAAGAGCCTATCAGCTCAGATAGGGCGATGCATGGGGAAGCTGGGGATTATATGACAGGCTTTCAGCATGCAGAAATGATTAAGAGATCAGGCCAAGACTCATAAAATTCAGATTTGAATCTTCATTGAGAGATTTGAACCTAGAAACGCTCATCATAATCTACCTCACGGGGGTTATAGTGAGGATGAAGTGAACAGAGAAGCTTCTGTCCTACTTGAAACATCTTAATAGGGTTAAAATGTTTAAGTAATGTATCTGTGTTTATTTTACTTGGAGCACAATGAAAGGAACATCAGCAGCAGTATACCAGGCTGAAGATGCAGATGTCCCACTGCTTCTTCCTTTATGTTGAAATTACAGCAGATTCTGCTCTATTTAGGGCCTGGATTTTTTTGCCAGGCTCTAGAGATTCAAGTTTTTAAAGAAAGTCATTACATTATATATACCAAATCTGATCTTGCTCTTTCAGTTCAGCTTATTTAGAGAAATAAGGTGAGTCCTGATTTCCAGAAAGACATCTGCAGACCAGGTTCTGAATTCGTTTGGCATTTGCATTATGCTATTCATTATTATCTATTTTGTTTAATGTGTTGTTATAGGAGTCAAAATATAGCACGTTTGTCAGGAAAAAGAAAAAGAGAAATGAATTAAAAGTTCTAAAATTAAAAAGAACAAAAATGAATTTATAAATGTTACTACTTTCTTTTGCCTTCTTGTTTTGGTGGCTTTCCCCCAGCTGTATTGGGCTTCAAATCTCAAAATTCCTATCAAACATGTACTGTATATTTGGCTATACTGGCTGAGAATTCTGGAAATGCTCACAGGGAGGCCACTAAGCAAGGAAAGGGGGAAGGTGATAAAAAATGAGAGAAAATACAGCTGGAGAAACTGAAAGAAATACTTGAAGCCTTATAGCCCACTGCAGCCTAAGTGTAAAGGTCAGATGGACCACCTTGAAAATCTCTTTCACTGGTTTAGTTTCTTTTTGTATCCATCCATAATTTACTCAAAAGGAGGAAATGATGGCACTACTGATCTGTTTCTCATTGATTTAGAGAAGCTGAGGAAGAACTACACTAACAAAATATATTTTTATCCCCCAAACACACCCACACCCACACAGACACACACATGCTATTTCTTTCTTTTCTCCAGCCAAAATTCAAACAGGAAATATTCAACAAGCCCACTTTCCACTGAGAACAGGCTGTGTTGTGAACCACCTTGGCTAGCTTATGAAATCATATTTCCAGGATCTGAAAGATGTTGCTGTGGCCCACCCACGTCCTCACATCAGCCCAAGCTCTCTCCTTAGCCACTCCATTCAGGCCTAAGGAGCACACAGCAGGAGAAATGTGGGTGGGCTTTTCGCATTCTGGATCCTTCAGAACTAAGGAAGTGGAACTTCAAAGGAAAAGGCAGTGGAAGGTCTTTCCAAAACTGCCCAGCTTGTGGAAAGATGGTTAGTGGCTTCTTGTAGTCGTTCTCATTTCTTTCTTTCTTTTTTTAAGGTATTGATTTTGGATCAAAGGGAGAACTCTTTCAGTCTCTCTCCTGCCCACGGATGCCCACAGGGATCACAAGAGCCAATATAAACCTGAAAAGAACTTCCAACATCAGACCTCTGGAGACCCAGGAACCATGCAAAACCCCAGGGCCTCATAACTGATGATGACAATGATATTACATAGAAACACTTATATGATGGACTGCAGCATTAGCATATTGTAGAAAAACAAACCCGTTCAGGGCCTAACCAACATCACGAAACCAGTTGGAATCCCTTAAATTCTGTGGGGAGAAGTTATTTCTGTGCCAGCACAACTGGCTTATGAAATGAATGGGAAAGACATTGTAGAAACCAGAAAGGTAAAAAACTCACAGCAGATGTCTAGTTGACATAACATTAGTGTTGCCTTATTAGTGTTTCCTTATTATTCTTAGTTTGATCCTTACTTCTCCTTTTTCAATTTAGACATTAATTTTATAAATCTCTACTAAGATTTAGGATTCCTGCTCACCACCATTTAAAAATCAAAGAAATATGTTCCTTAATCTCCAGCATATCATTCCAGAAAGTATTTTGAGGGCAGTAGAGTCATGACTATTCTGTTATATTTCTTTCCTTAGTAATTGCTTCAGAAGCACCTACATTTAAAGAAAATATTGTTTTCACTCTGAATAGTTTTGTCTTCAGTAATAGTATTAAATTCTCAGATATGACTAACTTCTAAGTTTGTGGCTTCACTGTGTTTATTATATGATTTTGAAGAAGTGCTCATTTAAATGATTAATCTAGGAATCATTCCCCTCATACTGACGTTGTGAATATAGTCTATTTTGATAATATGCAAACTCTGTTATTCAGGTATTTTGATGTAAACAAATTAAGTCACATCCTGGCATTTTTCATTCCTCTATTTTTCATTAAGGTTCTGGATCTCTCAGGTGACTTTTTTTCTTAATAACCCTTTACAACTATTGTAATATATCCCTATCTTGCAGGACCCAATCTGAGTCAGGACCAAAGATTTATTCTTCCAAGCTTTCAGGCTCATGCTAGAGACCATAATCAGGGAACTTCTCTCTCTCCAAAATAGCTATATTTTAATGATTATCATTCTAGCTGGAAGGGATCTTGGAGGTCATCTAGTCCAACCCCCTGATCAAGTAGGAGAATCTATACAATTGAGACAGGTGACTGTCCATTCTTAAAAACCTCCAGTGATGGAGCACCTACAACTTTTGAAGGAAGCTGTTACACTGGTTAATTGTTTTCATTGTTAGGAAGTTTCTCCTTAATTCCAGGTTGCTTCTCTCCTTGATTAGTTTCCATTGTTGGAAACTAATGAAGGAGATTATTATGCTACATGGGTCTCATATTCAAGATGATATGATTAGAGAAGAAAAGGAAATCTGTTATGAACTCTGGGGAACCAAACTGGAGAGTCACAATGATAATATTCAAGCTTTTATGAACAAAAAATCCAAGAATTTACTTTTTAAAATTTCTGAAATGGCCAAGGGGGTGTTTTCATTTTTATTTCATTTGAAAACACCCATCAGCTTTACAGCAATACTGGGATCTTTAAAGAAGATTTCCCAGCATTGTTTGGAATAGCCTTGTCCAGACTTTCTAAAAGGAAAGGAAAGATGGAAAGGATCCTTCAGCCACTCATATTTAACAAGAAAGTGCAGAACCCTGTACACTATGTGCCCTGGGCCCAATCTGGCATTTTTTTCCACAGATTTTTAATTTTAAGATGCAATAAAATGAAGTATTATTCTGCTCTGGAGTAAAATGTACATTAGACCTATACAGGTTCTTTTATCCCTAGAAACATTTTGTTAGAGCTATTTTGGTGTTGCTGCATATAGTGTAACAGATATATACAATCTTTAAAGATGGTAATAGTCCAATCTCCATTCTCAATTCATCATAAAGATGGGAGGGGAGTTCACTGATAGTTAATCCTTATAGATAATCTGTTGTGCTTTTTAATGCTATCCAGACACCTAACCTCAGAAAGGTATACTTTCTATACAGGGGAGGAGGAATACGGAGTTTTGCCTTGTGCAAAAGAAGAATGTCTTACATCAAACCTCAGATTCAATAAATCACTAACTGACCTTGCCAATGAATTACAATTTGAGGTTAATTTCCATGTTGTAACTAGGACAAAATCCATGACTGAGGGAAGTGGTTCATTGATTACTCAACTGGCACAGCTCCTATTTTTAACTAAACCAATGGCCCCTGTCTGGCATGAAAAGATGGCACTGTGCAATGCTTTCCAATCCTGCTCATAGGATAACCATGGGGGAGTGAAAGGGAAGCAGAAAGAGGGAGAGAGGAAGATTCACTAAATATTCATTTTGCAAAATCTTTGCCACAAGTTTAAAGGATTTAGGTTCCTATAAGGAGCTAAGAGGTAGATCATAACCAGTCACCTTATTTCCACAAAATTTAAGTTAAACAGCATCTTGCCTAGGTAACCAAGTTTTCTGAATAGTAAGCATCACTTGTGAGTCTGGAAGAAATGACTCTCCACTGAATCATTCATTGCTCGGTCCCTTCCACATAGTAGAAGAGAAATAGCCTGGGAAACTTGATCTAACAACCTCATACTTGTGTATGTTAGGAAGGAAGGAAGGAAGGAAGGAAGGAAGGAAGGAAGGAAGGAAGGAAGGAAGGAAGGAAGGAAGGAAGGAAGGAAGGAAGGAAGGAAATTAAACTATTCAATGACTTCATGTACTGTATATATGGAGATCAAATATATTTGTGTTGAAAGCTGTGATGCCCTAAGATCAATACAAGATTAATTTTATCTTCTGATGGAAAGAAAACTCTTGAGTAATGGAAACCCATATTACCAAACAAAGCTGCATAATTTGTACAGACTCCAAATGGCCTCTCTGATCAGGATGTGGTTATGAACTTAATGCAATAACCCAAATAAAAACATTAAGTCTTACCAAAATGTGTTCATTTGCTATTTAAGCAGAATTCAGTGAGAGGAATGGGGAAGGAGAGAAAATATTCAAGAATTGTTCACTAGCAAGAGTAGGTTTGACCAAGAAAAGTTAGCCAACAAACAACTTCCAAAGGGGTAGAAGGTAGGCATGAAAGACTTGACAAACTGCACAGTACAAATTCATGTAATTTTGTTACTTTTGTTCCTCAAAACAGACATTAAAGTGATATTTATTTTAAAGCAATATATATATATATATATATATATATATATATATATATATATATAGCTAAGTAAGTCAAACATTTGAGAAGAAAATTGTTCAGTTTAAAACAAGCCAATACCACAATATTTCTAAAAATTAACTTTTATAACAAGTTCATTCAGAAGCCTTAAGTATATACCACGCTGGATATTTTTTAATATCATTGCTTTCTCTTTTTTTTCAACCCCAACCCTAATCTTGATTTCAAGTGGCCTACTGCTGAAAGTTGGGGGTGTGATATGTATTCAGGGTTGGATGATATAGTTTGCTGCCAATTTGGTAGCAAACTACACTACTGTATTTTAATAGTAAATGAGATGGAAAGTCTTGGAGAGTGGCTTCAAACCTGTATGTAGCCCAAGGACCAGAGGTTTTATAATAATATTTCAAATGCAGCCTTCCAAACCTTACTACTCTACCATCACTACCATATTACCAGAATGACTTCAGCAGTTCCTAACTCTCACTCAAAGGGCCACATTGTCAAACAATTTCTACATGTAAAGGACAAGCTGCCTTTCCCTTGAGAACTGTGCTCAGCTTCCTGAAACATACTTAGCTGGCTTAAAATTAGTTCAAATATCTTCATCAGATTTGTATTAAATTTAAAAAAAAGATCAAATTCTAATAACAACTTTGCCAAAACCAGACTGACTCTTTGAATCAAGAAAAGTAAGGGATCCATTCCCTCAATCATGATTCTGTCCCAGGCATCAGGAGAACCACTTGGGTAAGTCTGTTGGAGATTGCCATTCCTGTTGCTGCAGGGAGGGAGGAATTTGATATTGATCACAGGAATTCTGAAATCAATTTTAATTAAATGAAACATTTCTATCTTGCCTTCTTTGTGTGGAACAGAAGCTGAGCCACATGTTTTTATATACATATGTACAGTATCTGATTGGGGAAAATGGCTATATGATCCTTGGATCCTCAGGAGTGGGAAATATGGAACAGCACAGAGGAAAATAATTGTGTCTTCCAGTCATTATTTTGGTTTGCTTCAATTTGTTTTCCATTATTCCCAAAGGCAGAGTACACACATTTGCCTTTCTTTGCTAATAACATTTGAATAAGAGATGGCATGAGCAAAAGAGAGACTCTTGCAGATCAACTTTTTTTAAAAGGGACAGCAATAAACTTATATGTATTCATCTTTTTAAACAAGAAAGATCTTCGGAGATTACTTTTGCAGTTGCAGTTCCTAGCATTTTCTTATTGACTAACTTGAACCACAGTCAATTGGTTTAGGTCCAATTCCCTCCAGATGTGCTAGAACCGATACTCCAAAATCTCAAGCAGCAGGGACTTTGGGAACAGATTTGGAAATTTCCGCTAAGCCATGGGTGTCAAACTCAATTGTGTCATCTGATGTATCATTTTTTTGCCTTTGTGGAGCTGGGGTGAGCATGGCCTGCGTGTGACACATCTGGCCTGTGGGCCACCAGTTTGACACCCCTGCTTTAAGCCATTCCATCCTCTTCTCATACTATTACCTATCATCTATGAAGAACAAACCTCAGCTGCCAGTCTGATTTAGAATAAGGAAACTACTTGTGTTTCTGTCTCATCATCTTTCCTTTCTACTTTCAAAATGTCATCTATTAAATGAACCTCTATGAATATAACAGAAGATCCTGTCCACATAAGTCAAAATACTTTTATTCCTCACCCCTTAATCATATAATATTTAACACCTATTTCATTTTTTGGGGGGGGAGAAGAAAGTTGCTGTGGAGCTACCCTACAGAAAGCGGTTCTGGATTGACCAAATCTGTATTTAATCCATTATTTTGTTATATTTGACAGAGTTATTTGATGGGGGTAAATATTATGCAGAAGATGTTGTTAATGTGATGTGCAGCATACATTTCCATCTTCATTATTCATTCGTTTTCTATCATTGTGAGACTTCAAATAACTTTTCAAATCAGCTAAGAATTTTTGGTTAACTTCCACCAAACTAGCTAAGTCTCAAAACCAGAAGTGTAAATTATGTTTAAATGAAGGCTTACTATTAAATTAAAAAGGTCTCTATACCACCTAAACTGGTGTTTTTATGAATTACAAAGTGTTTCTGCCTCTTGAATCAATGTTTACATAAAAGCAAAAGTCTCTATCACTTATACCAGTTGTTTCTGAAATTAACCTTTTTTGCTTTCTGATGCTCCCAACCCAGAGAGAGAGAGAGAGAGAGAGAGAGAGAGAGAGTGCCAAATATCCAATAAGCATTTATTCATAATCCCTTTTAGAACATCTTATTGAAGACATTACTCAATGCAAACCCTTCTTCAGCTGCAGATTCTTTTGCTCCTGGTTTTCAGACCCAAAAACATTTGCTGCAAAAGAACTGATTTTCTGATAAAAGCCTTCAATGCTTACTGTTTTATTTCCAGCTAGATGTTGCCAAGAGTAAGGAGACACACATATTAAGATTATCATTACAATTCTATTATAGTGAGATGTGAGCTACTTGTTGATTTATGGTAAAACTATGCCTGAATGCTGTACTTCATGACCCATTCATTGCAACCGAGCAGACCTCCATGAACTTTCTCAAAATAGCTTGAGAAGTGGCTTAGTAATTCATATTTCTACCTGATGAAAATCTCTGACTGAGTTGTTTGGGTATGCTTAAGTGTGAATGGAAAAGCATGGTAAAGGGAATAGAAAGAAATATTTCACACTCTATTTTCTCATTAAATTTCAATATTGGTTTCATTTATGTATTGTATTGTAGCCTCGGCAAATCCTGCATGATAGGAGTAGGCTACAAGCAAGAAGTCTAGCCTGGAACCTTCCAGTTGTGTTGGACTTCAACTTGCGGAATTCCCATCAATATATTTTTCTTGTAAATGAAAGGGGGCGGGATTATCATTCCTAAATAATTTTCTAAATACAAAGCTTCTTAAATCAATGGCATGCCTTTAAAATGATTTTATTTCCATAACAGTTAAAATTAATTTGGATAGATGCTTTTACAGAACAAAAGAACATATATATTAAGAAAATAAAATCCAGCAACAGAAAAGTTAAGTGGTTCAGGGTTATGGTATTCATCAAGGCTTTCAAAATTTAAAAACAACAGCAAGTTTGCACTGCATATTCAGCTGTAGTTTTGACAAGTTAAGATTCTATAAACTAGACCATGACTTGTTGTGGTGGAGTGAATTCTGAAGATAATGTTTTGAAAATAACATCTATCCACCATGGAAAAGGAGGTAAAAGGTCATACTCCTCCTAGTGGAGCCATAAATAAGGAGAGATAAGGATATAAAAGATGCTGAAAACATGCACTTCTCAGGGCAACAACATACTCTGTTTATTGTCCTTGTCTTGCAAATGTACTCTCCAAGGACTCGGTCATGTGGCACTGACTCACAGGATGCTGATGTTGGTGAAAATTAAGATGGGATTAATATTTCCCTCCCTCACTTCTAATCTTGTTCTTTATTTGTCCTGTTTTTATTCCTTAATCACAAGTAGAAAGCTAGACTAATGACTGTGAAGTTCTAGGAACTAAGCTCTAGGCCATACATTTATGATAAAACATAGATCCAGTTCTATGTTACTTCCATGTGATCACTTCATTCAACTAGCTTCCAGACAGATATTTATTATTATTTCTTAATATGTGCTTTTATAGGTTATGGAATAAGTCTGTGTGGTACTTCAGAAGTGTTTTATAAAGGGTGCTTCAGAACACATGAGAGTGCAAATGCAGCACTACTCTGCAACTATTTAAATACTACATTACTGCAATAATGTTCCTCTCCTGTTCCTCACAATGTTTATAAATGATAGTTTATTGCAGAAGTGAACAGCCGATGTTAGCACTGTTGGCAGGTTCAATGAACACATTGAAATACTTGTGATTATTATACAGTATGTCTCACCACCCAGAATTTCTTGGATAGAGAGGTGGCCATATAAATTGAGTTAATAAATAAAAAATAGTATGATTTTGCACTTCAAACTTTCACAGTTAGGGTGGATTCTTTGTCCACAAACTTCAAACAAAATTTCCACAATATCTTTCATGGGGAAACAGCTGCACACTCTACTCTTCCCCTCTTAGGTCATCAGAAGATCTCTATCCTACACACCCACACCCATGCATATGTACCTGCCTTAATGCACTAATGCAAACAAGATTTTGTGCACACTACAAATTCCACATTGTGAGACTTTCTACTACTTTCTAATACCTATCTCTATTTTTTATTGAATATGTTTTGGTTAACGCTTTGTTGCCTAGTTGATTACTGCAAATCATTTAGAGTGTCCATATGTCTTGTTTTAGAGACAATAGTTTACTTTTTGAAAGACAGATGTAAAATAAATATACCATGGATTTTGGAAGTGCTTGCTGGTCTTCTGAAGAACTGTGAAGATTAGGCTCTTCAAAAAAGTATTTGGGGACAGTGATGATTGACCAACATCCATTAGGCTCCATCGGGGTATATTGTTTTGATTATGATTCTATTTTAATATATTTATTGCTTCATTGATATTTGGAACTGAACAGGAAACAAGCCATGTGTGAATAAGTGAGTGCAATGACTATAGAGGATGACCTTGACACAGAGAGCAAGATCTGTTACTAAGACAACAAACAGATAAATGTAGCTTAAACCATTTAAAGAGAAATATTCATGAAATTGATTTAGGCAGATACCCTTAATTATTAAGACAAAAGAGGAGAAGCACTTTCAACTTTCAAGATTCTGTTACTATAACCATTCTAATCAAACTAGTTTCAGGTCTATGTGGCATCTATTTCTTGGTTTTGTCTACTTTGTAGCTCTGACAGTAACTAAATAGAATAAATATCTTCTTTCTGTAATTTATATAATATTTATTTTTGTACTCTGTTATTGAAAAAAATCTATTTTTTTCTTATCAATTCTCAATTTGATGAAAAAAAAATACTGTCTTCAAAGTTTTTTCCAAGAAGAAGGTAATTTTCCTGAACTTTTCATTAGAGTGTCTTATTCATTAGTTAATTTAATGATGAGACGGATAAAGGGTACATGTAAATAAAGTCTGAAGCTCACTGATTTCATACATGTCATGATCAATCCCAAGGGAAGATATCACTGATTATTTCAAACAGTGTTACTGCCATCCTTAAAGGGAAGCTCTGTCCTTGGGAAACTACTGAATAATTTCTCCATTCCTTGGAAAAATTCAAAGAATCATCCTCGTAATTTCTTTTCCCACATATGCATAAATTTCCACATATGCAACCATTCCAGCTTACAAGTAGTCCTCAATTTACAATCATTAATTTAACAATGGTTTAAGCTTACAATTGTCTCAGAAAAATTGACAACTTCTACTTGCATTTACAACTGTTGCACTATTCCCACAGTCACTTATTGACTATGGTAATTTGCTTAACCACTGCTGTAAAAATTGTTGTAAAGTCAGATAACTTATAACCACAATGTCTTACAATGGAAATTGTGGTTCTAAGTTAGGGGCTATATGTAATACAAAAGTCAAAATTCTCTTTATTGTCTACTGTACTAAAGCATGGAAAGACTATAGCAGAGAAGCTGGCTTGCCTAGTAAATGATCTACAATGCAAAGTATTACCATCTTACTACTCTATAAACAAGTGAAAAGTAAAGAGGAAACTTTAAAGACTGCAATATATGTCTGGCTTGCTTCTAAACCCATTAGATGTGCTTTAGTGGTATTGCAGCTACAAAACTCTCCTTAGTGAAGAGATGGTCATTTATGAATATGCTGGTACAGTGCCTTGCTTAGTTTAAATGTACATCTACAGAAACAAGTATTTTGTAAATGTGGGTGATTTAAACTTGTGGTTTCCACACAAGGTTACACAATCATAGTTTAAACTATGGCACATTGTGAATAAATCATTATTATGCCAACACAGTGGAAGATTTATTTGCCAAACATTGTTAGGGTTGGCTAAGGCAATATTATCCAATGATATTAGAGCCAATGTTTAACTTTTGTTAAAGCAAACTATTTCCAAAATATAAGAACACTGAGAATATACACCAAAAAGTATGCATACATACACACACATACACACAAACACACCAATTTGTGCATGATATTAGGAGATTACATTTCCACTGGCAAATGGAATACACTGGAATGTAACTAAGGACAAACATGAAATATGACATTGGCTAAATTTATACTGGCTAGGTTAAATGAAAATTGAGGGGAAGGGAAGAAGATATTAATATGACTGGAGGATAAGCAGAAATAGGATGGGGTTTAAAAAAACATTGGAGAATACCTATGAAATGGCAATCAAAAATCAAATAATCATGAATAAAACAAACAAAAGCTATGAAAGTGAAAAGGCAGCTGAAAAAAGCCAATACAGAACTGAATCCCGAAGCTTCAAAGATTCAATTTATTTCATATGTAGTCATTGATTAAAAAGCTGTAATATAATATAATAGCTGTTATATTATATAATCAAATATAACCATTGGTGAGACTTAGCAGAAGCCAAATTGTAACTACTCTAATAAAATATTTGAGTGTATTATATTGCTGTAGTAGTCCAGTTTAAGAAATACAAAATCTACTGCAGGATTTGCATACCTTCTGCAGAATCATTTCAAGAAACCCACTGAAAACTAGCAAGGTTTATTTCTAAGTAAACATGTGCAGGATTCTACTATTAGGAATTTATTATGTTTGTTCTTGGACTCTTTCACTATACAGTAATAAACCTTTCATTCAGTCATATTAATAACTTATAAATAAATGCTAGCAGAAATTTTGAGATCTTTTCTGAAACATTGTTTCTTCCATTTTGACAGCTGATGATTATTTGGGACAAGTCCTCCTTACTAGAGGAATTAAAGTGATCTTACCTGCTTTCTAAAGATCTTGATACATTTAGCCAAAGATAGTTTTTATATCATTGTCAAGAATCTCTGAATTTATCATTTCTGTGATTTGCTGTCTAGTACATAACCTCCTGTCACTGAATCACTTTTCTGTCATAGTTTTTACTATGTTCTATTTTATTTTGTTAATTTTATTTATTTTTATTACCTATTATCATATTATAAATCTTTTGTAAACCAAAAGGTGCAACAAAATCAATCCATCAAGATGTTAATAGCATTAAAATGTTTGTTTCTATGCTAATCATAGATCTAATTGAAAGACATAGTGGCGGCTATTTATTTGGGGTAACAGTTGTTTATTTGGGTTTATTTGGGATGACAGCTGAATCTGAATCTAGACTAGATGTGATAGGAAAACCAGGGTATTTGATCGTGTACCTTCTGTATTGATACACTGAATGGGATTTATAAATAAAATATTTCCCTAAAGGTGCACAAATGATATGAGCTTAACTTTCACTTCAATGCCCAATTTCACATGTGATATCCCATTCAGTCTGGAAGAAAAATTAAGCTCTGTTAGTAGAGACCATGGAGTCTTTGGTGCATATAGCTTGGTTGTTTGCTTGCAGACATTTTATTGCCTAACTAGGTAACAACTTCAGTATTAGTGAATATGGGTTTGTTCCTTTTTATATGCAGTAGCTTGCCCTGCCAGTGATGGGTATGTGGTTTTCTTCTTGGTATTTCCTTGATTTGGATATTGCTTTCTGCTTGATGTTTGTCTGGTATTAATCCAGTTTATCCCAGTGTTGACTGCTAGAAAGGATATGTTTTTGTTTTCTTTTTAGCTTTTTTATTGTCTCTTTTAAATAGTATCTAAATGTAGTTTAACTTTATTTGTCTATTGATGGCTGATTTGTCTCAATGCCAAGCTTCCAAGAATTTCCTAGCATTTTTGCATTTAGCTTGGTCTAGGATGCTCACAGTTTTCTACTTGAAACTATAGGTGAGTCTTTCCATATGTTGTGAGATTAAGGGGTTTTCATTGTATCTTCTGACTGTTAGTTGATGTGGATGGGCTCTGTCAGTCTTCTGCCCATCTGCCCTACATAATGGCTGTTATAGTCCTTACACTGTATGAAAAATAAAATGTTAATTCACAGAGACAAGGCACAGAAAGAGTTACATTCTGTTCCCTTTGCTTTTGTATCCATTTTGAACTTTAAAAATATGCCTATCAATAGTTCTATTTCTATGCAAAAAGAGGATTTGTTTTTCTATTTCATTCCAGGGTGCTGACAATTTCTTACATATTTCTCTTATATATCTGAACTATCTTTGTGGTTGCAGGTGGGAAATTGCTCATGTTGTTATGGTGTTGCTGTTTTCAGATGTATATATTTCCAAGTCTCCCTGGTCCCCCACACTTCCTGCTTTGAAAAAATACCACAAAAAGATTTCCTGAGGGATCCTTGGTGCTCTCTGAGCTTGGTTGTTTTCTTGTAGATATTTTATTACCCAAATTAGCACTGATGGTGTTACCTTACTTCAACCCCAAACTACAAATATTCTTCTTTATTGGTAATTTATGTAACTGTCAATTAATGACAACGAAGCCAGGGAAGGTGTAGAATGCTAGTGAGATGACTATACAATACAGAATTCACATGTACACACAGTTGCACATGTTGGTCATCTTGTAATTATTGTAAATAAGTCAAAGAACACCATAATCCACTGAAATTGCCTTCTCAATTTTCAAGAAACCAACTGAATTAGACCTAATAAAAACAAAACCAGGCATGTTGTGCATGCCACTATTAAAAACAGACCTAGCTGAACTATCTTACAGTATATGTAAATAACCCATGAACCACAATCATACCAGTCCAATTCTACCTAGTTTTCTTTTTTTCTCTCTCTTATAGTTTCTGAGAAAAAAAATTGACATTGTGCCAAGATTTCTCTTAGCCAAAGCTTTCCAATTGCAACCCTCAGAGCAATAAATTATTGTTATGTTAGGGAACTTTTGTAGCCATGATTGGAGAGACTGAAGAAATCCTAGTGAGGGAAATTCTCGCCATCAGCTTTGTGGGCAGAAAATAAACAGATTTGAACCCACTGGACTCCAACCTGGCTTGTGACGTTATAATTTATTATCAGAGAACCAGATATTAAAGGATTGCAAAAGCATTTTGGAGTCACTTTTTCTTCTTTTGAGGGCAATGGTTATGTTTTCACTTGGTAAAAAATGCAAAAACCAGTCCTGACATGTTGCTGCCGCTCCACCTTAAGTATATTTTTTGACATAATAATTTTGTGAGGGGCTCTTCTAAAAGTTCCTGCCAAGGCAGAGATAAGCATGTTTCTCAGAGAGGCTGAAGGCCTTTTTAATCCATGCCCATCTCTCCTTTTGGATTTTAAAGTGGACAAGGCCTCATTTGGTTGCCAAGGCAGGCAAATAAAAGGTCAAGAAACTCTTCAGCTGCAAGTTAGTTTGTCAAACCCTCTTAAAGGCAACATGACTTTACATGTTAATGTGAGTGCTTGACTCTATGTCAATAACTCCTATTGTGAGCATTTGTAACCCAAGATTTATAGTAAAGCTTGCAACATTTTTCCCCAGGCATAATGAGCACTTATTTGCCATTCCAGGTCTATAAGCAAAAGCACTGACAAGTAATTATTGATACATTGTGTGGAAATAAAAGTGGTGGGCGAGTTGCTGTTTTTCCAAATGCCAGCGTGGGCAGGGGGGAGGGTGGGTTGTGTCATAAGAGTGACAATCCTGGTGCCCAACATTGTCAAAGGCAATGTGGAATTGCACTGACTATATTTGTGCTCCCTGTCACCAGGGTATGACATGCCACAACAGAAGGAGTGCTCCTTTTCTCATGCTAATGCATTGTAATGACAGCTTTTGGATCCCTGGGTTGTGTTAACACTCAACAAGTCAAGGTGTGACAGGTATTAGACCAACTATGTCTCTACAATCCTAGCCAAGTGTTTCACATGGAGAGAGTTGCCACAGTAGCCTGAGAGTAACAGAAAATTCTTATAACTCTATGTGCATATCAGGAAAATGATTAAACTGAATTTGAAAAATCATAATGCCCGGTTGAGGTTAAGCTATACTGAGTTAGCTGAAAAAATGTACAGGATAATAATGTCCAAGGCCAAGATAGTACATCTGAATTAATTAAACAGAACAAATAATATAAGACCTACAAACAAACTCCATAGAATCATAAAATATATGAGTTAGAAGGGACCTGGAGATTATACAGCCTAATAGCTTGCTCACTGCTAGAATCCAGTATTACTATGTTCATGAGAGATGGTCATCCATCCTTTTAAAGTTTAAACATATAAACATACTGAGTTTAAATATACTCAGAGAATCTACCATCTCCCAAAGCAATATCTTCCTTTGTTAAATATTGGGGTTTGAGGGGGGGGGGGATGTTCAAGTTATTGTTGACTCCTAGAGATTACCTGCAGTTTCTTTGGCTAGCTTTCGGAAGTCGTTTGCCATTGCTAGAATTCCAGTTTCTAACCTGATGCCTTAACCACTACACCAGACTGGCTCAGAAATATTGTTTATCATTAGCAAAATTTTCCTGATGTCTTATCTGGCACATCTCAGAGATTTATTTCTCAAGAAGTGAGTCTTACTTCTGAAGAACCTTACTCGCAAGGAGTTCTGACTGTAATGTAATCTGACTATCACTTAAGTTTATACTTTCTGCTAAGGTGAATACTTAAACAGTAATTCTGTAGGCTATGCTGGTTATCAAATTATTATAATGTTGCCAGAAAGATGGATCCATGAAGATTCCAGGATTATGTAAAATTAGTTAGAAAGCACAGTAAGAACTTTATCTAACCCTTGTATATCAACATAAAATCAATAGGAAAATCTTGATTTACCCAAAATCAATTAGGTCATCTAATTATAAACTGAAAAAAGTCACTTATTAAATCATAAATAAAGAAGGAAAATTAAATAAATCTGTAATGTCCAAATAGCTATTTTCTGTATAGAAATTGAATTTCAGACATTAGACTTAAAGAAACTAGAAGAGACAACCATGAGATTATAGTTTCTGTTTGTAATATTTGATTACTGGGGCAGGCATATTAAGAAACATGCATGTTTACTTTAAAAATGCAACTTTCAGTCTAAAAAGATTATGATCTAGATGTCATATTTTTCCCCAGTACCGTAACTACAATCTGCCATATATTGTTTATGCCATACATATCTCTAAATATTGGAATTCTCAAGCTGAATTGTACCAATCATGTTACAACTTCTTGTATTTTGATAATGTTATAAAATTCATTTAGCTTGGTAAACTGAACAAGCAATTTCTCCTACATCAGGCCAGTTTCCAGTCAGATTGTTTTCTAAGGCCATAGTACATGTTCTGATATAGCTTCCCATTAGTAATTCTGGTAGTTTTTGCACAACACTGCATTTGAAAGAATGATTTTTTAAAAAGGGTTTTTTTGTGCTGAAAGTGTAAAAAAAATTGAGAGCTCATTGATCCATATGATATAGTCATGTGGTCAATTTTTTGATAATGTATAAGGAGATTTGTATATAATATGCAATATACATACAGTATATGCAGCTTTATGGGGAATTCTTAATGTAATGATACCTATCAAAGCTTTGGAATTGGAATTGGAATTGGATGGTTTATCAGGGATTATGGTTGTACTGAACATTGGGGGGCTAAAATGTATTTTTTTGAGAGCTGAATGCAACGGAATTTCATTTTAATGTATATTTAAAGTGACAATAAAGTTTTTATTCTATTCTATTAAGAAATTGGAAAAGTGATATTATTTTTAGATGTCAAGGAAGGTTGTTGAAAATGTACGATCTATCTATTCTGGAAAAGACAATGTACTAATCAAAGGATACAGCCATATGTATTACTTAGCAGGGATTTTGTGATATCTTGCAATAACATATTGTATTTACATTTATTGTATAGTAGTGAATTCATTAGTAAACTAGTGATTATTGATAAATATAAATTATAACATTTTTCTTTTTCTCTTTAGTTTATATATCCAATTCGTCCTTTTAACTTTTGGAAAAAAATATTTTTGTACTGTTATTAGCAATGAAATGTATACATATTCACTATACTTTGCCATTTTCTTGAAAATATGATACTCCCTGTTGGATATCTGGAATGATATAGATTACTGATATAAATTAGATTGTTTTATCAATCAGAATTTCATCTGGAATGTAACATGAACATTCAGTATCTTAATATGGCAAGAATAAACCTACAACTACTGAAAACAGACAACCCTTCCTAAACTAAACTATATTATATTACTACCTGAATATCCCTTTTTAGGAACATCTGCTTAATTTGAGAAAATAGTAGGGAATTTTTTGGGGAAAAAAGTCCTTTTTTCCCAAAATTAATTTACATTCTGATCAAAAAATATGTTCAGAGCTGTTCAAAGGCCTGAAAGAACAGTTGGGAACATGAAGAAAATGTATTTATGTGATTACTCGGAGTTGAAAATTACTTAATGGCACATAATAAATAAAAATTAATTATACATAACGTATACAATACATGAGAAAACAAAGCATGGTATTTTAGCTAAAACAATGCAACTAAGCAAAATATTATTCCCCAGTCATTTCAAATGTGCCTTAAATATGCACAAAGAAACATTGTATGTACACATTTGATTTTACATTTCCCAGTACAAGATTTTAACATTTATAGACTTTCTGCAGGGAAGGAGTTGTATATTAAAACCGGCAAATTTGCTAGAATAACATTTACCATTATGGTAAAAATATTCTAGAAGAAAGATTCTATTCTGAGGATATTGAAACTCTGCTTATCTTACATTATTACTAGTTTGCATCCTCACCTTCAGGCATCTTCAGTGTACAAAGAATGAACTCTTTTAAAAAGTAATATAGTAGACTTGCAAAAGTTTATTGGCAGAATAATACTGAAGAAATTTTCAGGCGCTTGTGTTTTTTTTGGCTTGCCTAGTTTAAGAGTATCATGTTAATCTCAAAGAAAAACTATTCATATTGTGTTTTCCATAGAGGGTGAAACAAGGCTAGAAAAGACTTCCAGGCCTCTTATAGTAGCAATGGTTTCTTCTTCTGAGGTTGAGAATTCAAACTGTGTTTGGAAAAGCTTATATGTCCCAATGTTTAGCTCAATCTTTAAGCAAGCAAACCATATTTCAGAATTCAACAAAAGTAACTTAATAATCTTGCCAGAAGTATTTTTCCATGCTTTATGGAACTTTCAGCCTCAGCCTAGCAAAATCAGGAATTACTTGACAGAACAACTGAAATATAGAAAACTTTTCCACATCCAGTTCATCATCATCATCATCGTTGTCATCATCATCAATCACATTCCATTAACATGAGTAAAATGGAAAGCTAATAGACAACTAGATGAAGAAAAACACATTTTGTTTGAGGGCTGAAGATAGAATTGAGAGATCCACCTTACTGATCCTATAAACAACTGGGTACATGAGAGCATTAAGAGCTTTAGTTTCTTCAAGTGACAGCCAATATCTCATCTGCCATCAGAAAATTTCATAGCATAATTATGTGTTCAGAATCTGTTTCATATTATGTGCTTTAAATATTGTTTGCACGATATGTAAAATGGACCCCATAGCTTTTTTGAAGAATATTTGAAACAGATATGAGAGAACACATTTAATGTTCTTTCTTTAAAAAAACACCTCTCAAGTTACGATTTTTGTAATACTTTTGATAAATAGTAAACCAAATCATGGTGATGAAAAATAATGTGTCCTTACAGACTTCAGTAGATTAGAGAAAGAGATAATATTGATACCCAAAATTGCTCAAAACTAAAACAGAAACAATACTGGTAATGATAGTCAAACCCTATCAAAAATTCAGGATTCCGTAAGTCTCCAACAAGTAATCAATGGTCTTGATATAAATCAGCTTTCAACAGTCCTGAACTGCTTTTCCAAATAGCCCTGTTATTAGGTATTCATTTTGCATTTCCAATAAGTTTCTTTATCACTGTTAAAGCTGCTGGAGACTGTAGTCTCCCTGAAGGGAGAAAGGTAGCACAGTTGTACAAAGGAATTAGAATCTGGTTAAAAAGCTATGATTCAACCATGGGGCAGCAATTGCTAGGTCAGTGAGAAACTAATCAAGGAGAGAACCAACCTAGAACTAAGGAGAAATTTCCTGACAGTTAGAACAATTAATCAGTGGAATGACGTGCCTCCAAAAGTTGTGGTGCTCCAAAATTGGAGGTTTTTAAGAAGAGACTAGACAACCATGTGTGCTTCAGCAGGGGATTGTACTAAAAGATCTCCAAGGTCTCTTCCAACTCTGTTATTCTGTTATTAGTGTATATCATAAAAGTTCATCTCCAAACAAAAAACAAATCAAGGATCTTTGCCAACTGAGCTCCACTCAATATCTGAAATGTTCCAACAGAATGCCATCAATCTGATCCAAACTTCCACTGTATTCACTAATTTGATGAGATTATAACACAACTGAAAAACAAGTAAGAAGCTCTGCCATGGGTAATCTTATAATGGTTGGTATCATCAGATTCCTCACATAGCTGCCATACTATCAGTGCCATTGCTGATGAAAATAAAAAACATTTCTGCTTGCCCCCACCTCTCTCTCAGATCTTTCCAATATGTGTTGCCAGAGTATGGTTCCAGTTTTACTCAAAGCCTTTTGGAACATCTCAGCCCAGGTTTCCCTTTCCCACAATCCAGTTAAATAACGCCACTGATTGATGGGAAAGATCCCAGAACTGGCAGACATGAGATACACAAACACAAGCTGAAGGACGTCCTGCTTGTAATGTCTCTACAGTAGGACAAATGCTTAGAGACTATTGTTGAAGAAGATTGCTTTTTATCAAGCTGACAGGGTGCAGCTGCTTGCTTGCTTGGAAGCTGTTCCATTTCCTCTTGGACACGGACTCCCTGAGGGGTTTCTGCATGCTGATCTGACATCGATAGCTGTGCAGACTTCAGGCCAAGTAACATGCTTTCCAATTAATGGAGGGGATTTTTTTTCACGTAATTATGACAAATGTGTCTATCTATTGTCAGTGACATCAATGTAGCTGGAGCAGTAAGAACCAGTCCAGCAGGAGACTGTCATTGTTAGCTGGAATGATGGATGAGAATGACTTCTGGGTAGTAGCTAGCTATATTGCAAGCGTAGTAGAGCTAGGGCTATTGCAGAGTCTAGGGAAGGATAGAATGAGTGAGCCTTTTCATATTTGAAGAGCTGCCATCTAGAGAAAAAACAGAATCTGTCAGGAGTTTGGTGAACAGAAGATGCATTTAGTATTCCTCTATAATAAAGTAAGTCAATATTTTACCATAAGATTCAGTAGGTCATTTTTCATCTTGTATTATGCTAATATCTAATAAATTCTTATAGGAAATATCAGATATTCACTGAGGGACAGCAATCAAAGTATTCTTCAAAGTAGGCATCAAATAATGTTATTCTTTTTATTGTGCCCAAACATATTTTCTTGGGTAGCTTCATAGGCTAGAACCAAGCCCATTAAGTTCTCAGTTTGTTAGCAAAAAGGTATATTATATTATTGACTATTTGTTCATTGCTATTGAAGAATAAATATAGGATCTTTTGTATGAAATGTGTGTATTAAACAATATCTGTAATTAGTAGATACCATGTTTATTTTTTAATCTCTCAATTCTTATTTCTTTTCCTGCATTCTCCATTTTCTAATGTTGTCTCTCGCCTTTCCTGGGTTGCTTTGTTGCCACCTTTTTAAGTAAATAATGCATATTTACTTAATGTGTTAGAGAAATGCAGTGTACTTTAGATAGTATGTGCAGGAAAGTATTATATGAAGAAAAAATCCATTCTAAAAGATGTACAATAAGAAAATATATACACATATGGTAAAATGTCACTAACAGTAAAAAATTGTGCATTAAAAGTACACAAATTTCTTATGAGCATTTATACAAAAATGCAATATCATGAGGAATTGAGATAAAAAGATGAAAATCTGAGAAGAGATAATCTGTTTCAAGCCATCAAAACCTCTGGACTTCCACCCCACATAGTAAGAATGTCTCTGCCTGACATTATATATCTGAATATCTGCTCTTCTTGTGGAATTAAGACAATAACAAGCTAGTCAAGGGTTAAGAGCATCAAAGTTCATACTCCTCTTCATGAGGGCAAAATCACTACAAAGCAAAGAAGCGTCAGAGAAAACAAAGCTTTCAAGGTGTCAGTGGAGTAATAAAGAAATAGCAACCAAATGAGAGGGATCAAAGATACCAAGCCAACTGTTCAGGTAAAGCTCAAGAGCATAAGGACATGCTTTGCTCAGCAGCACAGACTCAATCTTGAAAAAAAGTTCTCTTTGATGGTTAAACAAAAAAACATAGCAGAACTCAGATGAGAGACATTCTACCCTTGCAAAGCCACTTCCTTAGGAGGACTCTGCGTACTACAGAACCACTGGGAAACTTTCACTTTTTAAGCCAATTTTTTTTTTCTTTCTGCCTTTAGAGAAATTCTCTTTGCAGCTGTTTGGCTGAACATGGTCACTCCTGCCCTTCTTTGGCTGCTCTGTTTTGAGAGGCAAAAGAAAGAGGCTGGGCTAACATTCCAGAACTATAAGGATTTAAGAATAATGGTCTCTTTGGGATTGTAGGATGTAACACCCCCATTTAGCAGAATCTTGCCCTTTGCTTAATAAATACAGTAATCCAAAGGGATTATTCTAATAAGTATGCAATAAATTTACAGCTTTAACAACTTTTTAAAAGCTCCAATATATCACAGTTAGTTTGGAAAAATACTCGTGTAATCTGCCTTTTAATAAGAATTTACCTATCATACTTTATAAACTTCCTGCATCCTGAAATGCAACCCAAGATGTTCATAGGGGCATGGATAAATTTGTGTTGCTTTCATGTCATGTAAAGATAGGGCCTAAAAAGTGGGGGGGGGGACAATAAAGGAGAATAAATGTAGCTCAGGGTTGAAATGAGATATCCTTGGTGCTCTCTGAGCTTGGTTGTTTGCTTGCAGAGGTTTCATTACCCAACTAGTTAACATCATCAGTACACTAGTTGGGTAGAACAGAACAGAACTGGAAGGGACCTTGTAGGACTTGTAGTCCAGCCTCCTGTTCAAGCAGGAGAACCTATACATCTCAGATAGGTGAATGTCTAGTCTCTTCTTTAAAATCTCCAGTGATGGAGCACCAATGATTTCTGGGGGTAAGGTGTTCCCCTGGTTAATTGTCCTCGCTATCAGGAAGTTTCTCCTTAATTCCAGGTTGCTTCTCTCTTTGATCAGTTTCCAACCATTGTTTCTTGTCCTTCCCTCTGGTACTTTGGTGAACAACCTGGCCCCTTCTGCCTTGTGGCAGCCCCTCAGATACTGGAATACTGCTATCATGTCTCCTCTATTTCTTCTTTTCTTTAGAGTAGCCAAACCCAAGTCCCGTAGCCATTCTTCATATGTTTTAGTCTCCAGACCTTTGATCATCTTAGTTGTTCTTCTTTAATTTTTACCAGACTCTCAACATCTTTTTTGTAATATGGTGACCAAAATTGTCTGCAGTATTCCAAGTGTGGTCTTACTAGGGTTTTATAAAGCAGTACTAATACTTTGCGTGATCTTGATTCTATGCCTCTGTTTATACAACCCAGGATTGTATTAGCTTTTTTGGTTGCTGCTGCACACTGCTGACTAATAGTCAAGTGATCATCCACTAGGACTCCAAGGTCCCTCTCACAGTTACTGTTTTTAAGCCAGGTCTCATCCAATCTGTATTTGTAAATGTTTTTTGTGAAAATATCATCCTAAAATCTTATAATAGGGAAAAGTAATTTTGCAAAAATTCACCTATTATAGAAGCAAACTTATTTAAAAATACAGCGGTTAAGGTAATGGATTGGCATTCAAGATATCTAAACAGCCTCTCATCTATAGCAGCTGTGGATCAGCACAAAGTATCTCATAGATCATTGTAGGAAAAAAATGGGAGCAAGCAACCTTCTGAATGCCACCTTGAACTCCTGGATGAAAGGCAGGATACAAATTTAACAGACATATAATTAAACCAATTGGGAGATAAATTCACCAAAGTGATACAAACCTTCATATAGACTTTTCTCAAAATTTGTACCCTGAAGGGGAAATGTAACAAGGGAAGCTTAAAAATGAAATAATTAGAAACTTCATGAAACTGCATTTGATTAATTTCTTCATCTCTAGCCACAATGCATAAATTAAACAAGGCAGACAGATTTCTGGAACCCAAGTTGTAGTCATCTCAAGATCAGCATTTTCGCCAGCTATGCAACTAATATTGGATATATCACCATTTTCTACAAAATTGTTGACTATGATGCAGAATTGAGGAGGAAATCAGCTGCTATCCTACTTTTCATCTATTTCTACTCTTCTTATATACATATATATACTGTGTATATATTTCTGAGGTTTTTGCGGGTGTTTGTATGTAGGTCTTTGGTTGTTTGGGTTTTCTCCCACGTAAAATTGGAAGTGTCTTGGCAACGTTTCGACGAAGTCCCATTCGTCATCTTCAGGCTGGTGTTTTCAGCTTCGTGCTCCTCAAACGTTGCCAAGACACTTCCAATTTTACGTGGGAGAAAACCCTAACAACCAAAGACCTACGTGTGTGTGTGTGTGTGTGTGTGTGTGTGTGTGTTACAGCTGGAACAACCAAAGGCCACTCCCTTTGGGACTGTCCATGTTAATTATCTACCATATTGTTTTCAGTGGCTCTTCAAATTTCTGTATCCTTTTGATATAGATATATTGATATAGAATACAGATATTGATACAGAAGTATAAATAATATACATTACTATTGCTATCCTCTGTCCTTCTATTGTCTGTCTTTTAGAAACTTTGGCTTGCTGTTCTTTCATAAATCTAAAAAACTGTCAGCTGCATTGAGTGGCTTGTGTTTGTTCTCATTGGAATATAGTAATTAACTAGGAGTGTGTTGCATGCAAATTAAACTGGAATTTATCCACAGTAATTTTCCAAGATCCAAGAGGTCTCTTTCACATATGGCTTGGCTTCCTTGGCCTATACAAGTTTCAAGAGGATTCTGCATTTGTGACTTCAGGTAATCCTGACTTATGATTATACAGTAAATGGGGCTGGAACTTCTGTTGCTAAGCAATAAGGTTGTTAAGTAGTGACACCCAATTTTACAACCTTTTTTGTTATGGTCATTAAGCAAATCCAACTTTCCCCACACTTTGCTTGTTAAAAGCTCCCTGGGAAAGTCACAAATCACAATCATGTGGCCTTGGGATACTGCAATCATCATAATACATGCTGGTATTAGACAACACATCAGACAAAATCAGTATGTCAAACTAATTAAATCCAATAAATTTATTGGATTACCCTACTGAATAAATAAAATATCTTACCATGTGACACGAGGGTAACACAATTATGAACAAATCCACATTTCCATTCAGTACATGAAAATTAGATTTACACATGATTATAACCTTTGCTTCAGAGATGATTTAGTATTTTGAAAAAATAATTTCATTCAACGTGAATTTAACCTTTTGACTCTGGACCAAGTCTGAAAAGAGATTCATGCCTCCTTTGGACTAGTATGGAAAACCAACTAATGGACATAACTTTAACAGAATGGATTGACTTTATCATAAACATTTCTGAGGAGAAGATGCTTGCAGAGATTCAGAGAAATAAATGTATACGTTTTGGAACTAGACACCTTTAAATTCTTTTTTTATTATTATTTCATGACAGAATTAAATGATGCTTTTATGCATAATAGCCTCCTGCGGGAATGATGTATGCCTAATATTAGAAAGAGAGATGAAGGATGCAAGTAAATATGCCACTGGTTCCTAAAAACTTCCATGGTAGGCCTCTTTCCTTCTTGATGTTTTATGGGGAAGCAAAACTTAAAAGTAGCAATTTTTGCAGATACACCGACTGCCTTTTTGGAGTACGAAAAAGCCCTCATAGACCCATGAAGTCTTCCAGTTTAGCTCATAGGGATTGCTTTACCATCTAGAATCACAACTTTAGGAGCCTGACTTGAAAGAGAACAATAGGTATAAAACGGCCAGACTTGATTTGAGATTCACCTGATTCAGAAGGATACCTCTCAATAGAAATATACAATCATTTCTTTGAACTGAGGATGGTACCTTTAAATAGATACAAATAAGACATCTTACACAGGTAGTCCTTGAAGTTAGAATAACTTCTCTTTTTTATCATATGTATAGAGATAAACCAAGAATAGGGTAAAATTGCCAACTGGCCAGCTTGTCTTTGGCAATACAGGTTGACTTATGGCCACAACTGAGACCAGAATTTCCATGGCTAAGCAAGGCAGTTGTTAAGTGAGTCACATCTGAGTTTGCCATATCTGTTAAACAAATCACTATAGTTCTTAAGTGAATCAAATTATTTATAAGCAAACCCAGCTGCCTTCACTGACTTTGCTTGTCAGAGGTCAGCTGTGAAGGTCACAAATGGTGATCACATGATCCCAGGCTGCTGCAACCTTTATAAATATCCCAGTTGCTAAACACACTATGAATTTTGATCACATGATTATTGGGGTTGCTATGGTGATTGATTGTAAGTGTGAGAATGCTGTTATAACTTTGAACAGTCGCTAAATGAATGGTTGTAAGTCAGGACTACTTGTATCAGTTTGCAGAAATAAACTAGATAAGCCTTTTTGACAGCTAAATACAGCTGCCAACCAATTGGTCTGAGGGTTGTAGACTGTGAAAAGCACAGCTACCATAGCTAGCTGAAAACACAGCAGCCTCAGACAGAAGTAAGCAATTATCATCTTCCACTGTTTTCCCATCTCATCCACCAGAACAAAAGATGAAACAAGCAGTGTTAGAAAACATCTCTCTTTCATCCCCTCTTCTCCCCCACTGACATCCAACTCATTTTGTCTTTCATTTGTTAATATTGCCCTCCAATTAATAGATTTTTCACTCCCTTCTTTCTCTGCATCCTTCTACCTAAACACTCACTCTCTCACATGCATTTTGTCCTCTGAACTGAAGCAATGATCCATTTTCTGTGATTAAATTAGTGTAAGTAATACGATATCATAGAACTGATTGATTTCTCCAGCAATAGTTATTAACCAGCTCAATTCAAAGGCAAGCATGGCCATTATTCTAAACATTGATTCCAAAATAGGACTGCAAGAGAGCTTTAAAATGCTGTGAAGAACTAGAACACACAAACTTCTGTGTCAGCCACACGCAAATGATAACCCTGCTATCATTTTAAAAACTTTAAAAGAAACACATGAATATTGTTTTCTTTATTATAAAACTTCAGTAATAATTGGAAGTAAAATATTTACATATAGCCTTGACATTCATGCTTGAACTGTGATGGTTATCTGACTGAATAAACAACATCACCACTAGATGGATTTGTAGCTGGCTGACAAACCGTACTTACTCAATGGTACTATATCCATATGGAGAGGGCTCAATATCTTTATCAATGACTTAGATGAGGGAATGGAAGGGGAACTCATTAATTTTGCAGATGACACTATACTGGCAGGAATAGCTAACACCCCAGAAGACAAGCTCAGGATTCAAAAAGATCCTGACAAACTTGAACAATAGGCCCTATCCAACAAAATGAGTTTTAATGTGGAGAAAAGCAAAGTTTTGCATTTAGGCAGAAAAATCAAAAATATAAGTACAGATTAGGTGAGACCTGGCTCAAAAACAGTAACTGTGAGAGGGACCTTGACTATGACCCAGCAATGTGCAGCAGCCGCCAAAAAAAGCTAATACAATCTTGGGTTGTATAAACAGAGGCATAGAATCACACACAGTATTAGTACCGCTTTATAAAACCCTAGTGAGATCACACTGGAATACTGCAACCAATTTTGGTCACCATACTACAAAAAACATGTTGAGACCCTGGAAAAAGTTCAGAGAAGAACAACTAAGATGATCAAAGGCCTGGAGACTAAAACATATGGAGAACGGCTGCAGGACTTGGTTTGGCTAGTCTGAAGAAAAGAAGAAATAGGGGAGACATGATAGCAGTAGTCCAGTATTTGAGAGGTTGTCACAAAGAAGAGGGGGACAAATTAGTCTCCAAAGCACCAGAGGGCAGGACAAGAAACAATGGTTGGAAACTGATCAAAGAGAGAAGCAACCTGGAATTAAGGAGAAAGTTCCTAACAGTGAGGACAATCAACCAGTGGAACGGCTTGCCTTCAGAAATCATGGGTGCTCCATCACTGGAGGTTTTTAAGAAGAGACTGGACAGTCACTTGTCTGAGATGGTATAGGTTCTCCTGCTTGAGTGAGGGGCTGGACTAGAAGACCTTCCAGCTCTATTCTATTCTATTCTATTCTATTCTATTCTATTCTATTCTATATTCTATATCTGTATTCATAAAATCCAACAAATAGATTGATAGATAACAACCTATTTGGTCACTGTCAAGAAAAAGAGCATATTGATAGTCATTAGTCCTTAGGAAAAAGGAATACATAGCTACATTCTACTGATTAAAAACGTCCAAACATTACTTCTTTCGGCCTGGTACAAACTTGTATCATCTGTTATCCATTCATGCCTGCCTTTGAACAGTTAAATAAAGTTCTGTATCTTATGGAAAATGTTAGTGTTGATGGGTGTCCTTGAGTTTCATTTATTTATTTAAGATTAAGTCTCTCTCAAAGCTCACTCATTGATAGCACAATATGTCTAAGGTTATAGAACAGGACTGAGCCACATGTGGTGCTCAAACCACATTTTTGGAATCTCTCTTAGTTTTCTTGGCAAACTCCAAGGGCTAAATGCAGAGAATTTGTGGCCTTTCTCCCATTTGTTCACATTATTTATTAGGTTAGGATTATTAGCTTAAGAAACTAATCAAAGAGAGAAACAACCTAGAACTAAGGAGAAACTTCCTGACAGTTAGAACAACTAACCAATGGAACAACCTGCCTCCAGAAGCGATAAATGCTCTTTTAAGAAGAGATTGGACAGCCATCTGTCCGAAATGGTATAGGGTTTCCTGCCTGAACAGGGGGTTGGACTAGATGACCACCAAGGTCTTTTCCAACTTTATTATTATTATTATTATTATTATTATTATTATTATTATTATTATTATTATTATCAATCATCGCACAGTCAGCCAGATGTTCAGACTGGATTTGGCATTTTGTCTACCTATCGAGTCCTTACCCAGGACCTGGGATAGGCAGAAGTAGATGTTTGATGGTATTACAGGTATCGTCGCAGGATGGAAGCAGTTCCTAATAAGGCCGCCTTTTGCAATTGACTAATAGCGAATTTGTCAATGCCAATGGTGTTCAAGTGGTGCTCCAGTTGTTTTGGGATTGCACCCAAGGAGCCTATGACTATTGGTACTACCCTTGCTTGCTTTTGCCACAGTCTTTCTATTTCTATTTGTAGGTCTTTGTATTTTGTTATCTTCTCCAGTTCTTTCTCTTCTATTCTGCTTTCTCCAGGCACTGCCACGTCCACTATCCAGACTTTTTTGTCTTTCTTATCGACAATTGTTAAGTCTGGGGTGTTATGTTGCAGGTGCTTATTATTATTATTATTATTATTATTATTATTATTATTATTATTATTATTATCTACCCTTCCAAAAATTTGCATACCTACCTAATACATGATACTGATATACCCACTCTAGTTCTTAATATGGGGAAGTCAGAGGGACTCCCCTGCAAAATGATGATATTGTTAAAATTATATGCATTATATACTCTCCCCACATGCAGTTTGCAAATTAATTGTGTAGATTGATCAGCATATTTCTTTGGGAACGAGTCCCGCAATCTCGGGTTTAATTGTAATTAGACATATGTTATATTGCATTGATTTTCATGCCCTTCTTCCAAACAGAAACTACTAACATTTTTCAATCACGTTATCTTCTAATGTTTTGCAAGGTTATTACAATGTACTGTAAATGTGGCTACCTTTGAAGAAAGGTAATACAAACTATGGGGACAGGAATACTGACAGAACTGGCTATTACAATCATATATACAGGATATTATCATCTACTTATCTCCCAGTTCATGTCCAGGTTCAACTCAAAATGCTGCTGATTTTAACCTTTGATATCATATATAGCTTAAGGCAACAGTTTTTGAAAAAATGTCTCATTCTGTAAATCCCTACCAGTACTGAAACATCATCAACAACAACCCAAAAAACCCCTACCATTTCCACAATCTGACATGCTGAAACTAGCTAGATATGAACAGGCCCTTCCCTGTAATTGCCTTAGCACAGTTTCTATAAGACATCTGTGTAGATCTTTACAATTCTCAATTCAAATCTCCCCTAGTCTTCACTTCTAAGGGCTAAATATATTCAGATCCATTAGCAACTTCTCATAGTTTACAGACCTAGTAGCCTTCCTTTGCATATATTCTATTTTGCTAATGTGCTTTCTAAACCCTAGGGTCTAGACCTAATATTCTAAATGCAGTCTGATCAGAAAAGTGAAACATTATTTCCTGTGCTCTGACTCTATGCCCGTTCTATTATCCCTTACCCTCTCTGAAACCAGGTTGTAGATTCCTTCTTTCTCCCAGTGAGATAACTAGGATTAACCACAGCTTTCTGAGAAAGGACAAATCAAATCAAAGCTATTCAGCAATCCTTCTTCAACTCTGTTTCCATCAAACAAAGGCAAATAAAAAATAAACAATAAATATTTTTCTTATTTTAAAATATAAGAAATTTAGAGATAAAACCTTTTCCTTTATATTTCAGGTTTAAAAACATGGTTTCATAGGACAGCAAACATTAATTATGCGCTTTTCACAAACTGTTGCAGTTGCATCTTACTTTCATTGTATGTTTAAATAAGACATCTCTCAAATAAAAATGACTTGAGCATCGATCCACTTGTTTTCTAATGTGTGTGAGTCCAGGTTTGCAGAATTTGACCTGTGATCATTATCATATTGAAAACAAAAACATTTGCAAAGCTCTATCTATACTTTGAACTGAATACATGGGAGTGAACACAATCTGTTCCCCAACCATTTTACTGAATGTGCAAAGATAACTAAACTGTTTTAGAAGAAATTAGAAATATATAAGTTTAGGGCTTCCCTTATTGTTTTCATGTGTTTCCATCTCTTATTAGCAGGCATTTATAGCAAATGTTGTTAGATATTATATCAAAAGCCACAACAATGTAACTAAAGTGGCATTTATCTCTTCTTTTCTACTTAAAAATGTCCCAAAGCTAAAGGAAGGAAGGAAGGAAGGAAGGAAGGAAGGAAGGAAGGAAGGAAGGAAGGAAGGAAGGAAGGAAGGAAGGAAGGAAGGAAGGAAGGCTGCACTGAAGTAACTAGAAACTGAGTAATAATATATTTTCTAAGTTGTTCATTTGTAGTTCCACCAACTGTCTCTCCTTTCACATCCAATATTATTTACTTTTCTTCCTTCACCTCAGTCTGGAATTCTAAATGAAATACATTATGCTTTAAAGAATCTCTGAGAGTACATATGTGCCTGTGGGATTTTTTCAAATCACTTATTTGTTTGAATGCCATTGATTTTCCTCCTAATTGATATTCACTATGCTAATTTCTCTCACAAATCTCACACACTATTGATCAAAAAGTAATAAACTCTCCGGCAAACAAAACAAGCATTATTGCAATGTTGGGAAAACATCATTTAATATCAATACCATATTTACAATTATATTTAACCCAAATTTTACCTGTGATGCAATACATCATCAAAATCAAAGTGCTATAAGCATAAATGGTGAAGGGAGGCACTTTTAAAAATCCCACTGGATTATTTTGTGATGCTTGTAAAAAAAAAAAAAAAGACTGTTAGGACAGATGTAAGCAGCTTTTTATGCAATAAAAGCCCTAATTCTTCCCATAGACAATATCACAAAGATAAATCTATATTATTTTTTAAGCTTAACATCCATAGCTCTGCCAGACTGGATTATCAATCACAATGGTCCACACCAAGATACTGAGAGATCTGAATGGGTTCCTAGTACTTCACGGGGTTTTTCTCTTTCCTGGCCAGGTAAGCCTGTCAAAGTTGTAGCTGCACTCCGAGATAAAAAAAAAACCAACAACACTTGGCAAATGATGTCCCTCAAAGTATTAGTATTTAGTCTGTTAGCTATTTATCATATACAAAATTATTGGAAATGGTTTGCAAAGTTTTGAGGTGAGATGTCAAAAGTATGATGGCACCCAATACTATTGACTCTTTTCAGCCAAAACTAAGGTACTTCTTTAAGTTCTGGGTCTGATATCAGTGATAAGGACAAACAAATTGAAAGTTTATCTATGCTGAGAGGTGCTTCAGTTTAGCTGAAAAACATGTCATACAATAAGAACTTACTCTGTTTTTATTAGAATTAATTTTTCTTTGACTCAGGTTGAACTGGATTGAATACCACTGGGCTGTTGATTGCCAGAACTGCATCTGCATAGCTAAAGACATTTATTATTATTCTGCTTTTCATCTGAAAGAAGGCAATCACTTCTATGCTGTTGCCAAGAAAATGACATGGATATGTTCATGTAATCACCATTAGTTGACCTTGAATCAAAGAAGCCTTTTTATCCTGCCTTTCTATTATTGTGCCTACTATTCTTGGATCGTTTAACCAGAGGGATCTCATATGGCTACTATAATGCAGATTGTGCAAACTTGGGCTCACATAGCTATTCCTAATTAAAGTTTTAAGTAATCTAGGAGTTCCATTGGAATTATAAAACTCTGGTGTTACACCGTCACCAAGTGCAAGTCCATTTCAGAGTGCCAAATGTAATCTTTAAACCCAACATAATTTGAGAACAAGCTATTGAAAGATCACATTTTCTATACACGTGTCATGATTACGAGATGTTTGAGAGAGAGAGACCATTCTTCTCTTACTAATATCAGAAGCACATTTGAATGTGAGAGACACACTCTCTCTCTTTTACATACTCTCTGATGGGAAAAACAAATTATATTCATTAATTTTATTATCATTTCATTCATGCTTTACAAATAAAATAAAATGCCATTTTTGAAAGTCTTAATTTTGGAACAAAAGGCCTATATTTTCAGATAGTCTTTTCACCTATTGCATACATAATATTAAATATTAAACTTTACAAAAGATTTTGTAACAAATGCTTTATGTCTGTCTCCTGTCCACAACCAAACTGAATAAGCTGTTCCTGAGCTTTCCATCTTCTGCTTTGCTTTCAAAGTCACCTACTTCAATTTGGATTCACATTGAAAAATGAAAGAAAACACTCCGGTGGAGAAAAATATTCCTTAAGTTGCATGTCATTAACTGTGATAAATACAGAAACCTGTACTGCGGGTGGATTTGTAAAAGAGGAACTATTGAGTGTGCCCTACTATTCAACTCCGCGCCTGGCAAAGAGAAAAGAATCCTGACTAGCCAACCAAAATCAAGCAAAAATCCAAAAGAGAATAAATATTCTTCAGGTAAAATTTGCTGCAGCCCTCTGAAACTATGAAGAAACTAAAATATGTTCAAATGCCTGTTTTCTGTCATTAAGTAAAGCAGCTTGCCTTTTTTTTTATGTTGCATACTGGGCATTTTATGTTGCATACTGGGCATTTATATGTTGTTGTTGTTGTTAATTGCGAAGTCGTGTCCGACCCATCGCGACCCCATGGACAACGTTCCTCCAGGTCTTCCTGTCCTCTACCATCTTCTGGAGTCCATTTAAATTCACACCTACTGCTTCAGTGACTCCATCCAGCCATCTCATTCTCTGTCGTCCCCTTCTTCTATTGCCCTCAATCTTTCCCAGCATTAGGCCCTTCTCCAGTGAGTCCTTCCTTCTCATTAGGTGGCCAAAGTATTTGAGTTTCAACTTCAGGATCTGGCCTTCTAAAGAGCAGTCGGGGTTGATCTCTTCTAGGACTGACCGGTTTGAACGCCTTGCAGTCCAAGGGACTAGCAGGAGTCTTCTCCAGCACCATAGTTCAAAGGCCTCAATTCTTTGGCGCTCAGCCTTTCTTATGGTCCAACTTTCACAGCCATACATTGCAACTGGGAAAACCATGGCCTGGACTATACGCACTTTTGTTGGCAGGGTGATGTCTCTGCTTTTTAGAATGCTGCCTAAATTTGCCATAGCTTTCCTCCCCAGGAGCAAGCGTCTTTTAATTTCTTGGCTGCAGTCCCCATCTGAGGTGATCTTGGAGCCCAGAAAAATAAAATCTGTCACTACCTCCATTTCTTCCCCATCTATTTGCCAGGAATTGAGAGGGCCGGATGCCATGATTTTGGTTTTCTTAATGTTGAGTGTCAAGCCAACTTTTGCACTCTCCTTCTTCACCCGCATCAAGAGGCTCTTTAGTTCCTCTTCACTTTCTGCCATCAGAGTGGTATCATCTGCATATCTTAGGTTGTTGATATTTCTCCCGGCAATCTTAATTCCAACTTTTGATTCATCTAGCCCTGCCTTTCTCATGATGTGCTCTGCATATAAGTTAAATAGGCAGGGCGACAGTATACAGCCTTGCCGGACTCCTTTTCCAATTTTGAACCAATCAGTGGTTCCGTGTTCGGTTCTCACTGTTGCTTCTTGACCCACATATAGGTTTCTAAAGAGACAAATGAGATGGTCTGGTACTCCCATCTCTTTAAGGACTTGCCACAATTTGTTGTGATCCACACAATCAAAGGCTTTTGCATAGTCAATGAAGCAGAAGTAGATGTTTTTCTGGAACTCCCTAGCTTTCTCCATGATCCAGCGTATGTTGGCAATTTGATCTCTAGTTCCTCTGCCTCTTCGAAATCCTGCCTATACTTCTGGTAGTTCTCGATCCACATACTGCTGGAGTCTAGCTTGTAGGATTTTAAGCATAATTTTACTAGCATGTGAAATGAGTGCAATGGTGCGATAGTTTGAACATTCTTTGGCATTGCCTTTCTTTGGAATTAGAATGTAAACTGACCTTTTCCAATCCTGTGGCCACTGTTGAGTTTTCCAAATTTGTTGGCAAATTGAATGTAGCACTTTTACTGCATCATCTTTTAAGATTTTGAATAGCTCAGCTGGAATACTGTCACCTCCACTAGCTTTGTTGTTGCTCAGATTTTCTAAGGCCCATTTCACTTCACATTCTAGGATGTCTGGTTCGAGGTCAATGACCATCTCATTGTGGTTATCTGGGATGTTAAGCTCATTCTTGTATAGTTCTTCTGTGTAGTTTTGCCCTCTCTTCTTAATCTCTTCTGCCTCTGTTAGGTCTCTGCCATTTTGGTCCTTTATCATGCCCATCTTTGCATGAAACGTTCACTTCATATCTCCAATTTTCTTGAAGAGATCTCTGGTCCTCCCTATTCTGTTGTTTTCTTCTATTTCTTTGCACTGTTCATTTAAGAAGGCATTCTTATCTCTTCTAGCTACTCTCTGGAATTCGGCATTCAATTGGGTGTATCTTTCTCTTTCTCCTTTGCCTTTCGCTTCCCTTCTTTCCTCAGCTATTTGCAAAGCTTCCTCAGACAGCCATTTTGCTTTCTTGCATTTCTTTTTCTTTGGGATGGTTTTAGTTGCTACCTCTTGTACACTGTTGCAAACTTCCATCCATAGTTCTTCAGGCACTCTGTCTATCAGATCTAATTCCTTAAATCTATTTGTCACCTCTACTGTATATTCATCAGGAATATGATTTAGTTCATACCTGAGTGGCCTAGTGCTTTTCCCTACTTTCTTCAATTTAAGCCTAAATTTTGCAATGAGAAGCTCATGATCTGAGCCACAGTCAGCTCCTGGTCTTGTTTTTATTGACTGTATACAGCTTCTCCATCTTTGGCTGCAGAGCACATAGTCAATCTGATTTCTATGTTGACCGTCTGGTGATGTCCATGTGTAGAGCCGTCTCTTGGGTTGTTGGAAAAGAGTGTTTGTTATGACCATCGTATTCTATTGACAAAATTCTATTAGCCTGTGCCCTGCTTCATTTTGTACTCCAAGGCCAAACTTGCCTGTTATTCCGGTTATCTTTTGGCTTCTACCTTAGCATTCCAATCCCCCATGATGATAAGGACATCATTTTTTGGTGTTAATTCTATAAAGTGCTGTAGGGCTTCATAGAACCGGTCAATTTCATCCTCTTCAGCACCAGTGGTTGGGGCATAGATTTGGACTACTGTGATATTGAATGGTTTGCCTTGGATTCGAATAGAGATCATTCTGTCATTTTGAGGATTGTATTCCAGTATTGCTTTTCCTATTCTTTTATTGACTATGAAGGCTACTCCATTTCTTCTGAGGGATTCTTGCCCACAGTAGTATACCTGATGGTCATCTGAGTTAAATTCACCCATTCCTGTCCATTTTAGTTCGCTGATTCCTAAGATGTTGATGTTCAGTCTTGTCATCTCTTTTTTGACTACGTCTAGCTTGCCTTGATTCATGAATCTTACATTCCAGGTTCCTATGGAGAAAAAATCTTTACAGCATTGGACTTTCCTTTCACCACCAGATATATCCACAGCTGAGCGTCCTTTCGGCTTTGGCCCAGTCGCTTCATTCTTTCTGGCGCTACTAGTACTAGCCCTCTGCTCTTCCCCAGTAGCATATTGGACACCTTCCGACCTGAGGGCTCATCTTCCAGCGTCATATCTTTTTGCCTTTTAGTACTGTCCATGGGGTTTTCATGGCAAAGATACTGGAGTGGTTTGCCATTTCCTTCTCCAGTGGATCACATTTTGTCAGAACTCTCTGCTATAACCTGTCCATCTTGGGTGGCCCTGCACGGCATAGCTTATAGCTTCATTGAGTTACGCAAGCCCCTTCGCCACGACAAGGCAGTAATCCATAAAGGGGTTATGTTGCATACTGGGCATTTTATGTTGCATTTATATACATTTATATACATCATATAAATTAAATACCGTATATTCCAGCATGTAAGACGACTGGGTGAATAAGATGACCCCCGACTTTTGAGAAGATTTTCAGGGTTTAGAAAGCCGTCTTATACGCCGGAAAGTATGGTACTTAGATTTCAGTAAGGCATTTGACAAAATACTCCTTTGGTAAGCTAGAAAACATACTCCTTGGTAAGTTAGAAAAAGGTGGAATAGACAACATCACCACCAGATGGATCTGTAGCTGGCTGACAAACTGTACTCAATGAGTGGTCCTCAATGGCACTACATCCACATGGAAAGAAGTAAGCAGTGGAGTACCACAAGGTTCTGTCTTAGGCCCAGTACTCTTCAATATCTTCATCAATAATTTAGATGAGGGAACTGAAGGGGAACTCATCAAATTTACAGATGACACCAAATTGACAGGAGTAGCCAACACCCCAGAAGACAAATTCAGGAACCAAAAAGATCTTGACAAACTTGAACAATGGGCCCTATCCAACAAAATGAGTTTCAATGTGGAGAAAAGTAAAGTCTTACATTTAGGCAGAAAAAACTAAAGGTACAAGTACAGATTGGGTGACACCTGGCTTAATAACAATAACTGTGAGAGGGACCTTGGAGTCCTAGTGGACAATCACTTGACTATGAGCCAGCAGTGTGCAGCTGCAACCAAAAAATCTAATACAATCCTGGGTTGTATAAATAGAGGCACCACTTTATAAAATCCTAGTAAGACCACATCTGGAATATTGCAGCCAATTTTGGGCACCATATCAAAAAAAGATGCTGAGAGTTTGGAAAAAAATCAGAAAAGAGCAACTAAAATGATCAAAGGCCTGGAGACTAAAACATGTGAAGAATAGTTGTGGGACTTAGGTTTGGCTAGTCTAAAGAAAAGAAGAAATAGAGGAGACATGATAGCAGTATTCCAGTATCTGAGGGCTGCCACAAGGAAGAGAGGGTCAGGTTGTTCACCAGAGCACCAGAGGGAAGGACAAGAAACAATGGTTGGAAACTGATGAAAGACAGAAGCAACCTGGAATTAAGAAGAAACTTCCTGATAGTGAGGACAATCAACCATGGAACAGCTTGCCTCCAGAAATCATGGGCACTCCATCACTGGAGATTTTTAAGAAGAGACTGGACATCCACTTGTCTGAGATGGTATAAGTTCTCCTGCTTGAGCAGGGGCTGGGTTAGAAGACCTCCAAGGTTCTATTCTATTCTATTCTATTCTATTCTATTCTATTCTGTTCTGTTCTGTTCTATTCTATTCTATTCTATTCTATTCTATTCTATTCTATTCTATTCTATTCTATTCTATTCTATTCTATTTGCTTGTAGCTCTGCAAGAAGAAAAGTATACCCAGGCAAGTTTATGCCAGAATATATTAAATGAATTCCCCCCCCCCAGTTTTCCATCCATGGAAGCACTGTCCTTGGCCTCAAGAAGATATGGATTCTGACCAGTGAGCTTAAAGGAATAAAGTTCGCCTTGGCTCCTGATGTCCCCCTGCTGAAACATTTTACTGCATGTAAGTGTTGTTAAATGTTCCCAATCAATCCCATCCAGATTCTTTTCAAAGTCAGCTCTCCTCTCAGCACATTGGAAGCAACATAAATAAGCACTGGCTGGTTCTCGGTCCAAAGTTTCTGCTCAGAGTTTGTAATTCAATACCCCTCTCTTTCCTATGGTAAACCTGCATTTGCCATTTTGCCACTTCTTTCTATTCCCCTCCATCCCCCCCACCCCACCCCCTACTCTCCTCCCTCAAGTCAGGATTAAACTTCCGTTCCGTCTATGTGGACTGATGAAATGTAGGAAATCTGTTTCTGGCGGAAAAAAAAAAAGCTTTCCCAAAGAGAGCACCAAGTATACAGAGATCAGAAGTATGAACAGTGGCAGTAGCACTGCTACAGTTTGGCTGCTCAGGCAAAGAGGACAGGCTACAAGAGGAGGAGAAGAACTTTGAGGCATTGCGCGGGCAAAGTGAGTGAGCATTTTTTTTTTTTTGCAGAGTGTACCGGCAGGGAGGCGGGCGTGCTAACTCTCCTCTAAAGAAATAGCTACTGCGGGTGGGTGAGGAGAAGAGGACTCTGGTGGGCTATGCGAGACAGACAGACAGACAGAGAGAGGGGGGGGGAGGGAGGGAGAGAGAAAGAGGGGGGAGAGGGAGAGAGAGGGGGGGAGAGGGAGAGAGAGATTAGTGCGCTTGAAATGCAACAAAATATGTGAACCTGCATGGAAAGATGTTACGTCTGTGTAACATCGAGTCAATCTGTTTTTATCCCAAAATGGGGGGAGGGGGAAGAAGCGTGCAAGGAAAGAAAGAGGCAATTTTACTTCTTTCCATTCCTGTGGAAGTCGAACCTCTCCCCCCCCCCTCCTCTGCTCTCCGTCTTGCTTCCTTCTAGATTTGCCGCAGCGAGGCAGAGGTTTTCCACAAGTACGGTATATTCCGGCGTATAAGATGGCTGGGCGTATAAGACGACCCCCGACTTTTGAGAAGATTTTCAATGTTTAGAAAGTCATCTTATACACCAGAAAATACGGTAAATAAATCATATTCACAAATAAGGTTGAAGGAGAAGGCTTCCTTGAAAGTAGGAGTAGGGGGCAGGGTTCTTGGATTTTATAATACTTCATACACCCTCTGTTTGAAAAATACTTGATTCCTATATACCCTGCACAATTAAGTCACCTAACACCCATCAAATTTATATGTAGACCCACCCTTGTCAAATCTTCTATCAGACTCCTGCACTCACTTTTCTCAGCATCCACCTAATCTCCAGTCTGAAGTAAATGTTGATTAGGTGAATGAACTTAATTATAAGCATACACTAAATAAAATTACTTACTAATTACTGCTGTGTAGAAAAGACTCACAGAACTCCTATTTCTCTAAGTCAGTGGTTCTCAACCTTTTTAATGCCGCGACCCCCCAACTGGTCGTAAGTCGAGGACTACTCAACCGGTCGTAAGTCAAGGGCTACTCAACTGGTGCAGCACCGTTTGGAGAATAGGACTTTTGGCGGGCTCAGCAGGGCAGAGACAGCCTGGACAATTCCTATTGGCTTTTGAAAGCCAATAGAATTAGACTCTATTCAAGAGAGTCTATTCTATTGGCTTTCAAAAGCCAATAGAATAAAAGGGAGTAGCACAGCTAAGGAAAAGGGGAAAAAATGGCAGACTGTGTTGTTTGGCGACCCCTGTGAAATGATCGTTCGACCCCAAATGGGGTCCCGACTCACAGGTTGAGAACCACTGCTCTAAGTGATCGCAGTAGGCTAGAAAAGATGTAGACTAACTTAGCAGCTTTTCTTATACTCGTGCCACATGCAACATTCCCTGCCAATGGTAAAAACAGAACCAACAAGTTTTTATCCATATTGGCCTGTATGCCACAAGTGCAACCAAAGCCAACTGTTATTCCAAGCATACTTTCATTATTCTCAAGCTAATATCAGTAGAATTTTATCTGTTAGTTTATGGCTGGGAAGAAACAGGGCCATGCTGCAGGATCCAAGAGGCCTCTTTTCTCTGTCATGTTACCTGGCCTACAGAACTGTATGGCCCTAGCCCTGTTGGTTTTCCCCTCAGGCTTTAGAACTCGGTTGTTCATGAATCCCAATACATACATGTTCCAGTCCAATATGAATTATTTGTGAACTGCCTCAGTTCTTGTATGTATTATGTTCACTATTCATTGTATTTTTAATTTTGTTTTATATTGATTTTGTATTGCTACTTGTCCAGAGTTACCTAAAATTAGCAACCATATATATCTTATAAATAAATAAGAGATGGGATTTTTATTAGACAGTGATGTTGTTTATCCTGAAACCACTTTGTCTGTCTCCGGGGTAATTTTGGATGGGGAGACACTAATAGATTTCCAGACAGCAGTTAAGATTGAGTTTTCCATAGAGCTTTAAGGAAAGGAGGAAGTAACTTAATAGATTTATTATATTTTTACAATTTTATATTTTGAACATAGAATAACAGAGTTGGAAGGGACCTTGGAGGTCTTCTAATCCAACCCCCTCTCAAGCAGGAGGCCCTATACCATTTCAGACAAGTGGCTGTCCAGTCTCTTCTTAAAAGTCTCCAGCAATGGGGTACCCACAACTTCTGAAAGCAAGGAGTTCCACTGGTTAATTGTTCTCACTGTTAGGAAGTGTCTCCTTAATTCCAGTTTGCTTCTCGTCTTGATTAGTTTCCATCCATTTTTTCTTGTCTTGCCTTCTGGTGCTTTGGAAAATAGGTTGACCCACTCTTCTTTATGGCAGCCCCTCAAATATTGGAGCACTACTATTATATCTCCCATAATCCTTCTTTTCACTAGACTAGTGAATTCATACCCAATTCCTGTAACTGTTCTCCATAAGTTTTAGCCTCCATCCCTCTAATCATCCTTGTTGTTCTTCTCTGCACTATTTCCAATGTTTCCATATCATTTTATATTTTGGTGACCAAAACTGGATGCAATATTCCAAATGTAGTCTTATTAAGGCTTTGTAAAGTGGTATTAATACTGCATGTGATCTTGATTTTATTCCTTTTATATTTATATATAAAAATAAATTGCAAATGCCATAAGACCACATAGAATTAGCATTATAGAAATAGTATAAACAAAGGCATGTGCAGTCACCAACTTATCAGCATGAATGTGAAAAAGTTTGTTGATTTAGATAATGCTATAATAAAGTGAATAGGCTTGAAATATTTTGCATGAATATAGAATTGAAGTTTGGTTACTGCATATGATAAGAACGGTATATATTAGAAATGAAGCATGTGTGAGACTACTTAGTGAATACTTCAACACTGAGAAGGCAGTAACTTAAGGTTGTCTCACTGGTTGCTTGATAAATATATAAGGAAAGCTTCTGATATTAGAAGTGTGGTGTTGGAGACATGAGAGTACATGTTGTGACATGGTAGTTGTATCTGACTGGGAGTGAATGATTATGAATTATATGTAAATAGTAGAAAAAATAGAGCAAGTAGATTAATTGGTATACCTCAGTAAGATAAATAAATGAAAAATTTTAAGGTACGCCGAAGAAAGAAAGAAATGATATACTGTAAGAAATGAATGTTTGTCAAAAGGAAAAAATATATATGTATGGGAATTTGATTCTGCCCACTTTTCTTGTGGAAGTTGGATATATCAGGAAATATAATTGTAAAATGAAGTTGGAATGGATAACTGAAGAAGTGTGTGCAATAAAATAAAATAAAAATAGAGTAAAGAAAAAAAGGGAATTGAAGGAATGTGGTATGAAGAAAAAAGTGAATCACCAATATAAAGAATTTAACTGAGATGGTTTGGTTGTACAGAAATAATAAATAAATGAGGACTGAATCATGAAATACATGGAAAAAGAACTAGTTGAGAAGGGTTGCCTTCAAGTCAGTTTTTGACTCCTGGAAATTGCCTGCACAAGAGCCTACAATTTTCTAAACAAGGTTTTTCAGAGGTGGTTTGCCATTGCCTCCTTACTAGGACTGAGAATGACTGACTGAAGGTCACCCAGCTGGGAGAATTTATGGTGTAGGCCAGGGCTGTCAAACTGCCTGCGGGCTGGACACATTACCGGAAAACTGCGCCCACCCCATTGCCAGCAATGGAGAAAAAGTTCTGATACATTGCACGACATCAAATGACATTGCAAGTTTGACATATCTGGTCTAGGCTGATGCCTTAACTTCTTAAACTGGATGACTTTAAGCCAATCACTTTCTCTCAGTCCAACTCATCTACCAGGGTTGTTGTTGTGGGCCAAAGAGAAGAAGATATGTTTGCTGCCATGAGTTATTTATAAAAGATAATTAAGGTGGGAATTAAAAAAGTATCTTGTAAGAGGAAGGTAAGAATATCATGGTTGAATAAAGTTGATAAGCTCCTAAAAAATGTGAGTAGTCTAAAGAATTTTCCACATTGTTCAACCTAGCTGGAGAAAAAAAAACCTGGCAGATAACATTTCAGTATTTATATTTCAATAATTTTGGGATATATAGAGATCGAAATTGCTTATTATATTATGGCTATTTTGGATGCTTAGTTGTAACTATACTCCATAATTGCATCTTTATGAAGTGAAAAGGTTCACAGGTGTTGCCAAGAAAGGCAACCTTTTTTATCTATGTGGATTTGTTTTTTCTTAAATATCTAATGTCTGGAGCACTCATTGCAGAGGATACCAAAAGGCAGATTAGCAAACACCTTTGGCTTCAGTGTTAACAATGTGTTAGTAGCAGCTAAATAAAATGGCTAGAAAGAGTTGCTTCTAAGGCTGCATCAGACAGCTTTCCAACTTCAAAATGTGATGAATGGGAAAGCATATCCTGAATGCTTTTTTACTTCATATTCATTTCTTGCTTCGTACTGATAAATGCAGGTATAATATTTTTCTTTAAATCACTATAACCCACCATATTACCACCACCACCACCACCACCACCCCATTTCCCCACACAAATGTGGCAAAGTGTAAGCAAGCACTTTTATTTGCCAAAATGAAAATGACCTCTAAATATTGCTGGTGGTAATTCCTTAATGATTGGTTTGAAAAATGTCTGTGTAGCAATTACAAAGTGAAATTTTAGCACTCTGATTCCTGTGCTTTACCCAATGAATAACATAAGCTGCCTGTTCAGAGAACCACATTTATTTTCCTTACAACAGGATTACACTGGAGACTGGTTTTAAAGCACATCCAGCTTAGCTCAAAAGTTAACTTTTATGCAGTTTAATAAAGCCAAATGTTCTTAAAATTTCAGCCCAAGTTACAGAGACTGCCTACTATTATTTTGTTCTTAACATACTAGGAAATGAAGTGTGTGGGTTTTGGATTCTAGGATCCAGACCATCTGCTAAACCTATTGGAGGGATTTCGTAAATTCTAATTTACTTTTGATTTAAAAATAGCCCTAACGTTACCCTATCATTTTCTGTAAATTATATATTATTTTGCTTGCCATTTTTAAATATTATAGCTCTTCTTCTATGTTGTAATTTAGACTCTTTATCAAATGCATTGATACAATTCCTCCATCACAGATATCAATATTCTCTCCACACACACCCCAACTCCATATAATCCCCATTTTATGTTAATAACTTTTCAGCACCTACAGTAATACACTTGGAAGTTGGCTGACAGGAAGAGAAACACTCTTTATAAGACCAAACACAAAGCACTCTAAGATATTTGAAGCTTGGCTCTAATTTCCAAACTGATTGCAGTTGAAAAAGTGTTCCTGGCAAAGTGATCTGATGGCTGTTAATTTCTTAAATGAAGGGATTCCATGCATTAGGTACTCAATTTTCCTAAGATAGCAAATAGTATTTTGCATATTGCTACTGCACCTTATCAGCAATGTACCCTTTTTGGGGGTACATTTGGGGGAGAGGAAGAGGGAGAGAGAGGGGGGAGGGGGGAAAGGGGGGAGGGAGGGAAGGAGAGAGAGAGAGAGAGAGAGAGAGAGAGAGAGAGAGAGAGAGAGAGAGAGAGAGAGAGAGAGATCATTTATTAGAATAAACTTGAAGCAATAAATGAGCTGTGATCTCTCTCCCTGTGTCTGTACCTGAGTCAGATATATACTCTCATTGGTCAATAAGAAACAAAAAATGGAACATAAACCAGATGCTAATAAGACTCAGGCAGTCTGTAACTGTTGGTGTTAGCAATCAAACATTCCTGAAGTCATACAGTTCTGTTCAGCTATACATCTTCATGTTTCAAAGTACATTAGGGAATGTATGCATATTTATACCCAGTTCATAGATTTTATTCTCCACTGAATACAATAGTTATAACTTGAAATCTAAAAAGGCAACATATCACACATCTTTTGGCTTCACAGAAAGGGATGAACAGTGCCTGTTGGTCCTATAAGCTAAAATGATTGCTAGGAGTTACTAATGCATTTTTGAAAAAAAATAACTATTTGTTCTTAAAATCTGCAAAATTCAGGAGTCTCCTTCTGAAATGACAGGCAAACAGATTCCAGCCATGTATGTTCTTGCTGTGTATAGCCTTGTTGCCTGACAACTACTTTATAAATATATTACAGAGTACATATTTTCATGTTTATACACAGTTAATTTTCTGATTTTGTTTTGCATCTAATGCCCCATTATTATTGCTGTATAAAGAAAAGCTGAACTATATATATGGATCTGGATGTGGATCAGGACAGGATATTCATCATTTCTACCCTGGACTGCAAAACATATGAAGTTACTCAAATCCATACATCATGTAAAACAAATGAAATGGGAATAAGTATTGTATTGCACTTTTAAACACAGCTTTTCAAATGCAACATTCTGAGGCCTAAAAATTGTGGAGCATGACTATCACTACAGTACTCCAGAACTGTTTGACTTACTTGGGATCAAGGGCTACACTTAACCTTAAAGTTGGCATGCTGAGAACTACATTTCAAAAAATAGGGCTTCATGAATATAGTCAAAAAGGATTGTTTTCATTTTTGTTTAATAACAAAATAAAAGATGGTCAATGGGGCTGTTAAACTCTGAAGATGATTCTGAAGATGTACTGATTTTTTTTTCCTCCGGCACAGCCCCTCTACTTTCATTAAAGCAACCTGAAGGATTTTTGGATAAACCTGGCAAAAGAATACCACTGCATCAAGGATTCTATGTTATTAAAATTACAGAACATTTAAAAATTATTTGTTTATGCTCAACCAATATCATTTTCTTGAAGGCACACAATTAATCAATCAATCAAAACTAGCTAGAATGTTGACAATAAATCAAGATAACAATACATGAAAATGCTGTTGTTTTTCAAGGGTATCATGCTCTGTGCCATTTGAATTCTGCTCTATCTGCATCTAAACAAAAATCATATACAGTATGTCCTATTTATAGGGCAATCAAAAATGTATATGTTGTGGCAATTATGCTTTTTCGGGGAATCAGTGGTGTCCTCCACATTTTTCCTTTCACTAATGATATAAAAACAGCCGTAATTTCTTTTAATGCCTTTAATAATAAACAGTAGTCTGATATTTAAATCTTGTGTATACAGTATTTTTTGTATGACCTTTCCCTTTTCTTGTGATCCGTTTAAGAATCATAAGGAAACAGAATTTTATTTATGTGAATGTGTTCAGTGAAATATCTATCTATCCTGTTCTCTGCACTCAAAATCATAGTTTTAATTTCATAAGAAAGGAATTCCACAAGCAAAAGCGGGGACGAAAAGGAAGAAAATTAATGGCTGAGAAGCAGTTCAACTCTTTTGTGCTTATAGCAGAGTAGAAACTGAATCATGCTGACATGTTCCAGTAATGAGAGGGGTTTGGAGTGGACATACCAAAACACCTACCCATTCAACATTCTTGCAGGGCAAAATTGACTATAAGATTCCTAGAGCATAATATATATATTAATGTGTATATAGTATTACATAAATAAAATAATATCTTCTGGAAGTCAGCACAGCATGCATTTTAAGACCTTAATGCCTTTGGTCATACTGTTAAAATGAAGTTCCCACATATTTGGAAGGTGACAGCTTAGAGAAGGCTGATTCAACCGATACACAGTGATAGTTTATAGTTGACAATAAGAATTGTGGGAAAAGACAGATTTTGATACAGGCTGCCATTCATTAGAAACTTTGAACTGTAGAAAAACTGAGTTAGTATGAAACATGAAGATTTGCAACTAGCTGAAAGTCTGCCTAATTTAATGAACAGTAATAAGTATTCATACTTTTATTATTGTTTTTATAATGATTATTTTTATATTTTATTTGATTGTTATATGCAATCCAGGGTCACTTCTAGTGAAAAGGGAGGGATCTAGTCTTGATGGAAAGTTAATGCTTCTATTGATCCCAGAGATTATTCATCTAGGCATAGATGGTGGCACTATTCAGAATAATAATGTTTAATTAGCACATACAAGTGCCTTGAAAAGTTGTGAGTAGGAATTATCACTTTTATTCATCCCCTTTTTAGGACAATGGAGGAAGAAGCTTGTGAATGAGAGATAGGTGTGTTTGCATATAGATTATGGTACATAAAGTTTTACGAAAACATTCCAAGTTCCATGAGAAAGTAGTGGAAATTAAAAAAAACCTGTATCATCATTTGGATTTTCTGAATTTCTGCATATCTTTGACATTTACAGCTACAATAATTGGAACCAAATGCTTTCTGAAATCAGTGATCATCTCTCATATTGCTTTGTACAAACCATGGCCCATCCTTCCAGGACAAGCTGCTTAAACTCAGTTACATTTGAGGGTTTTCTGGAATGAATGGCTTCTTTGGGGCCTCTAGTAATATTTCTATGATCCACAGAAACTTTGATTTGGCTATTTCAAAACACTAAATTTGTTTTTGGAGTTTGTTTGCAACTTTGAGATCAATCTTGTTACCTAACGCACTTGTGCTTTAGTTTCAGCTGAATGATTACGGGTCTGATATTCTCCCATAAAATTCTCTACAGAGCAGAATTCATGCATTTTTAATGATGGTAAGTCATTCAATTCTCAGGCAGCAAAACATCCGCAAATTATACTCCCATCCTTGACAGTTGGTATGAGATTCCTATTATGGAATGTAGTGTTTGGTTTCCACCAGAAATAATGATACCCATGTAACCCAAAAAAGTTCCACATGTGATTCATCCATAGAATATTCATCTAGAAGTCTGGAGGGTCATCCAGGAATGTTTTGGCAAATTTGACAAAAGCTTCAATGCTTTTTTATAGTGGGCTACTGCTTCTCTCTCGCCATTCTCTCATAAATCTAATTTTTATCCAATGAAAGTGATTTTAGTCTAGTGAAAGAAACCTGCAGATCCGTAGATATTATGCAGGTTTTTTGGGGGGGGGTGAGTGGGGTGATAATGGTGACAGTCTGGATAGTTTCATGCTGCATTATTAGTGTGTGTGTGTGTGTGTGTGTGTGTGTGTGTGTGTGTGTGTGTGTTGACATGGGTGGCTTATAATTAAAACATAAACACTACCCCAAAATTAAAAAAATAGAAATAGAAACCCATGCAAACAATATAAATGTTTTTAAAAATAAACAATTAAAAGCTATACAATACTGCACAATCACTAGGAGACACTCAAAATAGAAGAGCCATTTCATAGGCTTCACCTCGCTTTCTAATTCCCAAGCAAGATGACAAAGTCAAGTCTATATGAACTATGTTATTGTTAGTTGCGAAGTCGTCTCCGACCCATCGCGACCCCATAGACAACATTACTCCAGGTCTTCCTGTCCTCTACCATCTTCTGGAGTCCATTTAAGCTCACGCCTACTGCTTCAGTGACTCCATCCAGCCATCTCATTCTCTGTCATCCCGTTCTTCTATTGCCCTCAATCTTTCCAGCATTAGGCTCTTCTCCAGTGAGTCCTTCCTTCTCATTAGGTGGCCAAAGTACTTGAATTTCAACTTCAGGATCTGGTCTTCTAAAGAGCAGTCAGAGTTGATCGCTTCTAGGACTGACCAGTTTGAACGCCTTGCAGTCCAAAGGACTTGCAGGAGTCTTCTCCAGCACCATAGTTCAAAGGCCTCAATTCTTTGTTGCTCAGCCTTTCTTATGGTCCAACTTTCACATCCATACATTGCAACTGGGAAAACCATGGCCTTGACTATACGCACTTTTGTTGGCAGGGTGATATCTCTGCTTTTTAGTATGCTGTCTAGATTTGCCATAGCTTTCGTCCCCAGGAGCAAGCATCTTTTAATTTCTTGGCTGCAGTCCCCCTCTACGGTGATCTTGGAGCCCGGAAAAATCAAATCTGTCACTACCTCCATTTCTTTTCCATCTATTTGCCAGGAATTGAGAAGGCCGGATGTCATGATTTTGGTTTTCTTAATGTTGAGTTTCAAGCCAGCTTTTGCACTCTCCTTCTTCACCAGCATCAAGAGGCTCTTTAGTTCCTCTTCACTTTCTGCCATTAGAGTGGTATCATCTGTATATCTTAGGTAGTTGATATTTCTCCCGGCAATCTTAATTCCAACTTTTGATTCATCTAGCCCTGCCTTTCTCATGATGTGCTCTGCATATAAATTAAATAGGCAGGGCGACAGTATACAGCCTTGCTGGATTCCTTTCTCAATTTTGAACCAGTCAGTGGTTCTGTGTCCAGTTCTCACTGTTGCTTCTTGACCCTCATATAGGTTTCTCAAGAGACAAATAAGATGATCTGGTACTCCCATCTCTTTAAGAACTTGCCACAATTTGTTGTGATCCATACAATCAAAGCTTTAGCATAGTCAATGAAGTAGAAGTAGATGTTTTTCTGGAACTCCCTAGCTTTCTCCATGATCCAGCGTATGTTGGCAATTTGATCTCTAGTTCCTCTGCCTCTTCGAAATCCTGCTTGTACTTTTGGAAGTTCTTGATCCACATACTGCTGGAGTCTAGCTTTGTTCTATCCCAGCCTATTGCCGTTCTTGTTAAAGGTACAAGGACCAAACCTCTGATGATGCAATAGGCTGGAGACTTTGCAACAAAACAAACTCTTTTAATATGGTTGACAAACCTGTCAAATAGTCCAAAACATAAACAGCAAAACTCAAGTCCAAAGGAAACATGATGCAAACAGACAAGAAGTCACAAGCAAGATGAACAGAGAAGTCACAAGCAAGGCGAACAGACCAGGATTCCAAGAAGCCCTTTGCAAATGGTTGCCTTCAGCAACCAGCACTGCCCACACCTCCTCTCTTTATACAGCAATCCCAAGGTGTTGCCTCTCAGTGCCTTCTCCTTTTTCCCTGGAGTAGTCGCATTGACTGCTGCTGATTTACTCTTGCTAATTGACGACGGGAGCGTGCATCAATTAGCAAGTCCATCAGGTGTGATTCTTCCAAGTCTGACTCATTCTCCTCACACAGCTGATTTTCATCAGAAACACGACTGGAGGGCCCAGGCTCTGCATCAAACTGTGAGTTTTGTAATTCATCAGAGCCTCCCTCTGCCCTTGATGGCCCTTCAAATGCCTCCTCCACCTCCTCCTCAGATTTCTCAAACTCAGCTGTTGTGAGCACAGGCTGGCACAGAATCACAACAAGCTTGTAGGATTTTAAGCATAACTTTACTAGCATGTGAAATGAGTGCAATGGTACAATAGTTTGAACATTCTTTGGTATTGCCTTTCTTTGGAATTGGAATGTAAACTGACCTTTTCCAATCCTGTGGCCACTGTTGAGTTTTCCAAATTTGCACTTTTACTGCATCGTCTTTTAAGATTTTGAATAGCTCAGCTGGAATACTGTCATCTCCACTACCTTTGTTGTTGCTCAGATTTCCTAAGGCCCATTTCACTTCACATTCTAGGATGTCTGGCTCGAGGTCAGTGACTACCCCATTGTGGTTATCTGGGACATTAAGCTCGTTCTTGTATAGTTTTTCTGTGTAGTTTTGCCAAATCTTCTTAATCTCTTCTGCCTCTGTTAGGTCCCTGCCATTTTGGTCCTTTATCATGTCCATTTTTGCATGAAACTTTCCCTTTATATCTCCAATTTTCTTGAAGAGATCTCTGGTCCTCCCTACTCTATTGTTTTCTTCTATTTCTTTGCACTGTTCATTTAAGAAGGTATTCTTATCTCTTCTAGCTGTTCTCTGGAATTCTGCATTCAATTGGGTGTATCTTTCTCTTTCTCCCTTGCCTTTCGCTTCCCTTCTATCCTCAGCTATTTGCAAAGCTTCCTCAGACAGCCATTTTGCTTTCTTGCATTTCTTTTTCTTTGGGGTGGTTTTAGTTGCTACCTCTTGTACAATGTTGTGAACCTCCATCCATAGCTCTTCAGGCACTCTGTCTATCAGATCTAATTCCTTAAATCTATTTGTCACCTCTACTGTATATTCATCAGGAATATGATTTAGTTCATACCTGAGTGGCCTAGTGCTTTTCCCTACTTTCTTCAATTTAAGCCTAAATTTTGCAACGAGAAGCTCATGATCTGAGCCACAGTCAGCTCCTGGTCTTGTTTTTACTGACTGTATAGAGCTTCTCCATCTTTGGCTGCAGCACATAGTCAATCTGATTTCTGTGTTGACCATCTGTTGATGTCCATGTGTAGAGGCATCTCTTGGGTTGTTGGAAAAGAGTGTTTGTTATGACCATTTTATTCTCTTGACAAAATTCTATCAGCCTGTGCCCTGCTTCATTTTGTACTCCAAGGCCAAACTTGCCTGTTATTCCAGTTATCTTCTGGCTTCCTACTTAACATTCCAATCCCCCATGATAATAAGGACATCATTTTTTGGTGTTAATTCTATAAGGTGTTGTATGGCTTCATAGAACTAGTCAATCTCATCCTCTTCAGCACCAGTGGTTGGGGCATAGATTTGGACTACTGTGATATTGAATGGTTTGCCTTGGATTCGAACTGAGATAATTCTGTCATTTTGGGGATGACAGAATATCCCAGTATTGCTTTTCCTACTCTTTTATTGACTATGAAGGCTACTCCATTTCTTCTGAGAGATTCTTCCCACAGTAATATACCTGATGGTCATCTGAGTTAAATTCACCCATTCCTGTCCATTTTAGTTCGCTGATTCCTAAGATGTCGATGTTCAGTCTTGTCATCTCTTGTTTGACCACGTCTAGCTTGCCTTGATTCATGGATCTTACATTCCAGGTTCCTATGGAGAAAAGATCTTTACAGCATCAGACTTTTCTTTCACCACCAGATGCATCCACAGCTGAGTGTCCTTTTGGCTTTGGCCTAGTCGCTTCATTCTTTCTGGCGCTGCTAGTACTAGCCCTCTGCTCTTCCCTAGTAGCATATTGGACACCTTCCAACCTGAGGGGCTCATCTTCCAGCGTCGTATCTTTTTGCCTTTTGATACTGTCCATGGGGTTTTCATGGCAAAGATACTGGAGTGGGTTGCCACTTCCTTCTCCAGTGGATCACATTTTGTCAGAACTCTCTGCTATGACTTGTTCATCTTGGGTGGCCCTGCACTGCATAGCTCATAGCTTCATTGAGTTACACAAGCCCCTTCGCCACAATAAGGCAATAATCCATGAAGGAGATATGAAGTATAGTTAGATAGTATTAAGGGTATTACACATGGGACCATATCCTTTCTTCTATTCCTCTAATTTGTTTGGTGTTTAGAGTTGTTCTTCTTTGCATCTGAGAGAATTTGGAGTGCCTTCATTCAGTGGAGTCCAGCTAATCTATGAAAGAATGCAAAATTAACTGTCTTTTAAGGTGATCCAAATCCTGGAGTATTTGCTTTGCTTAAAAACACTTCCTCCCATTTCCTGTTGCTTTATTGAGAAAGGAAAGGAAAGGAAAGGAAAGGAAAGGAAAGGAAAGGAAAGGAAAGGAAAGGGGAAAGGAGAAAGGAAGACATCTAACTTTTTGGTAGTATTCCTTTGTTATATTCAAAAACCACTTAAGCAAAAATGCTAATATATCAACACTTTTCCAGCTGTGCACTTTCTGCAGCACCACTAATCATCATTACAGATGGTTTTAGTGGGAAAGAGTGCACAATAAATACATACCTAAGTCTTCAGAAATGAAATGCAGCCCCTCTGGAGCAAGAGGAGGAATATGAAGACTTGCCTAAGGTAGAATCCAGGAGGCAGAATGAGGTAGAAGTCACTGCCAATGAGAACACAAACCATTCACAAGCTCTGTTCAGCCACAATATTTCCAAAAGGAAAAAAAGGAAAGAAAAAAAAGAAAAACTATTCTTAAACAATCTGTTTTAGGGGGGAAAAAAGTCATCGCAGCTCTCCTAACAAGCTGATGTACATTCAATTAAGTCTAAAACTGACTTTAAATTGGTTCAGAGTCATGTTATGGAGATAACAAAGCCAAAGTCAATCCAACCAAATTGTCTGTGGTTTAGGATGCATCTGGTCAAAGGTTGGGTAACATTTTTACTGAGGACTTAATCTGTGGAGGTCTAACCATTCATATACAGAGATACACACACACACACACACACACACAAAATAATGTTTACATTTTCAGAGCTGAGAGTATTAGTTTTGCCATATCACTAAACAGCCGAAAGATTCACAAAGTCTATGCCAGTGTTTTCCAAAATTGGTAATTTTAAGATATGTGGACTTCAACTCCCTGAATTCCCTGGCCAGCATATTTATGCCGTATCAAGATTCTTAAATAGTTTACAATACAGAATTGACTTTTGACTGATTAAGCCCTTGGTCAAGTACACACACCTGTCCATTGATATATCACATCAACCACCTTGCTTATTTTAGCAATGTGGGCAACATTCATGCCATCATAGCGATGGATGAGGTCCTTAAGACATTTAGTACACACTTTTTCTCAGCGCAGGACTCCAAATTAAGAAACTTTAACAATTTTAACTGAAAATTGTCAGTGAATGTTTAGTGAAAATCAGTAGGAACAGGATTTTTCTATCATCCCTGATAATATACCAAGGATACCATTAGTTTCAACCAATAATGGAAAGGAAGGTATTAGAAACTCTAAAGGGAGTTTTATCCTGTCCTATAAAATTGAGTTGAACCTACCTCTAAACAGATTCCTTTAATATATATTCAATGTCCTAACCTTAAAATTATAATTTATTGTAAACAGGAATTTACAATAAACACCTTATGTCCTTCTTTATTGATTTTTGAGTATGCAGCATACCTCTATGCAGTGCATTTTTTGTAAAAAAAAAAAAAAAAGGTGCTGGAACTCACTCACGTCATACAACCCCCCTTGCCTACCCTACAAGTTTCCATCCAAAAAAGGTGCTGGAACTCTGTTCAAGGCATTCTGTGACAAAAAAAGCCCTACCTCTTGAGATTCTACCAGTGTCTTCTGATGGTGTCTGTTTAATGTCAAATCCAGATCAAAGAAACATGTACAAACACATAGTTAAGGACTTCTAGCAGATTTTTCAGAACTATAAGTGTGCATTAATGCTACATTTTGCTAAATCTTTCTTGGATGCTTTATTTTTTGCTACTTTTTAATTATTCTACTTGAAAAAAGAGGAATTTTTCTTTGTTTTTCTAAATCACTTTTTATTGCCCTGCTTCACTTCATCTTTTTCCTTCCTTTTAAAACAAAATGGGTGCAAAAGCATCTACAGCTTGTATATAATCATATCATGTTGGGGGTAATTGTCACATAATCATACAATGTTCATTTTCCCCCTTTTCCTTCTCTTCTCCTCTAGCTGGATGGTAGAAATGCATGAAATTCATTAGTGAGTTTGGCTCTGAAATTGGCACACCCAACTGCACATAAACACAAGGAATGGCTTGCACTTCCACTGTGTCTCTCCCTTTCTCTATTATTTTAATAAACATAAGCTTTTAAAAATATATGTCCCTTGCCATATTTTTAAAGGAATTTAATCTTTAAAAAGGGAGAGGAGACCTGTGGGAGAAGAACAAGACTAGCTTGTTCTTAGCTTCAATTGGAGCAGAGGAAAAACAGGAAAGGGGTAGGGAAAGGGATATATATATATATGGCAGTAATAAAAGTATCTGAACACCAGGATAAAAATCTTAAACCAAAAGTGTTTAATATACAAAAAGTACTAAGCTACTGCGCAAAACCGGAAGTCCCTGGTTCATGGCATTTTGATGGACAGGAAGGAACCCAGTTTTAATTAAGAGACACAGGTAATAGGACTGTTGTTTGGATCTTTTTAATAAAATTATTAGGGGAAATCCAAGAAAATAAACGTGATAGATCTGCAGAATTGGACAATAAGTGCATAAGTGCAGAACCAGAGAGGCATTGGTATTTCCACTGGCTGTCTACAATGTCTAAAATCACTGCAGTGATTGTTTCCAGTTAGCACCAGTGTTTTGTTTTTTTTTGTTTTGTTTTTTTTTTAAAAAAAGTGCTGGAACTCACACGTCATACAACCCACTTTGCCTACCCTACAAGGTTCCATCCAAAAAAGGTGCCAGAACTCTGTTCTGGGCATTCTATTACCAAAAAAAAGCCCTGGTTAGTACTATTTGAATTTTTTTCTGATATTTTAGTATACAGTGTGCTTTCTCCTCTTTTCACATGTTCTACTTATTCACTCTAGTATATATTTGTTTTCTGCCAACAGTGGTTACTAGAATTGGCCTCTATTATTTTTCCTTTCATAATATTTGCATTACAGTGCTCTTCCCCTAAATGTGGGATTGCATAAGAAAAAGGAAGAAGGAAAAGTGAATGCTGAGCAGGACATGTCAGCAGAAAGCCATAACTCAGCTCTATTTGTAAGCAACTTGTATAATAATGATTCACATCTCCCCAAATTTATCTGCTTTCTGTTCCTGAACTAATTTGCTAGTAAAGATAGGAGGAATGTTATTAGAAAACTGAGGTAGAACTCTGATGCGTAGGCATTTTAAAAAAACAACAACCCTCCATTGTGTCTTTACAATACCAATTAATTTCTCAATCTTCATTCTCATTCTCATTTCATATCTGTGCCTACAGTTCAACAATACACTGTATTCCAAGAAAAGTGCAATAATACAAAGCATAATTAACTTGTAGGAAACAAGATAAAATACAGTACAAATTAATAATAACTGATTGTGAAACTTCTTATGGGTTTAAAAATTCTTTGAGCTTGAATTAAAAGAAACAACAATGTTACAATAACTTCCTTTTGTAGCCAAAACATATAATATGCAAAAACTGCTCCTGAAACTGCAATTCCAAATGTAATTCAATTCCATCCCTAAGTTTTTGATCTAATTTCTATCTTGCTTCAATAATAATAGACTGTTAGAACTTTGATGCCAATACATGGTCCTGTATACTTTACTAATCTGTCACTACATTGCAAAAATTAGATTTTCACATGAGTTTAGAATGTGCTCTACTGCCCCACATGGTCTGTTGAGATAAACAGTTTCATAACAGAACAAGCTATTCTTTTTTCTTCTACCCTAAGGGCATCGATTGGTGCCTTATACTTCTGTAGTATTCTTCACAAGCATATCTTGACGTGCTCAATCGTCATTAAAATCAAATGAAATAAAAGGACATAAATTACAAAGGCAAATTGAAATCATTCTTTTAAGATTTGATTTAAAACATAAACAGCATAGCAGGAAAGGAATGTCATTTGCAATGGATTATGTCATGAAGTTTCCACACAGAAATTATTCAAATAGGGGATGGTGGTAGTTCAGATTCATATTCTGAATGTGGAATATATTAGAGAGTATTATTAGACTGACCTCTCTTTTGAAGTCAAACATAACCAAGTCATAAAAGGACTGGAGATTAGAGATCTAAGCACAGTACTTAGGAAACATTTGTTCATGGAGATGATTGTTGTATCTATCAATTGCTGACCTGACACAGAAAGGATTTATAAAAATTAATAGAGAAGTATTTTTACAGGTCTCTCTGGACTCACTGTGGAAGCATCATTTTTGCATTTTAACAATCAAATTGAGATTTGATGTCAGCATGTTCTTCATGTTATGATCACACCAAGAATGACTTAGAAAGATTCCTAGAGTACATTTAAAACTTGATGCTGCTTGAAGTTAATGCAGAATATCAATACAAAATGATGTAGATGTAGAAGCACCCCCCACTTCCACCACCCCCCAAAAGAATGTTAGTCCAGAATTGGTCTTAGGTATATGCTAAATACTCTATGGCATAGGATCACAGTTAAATTGGATGCTATGGTTATATTATCTGCATATAGGTTTTTATAGATTGCATATACTGGTTTTTTGATGTTCATTCCATTACATTCTCCAGGGTCAAAATGGATGTCAACTCACTTTACATGATGCAGCAATGATCTGTTATAAGGATTTTTATTTATATATTATCCTGCCTAAGAATCACTCTTTGTTTACACCTGATTTCTTCTATGACTTTCTGGACATAAGACACAAAATTTTACTTTTCTTCTTAAATCTATCTATCTATCTATCTATCTATCTATCTATCTATCTATCTATCTATCTATCTATCTATCATATATCTATTTTATGTCCAGAAAGTCATATCAGAAATCAAATGCAAACAAAGAGTGATTCTTTGTAACTCAAAAACAAACAAATCTTATTAAATACATACATACATACATACATACAAGTATTAAAAACAAACAAATGATTCCTGGGTGTATTCATATTAAACAGTTAAAAAGCATGAGCACCAGGAAATTTTACAAAACTACAAAAGTTTTAATTCAATAAAATACCAAGCTTTCGTTGGCAACTGCCAACATCGTCAGGGTACATTCTAGTCGATGGGGAAGCTCACTGATAGGATTTTACATCATAACAACAACCATCCTGTAGCTCACAAAGTCAGCTGTATTAGAACACTCTTTAAGAGAATAGACTCCCACTGCAACACAGCTAGAGCTAAAATAGAGGAAAGGAAACACCTTTTCCAGGTTTCCAGATGCAATGGCTACCCAATGAAATTTATCAAGCGCCATAGTATGCTATCCAGACCCCCAAATAGTTCACGGATGGAAGAACTACCACCACAGACGGTCCGTGTCAGCCTCCCTTATATCAGTAATGTTTTGGAGGCCACAGCTAGGTTGTTGGCACCCTACAATGTGAAGGTGGCACACAAACCTAACCAAACATTACGGTCTAAAATTATGAGACCTAAGGATCCACTCCCCACTGCAGAAAAATCAGGGATCATATATAAGATTGATTGCAGGGATTGCCCTAGCAATTACGTGGGAGAGACTTCAAAAAGAGTTAAGACTAGGATCTATGAGCACAGGCTGGCCATAAAAAGAGGGGAACAATATTCCCAAATCTGGACGCACATCGCAGAATCCGGACACAAATTTCATTTTGACAATGTGCGGGTGATTGCCAGTGATAATACAAAAGGGGGCCGGTTACTCAAGGAAGCCTGGCTTTCAGATGGGGAGTCCATTAATCGACATGTAGACCTATGCCCGGCACATGTAACACTGAGGGCATGGGATACGCATGGCCGACCATCCCGATGGAAACAATCTAGTGTCGTACCATGCCCCTAGAGAGAGAAACTATGGGTGAGATGAGCCCCCGCTACAACAACCCAGGAATGTCCAGGAAAAGAATACCTGACAGCTGGAAAACCTCCCGACTATGAGAGCAGGCAAGCGCTCGCAATGGACAATGAAGCCTATTGACTTTCTTATTTGGCGGAAATGGCAAAGATTTTGGCTTTTTTAAAGGATCAGTCACAAGAGAAGTTTTTTGCGGTATGGGAAAAATGGATAGATTTTATACAACATAAGTTGGATATAAAAATATTACTTAGTTTTTCAATAACTTATATATAAATCTTTTTTTTTTATTGAAAGTTTTATAAATTTTACAAAAAGACAAAAACAATACAAAACAAAAGACAACATATACAAAAAAGAAACTAAACATTACATATATATATATATATATATAAAAAAAAACCCATCCCCCACCTCTCACAAAAACCCTCCCTTCCCCCCCCTGAGCTTCCCAGAGCAGAATATAGGCTTAATTAAAAATTAAGAAATAAAAATAAAAAATTAAATTAAAAAATTTATATATATATATATATATATATATATAAAAATATCTATATATATATATAAAAATAAAACTTATAAAAAAGCTATGTGATATTTTTGTATACCCAATCTAAATTGTATAAATTTTATCCATTTGTCCCACACAGCAAGGAACTTCTCTTGCGTTTGTTGCTTTAAGAAAGCCGAAATCTTTGCCATTTCCGCCAGATAAGCTACTTTAAGAAACCATTCCTGCAATGTAGGCAAAGATTCCTTCTTCCAATATTGTCCTACTAACAGCCTAGCGGCTGTAATCAAATTTAACATCAATACAACCTCCTTTGTATCACAATCTGTAACAATGCCTAACAAACATAATTGCGGAGTAAATTTTACCCTCCTTCTAAAAATTCTCTGGATATTCCACCATATTTTGATCCAAAATGCTTTTATCTCTCTGCATGACCACCAAATATGATAATAGGAAGCATCCTTATAACCACATCTCCAACATTTAGGTTGTACGTCAGGGTACATAAGAGACATTTTTTGTGGATCAAGGTGCCATCTATAAAACATTTAATAAAAATTCTCCCTAAGGTTCTGTGCTTGTGTAAATTTGACATTTCTCACCCAAATGGTTTCCCAAATGTCCACTGAGACTGGGACACCAAAATTCTGCGCCCATCTAATCATACAATCTTTAATTAATTCCGTTTCTGAGTCCATTTCAACTAATACCCCATAAATTCTCTTGATATGGGTTTGTCTTTGATCCTTGACTTGCTTAATAAGATTTCCATCTTCTCTAAGAAAACCCAATTTACAATCCACCTTCCATTTATCTACTAGTTGCCTATATTGAAACCAAGAATAAATAATATTTTCTTGCGCTAAATCTTCCCGTATTCTTAACTGCCAGTTTTGCCCATCCCATCTAAGTAACTGACTATAAGACACCATGTCCATTTTTACTACTCTTTTTATTCCTTCTATCGCATGCCAAGGTATAGCCCATAATGGAACTTTAAAATCACTTTTATAATATTTTCTCCAAACCCTAAGTAAAGAAATTCTTAAAATATGAGATTTAAAGACCCAGTCCATTTTTTATTAAATATTAAATAGGCATGCCACCCATAAAGTAAATCCCATCCCTCTAAGTGAAGTATCTCAGGATTTGTCAAATTTACCCAATCACTAATTAGTGTTAAGACCACCGCATCATAATATAATTTCAAATTTGGTACCTTAAGTCCACCCCTCTCACGGAAGTCTTGCATAATTTTAAACTTAACCCTTGGCTTTTTCCCTGCCCAAATAAATTTATTAAAACCCTTCTGCCACTCACTTAAGTTAATCTCATTTTTCAAAATCGGTAGCATTTGAAACAAAAAAAGAAACTTGGGTAGAATATTCATTTTTATCACTGCAATTCTTCCCATGAGGGATAATTGCAACTTCTCCCAATTCTTCAAGTCCTTCTGTACCCTGAACCACAACCTTTCATAATTATTTTTAAATAATTTTACATTAGAAACAGACAACATCACCCCCAAATATTTTACCTTATTAACAATCTCAAAACCCGTCAAGTTATCCAAAATCTGCTTCTCCTGACTAGACATATTTTTAGGTAAGATTTTAGTCTTATTTACATTAATCTTGAAACCCGAAACCAAACCATAATGATGAATCAACTGTAATAAGTTTACTGCAGAATAATCAGGTTGCGACAAAGTAACACCCAAGTCATCCGCAAAAGCTCTCAACTTATATTCTTTTTTGTTAACTTCTATTCCTTTAATTTCCTGAGACTCTCGAATTTTGATCAATAATATTTCCAGTGTTAAAACAAACAACAATGGCGATAAAGGACACCCCTGTCTAGTACATTTCTCTATTGTAAAAACCTCCGACAAACCTCCATTAACAATAAGTTGTGCCATTTGTTTTTGATATATTACCGTAAGAGCTTGTAATATCTTTTCGCCAAAATTCATTTCTTCCATTACTCTTAGCATAAAATGCCAATTCAGTTGATCAAATGCTTTTTCAGCATCTAAAAATATGAGCCCTGCAGGAACTTGGTTGTTCTTATCTAAGTATTCTAATAAATTAATAATTTGTCTAACATTGTTTTTCATATACCTTCCTGTTATTAACCCTGATTGATCTTTATGCACAAGATGATGCACCACCCTCATAAGCCTATTTACCAAAATTTTTACAAATATCTTATAATCCACGTTTAAAAGAGATATAGGCCTATAATTTTTTGGTAAAGTAAGATCTTGATCATCCTTTGGAATCAATGATATAAAGGCACTACGCCATGAAGGAGGAATCTCTAAACCCTGTAAGATACCATTAAAAAGATCATTTAATGGTTGGATCATCTCCTCCATTAAAGCTTTATAATAAACCGCTGTTAACCCATCCGTACCCGGTGCTTTCCCTAGTTTCAATTGTTGAATTGCTGAGGCAATTTCCTCCTTAGTAATTAAACCATTAATTTCATGTTTCTGATCCTCAGTCAGTTTAGGAAAACTTGCCTCAGCTAGATATTTATTTATATCTAGCAGTTGCACATTAGTATATTTGTATAACTTTTGATAATAATCCAAAAAAGATTTTTTAATCAATTCCTTCTGAGAAACTAATTTACCCTTGTAATTTATTTTCTCTATTATTCTCTGTCTCTGTTTCTTTCTTAATTGATAAGCCAACCATCTCCCATGCTTATTAGCATTACAAAATGTATTTTGTTTCATAAACAATAAATTAGTTGCCGCTTGATCTGCTATCAACATATTAAATTGTGACCTTAGTAACTTTACAGATTCTTTAATACTTTCATCAGAAGGATTTAGAATCAAAGCCCTTTCTTTTGATTTAATTTCATCTTCAAGTTCTCTACGTTTCTGCATCTGCTTCCGATTATGACAATTATTCATTTTTATCAAAACACCACGCATAAATGCTTTACCTGCATCCCATACCATTGACATTGAAGTCCCCTTATACATGTTCAAAGCAAAATAGTCCTTTAAACACTCCTTTAACTTTTGAACATTCTTCTCTTGTCTGAACAAATTTTCATTAACTCTCCAGGATCTCCTTTCCTCTTTCTCTTGAGTCAGCTCCATCCAAACTGGGCTATGATCCGTCAGTGATCTAGGAAAAATCTTTACATTCTTTACTTTATTATACAAATCCGTAGTAATCAAAAAAAAGTCAATTCTTGAAAAAGATTGGTGTCTATCAGAAAAAAAAGTGAAATCTCTCTCCTCTTGATTACATTCCCGCCAATAATCCCTTAATTCCCAGTCTTCCTTCATATCAAAAAAAGCTTTAGGTAACCTTGCTTGTTTAAGAAAAGGAGAGGAACCTTTCTTGTCCCTTTGTATATCTAAGACACCATTCCAATCACCCATTAATACCACTGATCTATAGTCAAGCAATGTTATTTTTTGATGTAACTGCTTATAAAATTGTTCCTGTTGTTGATTTGGAGCATAAAGTCCCACTATAAGTACTTTCTTACCATATATACCAAGTTCAATCATCACATATCTCCCCTGGGGATCTGATTCTACCAGACAAGCTGGTAGGTTTTGTTTAACATATATAACAACTCCCCCTTTCTTCCCAGGAGCAGAAGATATAAAATGAGATCCCAAACGAGCATTGACTAAATATTTCTGATCTTTAAGTAAAATATGAGTTTCCTGTAAGCAAATAACATCATTGGTATGTTGCTTCAAATAATAAAAGATTTTTTTCCGTTTCTGAGGAGAATTCAATCCATTAACATTCCAGGTCAAAAACTTTGCCATCTCCCTTGGCACGCAGCCTGGAGAAGACACCATCAAGATCTGAAAGAGCTGCATGTGTTGCATAACTCTTGGGTCTTGCTCCTCCCACCGGCGATGATGCACTTCCAGAAGAATTCTCTTTAGGCTCTTTTTTACGTTGCTCCTTCTCTTTACGCTTATAAGCTGCACGAGTCATCCTCTGCTCTTTAACCTCCATCTGGCGTTGCCTTTCAGCTTGTATCATCCCAGCGGAAACCAAACCTAATGCCTCAGATTGCTGCTCGACTTCCTTGCCACTCGGAGATTTCTGACCAGATGGAGTTGAGCCTGCACCCAGGACCGAAGTATAAAACTCTCTAGCTTTGTCAACTGTATTCAATCTGTAGCGTGTCCCCACATGGTTCAAAACAATACCCATCGGAATTTCCCATCTAAATGGCATCAATCTAGCTTTGAGCTCATTGGTTAAAAAAGCGAAGTCTTTCCTGCTTCTTAAAATTTTAGATGGGATTTCCTTTAGAATGATAACATCTTGGGCAGCAATCTGAAATCTTTTGTTGTAAAAGGCTTGTATAATCTCATTCCGCAGGGACTTCTTCGTAAAATAAATCACCACATCTCTAGGCAAATTCTTCTGCTTAGCAATCCAGGAGTTAAGTCTATAAATTTTTTCCACTTCTCTATGTAATTCTCCTTTATCCATATCCAAGGCCACTGCCAGATCAGTAAGGACCACCTCCACCAAATCTTGATTCATATCTTCCTTGAGGCCTCTAATCCTCAGGGCATACTCCATCTGTCTGTACTGAAACATCAAAATATCTTCTTGTGAGGACTCCACCTTCCTTTCCACATCTTGAATTTTATCATCAAAGGAATCAACTTTGTTTTCCACTTCCTCAAGCCTTGCATCGAGCTTAACCACCACAGTAGCCAAGCCTGAAACTGCTGCAAGTATATCTTGTCGTAAATCATTATTATTTTCTTGCAATTTAGTCTTTATCCCCGTTATCTCTTCTTTAAGATCAGATTTAATTTCTGATTTAATCTGTGAGGCAAATTGCTTCATTTCCTCTCTCATTTGAACTACAATCTCTCCCATTATGCCTCTGACCTCTTGTGCTGAAAGTCCAGGCAGAGGGGGGGAGGGTGGTGGCTGAGCCGGTGGTACATGTTTAGATTGTTGTTGTAATTGTGCAGTGGAAGTTATAGGAGAAGAAACAACCTTAGGTATTGAAGCAGGCTGCTGTCTCTTTGAAGCCATTTTAAAAAGCGCAGTTCTCACTTCCCTTTCCCCTCCACACAAGAAGGGAGGAGGAAAGAAAAAGAAAAAGAATTTAAAAAGAGACAAACTATAGTCCTTGAAAATCCAGAGAAAATCCAAAGAATAAAAGATAAAAGAGCAAACAATTCAAAAGAAAAAATTCTAAGCCAAAAGCAAAAGCAAAAGCCAGTCCTTAAAAAGGGAAAGTAAAACAAAAGGGAAAGGAAAAAAAAAACTCCGACACTTTCAAAACGCCATCTTAAATCCTTTCACTAATATAACAAAGAAAAGGAGGGAAAATAATAAAAATCAAATAATAAAAAAATAAACACCTAAAATATATAACAAAAATCCTTTAAACTGCTCCGTCCGTTTAAAAATTACTCACCAAAATACTATAAACACAGAGATAGAAGCGGCGGTTTCTTTTGCTTCCTAGGAAGCAAAAACAGCTGGGAGGCGGAGCAGGAGCTCCGAGGGAACACTCCTTTCACCCCCTCTAGAAATAAATCCAGAGGGGGTTTAGGGGTTCTACCTCTATTCCTGCGTTCTCTGTCCCTTCCCTTTGCCCGGGAAGGGAATTCCGAGCCGCGGGCCAGCTGATGCGCGCTGTGCTCCGCGGCTCTGACACTTCCCCAGCTGGACGGCTAAAAGATAGCCGCCATCGCCGTCGCCTCGTACCGGAAGCTCTATATATAAATCTTAATATTTTATAGATTGTATTTTTTTTTCTTCTCTTTCCTTATATTTCTTATTTTTATTTTATCTTATTTTACTTCTTTTTTTTCTTATATATACTTCTTTTCTTCTTTCTTTTTTTCTTTTTCTTTTTAAGCATTTTTCTTTTTTAATATTTATGCTTTTATATATATATATATATATTATTGTTAATTATCTTATAAGCTTATGTAATGTATTTAGGTATATTTATGGTTTATATTTTTTTAATCTCTTTTTAAGATTTTTAGAAATTTTAATTAAGCCTATATTCAGCTCTGGGAAGGTTGGGGGGATGGAGTGGGAGGGTTGGGGTGGTTGGGTAGGGTTGTTTTTTGTTTTTTATCTTTTCTTTTCCTTATTTGTAAAAATTTTAAAAATTTTCAATAAAAAAAATGAGGCCTATTGACATTAAAGGTCTAACTTCCAAAGAACCAGACACTTCCCTATCCCACACGAGGCACTTAGAAGGGATGATACCTCATACATGCACCCAGACGCAATCCAATCAATATCTGAGGGACCCCTCCACCACCACCCCCACCACCCCTACCACCACCCCCACCTCCGTCTTTGCCTCAGAAGCACATGGATACCCCCAGAGAACAGGGAGACTGCGGAGTGACAAACATCCCCCGCGAGGAACAGCACCCCCCAGGAGTATGCAAAGGGGAGGGAATCAAGGACTGTATGACCCCCCCACCTTGGGGGTGTGCACACGCTCCAGAGGAATTAGAAAATTGTCAGACAGTAATGAAGAGACGATTAATGGACCGAGAGCTCAGCCAAACCCCCCATGTGCGGAAGAGGGGAGGAACCAGCTTGAGAAGATGACGGAGCAGACGTGCCCAAATGTACATCCTATGCCGGTGACCTGGTCGAGGCAGCGGAGATTAAGGGCTGACCCCCTTAACACCTTAGGAAGTGTTGCCAGTATGAGTGGTGAAAGGGGGAAAGTAAACATTGGAGAGGATAGCAGCTGTGGGGTTGATAAGTGTTCCGATGAGGGAGAGGGACTGGAGAATAGGAACCAAGGTGAGATACTTAGAGCAAAGCTCTGCAGTAGGAAGGATGACAACGGGAATGCAAATGACAGACAAAGAGGGGGAGAAGGTGGAGGGAAGTGTATTGAGGGGGAGCATCCCAGGGAGGAGTGTGGGAAGAGAGAACAGCTTGGGGAGGTAGAGTTTACGAGTGATCAAAAAAGGAAGGCAAAGTATCCCTCTGGGTTACGGTCATACGAGGAGGGGGGAATGGGCAGTAACACACACACAGGCAAGAAAAGTAAGGAAAATGCAAATAATGACATACAAGCCACAACTAAAGTCCAGATTGGCCGGCTGGGACCTATGACGCGATCTAGGAGCCGGGTGCAAACGGCGTCTCACCTATAAAAGAGCTTCCCCATCGACTAGAATGTACACTGACGATGTTGGCAGTTGCCAATGAAAGCTTGGTGTTTTATTGAATTAAAACTTTTGTAGTTTTGTAAAATTTCCTAGTGCTCATGCTTTTTAACTGTTTTTTTTATATATATATATAAATTGGCCCTAATCAGAAATGAACTTCACACAAAAAGATTCCTCCTAGACCGAATTAACAAAGATCTCCTCACACTCCACCTCAAACTCAGCAACAAGATCCACCCTGCACTTTGGGACAAATCCAAACAACTCGCCGTCTGGAGAGCCGAAACACAGACCACCCTCAAGACAGATACACACACCAACAAACTTCGAAGACTACAAGAATGCCAGAAACAAACCCCTCCTCCCTCACAGCCACACATGAAACAAACAGTGCATAACATCTCAGATAGGATCCTCACCAAAGCCGAAACCAATGTCCTTTCCAAAGGATTCAACTTTGCAGTCGCTCCCAAACACATCCCCACTGAAACCATTATATGTGGAGTTGAAACCAGCCTGACCAAAATCAACCCCGACGACGCTAACAGAATCAGACTCGAAATCACCAACATCCTCTGCACCAGCAAGCCACCCAAAAACAACTTACCCAAAGAGGAACAGACAGCACTACGTAACCTGAAAGAAGACATCAGCATAATAATCCTACCAGCAGACAAGGGCAACGCCACGGTGGTTATGAACTCATCTGACTACCAAACCAAATTAACCAACCTACTCCAAGACTCCACATACAAACCCCTAAATACAGATCTCACCACCTACCTGGAAAAAACCACCAGATCCAAAATAAAAGCCTCCCCCATTAGCAAAGAGATCCAGCAAAGAATCATTCTCAGAGAGAAATCATCCAGATGCCCCAAACTCTATGGTCTCCCCAAGATACACAAAGAAGGAACCCCACTCAGACCTATAGTCAGCTCCATAGGCTCACCTCTACAAAACCTAGCCAAATTTCTCGCCAAACAACTACAGCCCTATGCAGAATCCATCACCTCACACGTAAAAAAACTCATTCCAGTTTATAGAGATCATAAAGAAACAAAACTTACAGCCCAGCGACCTACTAGTGAGCTTCGATGTCATATCCCTCTTCACCCAAGTGCCTATCAAAGAAGCCTTGACAGCTATTCAAAACAAATATAACCCCCCCAAACACATCTTAGATCTGACCAACCACTGCCTATCCAACACATACTTCATCTATAATGGACAAAAATACAAACAAACAGAAGGAGCACCCATGGGATCACCCCTCTCACCTGTCATTGCCAACCTCTACATGGAACACTTTGAAACCCAAGCTCTAGAAAAATCGGATCACAAACCCAAACTCTGGCTCAGATACGTAGACGACACCTTCATAATCTGGCCACATGGGAAAGAAAAACTGGACAACTTCCTCACACACCTCAACAGCCTACACCCCAAAAGTTCACCATGGAAACAGAAGCTAACAACCAACTTCCCTTCCTGGATGTCTTAGTCTACAAGAAATCCAATAGCTCCCTAGGACACACCATCTACCAGAAGAAAACACACACAAACCGCTATCTGCACGCTCTCTCACACCACCACCCAGCACAGATCAACTCTGTAGCCAAGACACTCATCTCCAGAACAAAACGCTTAGCTGACGAACAACACCTAAAACCCGAACTACACACTCTCACCAATGTACTAACATCCAATGGATTCCATAGAAATAAGATTACAAACCTAATCCAAAAAGAAACCCCCACTAAAATCCAAGACAAAGAACAAGAAAACGGCAAAGCCCTCCTCCCATACATAAAAGGCACCACAGACAGAATCAGTAAGATCCTCCATAAACACAACATCAAAACAGCATTCTGCACAAACAGAAAAATATCCACCATCCTTAGAAACCCCAAAGATAAAATTGAATTAGAAAATCAAGGAGTATACGAAATCCCATGCACCACTTGTCCCACCACATACACCGGACAAACCAACAGAAGAATAAGTGCACGCATTGAAGAACATAAGAACTCAGTCAAAAAAGAGGAACCAACATCTTCCCTGGTCCAACACCTTAAAGCCACAGGACATGAAATTGACTTTAAAAATACCAGAACCATTGCCAAAAGTGAACATTTTAATAACAGAATAATCAGAGAAGCCATCGAGATAGAAAAACGCCCACACAGCATGAACAAGCGAGATGATACCTCCCGCCTACCAGCCATTTGGAAACCCGCCCTTATTGACAAACGACTCCCTAACACAAAAAATGATACCAGACCCACACTCACAAAAACCACACAGGATGTCACCACCACACATCCACGCAAAAAACAAACCCAAAGCCACACCGATGATGAGGCACGACCACAAACCAGAAGCCAGACCACAGCTGCATCATTAGCCACTTTAAACCCCTCCAATCCATACATGAAGCAAACTGACACCCTCCATGAAGAGGAGGCACGACCACGAACGCGAAGCCAAAAAATAGCAAGGCAGCCCAAAATCTTAAACCCCTCTGCAACTCAGACTAACCTGAGCACAACCAAACAGAACACTCCCCCAGCCAATCAGAGCACAGCCAACCCCCAGCCAATCAGAGCACAGCCAACCCCCCAGCCAATCAGAGCACAGCCAAGCCCCTAACCAATCAGAACACACCTCCACCCAATCAGAACACAGCCAAACTCCCACCCAATCAGTTCATACCCCCACTGGCAGTTAAAAGGAAGAAACAGCTAAGACCACACATTGCTGCTCGAAGCACGAAGATGAAAACACCAGCCTGAAGATGACGAATGGGACTTCATCGAAACGTCGCCAAGACACTTCCAATTTTACGCGGGAGAAAATCCGAACAACCAAAGACCTACATATATATATATATATATATAATATGTGTGTGTGTTGTTGTGTGTTGTGTGTGTGTGTGTTTGTGTGTGTGTTATATATATATATATATATATATATATATATATATATATATATGCTGGAAAATTTGCATAAAAATACGACTCCTGGGCATGTCTATGGTACAAATAAAATACGAACACCAGGAGAGTATAAATATAAAAATATACTTTACTAAAAGCTGCCAAGCTTTCGTTTGGAAACTCCAAACATCATCAGGGCTAAGGAGCCAGTAAACAATGATGACTTAAATGGGTTTTGCCGGCATCTGCACCCGGCTCATGGACCGCGTCACCGGTCCCGGCTGGTTAATTAGTGTTCCAGATGTTTCTTTGTTACTCTCCTTACGCTTCCTTCTATGGTTCTTCCGGATTATTCCTTCCACTATCTCATTACTGGTATTCATCTCCTCCACCACCCCTTTATCCTTATTTCCTTCCATAGCACTGACCCCCCTTCCCTTTTTGTTTTCATTCTCCACCCTGGGGGCATCTGTTTCTCCTCTATCAGTGTTACAAGCTTCCCTGGGCTCACCGACGCTCCCACACACACACGCTTTTCCCAATCCCTGCTCCACACCCTTTCTTCTCACTCTTCCACTGTCATGAGTAACACGCCCGATCAACACCAATACCACTCTAATGAACGTCTGAGGAGGCTACCACTGTCAAACACACGTAATCATCCACTGATGGAAGACCTCCCCCTCCCCCAATATCATCATGATAGACCCCCACCCCCAGAACTTAACAACAACTGTGGAGAGTGTGGAAGATCCAGCATGAGGAGCCTGCAGCCTGACGCTGTGGGTAGAGGGGAGAAGAAGAACGAAAGCATGGCTCGATTGCCTAGGCATACGGTGAAAGGGAGAGACACGGAATTCTGCCTGGATTCCCTGCAGACAAGGAATACCCCCACCAACAATACAGCCCCCTCCCGGGACGAACACTTTGAAGTCCCCCCAAAGACGAGCACAGAAGAGGGGAGTGAGAACGCAGGGAATCAGAATGCAGAGATCTGGAGACCTAGTGTCCGCCTGAATACTGTTCCTAACAGAAATGGGGAAGAGCGTGCAATAGGGAGGAGGGATGAATTGAGAAATGGGGTAAGCACCCGATCACGCAGCAAACAAATGGAACGGTGGAGAACTGTCGACACGAAGATTGCCAGGACAGAGGAGGAGGGCATAGACCCCCAAATATGTAACACCCGTATGAAAGTTACTCATGACAGTGGAAGAGTGAGAAGAAAGGGTGTGGAGCAGGGATTGGGAAAAGCGTGTGTGTGGGGGAGCGTCGGTGAGCCCAGGGAAGCTTGTAACACTGATAGAGGAGAAACAGATGCCCCCAGGGTGGAGAATGAAAACAAAAAGGGAAGGAGGGTCATTGCTATGGAAGGAAATAAGGATAAAGGGGTGGTGGAGGAGATGAATACCAGTAATGAGATAGTGGAAGGAATGATCCAGAAGAACCATAGAAGGAAGCGTAAGGAGAGTAATAAAGAAACATCTGGAACACTAATTAACTGGCCGGGACCGGTGACGCGGTCCATGAGCCGGGTGCAGATGCCGGCAAAACCCATTTAAGTCATCATTGTTTACTGGCTCCTTAGCCCTGATGATGTTTGGAGTTTCCAAACGAAAGCTTGGCAGCTTTTAGTAAAGTATATTTTTATATTTATACTCTCCTGGTGTTCGTATTTTATTTGTACCATATATTATATATATATATATATATTATATATATATATATATATATATATATATATATATATATTATATGTTTTCTGAGGTTTTCGCGGGTATTTGTATATAGGTCTTTGGTTGTTCGGGTTTTCCCCGCGTAAAATTGGAAGTGTCTTGGCAACGTTTCGACGAAGTCACATTCGTCATCTTCAGGCTGGTGTTTTTAGCTTCTTGCTTTGAGCAGCAATGTGTGGTTTTAGCTGTTTCCAATCAGTTCATACCCTCACTGGCAGTTAAAAGGAAGAAACAGCTAAAACCACACATTGCTGCTCAAAGCAAGAAGCTAAAAACACCAGCCTGAAGATGACGAATGTGACTTCGTCGAAACGTTGCCAAGACACTTCCAATTTTACGCGGGAGAAAACCCGAACAACCAAAGACCTATATATATATATATATATATATATATATATATATATATATATATATATATATATATATATGTAGGTCTTTGGTTATTCGGACTTTCCCCCGCGTAAAATTGGAAGTGTCTTGGCGACATTTCGACGAAGTCCCATTCGTCATCTTCATTGCTCCTCAAAGCACGAAGCTGAAAACACCAGCCTGAAGATGACGAATGGGACTTCGTCGAAACATCGCCAAGACACTTCCAATTTTACGCGGGAGAAAACCCGAATAACCAAATACATACAAACACCTGCGAAAACCTCAGAATATATATATTCATACAGTAAGATCTGTTTATCTTAGATATTGGTGGCTGATTTCCTACAGTGCTGCTTACTTCCTGATAACACCCAAAGAGATATTGTTTGATTAGCTATCACTGATGACCTGAAACATTGACATCTCTACATTACTGAAATGTAAAAGAAAGAATGCCAGAGGACTAAAAGGCTAAGGGAATGAAATATGTGCCACTCAGGAGCAAATAATTCAGAAAACTTGTTCCTTATTTGGAGATGAGTTATTCATTACCTCTGAAATCATATCAACCAAGGATGGAGAATTTTTGGAATTCCAGATGTTGTGCGCCAATACCTATAAAATATATTTTCAGAATGCCTGCTTTTACAATATTGATTCCCATACTTCTGATTGTACACATAACACAAACAAAATACAGAGACAAGTGCTGTGATACTTTTTGGCACTGCCAGTTAGTGCTGGGGAAGTGTTGGTCTATATGAATTTATTATTTAAAATCTGTGATGGATGTTGATATATTCTTGGTGTTTTCTCTGAATCTGTTTTTATATCTTGGCACTTAAAAAATTATCTTCTGCTGCATACAGTATTAAATTAATTTGTTTTCCATTGCATGCCTAGTTGTATTCTTTTTATACAAAGAATTTCTGATTGAGTTGGAAATAACTGAAGGGGAGAAAATACCCCCATAATTTCATTTTTCTCCTGCAAAGGAATGACAACAAAAGGAAGTAAGGTTTTACAGCCCACTGGTATAAAAAATGCTCAATGATCCTTTATAAAATATTAGTTCTAGTTAAAGGGGGGAGAGAGTATACATCTACCGGGTGACCTTTGAAGGAAAGAATGAGAGAGACCACTTATCATCATCCTTTCATAGTGACCTCTATTTCTGGAATTCTTTTGTAATAGCATAAAGTTTTGTGAATGTTGTCTTAAGTCAATGACAGCACCTATTATCTCCTCCTCCCAAAAGCAAAGCATGTTCATACTTGGTTAGTATTTAAAGGAGAGATCACCAGAAATCCCAGGACTTTAGCCTAAACAGGGAAAATACAAGCTGGCAATTCCAAACCCTTCTTACACTTTTTTCAAGAAAACTGCATGAGCATGTCCACATAGTCACGAAGAGTCGAGCTGAATTCCCCAGAGTCTTTATTTTTACTGTACAAGCTGGATACTGAGCTTGAGGGAATGAGAAACATGAAGGATATTTCAGCCGCCTGAATTTCTTTCCTTTACAAATTTTGGCTGTTTCCATCTGTTCTTTCTTCACTTGTTCTGTCTATTAAATTTTTCCAAGTAGCCATATATAGGCTTCCTATTTCAATGATATTTGGGATGATAGGGAAATATTCTGTGGTATTAGACATGATGCATACATTTTATGTGTGTTTTATAAGCACCAATTTACAGATAAATTCATGTATAACAAACTAATGAAAAAACACCTATCTTTATAGTGAGGAAAATAATCCAAAATCATAGAACATTAAACAGTGATAATTTCCAGCTTTATATTTAAACACTAAAATAACTTACACTAAAATAATTAAAGTAATATGTGTATTAATATTACATAACTTAACTTTAATTTAGTTCAATCTCATAATGACTGGCAGACAACGCTTTATCGAATAAAGTTATTTTAAAGTTGTGGTGATACGGTTCTTCTTTCTGAAATCAATAATTGTGTGATTTTGCAACATAACTGCATCCCTTGCCTCTCTCCCCTGCCAAAAATTTACAAGCTTTTCTCTGTGGCTTGTCTGAAAGTAACATCACCATAAACAAGCAACTTTATATGACTTATCTTCATTATGTCTGCCTTGCAAAGGACACTTTCTGCTTTATTTTGTTTCCCAAAAGAGCTAAATTATTTAAAAAAAAGAAAGAAAAGGAGCATTTTCCTGAGTAGTTGCAGGTCACTCTGGATCAGCAAGGTTTAACTTTAGTGTGTTGTAATGAAATATTAATACTGAGTCAGTGTGTTTATTTCTCCAAGCATCTGGAGCCCCTGAGTGTTTATGTGCCAAGATTAGTAAAAAGTATATTCATGCATAACTGGGTTGTACATAGAGAGTCCAAGATTTCAGTACTCAAAGAATGTCCATGGAATTGAACAGAACATCTGTCTTTGTGCTATCCTAATTGAATGATCAGGAATGGTCCTTAGAGAATTGATCTCATACTACAGTACAATATACTGTCGAGGTGCTAATAACAGCAGCATTTCTTTAAAGGCAATTCACGTAATTCAGGAATTAACATTTTCAAAAGATTTTTCTCCATTTTCCAGTCACTAGCTTGTTTTACTTCACCACTATAACCGTAATCCCCCAAAATATCAGTTGATAAACAAAAGAACATTTGGTGGGGAACCAATGAAATAATCAAATTTGTCTCTTCCACAACTTAGAATTCCCACAAATAAATTGAAGTCAACTTATATTTTCAGAAATCTTTTAGTTTTGATAAGTGACTCTAAATTTCCAGTATTGTCAGTGGAGATAGGCAAATAATCGCTTGAAGGGATAATTTATGAGGTTTTTTTAGATTAAAACACTTAAGATTTACATGAAAACTTATAGCTGCAGTGAAATTACAGCAGTTCATCCATCCCTAAGCCAAATAAGCCCTGGTTTCAAAATGTATAGGCTTCTCTGGATAATGATGATTTGTTCTACGTGGCTCAGAGATTAAAAACTGCCCTCCTAAATTTCCAAAAATTCCAAATTTAGGAGAGGAACAAGTTTTGCTCTCCCATTTAACAAAACAAAATAAATTATCCTATGGTTGTAATACAACATACTTAAAAAACGTTTTTAAAAAACCCCACACAGATGTATTTTTAAAAATGTTGCTTAGAGATCAAGTATATTTCATGCATAAACAGGTAATCAGAGTCGTAACCGAAAAGAGAACCAAATATATAAACTGATTTTTTTAAGGACTAGATGGGATGTTTATTTGTTTATTTCTTTAATAATGACAAAAGTTGGATACATCTGGATTACTGAGGTCCAGGTTGTACTCATTCACATCCAGTCTAGACTGGCTAATTGAGCAAGTGTCCAAACTTTAAGAACTGGAAGCAACTGGATTTGCATTCCAAAGGTTTAGAAAGGAAGGGCAAGAAAAGCAGCTCAGGGAATATAATTGGAAAGGGATGCTGCAGTAACTTTCAGTCCAGCTTGTGAGGAGGTCCATTTCCCCTGTTCCCATCACAGTGGAAAGAATTCTTGTCTCTTGGCTGTGAATTTCTCTCACATGCTCTATGCACTGGTGCCATCAAACTTTTATTGTTATTCACAACCCCAAAAAGGATGAGTCACAAAACAGAGGTCCTGGCCTTGCTGCCTTTACTGTCTGTCTGGATTTCCTTGTTATCCTTTTCCATCTGGCAACCGTAATCAAATGCTAAAAGAACAAGTGCTACTCAAAAAGAAACACAAGCTGTTGAGCCAGTTTGGCTCCATTACATATAGGAAACTGTTTGCAACAGGAGCATTTTTCCACCACACTGGGTCCAAACAAGCCTTAGAATATTAAATCCCCAATAGAAAGAAGTTAGAGAGGAATTAAGAATCAGTAGCTAGCAAATCTACACACACACACACACACACACAGAGAGAGAGAGAGAGAGAGAGAGAGAGAGAGAGAGAGAGAGAGAGAGAGAGAGAGAGAGAGAGAGAGAGAGAGAGAGAGACTACTAAACCATGCAGCTTTTGTCTGCCTCTGTGAAAAAGACCAATAATGTGCAGACATTGAAAATCAGAAATCTTTGGTCTGAATGTTCCTTCTGCCATGAATGCACCGAGTAACTCTTAGGCAAAGTTTTCTTAGCTTCAGTTTCCCTAACTGCAATATAGGCATCTATTCATATTGAAAGACTGTTGCAAGATTTTAGCTAGGTCATGATGCACTTTGAAAGCAAAACTGAGCAGAAACATTTGACTCATCATCTGCAGTTGTTTGTGAAAGCAGGAAACTGTTTATAGGTCGAAACAGAAAAGGGAAGTCAATCAGGACAAATTTTCTGGATCCAAAATTTTCTTGTTGCCAAAGGAACAAAATATGTGCCAGTTCTGAAGTGGGTTTATTTCTCTCCCCTTCTACTGTAAGTTCAGAGAAAATGAAAAACAGGATGAAATCAGATCTGACAGGTTTGTCTATCCCTGGAGAGAAGAGATTAGAAGAATCACACAGTAGTCAAATAGAGCAATAGGTGAAAATTATCAAGTGTGTGCTTGGAGCCACCTTCCCAAAAGGTCAAAGTTTGAACGGCTTTTTTAGTTGGGGAGACTTTGGGGGAGACCAATAGTTTTGGGTGCCACACATAGAGGGAATCTTATCCAAATCAATATTTGAAATTACCAAAATTGATACTTTTTATTCTAGGCAATAAAACTAATCAGGTAAAATAAAATCCCAAGGATTATTTCATATCATAAGTCTCATTTACTAGGACATTGATTTAAGTGGAGAAAAAAATGACATTGACATAATATGCAGTGAGAAAAAGAGGCGGCACTTCAATAAATGCTCTGACCCAAGCCTCTTGGAGTATTAAAAAATAGGGAGGGGAGATGGCTTACAAAGCATGATGAAGGTTTAATGATAGATACTGAGAACACTGAACTTGTAAGGACTAGTAGAACATTCAAAATAAAATATGATTGAGTGCCACAACATGCAGTGATCTGTGCATCTTTCTTTGATAGGTGATAAATTTATCATGCTTTTTCAATGAATTTTAGCTAACAGAAGCCAGCTTGGTCCAATGGTTAAAGTACCAGGATAGAAACCAGGAGACTGTGAGTTCTAATCCCCCTTTAGGCATGAAAGCCAACTGAATGACTTTGGGCCAATCACGCTCTCTCTCTCAGCCCACTTCACAGGATTGTCACTGTGAGAAAAATAGGAGAAGACAGTATTAGGTATGTTCACCACCTTGTTTATAAAGATAGTAAAGGTAGGATAAAAAAGATCTTAAAAATTCTAGTTGGCTCCTGATCCAAAAGAATCCTTGTTTTATTCCTAAAACTGAATGTTCTAACTGCATTCAAATTCCTCAAATTTCAGCAAGACTTATCTTAGTTCTAGCTAAACTAAGAATTGAAAATGTGTGTTTGGGTGTGTAGGGGGAATATGATTAACCAATGTAATCCTCCCCTCCAAGTGTTAGAATTTTTGTTTTTCCACACACTGGATAAAAAAACAAACAGACTACTATGTCTCTTTAAGATTCTTTGGAGAAGCCCAGGAGATTATCTTCACATAAACATTAGCAAAAGAAGCAATGAATTTGCCCACTCCACCACAAAAAGGGGAGGGGGGAGAAAAGAAATTAGATAAGACATAATAGTCCCATAATAAAACTATAAAAGCCAGAGACTGCTTCAGGCATTTGACATGCATCTTGGCACTTTTAATGAGGAAGAACAAAATTCTTCAAGAGCTTCTCCACTGTCTTTCTCTCTTGGTGTTGTGTGTGCATGTTTGCAGAGAGAAAGGAGAAAGAAAAAGCTATGACAATGCAAAAGGGAGCGGAATATACTAGTATGTACAAGCACACACACACATACACCTATTCTCAAGGGTTGTTGTAAATCTCATTGACTGGGTTAAACCCACTTCAATCCTCACACTGCTTTAAGCATGTGGTATTCCCTTTGGTATGTGGAAGATTGTGGTGGTAAATGAAGTAGAACAAGAACTGCAATATCAAGGGATTGGATGGTTGTCTTTACAATCACAGAGCACTGGAGAATTTTCCCACTGTTCTCTTCAGTCTGTCCTGACAAATCCAACCAGCATATAAAACTAATATTTTATGTGTATCTATTTTGGGTGACAATACCAGAAATGAGTGAGGGAAATCTTTCTACACAAAATTAATTTCTGAATATGACAACAAAAATGAATGAGAATCTAGAGCAGCAAAGAAAGCAGAAAATAATTTTAAGAAATTCATGTAATTTGAAAGATGATATTTGTTTCCTTTAATGAACATGTTGCTCAATTATTTCCTCCCTTCCTTCCTTCCTTCCTTCCCTTAAATGTCTCTGCAGGTTAAAAAATAATCCTGAAAACACTTGCATATCATATTATGTGAGAAAGTAGAGAGTTATATCTACAATGTCTTTAGCTTCTTTTCAAAATAAAAATCAGGATAATCAAACCAATGAGCAAGGAAGATGATGAATTCTCTTTGCTGGATGAGCCATCTCTCTGGAAATGTTAATCAGATTCCTGCAATGTGAAGTAGGGAGGGTAATTTCTGCAATGAGAAAGGAACTTGATTGCCTAAATCATCCCTACCAATTCTATGAATTTAAGTGGAGAATTACATTGCAAATATAATTGTTTCCTGATACCATACTGGTTCCCCATTAGGTTGCCATTTGCCCTATAATGGAAAATTAACATGTATCTATATGTTTGCCCTTTATAAGTCAAACAGACACTTCAAGAAAAAGTAAATAATGCAAGAAGAAAAAGTTAAGACTGACGACATGGCTCCCCAGCACAATATATTTTCAATGGAAATTTCAGCACAGATCAACATCTGTTCTGAGTGTTAATAATTCTGGGTAAATGATACTCAAAGACCTTGCTATTTTTAATGTGTTTTCATTGTGCTACATTGAGATTTCCAAATAAAAAAGAAAGCTTAAAGATGCTATTTTTTCTTACAATGAACAATAGCTTTTTTTTAGTAAAGCATAGACAAGAAAAAAGAAAGTATAAATTAAGTGAAATGCACACAGAATGGTACATGAATAGTCTGCATTTTCTTTGGTAATAGTGTATTGGCTTTACATACCACATTTTATTAAAGAAAAAAAATGAAAATTCATTGGACTATTAAACACTCAGCTTTGACATTTAATTTCCATCCACACAGTAAAAACACAGTAAAAGTGCTAAAATGAAAATAACAGCTCAGATACATTCTCTCTGTCTCAGAGTCTCTTTTGCCTCTTCTGGTTTGAAACCAATTACTTACATGAGTCAAAATCCGTCTGGCCACCTGATTTAGCATTCCTTCCAGAACAAATGGGTCAGAACTTGGCAAATGCCCTTTGGAGCACCGTCTTCTTTCCTAAACACAATGGCATTGCTTTTTAAAGCAAATGAAATAAGTTTCCCTTTTGGCTGGCACGAACTCGAGTCCAGATGCAGGGCTTTGGCCCAAAGAAAGCACTCAGCACATGATGAAAATACTAAGGAGGGTGGTTGATGTTTCCTGGCTTTCCTGAGAAATCTTAAAGAACTTGGGAGCCTCTGCTATTTCATGTTTCCTTTCCCTTCAGATTTAATAGGAAGAAAAACAATAGGTGCATGAATACAACAAAGCCTGGAATAGAGAGCTGCCTAATCAAAACCACTCATTAATATAAAAAAAGGCAAGGAACTCAAAATTACATTTTGCTCATCAACTAAGAAAGTCTATTTAATCAAGCTTTGTCTTAAGTCCAAGAGACATCTGATACAGACATTTAATAATTTGTCATGTGGAGAGAAATTTTAAGGAGGCTATATAATATTATATTTGTGAGGAACTGGTACACATTTACAAAGCAATGTAATGTGCTCACCATGTTCACCTAAGAAAGATACAACAACTCCAGGACCATTGAGGATCTAATTGGCAATGTGGAACAATGAGTTTGGGATAAACAAATACAACTCAGAGTTATCAATCAAATTTACAGTTTTTCAAAGGCTTATGGCAAAGGAAAACTCAAGTTATACCAGAGCAAATGTATCTATGAATGTACTGAATTGATTTAAAGAAGATATGGACGATGTGACTCCAAGAAACATGAAATCCTATTTATCCCTTTAAGCCCGGGCCAAAAAAATAATGTACATGGGCAGTAAACCTATTAAAATTAATTGGCTTAAATTAGGCTTTTGGGCAATGAGACAAGCATATTGCTGATGTTATTGTTGTTGCTATTGTTGTTATAAACAAAATATAATTGTTGTCCTAACACTGCCTTCCAGCTGCAACTTCCCAGTTTCTTTGTCCCAACTGTGTCTACTTTTAGGAGAGCAGTGCCTGATATGCTGCTCCCAGGCATAGGTCTTCAGCATACAATAAATCATAGAAACCAGAGGCCACACAGATGATAAAGATTCGAAAGACCTGTGGAGATTATATATTCCCACTTTCAGCCCAGTTCCAGAACTCACCACTACAACATCTGTGAAACATGGCTATCTAGCCTTTGTGTTATTTTTCTCTCAATATTTATTGCCTTTCTATACTATGTTAACCTGTTTCACTACTGTACACCAGAATTGTGATAGTCAGTCAGTATGCCCTACACATTTAATAAATAAATAATTTGTCCTATTTTCTTGCATAGCAATAGTGACTTGAGAGCACAGCTCTTCCCTCAAAAAGAAGATAACACAGAAAAAGCTCAATTGCTTTATTTAGAATATTTGCTTAGAATATTTATCAGAAGCGCCACTGGAGTATCAGCTCCAAATCTGCTTATATTAGCATTTTTGTCAATGGTGGGCTTTTTTATCATTGGTGTTTGTGCATATCTATTTTTCAATTGATGTTTGCATCTATACACTTCCAGCAGTTAGCAAACCTTTGTTCAGCACTAAGTGCAACTTAATTATACTAAGGAATAAATATTAATTGGACATAAATTTATTTTTTAACTCAACTCAAAATACAACTGGTCACAATGTGGTTCCAAGGGCTTCTTATTATACCTCATAAGCAATTTTATCAGGAGATACACTCTTAAGCCTTTGGCCTAGCTTCATCATCCCTACTTACAAAACCAACTTTTATCAACAAACCTGATCTTAATTTTTCCTAACTCTAATTATAATCTCCCTTAATTTTCTCTGTTTATACAAGAGTATGCACCAAACATTTGCCCACCATACCTCCAGGCTCAAGTTAAGTGCATAATTACTTATACCACGCAATACACACGCGCGCACACACACACCCCTACACATGGAGACATTTGCAGGAAGGACTGGGAGCAAATGATATTATGCTCCAGGAACTAAACTTGTATCATTTACATGCATCTTTTACATTATAACAATACTATGGTGACATATGTTCTCAATTTACCCAACTTCTGTTGCTATTATGCAACCCTTCCCCAATTAGTCCAGAAAAGTGATGTTTCATTTATACTTCTACCATAGACCATTCATATTGCCCTGAGCAATCAATCTTCAAGTCCAGATTCATGCAAAATGTTTTGTAATTCAAGCTAATTAACTATAGAATTTGTTTTTTTGTAAATTAGCAAACATATATAATGAACTTACAATTCCAAATTCTTAATAGTTGCTAATGAGCAAAATCCTGGTTTGCACAGCCTATAACCCATTGAAAAGTCACAAAGAACTTTCCAAATTTTACTCATTGGCAGCTGCCATTTTCTTTCAAATTTTTGATAAACACCTTTGCAAGGACATTTAACACACTTAACTATTGTTGGTTTTGTATTGAGTCTTGCTATCTTTTCCTTTGTAAAGAACAATAATGACAAATGTACTTCCAACTGGACACTAACATTTAGAGATTTTTAAATCCTTACTATATTATTATCATGTCCATACATATAGTATTTCAAAACTGTTCCTTCCAGTATTCTGTCATATCAGTTTTATCCAAAATGATTGCATTGTTTTATATTTAATTTCAGTCACGACGCAGGACCTTAGAGGGTCTTGTTAGTCTAGCCTTTTAAAAAAAGTCTTAAAAACAACTGTAAACTAAAAAAAAATAGTATTTGAAGCTTACAGTTTTTCTCAGCTTCATTTTTAAATATCCACAGACAAGAGGACAGAACCTCTTCCAGTTCTTCCATTTTGTTATTAATTCATTTTAGGTTATGCAAGAGAGTCAGTCTGCATTCAGCCACAATATTGCATGAATTCAAAGTATGCAAAAATTTCTATGTGAATAAAATATTTGTTCAGACCCAGCAAAAGGGTAGTCATACTGTTTGCACACATAAAACTGCTGTGCAGAGGACATCAACTTGTATCTCTTTCCAAACTCCATCCAATCAAATTCATGACATTCAAATCTTCTAAACTCTTTCTGGTTTTGGAAGAAGCTTAAGTTTCCTTTATACCCAGCATAAGGAGAAAATAATCATAACTGGTGTACTGACTTTATAGTTAGATCAATGGCCCCAGACTGGCTTCATACTCAAAGAACTTGGATCTCATCCCAGTCATGTTCTATGCATTCTATGCATGTCAGAGTTTAAAAAGGAAAAGATGCAAAGAATTTTAGAGAGGAAGGAAACTAGGGAGAGGGAGGAGAAGTCAGAAAGGGACAAAACAGAGGCCCATAGATCTTTGTTCCTAAATATATGAGAGAGTTTTGCTGAAATTATGGAAGAAACAAGACCATTTTCCAACAGCTCAGGATGATTTTATTCAGTGGAGTCTACCATGAAGAAAGTCAGCATTAGACAGGACTCTTAATTGTTGGTTTGTATAGACCCTCAATAGCAGACTTATATATCACTCCACAGTGCTTTACAGCACTCTCTGAACAGTTTACAATGTCAGCATATTGCCCCTTATCTGGGCTCTTATTTTACTGACCTCAGAAAGATGGAAGCTTGAATCAATCTTGAGATCCATCAGGATCAAACTCCAGACTGTGGGCAGAGTTAGCCTGCAATACTGCATTCTAACCACTGTGCAACCAGGCTCCTTGATTGGTTTTCCCTTGATTGCTAGAAGTAGGTGAATAATTGTTAACATCATCAATAACATCAAAATAGGCTATTGGGCTGAACTGAAATATGTCAGTTTTTTATTCATTAGCAAACCAAAAGACAGAATTGGTGCAATCCATATATTAGTTGTTCTTTCTAGTGCATATGGAAGTAAAGACTTCCTCTGGGTACATTATTTATTTACCATGCCTAGACATCTTCTTACATCCTACTCTCTCAATATAACAGGTACAAGATTTCAAACAACATAATTGATTTTAAAAAACCCACAATAATACTAATTATAAGCAGCATTGTAATTAGTGAGATCCGCATCAATATATGAATCTTTTAATACCCTGATGCCTAGTTCAGTGTGTACTTATAAGTATGTAAATCAGACCCACATTTCTATGTCCATAGAGGCTATGAATAATCTATAGCTTCAAAGATTCTGGCCTTTCCACCCCAGTGATTTATAGCAACTTATAGCGTCATCCAGTCATTGGAATAGCTGGATGACACTATAAAATGCGATAAATCACCAGGGTAGAAATGGCCTCTGCCATCATGTTGTTTACTAATTTCAGCCTTATGTAAAACTCCCAGAAAACTCTGTAGAGCTGTCCTACATGTAAATCAAGGTCTTTGCTTGCTGATTATTATCTTCAAAGTACCTACAATTCATAGTCAGATCAATTTAAATTTGTCTTTTAAAATATGGAAGAAACAAAAAATCTGGAATAAATGATGTCTCAACTAGAATTCAAATCTCAGATAATGTACACGAGAAAAGACTGATATCAGTGGTAGTCTAGAGATCACATTCCCAAAACTATTTACAAGACTAAAATAGATTGAATTTAGTATAAGATTATATTTAATCAAATTACATTACTTAAATAAAATTACATTTCATATGATTACTAGCTATGTCCTTAACCCTGTTACCCTTCCTATCCATTAAAAATTACAATATGATGGCCATCAGTACAGGTGTTCTGAACATCCTCAGGATTATCAGGAGTGCGTGAACCCTGAAAATACCTCTAGTAATAAAGGCTAGCCGTTATAATGATTCACATTCAAAACTGCAGAACAAAATTACAAAACAGCTGTATAGCTCATTTTGGATACCTAAAGACTCTACAGCTTACAGCTGTATAAATATAAAGGAAACGGATTATTAAAATACATTCCTACCATACCTCTGCAGACATGATTTAAATAGTGTTAATTGTCTGAAGCTTGGACACTGAGGACATTGTAGGAGGAGAGCTGTGTTAGTCAATAGTGGCAATAACTCAGAAGGATCTTTCCTGTCTAACAAATTTTATTAAATATATATATTTATTTTTTGACACTGATGTTCAACAGTGGAACAATTAAATAATTGTGAAAGCTTCTCAAACTACTAATCTGTGGAATCTTTGAAACAAGTCACGATAAAATTAACAAAATATCTCATAGGACTTATTTGGATTTATTATTACCATACCAGCTGTAGCTGTACTTTCAGTACTTTGCTCAGATTGTATCAAATCAGTCAACATTATGATAAATTTATCACAACATGATTCTGCTTCTTAAGTATGTATTGCAATCCTCTGGAATCTTTTCAAGGTCCCTTTCAGGTTTGAGTCGGCTGTTGCTGTAAATTTGTGCCTGGAGTGCAGCTTTTTGTCTTGCTGTTAGGATATGTGCTTTTTCCATTCTTTCATTATTCTAAAGTAGCCAAATGGATTACAGCTTCAACATTTTTCAAGGAAAAAATAATGATTTGGTCAGCCTTTACTCAGAAAGCTCAATGAAGTCTAGGCATTATACAGGAAAGCCTGCCATTTATCTGCGTGGTTCCTACTGACGCCAGTGACATTCTGTGTAGTGATAGGAAATACATACAGTATAGCAAAATGATGCTACAGATTAAGGTTCTTTTTTACAGTTAAAATTATACACTATAGACTATCTCTGGTTCAAGTGATACCTCCAGGAAATTCTGTCCTCATGCTGCAAAAAGGAAACCAAAATAGAGGTTTTGGCAGTCAAGAGTATTCTTAGCAGCCCACTCATAATGAACCATAGGAAAGGACATGGTGGCCTACTTTTAAGGGGACCTTCTTGCCAAATCCCCAAAATAAGGAGAGAGAGGAAGAAATAGGAAGAAATTTTTAACAACCTCTTTATGCTGTGAAGTTGGCATTGTGATATCCCTTCTCTCTCTCAGCTGTGATATTTAAAACTGAAACTTCCAACAGCCACGTCAAGAAGCATGAGCTGTAATGGGCAATCATTTGTTTCCTCAAAAGTTCCCAATCTGCCTAAATTCCATATTTAATATGCATTAAGACTATATCACCCATGTCACTGTATACACCCAAAAGGAAGAAGAGCCTACATTTAAGGAAACAAACCCCCTCAAATAAATATAGTTAGCTCCCTTTATTATTATTTTTATAAGTCTAAAACAGTCATCTTATTTTAGAGGTGAATTATTTTAAAAGTGAACAGTAGGACAAAAAGGTTAGTTATTTCATCCCACATCAAATCTCTGGCTTCCCATTCCAAATTAATTAGCAGCAACAATTGTAGTAAAGGGAGTGCAATGAATGCAGTGCAGTGAAGTGCAGTGGAGTGCAGTGCAGGAAAACAGCTCTTTCCAACTTGACTCCTTTCCAGATGGTGAGGACCACAACACATCTGACTAAAAAAGGTACAATGGCAGTCTCAAAAGACCCACAGGGTCCCACATTGGGGAAAAGTAAAGTCTGGGATTGCAGTTTGCCAACTATTACAGCTAAATACACTAGCAGTAGCAATGACCGGTGATTACTGGTGTAGATAACTTGGATGGACAGAAAGTTTGGACTTTCAAATAGGACAAATAAAGAGCTTTTATGGCTAGGTAGATCTTGGAAACAATGATACTGAATAACAGAAAATAATAATTAGATTCCAAAATCAACAGCAAGCATTTACATTTAAATCTTATGATGTAAAGCAGATTAAGCAGCCATGACTTCTTTGTTCTGTCGCTTTCCAATCTTTTTATCCAATCTCTTGCCCTTTGTACCTATGGCATGTTGCAGGAAAGAATGGATAAAGGACCAGATAGGCAATTAGCAAAACATATCAGAGTTAAAGGTTTTGTATTTGCAAGGTTTTTTTTTTGTTTTCAAAATGGCAAACCCTAAATATTGGGAGCATAAAAAGCACATTAAATGCACTCCTACGTGGTAATTATTGATCTGATTGGCTGACAGGTTATTACCACCAACATTCATCATATAAAGCTGATCTGCAAAACAGTGGAATAATCTTTATTAGTGTTGTTAGTTATGCACTTAAAATCAGTCATAGATAGGAGAAGAAATAATGCTATCAGAGCCAGCCACAGTTTCCTATGATCTTAACTACTATACAGTAATGATGATGGCCAAGGACATTGTTGAGGGAGTGGTCTTGCTTGCTTTTTTTTTCTATCCCAAGATTCACCTCAAGTGCAAATGCTGATTCTTGTTACCCATCATAGGCTAAAACGAATCACTGTATTAATATCGCCAGTTGTCCAAGTCAGTACCCAAAAGTCCAGACTCAGCCATAGAAGCTGACTGGATGACTTTGGACTAGTCACTTTCTTATTCAATCGTATAAGGCTATTATTGTGGAGAAAAATTGGAGTGTTCTTGGTGGAAAAGTAGAATATCAATCAGTTTGGAGAAAGTTGATATAATAAAACTGGAATTGATGGCCCTGTCCTTATTATATTTCTACAGTATATAGATAACAAAATATCTAAGGTTGCCACCTACCAACAGATTTTGAAAGGGAAGCATGTTTGCAAATTACAATTTTAATTCTATTATCTTTTTAAAAATACAACAAAACAATTTGCTAGTTCTAATAATAGAAAAACACTGCAATAATTAGAAATAAGAAAAACTCAAAAGTCATGTTGCAATGAAGCAAATAATTTCATCCATGACAATAATACATTTTGAGCCTCCTCCTGCAGATAATATCTTTCTTGAGAACAATAGCCCTCTAGGGCAGAGCTTTTCAACCTTTTCACCCATTGTACCACTTTTAGGATATGGCAACATCTGAGTACCACCAGTCATCTAGCAAGGTGTCAAAAACTTGATCACAAAAAAAAGGAAAAAAGGGATAAAGTACAGGTAGTCCTTGACTTACAACAGTTTGCTTAGTGACTGTTTAAAGTTAAAGTGGCACTGAAAAAAGTGCCTCCCAAGCCACAGCCGAGCAAGACACCTACCTGCTCACCCGGTGGCGCTCTTCCTCCTGTCCAAAGTTTTCATTGTTGTGAGCATTTCTGTTGAAAATTGGCAGTGGGGGTGGGGTGGGGGCTGTTTGGTTTTTATTACCCCCATCTGCTGGGTGGTTGCAGCAGGTTTTGGTCACTTCATATAACCCCAAGACACTGTGACCATCATAAATATGAATCAGTTGCCAAGCATCTGAATGTAAATCACAAGACCCTGGAGATGCTGCAACATTCCAGCTGATTGGTGCTTCTTCAGGGCTCAACAGAAGCACCAGGATCAGCGCCAACCTCCAGCTGGAGCCTGGCGCTGATCCTGGCACTTCCACTGAGCCCTGACAGTCCTGAAGAAGCGCCGATCAGCTGGAAAGCAGCACTGATCCTGGTACTTCCGCTGAGCCCTGACAGCCCTGCAGCTCCAGCCATCTCTCAATTAGGCTTGTGCAATGCTGCCACCAGTTTAGCTCATTCCTCTCCCCCACTACCACTTTTCAAGGATGGTTGCATACCACCTGCCAGGTGCCAATGTACCACAGGTGGTACCCGTACCACTGGTTGAAAAGCCCTGTCCTAGGCTACAACACTATTATAATCCTGAGAAATAATATATAATGTGTATTATTATAAATACTTTGGGACTGTGATCTATTATCTCCAGACCAGAGATCAAAGAGCTTAAGAGTCTGCATGCCATCCTTTGGCCAAGACCCCAAAGGATAAGATACCTTAATCTTCATGAATTTGTAGAAAATGGGGGATGAGTTATTACACTCTATTCTTCAAGAAAATTGTGCTGTATCTGGGTAAGCCAAAAATTAATGACATACATACAATTGCACAGAACTTTGCTGGAGGGAAATGCATGGTTTTATAGCCCGTATTTAGCCCTACTTTGATAAATCCTTGTTCATCATTCAGATAAATGTCATCATATGACCCTGACAAAGTTGGACCATGTCTGTATTCGTAAATACCTTCCACTTCTCTCTATCTATCAGATTCTTTTCTTCACTTTGTGATAATTCTTCTTCATTTTTCCTTCTATCAGAACTGTGATCTCCAGAACAAATCATGGAGTAATCCTGGAAAACCTGCTTTTGTTCCCATTCATTTTTTTAATATATAATATTATAATCTGGGATTATAATGTCCTTTTCTGTTTTAATTGTGAGTTTGATCATTTTGTCCTCCAGTTGCTTTATGATTTTGGTTTCTGGGTGAAACATATATAAGTCATCATTTATAAAATGTGAAGATTTGAGGTATGTCTTTTAGTGCTGTGTCTCAGAAATAATTCAGGGAAAACACTTTTATATACATAACAGCTTAAACACTATGCCCGTCTGCAACTCCTTAAAGCAGCTGCCTCTTTTCCTAGGATGGTGTAACAGCCCTCTACTTTAAATAGTTGTTTGTGCTGTTCAGGTGCTTTTTGTGTTCAGAAACCTTTCTAGAATCAAATCCAAAGTCAACTCAACCTGAATGTCTACCATGGCACATTTTGTTCTGTTCTCTTACCAAATTCTTGCCCAAGTTCCTAAGAAATATTCACTTCTCTTGGGCAGTTTAATTTTCTTCCCAGCCTACTTATAAGAATATTACATCTAAACTCTTATTCTCAAATATTGTCAAATAAAAAAGATTTTCCCTTACATTTATAAACTTACTATCTATCCTACCCCTTATGCACACACCTCAAATAATCTGAAATCAGCTGTTGCAAAGTGTGAAAATTTACAGCTACAAAAGCCATGTCCTGGAGCCATTTGCACATCTAGCTGTTGGAGTATTGAAAAAGAGTTGGTAAGTGTTAATGAGCACACAGGCACACAGACTTGAAAAATGCTCAGGAAAGTTTGCATAATGTGGTGGTTTTATTAAAGGCAAAAGACACAGCTGAGACCTTGTTCATATTTTTACACTGTATAGTGTAAAATCATGAGGTCTAATACCTCCATGCTATTAAAACATGAGAAGTATATTCAGAAAAAGACAGGCCCAACTCATCAGGAGGGCTTTAAACTAAAATTGAGGGGGGAGGGTGACCAATCTTTAGAATCTCTAGAACCCAAAAAACAAATCAAACAATGAGGTAGGCAGAGATGAGAAAAAAGAAAAACCCAAACATCAATCAGGAGATGCAGGAAACATGTCCATGAACAGGCATAAAAGTCTTAAATGCTTATATACAAATGCTCAAAGCTTGGGGAACAAACAGACAAACAAACTAGAAGCAATAGTACACAAGGGAGGGTATGATATAGTTGGCATTACAGAAACCTGGTGGGACAAAACCCGTGAATGGAATGCACTGATGGATGGATACAAATTGTTAAAAAAAACAACAGGTCTACAAAAAGAGGAGGGGGGTTGCACTATATGTAAGAGAAGACTACATATCTACAGAAATGCACATGATCCAAGATAAAATCTTTCCAGAATGTATATGGGTCAATATAAAAGAGAAAAAAAATGACATTACCATAGGTGTATATTACAGGCACCCAACCAATCAGAAGAAATAGATGAACTCTTGACAACCAACTAATAAATGTATGTAGGAAGCATACCACAGTAGTAATGGGAGACTTCAACTATCCAGATATCAATTGGGAGACAAACTCTGCAGTGAGCAGGAGATCAAACAAATTCCTAACCAACCTAGCCCACAACTTTGTCACCTAAAAGGTTGAGGAAGGAACTAGACATAAAGCTATACTGGACTTAATTCTAACTAATAGAGAAGAAGTGATCGAGGCAGTTGAAGTTGCCAGAACCTTGGGCGAAAGTGACCACATCATACTGAAATTTAATATAACGCAAATACTAGCAACAGAAAACAATCCAACCAGTGTCTTGAACTTTAAAAGAGATGACTTTAACAAACTCAGAGAGAACCTAGGAAAGATCCCATGGATGAAAATTCTAAAGGGGAAAACAACCCAAGAAGTGTGGTAAACTCTGAAAAATGTGATCATAAAAGCCCAGACCAGCACAATACCACTGAAAAAGAAAAACAAGAAATTTAAGAAGAAATCAGCATGGCTGCACAAAGAACTCTCTGACAAACTGAAAGACAAAAAGGACAAATATAAAAAATGTAAAGAGGGGCACATAACTAAGGCCGATTATCAGCAGACAGCAAGAACATGCAAAGATGAAATCAGGAAAGCAAAGGGTCATAACGAACAAAGATTTGCAATAGAAATTATGGATAATAAAAAAAGTTTCTTCCAGCATATTAACAACAAGAAAAAAGTCAAGGAAACTGTAGGTCCACTAAAGAGAGAAGATGGCAAGAAAATAATAGGCAACTGGGAGAAAGCAGAGCTGCTTAACTCATATTTTGCATCAGTCTTCACACAAAAAGAAACTATAGCGCAATATACCAAAAATACCACTACAAAAGACAAATTAGAAACAAAAATTAAAATAAGCAAGAAAATGGTAAGAGAACATCTATCCGACCTTGATGAATATAAATCACCAGGACCCAACAGATTACATCCCAGAGTTCTGAAGAGCTGGCAGATGTTATCTCAGAACCATTGTACCACGTCTTTCAAAAATCCTGGAGCACCGGGAAAGTACCTGAGGATTGGAAAAGGGCTGATGTGGTTCCCATCTTCAAGAAAGGGGAAAAAAATGGAACCAGAAAACTACAGACCAATCAGTTTAACACCACGACTTGGGAAGATCATGGAAAAGATAATAAAAAAACAGATCTGCGAACAACTAGAAGCAAACAAAGTTATAACTAGTAGCCAGCACAGGTTTGTTAAAAACAGATCATGCCAAACCAATCTTACTTCATTCTTCAACAAAGTGATTAAACTAATAGAAATACTATTACTTAGACTTCAGTAAGGCATTCGATAGACCAAAACCTACTCCTTGGTAAGCTAGAAAAAGGTGAAATAGACAACATCACCATCAGATGGATCTGTAGCTAGCTGGCAAATCATACTCAATGAGTAATCCTCAACGGCACTATATCCACATGGAGAGAAGTAAGCAGCGGGGTACCACAAGGTTCCTTCTTAGGCCTAGTACTCTTTAATATCTTCATCAATGACTTAGATGAGGGAATTGAAGGGAAACTCATCAAATATGCAGATGACACCAAACTGACAGGAATAGCCAACACCCCAGAAGACAAATTCAGAATCCAAAAAGATCTTGACAAACTTGAACAATGGGCCCTATCCAACAAAATGAGTTTCAATGTGGAGAAAAGCAAACTTTTAGATTTAGGTAGGAAAAATCAAAGGTACAAGTACAGATTGGGCAAGATCTGGCTTAAAAACAGTAACTGTGAGAGGGACCTTGAAGTCCTAGTGGACGATGAACCATGAACCAGCAGTGTGCAGCAGCAGCCAAAAAAGCTAATACAATCCTGGGTTGTATAAACAGAGGCATAGAATCAAGATCACGCAAGGTATTAGTACCACTTTATAAAACCCTAGTAAGACCACACCTGGAATACTGCAGTCAATTTTGGTCACCATATTGAGAGTTTGGGAAAAAATCAGAGAAGAACGACTAAGATGATCAAAGACCTGGAGACTAAAACATACAAAAAACGGCTGCAGGATTTAAGTTTGGCTAGCCTAAAGAAAAGAAGAAATAGAGGAGACATGATAGCAATATTTCAGGGGCTGCCACAAAGAAGAGGGGGTCATGTTATTCACCTAAGCACCAGAGGGTAGGACAAGAAACAGTGGTTGGAAACTGATCAGAGAGAGAAGCAACCTGGAATTAAGGAGAAACTTCCTGACAGTGAGGACAATTAACCAGTGGAATAGCTTGCCCCAGAAATTGTGTGTGCTCCATCACTGGAGATTTTTAAAAAGAGGCTAGACAGTCACTTGTCTGAGATGGTATAGATTCACCTGCTTCAGTAGGGGGCTAAGACTAGAAGACCTCCAAAGTCCCTTCCAGCTCTATTCTATTCTAAGTAATCATGATGTCCAATGCTAAATTTCTAAAATTCATCTGCTTGAAACTTTCACTCTTTAACCTGGAAATTCTTTCCCCAATACCAAAAGTTGCTTAGAAGTTAAATGTAATGGGAAAAGCTCCTCTTTATTTAATGTTTCTATTTATAATTCATTTGTCTATAATAGAACAGTAAATGTCATTCAAGTAGTCCTTGTTTAACAACATTTCTGATTATACAAAGTTACAAAGGCTCTGAAAAAAATGACTTATGACCAATACTCACATAATTGTCACAGTATCCTAGTGGTCACAATCTTAGCACTTGACAATTGGCTCGCACTTATGATCACTGCAGTGTCCTGCAGTCATGTGATTGCCATTTGCAGGCTTTCCAGCATAAAACCACAAATTATGCATAGCACTTAAAGCCACAGGTAGCTTGGCAGGCACATCATCTGCCAATTGAAAAATGTGTACAGTGAATAGGAAGGGACAGTTGGAACAGATTATCAAGCAAATGAATGGTTCAAGATTGGGAAAATTGTTTAACCTTTGTGTATAATATATCATTTAAAATGCTGGCCTAGAAGAAATAGAAATTAGAATTTAAATTGATGAGAAACATAGCACCAATCTGGATACCTTGATGGTTTCAATTTAACGGTTGGAAACAAGGAAGATTTAAGAAATCTCTTGCTGATTAAGAAAGAGAATGCAAAACCTGGAAGAAGACTATAACAGATCTAAACAAAATATTAAACTGCAAAAAAGTATGCATTATAAAGGCCATCATTTTCACAATTGTATCATATACACATGAAAGCTGCACCATCAGAAAGCCTCAGCAAGGAAAAATGTGTCTTGAAATGCTGGGGAAAAAATAGTTGAGAATACATTTGATTAAAAGAAATAGAAATAATGCAGTATTAGATGAAATAAAAGCAGGCTGCTCACTAAGTGTATAGATAAAACATACCGTATTTTCCGGCGTATAAGACGACTGGGCATATAAGATGACCCCCAACTTTTGAGAAGATTTTCATGGTTTAGCAAGTCATCTTATACACTGAAAAATACGGGTACTTTAACTTTCTAGTAATGTAAGTCCTAAGCACATTAGCATTTCATTATATTTCATCGCTTGTTCCTGATCTTCTGAAGACAAATGTAGCTGGGTAACATCCCATAATAAGCATGGGAGTGCACTTGTGAAGCTTTGCAGTATATGAGGAACTGCCTCACCCCAATGGGACTAGCTGGCCCCTTTCGTTCCAGTGGAAGCAGCCTAATTTGGATCCCACCAGCCAAAGAATTTCTGCTGCTGGGCTCCAGGAGAAGATTTCAGGTTGCCAAAGAAGTGGCCGAACATGGAGAAGGAAACACTGAGCATCCATCCGTCAGGGTCCTAGGGCTTCTGGCGCTCAGTGCGACAGCACTGGGTGCGGTCAACCCCGAGGAAGCGGCACTCTCTGCATAGCCTGCCAGCTCCCACCAGCTGCTCCTGCCGCCCACCCGAGCAGAGGCTGGTGGCAGGGGGTTTTCCCTGGAGGAGGAAAAGCCCTGCTCGCACCACCTCCCTCCACCGCCCTAGACTGGGAGGAGCAGGATCCCCGCCTGAGGGGTGGATGCTTCTGCGAAATCGCTGGCCTTCTGCGAGCACTGAGCAGCACTTCGGCAGCAAGGGGGCGGGGCACTTCTTTTCGGGAAGCCCCCGCCGCTGACCCAACATAGGCATTCTTACTCGGCTGGCTCTCCGCCAGCACTCCTCTCCAGCCATTGGTCCACCAACCTTGCCCATTCCTCCCAGCACTTTTCTAGGGCTATTTGGCTGCATGGGACACTTAAACTCTCATCCGGACAGCCAATCCCCACGCCAAGGGGTGAGGAGCATGGGGTGCAGGATATGGGGGAGCTTGCTTTGATGTACCATATTTTCCGGCATATAAGATGACCCCCAACTTTTGAAAAGATTTTCATGATTTAGAAAGTTGTCTTATATGCCAGAAAACACAGAAGTTTTTTCAACATATAATGCAATGGCAAGAGTCATTATAGAATGCTTGGAAAAACTGAACACAATCAGAAAAGAGGCCAACAGAAATTGAGTTTATATTTACTATAGTTGTTCAGTGAGAGCTATTAGATGTTGGAAGAAAGAAGAAAGAAAGAGAGAGAGAGAGAGAGAGAGAGAGAGAGAGAGAGAGAGAGAGAGAGAGAGAGAGAGAGAGAAACCACTAGACAGCAGCAAAGGGATATGAACAACTCTAGCTCTTTCCTGCCATCTAGTGTTCTTCTGATTTTTTGCAGCCCTGACTTTCCTGGCCTAGTTCAACAACCGTGGCAAAAAAGAAGTATGGCTTAACTGAATGTATGAATCCAGCCAAAGGGGCCATGGAATAAATAAAAGCTCAAACTGTTATTACAAAATAGTGATTAGAGTTGCTGAGTTTTTGTCATGAGACTATACTAGCATTTTCCGTACTCTAAGTCACCTAAGTCAAATGCAGCTCTGCCATCAATTCATCCACTAATTTCTTGCCCAATCTTATGTTTTGTACAATATTTTTGAGTAAAACTCACTCACATATACAGTAACTCTTATCTCTATTCATAAGAACCAGGCATTTTTACAAAGTAAACAAAGTCAATCTTTTCACAATCTTAGTTTACTCTGAAACTTTATGGGGGGAAATTGCTGATCATGAAATGTACAATGCAACAGTGTTCCTATAGTTGGCAGCTAAGGAACTAAGATCCAAATTTGGTCCGAGTTATCTTTATTTATTTTTTAAAAAAGCAGGACCAAAAGCTTGCCTTAAGTGCAGTATGTAAAATATATGATACAACAGCAGATATGGCAAGTATTAGAGGACTGGCTAATGTTTTCGTGATCGCTGGAAATGTATGGTATGTGTATATATGGGCTGTGAAAAAAAATCTTCAGAGAAACACAGAGTGTACAGCCAAATTGTGGTCAATATAAGGAATTTCCCCCAAAGCCTTCTGTATTATACACCTCATTTATAACGTTGACTTTTAAGTTACTATTTTTATGCTTTCAAACAACCAAAAAGGGTGATCGTGAACAGATGGAGGTGCTGTGGAAGGTTCATGAGTCTTGAATAGAGGCATCTTCCATTTCAGGAGACTTCTGCACAACAGCTGCTGTCTCTATGTACAGACAATGAATCATTTGCCTAGAAATTAAACCATGTATCTGAATAAACCACATTCAGTTACTGTCTCTGCTCAGTTATTTATTGGGGAAACTGGACCAATCCAAGCCCAGCATAGAAGCCAGTGGAATTAACATTTACAGACATACAAAAATCTGATTGTAAACTATCCTGTGAAATATAGTGTTTGGGTCATGCAAGGCCTTAATTTAAAATGGAATTGGAAGAAGCCTATTAATAATCTAAAATGCAGATAAAGCTTGAACTTGAAAACATCATCACCTTCAGTGATAAACATTTCAGATTCCTTTTGTTGTTACTATTGTTATCAGATATGTAAAAATTCCAGCATGGTTTTCTTCTGGGACAAACAGTCATGGAATGTAAGGTATATAGATTGTTCTTGCAATAAGCATGCCACAAATTGAATCTGAGGTAACACATTTTATTGGAGGAAAAACATTCACTAAATTATGTTTAGCCTATGAATAACAGAATAATAGAATAACAGAATAATAAAGTTGGAAGGGACCTTGGAGGTGTTCTAGTCCAACCACCAGAGAGAAAATTTTATACCATTTTAGACAAAAGGTAAATGATAAACACTAAATATTTGTAAATCTGAAGAAAACCAGTGTTTTGACTGGTCCATGTAAAATACCTATGTTTTAATTCCCTCCAATTTACCTATTCTATTATTTGAATGCTTCAATACTATCTGTCCTTCTTTTTTTGCTTTTCTTATGAAAAAAAATGGTTTTATCTTTTAAATTTGATGTTCAGACAATGGAAAAATGAATGAGCTACTAAGATAAACTCTATATATTGATTGATCTATATATTTAGAAGATAATTAATCTTATTTTGCTAATTCTTTAGTCAGTACTTTCTTGTAGTATTTTAAAGAACATGGACTTCAGGCCATGTGAGGTAAATCTTTTGGCACATTTCCATAGAACTTTATCTCATGGAAACAATTTTCTTATCTACATGCTATATTTGTAAAAGAACATAGCCAACATTAGCTCCATTCTTTCTATAATACAAGTTAGTATATAAATGTCTCCATAACTGATGGCATGGTGAACATTTGATTCCGATTAATGATATAGATAAGCACCTTCCCATAGAAAAGGGATAACATGGAAATAATCAAGAAAACTGCACATCCCCTGTCTTAAATGATACCTCTAGGATGTGGTCAATGAATGAAAAGGAAGGAGAAAAGAAAAACTAGTTAGAGTTAAAAGGCAGTTGGATAGTGATGAGATCAGCATATCTAGATTTCAAAAAATATGATCTCAGAAACAACCTAAACATTCTAAAGTTTATTGTGACATAGGGAAAGCCACAATTTAGTATTAATCCTAATACATAATGGTTATTTATATTTGCCTTACAAACCAAAATCCAAAACCAATCAGCATTTGATCCTATTTAAGTTCTGTTTGTAGGAAAACATAAACAGGGGATTTAGAATTGTCGTGAATATTGGAAAAGATAAGACCCAGTATGACTTTGAAGTTTCTACCTGCATATTCAAATCCCCTTGCCTCTCTTTGTCCCTTGTTCTCCCACCTTCTAAAATAAAAGAGAAACACTGAATTATTTTCTCCCTTACTGTGATGCTGCAGATTGTCACACACATTTTTTCTGGCATCATTAGTGACACTAGAAATCATCATCCCTTTCCTTTCACTTGGTTAGCAAAGACAAACAAACAAAAAAACCCCTAAGATGGGAGCAAAGCAAAAATCCAGATAATTAATCTCTTGGTAAAATATTTAAAACAAAAAGTGGAAAACGAAGTAGAGATGAGAAGAAAGAGATTGCAGTAATGACTATTGTATGACATTATTTTTTTCAGTCTAGTTATGGGATCTGTCCTTGTTGTGCCACTAGGCACTAAATCTGAATATTTAAAGTTCCTTGTAAAGAATCTGAACTATTTTTGATTCTTCAGGCAACAACCTCAGCAAAATGTACTTTGTATTAAATCAGCTATGAATAACACTATATTCCTTGGCCATCTATTTCTTTATTTGCAAAGTATTTTATAGTGCTTCATTGTAGACCACTCGGAAAACATTGTGTTGTAAATATATTTAAATTGCCTCATTTAAAGCATGTGTTTATATATTTTGCAGTTAGAAATGAAATCACTACATTGTTTCATAAATATACAACATTGAAAATGTCTTCATACAGCTTTGAATTATTGTTGAAGAATTAAAAAAACGAATTCACTGGACTTCTTGTTTGAAGCTTCTGTTTTTACTACTGGAAAGTACTAGATAAACTAGGTACCTAATGGAGTTAAAATAATTTTACTAACATTTGTGACAATCAGTTTTTGTGAATGAGAATTTTTAAATAAGGGTTTCTGGGATAGTACAACAGGTTTTTGTTGGGCCTGTTCTACTCAGTCATTTACTTAAAGATGCAGTGAATATGTAAAATTGAATGTATACAAGTTATAGCCTTTCCACCTTAAGTGGAAAGCTGGGCTGACAGTAAAATAAAACAAAGTTTATTATAAATTCAATAAAGAAGTAAATGATACTACAAAATGAGAGGTAACTGCTCCCACATTCAAGCACATACTCTCACATTCCTTTCTTAAGCTTTAAAATTGACTTGTTGGCTATGCTCTATGAGGCCAATATCTTACTTGGCTATGCTCTATGAGGCCAATATCTTACTTGTTTTACTGTTGAGATACTGAGTAGGCAAGAGTGGCTTGTATATAGGACCCTTCAGTTGCTTCAGTTCAGTTTATGAAACTTAACCAAGGCTTCTCAGTATAAGATCCTGCTTCTTTGCTAACTGCAGCTGCAACAAATAATCTTAATACATTTAAATAGCAGATAGGGAAAAAACAATCTTTTCTAACCTGGTGCCCTCCAAATGTGTTGAGAATAGACGTGACTCAAATCCTTAACAAAAAATCGCTAACAGGCTATGCTAGATTGGTTAGTTCATCTGGCTTTATCTCTACCTGCATCATTTTGCTGTTGTGATAAAATATAATCTTTGGGGGGGGTGTATAGGAATGTCTTCTTACCTATTTTATACTCCCAACCCTCTTTCTCCACCCCACCCATCTGTTTTCTTCTTTTAAGGAAAAAAAATCCTAGGAAAGTTCATAACATTCAGCCCTGGAGGCAAGGTTTTCCAATGTAAATTTCTCTTGGTCACTGCAATATGAACAGAAATCTTGGCTAGCCTTCTATTGCATCAGTTTTCATATTTTCTTTGCCTGCCTAGCTATTTGTCATTTTCCAATAAACCTATACCCTGGAGATATTATGCTTAGAGACTAGGCCTGCCCCATCACCCTGGCCTGCAAATGTAATAATAATGTTGTCCCTCAAAATCTGTTCATCAGCACTGATCACGGGAAAGAGTCAAGGTCTTTCTTTTGCATATATGGTAACATTAAGTCAGGAAAAAGGTATTCTTCAGAAACTTAGAGCTGTCCTTTGAAAGTCAGAGGCAGCTTACTTTCCAGTCAGCCACCCCAAGATGATAGAGACATTTCAAAAGCATACAATCCCAAATAATGCATTAGTAAACTAAGGTATTTTACATTTTGCCATATAAGGCAATAAATGCAGCAACGTTGGGAATTCTTCTCTTTTTATCCTAATAAATTCATTGTCTGTCATTAATAAATTCATGATCTTAAATTTGTTGTCAGTTTCTGTTTAACTTGTTTTCATTTCCAGAAACACAGACAGATAGACTGACCACAACCAGAATTCTTCCTCCAGCGCCTGATCCCAATTTGCTTAAGCCTCTTGTTGAAGTCATCAGTTGGACAATTCTCAAGTGACCCCAGGCTGGGAACACATCTGGAAAAAGAAAATCACAACACATTGCAGCTAGCCAACAGCTTCCAAGTACATAGAAGTTCAGAAAAACCCTACCTTTTTTAAACCTGTAATTATTGCAGAATTTTTTTTATTTAAAATTAGTTAGAGGATTACAATAGCAACAGTTAACAATGCAATTTCTTTCTTTCCCTTTCCTCTTTTCATACTGACTTATTTTTTAAAAAAATCCTGTGCACATACTTAACTTGGACGTGAACTTTATTAAATTTAATCTGACCACCTTTTGAATAAAATTATTAAGACCAGATTGACATATAGCATGGCTATATTTGTAAAGCACACTTAATTGGGTCATTTAAAGACCTAATGACTGCTTTGTATAAACCCGATTGATATTTGCTGTGTTTTTGTTTTTTAATTTGATTTTTTACATTAGGCAAACTCTGCCTCTTTGGTCACTTTATGGTTCATGTCAACTGTTCTCTGCTAGCTGCCAACAAACACCAGACACAGAAGGAACAGGTGACCAGCAAACTTTAATGCAAAGAAAAAGTCAGCACTGGGAGTGAACTGCTCCCGGTGCTTTACATAGACATGTCCCACCCACCAACCTCACCCCAATCAGCAAGCCAGCATCCAGTCTGTATGGATAAAAGGTGCAGTTCAATGTCCGCATTCCCCCCTCCGTTCTCTCAGGCAACCAGGCAGCACTCTGCCCTCTCCCCCCTGCATCTGGCAAGAGGCGGAGGCAGCCAAGGTGAGGTATAATCCCCCCCTCATCTGGCTTGCTTAGCCCAAATGTCCAGCCAGCGGTGGGAACATTTCCAGCGTCTGGTTCCTTGGGGGGAGGATCCTGCGGTGTCAGGATCCGGGCCGACATGTAGAGGCTGGGCTAACTCCCAGCCAATCGTCGGGAGTTGGGCGGCGCATGGCGTTTCCACTGACTCCCAGCTGACATGCACACGCCAACCCAACTCTCAGCTGGCTGTCGGGAGCCGGGCAGCATGTAGCAGCCCCACCGGTTCTCCACTGATCTCTGGATGCCGACCTGACTCCAGCTGACTGTTGGGAGTCAGGCGGTGTGTAGTGGCCCTGCCAGTTCTCTGCCGAACTCCAGATGCCAATCCGACTCCCAGCTGACTATCAGGAGTCAGGCGGTGCTCAAGGCTCTCATATGGACGTCTGTCGGCTGCTGGCTATGTACTCCCCATCTCCTGGCCCATGGCAAGCCCAGGGGCTTGACAGTTGGCCCCCTCTACCAGGGCCCCTCCTAGAAGGCAAACAGAGACAGGTGAGCGTGCAACAACTCTATTGGCCCCCTTCGCGGCCCCACCTCCCAGTTTTCCAGATGCTGGTGACGGAAGGCCCGTACTGCGGGGTGGGATGTCCTCCCTCTGCACCCATGATGCCTCCAAAAGAGGGTACCCCTTCCACCTCACCAGGTATTGGACTCGTCCATGGCGTATCCAGGAATCTAGGATCTCCTGTATCTTGAACTGGTCACCAGAAACCAGGCCGGGTGGCTTGGTCACAGGCCCCCTTGGGGAACTCGTCACCGGCTTCAGTAGGCTCCCATGGAACACAGGGTGCACCTTCCCAAAGGCCCAAGGCAGCCGCAACCTCACAGTTACCAGGTTTATGACCTGAATTACCTTGAAGGGACCTACGTACTTGGGACCCAGTTTCTTCCAGGGCACCCCCAAATGTAGGTACTTGGTGGATAAATATACCCAGTCACCCACCTGAAAGGGCTTGTGCTCGGCCCTTTTTTTATCAGCTTGTACTTTCATTTCTGCCCCTGCTTTTACCATGCTTCCTTAACCTTGGCCCACAGACCTTCCATTCGTGCCATCCACTCCTGGGGTGTACAAGGCAAGGGGGTCCCCTGGGGCCACTCAGGGATCGGAATGAAATCCACCCCATGCACCACCCAGAAAGGAATGAATCCTGTGCTGCTATGTACAGTGTTGTTGTAGGCCACTTCGGTGAATGGGAGCAGGTCTACCCAGTCGGTTTGTTGGTATGAGACATAACACCATAGGTAGCGCTCCACCATGGCATTCGCTCGCTCAGCCGCTCTGTTGGAGCTGGGGTGGTATGCCGAGCTGAGGCCTGGGATGACCCTATGTATCTAACGAAGTCCCGCCAGAACCGTGTGGTAAACTGCACCCCCCGATCCGATATAATATGCCGGGGGACTCCATGGGGATGGTAAATATGGTCAATAAACAACCTGACCAATCATCGGGCAGATGGTAGCCCCTTGCAAGGAATAAAATGGGCCTGTTTGGAAAATAGGTCGATTACAATCCAGATAACTGTGTACCCTCGGTTCTCTGGTAATTCTACAATGAAGTCCATGGCAATGTCCTCCCATGGTTGGGTTGGATCTGCTACTGTTTGCAATAAACCCAAAGGCTTTCCAGTACGGGGCTTGGCCATGGCACAGACGTGGCATCCTTTCACATAGGACTCTACGTCCACTTTAACCCGAGGCCACCAGAATTGACGCCGCATGAGATGTAATGTTTTTAGGAAGCCAAAATGGCCCACCTGCTTGGCATCATGGCACTGCTTGAGAACTACATGCCTCAGGAGGCCTGGGTGGTCCCTCAACCAGGGATCGCTCTGAATGGCCGTTAGCAGCTGTTGGTTCAGATCACCCACCAACTGGAGAGGAACCGCTCGGGCAATGTCCTGTTGGTAGGGAGGCATGATCACTTGTACAACCTCCTCCTGCCTGCAGTGGTATTGGGACATGCGGGACAACGCATCGGCCAAGAAGTTCATTTCTCCCGGTACATACTTCAGGGTGAACTGAAATCAACGGAAGTATTGGCCCACCGGAAGTGTTTGGGTGACAGGCGTCTCGACGTCTATAAAACCTCGAGGTTCTTGTGGTCAGTCCACACCTCAAATGGCTTGGTTGCCCCCTCCAGCAGATGCCTCCATGTCGAAAGAGCCCAACGTACCACAAAGGCTTCCTTCTCCCAAATCGCCCACGCTCTCTCAGCAGCCGAAAACTTCCACGACGTGTATGCACACGGCTGCAACAACCCTTGGCCGTTCTGTTGTAACAGCACAGCCTCCACAGCTACATCACTGGCATCAGCCTACACTATGAAAGGGCTTTCAGGATCTGGGTGGAGTAGGACCGGTTCCTTGGCAAACAGGACTTTCAGGTCCTTGAATGCTTTCTGACAGGTACCATAGACCACTCCAGCGGTTGTCCGGGACATGGCTTACCCATGGTGTGCTTTGTGCGCAACAAGTCAGTCAGGGGAAGGGCTACCATGGCAAAAGACAGAATAAACTGCCAGTAAAAATTGACAAAGCCCAGGAAATTTTGTAGCTGGCAACAGGTGCAGGGTGCCTGCCACTCCAATACTGCTCTCACCTTATGTGGGTCCATCTCCACGCCATCCCCTGATATCCTGTAAACCAAGTAGTCCAGACGGGCCTGGTGAAACTCGCATTTGGAGAGTTTCATAAAGAGGTGGGCATCCAACAATTTCTTCAGTACCTGCCTGACCAGGTGGATGTGTTCCTCCAAGGTGGTTGCATTTATGAGGATATCATCCAAATATACAAGGACCCCACAGTATAAGTGTTCGTTCAACACCTGGTTAATAAATTGCATAAATACCGTGGGGGCCCCCTGCAGGCCAAAAGGCATTACACGGAATTGATAGCTACCTAGCAGGCAGTTAAAAGCTGTCTTCCACTCATCGCTGCTCTTTATACAGACTCTGTAGTAGGCCTCCCGCAGGTCCAACTTTGTGAACACACGCCCCGTACACAGATGGGCCAGGAGGTCTTTCATCAATGGGAGTGGGTATAGGTGCTCCACAAAAACCGTATTAATCCCACAGAAGTCCACACAGAGCCAAAGGGAACCATCCTTTTTCTCCTTAAACAGGACTGGGGCAGCTATCTGTGACCGAACTGGTTGGATGAACCCCCGGGCCAGGTTCTGGTCAATATAACATCATAGCTCCTCCAACTCCCTAGGTGTCATGGCATACATCTGGGGCTTGGGCAATTTTGCCCCTGGTAGGATATCAACCGCGCAATCAGTGGCGTGGTGGGGTGGCAGAATGTTGCACTCCTGCTCACTGAAGACCTCAGCCAGATCACTGTACACTGCCAGGAAGGGGGCTTCTTCCCTGGAGTCTGTCAACTCCGCCCCCTTTTCCTTGCACTCTGTCCCCTTTCCCCAGAGTCCTGGTTAGGGGCCTGGGGTCACACCCTGATACGCAGCCTCCAATATCCCCCTTCCCACTATATTGTAGGGCCCCATTTGTCCAGCTAGGCCAAGCCCAAGATCACTGTCTCAGTCATGGATGGGACGACTATGAATCAGAGGACCTCCCAATGGGTTCCCATGTCCAGCCAGACGGGTTCTGTTATGAGACTAGCTGGCGCCCCTCCCAACAGAGACCCGAACCATGTATTGTGCAAGTCATCCCCACCCCTATGAGTTCATTCAATAATCCAATTAAGCATATCACATAAAAATCATTGATCTAAAACACAATGATTGGAATGTGGAAATGACATAACTAAGGTAAAAGATGAAGATCAATAAAAAGTTTAAGCATATTGTTTAGATCTATTATTATATGCATTTCTAGAAGTTGTAGTCATTTCTGGAGAGTTCCAGATTGAAAAAAATATAGTTTGTATACTTCCCATTAGCTATCAATGGACTTAAAAATGCTTGCCTTTGCTGGATCTTACCCACAAAATTATGTTGTTTTTGTCAGCCATATTTAAATAAACATGTAAACTGTTTGAAATCCTTGGTTATTCATTTTGAAGTTGTCTCAAACTTGCTTTTTTTTTCTTCAGAAGGCAATTAGGTTTCTCCTTGAGAAAGAAGAAAACATTTCACATCATCCAATTGAGCTTCATCAGTTCTGAATTCAGAACTGATGAAGCTTCTTGGATGAGAAGCAAAACATTTTCTTCTTCTTCCTCAAGGGGGAAAAAAAACCCCACTTCAGTTACTCTTTGAAGAAAAAAAAAAGCACCTTCAAGACAACTATCACCTGGATAACTGAGAATCTCCACAGTCATTTGGAAGTAGTTTTAAACTTTATAACTGTATCATTGCTTTCTAGGTGACAGAGTGGCTTTAATGCTTCAAGGAGGGGCATTTTACTTTAAGAAGCATTACTTTCAAACATTTTTCCAAATCCTCCAGATTTTTCTGAGGATGCCCTAAATTGATTCCAAATTTGTATAATTTGTCCCAAATTCAGATAATTCAGATAGTTCATTGCCTGCTCTATCAATTTTTTTCATACTAGAACTGATCAGCTCCATTCATCTCCTTAGTCTTCCCAATTGTTAGTTATGGCCCAATAGATGTCATTTTACTGAAACTAAGTGTCAATAATTGCTTGTCTGTATTCTTGTAAGTTTATAATTAGACACCAGTGGTAATATCAAACCATATTGCCTTTTGCATTTGCCATCAATTTTTTCAAGTCCTCTCTAGTAACTCTGCCTTCACATTAATCGTCCAAAATATCTAGGATTATTAATGTATTGTAAGAGGCCTACTTATTTGCACTAGTACATAAGCCCCAATAAAAAATAAGATCAGTAGATTGGCTTTATTTCACCTAATACTAAATTATTTGTTTTTGCAGTCCAGGGTATTCTGCTAGCATTGTAAGCAGTGCTTTTTTTGTAAAAAAAAAAAAAAAAAAAAAGGTACCGGAACTCACACACGTCATACAACCCGCCTTGCCTACCCTACAAGGTTCCTTCCAAAAAAGGTGCCAGAACTCCGTTCTGGGGGTTCTATGACAAAAAAAAGCCCTGGTTGTAAGTATCTTCAAAAGGAGAAGGAGATGGAGATGATAGAGGTGATTTCAAGTGATAGAATCAAATAAAATTTTGAGTTTTCTACAGAATTTCTCTCTTAATCTGGATCCAGCTGGAGAAGGGAAGCTAACATGTAGTGCTTTAGATTTGCCAGACATCTGTTATGAATCCAAGTTTATTTTAAAAGTTTGCTCTGCTCTTAAAGAACACCACAATTCTATAATAGATTACTTTCAGAACACTGCAATGGCCAAATCCAGGGATTCCAATCCAGACTCACGATAATTTGGTGTGCAACGTTTCCCACCTCATTGAAGAAAACAACTATCTTTGTGTGCAAAGCAACAGGGATTCTATAACATGTACGTCATGCTTTTCATTTACATTTCTAAAATATAAATTTGGCAACCCTTTCCTGACCTTTTCTTTATTCCACTGCTGGTAATCTCCTCATGGTCTTTTGTTTTGGAGATGCCAGATCTCCTTCTCCTATGTGACCTGAGAAGTGGTTTCCGAATGCCCATATATAGGAAAAATTGGCTTCAGACTTCATCCATCTTTTGCCTTTCAGTCTCTCCCCAGTGCTGAGATTTCACTGCAACCTCTGTTTCAGGTCTGACAACAAAGCTCTCAGGAATCCTCCTTCAGCCAAGAATAATACCCATAAAAATAAAGACATTATTAAAACCAGATTACAACTGATCTGAAGTTGCAGTAAGTATAATGTGACTCAAATGAAAATCCCAAGAGAGCTTGAGACAGAAAAGGGGGGGGGGGAAATCTCTCACTTTCAAAGTTCTGGACTCCAACCTACTCCTCAGTTGACTTGGGTAATCCATCAGATAACCACAAAAAGAAATGCCTCCCCCATTCCAGATGCAGCTGTATCTTGTCCCAGCCTGTCTTTTTCTCCTGCATTGTGAATAGAACCACATGAAGAAACATGGGATACAAATTTTTAAAAAAGGCCTTCATTTAGGATGAGCAGGTTGGAAATATTCCCTGTCTGTGGGTAAATACTTATATAGTGAGTTTTTATTCTTCAGACATTTATGTTTAATAAATATGATTTGGTTTATGTTTAAAGAATTTACAGAAAGATGAGGTACTTCTCTTTGGCTTTTCATTGTCCATCTCTTTAACTTGTAAGAACCCCTGAAGCAATATGGGGAAGGGGTTTAAGTGCCTCTCAATATGTAAACATCCTCATAGAAACATAGAAAAAAATATTTTGTTGATGAACTGATTTTACAAAGCAAGGTAAGAAAAGATTGGAGAGATTTTGGGAAAGCGTGAAAATATGGAACAGTAACACCTGGGCCAAAGAAGGTGATAGGAAGGTCTTAGGTTTTACACCCAGGGACAGCTTAAAGTATATTCCTAGTATATACAGTACCTTTTGGGTGATAAGAAAAAAAAGTGTTGTGTTGTGTATTGTGTATAATGCAAATCCAACCATAACTTTTCCATGGGGGTAAAATTTTAACCAAAGAAAACAAGGGTAGTATCAGAAAACTAGGGCCTGAGGCTGCTCTGATTATCAAGGGAGTAAGCTTCAAATATTAATCCCATCCACTGTGCACAGACTTATAGCTATAATAGCACTACTGCTTTATTAAGCAGTCACACAGAGACCACACCATGCAATTCTAATGCGAATCTAGCATATTAGAATAAACCTTAATCTTCTACATAAGATCCTCATTAAGACGAGTATTATTGTAATCCAAGGGAAATGAGCTTTCAAGAATAGAAACTGGCCTAAATAATGAATGCTCAAATGAGGTGCTACCAATCTCTTAGGTATGAGTTTCCGCCACACTACACATTTCCTGACTTTCATCAATGACTACATATCTATGGCAAGACAATGGAAATACGATTTTTTCCATGGCTTCAAATTAGAACATGAAGTGGAATTTCAAGGCCTCAGCTAATATAATGGGGAGGAGATGTGTGGAGTTTTACTTTCATTAAGTTTGCTTGACAGAAATTTCACAGGAAAAAGAAAGGACTGAAAGAAACAATGCAAGCATTTATATTTTATTTTATTTTAAAGCTGTGAATCTGTTCTCCAACCGCTACCACCCTCCCAGGTTTTTGCCAACCACTATGCTAGGAATCCTGCAGCCAAGTCCAGTGCTATTCTAAAGCAAAATAAACAAAAATGAAACTGGCCTTAAAATCTGCAGCTGCTGGCAACTCCCACTAGGAAGGCCCAGGTCTTTGCCAGAAGGGAGGAAAAGAAAAAGACATTTAAATCATCACACTCTTTTCTGTACAAAAATCCTTGTACAGGTTATATTAGCCTGTCACTACAGGGAAGGAAGGAAGGAAGGAAGGAAGGAAGGAAGGAAGGAAGGAAGGAAGGAAGGAAGGAAGGAAGGAAGGAAGGACCTTGTAGATCAAGGTTATTTGAGGGTCAGCCCATCTCCCATGGTGTCTGCCTGCCCAGTTACAGCTGGCACGGTCCAGTTCCCCTCTATTAAATAATGCATCTATCAAAACCTAAGAGATTTCTCTGTTGAGGAGCCTGCTCTCTGGAATGAAATCCCCCCCCCCAGATATTCATGTGTCTCCCACCCTGATAACATTATGGTTAGCCTTAAAAACCTGGCCATTTTTGTAGGCCTTAGATTAAGGTGAATGTAGTCCCCTTGCTAGACTTGTTTCTATTTATATAGTGTATTGTTTGGCTGGCTGCTGTTTTTGGATAATGATGTTGTATTTTGTATTTTTTAATTGCTGCTTATTTTACATTGTGGGCCACCCAAAGCCATCCTGAAGTCAAACAGCACCCAAATCTAATAAAATAAAATAATAAATAAACAGCTCATTAGTGACTGAATTTCATCTGTGCTGAAGGACTATCTTGGAGTCCATCCCAGAAACATCCAGCTGTGTTTCAATAAAGGGACTACAGGGTTCGAAAGCTTTATCAAAAACACTTCGAGAATGTTGTCAAGAAGGCATCCCATTCAATTAGGGACTATTTATTTATGGAGGATATTAGATGCTGAGAGCAGGGGAGAAAGAGAGAAATGAACAGGGAGTGTATTAAAGACTGGCAATGTTTTGTTCTATCCTAATGTCAAGTAACACAGGAGGTCAGAAAACCCTGAAGGGATTGTCAGGAAAACCTCTGCTAGAAAAAACATACGGTACAATGTTTAGGCCTCCATGGAAGAAAACTGCCAATACCAGATGAGGGAATTCTCAAATTGACAGACTTCCAGTATAAGCCACAAATGTACAAGCCTTTCCCATCTCTTTAAAAAAAAAAAAAAAAACAACCCTCATTCTTAAGTTACACTGATTACAGCAAATAGCCTTAAAAACCAGATGATCACTAGATGGAAGCACAGAGTTATAATTTTCTGGTAGCCCTAGCATTGATTTTTAATGTTCTGATTTTTTTTATTCTGAATTTACCATGTTTAATTTAATATTCAGCATGAATGAAAACATTTGTTATCAGATAAGAAGCATCACTAACTAAAGCAGAGTATATGTTCCATTTTCATCTCTTTTTCCTTGGACTGCTCTTACTTTATTGTAAATATAAGGAAAAACTTCCTGCCTGTCAGATTTGTACATCAGTGAAACAGACTGTCTCCAGAGGTTATGGGTTCTCAATTTCTTCAGTTTTTAAGGAGGCTGCAGGACAACCAGGTCTTACTATTGGTTTTGGTTTTCCTGCATATCACATAAGATTCAATTAGATGCTCCTGTGATCCTTTCTAATGCCACAATTCTATGATTTTAGGTCCTTCCTGTTTCTCTCAGCTTCTATAAATGTTTCTTTATTTCTTCGCAAATTTACACATTGGCCATTTAGATACAAATTAAGTGAAAATATTCACATAATTTAATTAGTGTGGGCCAAATAAGTAATTTCTTACAATATCTCCTCATGCACATAGCTCAATGTTCTACTAGTTCATGGGCCTACATTTGGAAACTATTTGGAAACTAAAATTCATACAAAATGTGATGGCCAATGTACTAGCACATGTGAGATGCCAGCAGCATATAATATAAGTTCTGTGAGTTCTACACTGGTTACCAATAGTTTGACAAGCCATAAAGACCTTTAAACTCTATATTGCTTAGATCAAAGATATATGCAGGTGCCATCTTCACACACTAATCCAGTGTACATATTTTAGAAACTGTTGATGATCTCCTTTTTCCATGAAGCAAGAAGTACTGAAACCAAGTAGTGTTGTCTACTTTTAATTTCCCAGTATTTTTGGAACAGTCTCTGTGGAAAAATTAGATTGGCCCCTAATTTAATAGATGGTGCCTTAACTACTAGTCCAAACTGGCAGCCATTAAATCTAATAAATAAATAAAAATAGGAATCTTCTTACTGTGGACTTTTATAGGATGATTGTTTTAACTGTTGAAAATAATCAGGAGCCCCTTGTAACTTTAGTGGCATATGATTCAAATATATACATATATACTTGCATGACAAGCTCCAGGCAAACATTTGGGCAAGGGGTGGTAGGATAAATTAATTTAAAATAATACTATGGGTTTATGAATAATATCTTCCACCAGTTATATTCTCAGGAAGATATAGTAGCTTTTGTTCTACCTATGAGAATGAGTACTAGAGAAGGAAGAATATGCTGTAAGATCAATATGTAAGGTCACTGGCCCTTGACAAAACTTGAGAAATCATAAAAAAAAATATTTAGAGTTGAAGCAATTCTTTCAGTCAGATCAATAAAAAGGTTCTTTGATACTGAGGGGATCTCAATTGTGATTTCCAGTTCATAAAAACTCTAAAATGTTTCTGGGATGGTGGTATTATAGTGTCAACTTGAACCCATACTTGCATTTGGTTCCATCGATAGCTAGTCTAAATGATGCTGAGAAGTCCACTGGTCTGGTTATCTCGAAGCACACCAGGTTGTAGGAATCAGTGTTGCACTGGAAGGTGCTGACTCCTTTAATTACATTGAATTTCCTTTGATTGTGCCAGGTTGGGTTACTCCTGTATATCACTTTGCAGTGCTCCAGCTTAGACACGGTGTAAGATTGTAGTCAAGGTAGGATGTACAAACGTATTTGGCATTAAATGAGTAGGCTTGTCTCCACATTTAATTCATTTAGCTTGATTATAGTCAATAGCCTTACATGCATCAAAGCAGACTCTGTCACTATCCATAAGTCTCATGTCATTCTTTCCCAAGAGGTATTGTCTGTGCATCCCTCCATATATCCAGATTTGAAGTTGTTGGTAGAGCTTTACTGTATTGACAGAATCATACCAAGTGACCCTATCCCCCACTTTGCAAGTAGAATACATAGTCTTATTATAAACACAACTCCCTTTTGTTTTGGACCCATGGTCTGAAGAAGATGTAAGGGAAACAGCAGCAACAAAGTAAAAAAAAGTAGCAATACATAGTTTAGATACTACGAACACAAGTTTCAGTCCATTGAAGTTTTCTCCTAATTAGATGGAAACAGTTCAACAGGCAAGGCAGGTCAAAATTTCTGGCCATCCAGCTGCTGGGTTTGCTATTAGAGAGGGGACGATGGGACATTTCATGGACCCATGATTTAATTCCTTCCACTTCTCACTGCAGTTGAGGTGCTCAGGAGGACTTGACGGGGATTGGACCACTTAGATTTATAGTTGACAGTTCTTTCATCCGAACCCACTCCCCAGGAACAACGATCAGTTAGAGACAAGTGGTAGGGCAGCCTGGACTTGTACTGAGATAGAAGACAAAACCTGTGCCAGATTATGCAAATACTAAGTAACATTCTTTTGTTCTTCATTGACATTCTTGAACCTTTGTGGAACTCTCATCCATCATTTCAAAGAAAGTTTTCCAGAGCTGAGTCTGTATCGCAATGGCCTTACCACTAGATGTCACAACCTGTCTAGCCACTGTGTACCATCCACAACATAAGCCCAAAACAAAACACATTCTCTAACTCCTCCTCTTTCTTGCAGCTGCATGCCATTCTCTTCAACTTCTCATGTATCTATCAACTTTACGTGAATAACTTTTTTTCACTTTTATTATTAATCAATCTTATTTCTTTCCAACTTTTTTCAAAGTATCCATATTCCCCCTCTCCCCCTTATCAACAATCTCAGAGCCTGATGCAGAGTCCACAGGCCTGAGCTGACCAAAGGGAAGGAAAGCCCCCTCCCAGCATCCACCAACACTCTCTCCTCCTCATTCATCATCACACATCCATCATGCTTTCTTTTTTTCCTTCAACTACTTTGCTAGATCCATCTATGAACAAATCAATTTTCTTTCTCTTTCCATTGTCTAACATTAGGCTCTCTTTTAGTCAAAACAACATGTTATCTATAATCCCAAAATTTCCTCAACTCCAGGAAGATTGAGTTACACTTCCTTCAATTCACTTAGGTATTATTGTCTATTTTTTCTTAATAAATATATCAGTGTGTCCTACACAGTGTGTCCTTCAAACATAAAGACATAAATAATAATAATAATAAATCAACTTCACAAAGAAATAGCCAAACTTAAGGAGGTATTTTGAGTTAATATATTGAATGTGTGTGTGTGTGTGTGTATTCAAAGACTGAAATTAGAGCATCAAACTTTTTAAAGAACATTTACAAATCTAAGCAAAAAAATTCAGATTCATTTTCTGGTTAATGGATATATAGGGTTAACTAACATTTTAAACCTCAAAGATTTCCAGTGTGTTCCAATGTTAAGTTTTTTTCTTCAAGTTTCATTTGGTTAAAAGTAATGTTTCTTCTTCAAATAAGATTTCCTTTGTTCAGCTATAATCTCTGCTACTTCTTCACTGCCCCCTTCCTTCCAAGAGAAAATTGCAAGCCAAAACTGCAAGAGTAGATTTCAGTTTTTACTTCCCTGTCTTTCTCTCCCCCCTTCTCTCCTCTCCCCTCTTCCAAGGGAAAAAAATCCTTGAGTGAAAAAAGTAACAACCAGCTAAAGACAAGACAGGAGAAGGAATTTTTTAAAAAAATTACACAGAAACCTCGCCCCCTCACCCTTTCCTCTCTCTCGCTCTTCCAAAGCAAAAGTAAAAAGAACATAGTAAGCCGGAAATGAAGAAGGCTGAAAGACATTTAAACACTTGCTATTATCTTTCCATAATAGCATGCAGCATCTGCAATTTAATGTTTCTTCCACAGCCTTTGGGTGGGGGGGAGAAACTAATACACACAGAGACACAGGCATTTGCACAACAGCATACCCACACATTCACTTCCATTCAAACTTCTTGCATAAACAATTTCACATACAGATATTTCATTTCATGCTTTCTACAGGCAAACCAAACAGAGAGCTTTTCACAAGCCAATGAGCTCCATTTTTTTCCAAATCTCTTTTTGTTTGTTTTTTATTAGAGGATCTTGCCCCTCTCCCAAATCTTGGAAATGATACAAAACAACACAGACACACAGACACAGATACCATCAAAACAACATTTCCAGGCCTGTTGCTTGTTCTCCAAGAAGTGGGAAACTCAAGAAATTATCCCAATCAAATGTGACTGTTGGGCTTTGAACCATTGCTTGCTTTTCCCACCACTTCAAGCACAAGCTTAGAAGCCCACTTAATTTTCTGGATGGCCAAATATTTAAGAAACACATCAATTTGGGATTTGAGGCCAAGCAGGTCTCCCTTTTTAATTTAGCAAATTCAAAGGATATTGTAGAAGGACCAAAAAAAAAAGAGAGAATGTTGGATTTGGGGCCCTTTGCTGGCCTGAACGGGGAGGGGAAAACTGCAGAGAACAGCCTCCTCTCTTCCCATCTGACAATAGAAATGGTTTCTGAGGACAGTAGATGGTGCCATTGTCTAACAGAAAAGAAATTGTCCATCCAAAGAGCCAGATGAGAGAGAGAAAAAAAATTACAAACAGTTCTTCTTTGACTTTTCTTTTCTTCCATGGCTGAAGTTGTTAAAAACATAAGCTGGCCAAATGAAGGTGCACAAAGTTTTTCAAGTTGCTTTCTTGAAGATTATTTTTACTGCCACAACCAGTTTCAATGCTTTCCAATGGCTAACACACAGCCTACTGGAAACATGGCTCCTCCTCTTCCCTAAATACCTGTTCCTTTGCTCGGTGCAAATGAATGATTCTTAAGAGATTTTCTTGGTTTCTTTTCTTCAGAATTGGGGCCAGCCATGCCCTTTCTTATGTGGGAATCCCAGAGACAATCTCACTATCTTTCACTTCACAGGCAACATACAGTATAACACTCCCCTCCTTCCCCAAAATCCTGATTTCCCTTAGGAGGTTGCTTGGACCTCTCCTTTGGTTCAAGGCATAATTGAATTTCTCTGTCTTCCCCTAGACTTCAATAACCATCCCCTCATGTTCAGGGAATCACAGGGTATTTTTGCTCAATAATCTCATTTTGCAGGCAACTAAATTTCTGCATTCCATGCATTTCAGGCACACTCACACTCACTCCCCCAACTTCCTCCTCATTCTAGAATGTTTGTTTCAACTTACCAAATTCCTCCTCTATTCTCATCTCCCCCTACCTTCACTGGGATGAGATGGAAGCCTCCTTAAACATTCAGGGTTCATACAATCTTGGTTCTGCCGGCCCTGGTTGGTTTTGAGGTCATCAGACACAAAGGATCGAAGAGCGCTCTTGATCTCCTAGCCAGCCCATGCTGGTTTTCCCAGTTGTCATGCCTGAAGGTTGCTGAGTCACAAAGGAACTCATTCAGAGGGAGTTCTAATGAAGGAACCACCTTGAAGAAAAAACATGTAAGATCACTGGCCCTTGGCAAAACTTGAGAAATCATAAAAAAATCCAATCATGAAAACTCAAGAAGAGGCTTCTTAAAGATACAGCACTTTATTTTTGATTGAAATAAGTCCTGGGTGGGAACACAATCTGAACACTGACAGCATTGCATTCAGAAGTGCTACACCTTGGAAAGTTAGTAGCATTGCTTTATAAACTTGGTTAGCCAATCAGACAACAGAACCATTACATTATAAGGAAGATATCAATCATTCCTGTACACTCCCTTATTCCCTCCTTCTGTACATCCCATCCATGTACATGTTTCCCACGCTTGCATGAAATTTGTCCCTGATGCAAATGCTGATTACAGATGCGAGATAGCAATAGTTAGGCTAAACAATTTATTTTTGTTCCAGTTGCAGGACCCTTCAATTAGATGAGACTACAAACTCTGGAGGCATACTTTCATAATAAGGTCCTCCTCCAGAGGATTTTTGAGTTTTGATGGGTATATAGATTTCATGGTAATTTGTCTCCCAAATACAAAAGGTTGCAGATATACTGCCTCTCTTTATAGGTTGCTAGACAATGATGGTAAGAAAGTAATAATTATGATCTATTCTAGCACAAGGACATTGGCAAAAGGAAGCAGAATAACAGAGTTGGAACGGACCTTGGAGATCTTCTAGTTCAATTCTCTGTTCAGGCAGGAAACCCTATATCATTTCAGATAAATAGTCATTCAATCTCTTCTGTAAAACCTCCAGTGTTGGAGCACCCACAACTTGTAGAGATAAGTCCTTCCACTGATTAATTGTTCTAACTGTCAGGAAATTTCTCCTTAGTTCTAGGTTGTTTCTTTCCTTAATTAGTTTTCATCCTTGCTTCTTATCCTGCCTTCAGGTGCTTTGGAAAATAAATTAACCTCCTCCTCTTTGTGGCAACTCTTCAAATATTGAAATACTGCTATGATGTTACCCCTAGGCCTTCTTTTCATTAAACTAAACATATCCAATTCCATTAACCATTTTTCATATGTTTTAGCCTCCAGTCCCCTAATCATCTTTGTTGCTCTTCTGTGAACTCTTTTCAGAGTCTCAAAATGTTTTTTACATAGATGCAATATTCCAAGTAGCTGATATGCTAAGTAGCAGATTGATGTTCAAGATTGCTAATATAGTAATCAATACAGAGCCATGGTGGCACAGTGAATATAATGCAGTATTGCAGGCTAATTCTTCTGAACTGTCAGCAATTTGATCCTGCCTAGCTCAGGGTTGACTCATCCTTCTGAGGTCTGTAAAATGAGGACCCAGATTGTTGGGGGCAATATGCTGACTCTGTAAACTGCTTAGAGAGGGTTATAAAGTACTGTGAAGCGGTATATAAGTTAAAGTGCTATTGCTATTATTAGATATACTACCTATTCCATGCATGGAGCCAGCTAGATAGGCATAATTTATCTATTTCAATTGAAGGTTGAAATGGCCATGTCACAAAGAGGGTTATAGACACTGGGGAACTGTTTTAGGAAAAGACAAATCAATATCAGAAAAATGGGTTCCACTTTAATCAAGTGAAACTAGGCTACTGGCTCAAAATATCACAAAGGTGACAGAGCAGCTTTTAAACTGATGAAAAATGCTGGACCATATTCAGTTTGGAAGGCTCTAGATATTCCAGAAAATGCTATAAAGAATAGAAATAGTATGGGGACTGGATTATTATAAACTAGACCAGAGAGTTGGTCTTGATAGTCTAAATGGTTTATTTCAATTCTATGAGTATCTTCTCAAAATTCCAAATAAGGCAATGACTTAAAAAAAAGATGGAATCCTAGTATATATAAAAATGTACAAAAATTATTCATTCTCCTATTGTGTTGATTACTTTATACACTTTTAATACCTTCAAAATCATTTTATCTCTATATTGTAAAATGTAGATGTACATAAAGGATACCAATCATTCAGCCTGACTATAAAATGAAGAGCACATTTTTCTCCACTTACATATTGTAGATATAAAATATAGCAAAGTGTTTTACAAATTCAAGAATAAAAAAAAATCATAAGAGAATTTTAAACTATTAAAAACCTATTAAATATCCATATTGACCCGATACAACAATTTTTAAAGGCCAATTGGAATAGGATTTTGTAGCAATGGGACTATTAATAGAGACGTCTGTGCCCTTGTTTTGATCTATAGTGGCAGATCCTTAATGGCAGCAGTGATGCTCTGTGGCAGTGAATTTATTAAGTTTCTAAAAAAAAATGTTGGCAAGCCACATACAAAATAAAATATAAGGTTTTCTTTTTTTTAAAAAAAAAAAGGAAATATATACAAAAGAAGGAATGAAATCATTTATAACAGCAGAGACCAAGCTTCTTAAAAATAAATGTTCGAATTAGAGCTACAGTTCATATAAACAAGAAATATTTATTTCCAAATATTTTGCACTACTGTTTGTCATCAGGTAGATTAATATGTACAAGCACTTGGGCCATTAAGAAGGCTACATTCCAAATCTCTGAAAAGCCATTCTTTGATTGTTGGAGAGCTCAAGTCATACCATTTTGTAGCAATTAAAATTTGGCAGTGACAACAAATTCCAAACCAATTTATAATGCTCCCACTGTATGGAGTCCTTCGAAACTGCCCAATAATGTCAGCCTCCTCCTCTTCCTCCAATATATTAGGAAAGGCAAATTATTATTGAAAAGCCTTACAGTCAGGGTACATGCTTCTCACTCTGAAAGGAGCTGCAATAAGCATTTTTAACCACATTTTAAATATGGAACAGCTCATCCTTTGACATGAGAACGGCCCCTGCTCTTACAGCTTTCTGGAAAGTTGAAAAGAACTAGCTTTTCAAGAGGGCTTTTCGCAGAGCTATTTCAGAGCTATTGTATGTAAAATTTAGTTCTACAATATTTAATAAATTATTTAAAAATCACAAAATTCAACTAGGGTGGAATATAAAAATAAGAGACAGAGTATAATAAGCACTATAAAAACAGCAAAAACTACAATATAACAAAACACATGTTCTGGGACCTCCCAAATATCATCGTTCACCAAATGAAAATATCAACATCCAGGTCCGAACACCCAAGGGGACAATTGGGTCTTCAAAGCCTTCCTAAAATCTCAGGGTAAGGGCAAAAAAATCTTGAGATTTTACTATTCCACAGGGCAGATACATCTTGTAAGTCCTATCAGATGACTCTGTTAAAGAGAAGAGACCTGGAACATGCTCACTTTATGTTGGACAGGCAGAGAAAACCAGAGACCAGTGTCCTGCAAGTATAGTAATGTGTTCCTGTGCCATATAGGACTTTATAGGTCATAATCACCAATATGCATACAGAAGCATATTGGAAGCTACAGCAGCAGCTTGTAAACCAGAGGAATGCCCATAACTATTCACACCATCACATTCAGCACCAGATGATGTTTTGTGGTTAAAAATCAATTAGCCCCCAGGCACAGGCACTCTGGTTCTTTATTAGCAAAACAGAACCATGAAGAATAATCAGATAAATAGAGTTGTCTCTCATTATACTGATGGACTAAAGAGAGGAGAAAAACAATACCATGAGCAAGCACGACCTATTAGTAAAAATCTGGCGATGTTGCCTTCCCTCTTCTTCAACAGATATAAGTACAGAAAGTTCTTACACCAGAATGTTGCTTCCCAGTGTTTCCTGTTAAAAACAGACAGGTCTGATTGATTGCACCTTGGCATCTTTGACTGCTATACTGCAGTTTTACTTTTTTTTTATAATCACTTTTGCCTTGCAGCCCCCCAACTAGGGGCGTTAAGCAGGCGCTACTGTGATACATTACAAATTCAGATTTCTTTTTGCTAACAAAGAGTTAAAGAATTAAGTGGGAGACTAGAATAGTGATTTCAAGCTCATTATGCTCTCATCAGCTAGCCACAACCTTTATGGGATTCGAACCTAGGCAGCCTACATGCTAGACAGTTGTATTAACCACCAGGCCAACCTGCTCTCCTCCCGGTCTGTATGAAAAACTTTCTGTTTATACTCCCTTGAGTCGGCTGACAAAGTGGGGAGGAGAGTCGGTGGCCTGGTGGTTAATACAACTGCCTAGCATGTAGGCTGCCTAGGTTCGAATCCCATAAAAGGTTATGGCTAGCTGATGAGAGCATAATGAGCTTGAAATAGCTATTTTAGTCTCCCACTTAACTCTTTAACTCTTTGTCAGCAAAAAGAAATCCGAATGTGTGTGTGTGTGTGTGTATATATATATATATATATATTTATATATATATATATATATATATATATATATATATATATATATATATATACGTTTTCTGAGGTTTTCGCGGGTGTTTGTATGTAGGTCTTTGGTTGTTCAGGTTTTCTCCCGCGTAAAATTGGAAGTGTCTTGGCAACGTTTCGACGAAGTCACATTCGTCATCTTCAGGCTGGTGTTTTTAGCTTCTTGCTTTGAGCAGCTTTGCTGCTCAAAGCAAGAAGCTAAAAACACCAGCCTGAAGATGACGAATGTGACTTCGTCGAAACGTTGCCAAGACACTTCCAATTTTACGCGGGAGAAAACCCGAACAACCAAAGACCTATATATATATATATATATATATATATATATATATATATATATATATATATATACATACACACACACACACATATATATATCTAGGACTTTGGTTATTCGGGTTTTCTCCCGCATAAAATTGGAAGTGTCTTGGTGACGTTTCGACGAAGTCCCATTCGTCATCTTCAGGCTGGTGTTTTCAGCTTTGTGCTTCGAGGAGCAATGTGTGGTCGTAGCTGTTTTTTCCTTTTAACTGCCAGTGGGGGTATGAACTGATTGGGTGGGAGCTTGGCTGTATTCTGATTGGGTGGAGGTGTGTTCTGATTGGTTAGGGGCTTGGCTGTGCTCTGATTGGCTGATTGGCTCTGATTTTATGTGGGAGAAAACCCGAATAACCAAAGACCTACATACAAACACCCGCGAAAATCTCAGAAAACATATATATATATATATATATATATATATATATATATATATATATATATATATATAAAATCACCACCACCATCCCAAAAAATCCTAGGTATTTGCTAAGGAGATGAAAATTGATGCATGGTTACAGTGTTGAGCAAGGCTACAATCCTGGGAAATTCAAGAGATCATGTCATATAATTCATTGATAATTGACTATGTGCCATCAAGTTGTGGTCAAGTCTTAATGCCCACATAAATAGTTTTTCTTCATGATGGTCTATCTCTAACCTAGTCTTTCAGGTCTTCCAATAGTGTATTCATTGCCACTAAAACTGAGTCCATCCACCTTGCTGCTGGTTATCTTCTTACTGCTCTTTCCTTCTTTCTCTTTCCTCTTAATCTTTCTCAGCATTTGAGCCTTATCCAGAAAGCTAGGTCTCTATGTAAGTGAAATTGACTAACTTCATTAACTTCACATAAATGAAGTCTACTAAGTCCAAAGCAAGATCATCTGAGCCTGGTCATTTTTGCTTGAGTGAAAACTCTGAGTTGATTTGTTCCTTGCTATAACGCTATTCTCAGGAACCTTTTCTAACACCAAAGTTCAAAAGTGTCAATACTCTTCCTATCCTGCTTGTTCAAAGTCCAGTTTTCTCTTCTACAGAGTCACAAGGAATACTTGCATGATTCTGATCATAGGTTTTGGACTAAGAGCAGGGAAACCCAAGTTCTTATCCTCTGTTAGGCATGGAAGACAACTGGATGGCCTTGGGTAAACCACAGTCTCTCAGACTCTCAATAATGTCACATTTTACAACAAACACACCAAAGAACAAATTCCTTGTCACATCATACACTGACAGCTTCATTGTGTTTAACTGCAATGCAAAAAGTGGATTCCACAATCATGGGACAAATGCTAAAAAGAAAAAAAACAAATCTCAAATGGACAGAGTTTTAGAGATGTTAAAGTAGGAGATTTTTTTTATTTTAACAATATCAGGTGTTCCTTACAATTCATGAATAAGAGGGAAACACTGAAATGCCTATGCTGGATTCTATTAATGCACCAATTCCTGATTACAGTGGGCAATAGCAGGATTTTTGTAAAACTCCATTTGTGTATGTAAGTCATTTGAAGTGTAAGTAGAATTATTAATCCTTCATAGCCAAAGATACCCCACCTAAGAGGCCAAATTTTGGGAAAAGACTATTGTTCCATGAAATGGTTTACTTGCAATACAGTTTTATGTATATCTATTCTGAATTAAATGCTATTTATTTTCATGGTGATATGCAGAAGATTGAAATTTAAACAATTTGAAAATACAAAAAAAATCCATTTTTAATTTTCCAATTTTTTTTAATTAAGTCACAATTTTTTTAAAAAATGGAAATAAAATTCCTTGACAAAATATCAACGAGAAGTTAAAGTGTGTATATAGATTGATTTCCCATCAGGCAACAAATTCAGTGCCCCTAAGTTTGTTTCATGATTCATGAAATTCTTTAAATCACAACTTTTGTAATGTAAAATATTTTTGTCTTTTCAGTTGTTTTCAAATATTAAAAAGTAATTACCTATTCTATCTATTAGGTGACATCTCTAGGTCAAATTCATGCTTCAGTTTAGACCAGAGTCAAAAAAAGCTACACTGAACATCTAACATTTGAATATATGTGAGTTATTTTGAGATTTAGCTATTAGTATATATATTAATATAGGCTATGTGATTATACATTGTAGATCTGTACACTGCCATATGGGCTGCATGGTATGTTTCTTGTTAATGGTTTAAAACAGGGGTAGTCAACCTTGGCTCTTTTATGACTCGTGGACTTCAATTCTCAGAATTCCTGAGCCAGCTTAGCTGGCTCAGGAATTCTGGGAGTTGAAGTCCACGAGTCATAAAAGAGCCAAGGCTGACTACCCCTAGTTTAAAATCACAGATTAGATTCCTAAAGGGCCCTCTACTGTTAAATGCTCAATAGGATTTGTAACTCTGTTTGGACAAGGAAGAAATCAAATAATTTTTAATATGAAATAAACATGTCCAATTTTGTTTTTGCAGATAAATATATCAACAGACTTATAATTATTCTTTCAACTTTGTACTTAATACAGTTCTCCAATAAACATTCATTCAAAAACATACACTTTTAAATATATGTTTGGACGTTTTTCAGTAGGGTTTATACAACTTCCCCAATCAATAATTTTTGGATTAGATTTGGGATTAAAAATAGATAAATAGTCAAAGTTAAAACTGAAACCATATATTGTAAATTAACCATATAAAAACAGAAACTTAGCATTCAAAATGTAAATAACATTAAGTCATTGTCCATAGGGAATAGTCATAACATCTTTGAGTCTTGATGTTTGTATGTAGCTCTTTGGTTATTCGGGTATTCGGGTTTTCTCCCACATCAAATTGGAAGTGTCTTGGCGACGTTTTGACGAAGTCTCATTCGTCATCTTCAGGCTGGTGTTTTCGGCTTCGTGCTTCTAGGCGCAATGTGTGATCATAGCTGTTTCTTCCTTTTAACTGCCAGTGGGGGTATGAATTGATTGGGTGAGAGCTTGGCTGTGCTCTGATTGGATGGGGGGTTGGCTGTGCTCTGATTGGGGGAGTGTTCTGTTTGGGTGGGGGCTTTGTTGTGCTCAAGTTAGTCTGAGTTGCAGGGGGATTTAAGATGGTGGGCTGCCTTGCTATTTTTTGGCTTCGCATTCGTCGTCGTGCCTCATCTTCATGGAGGGTGTCAGTTTGCTTCATGTATGGATTGGAAGGGTTTAAAGTGGCTAATGATGCAGCTGTGGTCTGGCTTCTGGTTTGTGGTTGTGCCTCTTCATCGGTGTGGGCTTGGGTTTGCTTTTTGCATGGATGTGTGGTGGTGACATCCTGTGTGGTTTTCTTGAGTGTGGGTCTGGTGTCATTCTTTGTGTTGGGGACTCGTTTGTCAATAAGGGTGGGTTTCCAAATGGCTGGTAGGTGGGAGGTATCATCTTGTTTGTTCATGCTGTATGGGCGTTTTTCTATTTCAATGGCTTCTCTGATTATTCTGTTATTAAAGTGTTCAGTTTTGGCGATAGTTCTGGTCTTTTTAAAGTCAATTTCATGTCCTGTGGCTTTAAGGTGTTGGACCAGGGAAGAAGTTGGTTCCTCTTTTTTGACTGAGTGCTTATGTTCTTCAATGCGTGCACTTATTCTTCTGTTGGTTTGTCCAATGTATGTGGTGGGACAAGCGGTGCATGGGATTTCATATACTCCTTGATTTTCTAACTCAATTTTGTCTTTGGGGTTTCTTAGGATGGTGGATATTTTTCTGTTTGTGCAGAATGCTGTCTTGATGTTATGTTTGTGGAGGATCTTGCTGATTCTGTCTGTGGTGCCTTTTATGTATGGGAGGAGGGCTTTGCCGTTTTCTTGTTCTCTGTCTTGGATTTTAGGGGGGGTTCTTTTTGGATTAGTTTGGTAATCTTATTCCTTTGGAATCCATTGGATGTTAGTACATTGGTGAGAGTGTGTAGTTCAGTTTTTAAGTGTTGTTCATCCGCTAAGCGTTTTGTTCTAGAGATGAGTGTCTTGGCTACGGAGTTGATCTGTGCTGGGTGGTGGTGTGAGAGAGCGTGCAGATAGTGGTTTGTGTGTGTTTTCTTCTGGTAGATAGTATGTCCTAGGGAGCCATTGGATTTCTTGTAGACTAAGCCATCCAGGAAGGGAAGTTGGTTATTAGCTTCTGTTTCCATGGTGAACTGTATTTTGGGGTGCAGGCTGTTGACGTGTGTGAGGAAGTTTCCAGTTTTTCTTTCCCATGTGGCCAGATTATGAAGGTGTTGTCTACGTATCTGAGCCAGAGTTTGGGTTTGCGATCAGATTTTTCTAGAGCTTGGGTTTCAAAGTGATCCATGTAGAGGTTTGCAATGACAGGTAGGATTATTATTCTGGTGTCTTCTTTCAGGTTAAGTAGTAGGAAACAGAAACTAATAACCAACTTCTCTTCCTGGATGGCTTAGTCTACAAGAAAGAAGCACGACCACGAACGCGAAGCCAAACAATAGCAATGCAGCTCAGCATCTCACATCCCCCTGCAACTCAGACTAACCTGAGCACAACAAAGCCCCCACCCAAACAGAACACTCCCCCATCCAATCAAAGCACAGCCAACCCCCCCATCCAATCAAAGCACAGCCAAGCTCCTAACCAATCAGAACACACCTCCACCCAATCAGAACACAGTCAAGCTCTCACCCAATCAGTTCATACCCCCACTGGCAGTTAAAAGGAAGAAGCATGAAGCCAAAAACACCAGCCTGAAGATGACAAATGAAGACACTTCCAATTTGACGTAGGAGTGTTTAGAGCCTTCCTAAAGGTAAATAATATGGATGCCATCTTGACCTTGGGAAGCAAGTTATTCCACTAGGATGGGATTCTATCAGGTTTTCCTCTGGGCTTCCATCCCTTTGACCTTTCAGAAGATATGAACTTCATTAGTGGTTGGTTCTTTCTTGGGAATGTTGGGAACCAATGTATATTATGGTGCAATATGGTAAATATAGCAAGCAAACCAAGTGACTATTACAATATACTCCTACAGTGGTAACGGAAGTTATTATTTAGTTAATCTACCTTCTCTTAGCCTTATGTCTTTCAGAGGTATTGGCCATATTACCTGGGGATGATGGGGATGTCAGCTGAAAGAAACTGATCAGAAATAACAGCTTTATTTTAAAATATTGCTGGATTATTTGTATTTATTTATTCTTCCTTGTTATATCATTATTTCATTGAATTGTTCATTTTCAGCTAATATATTATGAACTGCTTGCCCATCTTAAACATTTTCTATAAAATGCTCTAGTCAAGCTGCGTTAAAATTCCTTGTCTAACTTCAGCAAATATATACTACCATCCAAAGATGTCACCTTATTAGATACACAAGACTAAGACATAGACATCATATAGGCCTAAAGCTAATTTTATTTTTCAGTTTTGAATGGTTTGATCTTTACATTCTCCACTCTTGCTAGAGGAGGAGGGAAGGAGAGGAAAACATATCAGGCATTAGTAGAGGGAAATAAAGAAAAAAGAGAGAGTTTCTTTCTTATTTTGGCTCTTTTATGTAGTCACAACAATAGGAAATAGAACAGGACATTTAAGGAACTTTTCTTAAGTTATCAAAAGAAGATCCTAAATTGTGGAAACTTAATTTCACCATGAAAAGCTTTCTGCTTATCTTTGAAAAGCACTATTTCCCTTGCAGATCAAGAATATGCATTTTTATGGAAAGACTTTTTTCCAACTTTGTTTTGCTTTCCACAAGGACTGACAACAATTGAATTGCCAAGTGGAAGCAAATGCTGGGTCTTTTATTCTAGTAGATATTGGTTGAAGGAGGAAGAAGAATCTTCTTAAAAGAAGGCATTTATTTATTATGGAAGAGCAAATTCTCCTGTCCCCCCACTCCAAAGATATTCTGCTACTTTTTTTTAGCATTCAGAGAATGAAGAAAATTAAATTAATTTAATTGCCTCAGTTTTTATGGATGCTAAATCTTGCTTGTAGCTCTGCTTCCCCAGCTCCCCATTGTTAGAACATGAAGGAAAGCTGTCCCCAAATAAAGACCAATGACAATACTGTGTTGATATAAAACATTCCAGGTTGACATTTGCTGCATTCAACTATGAGTTTTTGTATCTAGTTGTACATAGAAGTACCTTATGTTTAGATTATGAATTTATGTGAGAAATTGAGAATCTGAGAACTATGAAATATGGCAGCAGATTATGAATAGAGTGAACACAATTATTTCCAATATTTATCTCTGAATTATCATATTCTAAAAACAAACAACTTTTTGTGCATTCATCTCTGGCCATTCATCACATATTTTAATTTTTTTTAAAAAATCACTTAATAACCTATACCTCATAAAAGCGAAATGAATTATTTTGATATTGCAATAAGACAATGGTTTGCATCCAACTGAGTATGTCTTGCCAACAGCACAGATATCATTTCTATACAGATTGTATCAGTTCCTTGCATTTTTCCCCATATCTGTTACAGAAGGTTGTGGGATCCTCTACTTTTGGAATAAGGAGTTTAACAAGCAGAAAACTCTGCAACATTGGTTATAGTCTAATGTTTACTTGCTGAGCCTGCAGCAATGATAGAAAACATTGAAAACATGAAGTCTGAGACTGGAAAAGGTATTGGTTCTAAGATCACAAGAATTTATCTGAACCAGAATAGGAGCATTTCTTCATTCTAACTGACCTGTAATACTGCATCCAGTTCTGGTCACCACAACATAAAAAAGATGTTGAGACTCTGGAAAGAGTGCAAAGAGCAACAAGAATAATTAGGAGGCTGGAGGATAAACCATAAGAAGAATGGTTACAGGAATTGGGTATGTCTACTCTAATGAAAAGAAGGACTAAGGGAGACATCATCATCATCATCATAGTAGTAGTAGTAGTAGTAGTAATAATAATAGTAATAATAAAGTTGGAAGGGACCTTGGAGGTCATCAAGTCCACCCTTCTGCTCATGCAGGTAACCCTATACCATTTCAGACAAATGGCTATCCAGTTTCTTCTTAAAAACTTCCAGTGTTGGAGCATTCACCACTTCTGGAGGCAGTTGTTCCACTGGCTAATTGTTCTAGCTGTCAGGAAGTTTCTCCTTAGATCTAGGTTGCTTCTCTCTTTGGTTAGTTTCCATCCATTGTTTCTTGTCCTGCCTCAGGTGCTTTGGAAAATAACTTGACTCCCTCTTCTTTGGGGCAACCCCTGAGATATTGGAAAACTGCTATCATGTCACCCTCTCGTCCTTCTCTGCATTAAACTAGACATACCCAATTCCAGCAACCGTTCCTTATATGTTTTAGCCTCCAGTTCCCTAATCATCTTTGTTGCTCTTCTCTGTACTCTTTCTAGAGTCTCAACATCTTTTTTACATCTTGGTAACCAAAACTGGATGCAGTATTCCAAGTGTGGCCTTACCAAGGCATTGTAAAGTGGTATTAATACTTCATGTGATCTTGATTCTATCCCTCTGTTAATGCAGCCTAGCACTGTGTTGGCTTTTTTGGCAGCTGCAGCACACTGCTGGCTAATATTTAAATGATTGTCTACTAGGATTCTGAGATCCCTCTCACAGTTATTACTATTGAGCAAGGTACCCCCTATACTATACCTGTACATTTGGTTTTTCTTGCCTAAATGTAGAACCTAACTTTTTTCACCATTGAATTTCATTTTGTTAGATAGCGCCCATGATAGCAATGTTCAAATATTTGAGGGGCTCCTTCCAACGCATCAAAAAGCAAGAGAAGAAACAATGAATAGAAACTAACCAAGGAGAGAAGCAATCTAGAACTAAGGAGAAATTTCTTAATGGTGAGAGCAATCAACTAATGCAGGGGCATCAAACTTGCAACATCACATGATGTGTCACGATGTATCACAACTTTTTTTCCATTGCCAGCAATGGGGTGGGTGCGGTTTCGGCATGACGCATCTGGCCCACAGGCCAGCAGGTTGACACCCCTGAATTAATGGAATAGCTCGCCTTCAAAAGTTGTGGATGCTGGACAACCATTTATCTGAAACGGTATAAGATCTCCTGCTCAAGCAGGAGGTTACACTAGAAGACCTCCAAGGTCACTTCCAACTCTATTATTCTATGTTTTATGACTGGAGGTTTGGAGAAAAAGGATAAAATGTTTAAAGATAAATTCTTCCGCTTCTATAGATCTGGGGAATTCTGCAAACTATTCTTCTTTACCATCAATGTCAAAATTGTCTGCTTACAATTTACTAGTGTTTCTGAGATGTGACAAATACATTAGAATAGCAAATCATCTTGTTTATTAGAATGAGGGAATATATTCTAGGATGCACACTCTGAGCAAAAATTAATGGACTTGTTAATTTGATCACAATTTAAAGCTGGCTTTCGGGTCAGAAAAATGGAATTCCTCAAAATTTATTATTGGAAAAATCCTTGCCCACTCCCCACTAGTAGCATTACTAGGCAAACAAGAGAAAAACATGACTGGTTAAGGAGAACATTAAAATTACCAGTAGCCAATGCTAGAGTAAAAGCTTTAAGCAGTTAAAAAGAAGGGGCAGGCCAAAATTTAATACCAATGAAGGTCAAATTCTGACATCTACTGGTCAGTAAATTAGATCCTTTGAGAAGTTTCTTGTTAAAATGGATTTTCCCCCTGTCTCTATTGGCAAATAATAGATATACATTTACTCATATTCATGTCAACAGATAAACTAGTTATGCAGATGTATGCATGTCTGCTCAAAAGAAAGCCTGGTTACATTGAATGTGACTTCCTATACTTAAAATTTTATAAGACTGATACCTGATTCTGAAATTCTGTGCATACTTACCTACAAGTAACTCCATTCAGTTTGATAACTCTAATTGTTTAGTTTTACAAAGAAAAAATGTGCATACAATTGGACTGTGTATTGCATTTGGAGAAAAACATATCTGGAAATTATGCAATAAAAGACTACACACATCAGCAAGGTCAATTATGTAGCCAGCAAAAGGTCCAGAGTGCTTCTGCTTAAAGCAGAGATGGTTTTACATCTGTAGATATCAATGCTGAATTCATCAACAGAAATGTAGTGTTTCTGGAGTATAAAAGAAATACGCAGCACTTACCAGGTCTCCTCTGGTTCCTGTTTAATTTCCTTTGTCTAATGTAAACTCAGTGGGCTATGACTAATGGCTAACATATAAAACATATAATTTCTAATTGTATGACATTAGGTTATGCTAGCACAAAAACATTATCAGAACCAAGACACAAGACAGCAGCCTATAGTTCAGACTTAGTAGGGATTAGGTAGGAATGGAAAAAATACCATCAGAATCAATTACATTTGTCAGGGAAGTACTGTAGATGAAAAGCCAAGCTTAATGGGAAAATGTTCTGTCTCTCACCTCCTTCCTCAGCAGGTTCCGAATCATTTTGCAAGCCAAATGGAAAACACTCTTACTATAGATGTGAAAAAAGGAAACTGAGCCCTTTGGACTATTATTGTTTATTTGTTTTTACAGCCGCTCTGCATGTCCTTATCCTCCATCTCCAAACTGCCTTTCTCATCTCCCTGTACTCTATATGAGTCGGCCACTTACCTTCTTTCCAAAATCTTCTATTTCCTTCCTTTGAACATTTTAACAATTAATTATGTTTCACAGACTATAGAAATATAGGGTTGTGGTGGGGGAAGAATAAGTCTTAAAAATAAAGAATAGGAAAAGAACAGTACATAAAATCCTCTGATCCTAAAAAAAAAAGCAAAACAAACAAGTAAGCAAAAACATATATACTATAGTCATTTATGAGTAAATGCTTCTAAAGAATTGGAAGTGAAAAAAATAACTAGCAGAGCCTTACATAATCAATTTTGGCCAGTTATTCTAGTGCTATCTAGACATTTTTAAATTAGATGGCGGTGCCCATTATTTATTTACTTTAATTTTATGCCACTTCAATCAACCCAGTTTAAGTGTTCCTTTCTAATCAGCTGATATTATCACTTATTGTCATTTCTTTTTGTTGCTGCTGAAGTTATGACACTATTATGGATGTATACTACAGGTAGCCCAATCAAGCACAAGGCACAGATGAAATTTTTGCAAATCAGTTTGTTACTCCCACTGTAGTAATGAGAGACTTGAGTTATCCCAACATTAACAGGGAATGAAAGTCTGCAGCAGGTGGGTGATTTTACAAGTTCTTAATGTGTCTTGCAGAAAAATTCATGATCATAAAAGTGCAGGAAGGATCTAAGGGATTTGTTATCTTGCTCTTCATACTTAAGAAAAGGGAAGACATTGTGAACGATGTAGAAGATATAAGAAAGAATTATCATGTGATCCCAGAATTTCTCATATTACATGCAAAAAGAACTGAAGGTAGTCAAATTAGTATTTTAGATTTCATGAGAACTGATTTCAATCAGTTAAGGGAAAACTGGGGAAAACTAGGAAGAATTTCATGAATAGAGAAATAGAGAAATATACTTCAGAGAGATTAAGGATTTCTGAAAATAAAGAGATAATTAAGGCCAAATAACAAATTCCAAAGAGAATTCCAAAGGAAAAAAAAGAATGGAAGACAACTGATGGGACTGTTCTAGTTGCATAAAAGGCTCTCTGGTAACCTGAAAAAAAGGACAAAATTTAAAAAGGAAAGCAGAATATCAGCAAACTAATATTAGACTGTATGAATGGAGCAGAAAGGCTAAATCTCAGTATGATCTGACTCTTGCAACAAACACAAAAAGTTTTTTTTGTATATATAAAGATCAAGAGAAAATCAAAGTAAATGGTTGGCCCACTGGGTTGGAGAAGATGGCAAAATAATGACAGACAACTGGGACAAGACTGAACAAGAAGAAGGAAAAAATGGCCCAATCTGTCAGAAGTTGCATTCAAGCAGCAACAGAAGAAAAATGAAGGACAAAATGGGCAAAGAAGTAATAAGAGAACACCTATCTGTTTTAAATTAAGTTCCGGGGGCAGCAAATAGACATTCCAGGCTGCTAAATCTGAACCACTGACTATGATCTTTGATAACTCCTGAGGTAGATAGGAACTGCCAGACAACTGAGAACATCTAACATTTTCTATGGTCCAGGAGGTCTTGAGACCAGATGCACCAGTTGACTCCATTGTGAGAGAAAGATCTGAAAGGGTAAATGGTATGAGAGCCCAGTTAGAAGTGAATGGTCTGAAAATAGATAATCTGAAATTAGAGACAAATGGAAACCATTTGTCTCACACAAAAATAATTGTGAGGATGAGGGAAAGAAAGAGGTTCAAGAATTGGATTCACAGAGTTTGCATTTGATGTATAGCAGTTATTGGAATTGTTCTGTAGATGTCATTAGCTTTTCTGCAATAAATAAATCTATCAGAACTGGTATGCTTGAGCTAGTTTCTAGTCTAGTTTGTCAAGACAAGTCTGACACATATTTGTATAATTCCTTCCTACATTTTTTTTCCTTTAACCCAAGGTATTTCACTATTCTGGAATAGACTGGGTGGAAAAAATGCATATGGGAAAAGGCTGGCTCATGTTTTCTCTTCCGGTCCTCTTTTATTCAACTCAATCTCTGATGCTGCTTTTTGATCCACAGAGAAAGATAAGCAGTCAGGTGAAGATAAAGGGCCCATGTAACTTCTTTATATGTTTCATTGCACAAAGCAAAAAGTAGTTTGAAAAGAACAATTTTATACTAAGAAAGATCCAAATGAAAACAACTTGATTTTTTTTCCAAATGCTCTTCTGTTTTAAGAGTAGCCTTCCCAGAATGCTTCAATAGAACAACAAATAATCCAAAGGAATCTGTCATGGAGATCCACGGAACATATTGTTTACAACTACCGTATATGCCGGCGTATTAGGCGACCCGGCGTATAAGATGACCTCCATCTTTATAGCCGGGCCGCATTCCTAGAACGTCGTCTTATACGCCGGAAACTACCAGTATTTCCGGCGTATAAGACGACTCGGTGTATAAGACGACCTCCGTCTTTGGCGCCGATTTCAGCGCTCGCGGAAGTCGTCTTATACGCCGGCATTTACGGTATATTAGTTCTAAGTTATTCATTTTATGAGCAAAGAAAGACCATGAAATAGATTCTGTTCATTGATCTAGGTGAGGGGTGTCAAACTGCCGGCCCACAGGCCAGATGCGTCATGACAAAACCATGCCCACCCCATTGTCAGCAATGGGGAAAAAGTTCCAATACATCACGTGACGTCACATGATGTCGTGAGTTTGACATGTCTGATCTAGGTGATGGAAAGACTTTGGTAGATTTAAATTTGTTTTGAAAACTTAGTATAATTCAGACAGATGGAAAGAAAGAAGAAATGATAACCTTTTGAAACATAGGAACAATTTATTTTCTTTATGAAAAATAATCTTTGTGAATTTTTGCATTATCAAACACTTAACAAATAATGGACAAAAATAAGTCATAAATACCACAAAGCCTAGTACTCAATAAAAGCCTGCAGCCAAGTTGTAAATACATTTATCTGTACTTTTTAAAAAAAAATTTTTTTTTTTGGTAAGCAGCTTTTCTATGGTTTATAGAATAAAATTGGAAAGAAGCTGATGGTGGGTGTTATCACCTGGAAATAAAGCTCAAAAAACAAAAATTCTAGCACATTCAGCAGTTTCTACAACCTAATTTTGTTTTGTATCTGTGTCTCAGAATCATTAAACTTCAGTTACTTTTTATAACAAAAAAAGAATAGTGAAGTTTTAGTTATTAATTAAAAGTGTTGTGTATACATTGTTCATACTGAATTCATGCATTGGCTAATATGATCTCCCTGTATATCCAGTGTATAAGTAAAACCCAGCCTGTTCATGTCTTCATTCCCTCTGCCTATCCCTCAAACATTTGTCAATTGACTTTTCACACTTACCCAGGATGCATCTTGATACTGGCCAGCAAAAATACCTTCCAGGGCATTAATGTAACCTTGATTCTATTGACCACATTACTTTGATTTAAATTTCAAACGGCCTGTGATTTTTGTTTTCTCCTCCCCCAGTTCCAAAAGCAAACATTATAGATTTTAAAAGGAAAGAAGCTTTTGCTACACACTTGCTTTGCACAATCTTTGCATAAGCAAAAAGGCAATCAATACAAACAGAATTAATTTTAATTGACCCTATCCTAATATGCACACCAACTGCTGAGGAATTTTCAAAAACAAAATACCTTGCTCATTATTTATAGAAACACTGCCCCAATTATATATAAAAAAGAATTAATTATGGCACTTATTAACCAAGTTATTTTGTTATAATTATAGCAAGTCTTCACTTAGGTCAATAAATGTGTAAATGGGAGAGAAGGTTTAGATAAAATACTCAAACAGAAATGAGACAGCCTGTCAAAACTGCTAAACTCCTTTCTTATCACCAAATCTCCTCAGATTCTCAAGTTGGGGGAGATATAAAATAATTATGATTTCCCAGTCAGGAAAAATATCTAAATAGTTACAGTCTGAATGCAATTATAGGTGAGCAACAAGGAAAATTATTCCATGTTATGTTCATACTAATTTAAATTATTAATAAAGTTATTTCTCCTGGAGCAAATGGTGAATTAAGCAACTGAAAGAGTAAGACTATATGATGGCAATCCTAAACTAGGGGCAGATGGGGGACAGAATAATGGCAGAATGATTGCTACTTCCAAAGACATTTTAAGAATAAATTTTACTTGAACAGGTTCACAAATTATTTGATAGTTTCTTCTTAGCAAGCTTTGGTGCAATTTGGTGCAACACTTGATAACACTAATTTGAACATCTGGAGACAGTGCTTCATCTCAGGATGTAGCATGGCTGAAATAATTACCACATTCCCTCTCCCCATTTTTTTTTTTCCTCCTTTAACCAACTCACTTGAGAAATGATTCTTGGAAACTCAAAATCTTGCAACTGTTTTGAAAAGAATCACTTGGCTTTCTAAACCTGTATAGCCTCAAAGATGATTTTGGATTTTATTTCCCTTCATACCCATTTTTCCAAAGATCCATGAATAATTAAACAAAAAAATCCATAGACTGAATTATCAGTAAGATTTAGTAAACATATAATTCTTTATAATGTTATTTTTAAAATGTTATTGGCATCTTAACAAAATCAGCTCGCAATTGCTATGTACATTTTTCTTAAAGGTCAACTAAAGGTCAGAACTATATTCTTTACAGAAAAGTAAACTTTCTTTGAATGAAAATCCTTGACAGTTAAATATACCGATTTAAGTGCATGTATTATTTAAAATGTATGCAAATAATTTTTACCACTGACAGGAAGCAAAGCATTATTTTTTTTAAAAAAAAAAACTGTCCTTAGTGAAGAAATTTCTGAACTGTTCTGGAAGCCTGAGTCTAGCTAGCTATAATGCTTAAAGGAAAACAAAAGTCATGCAAATCAGGATATAAACTGAAATCCCAATGTTCAAAATTATTAATTTTAATTCAAGTCACCCACTGACATTATGAAAGACATAGACACTTGTATGACTTCTGCACCATCATATGCAGTACATAAATTATCTCATATTTTGTCTTAAAAAATACTAAGTGAATAATCTGTTTATAAATAAATATGTTAATAAATTCTATTTTCCTCAATGTGGTTCCCTAAAGATCTGTCAGACTGTAGTCATCCCTGATAGCTGAGGTAAATTAAGATGGCACCCAAAAGATCTGGCATATGTTATATATATAGGGAAATTTCCTGTTAGGAAGCACCAGAATAAATCTCAGTGAAGCTCCACAAGGAGTTAATGATCACTGAAATTTTTGCTGAAAGCCCAAGATGGAAAGGTTTATGGTAACACTTGTCTCCCAAATAATCAATCTTTCATTAATGGGAACTAAGGCAGTTACCTGCTTCATTCTGAAAATAAAAATGAAACCACGGGTTTCTAATGTGATGTCTTTGTGAGAAAATACATTAGAGGAAAGAGAAATCATAGCACTTCAGACCCTAGTCAATAAGCCCTGACATTGTATCCTGGATTTTTGATTCAAAGCATACTATTTAAACTATTTGGGCATCAATGTTCCCTTGAAGAAATAAATAAATGTAACTAACAGCCAATTGATATATATTGATACAAAAGCAAGTCCCACTGTAATGGACCTTGCTCACAGAAAATAATGCTTAGAATTGCAGCTATAACTGAAAAGAACATTGCAAAGGATCAATCAGACACTGTCAAATCTTAGCTATTGCTGCACACTCCGGGTGGGCCAATATACAAAATTCAGTTTACTTGTGGCTTTTTTTTCCTTTTTATCCTTGCATTTCTTTCAGGCCATTTCTACCACCAGTTTAAAGGAAGCCAGACATGGTCTCAGATAAATTCCATGCCCTTTCTCTTCTTATTCCCCCAGTAACCTTCTGCTGATGAACCACAGCTTCAGTCTGCTGCCTGTCCTCAATTGTTTTCTATCCTCAACTGTGATTTACAGTGTTCCCAGCTTGTCTGCAACTATCTGCAAGTACCCTTGGACACAGCAGTTGGAGCCAGCATGATTGGTAATCTGACAGATTGAATCATTCTTTTCTGCTGATAAAATTATTGACTGAATAATGCATATACACACACACAGCCTTACATATATCCCGATAGAAAAACTGTACTAATTGTCTTAGCTGCAGATTCTGGATTTAAGAAGTCCCATATAAGTAATCTAGCTATTGAAAAAATGTCATCCAACTTGATGTGAAGAGGGTTTCTAAATACCCCCCCCCCTTATTTTCAGTTCTCTGCAGAAAGCACTGTTACCTTTCTTCTTCTAAGTGGCAATATCAGAAAATAGCAGTGCTTTTTTTCTAAAAAAAAAAAAAAGGTGCCCGAACTCACACACATCATACAACCCGCCTTACCTACCCTACAAGGTTCCATCCAAAAAAGATGCCAGAACTCCATTCTGGGCGTTCTATGAGAAAAAAAGCCCTGGAAAATAGCATACTGTATTAATGTAAAGCACAAGTAGAGACTTAAAGGAATTTTTAGAATAAAATGATTAGCAACATATCAGAATCTGTTTCACATTATCAGTCAACACTAATATGAAGGAAGCACAATACAAAATTCCCTTTACATTCTGAAAGGCTATTTCTTACCAACTCTAGTCTGCATGTTTTTTGTTTTGTTTATTATTTTATTTTTTTAATTTATTTGCTGCTCATCTCTTTTTTAAGTAACTCTAGGTGCATATACACACACACAGTGTGGCTTAGACTATTAAAACCATAGGTTAAGTATGTATGTTTGGCTATAATTCAAAGTATTAAAACATGGTTGCTGTTTAGACATTTCTCAATATCTTACCAAATCTTACCAAATCTTCTGTATTCAATTTTTTATCTAATGATTTAGGATTTAAGCATCTAGACCTTATAATCAATTGTATACAATAGCAAAATTGTGTACAGCAGACAACTAAATTGGTTGCTGTAATTTTTTAATCTTAAGTAAATTGATAGAGTTTAATGTTTAATATTCCAATTGGTACTCCCATTCTCCATAATACAGGCAGTAGGGGAAGAAATCAAGAAATAGTAGAAAAATAATTACCTCAATTTCCATTATTGAGCTTATTGGTGTTGTATCACACTGTTCATCAATTGCCAGACTCATCCACTTTTTTTCTTAGACTTTTATTTCAATATATTTTTAGAATTTGTTATATTTTTCAGTATATTTTATCTTTATTTCAGAGTAATACAATTACATAGAAAACATTTTCTTTTTTAAATAAGCTTTGATTTTTGCTATATAAATCCTTTTCATATCTTTATTAATATTTAATCTTCTAGTTTTGAAATGACATGAGCTGGTCCTGTTGCATTAGTGTGTGTGTGTGTATGAATATTTCCATCACAGGATATTTCTGTGTAAAAAAGAGGCAGATTCACCGCCACACATAAACACACATATATACATGGATTTCTGTCCCATTCTTGTGCTTGAGTGAGGCATAAATTCCATTAACCTGAATTGCAGATTTAGCTCACCTTTACAACAGCCAATATCGACAAGATGCTAGTGATCAATATGGGACAGATTGGAAGCTCATTTCAACAAATTGATAAAAGTTCAGAATGAAAAGAGGTGAGGCAGTTTACAGCAAAGGTTAAATCTTTACATTCTGCTTTCTCTAATACCCTTTTTTTTCCTTTACATGCTCCTAACCTTCAGAATTAACCCCATTTTAAAATACAAGCACTGTTTTCTAGTCATATTTTCTCTTTCATTCTCTGTTCTCTTCTACAGTATATCGGGGATATACTGCATCCTGCTTTCTATGGATGAAGCAGAATAGCTCTGACATCCATCATCCTACTGACATCATTCAAATGGAGAAGAGCAAAATTCCAATACTGCCATCCTTCCTATTCTATAATAATTATTCTTTGGATTGTTGGGGGAAGGACAGAGACTCTGACACTGGTGCTACTGGAGTGTTCCTCCCAATTTAGGTTAATTATAATATAGATGATCCTGTTTACGAAACAAATGCTTAGCTTCCTCTCTCTGAATCCTGCAATTCTGACATAAACCAGACAGGGTCTACACTGAAAATTAAAAATATAATGGTCACATAATCGGTCCAGCAAGGGCCAAGAAAGACATCATTTCTTTACAAAGAGGTTTTAGAGATATAAAGAGACCCTGCTCTTTATATCTCTAAATAGCATTTGAAAAGTAAATGTAATGTCTATCTTCCAGAACTTTTATAGGAAGAGAAAATGCTACTAGGATGCCATTTCAAGGTGCATTCATCCTGTTTATGCAAATAAATTGGCAGCCATTAGGATACATATTCACATCTTGTTGAATTCTTGCAAGAAATAGCCAATATGTGGTCTGTGGACTGCAAAGCAATTTTACTTGAAAATGTAATATAGAAAAAAGATTTTGGATATAGATTGGCATAGGAAGAAAAAAAATGTGGTTGCCTAAAGTATAAGAAACACTCTTACTTTCAGCATTACATTTCTCCTTTAGTTTTCTTTGTAATTATCCAGTCATATTCATAGCCACACACTCAACTGTTGTGCTACAATTTCTGCTGGCAAATTCTGGGTTCAATCCCAATCCAGACTATCCAGATTATGTTACTTGAGAGAAAGTCTCCATTGGAGATTATCATAGATCTAAGGCCCTGTTGTTCACATCTTTAGCAGCCTCACATGGGCTCTCCCATCTTTATACTGTATATATTTCTTAGCCTTTTCAACACTTTTAATTCTGGTGAACACATATCCAACCTTTAGAGCAGGGGTCTTCAAACTTGGCCTTTTATCACTTGTGGACTTCAACTCCCAGAATTCCTCAGTCAGGCATGCTGGCTGAGGAATTCTGGGAGTTGAAGTCCACAAATCATAAAAGGGCAAAGTTTGAAGACCCCTGTTTTAGAGAATCAGGATCCCCATTATGCTTTTGGAAAGGCAACAGTCATCATGGAGCAACAAATAATAAAGGGGTGCAGCTCCTACCCTAATGGAAGACTAACTGGTATAAATATTTTGCAGTAAAGGGCCAGAAGAAGTTAGCCTTCAGAACCAAGTTTAAGCTCAAATTTATATTATAGAGCATTAATATGTCAACAGGTCCTCATATAAAGGAGCAACTCTAATATGTCCAATGGGTAAATCAGTAAAAAATATTTGTGCTTTTATTAATTATTAAAATATTAATTATTTCATTAACAGAATAACAAGAGTTTGAAGGGACATTGGAGATCTTCCAGTCCAACCGTGTACTTATGCAGCAAACCATATACCATTTCAGACAAATGGTTGTCCAATCTCTTCTGAAAAACTTCCAGTTTTGAAGCATTCATAACTTCTGGAGGCAAATCATTCCATTAATTTTTCTAACTGTCAGGAAATTTCTCCTTAGCTCTAGGTTGCTTCTCTCCTTGATTAGCTTCCATCCATTGCTCCTTGTCCTGCCTTCAGGTGCTTTAGAGAATAACTTGACTCCCTGTTCTTTATAGCAAACCCTGAAATATTGGAACACTGCTATCATGTCACCCCTAGTCCTTCTTTTCATTGAATTAGATATATCCAATTCTTTGACACTCTTAAACCTGATAACAGCTTGGATTCGTCTGCTGACACTTAGTCCTTACTTGTAAAACTGCTTCAAGTTACTTTAAAAAAGAAATCAATTTACTTTTAATTCTTTGAAAGCCTCACGCTGTTTTAAATTACATACTCATACTGGGATAGGGAGGCTATTTATTCAGCAGGAAAATTTCAGGCCCATCTGAAATTAATTTCTTAACTCCGACATTCCTGGGTACCAGCCTTCAATCTAGCTATGGAATTTCCTGACGGAGCTGCATGCATTTCAGTCTTTATGTTACAGGTTTCTCAGCACCACCATTCCTTTGCCCTGCCAGCTGTAAACTGAAGACTGACTCCCCCATTGCTGCTGCTTTAACTGAATCACTGCTGCCCCCTTTCACAAGCATTAGCTGAATATTGCAGTTGGCTTCCTCAGAGATATCTGTGTAACAGCACAGCAATATCACTGAAAAATGCATCTCTCTGTTTAAGAATAAAATAGAGCATCAATTAGACCTTTTGATTACTTGGTGTCAATCAGTTTCCAAATATAGACATAGCTATTCCCTTTGCTCTTTATAAAATGACTCTTTTGATTAAAGTATAAAAATTAGATTATTTACAATGACTACAATATAAACATTTATTATAGTCCTTTATTTGTTTTTTCTATTAGAATATTTCACTCCACAAACTCCTGCTTCTGTTCTTGCTATGATCTTTCTAGCCATAGAAGAAATTGACTCCTCCTATTGCTCACTGATTAGGCTCTCATTTCTCTACATTATCTTTCTAATAAGGTGTTGATAAATTAAAATAAAGGCTCAGCTTTTAAAAAAATTAAATAAAGAACAGCAAAGACTAATTAAATCAGGGGTGTCAAATTACGCACGAAGGCCGGTTTCATCATACCGAAGCCATGCCCACACCATTGCCAGCAATGCAAAAAGAATTGCGATACATCATGACATGTCACCTGATGTGGCAAGTTTGACACCTGTGGGTTAAATCAACAGCCATCATACTATGCTTGTAAAAATGTGGATGAGCACTAAATAGCAGCAGAGTTAGAATTTTCTGTCGTGCTTTACTGCCATCTAGAGATCACCTGGATTTATGAGCCAGTCCTTAGAAATAATTATCTTTGAACATATGAACAATTGAGTACTTGTTTTAGACAGTTAAGCCAGGGACAAAGAGTGGAGGGATTCTCCATGATATAATGCTCTCAAAATGAATAAGGGAAAGACAAAATAAGTAAACTAATTTCCTGCACTATAATTCAAAATGGGATGCATTTTTCTGTAACTGAAATTGTTTCCTAGAACACTGCATTGAATGTCATAAATGATAATGGTTATCTAATGTCTGTCAGAATGAAGTCTTTAATACAATTGAGATAATTTGAATGGGAAGTTCCCTGTCTACACTTTATTATAAGTGTTGGATTCATAAACTAATTCTCAGTAGTCCACATAGGAAAATCAAAGACCAGATCGAGAAAAGAATTAAAACTTTATTAGCAAGAAAGCTTTGGAATATGGGAAGAAAATGTTAAGGTATATACTGTATGCTCTGCAAAATATGCATGAATATATTAGGAGTATAGGATGAAACATCCTGCTATTTTGAGTATGGTGCTGTTGTCTGGCAGGAGCCCTGAAAAAACTGGGAATATTATATATCAATCTTGTGCCAGGGTACTATGAATAAACATATGTGACAGAAGATGGATGTCTCTGAAGAATATACAGAGTACTTGCAGCAGTAGTGTGACCACAACCCACATGCTGACATGACCATATAATTAAGTTCTGTATCATAACATATACGTAGACTATGGATACAGAACCCACATGACAGTTTGAATAACAAGCATGTTATTTAATATACTTTTAACCAGGAGAGCACTGATTGCAATTACTGCTTTCTTCCTTAGGAAATTCCCCATAAATACTGGGTTCACAGGATTGGAACCAGTCTATAAACAGGGAAAGTAAGGACAGTAAAAAGAAGAAGAACACATGGAAAGGCAACAGAAGTTCATAAGGCATTCTGTAGTCAAGAAAACCTGCAAAAAAAGATTTTGTTTTTATTGGCAAAGACTTCTCTGAAAAAACAGCTTCCTTCTTATGGTAGACCAATGTTTTTCAACCTTGGCAACTTTAAAATATGTGGACTTCAGCTCTCAGAATTCTTGATGGCTGGGGACTGACTCCTGCTGCTGGGGAATTTTGGGAATTGAAGTCCACACATCTTAAATTTCCCAAGGTTAGAAAACAATGTACCAGACATTTGTCTCTGGAAAGTGATCAAGAACAAACTCCCATGGAATTGAAGTTCTACAGTTGGGAAATAACTTCATTCTATATACCTTCCATCATATCTAATATACATAGATCATATATCAGACAAGATGTAGGAAATGGCCTTTACATAACTAATAGGTTTATAAAACAAAATATATGGGAGTCTTTGCTTTTTCTAGTTGTTTTTAAAAACCTTGTGGTGAGCAATAACCAGAGTTTTCCCAGTTATTACATCTCTAAGTAAGCAATATCTTTTCTTTTAAACATCTATACTGACCAGCCAAGAATGCAAATTCTATGCAAATGCATGGAAGGAAGTAGAGGGCACTCCTCAGTGCTGTACTTGTTTGGCATGGGGAAATTGTCTAGCACCTCCAATACTCTTATCTGAAGTCATGGAAGATCTCTGGAAGCAGTACCGATAATACCAATACACAAACTGAAAAATCAAAAACCGCTTCCTACAGTACGATCCCATATTGTTATATGAAAAGTAAAATGGATGCCTGACTGTTTTACACATTCTTTAGCACTATCATTTTGTTTTATTGTTTTAATCCCATTGACTTCCAGTTCATCTTTATCTCATTTCCAAATACTAACACTTTCATACAGTGTACGATTTATAAGTCCTAAATAGTTTGGAACTAGGCTATTTTAAGACATCTTATCTAAATCATGTTGCCTATAAACTTTATTTTCTCCAGCAAAGCACAATTATTGGGGAAATAGACAGAGCCTTTTCTTGTGCAGTCCAAGCTTCCTTTATATGGAAATTCACTTCATATTTAAACTTCAGACAACTCGCTAAGATCCTTTCATTTCATAAAGCTTTTGATGTGACTCATACTTCTGGCTCAGAGATTTTATATTGCCATGTTTAACCCTGTTGTTGCTTTACAGTATGAAACTGAACATATAAATTATATTTTTAAAGCTGCACTTCTTGTATTCTGTCTGATTACTTTTGTAAACAGCTTAAGGTTTGTTGGAAAAAGAAAGAGAGAATACTTTAAAAAACATTTATAAAAATAATACTGTACCCTTAACGGTCACGTGTTAAGACAAGCTATTATGTCCTATGCCAGATCAGCCTCAAAAATCAGCTAAATATAATCATTATTTTCTTTAGGCGGTTGAATGTGTGACTTCAAACAAGTCTGTTTCTCCTGCCCAACAATCTTGCTCTGATAGTACCATTCTTTATGTGGGAATGGCTCTGCTTTTCAGTGGGATGTTGAATTAGATGATAGTTGTTAAGTTTCTGATGAAGAGCAAAACACACAGTTCTTGTTACCAGCTTAACTCTTAGAAGAACATAGAAGACCTTTTAATATCAGGGCAGTATGTCTAGTTGGACTGCTACAATAGTTCTGACAATACTTCCCAAGGATTTGACGCAAGTGTATTTTATTTGACCTTCTGGATCTTCTTGCAAATAATGTGTTCTACACTGATACATAAATCCCCTGCCTATTGCTTTCCTCACTGATTCTGCAGCTTTATAACTTTTGGGAATTGTTCTCACAAGACTGCTATAACATGGAACATTTTTTTTGCAAGCAGGGAATGGGAATCTCTTTAATGTGCTGATGTTTTAATTTTTTTTCCTCCAGAAACCAAGTAATTTAAGAATTACTTAGCTTATTTTTCCTCTTTTGGTTTCCTACTTTTTTTTTTTTGGGAACTCCCAACCTTTCTGTTTTTTAGAGTCCAGTGGACACTGTATCCAAAACATAAGTTGAATGTTTTCTTTGAAGACCAAAACATTTACACCAAACTCTATTCTAGGATAAAGCAAGTGGGCTATAGTACAACCATCCTGACCAAATGCATGGAAATTAAAATGGGAAGGTTATGGAAAAGAAACCCCTCTCCCCCCCCCCCTCTCTCTCTCTCCCCTCCCTCCCTCCCCTTTGAATAACATGGAACGATCGAAACTTCAACCAGGTTGAATATCCAACTGCTCCAATTGGAACTCCATTGATGGATTTTATGACTTTTATGATTCATAGGATTATGAATAGTTTCTATTATCTGAGAACTTGCATGAAGAATTAAATCTATTAATTCTTAGGGGGGGGAGAAAAGCACAATTGTTATCATGAAACATCACAAGGGAAAAATGCTTATCTGAAAACAAAACAGTGGTTTTGGTACTATTCCATGATGGATTTTTGTATATTAAAAACTGAAAAATCACAAATTTTGAAGGAAATTATACAGCATGACCAAAGACTCTGGCCCATTAAATTAAATGACATAAATTATCCCACCTTGATCTCTAGGTGAGCAAAACTCCGATTCCAATGCAGTCATTATTCGCTTCTTTATAGTCTTTAGAAGTGTATTTAAATATTTCCTTACAGGGAGGACTATTCTTAAAAACATTTGGTTAACATTTAACTTGTCCCAGACAAAATGCTCCCAAATATGTTTGTTTTCAGTTTCCAATTTGCAGTCATTTGTTCTAGATAAAGTCAGTGCAAGGCATTGCTGAAAGCCATCAAAACAAGGAAAAAAGACACGAAGGGGAATCAAAAGGTTTTTAACTAGCAACCATTTTAGGTGCCAAGAGAGCCTCCTTGGAGAGCAAGTTCTATATATGGATGAATAAATCTGTCCATCTTGCCTCTATTTTCTTTTTTAAAAAATTTTGAACAGGAGTATGTTATGCCTTCTGCCATTAAAGGTGAAGGGGGTGGGGACAGAAAAAAAAATATCTCCAGAAACTACTGTAGTGCAGGACTTTTAATAAAAAGTAACCATATAAAGCCTTCTGTCTGGCTGAGCTTATTTTTCAAATTTGGCTTTCATTCACATTCCTATTCTTATTTTTTCATATTTATACTGATTACAGTAATATCTACTAATTTTGATGGATTAAAAAAATGACAAATGTAATTTTGACCCATCCCAAGTGAGCCCTACAGCCAGAAAGGTCCTCTTTCTCAAAGATGTCTTTCTTGCTTGATAGAGATAAAATAATTTGATCAGACTTTTAAATGATAATATATGATGGATGAAAATAGGCCACAGATGATCAACTGCAAACTTCTAAGCATCAGACAGTCTGGAAAAGTGCAATGTGTGTCCCAAATTGCCTCCAGTCAATCTCTTTCCTGTGACAGCAAAACTTCTTCCCTGCATCTCTCCCTATTGTTAAAATATCACATCCTTGTTTCACTATCTCAATTAGGCTGGTTAAATTATGCAAGAATATTTCAGCTCAGTTCTAGTGCTGAAATTAATTCAGGACTTATGTTGAAAATATACCCATCTGGAATGGTCCCACTGCAGGGATAGTGCAGCTTTGACTCTCTAAATGTGGACCTGTTGAGAGATATACTTTAACAATATCTGAAAGACCACAGCTTTCCCATTCCTGTTCCTCTTTAGTTTTTCTTTTGAGAAATGGAAAAAATTATCTTGCCTCTTGCATTCTGGTGCATTCATCATCTGAGTCTTTTCCCTCTTTGAAATGAATGACAATAATAATAACAACCTCCATTGGTATTATAAACAAGCGGTACTGTAGTACAATATCGCTCCAAATAAAAGGAGCACTAAATCTGAAAGATAAAATTCAGGAAAAAATGAGAATAAACCTCTCTCTTTACTCATATTTATTCTCTCATCAATATTTTCTTGCTCCTTTCTGTCACATTTTGTCTTCTAGCTCCCACCATAGTAGCATTTACCACAGTGACAAATGAAGCAATAATAAGGGTGGTCATTTAACTCTTTGCATTCTACTTAAAAAAATTATGTTAATAGACATATAATGGGCCCACAGAGGCAGCAGAGGCTAGGTAAAACCTACCCAGAGGGCACCGGTATAGTTCATCTGTCCATTCTCTAATAGAACTTTAAAGTTCACCCTTATAAACATGTCACCTAGTCTATAATTAAGTGACTGGTCATTAAGTAATATATGTGGTACCTATGGGTCACACATCAATCAATTGGTGATGGATATTTATCCAATAATTGTTCAGCTGTAGCTCTATAACTCTCTGTTACCCCAACATGGAGTATACTCTTATAAACAGAATGGTCAGGCAAGGAATCTGTAGATAATAAATATGGAAGAGATACAAAACAATGAGATATAGTCTACACTTCATTGAAAAAAGCCATACACCAGAGATAATCCAGATATATTCCAATATTGCTAAAGAGCATTGCCTCTTTATAGACGTCACAAAATATTTTAGTATGTTTTTCAATCAAAATAATTAAAATACATGTGAGAGAGAAATTACTTTGTGTCATGGGATAACTACTTTTAACTCCAAAATTCTGTGATGTATAATGTTGCAGGTAAAGATAAAGATAAAGCTTTCCCTAGTCCAGTTGTGTCCAGCTCCAAGGAACAGTGCTCATCTCTATTCACGTTCACAAGCTTTCGAGCTTCTAGGTTGGCAGGAGCTGGGGAAAGTAACAGGAACTCCCTGGTAGTGCACCATTTGGGTCATCAGTCTGGGCTGTCAGCTTTCCAGCTGACAAGTTCAGCATCTTTAATCATTGAGCCATCGTGCCCCCTCATGTTGCAGACAGTATATAAAATATTTTTAAATAGTGAGCTAGATTTGCTACTGCATAGGGTTCCCTTTGGGCAGGGCATTTGTAGATTTCACTTTTTTCTTGCCAAATTCTCCTCTGTAGAAGTCACCACCAATTTAGAACTTTGTATCAATACTTTACAATGAACAACAAAAAACAAGAAACCACAGCTTCTGATTTAATGGAAAATGTTTTGTTCTGCTAAATAAATTTGGCAGATAATTTTTACTTCTATTAAGATATGAAGCTGTTCTTTAGCTTTTATGATATTTTTATTTTAAAGTGATAAGAATAAGGTAAAAATACTGGAACATGCTCCAGTAATCATATTTATATGTCATGTCATCATGATGTTGCCTTTTTCTCATTTTCACTCTATAGCTAAGGATTCTTAAATTTGTCTAGTTGTTCTAGTTTTAAAGCTATGTTTTTCACCTCCTCCCAATGCAGAGGGGGAAGATGCAGTTTTTGCATTATTTGGGACATTACTGATGTGAATAATATTAACAACGTGACTGTAGACATGGTCACCATGATAGACTCCTTATATGCATTGGTTTACAGTTCTTCTGAAAGAACTATAGGTTTATAGGCTATAGGCTAACTGTGACTTACTAGTCACGGGCACAGAGCACCACCATTCCAGTGACTTCTTATCTGGGCAACTAGACTGGAGACCATTTATCCCATTTCAAGTACCAATTTTCATGTGCTGACTCTGCTGCGTTACACATTAAGCAGGGTGAATGTTAGTGGACAGAATGTCCGGTGGCTGCTTGATTGGAGGAAACAAAGTTAGAAGAATCCACCAATCAATGCTCTTAATATGTCCATCATTAAAGGGTAAGGACATCGTTGAAGCAGGATAGAGCATCAAGGCAACACAAGGATCGGTGGATTGTAATTTAACACAGCCATCTGTCTGTGCCCTTTATGTTCTTTATAGAATAAAACTCTAATGTCCACTGTTTACAGCCTTAACTTTTTAACAGATTCTACTACTCAAACAGATTTTAGTATTGCCATAGAAATCCCTATAGATCAAGACACACTGCTCTTTTTGACAAACCCAGTGCCAGCAGACTGCCTTCCTCTTAATCATGCAACCTGCTCTCACTTTCTCCCCTTGACTAGTGGGGGAAGATAGATGAATCATCTCCTCTCATCAGCTCTGTCTTCATGGGTGACCCTATCTCTTATTCAAAACACATCACAGGAAAGTTAGCCTGCCAGCTGCCCTCTTTCAGCTGTTAAGGGGCAGCCTCTCAGTGCCCACACTGACAGGTCTACTCACAGGAATTTTAGAGTCAAGAATTTTTTCACTAGAAACGTCCTGTGGGTCATCTTGCCTGACTCCTGAGCACCACGAGAAGATTGTGGAAGAACATCCAATATTCATATTGTCAAGTTACATTTGGGAAGTAAACCAATTAGGAAAGAAGGATCATCCAACATGACAGGAAGAAAGGGAAATATGGCTTATGGACATAACTATTAGAACAGGCTTGAGGGAAGACAGGGAGGGAAGACAGGTAGACATAGAAATGATACAGAAATCATGATAACTAAAAAATGTTCAATGCCAGCAAAGAGACTGTAAGATCTTTTTTTTCTTTCTCCCACTTAAAACATATATGGGAGACACAGTTTATTTTCAATATATGTCCTTTCTGGTACAGTGTAGAATTTATATCTGTAGTTTCAATCACATTGTGATTGATAGGTATCCTATACCAGGGTCACTTGTAATTCCATTGTTTATTGAACAATTCCATTTGGCCCTCATTGAAAACTGATGATAGATCCAAACAGTTCAGAATTAATCAAAACAGTGATTTTTCAGTGCTAGGGAGTTACCTGCCACTCAGAGATTATGTAGGCTCAAAATGAGATGCAGAGAAGATAATAATTTTGAACTCATCTTCAGAAGAAATTCAGGCTGAGATTAATGTTTCTCCAATGTATTGGTTTCAGGGAGATTAGATGTGGCATAAAAACTTTCATATCTGGTCCTTACTTTTGTCAAGATAGCCATAGTTTTGTTTATTTGCCTGAAGCAAAAGCTAAATTTTGTGCTCAAATGTAGTTCCCTTTTAAATGTTGTTCCAAAGCAACAATGGTAAACTTATACCTAATGCTCAAAAAGTCCATAAATAACACCAGTTTTCACCTATATCTTTGCCAGAGGATAAAAAGCCAAAAAAAAAAAGTGGTAAGAGATATATACCAGTAGTTATAGGGAAGAAACCCAGTAATATGCTATATATACATATGGACATCTTGGTAATGTGATTTCCTGTTCTAAGGTCTTCACTATAAGAAGCTAACTGCCACTAAACAAGTGTCTTTTTTGCTCCTGGCTTTCTCCATTGAACTGATTCTTATACCTCTATAAATTATATTGCTGAGTTTTATGATGGCTCCATTTTTGAGCCTGTGATGGTGCATGGGGATGTGCTTTCCTCTGAAATATTAGTTGAGTAATTTGTGGTGTATGAACACAACATTTGTTACTTTGCAAATCAAGGTGAATTATTGTCACCTTATTCCCTAATGATTAAGCTTGCAGGGTTAATTTTTTTAAGCACAAATAAACAGAAAATAAAAACCTTTTTTTTTCACAAATTGTGCACTTGTTGAACAAGTAGCATCACTTTCACAGATGCATTGATAGCCTGCTAAATGGTCTTTCTCTCTTACCCATTATTCTTTTATGGTTTATAGGTAGCCTTAAATACTTAACACTTAAAATGTTTTAATGTATGTTAACTTCTAAAGCTGCCTCAAACACTTGAACTGTTTAATGTTTTGGGTCACTTCCAACAGTATCTTGAGTTAATTAGAAAGGTGATTCTTTAAAACAGGACAACAGAAGACATCTTTTGAAAATCTTCTAAAGGCCATAAGCAGATTGAAAAATCATCTGAAAGCACTCAGCATGACAGGAGGCTGCAAAGAAACATGCTCTGCTGTGTTGAAATTGGAATTCCGTATGTGATTATGCATATGCCTTTTAGCTCTAGGGACAAAACTATGAGGGAGACCCTAATGAGCTCGAATCACTGGCAAACAAACCTTACAAAATTCAGCATGTACAGCACAAAAATAAGAAGCAGCTCAATCCACATAGAATGATGCACATTCCAATTTCAGTCTGTTTTTAATGAACCATAAAACAATCTATGAAAAGTGATATTTTCAACACTGTCTATTCACCACTTATGCATAGTGGACGGGTTGCATACTGGTAGTGGTTGGGGATGGGAAAAATAACTGAAGGAATTAGCTTGGGTCTTTTACCCTTCTGCCTGAGGGGGTATAAAACGTGCAGTTAACCAAAATAATTCTCTTTGCTGAAATGGTCTCTCTTATAGCTAATGAGTATAATAAAGTTCAAAGTTTATTTATACAACAGAGTTAAAATGTTCCTCAGCTTATTGTTCTTATGATCTCAGATGTATTGTTGCTCTAAAATAATTCATAACTTCACTATATATTGACATTTCTATAGTATGTCCTCATTTCTTTAGTATCAGCATTAGTTTTTATTTAGTTCTTGTCATTTTTAAATTATAATTGTTCTTATATTTTTATTGCCTTTTAAACATCCAGAATCACTCTGGATAGCAAGATGGGCAGCATATAAATGTAATAAATAAATCCTGACAAACAGTAAAAGGTTAACATATTGGATTGGAACCATGAAAAACCAAGTTTAAATCTATATGAATGCTCCCTAACTGATTTTGGAGCAGTCACTAATGTTTTGCTTAACTTGGTCAGAAGATTATTCCTGTGATGATAAATGGCACTGCCAAGTCGAATTTCATTTATAACTTGGTTTGAAGAAGTACCATAATGATGACCGCTTTACCACATTTGTGCTTTACCTAGCCTGGTGAGATCTGCATCTCTGATTAAATGCAGCAGGATCTACAATCTCTCTTCCTGGGCAACAAGAAAGATCAGGCAAGATTCTCTTCAACTTACATAAGCCTTGATAGGCTTCTTCCCACTCAAAAGTTAAAATATGTGTTGTTGCTACTATTAAAATACTTCCCCCCCCCCCAGACCTTGTGAGAACTAAGTCCAGGAGTACCCTTGATATTTGTTTACTATTTTTCCTTTCTCTGACAAATTTTAACATGGATAAGTTCAGTGTAGTTAAGCAGAGCCCAGAGCTCTTAGGCTATGTAAACCACTAGGGAAGAGGAGAAATGTGAATAAAAATGGCCAATAATGTTGATATTGCACAGTTAAGATATTGGACTAGTGTCTGGAAAACTCAGGGTCAAGCTCAGTATGTGACTTTCAGACAGACCCTGACTCTCAGACTAACCTACTCCACATTGAAGGTGTACTTTTTAACTGAATGGGAAAGTGATATTGTATTTGAGTTTTGAAGCACTTTTGAATCATTTCTGAAGCAGGCACAGGCCTAATATCTTTAAAATAGATTTCTAAAACACAGACATTTGTAAACACAGACTGGATATCATGTCATCAGGGACTCAAGAGTAATTACACTCCTATAATGAATGCATACTTGATAGCAAACCCGAGTTGTCTTAATATATATCCAGAAGCGAGGTTAGAGCGAAGACTTATTATTCTAGGAGAACTAGTTGCATGAAACTGAGCCAGATTTTTAAAAATGTGACTGCTATTGAAATAGGTTATTGCTATTGACTAATTAGATCAGTGGTTCTCAACCTGTGGGTCAGGACCCCATTTGGGGTCGAACGACCATTTCACGGGGGTCACCAAAAAAGGCTGTCCGCCATTTTTTCCCCCTTTTCTTTGGCCATGGCCCTGGCACCCGGTGATGTATAAGTAGTTGGGGGTCACCACAACATGGGGAACTGTATTATGGGGTCGCGGCATTAGAAAGGTTGAGAACCACTGAATTAGATGGTTCAGAAAATACTAGAAATCAAGGCCTTTTTTTAAAATGCAATAACCAAGCTAATTATACTAGCCATGGGAGAATCAGGGATGATCAGAGTGCCTAGCTCCAGAACAGTCCCATTGGGATTCTTGGATTTTTTGGAAAAGGATTAGCTCAGTGGGTCCAAAGTCAACTCAAGTGAAACTGCCAAGTTTGATCTGGTTTCAATTAAAACAAATAAAGATGAAATCAGTTAATTAATTCCACATGGCTTCCAATAGATTAACAAGGTCTATACTGTAAAGATGGGTTATAGTAAATTTTTATCCTGATTGTACTACATTGTTTTGAATACCAAAACAAAGAATCACCATATCACTGTCAATGTTTTTCAGCAACTTAACTATAATCCCTTGTTATTCCCATATCCTTTTCTATGGTTTTTCAGTGTTTATTTTCTGTAAAAATCTACAAATAAAATTGAACACAGCAATGAAGAGTCCTCCAATTCAGATTTCAAATCATTCCATTCCTTTTCTACCTTTAGAAATATTATTTAGGTTTTCAAGTATTTTGTTTGCATTTAAAAACTGTAAGCTTATGTGATATAGATGTGCCTTGCTTTGATGAGATCAATAATTGTGTGATTTGCTTAGAGATTCTGTTATGTTCAGAGAATTTGTCCAATAATTCCCAATAGTTTGCAGAGGTATATGCATGTGTTATCTGTACTTTTCTTTCTTAGAGAAACTTCTGTGCTTTGCAGAAGCTTGTTTTGACTACTGGCAATGCCAAGTGAGTCCTCTGATCCTCATGAAACAGCTTTGCAGGGAGGATTTTACACCAACCAATATTGAAATGACACAGTCCTTATATGCAGATAGTTCTCGAGTTACGAGTGTTACATTCCACTCGTAACTTGAAAACTCGTAGAGTGAATCTCGTACCTCGAACAAGATCACTCCCTTGCTCGTTAAAATGCATGCAGCTCATTAAGTGCACATGAGGTATCCCAGGGTGGGGAAGGCAATAGGGGGCCTAGTGTTGGAACAGGTCCCAAAGGCTTCCCCGACCCACTAAGATACTTCATGCTTCCCCCTCCTTTCTTGCCGCACAAGACTCACCTTGAAAAGATCTGTCTCTTCTCTGCCGTGTTTTCTACTTTTGAGGGACAGGAGAGTCGATAGAAGCCCCTGGGTGTCATAATATCATGTGAGTTCAAGCACCAATCCTCCTTCTCAGAGAATGGGTGCCTGATTTATCACTGTTTGCCATGCCTGCCTCCTGCTTCCCCCTCAACTCTGAAGCCATGCGGCTGCCACCCCCGAAATGGAAATCAGAAGGGGCTTCTGCATGCCTCTGGAGGTTGGATCCAGGCCTTGGAGAGGTCCTCCAAGCCATTTGTACCTGGAATGGAGATCGGGGGGCCTTCTGCATGCCTCCAGAGGTTGGATTCAGACCTCAGAGGGGTCCTCCAAGTTGCTGCCACCTGGAACAAAGCTTCCAGAGGTTGGATCCAGACCTCAGAGAGGTCTTCTAAGCTGTTTCCACCTGGAATTGAGCTTCCAAGGCCTGAATCCAACCTCCAGAGGCATGCAGAAGCTTCCCCCAGCCTCTGTTCCAGGAAGCTTGGAGGAGGCCTCCAAGGCTCCGGAAACAATGGGGTCACTTTCCCCAGTACGGCAAAATCCTGCGGGCTGGATACAGGCATGAAAGGCCTGGCCTTCTTCCTGGGTTAAAGACTTCAGGCCTGCCCTCCAGCAGAAAGGAGTTGGGGGCAGGAGCAGGAGATAGGCACCTTTCACATAGAGAGTGAAAGTTTCTGAGGTCTGTGATTTGGCGCAACCTCAAACATTTGCATGAGAACACGGACTCCAGAAACTTTCATTCTTGGTGTGGAAAACATTTCCAAGCCAACTCTCCTCTCCCTCAAAGGGAAAGAAACCGTGGCAGAGAGGATTTTTGCAAGGTAAATGAGTCCGACATGGCAGGAAGTGAGGGGGAAGCAGGTGTGAGGAGTGGGGGGGGAATAGGGTAAATGTTGTAGTGTCACTGAAGTCGCTCATAATTTTGGGACTTGCTCATAAACATTAGGGGGCGCTGATCACATAACATTTGTAACTTGGGGACTACCTGTAAAGCAGTGCTGGGAGCAGTAAACCTTTCATTTCCCAGCAGCAAAACATATCCACTCAGATGCAAATCTTATGGAATTCAGTGAAACTTATTCCTAGAGATCTGAGATTCAACAGTTAGAGGAACTTACAATTGCAACATTTGTAATTGTTCCAACCTCAAAAAACATTTTGCATATTCTCAGGTATGACTGTACAGCAACAGTCAGAAACATAGGTTGGACTAATAGCCTTCAATTTAATATCAAAAGACTATTGCAAGAGATTGGTTCAAGTCTCTATCAAGACCAGTTTGTCCTAGGTACTATTTGATAAGGGACAAAGAAGAAAGAAAGAAAGAAAGAAAGAAAGAAAGAAAGAAAGAAAGAAAGAAGGAAGGAAGGAAGGAAGGAAGGAAGGAAGGAAGGAAGGAAGGAAGGAAGGAAGGAAGGAAGGAAGGAAGGAAGGAAGGAAGGAAGGAATATTAAAAGACATATGTGATCTTATTGACCTTCTGCAAAGTTTCCGCCACAATTTGTTTTTTCTTCTCCCTTCAAAGCCCAACTACAGTTGCCAGGAGCCAACTAGTATTAAAATATTCATGCATACTCTGAAAGGAATACATGAATTCAGCAGTGATTTTCAGGTGGTAAAAGGGTGGAGCCCAAAAGACATTGAAAGCATGTGCTTAATTTCTTTGAACTTGGAAATGAAGTCAGAGCCACCCGCTTTAAAAAGAGCTGCTAAGAGTTTGGAATGAAAAGGAAGATTTAATGTGGAAAAAAGTCTGGTTGGGAATGACCTTCTGCACTGATTGACTTTAGCAGAATGTAAATGATGGGCTGTAAATCAGGTGACATGTGAACCCCACAGTGAATCATACTGTTCCCTTCAATCCCATCAAGAATGGGAGGCATAAATCGTCCCAGTTCATGCCAGGCCATGAGCAGTCCTTTAAATTTCCAATTAAAGATCTACTGTCCTTTGCCTGGTGCTCACTGGAGAGGCTGTATATTAAAATGATAATAAGCAACCAAGAAGCTACCACACTGGTCTGTCTTTAGAATATTGATCCCCAGGCTTCTGTCAGCAAGGCCTTCAGATAAACTCAGAGATGAAGAGCTACTATTTATTATAATGTATTTTAGGGTGGTTTTGCAAACTATTATGATTTAGCATCTGCAGTTTCAACATACATTTTGATTATGGAGCAATGAACTGGCCATATTTCACAAGCAAAGATGTCAGCCAAATTTGCCATTCTGCATGTAATGCATGAGATGCAATTCCATCAAGAAATCACTTTACATTGGTGACTGCTGATGTCACAATCCCTTGTTCTAATGATAAACTGGAAACTCAAAACACTGCCTTGTGTTTCATGATTTGTTAGCTTAGTTTGCTGTAAACTGCTAAAACTGAGATTTTAATGTTTAATTTTAATGATTAAACTGTAAATTAGAATATTGGTTTCCAGGATTCAAATCATAAATTGCCAAACTAGCTGTCCTGCATAATATATAACATCAGAGAATGTACAGAGAAAGGTTTCATTAAAGGCACCATTTAATACATTTATTTGTTTGTTTGCTGTATTAAAGTAGCAAATACAGAATTCTCCACAAAACTTTTTTTTTATTTTTCTCCCCAAAACTCTGTAAGGTAAATTGGAATGAAAAAGAGTGATTGATCAAAGTGATCCAATAAATTAGTGACATTTTGAAGGATATCTTCCTTTACTGTAAAAATAATTTAGACTTAATTCAATTCTTCAGTGTAATTAAGCAGACCTTCAGCTATTTTAATCATTTGTCATATTGACACCCTATCCATTCCCCAAAGAAAGAAGAACAATACTTACCAGATGGTAATTTAGATCTAGTGTTCTGTCTACTACCTATTCAGGGTCCAATTCCTCAGTAAACTACTCAAAAAAAAAAAAAGCAATATCAAATACTTGAAGAATGCCTCTACCACACAGGATATATAGATTACTATTGTACTGAAATATTTCTTCAAATTCCTCAAAATTTTCCCTTTTTTTCATTTATAAAAGAAGTTTCTGGAATTTGACCTTTCAAGAAATGATTTAGAATTTCTTTAGCATTTCTTTATATTACATTATTGTAGAAAGATGGAGGGGCAATGCTGTTCCTGGCATTTTATGTTAACCCTTCTCTTCATTGTTTTATTATTTCCTTGACTGTTCTTCTTCATGATATGAAAAGTCTGGAGATGTTTTTTTTTACTGAGGCTTTTTTTAGGGATTGAATTGCAGTGTGTGTAGCCACAAAGGTTTATTTTATTGCCCAGAGTACACTAAAAGAGACATATATTGCTCATAACATTTTAAAAAATGCACCATCCATAACATTTTATGGATTTATGAGCATTGATATCATTAGAAGTTTATAATGAGCCATTTAATCTTACCATAGCTTGTAATATAAAAATAATGAATAAGATAGGTGCAACCTGAGGGCTTTAGGGACAGTTTGAATGAGGTTGATGAAAAAAATCAATAAAATAGCTATATTGGAAATGACAGTAGTTTCCAGTCTGCCCTCTGGAATCATATCCTTTTGAAGTTCACTTTGCTCTGACCCTGCCATCTTTTAAATGGGCCTTGACTTAGCTCTTTCCTTAGGCACTAAGTTGGGGAGTTATGTGACTTCTTTGTGGATTTTATTATTGGGTTAGTCCCTATGTTGTTTTCTTCTTTTTGCTTTTATGGTAATGTATATGACTTAACTTGTATGTTGCCCAAAGTAGGGAAAACTTAATTGATAAAGAACTATAAATAATAGTCTGTGTCAGCTGGATCCCAAAGCATCAGATACTGCTTCAAGACCTTGAAGAGGCCAAAGGCCTGAATCTGGGGACTCATGCTTTGCCACCAAGCTACTGACTCGCTAATCCCCAAACATAACTTGTTTTGGTTGATGTTGTATTTTTTTAAAACAAAAAGAAATCAACACTCCAGGCAAGGGGAAAACAAGACACATTAAAAGCTGATTCATACACCCAGTGATGCAGGAGCACAACCAGCTGGCTGTGACAGAACTAATTCCTCTAGGACTTTCAAACAATTTTCATTTCTGCTACCAGTTTTTGTGAGAATGAGTCAATAGCACAGATCATTGTAACATCATACCCCCTTTTATGCAATGTTCATTTCTTTCACAGGCCATGAATTGAGTCTATTTTTTTTAAGTCCTGTATTAACAGCACCTGCTTTTAGAAGCAGAAACATTCCAAGGGAGATATATGAGTAACCTGCATATGCTTTCAAGTGGCTAACTTTCTGTTTAAGTTACATGCTATCCTAACTCAAAAGTTGTTTATTTGGAGGTCAAGTTATAAAACACAAGAGCGTGGAATTTAACTTCAGTTCCTCTGTCCTAGACCAGCAGGCGCTGGATGTTTCAAAGAAGCAAGATCTAATTTCTCACAAGCACCAGGTGCCAATACTTAATTTTAGGCAATACTGTATATAATGCTAGCTTTCATTTATTTTATTTTAATTTTGGAGCAAACTTTCCTCTTTAGCTGCAAAAAGCAATGTCTTCTAAAAAGGTCCATAGAAAAGTGTAGGTGGATGGAGTGGAGTATTGGATCCACGAGTTAGACCCCACTATGAAGACGTTGCACCATTTCAGATTTATTTTTCTGAAAATTAATATTATATCAATGTACATAATTAAATCAACATCAACAGAGCCTAGGTGCCTAAGCATAGATAAAAATGGATATCATGTTCAAGAGCCAAAGCAAGGAGAAAAGGAAGAAGATGCAGATTTTAGAAATCAGGAAATTTCACTGGAGCAAGTTCAGTTTCCTGTCTCAGCAAGAAGGTTTTTTTTCCCCGCCCCAAGTGAAACTTCATAATAAAGCAGATTTAATGAGTGCTAGTCATGTAGATTCATAGAATTGCATATTGAAAATCTTCATTCGTATACAAGAAGGGCATCAAGATGGATATTGTTAGCATGAATGCCAGAAGAACTGTAAAAATGAATTGTTATGTTGTGATCAAATGCTACCAATTTTCTCCATCCTGCCACCTGTGCAATTTGGAAGAGGTGGAATAGCTGAAGTCTTAACTTGGAACATTAGAAAGAATGCCTAGAAATCAACATGCAACTTACTGCTTATACACTTTGGAAAGCCCCATTAAAAGAGAGGGTTTTACAATTGTTTTATTTATTCATTTATCTATTTATATAGCTGTCCAGCTCATGTATAGTAAGTGATTTTGGACAGTTTACAAGGTTAAAACATAAACAATACCAAAAAAACAAAAAATAATGATAATATCTATCCACAACTTATCCAAAATGTTTAAATTGGTGTGATTCAAACTTCCAATTTATTTTTTTCTTAACACTGATTTATGCTCCCATTGATCTTACAATGTCATCTTCAGGTGAGAATTTTCTTATAATATCCCAGTGCCCCAGTTCTCTTTTTCCTGCAAAATATTACAACTATTCAAATATTTCACAACATAGTTCATTTGAGCAGTGAGCTAGCTAATTTCCAAAGAGATTTGTACTATACTGCAATATGACAAATCAGTGAATGAGACAAGGATAAGCAATCTCTTGTCTTTTGGAAGGTGGAGTGAAACAAACAAGGATAACCAAGCTCTTACCTTTTGCAAGGTAGAGAGAAGCAACCTGGAATTAAGGAGAAACTTCCTAACAGTGAGGACAATAACCAGTGAAACAGTTTGCCATCAGAAGTTGTGGGTGCTTCATCTCTGGAGGTTTTTAAGAAGAGACTAGACAGTCACTTGTCTGAAACGATATAAAGTCTCCTTCTTGAGCAGGGGGTTGGACTAGAAGACCTCCAAGATCCCTTCTAGCTCTATTCTGATTGATTTTAAGCCAGTTCAGGAGCTACATACACTCAGATGTAAAGGGAGAGGGATTTCAAGTTGTGCAAGAAAGATAAACCCTGGCTAGTCAGAAAGTAGCCCACCATTTTCTTCCCGCTGAATTGGACAGATCATTGTATTATGAATAGCCAAATAACAGAGTAAATGCGTTTAATTATGCATTTCTAAATTCTGTGTAAGAGATGAGTTGGTCATCTGAAAATGCCTAAATGTCTCTGCCAAAATGTTATTTTTATTTTATTTATTTATATCCAACCATTATTATTTTTACAAATAACTCAAGGCAGCAAACATATCTACCACCTTCATCTTATTTTTCCCACAATAACACCCTGTGAGGTAGATTGGGATGAGAGAGGGGGACTGTCCTGAAATCACCCAGCTGCTTTTCATGGCTAAGATGGGAGTTGAATTCATGGTCTCCTGCTTTCTAGTCCGGTGCCTTATCACTAGACCAAACTGTCTCACACGATCCACAGTTTCAATTTGTCCCTCACCAAATGGACAGCTCCTTTGGTTTGTTACAGAATCTTCCATCTAAGAAAGTGAAGGCTAGCTGAACAGGTGGCAAAATTTCAGACAATAGAGTCTGGTTCTGAGTCAAAACTATGGTTAAATGTAAACAACTCCTCCAAGTAAGATGATGCTAAACTTTAACAAGGCTTCCATAACTCCAATTTCCTTCCTTCCTTCCTTCTTTCCTTCCTTCTGTCCTTCCTTCCTTCCCTTCCTTCCTTCCTTCCTTCCTTCCTTCCTTTCTTCCTTCCTTCCTTCCTTCCTTCCTTCCTTCCTTCCTTCCTTCCTTCCTTCCTTCCTTCTGCTGTCACAGAGAAGAGAGGATTGACTTATTCTCCAAAGTATCTTGCACAGGACAAGAAGTACTGGGTGGGAGCTTGTTAAAGAGACATCCAACCTAGAAGTAAGGATACATTTTCTGGCAGTGAGAACAATTAATCAGAGTTGTGGGTGCTCCATCACTGGAGATTTTCAAAAATAGACTGGACAACCATTTGACCAGGATAATATAAGGTGTCCTGCCTTGAGCAGGTCAGACTAAAAGACCTCTGAGGTCTCTTCCAGACCTATGTTCCATGTTTCACCTCTTTTCTTTTTTATTATTATCTCTTTCTTACACATACCATTCAATGTATTTTTAATTATAATTGATATAACAATACCATAATGGTCTAATCATGATAAACCCAGGTTGGGAGTCAGCAAATATCAAACTTAATATAAGCTAGTGTAACTTTATATTCTCATAGTGTTTTATAAATTCTAGTATTATTTACACCCTTTATAGTAGCTTGCCTTGTTATGGTATTTAGATTATTAATTGTAAAATGAATTGTAATTTTATAGGATTTTGTGTTTTAATACTTCTACTCTTTAATTTCACCTTAATAATTTTATCTTTACCTAATTTTATTTCTATCAATAGGACTGTTTATTTTCATTTCTATTTTAGCATAATTGTTGTATAATTCCATGCTAGTCTGTGACTGAAATAAAAGGGATTGATTAAGAAAAGTTCTTATGATTTGGTCAAGAACTAAGGACATGCCTGGAAGAGCAAATAGGCCCATAAACCTCACTCCAAACAACAGTGAGATGAACCATTACGGAACCAGTTTATATCCCTTTATCTGCATGAGCACAAATGTCCAATGGAAAATAAAACTCATAACAATATGGCCTCAAGAGAACAGCTACTCCTCAACTCAAAGTAACTCGGGCTTCTAGACTCTCCTGCACAAAACTTTCCAACTGTTGGAAAGGGCTTTATAATAGGCCTGATTTATTGTTGTCAGCATGAAACCTGATTCGAAAGCTCAATCACCGTGACTCCCCATGGTGGGGTTTGCATCCTGGAACAAGCCTTGGAATTGGAGGGGAATTTACCTCCTGCTGAAGAACATTACATAACAATCAACTGAAAACAAGCGAAGAGCAGTGGGTGGTCCTGTCATTAGCCTGCACAATCATGTTAATGGAGATGACATGCACACTCATCTATCTGTACTTAATATCAAGCTTGCCAGCCTGAAAGATGCTGCAGAAACAAGAAGGTGGTAGGCAGAGAAAACATACGTTCCAACAGATTCCAAATTAAGCAAGAACAGTTGGGAGTCCCCTAAAAAATTTCCACGTTGGCTGGCAATTCTGAGAATTACAATCCTAACGTGTGGAATGGGCCAGTTGGACAAAGTTGCTCTACATGGACTCCATAATGTATCTATTAATCTTTCCAGTGCTAATATAAAGTGCATGTGTATAGTGGAAATGAGTATAGTTTTTGTTATTTCATGATCAAGTGGTAGCCAGGGAATGAAGCACTAATGGAATGACATTTTTTGCATTTCCCTGCTGGTCAGCTGATGGGAGCACTAACGGCCTCATCATGTCCTATGTCTTTCAAGATTGGCAGAAGTGAAAGCAAACACAAATTGATTTCAAATCATTTTCTGCTGGTTTGGGAATGGGAGCTCTTATGCAAAACTAGTGCAGCTATTCTTTCTTAGAGGAACTAAAGCGAGCATTTTCTACACCTACAACAGTGTGGGATGTAAAATGGGTCAAGACATTGAGAGTGTGCATGCTGATTTAGTATGAATAAAGCTTATCCATTTCCTTTCGATCTAACATTACCTAGATCCATAGCATTTCTTTAATGGCCCTCTCTTTTTAATGCTTTTTAATATTCTCTCTGCTGATTGCAAATTCATTGGCCCATTTCATATTATATTTCTTTTTAATCCTAATTAAAAGTGACAGTGTTAAACAATCGTGATTTCATAATCAAATAGGCTGGCATATCATTAGTTTGTGAGCTGCCACTTCTGTTTGCTGATAAATGCTAGGATTTTCCATTAGGAACAATGACTCTTTCTCTTGCACCCCATAAGTGACTAGCACATTAACCTAGCTCAAATGGACTATTTTTATCCCTGGGCAAGTGATTAATCAGAGAAAAACCTTGTTAGAAATTTTCTGCTTTGCCTTTTCTAGATTCTCTTCATCTTAATTTCATGAACACCTTCCCCCAGGTGTCAAGAAATATTTGCAAACTAATGACTATTTCATTCTGAAACTGTATATTTGACAATAAATGATTCTCCTGAATAAGGAACTGAAATATGGTCATTGCAAAGACATGACTAGTAAGAAAAGGTCAGCCAGTAAGTAACCTGATACTTTTTCTAATTCTTTATTAAAAAAAACAGCTTTTTTTCCCCCTGACTATGCTAGGCTGCTTCCAAATCCTCCTTGTCAGATTTCTCCTCTATCAAAAATGTTTTCAGAGATGATCGTTGTCAGACTTCATGATTATTTGCAATTCCAGAACAGATAATATATTTAAAGATTTAAATTTTTAAGTAATATAATTACTTATATATAATTCATCAAGGAGGAAAAAAATAAAATCCTGACACTGAAATGAGGGAGAAATGCAAAAATCTAGGATTTTGATGTAGATGTAATTTGGATGCAAGTATGAAGTTGTCAAGTGCTCAGCTACAGGAAATGGAACTGGAGAAACCATTCAGACCAAAAGTTATCATAAAGTGTATGTATTTAAGTAAAGCATATTTTCCATTGAGGTTAGTGAGATTTAGTGCTCATAAACATGCTTAGGATAGTCTATAATAATGACAGTCAAACCACACTGATTTTTTGTTTTGAAAATGTTGCTCAATTTGACTTATTATCACATGATGTTTTCAACCACTGGGATATAATTGCAGAAAAAGTATAGCTTAGCACTTTTTCTGCCTCCTCATTTGGTCAAACTTCAAACTACTGTCTTAACTTTAAGAGAGATAACTTAGAGCTTAGGCAGGATACCATGGAAGTAAGGCATTTGACATAGTAGATTACAGACTTCTCTTGGTACAATAGAAGAATGTGGGATAGACAATTTCATATCACCCCTAAAACTCAGCTGGCTGACCAGGCATACTGAATGGGTAGCCTCAATGAAACTACATCTACATGGAGGGAAGCATGCAGGGGGGGATCTCAAGGCTTAGGCCCAGTACTCTTCAAAATCTTCATAAAATATTTATTTATTTATTTATTTTCAGAATAAATTATTTTTTTATTAAATTTGTTTGCCACCCATCTTGCTGCAGTGCGACTTTTTAAAAATATGTTTTATTAATTTTTTAATATAATCACCTTAATATTCAGTAAACAGTGTGTTGTCTGGGTTTGCATTTAAGAAACATTCACTAACAGTTGATTTCTATAATCTATAATCCACATAACTTTATTTGATTTCCTCTTTTTCCCATAATGTTCTCTTTTACCAACCTTAAGCTAATACAATTCTTGTTGTTTTAATGAATGATGATTGAGTATAAAAATTTTCTAATATTTCTACATATAGTAATCACATCAATATAATATTCCTTTTCTATCTAGTCATTCCGGTTGTCTCATCATAGATCCTGTTTACAGTTCTTGTTTACATTTGTTTTTCCCCCAATGTTCAAAACATTCTTATTGGTTAAGATTTTCTCAAAGTTAATTACATTTAAATATTTAAGTCTATTTTTCTCATGTAAGCCAACCCAATACTTTTATCTTTCTTAAGGAATGAATAAGACTAAAAAAAGAATAAAAAAATAAAAAGATAGTATGCTACTTAAAATCTCTATTTCCTATAAGCTAATAAATATTTATTTCCATTTTTTTCATTTTTTTTACCATAATTAAAAATATATTTAATCTTTAAATATTCCATTTAATAAATCTAGTCCTCTAGTCTTTTAACTCTTATTCAAAACATTTTTTGATCCATTGTAATTTTCTTAAAGTCAATCACCTTTAGATATCTAAAACATTTCCTTTATATAAGCCATTCCAACTCTTTTATATTACTCATATCAAGAAATAAAATAAAAAAGAAGAAGAAAAAGAAAGTACTATGTTATTTGCAGGGCTCTATCCTCTTAAAGTCAAATTCACATCCAAATTTTTTCTATTTCTTTAACCATATTCGAACAAATGTTTCTTTTTTAAATATTCTCTCTGATAGGCTCCACCATCTATTTTTTTAATTTTCACTTTAGCCTTTTTCTTTTGTCCAGTATCTTTCTTAATCGATATGTTCTGCTGAGTCAAAGAATCTTTCCATATTCTTGTAGGTGTTACTGTAGATATAAAAGATGTCAAGTACAATATCTTTGTGAGAGGCGTTTGTCCATTCATTTTTGTTGAAAATCTTTTTTGTTTTTCTCTCTGCTCTCTCTCTTATCATTTTTTGTCTCTCCAGTTCTAGTGTTTTTTCCTGGCATCTCTGCAGTCCATTTTGTCCAATCTTTTTTCTTATCCTCAAATTTGTTTTGTGGTGTTAAAGTATAAGTTGTCTTTTCCAAATCCAGTATTTTTTGTAAAAAAAATTTCCACTTAGGTTAAATCATACTTCTTTGTTTTCTTTTTTTTATAAAATTTTTATTGGTTTTTTTTCCATCAACATACGTTAATTTTTCCAATCAACAAGTTGTCTGGAATTTGCTATGCTAATACATGTTCAATTCCTAATCCTTCATTCTTTTCTCTAACCAAAAATAAAATAAATTCCAAATTTGATAGTAGTCTGTATCTTCTTTATTTTTCAACCTCATAGTTAATCTGTCCATCTCCGCACATTCCAATATTTTCCTGATTATTTCTTCCTCTGATGGCAGTCCTTCATTCTTCCAGTATTGAGCAAAAAATATTCTCGCTGCTGTAGTGATGTGTAAGATTAAATATAATTTCTGCTTATTAGTCTTTTCAGGCATAATACCTAGTAAAAAAAAGTTCAGGTTTAAAATCCACTTGTTCACCCAATATTTTTTCTAACCACATATGTATCTTTCTCCAGTAAGCCTTTGCCTTACCACATGTCCACCAAATGTGATAATATGTGCCTATGTTATGTTTACATTTCCAACATCTATCTGACATACTTTTAAACATTTTTGCTAATCTTGCTGGCAGTACATGCCATCTATAAAACATTTTATACACATTTTCTTTGTATGAAGTTGACATTGTTAATTTATAGTTTCTCTCCCATAACATTTGCCATTTTTCTAATTCTATATTGTAGCCAAACATTTTTGCCCATCTTGTCATTGTTTCTTTCACTTGTTCACTTTCCATATCTAAAATTAACAAAAAGTTATACATTTTCTTGATTAATTTCTCATCTGAGGTTAACAAAATCTTATCAAACACAGTTTGATCCTTGTAGAATCCATACATTTTTACATCATTTTCATATCTACTTTGTATCTGTAAATGTCCCCACCAAGACAGGTTAATTCCCTGATTTTCCAATTTTTGTTTAGATTTTAATTTCCCATTAATATCTAAAATATCTTTATATATACATATTTTTTCAAAGTCTACCAAGTTCGGATGTATAAATGCCTCCATTGTTGATAACCACCCTGGAATTTTTAAATATATTTTAGCTTTAATTTTTTCCCATACTTTTGACAAGGCATATTTCCAGACTTGCAAAGAAAACTTATTCTGCGCCCTCTGTCGGACAAGCCAGCCCAACAACTCAGAGTTCTGTCGGCACATTGCTACAGCGTGAAAAAGCAAGCATGGCTCAAGATGAAACACAGGCTTCTTTAAAATTAGTTCAACCAATTTTGCAGAGAAACCATGAGGAAACACAAAGTAAACTGGAGAAAGTAAGTGAAGAAATTAGGGATATAAAGGCACAATTTGAATCTCAAAATCAAAAGATTACAAAAAATGAACAGAAAATCCAGGAAATGGAAAATAAAACTGAAGACATTGACAAAAAGGTGGAAGTGTTATTGCAAAAGAATGAAGGACGGGAACAAACAAATCAAGAGCTAGGATAGGTTATGGCAATGGTAGAAATGAGAAAAGTGGAACATTATTTGAGGTTTTAAAATATTCCTGAAGACAGTGTATAAAATATAGAAACGGTGATTATTGAGCTGTTGGCAGAACTCTTAAACGCAGACCGAGTAGATATTCAGAATGAGATGGATCAAATTTTCCGTATGAATTCAAGCTATGCAAGAAAAAACATATTACCAAGAGAAGTGCATGTGAGGTTCATGAAGAAATCAACAAGAGATGAAGTAGTGAGAAAAGTGAGAGAGGAACACTTACAATATAAAAACAAAGAAATTGTGGTCCTAAAACAGATACCCAGGAGAATAAGGGATACCTGGAGACACTACCATTTTCTAAGTACAAAATTGATTGCCAAAGGCATAAATTTCAGATGGCTAATGCCAGAGGGCATTTTAATAAACTGGAACAATACAAGATATTGACTGGACTCAATTTGGAAAGCAGAGGACTTTGAAGTAAGAAATAGAGTAATTTTGGAGGAAGGATTGCAGCAATAACAAGAGGATAAGCGTCTGGCCCAAGGAGCAACGGCACAAGCAGAACAACAGCAGGAGAAAAATGAACAAACAGGTGAAGGAGAAGGAACTGCAGAGAACAAAGGACTACAAGATCGACTAGACCAAAATACAAGTAATGAAAGAGGAAATGGAGAAAAAAATGAATTTTTTTCAGTAAACGTAAATGGACTAAATTCCCCAATAAAAAGAAATATTTTTTTAGGAAACTTCAGAAATTAAATATAGATATAATCTGTTTACAAGAGACACACATAAAAAAACAACATTACAAATTCTTGGAATACCCGAAAATGGGGAAGCCTTATTATACATTAGCACAACAAAAGAAACGAGGGGTGGCAATATACATTAAAGAGACAATAGATTCAAATTAATATATTCAGATGAAGAAGGAAGAATTGTAATGGTTGAAATATATTTACATCAAAAACAAATATTGTTAGTGGCAATTTATGCCCCAAATGGTAGTCAAGAACAATTTTATCAAAGATTACACAGGAAATTAATAGAAATGGAATACCAAAATATTTTGTTTAATAGGAGACTTTAATGCGATAGTAGATGGAACAACGGATTACAAAAGTAGCAAAACAGGAAAACCCATAAGAAGAAGATTACCCAAGACATTCTTTGATATGGCAGAAGAAATTGGAATTCAAGATGTCTGGAGAGAAATCAATCCTCAAAATCGACAATGTACCTTTTACTCAAATAGCCATAAATCTTGGTCAAGAATTGATATGATTTGGATGACTCCTGAATTAAAGATGGATATACAGGAAGTTGAGATAGAAATAGGCACATGGCAGATCATAACCCTTTAAAAGCGACATGGAAAGGAATACAAAAAAAAAACCAAGATGGATTTTAAATCAATCTATACTAAAAGATAAAGAATTCATAGACTTGGCCAAAAGAGAAATGGAATTCTTCTTTAAAAAAAAATAAAGAAGAAGACAGATCACTACAAAATGTATGGGATACAGCTAAAGCGTATATCAAAGATATAGCTATAACGTATATGGCAAAGAAAAATAAACAGAGAGGACAGCAATATTTATTATTAAAAGAAAAATTTAGAAAGTTAGAGACAGAATTACAACAAAATCCACAGCAAAAGACTTTGAAAAGAGAAATGGAAATAACGAAACATAAGCTAAATTTGTTGGACTCAGAAAAATTGGCTGAACAAATAAAGAGAGCAAAACAAAATTTCTTTGAACATGCCAACAAGCCAGGAAGATGGTTAGCTTATAAGCTCAAAAAACAGAAAGAGAAGAAAATAATATACAGCTTAGTAGATGGGAAAGGTTGTTTACAATTTAAAAAGGAAGAAATAAAAAAGATAATTAAGAAATGTTATAAGGAATTGTATGGCAAAGAGGAGGCTGCAAAAGAGAGAATTGCTCAATATTTAGAAGAAAGTAAATTGCCAAAGATTCCAGAGACATTCAAAACTATGTTAGAAGAAAGAATAACATTGATGGAGATATTAGAGGCTATAAAACAACAAAAGAATAGGGGGGGGAGGCCCAGATGGGCTACCAGCGGAACTTTATAAAAATCTACAAGATACATTAAGTGAATCACTGACAGATGTTTGTAATGGATTATTGTTAGAGGCCAAACTTCCAAATACATGGATAGAAGCAAATATTACTTTGATATCAAAAGAAGATTCAGACATGACGTATATTAAGAACTATAGACCGATTTCATTACTCAATGTGGATTACAAAATTTTTACTTCAATAATGGCAGAGAGACTGAAAAAATATTTAGTTGAGTTTATACATCCAGATCAAAACGGCTTTTTACCAAGAGACAAATTAAAAACAATTTAAGGGTGATAATGGACATTTTAGAATATTATGAATTACATCCAGGGAAACAATTAGCATTAGTGTTTTTAGATGCCCAAAAAGCATTTGATAACGTTTCCTGGCAATTTATGGTTCAACAATTACAAATAATGGATTTTGGAAAGAATTTTACAAATATGATAAAAACAATATATAGTAACCAGACAGCAAAAGTGATAGTGAATGGAGATTATACTGAGAGCTTTGAGATAAGAAAAGGTATGAGACAAGGGTGTCCACTATCTCCATTATTATTTATCTTTATTTTGGAAGTACTAAATAGAAGGATAAGACAGGACACAGAAATTAAAGGATTGAAAATAAAAGATGAAATATATAAGTTACAAGCATTTGCTGATGATTTAATGTTTATCTTGGAAGAACCTTTAGAGATGATTCCTAAACTATGGGGTAAGATAGAAGTGTTGTGGAAAAACCACCATCAGAAGACAAGACCACGAAGGGCTGGAGAAAACAGGCTTTATTTGTGCACAATGGTTCAGAGCATTCGCATGACAAATTCTGAACCCTGAGTTACTCTGAGGGTGTCATTTTTATACAGCTTGCCGCCCACACTTAACCTAATAGATGACCTTATCTACCCTTAACACACTAAAAGAGAGAAGTTTATATCTTGAAGCTACATAAGTAAAAAGAAGAAGTTCACACAAATGGTTGTCTTACCACACCTCTCTACACGGGTGCTATCTTACAACATCTGTGACTTTCAGTTGACACTGACACTTCTTGTAAAATGGTTTCTACATAGCATGAACACATCTCAGAAGAATATGGAGAAATGGCAGGACTAAAAATAAATAAAGAAAAAAACAAAGTAATAGTAAAGAACCTCACAGATAAACAAAAAGGCAAATACTAGAGAAAACAGAGGTACAAATAGTGAAAAAAGTTAAATATTTAGGTATTCATCTTTCAGCTAAGTGTTCATCAATAAAAGAAGACAATTATACAAAATTATTGAAGCAAATAAAGCTAGATTTGGAAAGATGGGAAAATCTGCAGCTGTCAATATTAGGAAGAATTGCTACAGTAAAATGAATGTGTTGCCGAAGATTTTATTTCTATTTCAAACGATTCCGATAAAACTTGAGAGAAAATTCTTTCAAGATTTAAATTCATTGGTGTTGAACTTTATTTGGCAGGGGAAAAAAGCTAGAATTAAGATAAAAACATTTCAAGATGCTAAGGAATATGGAGGTTTTGGGTTGCCGGAATGGACGTTGTATTACCAAGCATCTGTAATAACATGGGTGAAAGAGTGGATAACACTCAGAAATAAAAGGTTATTGTATTTAGAGGGACATGATTTACAATTGGGGTGGCATGCTTTCTTATGGTATGGGAAAAACAGTGTCCATAAGTACTTTCAAAATCACTTTTTTGTTTTCTGAGGTTTCATCTTTAAGTCTCTATCCTCAAATTTGTATTCAATTGTCTGTTTTATCTGTTCCTTCTCTGTTGTTGTTTCCTGGGATTTTTTTGTTGTTGTTGTAAAGTTAAATTGGAGATGAATTGGTTTATATTTTCAAAGTTATTTTGAATTTCTTTATGGTTTGAAATCATTGTTATTTGAATTAATTGCAACATATCATATGTCTCCTCTTGAAAAGTATTTACTTTTTTCTTAATAGTTTCTTTCCATAAATCTCTGATTTTCCATGATGACCAAGAATCCAAATTTTCTTTTCTCTGCAAGTAGCTTTGGGGTCAGAGTTAAATAGATACTTATAATCCAGAAAGTTCAAAAAAGTTTTTTTTTTTTGTTCCCTGAAGTTTATAAGTCTCACTTTGTCTGTAGCCCAGATTGTTTTCTTTTTTGTCACAGCTGTTCTCTATTGCTAGAGCTTTGAAGGTCACAAGTAGAGATTAGTTTTTTCCAGATTTTGCCAAGTCCTGCATGAAAGCCATAGCTGTCATAGTCTTCATCCACCACTAGATATCAGCACTGGTTTATTTTTCAAATTTTCAAAATGAATAAATTGCCTTTAAAATGAGAATCTTAACCATTCAGTAACTTCAAACTTATCCAAATTTAGGTTTTATAGTCATTTTATTTCATTTCAACACATTTTGGTCCTCCATAAAAGGTTTAATTCTCCACTTCTGTTAGTAAAAGGATGGGGCAAAAATCCCTCTCCTTCACTTTCAGAGGTTTTTTGCTTCTTGGGATTTTTTTTTCCTTCAAGAAAGTTGATAAGTAGGATAGAGAAAATTGATGTTCTTACCCAGATTCAAATGCGCTGTTTACAATCAGCTTAAAATAGTGCTTTTGACTTCAGTTGCTTGCAGCTTTGGCTAGACTCTGAAGTTAGGCTAGCCTTTCTCCTGTTGGTTTCTGGAAGGCTTCTCCTGGACCAATCATGTTAACCGCCATCTCTCTGATGTCCCTGGGACTTCCTTCCTTCTTTGCCGCCTCTTCAGGGTGACTTCTGGCCCTAACAGGAAGAAACTCATCCGAAGGGCATCAAGTCCTAAATCCCTCAACTACTGCACTGCTGCACAGGACCGGAAGTCTCAATATCTTCATAAAATATTTAGATGAGGGGATAGAAGGGAAACTCATCAAATTTGTAGATGACACTAAGCTGGATGGAATTGCAAACACTTTGGAAGATAGATTCAAGGTTCAGAAGGATTTTCACATACTTCAGCACTAGGCCCTATCCAATAAGATGAAGTTCAATGGTGAAAAATGCAAGGTCCTATATCTAGGCAGAAAAAATCAAATGCATGGATATGGAATATGTGGTATCTGGACCAACACAATAGTAACTTTGAGGGGGATCTAGGTGTCCTTGTGGACCATCACTTAAGTATGAGCCAGACATGTGTTACAACTGCCAAAAAAGGTAATGCAATTCTAGGATGGATCAACACAGGGATAGCATCAAGATCATGAGTAGTGATACTACTGTTGTATGGTGCACTAGTGAGATCACAATTGGAATACTGGATCCAGTTCTGGTCACAACAACACAAAAAAGATGCTGAGGCCCTAGAAAAAGTGCAACAAGCAACAAGATAAGGAATCTGGAGGCAAAACCATATCAACAGTTAAGGGAAATATATATGTCTAGCCCAGCGGTTCTCAACCTGTGGGTCGGGACCCCATTTGGGGTCGAACGACCATTTCACGGGGGTCGCCAAACAACGCAGTCCACCATTTTTTCCCCTTTTCCTTAGCTGTGCTACTCCTTTTTATTCTATTGGCTTTTGAAAGCCAATAGAATAGACTCTCTTGAATAGAGTCTAATTCTATTGGCTTTCAAAAGCCAATAGGAATTGTCCAGGCTATCTCTGCCCTGCTGAGCCCACCAAAAGTCCCATTCTGCAAATGGTGCTGCAAGTTGTCTGCAGCGAAGGCGAGCTGTCTGGAAGTTTCCACCCCTCCCTGCTGAGCAACTACTAAAAATGTAAGGCCAGGGGTGGGAGGTGGGTGGCCGGTGGGCGCAGGGAGGGTTGCTGGCATGCGTGGGGCCCAGTGGGTGCCTTACCTCCCTTGGGCTGGGCCAGCTGCTGGCCCAGCCAGTGGTCGGCCTGCTCCATCTCTGCCGCTTGCCAGCTATGCCTCGGCCGGAGCAGGGGGTGGCACCACGCATGTGCAGCATTCCTGGGCAGGGAAAGTCCTCGACTTACGACCGGTTGGGGGTCGTGGCATTAAAAAGGTTGAGAACCACTGGTCTAGCCTATCGAAGAGAAGTATTAAGAGTGATATGATAGCTATATTCCAGTACGTGAGGAGCAGTCACTGAAAAGAGAGGGTGAACTTATTCTTCAAAGCACCTGAGGGCAGGACAAAAAGTAATGGGTGGAAGATCACTAAAGAGAGATCCAACCTGGAACTAAGGAAAAATTTCCCTGACAATGAAAACAGTCAGTCAATGGAACGGCTTGCTTCCAAAAGTTGTGGATGCTCCAGTACTGGAGATTTTCAAGAAGAGGTTTGACAACCATTTGTCTGGAAGGGTATAGGGTCTCCTGCTCAAGTAGAAGGTTGAACTAGAATACCTCCAAGGATCCCTTGCAATGCTGTTATTCTATGTTCTATGAAGCTGGATCATAAAGGGAATTATAATGGTTAATTTAATTCAGCAAATCAGCCATTCTTTTGTTACAATGAACACAATGTAGGGTTGTGCAAGCACTGAAAGAGATGCTCAGCAACTTGCACTAGCATGAACAAAGTGGCCTGCTTCAACATCTTATCACTTACAAGATCCATAAGCTATTTGAAAGTTTCTCCCATCTATTTCTGCATATATGTGCAAACACAGTCATTTTTTTTTTTTTTTTTTTGCTGGCAGTTGCAGTGGAAATGTTGTATGTGCGTGGAAATGCATACACAGAAAACCAGGAAAACTTTTGAAGCAAAAGATCCAGGTACCTTAAAGAATCTTTTGTTTTCTGGCTAATGCATTTCACAATATCTTTTTTGAAGACTATATACAGTATAGCCACATTACACAATATTAAATCCCCTAATGATTGCACATAGCTGCTAAGTAACCATTTGTGACAATATGATGCCACAGACTACAGTTGCCAAGGACCCGAGTCAGTTTGTCCAAAGGCAAACTCCAAAGGCAAACTTGCAGATAAGAACACAGAACTATAGCGGGGTTACATATTCTATTTCATATAGATAGATTTCTATGCCTTCCCCTCCTCGTTTTGTACATAATTTCTTGTAGCAAAGGCAGAAAACTGACTGCCATGCTAGTCTTACAGAGCTTTGAAGTTCTCCCAAGACAAAGCTTCATGCCAAACAAAATCGTCCTAGTAGCATTTTCTTGCTGGGCGGTTATTTCCTACCTTCTTGATAGGCTATTCTTGGCTGTTCCAGTACATTGACTTGAAGGACAATAACCTCTAGCTTGTTTAACAACTTGCACAGCAGGGGCAATTACACTCCCTTTAATTGGCTTGTGGGGTTTAATCATCCCCTGGGACACCACTTCCAGCATTTCTCATTAATTGTCAGCTTGCAGAGTTATTCTAAGGAAGATGAGATCTACTCAAGAATGACAAACTAAGGGCAGCTTGGAGTCTCAGGCTTCAAAGATAGTAATGATTCCTACCAGCATGATGATATATAATGCTCTTCAGTAAGCACCAGCCAAATAATTAACAATTGCCTTGTACCATTCCATTATTTCAACAATTCCCTGTTTCACATTAAAGTAAACAATTTGTTAGAACTACGTATTAATCCTGGTCAACAGAACTTAAAGTAGGTCCTTCTTTACAGCTGTTGGCAAACAAAATACCCTCAAGCTATATCTCTTTAAAAACTTCATGTATCTATTTGAAAAACCTTAGATTTCATCTATTTGCATTTTGTTAAGTTTCTTTACTGCTTAGAATTGTATGTCTATATGTGTTTAGCTATCTAGAAAATAAATCCTTGTTTTAGTTATTAATACCAAAAATACAATTCTCTTAATAGCTTATGAGTTTATTTTTGCGAGTTATCAGCTGAATCATTATAAAGCATTCCAAATCCACCTAGCTGGGGTATAGAAGCAAAGAAACAGGCAGTCCTCCATAGCATATTACAAACCCAGATTTGGTCAGATGGGATTGGAGAGATCAGTCTTAAAGGTCAGACATTGAACAACAGCTGCAACCATTTGGAGGCAGCTAATAAGAGATAGCTCATGGGGAAAATTACAGAATAGGCTGGGTGAGATTTAAGGAACTGCCATTGGCAAGACAAACTCTAATCAGGGCTATGTTAAACTGAGTCAATTGCTACAGCAGTCAATCTAATCATATTGTGCCAAATATACAGTATACAAGCCAGAAGCCAGGTCCAGAAGCACAGCCAGGAATTTCCTACCATCAACATTGTTAATGACTTGTACTTGCAGATATCTGTCCTCCAAAAATCACAGTGAGCTATATATTTATTCCTCCTCATGTCATCTTCCATAAAACTACTCATCAGAAGCAATTGGCACAATTCCTATGAAAATAAACAATATTTTAAGGATGTACAAAAAGATAAAGTTCAAAGACATGCTAAATTATCCAATGAAGAATACAAAACGAAAAATGTGTTCATGCTAACATTTTACAAGGCCATTGGGGCAAGTTAAGGACAAAGGCTAGTCTGAGTTGAACAGACTAGCAGAATGTGCTTTTGCCCCTAAAGCTTGGGGGGGAATGAGACCACAGTAACAAAGTGGTCTGTGCTTTAAGATATGAGATTGTAACATAGCAGATCTAGATTGTTCTGTAACACACCAATCAGGTTCCTTATCTGAACTTTCCTTTATCTGAAATTTTCTTTCTTTCTTCTTATGTTGTGTGTATGGAAAATCAATTTACATCAAAAACTGATATTAAATATAACACAATGATAGAGTTGTTCACCTAAAATGTACGCATTTTATAAACAGTCCACACATAGGGTATAATAGACCTAGGGATATGGACCAAACTGGAAAAAAAGTTCATAAACTTTGACTTCCAGTCTGTTTGTTTCTATCTCAAATCAAGCAAATATATATGCATGTATATGTATATGCAAATGTTTTGCAAAGTGGTGTCCCTTGTTACTCATCCTTTTTGATGATGTATGTGACTATCCTAGATAGAGATGTACATTTTAAGAGACAAATTGAAAAAAAGAAGAAAATCTCATTGCTGTCAATTGGAGGAAGTCCGAAGGGCTTGAGAGCCAAGGAACTTTCTATTATCCTTCAGTTATACTCTGTTTGATTTTTTTTTCACCAGGACTCTTGCAGTTTTTACCTCCTTTTACCAGAGGGGAAAGTTGCAGGAAAGAGGATTTAGGAACAAGAATCTGTCAGATAGTTGTTTATTTCCTATAGTGCTGGATGGCTTGCCAAAATCCTATTAAAAAAAAATAAAATTTAGGAAAACAACCCTGAACATGTCAAGGTTGTTTGAACAAATGACACAATAGAGGGATTTTTTCTTCTTCTCTCTCTCTCTCTTTTTTGTCCTGTTATAGGCAAGTTTTTTTATTTATTTATATCAACACCTTTTCTTTTGCTGTAACACACTGTTTCCCCCAAAGAGCTACAAAGGTTCAAAGGGACTCAAAGGACCAATAAATTATAGCTATATAAATGTCTGCTCATAAGGCTTGATGCTTATTTACCCAGAGCTTTTTCTGCCAATGTTCAGGCTGAATTCAAAGGAAGGAGATTTATCTCCTAAGAGATGCCTCCAATTCACAGAGCACACATCTCTCCAATTACATCACTTCAGATTCTTGAAGCCAAAGTGGAAGCCACATTCCAGCATTTGTTTGATAGTAGATCAGATACAGTTACGATGCTTATTATTACTGCTGCTACTACCACTGCTGCTATTTCTTCTATTGGTATTGGCACTTTAAAAACAGGATCAGATCAATTGCAGAAAGAGTACCAATAAAAATGTGGCTGAATAACACCTTTTAAAAGACCCCAATCTCACTTTCAATTCATATTATCATTTCTTGGCATAGTTTGGTCTTCTTTTAGAAAAAATCCCATATTTTAGATATAATGAATCACTCAGAGCCTACTGAATACCAAATGAATAGATGATAAGGTGCTATCAATTTTTTTAAAAAAATGTTAGTTTTTTAAAAAAGGGTTCACATAGCTATATATGTTTTTAACCATTAAATAGTCTATTTTCTAAAACAAAATATCAGTACCAACCAAATGGTCATTTACAAATATGATCATATCTAAGAGCTATTACCATGCTTTTAGTAATAAGCCAACTGAAATATCATTCTTAAGTTTTGTCCTGTTGGAAGTCTTCATCCTGGTTCATCAAACCAGAAATAAATAAGCAACATGGTGACTGCTTTGGAAAGAAGGTTACAGTTTATTGAAGAGGCAGAAAGATGGTTGTTGCAGGAAAGACCAGAGGAAAGAAGGACCTGAGCACATGGGCAGTAGGTTTTTATACCCTCTCTAGCCTTTTGTTTGGAATAGTTTCCTGTTTCTGTGGCAAGAACTCTGACTTCCCACAGTCCACAATAGCATTTTAGACATAAGTCACAGCCATTGTACAAAACTGGGGGTATCTACAGAGTATGGTGAAAAAAGTCAAGATGTCCAGGAGAACAAGCTTTTCTGCTGTGTTTGCCAGTTTTTCCATTCACCTCCTGTTATGCATTTAAAAACACAGGTAGACCTTGAACAGCATTGTTGTGGCTCCCATCCTGACTTTCTTCACCATACCTGCAGACATCTGTAGAAACCCCCACTATGAAGGTAAGAAAAACAAATGAGTAAATTCCCCCTTCAAAAAATTATCCCAAAGATCTATTTCAAATTGTAAATTTGTAAAATTGTATCATGAGGACTAGACAGCTGTAATAAACTTTCTGCTTCTCCAAAAGTAACATACCAATTTATATATAATATGTATTAAAATGAAGCTCTGAAATTAGGCTCCCAACTTCGTCTTTGTTATGAAGTGTTATGTATATTTGTTTGGCCTTTTCCCACCATCCTGTTGTTCTGTCATCATGGTACACATGAATGTTCTGGCAGATGCTCTTAGAAACATCAGCAATACAGAGAAGCATAGAAAGCATCAGCTGTGCTCCAGAATAATTGTCTGGTTCTTAATTATGACAATGAAGTATGGTTACATAGATGAATTTGAAATCACTGATGACCACTGAGCTGGCAAAACTGTAGTTAATCTCACACAGGCTTAACAAGGTGGTGTGATCAGTCCTAGATTCAATGTTCAGCCAAAAGGCTTAGAAAAATGGTAAAACAACCTGTTGCCTTCACATCAGTTTGGGTGATGACCCTATCAGCTAGTACCATGGATCATGAGTAAGCAAACCAAAAGCACACAGGGGGGAAATCCTGGGTTTCTTTTTCTAAACTTGTAACAAAAAAAATTGTTCGGCTGTTTGCCTTTAACACACCAAACTTCATCTACTTTCACAAGAGCTTTCTGGGATTGCCTTTATATTCTATCTTCTTTCAAGTGAGCTATAGTTGACCTAAAGAAATATAAGAGCTAAAAATCTAAGAAATAAATAAACCACACAGAAGCCTTTAAGTCATAATTTATACTAGGAATTCTGCTTCCAAATCAAACTGAAATAGAACAAGCAAAAGACTAAAGCTATGCTTAGGAAGAAAAGAGATATAGAACTGGCAAAAATAGAGCACATTTAATTTTTCCAGTTCACAGAGGACTCTGTTCAATGTACAATTGCACTGTTCATGAGGAAAAGAAAGGAGATTATTGACAGGATTCATCAATCATGCTAAGCTATAATGCGATGCATGTGGCTTTGGTTTTACGATGCTATTATGCCTTATTCCACAAGCTTTGATTAAGCAAAACATGGCTTAGCACAATGTGTGCACCCAGCATTACTGGGATAACACAATAAAATCAAAACAAACAACTCCTGTAATGAGTTGTAGTGTTATGCATACAAATGTGAATAAATATGAATACAATATGAATCCTGTCCATATCTTTCAATTTTAAGTTTGTGCATTGAATTGAGAGATAAACAAAATATTTAACTTTTAATTGGTTTGAACCTGCCATAGGTTGTTTCACTATACATTTACTCAAAATTTTACATTGGACAAATCTTATATATATACATATATAAATATATAATATCCATATATACATATATGCAGAGCAGGGAGGGAAATCCTGGCTGCCTCTTGGGGACAGGGAACTCCCCACCCTTCCTGTTTGCTGGGGCCATTGGGGGTGTAGCAGGGGGCAGTGGAGTTGGAGGACAAAGTTAGACAGTGGAGGCCAAGTGGGGAGGATGCGGAGTGTTTATGACATCTGTCTTTGCTTGCCTGTGCCTGCTATGGCTAGAATTGGATGGCCGGCCGGCAGGCTGACTGGCACATCTGGTGGGCCGAATCATATGTCTTCCCCCCCCCCCAAGCCTCTACCTCCGTCTGCCACTTGGTGAGCAAGCCTGGTGGCCGTGGCACTTGGACCCACCTGTGCTGTGCATGATGTGGGAGCCCAGGATGCACCGGCCAATGGGCACTGAGGGACCAGCGGGCTGCGCCTGCTGCTGCTGCTGAGCACCACTGGGCCCCTGCATGCTTGCCTCCTCATGTGTGTGCATCTGGGCAGGTGCCCAGCTGGACTGGGGTGGACTGGGGCAGGGGGAGTCCTCTGCCATATCCAGGTTGGCCCCAAGGGCCGGAACTCCTTATATTTAACAAGTCTGTTCTAGTGGTTTACCTTGTCAGTGTTGTGGGAGGCTTTGACTTAAAGTATTAAAGGTGATAGGCTAGCTATTATATATATATATATATATATATATATATATATATATATATATATATATATATATATATATATATATAATAATCACAGCAGCACTATTTAGCTGTTGTCAAGATAAGATCATATTCTGGAAAGCAATAATCTTTGATTATCTCCACACATCATCACATGCAAAAAGTAAGCAGGGGTATATTGTGGAGTGGATTACTATCTAGTAAATTCTAACAAAATGGAGAAATCTGATGACCTCATGCAGAAAAGACTCCTGAACACCACTTTTGCCACATAGCTGCTCAAAGTGACACTTAGAAATATCATATTTTATTACAAGTTCTATTAAAGCAAAGTACCTTTAGGTCTAGGATCTCTACACAATCCATGGAATAGATTCTTTGTTATCTATTGTCATTAAAATATTTTTAGATGTTTTCCCTTCACATCATTCATACCTGTTATTAAAAAAACTTGGTGCTCCACTCATTTGACCTATATAACATACAACAAAGAAATTCTGTGCTTGTTTGCTCAGAAATGAATTCCTTTTGTTTCCTTATTCTCTGCTAAGTGTGCCAAGCAATGCAGCTTCTGCTAGTCACTTACCTAAAATAGTCAAACATAATTCCACACAAAGTGCCTGCTTTGTCTTTATCATTCTTATTTCTTTGCTCTGGTCTTCCTGCTGCTGCTAACTGTTGTTTGAGGCTTATCTCATTCTGAGAAGGGCTATGTAAATGTATGACATGCAGTAATTACTTTACACTCACTACTTGGCCTTGTGAGATTTTGTTCAGCTAGGCCAAGTCATTATGTGAGATGAATAAATAAAACATTATTGGAATTTCCATTGCCACAATAGTAAAGGCAGATTTGAAGTCAGCCAAGTAAATATGCATAATCTGAAATTTCAGGATTCATAATATCATATTTCAGCATTAATCTGGATGAGAACTGGTACAGTAAAGAAGGAGAAAATGAATGAGAAAATCAAACAAAAGCAGAATGCTTTTTTTAAAAAAATCAGGCAGAAATTATTTAGATATAGATAGATAACCTTTATTGTCATTTTTTACTGTGGGCACAATGGCACACATTAAAAATGAAATTTAGTTGCTTGCTCTCAAAGTGTACACATACATAACACACATTTAAACATGCTATATACAACATATGTATAGACATACACCATTACATATAAGTAACATATAAATATTAATCACTGTCCATCTTGAATACAAAATGGAAGGCGGAAGATTTACAATGCTTACTCCTTTCTCTGTGTTTTTTAAGATAAGGAGAACAATACCAAGCCTGTTTATATGGGAACAATTATCTAGTATGTAATTATGTGTGTGTAGAAATACACATCTGTAGGTTCTACCCTATTTTCTGAGTAATGGCAGTTAAAATATCTCTCTCTCTCTCCCTCTCCCTCTCCCTCTCCCTCCCTCTCTCTCTCTCTCTCTCTCTCTCTCTAGCAAATGGACAGATATAATTGCCATGCACACAGAGAAATGTGTGTGATTGATACAAGCAAAATGAAAGGTGAGGAGGCTGGAATTATAATGAACTATAAAGATCTGGATGGAAGAGGGAGGAAAAGGCAGGAGATCATTTTTAATATGATTAATATTGCAGTAAAAAGGGAAAGAAAGAACAGAAATGGAATTCTTTTCCCCATCCCTGTTACGTTCCCCCTTGCAATTCTGCTTAGCAGGAAAAGCTTTCCAGCTGAGGGCTATGAAACAGTTATCACTGTTAGGTGATTAAGTTACTAATCCTTCAGGGAGAAGACATTTAGAGGCCCATATTAAAGGAGAGTGAGGCAAAATTACATTCCGTTTCAATTTAGTTTAGCAATTCTAGTGATTTAGTTAAATGAAAAGCAATTGTTCCAATTAATAGTATTGAATGTTATTCATCAAAAGTGTCAAAACAGCTGTGTTGGTGCATTAGTAACCTATTCTCTTGTCAGAGATATGGATAATTTCCCTGGACTGAAACAGAGAAATGGCATAACATTTCAAAAAGGCTGCAGAACAACAGTGGGAAGAGATTTTTGTTGCTCTTCAATTAAATTATTTGATATAGTCTGAAAAGAATAAGAGGCAAACCACTATTGCTAAGAGGAACATGCATTTTGTGGAGATACATATCAGCCTTTTACAGCACCGTGTGGTCCAGTTATAAAACCCATCATCTATACTCAACAAATCCATGTCCCTATTTTTTCTGTAGTGATCAGTAAGTTTCCTTAAAAAAAGAAGGAAGCTAAAATGTATTCAGTTCACATTAGAAGATATGTTAATCCTTTTTTAATCTTTAAGATGGAAGATAACTAAATGTAGATAATACCTTTAAAAGGCTTCATTTATAGTAATCTTAATATGGAACTTCTATAATTCAGTTATGCACTGTACAAAATATTTAAACTGGTCAATTCAAATCTTTCAGAGAATAAACTGTTCTTGGCTCTGAAATGTGATATGCAGGATAATCTTATGCAACTTTTCTCAAAAATTCCATTATGTCAAATAGAGCTATTTAGAAATGCAATTACTCTGTTATTTCATTGATCTTAAAAGAGTAGCATTTTCCTTTTCCAAGTGAAAGCAAGCCCACATGTTACTTTGACCTTACCAAAATTAATTCTATCACTACTAAAATGGAGTAAATGAGTGGTAAGTATTCATTCTTGGTCCTCGGAATATTTAATCATCCTCATAAAATGGAAAAACAGTAAAAAATGTGTAATGCTATTTATTCTAAGAAGGCAGCTGGCATTGCCAACTAGTATGATTTTGAAGGAAATAATATGGTTCTAAATGGAAAAAAAGGAAATGGTACAGTTAATCCAGATTCTGTTCTAACTACCTGGAAAAAGTGAGGTGGCTGCAGTTCTGCATAATAAAATAAGCAAAGGCCAACTTACTTATGCAATTATTTTTTATAATGCCAACAGGAAACAGAAATTCAACAGATTTCTTAATCTGCAAACCTGAACGACTGAACGACCACTTTACTGTGTAAACTGACCACTTTACCTAATCAGTGTACTCATTGTCAACAATTACTACTTTTCTTTTAAAAGAAATAAGACCTAGTTAATATTCTGGCTCTGCAAGACGTATACACAGGCATGCTAGACAAAACTTGGCTAGCAATTTTTTTCCATGCAGTCAGCTCGCAGTTATATGATCCTTAAGTTAATACTTCGTGCCACATTCTTTTATATACAATGGATGCATAACTCAGGTCAGATGTTTCAGGGGCTCTTCTCTGGGAATCAAACCGTCAAAATGAGTAATTAAGGAGCAAAGAGGAAAAGTTTGGAAGTAACCTCTGAATACAATGGGGCAATAAAACACAATGGTGCTGATAGCCTGGGAATATGACACACTGGCACAAGATGGAGTTTTCTATTTTGGGAAACAGAGAGTGGTCTGAAAATGGTTGAGGGCATCCTGGAGCTCATTAATCTGTATGGAAATGACAGAGACAGGATGAAAGGTCTGAGAAGGCTTTCCTCCAGCCTTTTCCTTCCAGAACACTGGCCCTGCAGCTACCACATTTATCTCAACTCAATAAGGCTTTATTACATTTCCTCCCTGGACTTATAATTGCTTTCTGTGTATGGGCGATACTATCATCTTCCTTTCCTTTCAAATTTCCATAGCCTTTAAATGAGAGCTACAAAGCCCTTGTCTACTCTGAACTCCATTATTGTGGATTTTCTCCCTCCTGAGACAATCAACAAAGTGAGACAAATAGATTCAATGTATACAAAATATCTATAAGGTGAAGGACAGGAGATGGGCTTAGAATTTTAGACCCAGGTCTTTAGGAGTCACTGATCGCTGCTTTGGACATTCCTGTAGATAAAAATATACAAGATATTTGGAGAACAAGGTGTAGTTTTCATGACTGCCCAAGCATCTTATTAAATAGTAACTCATAATCAGCAGGCTATGGGTAAGATTATAAAAACATGGAAGCTTCCTTATACTGAGCCAGGCTATCAATCCCACAGATCTGGTCTGGTTGCCATTGACTGGTAATAGCTGACTAAGATTTTTCTAGAAAGATAGCAGGAATTATCTTGCTGTGTTTTATTTTCCTAATAAAAACTGTACTAATATGCTATGACATCTACATGAAGAACACTATAATAATGAACATCAAATTCCATTAAGCCAAAAAATTTAGTCAAAAGCTTGTCTTTATCCAAAAGGAAAAAAAAATAGCTCAACCAATCAAAAGCAGCACAGTGGGAAACAGAACAAGAACACAGGTAAAAATAGGTGAAAAATCTCTCCTGCAGTTACTGCTGTTGAGCCAAGTTTCATCTATTACAAGTGTGGTCTTATCAGGGTATTATAAAGTAGTAATCTTTCTTATGATCTTGATTCTATTCCTCTGTTAATGCAGCCTAGGATTTGCATTGGCTTTTTTCATGGCTGCAACACACTGCTGACTATACTGTATTTAAGGGACTGTCCACTAGGACGCCAAGATTTCTCTCACAATTACTGCTATAGAGCCAAGTTTCATCTGTATCTGTACATTTGTTTTTTCTTGCCTAAGTGTAAAACCTTACAATGTTCAAGTCTGTCAAGATCCATCTGAATCTTGAGACTATCTTCTGTGGTGTTGGCTATTCTTGCTAGCTTGGCATCATCTGAAAATTTGATGATTTCTCCTTCTATTCCCTCATCTAAGTCATTTATGAAGATATTAAAGAATACTGGATCTAACACAGAGGCTTGTGGTACCCCACTGCTTACTTTCCTCCATGTAGATGTAATTCCATTAAGGACTACACGCTGAGTGCAGTTTGTCAGTCAGTTACAAATCCATCTGGTGGTGATGCTGTTCACTAATTTAATCACTTTGTCAAAGAATGAAATAAAGATTTGTTTGGCATGATCTGTTTTTGACAAACCCATGTTACCTTCTTATTATAACTTTGCTTCCTTCTAGATGTTCACAGATTTGTTGCTTGATTATCTTTTCCAGGATTTTCCCAGATATTGATGTTAGGCTGATTGATCTGATTGATCTATTTTTCCCCCTTTTTTGAAGATGGGAACCACATTAGTTCTTTTCCAGTCCTCTGCTATTTCTCTGGTGCTCCAGGGTCTTTGAAACATATGGTTCAGTGGTTCTGAGATCATTTCTGCCAGCTCCTTCAGAATTCTGGGATGTAATCCATCAGGACCTGGTGATTTGAACTCATCTGGTGGTCAGGTGTTCTCTGAACATTTTGTTACCTTTTTTAATTTGTACTCCTAGTCTATCTTTTACAATTCTGTTTTTGGTAGATGGCTATTTTTTTTTCTTTTTAGCAAGAAGACAGATGGAAAGAAGGAATTAAGCAACTCTGCTTTCTCCCTGATCACTTCCTTGTCATAATCTCCCATTTGTGGACCGATTGTTTCCTTGACATTTGAAAAAGTCAAGTGAGGTGAAAACAAGACAGATGAAAAAAGTAAGGTTCTACATTTAAACAAGAAAAACCAAATTCACAGATATAGTATAGGTAGTACCTTACTCAATACTAGTAACTGTGAGAAGGGTCTCAGAGTCCTAGGGGACAATCACTTAAGTATGAGCCAGCAGTGTGCTGCAGCTGCCAAAAAAGCCAACACAGTGCTAGGTTGCATTAACAAAGGGATAGAATCAAGATCATGTGAAGTGTTAATGCCACTTTATAATGCCTTGGTAAGGCCACACTTGGAATACTGCATCCAATTTTGTTCACCAGGATGTAAAAAAGATGTTGAGACTCTAGAAAGAGTACAGAGAAGAGCAACAAAGATAATTAGGGAACTGGAGGCTAAAACATATAAGGAACAATTGCTGGGATTGGGTATGTCTAGTCTAATGAAGAGAAGGACTAGGGATGACATGATAGCAGTCTTCCAATATTTCAGGGGTTGCCACAAAGAAGAGGGAGTCAAGCTCTTTTCCAAAGCACCTGAAGGCAGGACAAGAAGCAACGGGTGGAAACTAATCAAGGAGAGAAGCAACCTAGAACTAAGGAGAAACTTCCTGACAGATAGAACAATTAACCAGTGGAACAACCTGCCTCCAGAAGTGGTGAATGCTCCAACACTGGAAGTTTTTAAGAAGAGACTGGACAGCCATTTGTCCGAAATGGTATAGAGTTTCCTGCCTGAGCAGAGAGTTGGACTAGATGACCTCCAAGATCCATTCCAACTTTATTGTTGTTATTGTTATTGTTGTTATTCTTTATATGTTTAAAGAAACTTTATTATTATTATTATTGACATTTGTTGCAAGTCTTAACTCATTCTTAGCCTTAACTTTCCTGATTTCATCTTTGCAGATTTGGGCTATATGCTGTTATTCTGCCTTAGTTATGTGTTCTTATGTCCATTTTTTTTAGTTTAGACAAACTCTTTCAGTTTGTTCTGCACCTGAGGGCAGGACAAGAAACAATGAATAGATTCTTTTTAATGAGATATTCAATCTGAAACTAAGGAGACATTTCCTGACAGTGAGACAGTCTAGCTTTAAAGCACCAGGTTGGAAAGCAGGAAACCATGAGTTCAAGTCCCACCTGAGCCGTGAAAGGTAGCTGGGTGACTTTGAGCCAGTCACTCTCCTTCAGCCCAACTCACCAGACAGAGGTGTTGTTGTGGGAAGTAAAGGAGCAGGAAGGTGTCTTGGATATGTTCACTGCCTTGGGTTGTTTGTAAAAATAATAAAGGTGGGATAAAATAAATACATAAAAATAAATAATTGATGGAACAGCTTGCTTCCCAGAGTTGTGGATGCTCTATCACCTGAGATATTCATGAAAAGATTGGACAGCTAGTTTCTGGGATGTAATAAGATCTCCTGCTTGGGCAGAGGACTGGACTAGAAGACTTCCAAAATGCTTTCCAGCCCCATGATTCTATGATTCAAAAGCAACGTGTGTGAATTTGACATGTTCACCACACTGCAGATGATTTGGGATAGTTAGGAGGATAAAATGAAAAGCAAGTAGCCCTGTGGAATCTACAAAAGATAATAAATACATGTGAATGGAAAATGTGAATGGAAGGCAGGGCTGGAAGAAGTGGTGGTTTACTCCGTTGTGTGCTTACTAGAGAACTGAATGGAAAGAAACACATAAATAAACGCCTCTTGCCTACTAGGATAGGTCACAGAGCTTCTGAACAGCACCTCTGTTAATTGCATCTATAAAATCCTGGAGCACAGTTTCACAGTCACTATGGCCCCATTTTACCTTCAATAACACAAATGTACAGTTGACCCCTCAATTTGGCAGAGCCTCAGGAAGCTGACTCTGCGTGCCACATAAGAAGAAGAAAAAGTCAACTATTTCATTTATTATTGAAGAAGGAAACGCACTGGTAGAGATTTTCAGGCTTAAGTGCCAAAATTAAATGAGCTGGCTTTGGGTACAATAATACTAGAATGGCAACACGGGGGGAGAGAAAATGAATTACCCTGAAAAAGACTAAAGAAAGATTTGCTTAAAGCCTCCGTATGGTAATTTATATGTTTAAATATTTACCAGAATGGAACTAAAAAATACAATGCATCATACGCAAGTAGGAAAGAGCATAATCACGTAATTCGACTATACTCCAGTGCTGATGAGGAGCTTCAGATACACCTTCTCTCCTTTGTGTCCTTTTTTAGGGTTCTTTTACTTGAAATGGCAGTTCTTCAAAGCTTCGGTTTAATATATCTTTAACTAGAGGAGCATTTCTGTAAAAGATGTTTATCTCCTCACCCCCACCCCCACCCCGAGCCTATGTGGCTTACTAGATTTTCAGATCCTAATCATTAGCCCTCAATGGTAATAGTTGGCCCTACTGAGAGATTTCTGGGCAGACTGTTGCCTTTGTATAATTTACCATTGTTCTTTTAAGATTGTTTAAAACTCTGAAGTTTTGATGAATATGCAGAGTATTGAGGGTCATGTAGCACAAATGTAATGTGGCTTCTAATATTTTCTAGCTTCTATTCAAATGTGGTAAACTAGTAATTCCAGCATATACTGCCTTGTTGGGGTCTTGATATCTTTCAAACTTAGCTTCTATACCTGTAAAGATATTATTATTAAGCATATCATCATCACTGCCTGTGGGAGTGGAACTTGCTGGCTGTTTATTTGTGCTAGTTTGTTCCATCAGAACATTAAACTAAGCAGTGTAAATAATTTGATAAGCAACTTTTCACATTCCCACAAGAAATTCCTATTACTTTCGGATTGCTGCAAGAAGACATAGCTGATGTCTATAGATGCATTTAGTGAGCAGCCCATTTGTGCATGAGGTTCCTTCCAAAAATTCAGAGGAATACTTCATGAAAGGTGATATTTCAACCTCCTTTCAAGTAAATGGAAATATCTGGAAGTAGATGAAGGCAACATGCCTGGTGATGAAGAGTCAAATTAGAGCAATGGAAAAGCTAACGTTTATATTATAAGCAGTGTTGCTGCATTATGAATAAGGTGACAAGATGCATTATTTATACATTTAATATATTGGGCTTGCTCATAAGTTATGTTTTCTTTCTCTCTTTTTAAAATGTGTTGCCAATAGTAATGGGAAAAAAGACTAAACAAATGATTAAAGTTATATACAATTGCTTGGAAACTTGGAAAGTATCCTTCTGGAAAGTGAAATTAGAACAACATTAAATGATGCACTGTTTTGGAATTTGTAACCAAAGACTTTGATCCTCAGCAATAATCTACTTTTTACTGGGATTCAGAAATTTTGGTTGGTTACAGTACATCCATTTCCAAAATTCTGTGACTCTTTGACAAAGGGAAAATATTCACAATCACAATCTGTACAAGGAAGAGATCTTTCAACCCTTAAGCATGTCTTAACAACTTAGATCCTGCAGATTTTATTTTATAATTAATGCATTTTCAAGTTTATCCAAATAGTTTTTAAAAAACAGGATACACAATCACCTATGTTTGTGAGGTCTTTGAATCAGAATAAGACATACTTCATTTAACCAGTTTCAAAGCAATAGTAACAACAACCAAGAAAATAATCCATCATTCACAAATAGGTATCGGGTCCACTTTATCTGGAGTCTGTATATAGTGAAAATATTCTCCCAATAGCTCACCTTAAATTTGCTAAGTTTGAAAGACACCTCAGCAGCACACAGAGTTAAATATGTATTGTCAACTAACTACAGATAGTATGGAAACAGAAACATAAATGTATTAATAATAATCTTTAACTGAATTGCACCATTATATGCACTATAATATTTGGAAAGTGGAACTGTTGCCTACTAATGGCTTAAAGCTGTGACAAGATTTCAAGGGATAAAATATACCATCAAGAAAGAATTCAGCCTTCGGAGGTCAACTAACATATTTTCTCATTGATTGACAGTTTACTACAAATACTAAAAGAACAGCTATATTTGTATGCTACAGAAGTTAGAAGAAAAAGTGCAGTGGTACCTCAGCAACATATTCAGTAATTGTGATATGAGGTTTCATAAACAATGTCGTATCTTAACAGATCTTGCTGCTAAGAGCAAAAAAATCAAACTTTTAGCTGACAAAGAATGTTGGGAAAGATTTAAAACTACTTAGACATTAGGAATAGCAATTGGATCCTACCCTAGCTTTCCTATTAGATAGGAATGTTGTATGAATTCTACAATTTAAGTAAAATAAGTATATGGTATAACCTTCACAACACTGCACTACTTCTAAATTATTCCCTTTGGTTAAGGAGGTGAAAAATCTTCCTACAAAACTTTCTACATTTTATGAGAGAGAGAGAGAGAGAGAGAGAGAGAGAGAGAGAGAGAGAGAGAGAGAGAGAGAGAGAGAGAGATCAAACAGGAAAAATAAAATACTGTTCTATTTCCTTTCATCTGGAACAACTTCAGTTCAAAATCTACCAAATGTGGGATGATTCCTGGTTTTCTGCATTTAGCAGCCGGCTTCCATGTTTCCTGTTTTGTCCTGCCATGTTTCCCCCTGGAATTTGTCCAGTTTTTTCGCAATTATAAGCCCAAACTAATACAATATGGCTGCTAGTATCCAGCTGATTGAATTTCTTTCAACTGGTAAAATCTCAAAAATTGAATGTCTGGTGCAGTTTTCTGTCAAGATTGAATAGGGTGCATATGCCTCAACAATGTAAGTATTTCTCTTTAAACTACGTGTATATATATTTCCAGCTGAAGTGTGTGTTATTCCCATTCAGAAAAACAAGAAAAAACATTTTCTATATGTATCTGGTAACCTTTACATAATTGCATTCTCATAATTTGTATATATTCAACTTTAGTTAGATATGAACAGAAGAAAGTATATATAAAAGAAACAACCAAAGAAACTGGAAGTATACTCTACACTCTTCTTGCATAACACTGCTTGCTTCCCAGTAAACCTTGTCCTTGATTTAGAGCAACATATAACCCCAGAAAAGAATCAAATGCCATTTCTTTTTTAAAACTCCTTTTAAATTACAGGATTGTAATGTATACACGAAGTAGATCGAATCCTCTGAATATGCAGTTAGATGCAAATAGGAATAAACAGAGTTAGTTAATAACAGATATAAATGTTCCTTCTCTAGGAGTAGTACTATAACAAACACATAATCACCAACTAAATGTTGGCATCCTCAGAAATAAGTATTCCAAGTATTTGAGGACCTGACACTATATAGTACCTGTAATGGGCAATTGGAATAATCTTGAGAAAAGCCACAACCAAGACAACAATCAGGAAATTTCAGTCAAAATTTAAAAAAAAAAATTCTTAGTCTTAATCCTCTCTAGTTATCACAAAGATAAAGGGAAGGGGAAAAGCATATTCAGCATATTCAGATTTCAAGATTCTGTTACTGTAATTTTGTACAGAGTCACCTCCAGATGGGATGGGTGGCATATAAGTTGAATAAAAAATAAATGATAAATGTAGTATTAGCATTCATAGCCTTGGTTTCCTAGTCAAATGGCTGACAATACCAGAGGTTACATTCTACATCTAATTTTTATCTCAGGGCATTTGTGGTGTGATCTGGAGGGCATTAGATTTTGTTGCCATAGACATAAAACTTTCTAGTTTTCCTTCAATTTGCTAGTATTATTCATACTCATGGGGAAATAGATCCTTGGCCTGCCCCAAACATCTGATGTTGAGTTCCAAAGGGAGGCTCAATTTTCCCTGATGTGCCAGTTTTTCTCCCTGTGAGACAACTCAGGATAATTCTTGATTTTCTGAGGGGCACCAGGAAATGAAGTTGAAGAAGAAATGCCTACAAAAGGAGTTCCCAACGAGGGGCCATAAGACCCCACAGGGCCCTAAATTATTTCAAGTGAACAGGACCATGTAACAGGACCATGGCACATGCCAAGCAGGGGAAACAGAAAAGCAAAGTATATTATATTAATTCTGCCTTACAGAAGAAAATGCACCAGTCCCATGTCTGTCTCCAGTAACGGGACCTGTTTGGTGTGGAAGACACAGGAGGAAATTGGGCAGAGTACATTCTCTACAGGTCTCTTCAATTAAAACTCATCTTGCAGGACTCAGAAAGCATCCCTTCTCTGTCATGACCCCTGCCTTCTGGAACAACATTTGCCAAGATATGTAGGCTCCCAGCCTTCAAATGCTCTGAAAGTCTCTTAAGAGCTGGCTTTCTTCCCAGGTCTGGGACTAGAGTGTTTGTGGAGCCCCTGGCAATTTTTTTTCCCTTGGAAGTGATTTATGTGATTTCATCCAGGTGGTCGGGTTCCTTTTAAATTATGTATTCTTTTTAATATTATAAGCTGCCCAGACTCAGGTGGCCTCAAAATCCAATAGATAAAAAAATAACAAGCCTAAATAAAAACAGTGCTATATTTGAGATTATACTATTAAACGGTATTCAAAATAGCTTATAACAGATTAGTTCCAAATGTAATCAAGCTTCAAACAAACTCAATGAAACTGCAACTTAGTTGCCTGCAGCTAAATCAGTAACTTTAACATCAGACAATAACACATAATTGTACAACAATAAACGGTCATGGTTCCAACAGATGAAAATTCTTCAAAAGAACTTTGAGGCACTGTTTACCTTAAAAAATCTTTTATTCAAGAAACAAAGTATCAGCACTACATAGTCAAAACCAAAAACTAAATTCCCCTCCCCTGGATACAAAGTATCAAAGCACAATTTCCTCCTCCAATAAATAGTCATAAATCACATTCCCCAATTAGCTTGAAACACCGGCTTTCTCCCCAGCTCTCCAGCCCGCCAAAACACTATCAGCTCTGGGCCCAATGTCCTTGGGTTCCCATGACTAAGTTATTATTGTTAAGACTAGCTGGACTCTCATCCACATTCCCCCTCCCAGCATCAACTAGCTCTAGAAGCAATAGAGAAAAATGGCTGCATTTCCATCTGTTGTCAAAGCAAGAACATCTGATGTTAGCAGTGTTGACAGTAACATCAGAAATAACAAATTGTTAAATAGTAAGAATGAGAGGATCAATACAGTTTATTTTTGCCTAAATGGACTAGTCCTACCATTCTGGAAATCCCATGAATGAACCAAGCACATTTCACAATAACACAGCTATACATAGTATTCCCCCCCCCCCCGAGAATTTGTTCTGTATGGCAATGATACAAAATGTCAAATCACATACTATATAGAAGCTACAAAAAAGTAATTGTCACTGGTATACCTAGTGCCTAGATCATTATTTAAAACCCACTTTGTCATTATTGAACTGCTGCCAAAGAGTTGTTCAGCACATCAGCAGCAAAGACCCAATTCTGCGCCCATTAATAACCCTCTCAACAGCATCCTTAGTCCAATATGCACTCCCACATTGCCTGTACCCAAGGCAGATTATCCCCATTGCCCTGCGCTTGCTATGCCACTAAGAAGTTGAGCGACTTGGTTTCCTTTGTCTCCCTCAGATATGGAAGTTTCATGAGGGAAAAATGCCACACATGACTCATTTTCTTCCTGAGGTGGAATAAAAAATGATTTTCTTTTCAGGTATTTGTGGTCTCCCCTACATAATGTGTTATCCAGAGGCATGGGGTGAAATATCACCCACACAGTGGCCTGGTTCATGGTTAATGGAAAATCCTGGATTAGCATTATGTTTAGATGCTCCCATTCCTACTCTTTCTTTATTTCTGAGGATAATGTGAGAATATTATGGACAGGAGACCCTCCACATTTTGTTGGTTTGAAAGAATAAACCCGTTCAGGCTTTCAGAAATCTCAATAGAATACTCAACTCCTTGCCAGCATGGTTGAGATGATGATGACTCCTATAATTAGAGTTGAATTACTAACATCTGCCAGCAATATTGTTCACACAGAAGCCAACATGCATACCATAAGAAATGAAAGTCTTCTCTCTTCCAGGCACTTACACTCAAACACACAAATGTGGACAGAAGGTGATATCATGTAAGTGACATCAGTTCGGGGCAGAGGCATTCTTGAAGCACATATGTTATAAATGCTCCACATTTCATAATGCCTGAATGGGCCTGGTTTCCTGGAACACTGCATGTTTGCTAGCTTGAATAAAAGAAATATATATTTCCATTCCACTGAAGAATAAATAATTGGATTACAAACATCTAGAAGCTCATAAACATTATTATTTTAATGTACAACTATAGCTAGCGAGCATCTACTGGCATTCTACACTGAAAACCCAGAGAGAGCTTTGACGTGTGAATGAGAAAAAACCTCTCTGTAACAGGTTGTTAAATATTGCTATTTGAGATGGAAAAGATAAATTTCAAAGTGCTGGAACAGGTCTCAGAATCCCATTAATAAAAATTAGAGGGAAATCTAATAGGAAAAGACAGTAAGAGAACATTCTTGCCATCACTCCTTGGGGAAATGTGTAGACTGAAGGATGACACTTTATTTCTCTGAATCCCCACGAGTCCAATAGTCACAGCACTCACCCTGCAAATAATAATAATAATAAATACAGTCTGAAGTGACTCTGGCTATTCCAGGCTTAATAAATGGGCTGGAATCGTGGCAAACTCTGATACATGAAACATCTTTTCAGTAAAAATAGATAGGGTTGTTAATAATGTTAATGGAGTATCATACAGCTGAGAGGATTATACAGCTTATCATGCAGTTTTATTATTTTTAATAAGTATTCTCTTGTGTCCTTCAGCTCCACTCACATCTAATACCCTGCAGGAACACTTTATGCCAATATTTCTCTTTAGGGTTCAGGGTAGTAAATACTTAGCTGACCCTGGAGACTTTGTGCTTTTTGTTGAACTATGGCTCAAGGCAGTTCATAAGCATAAGAGTAACCCTGAAAAAGAAAGCCAGAAGATTTTAGGCCAGCACTAATAGGCAGAAAGACTGCAATTAAAAGAGGAAAACAATATACCTTTCCTATTTGCCCAACCCATTCTCCTGGGCTCATGAAACCTGGTTCTAAAATATGGAGGTTCCACTTAAGTAATCTCCAAGGAGAATCTTTATTTTCAGTAAATTTGTCCAATTTTCCTTTTAATAAACTTAAGTAGATTGTGCACATCACTTCCCAAGAAAAATTGGGCCACTTGGAAATGAACTACAAGGAGGCATAGGAACTCTGCAAGTTCCTTGGATGTTTAGTTGGTTAACATCCATGAATTTTCTAGGAGAGCACTGAAGGAACAGGGAAAGGGAAATATGAGGAAAGAACTTTGGAGGCATGGAAAGACAAGAGGATTTATCCTTCACAAGCCTATAGCAACTTATAGCTTTCCCTCATTAACAAAATGTCAGGAGGAAATTAAGATGAAAAAAGCCACTTTTAAGAAAGTTTAATACTAAAACTACAGGATCATTTATTTGCTAAATGTGCCTAGAAAGATCTTTGGCAGAGGTCTGGTTGAAAGTATAGGAAGTTCTCAATTTAACAACTATTCATTCAGAGACCAATCAAAGTTACAACGGCACTGAAAAAAGTGACTTTTGACCATCATAGAATCCCCACTTCCAGAAATGCTGGCTGCTGCTTATAAACATCTCCTCCTTCACTTTCACAATATTGTGTTGGCAAACTAATTGAAATCTCCCAATATGGCTCCCATTCATGTGGTTGTTTAAGGGGGTCTTCCAGGAATCAAAATACTGAGATGCCCAAGAGAATTGAAGATGGATGGCATTTACTCTCTCTTTTGTGGACTTTCTCTCCTCCTTTTCAACTTTGGTTTGCCTAATATGCACTTGGTTAGCAAAAGGATAAAAAAAGAAGCTTGTTTCTCAGTCTTAAGCATACATGGAAGAAAGAAATAATCAAAAGTCCAACTCCTTTATACTACGGTGCTTTCTTTGCAGAAGTTGGTGGGAGGGGAGAGAAAGAAGAAAGAAAATTATAGAGTAGCATATAAATGAAATGTTTGAACAGAAAATAATTTCCCTAACTTGTAGCCTGCAGGCATAACCTGTCGTAACTCTGCATGAATTGAACAGTCAAGGAGTTCAAGTTTTCGGCAGCTTACCATAAACTAATAAGTTTCATCACTTCGTCTTTGGGTGACAGGCCTTTCCATGTGTTAGGAGACACACTAGTCTGCAAAGGAAAAGATGGCTTCTGATGGAGAACCGCTGCATATCTAGGGGTAAGGTCCCACTAAATAATTCCTGTTTATAAAGGCCAACTTCCAGATATGTTGACAATGAGAATTATACTCTCATATTTTACAGGCATCAGGTTTGAGAAAATGGAACTGTCTCAAGATCCAGATTTAAGGAGATCCTGATCAAAGTGTCCTTGATTACAGTGTCTTTTGGGGGTTCAGGATACTATAGAAAGAGAAACTGGAGCATAGCATACACTTCACTTTTTTTTCAAGAGAGCTATTTTAACAAACTTAGAAAAGTTCTAGACAGGATTCCCTGGACAGAAATCCTGAGGTCAAAGAGAGTGATGCATGATGGGAACGTCACAATAAGATGAGATTCTTGAAGTATAATTATGCAATATTTTAAAGAGGAAAAATGAGAGCAATTTAATAAATATTGTTGATACATCCTTAAGATGTTGACAACCACAAAGCATTCAGAAAAATACCACAGGAAATGAAGACAGAAAAATGTCTAGCTACCATTAGGTAGATAGAGAACTGACTCCACAATCATACCCAATGAGTATACATAACCAATTCCATATTAAGCTGGAAATAAGTATTAGTATCCCAGAGCTCCATTCAGTCCTGTATTTTCAACATATTTATAAATGACTTGGATGAGGGATTAGAAAATACGATTTTCAGATTTGCATATTACACCAAAAATATTACAGCCATTTCTGGACACCAGGTTTTAGGAAGAAAATTTTAAAAACTGTCCAGAGGCAGCAACCAAGATAATAAGGACTATGGAAGGAAAAATTATAATTAATAGTTGGAGATGCTAAGTATGTGTGGGGAATAGAGAACTGTGGAAAGGCTTATTTGTTCTCTTCAAGTAATTGTAAGGCTATGGGGCAGAACTGTTCAGAGGACAGGATAAGAAACAAAGTGTTTATATTACAAAGAGATGGGTTTGGCATGAATATCAGAAAACAAATCCTAACTAAGTAATCATTCAACAGACTTGCTCAGGAAGTAATAGAGACTTCTTGACTGGAGGTGTTTAATACAGCCTGAATTACCAACTATAGGGATACCATACTTGTGAATTCCTACAGCAGTCTTTTATTATCACTCTTTGATTGCTTACTCCATGGAGAGTAAGACCCATTCCTTTGGCCCAGATGCCTGATATACCTATTCAGTTTAGAGGAAATGAGAGGTTGTATTTGACTTGTGCCCAGTTCAGTTGGGGCCCTGATCAGTGTTTGGAAAAAAGGGTGACAATAGTCTTAGATAATGGATTCCTGAGAACCAAGTTGTTAGATAGCAACTAGAGAAAAAATTACTAGAATAATTCTGGAGGAAGATGAAACTGAATGAAACATAGGTAAAAGCCTTTATTAAGGATTATCTTATGGATATAAGAATGGCAAATGTTATTCTCCCATTCTTCTCACATCTACAGATTGCCAGCTGTCCCTTTTCAGGTGACCCAGGCCATCTTGAGGAGATCTTCCAGATTATTATGAAGACTATTTGAATCATTTGACAGAAAAAGTCATTCTGATTGTAATTTACAAAGCACTTCATGGCACCCAGTTAGTTAACTGCAGTTATTTCTGCCCATTTCACAAAATCCAATAAGACAGGTATGCTCTACTCATTAAACAATGTCTTTTGATGAGGCATCAGAGTTGTGCCTTCTTTGTCATTGCATCTGCCCAGAACAGAATGGGCTTGATACTACCAGTCTTCTGTAAGATATTAAGACCTTGTTTTTCACTCAGGCATTGGGTCATGGTATACATTTAAGTGATTTGTTTGTTATGGATGCTATGGATGTATAAGTTGCCTCAGGTGCAATGTAGTTAATTTTTGATTATTTTGCTGTTGTTCTTAATTAGAAAATAGCTGCCCAGAGTCACAGAGTAAGTAGATGGCTAGCCAAAATGAACAAATAAATAAGTACATTCCTGTAGTGGAAGTTACCTTAGATCAGCGGTTCTCAACCTATGGGTCGCGACCCCATTTGGGGTCGAACGACCATTTTACGGGGGTCGCCAAACAACGCAATCTGCCATTTTTCCCCCTCAGGGGGCGCCGCCGCGCATGCGCGGCGCGTCCGTGTGACCAGGGGTCGCCGTATAAAAAGGTTGAGAACCGCTGCCTTAGATGCTCTCCAAGCTTGTTTTCAATCCTTATATTTTAAATTTTTGTGATTAGAAATTTAATCATATCCATGTTCACTTAAAGCAAAGTTGTCGTTCCTCTAATGGATTTTCTTCCATATATTTCTACAGCTTCAGCCATTACTAGATAAATTAATTTTTCTTCTTATTTGACTAACTAAATACATTTATCAAAATGCTGATTTCCCCTTTTTCTAAGTAAAAGGTATATAGCATTAATCAAAGTGAGATCTATGTGTTTCTCAAGAAAAGATGGAGTAGGCAATCCAGGATGTCACATTTTAAGCCTCCGTGGACCTGTAAAGAGATTGCCACTGAGACCTCTCAATACCCTTCAGCATCCTTCGATCACAAGAGTTTGGAAATGCTGGAAACCCAAGACAGCAAAAATTCTTGTTAGACTGATGTGCATCAACAGCTCAAGGTAGCTGTTCAAATTTATGTGCTATCTGTAACAAAATATCACATTGATATCCTAGAGTTATAAATAGCTGTCAAGTCTGATAGGCTTCTAGCATCTGAGCTTGATCTGAGATGTAGCACTTTTACCTCAGTGCGACTCATTGAGAATCTACAGGCGTAAAGCAAAGATTATACCTCTGAGATTCAGAAAATTGTAAAATAAGAGAGATAATTGCTTGATTTGCCAAGAGATTTTGGGACAGAAAAATAATAATAATCCCCTTGGGCAGTATTTACTTAACCTCCTAAATGAGTGTCAGTTGAAAAGGGTGATGAGAATTTATAGCAAGGGCTGGCATTTTGATGTTACTAGTTGAAAGTAGATGACCAATGCCAAAATTAGAAGAGACCACCTATTTTCTGTGTGATAGGACCCTTTTATCCATCTTCTCTTTTGGGAACAAGCTGCAGAGAACAGACACCTCATTCTTAGAAGAATTTCATCCTTGTACAGAAGTTTTTTTTTAATTTCCAAGGGCCATTTGAATCTAATCTGGGCCCTAGGTTTGTCCATATCTGTCAGGCAATGGAATTCTCTTAGTTCAAAGCAGAGATGCTCTCATTCTATGCCAGGAGGAAAAAACCTCTCTTACTGTGTGTCCCACAAAGAAAGATTTACTTCATTTAAACTACAGATGAATAAAATTGGAGACAGCTTTTATAAAGACGTCCTAAGCAGTTCCTGAACCTAGTATATGGATTCCTATTCAGCTAGGTTGCCACTCTGCCAATGTATCAGAAATAATATCCCAAATAATTTTCAGTGCCAAGATTATCTAATCTCTGGGAGCTGTAATTTTTTAAAAAGATGAAATGTCTTTGATCATAGAGAGATTGTCTGCCTTCTTTCATCAAGACATCCATTCTTTGCCATCTGCAAAGAGCAATCAGTATTTCCAAAGAAGAATATCTTGCTGCAAGGCAAGCATTAACCCTAGCACCTTTTTTTAGAAATGTATCACTGCTTATGACTAATACAAATTAAGCAATTTGCACTGGTCTGTTTTTTATCTCATGCAATACTCTGCATTTAGAAGTTCAGCTATCTAAACCAGCCTTAATTTAAAAAGGAACAGACCGAGCACTGTACTCCGAAGCCAGTTCCATAAGCTTGCTATGTTTTACTATTGGTGCATTTCTAAGGCAGCCCCTCTTAGGCTAGAAAACTACAATAACATGTGGTGTATACTTCTTGAATCCTTCGCATCAATGTCCAGTTTCCTTTCTTTGTCCCAAATGCACCAAGAAAATGCCCGGGATGTGACCTGCTCAACGATGGTGGCTTTCCCCCAAAGCACTCCATCTGACCTCAGCATAATGAAGAGAATTAATATGGCAAAGCCACTAACACGGCACCACTTCCCAGCAGCATAGCTACAGCCTCTAATTGATTAGTCCATAAAAAACCTGTGCACTAAATTGAAAGGAGCTGCACTAATTCTCTTTTATGTTAAATTTCTGTCTCTCTCGTTTATCGAATTCTTTGTCCAATGCCCCCTTTTTTGCAGCCTATTGTGGGGTTGCTGTGGGCCTGTTTTCCTCTTGGCCAGATTAAGTACCTAATCAAAATCTTGTCTCCTTTAATGGCATAAAATTGAAAGATAGATATTGCACTTTACACAGCTGATTAAACACTGGAATGTGGCTAAATGCTTTACAGGGCTTGTTACATTAACTAACTCTGTCATCTGCCAGCTATCTTATAATTGCATATGCTCATGTTCCTCCTGGTGAAGCCAAGGTAAGGATGCTATTTTCCTCCCAATTCCTTTTTTTATTCTTATCCCTTCTCCATGATCACAAAGGAAGTAAGGTGTCAAAGAGTATCTAAAATCTTCCCCATTTGGATTGGATGTTGTTGGATGCAAAAGACCACTTGCCAACTCTTAATTCTGGCCAAGAAAATAATTAAGTACCTAAATGATCCAAATGATAAAAAATAAAACCTGTTATAACTGTGGCTGGCTTGTTAGGATATAACCAAGAGATTTATGCTTTGGGAGGAACATTCAAAATGCAGATGGGATCCCTTTCTTGAATGATCAGAAAAATAAAAGTAAGCTTACCAGCTAACCAGCTTACTGACATAGTACAGTAACATTTTATCCTAGTGTTGTCATTTTTTATTTTATGCTTTGTATTCAGAATTTAAGAACAAATGAGTATTTCAAAGTGTACCATCTAAAATGGTGCAGTGCTCTCTACCATCTCAGACTACCTTCACATAGATCTGTTTAAATGTATACATCATTCCTTCTACTCCATTGATGAAACAACAAGTAAAATAGCTGCTATTCTCCCCCCCCTCGGGTCTTTTTATCTGCCCCCGCCCATTGTCTTATGATCCAGACATGGATTCCTATTAATTTAAACACACACACACACACACACACACACACACACACACACACACACACACACACTTCCAGGCTTTAAAAGAGTTGGTTAGTGGCCTAGAAAAGATAGACTGTCTCCTGCAGTGTATCTATAAGCATTTCAAGCCAATCTGCTATCCATACTTTCAATAAATGCATCTATGTCCGTGCCCTACTTATATAGGCATTCTAGAGAGAAATACAGTAATAGCACTAGCACTTAGATTTATTTACAGCCCTCTCTAAGTGGTTTACAGAATCTGCATATTGCCCCCAAACAATCTGGGGCCTCATTTTACTGACCTCAGAAGGATGGAAGGCTGGTGGGAATCAAACTGCTGGCAGTTGACAGAATTAGCCTGCAATACTGCATTCTAACTGCTGCGCCACCACAGCTCATGGTAGAGTTCTTTTATATATTGGCCAGTCATATGCCTTGTTGTGAATCCAGTCTCTGCTTGGTGGCTCTTTATGTATCCTTGAATCCATGCAGATACTCCAACAAATGTTGGTCCTTTGTTTTGCTGATAAGGAGTTTGGAATGGAAGATATTTTAGCTTCTTGTAGATTATAGGAGAAGGATAAGCTATAAAATATATTTGTATTTATAACAGCTGTAAAGAATATTGGAAGCCATTTCTTTATATTTGTTTTCTTTTTTTCTATTTTACTTCCATTTTTTTCTTTTCTTGAACTTTTTGTATTTTCACTGGTTTCTCTACCCAGATATGGACTGGGTAGAGAAGGCTTATAAACTGCTAACATTAGGTGGCAAGATCAAAGAGAATTCTCAAGGGAAGAAGTTCAGTAATGGGAATTCTAGCTGGCATCTAAAACTGGTTTATAATGGATTAGATAGTTCTAGTTACTTGCTGCTGAAGATGCACTGTTGGTGTGGTGCATTCTACTCAGAATAACATTGATTGGTAAATATAAAAATGGACTGAGCATTTGACACTAATTAAGATTTATGGAATGGTGGGTGAGACTGGGACAAGACTCACCCCAGCATTTCAGAGCACTTCAAAGGAACAGTATTCCCAGACACTTGGTTAAAATGACCTTATAATTCATTTAAGGTTTAATTAAGATAGACTAAAAGTTTAGCTGCCAAAGAATAAGCAGCCATCCACCTACAATCTTTTCAGTCTGAAAGTGAATGTTCAAATACAGATGGATTTTTAAGCTTTTTACTTACCGGTAGATCTAAAGTATTATATAAGAATATTTCTAGTATTTAGGAACTGGGGAGATACACATCTGTTAGAACACACATATGCTAGACTTATATCATATAGTATTAACATTTGCTTGTTTAAAAGATGTCCCAATATTTGAGGGGCTTCCACAAAGAAGTGGGGGTCAACATATTTTCCAAAGCACCAGAAGGCAGTACAAGAAACAGTGGGTGGAAATTAATCAAGGAGAGAACCAATCTAGAACTAAGGAGAAATTTCCTAACAGTGAGAACAATTAACCAGTGGAACAGTTTGCCTTTAGAGGTTATGGGTGCTCAGTCACTGGAGGCTTTTAAGAAGAGACTGGACAGCCACTTATCTAGAATGGTACAGGGTCTCCTGCTTGAGAAGTGGACTAGAAGATCTCCTTGGTCCAGTGGTGGGATTCAAATATGTTAACAACCGGTTCTCTGTGTGGATGCCACTTCCAGAAGTCCATTCTGGGCCTGGGCAACAAAAAATTAGCTACCAGTTCTACCGAACTGGTGCGAACTGGCTGAATCCCACCACTGCCTTTGTCCCTTCCAGCTCTGTTAGTCTGTTATTCTGTTAAAATGCTTTTGAAAACAAATACACATTTTGAGAATGAAAACATGTAAAGTGCATAAAACTACAGTTTATTATTCTATACTTGGCTAACAAAGTGATTCAAAGAAATCACTCACAAAAGAATGCAAAATAGTTTAGTAAGTCTTGCATCCTACAACATAAAATGTCTGTTTTGATAAGGTCTACCTTATGTCCAAACTCTATTTCTAAATAAAAAAGAAATGAAACTGGAATCTTGGTGGTCTTGGCTACCCAACCAGATCCTAGACATGATATTCAGGCAATCTTGGATCATGGGAAAAGTCTATTGTATACTACAACAAAAGTGGGTTAGTTCACATGTTTCCACAACTGCTTCCTATTACCATTCTTTTTCAACATCTACATGTGCAAAAGGAGGTTAATGAAAAAAGTAAACAAAAGAATTGTCAAGGGGCTATTTAACAAGAGGAAGCCAAAGCTGATTCATTTCCTGCTTCATCCATGGGTCTAAAGGAAAAGAGCAATACTTCAGGTTCAATTTAGTAATCCTACCTGGGATACAGTACTTACATCCTTACTATTATCTGATAATGTACATGTTAATTCAAAAACTGTTCAAGCTTTTGTATTCTCCATTTAAGTAATTTAATATAGAAAGGAAACAGAGACAAACAGCTACAACCAAATTCTTCCATCACCATCCTCTCCATGAATCAAAGAATACCTTCTGCTTCAATTTACAACCCTATAAAAATCACGCTCCTAATCTTTGTATAATACCTAAGCATAGGCATCCATGGTTGACAATCATCTTCCACTTCATGAAAAGTAACAATGTGTAATTTTCCTCTATGCAATATTCATTAATGGCAAAACAAATAGCTTTTCAATAAACCCAATGACGTGGCATGGACAGAAAAATTTTGTCTCCTTTGGCAGAGGTACACATTCAGATTATCTGCATTTTCTGAAAATGGATATGTTTGTTGCTCTGGGGCCAAACTGTACAGCAGGAATTGGATAGAGAATAGCTTACATTGTAGATAATGTACTCTTTGCTGTATTTCTTTAAATTGTTGAAAGGAACCAATTTGCTGAGTAATGTTGAATAACCTTTCAGTGAATTATTCTGTCAAACAACATTCCAACTCTGTTTTTAAGTCACGATATTTTTAAAAAGCAAGTAAACATTTTCCAAACCACAGGCAGGTTATTTCAAAACTATGTAGCTGAGTTCCAAACTCATTTTATTCCCATACTGAAAAGCTTCCAAAATATAAAGAGAAAATATTCCCAAAAGAAATGTAAAACTGCCCTTCATAGATCTGTATTCATAGCTACTAATGAAAGTACTACACATCCTAGCATTCAAACAGACCCAGAGGCCTACTATATTCCCACAGGATGCCTTGCTATTGAATGAATTATGTAATTTTTTCTTTACATTTAAGTGGTGTTGAATTAAAAGACACATGAATCAGACTCAGCTGTCTGTACCAAAGGCAATTAATAATCCATCCATCATTTGTTTTTATATCAAAAGGGTTCTTCTATCCAAATTGACTTCACACTCCACATGAAATCTATGGATGAGTTCATCAAACAGCTCAAAATGTAAGCTTGATGAGTCTACTATGCAGACTTCACTAACCTCTTATTAAAGATTCATAAAAGCATAATATATATTTTAATAAATCAGGTTTTCCTGAATTTTAGACATAAAATTCAATCCTGAATTAAATGCTTTCTACTAACATAACTGAGATAACAGGAAACGTTTCAGCTTACCACTGTATTCAGGGTGAGTTAATAGGTATTTTCTGCCAAAAGATGGTGTGAACTAACAGCACACAAGGCTGCATCCCAACATAAGTGCTGCAATGCACAGAGGTCCAGATTTGTTGTACTCTTTCTGTAAGGGGACTTCTATATGAATATATATTTCCTCACTCTCAGTAGTATCCATGAAGATAAGGGAATAGCAAATTAAATAAACAGATACAGCAGAAGAAGAGCCAAGACTCCTGAATTAAAAGTATGTTCCCAGAAAGTTTTGAGGAATAGTTTTGGTAGACATTCAAGAGTATTAACTCTTGATAACTTACAAGAGTTATCTTAACATCATTCTATCCGATCTACTTGGTCTCATTGACATTAAAAATAAGGCTAAACTCATCGAACCTCAACAAAAACACATGTAGATATAACAACCAATATGAAATTAAAAATGCCTGAAAAATCTTAATGCATCAAAATAACATCTTTATAATACTATTTTAAACAAATATTTTAAAATAGCAATAGCACTTAGACTTACATAACACTCCATAGTGCTTTATAGCACTCCCTGAGCAGTTTGCAATGTCAGCATATTGCCCCCAACAGACTGGGTCTGCATTTTACCGACCTTGGAAGGATGAAGCTTGACCCAGTCAAAATTGAACTCCTGGCTGTGGGTAGAGTTAGCCTGTAGTACTGCATTCTAACCACTGCACCACAGGGCTCGGTGTCCTTTTTACATTAAAAAATGATAAAATAGCTTGATTTTTTAATACTCTGTAAGATAATTGTATTGTAAATAACACACGCATTTTGTCAATGAAACACATCCTGAAATGGCCACTTGGGAACCTATAGATCATTTTTAATATAGAAATCTCCCCCAAAGACAGGTCAGTAGTCCCAGCTCTACTGGCCTTTCAGAAAGCTATGAAGACTTGGCTCTTCCTTCGGCTTTGGGTCTTAGGAGATTGTTACTGAAACTCTGACATGAGTCTATATGATTAGTGGGAACTGAGATTCTCGTAGAAGTCTTAGCTGTTACTTTTTTCTTTTAATATTTTTTTTTCAGTTTGTTTGCATAGATGAGCAGCCATATGAATTGGATAAATAAATAAATTATTCTCCATAAATTCAGAGGTCATTTTTCTTCTTTTCTTCTTATCAACAATAAATATCTTTGTTACCCTTAGAAATATTTTTTTAAAATAATAAAATCTATATTGTCTGTATTTAAATATTTATTTAAATAAAATCTATCTTCTCTGCATAATACAGTTTAAATTTCTAAGACAGTTAGAAATTTTTTTTCCAAGAAAAAAAAACAAAGTTTGATTGCCTTTGTGGATTTCACATATTTGCAATTACACTAAACTGCAGAAGAAAGCTGTACAATAAATTGTACAATAAGGCCACACTTGGAATACTGCATCCAGTTTTGGTCACTCAAAAGATATTGAGACTCTAGAAAGAGTACCGAGAAGAGCAACAAAAATGATTAGGGGATTGAAGGCTAAACATATGAAGAATGGTTGCTGGAATTGGACATCTCTAGTTTAATGAAGAGAAGGACGAAGGATGATAGCAGAGTTCCAATATCTCAGGGGCTGCCACAAAGAAGAGGGAGTCAAGCTATTTTCCAAAGCACCTGAAGGCAGGACAAGAAGCAATGGATGGAAGCTAATCAAGGAGAGAAGCAACCCAAAACTAAGGAGAAATTTCCTGACAGTTAGAACAATTAATCAGTGGAATGATTTGCCTGCAGAGGTTGTGGGTGTTCCATCATTGGAAGTTTTTTAGGAAGAAACTGGACAAACATTTTTCTGAAATGGTATAGGACAGGGGTGTCAAACTGCCAACCTGCGGGTGAGACACATCACGTGGAAGCCGTGCCCACCCCATTGCCGGCAATGGCAAAACAGGCCCAATACATTGTGCAACGTCATGTGATGTTGTGAGTTTGACATGCCTGGTATAGGTTTTCCTGCTTGAGCAAGGGGGTGTATTAGAAGACCTCCAAGGTCCCTTCAAAATTATTATTATTATTATGGATCATCGCACATTCAGCCAGATGTTCAGACTGGTTTGGCATTTTGTTTACCTATCGAGTCCTTACCCAGGACCTGGGATAGGCAGATGTGGATGTTTGATGGTATTACAGATATCGTCGCAGGATGGAAGCAGTTCCTAGTAAGGTCGCCTTTTGCAATTGACTAATAGCGAATTTGTCAATGCCAATGGTGTTCAAGTGGTGCTCCAGTTGTTTTGGGATTGCACCCAAGGAGCCTATTACTATTGGTACTACCCTTGCTTGCTTTTGCCACAGTCTTTCTATTTCTATTTGTAGGTCTTTGTATTTTGTTATCTTCTCCAGTTCTTTCTCTTCTATTCTGCTATCTCCAGGCACTGCCACGTCCACTATCCAGACTTTTTTGTCTTTCTTATCGACAATTGTTAAGTCTGGGGTGTTATGTTGCAGGTGCTTGTCTGTTTGAATTCTGAAGTCCCAGAGCAGTTTAATTTTATCATTTTCTATGACTTTCTCTATTTTATGATCCCACCAGTTTTTGCTTACAGGCAAATGATATTTTTTGCAGATCTTCCAATGCACCATTGTTGCTACTTTGTCATGCCGCTGCTTGTAGTCAGTCTGTGTAATCTTCTTGCAACAGCTTACCAGGTGGTCCACTGTTTCTTCAGCTTCTTTGCATAGGCGGCACTTACTGTCTGTTGCTGTCTTCTCAATTTTGACTTTATATGCATTTGTCCTTAAGGCTTGGTCTTGTGCAGCCAGAATTAGTCCCTCGGTCTCTTTCTTCAATTTTTCTGCTTTTAGCCATTGCCAAGTCTTGTTATTATCTGCTTTCCCAGCTATTTATTACTATTATGATGATGATGATGATGATGATGATGATGATGATGATGATGATGATGCCACCAATCTAATAGTTGGGTTGAAAACAAGGTTGTCTTTGACTGCAAATAGAGTACTCCAGTACAAGGCATTATGTTTGGTGATAGCAGTCCTCTTCTGGGAATATGGACTGTTGTTTGTCTATTTCACCTCCAAAATGTACATTACTGTATCTGCTTCCTCTGTCGGGTTTACTGTTATTTTGCTGCATTTTTATTTCAAACTGAACCTAGAAAATACTAAACTACAAAGTGATTTGTTCATGGCTGAGCATGTTGTACAAACCTAGCCACTGTTGGTTGTAAACTAAGTTTAGAGTTTAATAAGTGTTCTGCAAACCTGGCTAACCATAGTTTATTCAATAATAATCACAGCAATCTAATCCAATATTTTCTTCTTAATTTCCTTTCAGTGTCAATGCCCAACAAGCACTGGTAACACTAACGGCAGAATAATAAAAACAACTTGATTGTGGTCCCTGCTGGAAGATCAAATATTTAAAATTCCATTTTCACAATCCCATAATTACAGATACTTTGGATAACCGTTCCATCAGTTTGATTAACAGTTCTGTTAGATGGATCATTAATGGAATTAGCTGGAATATTTGAAGAAATTGTATTCAAAACCTATTAGTGGAATTTAGATTTCTTTTTTCACCTAATAAATTAATTCACGTTCTTTATTTTTAAAAAAATACATCATTTTTTTAAATGATATATATAAACTTATTTCTTGAATACTGTATCATTGGCTTTGTAGTTTTATAGCAGTGGGACTTTCTCATGTACTGCTTTTTTGCTCATTGACAGCTAATAAAATGGTCATTCTGTAGAATTCAAGTTGCATTATACTTATGCAAACTAAGCCACTTCTATGATGATCATAAAATTGCTAATAATAAAGTGATGCAAATATCAAATATTAACACAAATTCTATTTCAGTCAGAATTTGATTATAATTCTAATTTGCAGTACTAAGTTTAATGATTATTTCCTTCCTATTGCAACAAGAAAAAATGTGCTTGCAAGAGCAGTTTGGATCTTGCTTTAAATGCAGAGAATACGAAACTAGGTGAATGTGTATGAATTATTTAAAACTACATGAAAATCATCCTCCACCCCCTCCAAATCTTCTAACTTAAACCTACTTTATTGTTGCACGCTCTAGGATGAGTGACATTTAACACAACTCTGTCATGCTCCCATACACACTTTCCTGTCTGACAGCCAGAGGGGGGGAGAATGTAGGGATAACAGGCAAGCATATGCAGATTTTAAGTGTTTCAGCCTATTTGATCTATCCTTCATCTCAGTTTCTCCTGAACTAAAGTCCATGCAGCATAGCAACAATCAAAAGAAAAAATATTGCCATCTGGCAAAATGTCAAAACAATATCACTTCATTTGTTGCATGATTAAGAAACACTTCCCATCCGATAAATAAGAGACACTGAGAATTAATGTGCAGAGCGGGTGCTTAACTGACCCATATTATCTATAGTTCTTCCTGCTTGGTTGCACTAGCTTTTCTAATTTAAAGAAGTAGAGTTGTGTGCATGTATGTGTTAACTGTAGTTGGGGGTGGGGGCCAGAAGATTATCTAAAATGTCAGATCTTCACAATGAATAGCAAGTGAAAATGTTTACACTATTAATTGTAATCTTGCAAGACCAAATACTGACCAGTTTTCAAGGAGTGACATTCATCTGAAGAGACTACACTAAAACTTTGGGTTAACTCATATAAGATCCAAAGACAGAAAATAGTTTTGGCCTATAGAATAATAATGAAGACTTGGTTCATATATTTCACTCAGCTCTGTCATTTTCAGGGTGTCTGCAGGGTACGGTAAAACAAAAATCAAAATGGTAGCCATAATGGTATGATCAAAGCTCTACCTTCTAATTTGTTTCATACACATGACACATAAAAACAGGAAGAGCTTGTATTGCACCATCATGACTGCCATATTATTCTGTTTTGTTTTGTATTGTTTTTACTGTAGTCAGCAGACATGTCTGGAGAATTTGCTCTCTTCCAGTTCCTAGGTTCACATGTTACTGCATGAAATTCAGAAGAATGTGGAAGAGCAAAGCTGTGGTAAATCTCCTACATTCATAGCATCATTTTACTGAGAACAGGTCCAAATAAAGGTCCCAATATAACAAAACAGGAAGTCATCACCCAAATGCTATCTTTTTGTAGTTGTATCATGATATTTCATACAAATACATATAGGACACAAAAGTACATACAGGGCACAGTACTGATGTCATAATATTCGTTTTGCAAACTATCCCTTTTCAGCTTTCATACATTTGTTTGTTACTGTTGAAAGGTTAGGTGGCCAGAAAAATGGTAAAATGGTAAAAGGCCGTTAGACTTTTTTTAAAAAGAAAAAGAAATGCCATCTGGTTAATCCAGAAAAATAGTAAATTAAAAAAAATGCTTCTGTGGGTTTTGAATTGGCAACATCAATTCAGGCCAGCACAACATTCTGCCATTTCCTTGTTGCTGGCAAGAAGAAGCATAGAGAGTATCAGCTCAGTAGAAGAGGCGGTCCTGCCTGTGCAAAGTAACCTATGAGCTATTGTGGTTAGCCTGCAGCAAACTGAAGCACTCCGTCCCAAACAAACAGGAATACTCAAACTGACATAGGGAGGAAAAGGGCAGCTTTGAAGTGGAGCTGAGAGATGCAAGTGGAAGTTGCTTTCAGGCTGAGTTGTGGATCGATAGAGAATGACATCCATTTTTGTTTTCCAGAAATGTTTGCTGGTCAATTCTGATGACAGGGCAAGAGGTAAATCCAGAACTTAGTGAGATTGTCCTGAAGGAACAGCAATATGGATTTATCCTCTGTTGGACAAGCAACATCCCAGAGGTATTTATAAGGGGCAAATGACTTGCCCTCCTTCAGCCTATGGACCAATTTCATAGGACCATTGACTGACTGATTTATTGATTTAATCATTTTCTAAAGCCATCCACCCAGCGGACTTCTATTTCAAAGTCTTACAGAAGAGATCATTTCAAATTTCTAGTAAGAACTATTCATTCCTTCTTTGCAGCTTGCAGCCTAGGAAAGAAAGGTTAGAATAAACATGAGAAATAAAACCACTGTTGCTTTTATTCTCACTTTCCATAACACAGCATTCCCTACATATATCGGGAGCACAACTTCCTGAATTCTAAGTCATAATGGTTTTCTGATTTGAAATTATGGAATTTTTAATCCCAATATATATTGATGCAAGATAAAACAGCATTATACGCTCTACCTTTCAAAGCTCTAATGAGCTAAGAATCCAGGAAGACTTTATTGAAAGTAGAATTCCACCTAGCAAGTGGAATTCAAGACTTTGTAACAGAGGGCATCCAAAGTGAAGTTCACTCTCACACCTAAGCAGCATTTTAATCATATGTTAGAATGCAAATTGGTACTATGTCTAATGTTTACACTCATATACAGAACCAATCAAACATGTGTTCTCAATTCTTCCAGATGCATTCATGATAACTTGACCATTTCCCCAAAATTGGTCTTTCTAAATACTAGAATGAGATGAAATCTAGTATTGGCTTGCTACTGTTGAGAACCATTCATCCTTTGCCCTGAATTCCATTACACTCCCTTGTAAAGATTAAGGATCTTTAAGGAGAAGTTTTGAAAAGATACTAGGGATGCAGGGAGAAAGAAGATTCTATTGTACAATCTAAAGTTGATATCTTAATACTGCTCCAGGTTACACATTGTAGTACAAGAAATTATTAACAATGTTAAATCCTAAGCAAGCATTGTTTGCTTAATTTGCAGGATGAGAATACATTAGAAAATTTTATTTAACTGCCTTTTCCAAAGAAAGGAAGGGGAGGAAGAAAAAAAAGGATATAAGAAAAAAAAAGTTGATATAGGGGTCTTCAAACTTGGCCCTTTTATGACTTGTGGACTTCAACTCCCAGAATTCCTCACCTAGTGTGCCTGAAGTCATAAAAGGGCCAAGTTTGAAGACCCCTGATAGAGTATTGCACCAGAATTCCAAACATATTTGATTAAGATAGTTTACTAAATCTGTCAGAGATCACTTAATCTAAAACTAGGATCTTCTCATTGACTCACTATTTTAGCTACTGTAATATAGGTTCCCAATTGTGCAACTGCCCTGCTAAATGTTAGATATAGCTCACAAAAACCAAATGCTCCATGAAATGAATTCTATGTGTATGCTTTCTGCAGCAGGTTTAGATAAAGTGTTTGGCAGGATCTTTTTTACAGAAATCTCATTTAAAATACAGCTGAGTGCTCTCTGAGCTATTTCTTTTGATTGGGAAAGCAAATAGTACATGACACAGAGGAAATGATAGATTCTTGATGTATGACTGCATAAAATAACACAGCTGTAAGCACATAAACTGCTCTCTGCTCAACCAGGTGAACTACATTTTTCTGTGTGTACTACATGCTTCAGTAGGGCAACCATATGGGACTGCATAAATCTAGGCATCACTGGAATAAAGAGAATGTTGTTGTTGTTGTTGTTCCACAATTTTGCTGTCATCTAGTGACCATCCAGATTTTTACACCTTCAATATGGTAGCCATATACTAAAATGTACATATTTGTATTTTCTTCCACCCTAAATTCATTATCAGCATCCTTTTATCATTACACCTTTGCCTTCACACTGAATTAATACTGTTTTTAAAATCTAAAACTAATAACCCCAACTATTAAGAATATCTGCAAGCAGCTTTAGCATGAATCAGTTTACTGATTCTTCTAATTCTCATTGTCATGGACACCTGTTCTTTAGAAGTCCTAAACCCTTGCACATAATTAAGATGAGAAATTTCATAGAATGCCAGAGATGTTGTTGGAGAAATAATGCTACAACAGTTATTTTTCTTATTTTAATATGGTGGGCTTTTCAGGAATAAAATGGAATTGCAGAGTTGTTGGAAATCAGGCAGCATATGAATTTAATATTTTATTATGGTTGGTCCACAGTCAGCCAGATGTCTAGAGTGGATTTGGCATTTTTATCCACCTATCGAGTCCTTCCCAAGAACCTGGCACAGGCAGGTGTTGTTTGATGGTGGTAAAGATACTTTTGCAGAATGTAAGCTGTTTCAAGTAAAGCTGCTCTTTGCAATTGACTGATGGTAATTTTGTCAATGCCAATGGTATTCAAGTGCTGTTCCAGATGTTTTGTGATTGCAAATAATTGCTATAATTTTTGCTTTCTTTTGCCACAGTTGTTGTATTTGTGCTTTTTATTTGCAGATCTTTGTATTGTTTGATCTTTTTCCATTTTTTTTTCTCTTCTATTCTGCTATCTCCAGGTACTACAATGGACACTTTTTGGTCTTTCTTGTGAACAGACATTGGTAGAAATCTGATGGCTCCTTGACACATCTCCCTCTCTTAAATTGGCAGGGTAGGGATGGTGCTGAAAATCTATGAGATAGCAAGATTCTTCATTCGTAAGGTGACCATGGGGCCACCTTAGGCTCTCCTTGTGTCCCAGAGTTCTTAAGTAAATCACACTTTCTGAACAAACTGCCTACACTGACAATTACATTCTTTCCAGTGACAAAATGGCAAGCCAGTTACATTACAATGTTGTACATGAATATTAATGACTTGGAGTAGGAAATTGAAAGTTCCGCTGGCTCTGATTTTCCATCAAGTATCCATTAACTAATTGTATGTGCATCACAATAGAGGCCATTAGCACTCTCAGTATTGTCTTCCTTGAAAACGTTAAAGTTCACCTTGAACAGGAAGAAACAAATTCACTTATAGTGTTATCAGGTAATAACCACGCTCCCTCTTTGCATTGCTATCCTTGTGAATGAAAGCCAGTGTGAATGAAGTTAGTTTGCTTACACTTACCTAAAGGCTGCAGAGAGCAAGAATTTAATTTGATCTGAAAACCTCCCACAGCCTGTACATTTGAAGACCCAGTCACAAAGCCAATCAATAAGGACCATTCAGATATTTGCTGTCAGGAGCTAAAAAGAAAATAGATACCAGGAAAGCCATAAGTGTGATAAATTTTGGTGCCGCTTCCCTCTGACTAATGTAGGCACTAAAACACTGCATGAATATCCTACTTTGAAAGATGTCATATTTCTGAGAGGCCAATCAATCTCAGGTCCTCTGTGGGCCACATTAAAATGCATTTGTCACTGTACATTTATGAAATATTGATGGTGTTTTTAAGGGGAGAAGTGTTAGAAGGTGGAGAGTTAGATCAAAAAGCGGAGAGGGAGCAGCTTCAATGAATTATCTTTAGGCTACAAGAAGAAGAAATGGATTCAGGACCTTATTGTGGGTGAGTGTGAAAAAGTCATCGATAGTATTGCATGTCTCAAGTAAGCACATGAGCAGTAGGCAATGGCTTACAACTGAAACATCTGCTGTAATGCCTAAACCCATCAGTTTGAATGATTTTGTATTTCCTTCATCAAGAGAGGACATGGAATCTACATTTCTAAGCAAAGTACCTTTTAAGAATGCCTACATGGGTGGATATGTCTTTGTGTGTTTAATGGTGTGTGGAAATGACTTAGGGAGACAGGAGGAAGAGCTGCAGACTAGACAACCATCATTGCAAAGATATATCAGCCTACAGAAGGAGAAAATCCTGTGGATTGTTTGTTTGTTTGTTTGTTTCACTAAAACTGTGAAACAGTTTTATAGAGCCTTGGTGGCACAGTGGTTAGACTGTAGTATTGCAGGCTAACTCTGTTCACATTACCAAGAGTTTGATTGCCTCGATCGTGACAGGCTCAAAATTGACTCAGCCTTCCATCCTTCTGAAGTTGGACCCAGATTGTTGGGGGCAATGTGCTGACTCTGTAAACTGCTTAAAGAGGACTGTAAAAGCACTGCGAAATGGTGTATACGTTAGTCAAACTGCTATTGCTACTGCTAAAATAATCACAGAAAGCAAACAGCATTCTTTTGATCTCAGGCACACTCCATTTATTTATTTATTTATTTAATTTTTATGCCACCCATCTCCTCTATGAGGTGACTTTGTGTGGTTTACAAGTTGCAAAAGAGGTAGAAAAATAATTAAAATATTAAAACATTAAAACTACATCGATTAAGATTACAAAAATTATACTAAAACCAGAACTAAGAATGGATGGGATGGGGATAAGGTCTTTTTCCTCTGTCAGTCACATCCAGTGGTGAGCATCCTCCTCAGGACCCCAGGCCAACTGGCAAAACTATGTTTTAATACCCTTCCAAAAGTCCAAAAGAGTGAGATCAATTTTCATCTCCAAGTTTTCCATAGGGATGGGGTCATAGCAGAACCCACATGCTGGAATTCCTTGGCAGAGGGCATCAGTAGCAGGCCTCTTCTGTTGGTGCAAATGGGGACGGCTAGTCCCAGACAACTCCCCAGATACCCTGGACCCATGCCATATAGGGCTTTTTTGGCTCTTTTCCAAAAGTAGTAAGAATATTTTGCTATAAGGCAAAATGTCCTTCCTTTTTTTCCTCATAGAAACTTGAGTTTAAAAAGGCTTTGCAAGTGAATGCAGTTCTATTTATTTGCTTTTTTGGAAGAGAATGCATGTTTGGTCAGATGGTCTTCCTTGCTACATGATGTATGGATGGATGAATGGATAGATTAGATGAGATGAGATGAGATGAGATTGAGATTGAGATTGAGATTGAGATTGCCAGGCAAATATGGCTTCCTGTCAGCTGCCCCAAGGAAATTTTTCTAAGCTGTTTTGCTGTATAGGGTATACAGTTTTGGGTAATAAAGGAAAAATTTTCCCAAAAGTTTGAAAGCACTGCTTAGGCTCTCCAAGTGCTCACTACCATCTCAACTTCTCATTTTTTTCTTGGCGGAAAATAGAGTTTCAGCCAAAGCATTGGTCTCCAGTGCCTATGATTTTTATGCCTTCGGGATATATTTATAGAACAATGTTGATATTTTGCCTTGTAGCACATTAGCATCTTGGTTATATTTTTAAAAATCATAAATCAAATCGGGTGAGAAGATTCCAAGACATATGTGCATGGATATTTGGCAGGCTAAAGGCTCCATGTTGAGAACCCATAACCCTATTTTCATTGCCCTAAAGCTGACCAGGTCTATAATGGTTCCAGATTACAGCAGGTGAGTGACTCTAAAACTGTACTGAGGGGATTTCTCTTTATTAGAGAAACCATTTGGTATTCAGCCAAACACAATGTGAGAATGTGCCAATTCCAAATATAAATGTTACAGCCAGAACCTCGTTTTTATTCCTTTTATTCCTACTTTATGCATCTATCAAACTGATAAAAAATAAAAATAGAACACAAGGCAGTAAAATCAGTTGCCAAATTCACTGTGCACAGGGAGTTCATTATACTATCTATGATAATGCTTTATAGTCAGCATTTCCCAAAGACCCTGTATTTACATTCCTAAGTACTTTGCAAATAGCTACTCCATGTGCAGAAAGGATTGGCAGCTTAGGTATCAGCAAAAGGTTTTCACAATTTTGGAATGTGTTCTGACTGGAGTGTAGCCAGAACTAGATCTGGCACTTTCACAGCAGAACATTATGCATTTTCAGCTCAGTCAATTGTTTGATTTAACTTATTCATCTCAACCAGTAATGGCAACAACAGTAGCTGTACACTTTAGAGCTTAAAACACAAACAAAAAGATACTCATTCCACTTGGAACAATTAAATACACAAGGAATTGCAAAGATATGAAGGGCAATAAAGCTAAGAAGAAAAGGTATTTGCCATCCTACTCTCCAAGGTCATTAGACTGAAAATAAGAGTATAACGGTGCAGTTCTATGCATTGGTAATGCAGTGACCAAAAAGGGGCAACTCACCACAGCCAACTTGCTGCAGCCAACTCACCATGGACAACTTGCTGTGGGACAATTCACCACAGCCAACTCACTGTAGCCAACTCACCACAGGACAATTTAACAATTCAATTTAATTGAATTATTTTAATTTTTGTCATTCATATTTCATTTTGTCCCTCTTTTCACACCTGTTCTTTAACTATTCTATTCCACCATTTCTTTGATATTATTGTCCTGCAGTGAGTTGTCCCATGACAAGTTGGTCGTGACAAGTTGTCCCACAGTGAGTTGGCTGCAACAAGTTGGCCGTGGTGAGTTGGCTGTTGCAAATTGTTATAGACCCTGCAGTGTCCTATTTATATCAAGCTTAGAACTAGGGCTTGGAAGACGTCTATCAGGAGAGATTCCCCTTCCTGTCCCCCTGCCTTCATTGCACATCAATAGAATCAGGAGCACATTCTCACTTATAATTAGAATTACTAATTAAGAAAATGTTAGAGCTGATTGCAGCAAAGTTCACAGTAAATCATGATGATACTATACTGGCAACATGCACACCATCACGTAAAGGCTACCATTACATACTTGAGGCTCAACATCTCACACAAGGGCATAACTCACATCATTTGCATGACACGCATTTTATCATTTGAGATTCCCCCGCCCATCCAAATCCTCCCAGTCAAATCCCATGACTGATCTACCTGAAAAAGAGATGGTGATAGACTTGAAGACTGTTCTTATCCCATATCCATAGGTATCTCATAAAGTACTTTTGAAAGAATCTTGGCTTTATACTTTTTGTTTATTTCTTTGGCCAAAAGCAGATTCTATTCTCAACTCATACATTTCACAAATAGACCTTATTTCAACTCTCTAAATAGGTTGCATGGTTCTAAGTTTGCAGATATCTTCCACAATAATATATACTCAGCCCTACTTAAGCACCTGAAAATAAAGAACATTGATGTCTCCTGTACAGCCCGGAACTGCTGGTAAAAAGAGACTAAAATGGAAGCTAATTACATGTAATCAGTTATTTATTGAGGACTTCTTAAATATATTGAGATGGACCTCATTCTCTTCCCAGATCTTTGGTCTATGGTTTCTCACAACTTGTTGTGTGGCACACCTGGAACCTTGATTAATTATAGCAAATTGGAAGGATGATGGATGATTCAGCAGAGGAGAGAACAGCCATTAAATTCATGTCTATCTTATGTTCTACTGTAACAGATCTAAGCTATACAAATGTTCTTCACCTTTTCTACTCTGAGCTTTCCCAAATGAAACAAGAAACAAATAAAATGAGGGCTGGACTAAAGCAGGAACCAATCAAATAATAGCCGAATACATTGCTCTAGTTTCTGTATTCTGCAATGATGAGCAGCAAATATTGATAAGGAAAGAAAAAGAAAGAAGTGTCTTCTTCCAAACTCTTACTGACAGAAATTACCTGGAAGTAATTTGTTCATAAATATAGATGAAGTCATTGCAAGCTGCTATGCAAAAATGTGTAAAAAAGAAAAAGGAAAGGATTAAAAAAATAAAACTATTCTCCAACTTTGCTTTTTTCATTACCAAGGATTTGTAGATATGACATTTCCTTTGTTTCAAAGTCTTTTTAAAAATGTTAAAACATATTAAGGTCATGCAACAGTGGTAGTTGATTTGCACATATTAACATAATTCTCTCTCAATTCATAATATTCCTCATAAAAGCCACATAAAAGCTCAATAAATATGCACCTAATATTATTTTTTTGTTTGTCAATTCAATAATGAAGTATCTCTGGGCAGATTAGAGGAAGAAAACCCCACAGATAGTAAAATCCAACAACATATATAAAATGTATGAAAATAGACATTTTAACCAAAGGCATTAAAATTTGCTATAAATTTAGGATTGAAATCCCTGTGAGGGCATTCCATAGATGGAGTTGATGATAAGACTCTCTTTCCTGTAGCTATCTGCCTAATTTCATTTGGCAGGACCCCCAGAGAAGAACCTCTGAAGATGACTTAAGGGTACTGGCAACTACATATGGATTCAGTGGCTCCAAGCCATTTAAAATTTAAAGGTCAACATCAACATTTTGAGCAGTCTGGAAATGGATTGGGAGTCACTGTACCTTACCTAGGAGAGCCATTATTGACCTTACCATTCCCAGTTAATAATCTAGTGGCTCTGTTTCAGAGAAGTGTAATTTTCTAAATCATTTTCAAAGGTAGCTCTGTGTAAAACATATTGCAATTAACCCAACTGGAAGATTACTGAAGAATGTGTAACTGAGGCCAGGCTTTAGAGTCACATCTAGCATATCAGTTTAAACTGATAAAAGGTAGAATGAATGTCAGAACTGAAATATTTGGGAAAGGCATCTAGTGGTATTGTAAAACAACAGAATGACTTTTTGTGACTGGCTTCATTTCAGAAGATGCAGTGGAGTTACTGATTTTCAGGGATTCTGAATTAAAGTCAGTCATGATGTCAAGAGATGAAATTTGAGATCTTATTGGCAAACCAAACATAAAAATAAAAAGTATGTGTGCCCATGTGAGAAACATTTATAACTCAAAATGTAAAAACATATCTTTCCTAAAAAATGCTTCTCTGCCACAGGACTACAAAATGAGCAGTTTTCAAAATGAGATCAGGGAGGATCCAAGAGTTACAAGCCAACTGACTTAACATCTGTTCTGAGAAAATTGGTGGAAAATATTACTAAAAGATAAAATTATCAAATGCATAGAAAGATAAATCTTAGGAGAACCAGTATGTTTTCTGCAGACTCTTATCCCATCAGGTATTTAAAGTTCTTTTTGAAATGTTAGCAAATAGGAAATTTGGGGTGAAATATATTCTATTCTATTCTATTCTATTCTATTCTATTCTATTCTATTCTATTCTATTCTATTCTATTCTATTCTATTCTATTCCATTCCATTTCATTCCATTCCATTCCATATAAAAGGTTTGACAAAGTCTATTGCAGGGGTCTTCAAATTTGGCCCTTTGATGACTTGTGGACTTCAACTCCTAGAATTTCTCAGCTAGCGTGCCTGGGTGAGGAATTCTGGGAGTTGAAGTCCACAAGTCATGAAAGGGCCAAGTTTGAAGACCCCTGGTCTATTGTCTGTACAGAATTAAGAGTAAAGGGTAAAAAATGGTTTCTGATAGACAAATGATTAAAGAACAGGAAGCAATGATTAAGAAATGAAGAACTATAAACACCAGGTTCCCCAAAAAACTATAATGAATACTTTCTGTTTTCATAAATGATATACAGTTTAAATAAAACAATTAAATAGCTGTTCATGGATGACACCAAATTATTTTGATTGCTTAAAATTGGAAGAAACAGTGAAATGTTCAATAAATGACTATTAAATTAACAAATGTGCTTTAACAAGCAAATTAAAATTATGCTCATACAGCATAAAGTCCTAATTTCATGATAAGGTCTGATAACTATCTAAAGAAAGTTTTTTATGTTGGACAGTTTAATGGGTAACTCATTGAAAAGTCTGATTTGCATCAAATGATCTGAAAAGTGAAATTCCATATCAACATCAGCAGGAAAAGAAGAAAAAATAAAATTGCAAGCATCATACTATTGTCATGATTTGTGCAGGTAATCAGATTCCTGCTGGCTCTGAACCTTCCCAGTTGCAATGCCCATTTGTGAGGTGGCTCTGGTGGAGGGTGGGCCTTGGATGACACTGCAGGAAGAGCTGCTCTTCTTTCTTTCTGGTGCAAAACTAGTTCACCCTCCTGTGGCGCACCTTGGGAAGTGTATGAGCATGTTTCACAACAGAGCTATTTATTTGTCAGCCAAATTACAACTCTGCAGTAGCATTGTAGTCTCCTGGATCATGTAACAATGCCATATGCTAATAATAATAATAATAATTTCTAGCTTGGTGGAATACCAGGATTCCCAACTGTTTGCAAGAGACCATCAGTTTCTGCCATCTACTCACACACAAAAACAGGTGCCTGAAGAATATATAGATGATCTCAAGGTTTCTCCTTGCTCAGGATTGAGTTTTCAGCAGGCTATATCCAACATTCAACAGTCTTTCAGCCATACCATCTCATGCTGTCCAGGAGACAATAATTTGCCATTCCTCACCAAAAGGTTTGGTCAGGGAGTTTTTATGATTGTAAATTAAAGACCCAGTTCCTTACACAATTCATGGTAAGATAAGTGGATCAAAGGAATCTGTTCATAGTGGGATGAAATTATGGAGGTAGGGAGATTAGAAACATATGAGCTTACAGCACATGGTAACAAAGAGTTCTCCTTTTGTTCAGAGAATTACTTGTCACCTAATTCTCTGAGTAAAACCTATGATGAAAAAATCAGATAAATCTCTTGAACTCTGGGGGATATATATATATTAAGATTAGATGCTCTTTAGAATGTAGCTGGAATGCAAAAGGAATTGTTTAGGTGGCATCTGGAGCAACAAAGCAGAAAAAAGGTCATCTGTAGAACAATTAGAAGTAATGTTTCAGCTTGGGGGTCTTCCTCAGGCATTGAGAAACTAGGACATAGCGAAATTCAATGGAATCCTGTTCCTCTGTTGCCTGAGGAGAGCCCTAGAACCAAAATGCCATCTTTTATTTAATTTTCTTGTTTGACAGATCAAACATTTCTCTACTATTTTGTACTCTTGGAACTTGGAAAGTGTCAGTGAGAAGTTAGTTTACTATGAGTCTTGCACTGCAACGTGAACTTTTGTGCAAATTATTTGTAGGAGTCTAGTAATATTTTTATTTTCCTCTTGAGAAAATAATACATGGCTTATAAAAGTAAAAACAATCATATGGAGAATTATTGTATCACTGCGTGGACATGTACACTATCTCAAATTTGGTGGTCTCAATTTTGCAGCCTTTGAGATACATGCAGCTTCCAGCTATATTGTACAGCTCATATTTCACCCACACACACAACAGAGGAACATCAGTTGGAGATACCTTGCACAGACATTACTGCTTCCCATTAGCTAAGAAAAAGGTACAAAGAAGGTACATCTTAGCAGATGACAGTGGCAAATCCTGTCTATATTGTTACCAAAATAACATATCCATGTAGTCACTAGAAACAGAACTCAACTTCAAAGAAATGTTCCTTTTGTTCCGGTGGATCTGCGCGCGCGATGGCGGCTACTTTGTAGCCGTCCTCCTGGGTAAGTGTTTGAATCGCTATGAACAGCGGCCATCAGCTGTTCAGCAGTTCAAAATCCCCCTCCCGGGCAAAGGGGGGGGAAGAGGGTTGTCTGAATAGTGGTAGAGCCACTCTCATGCACCCCCAAGGCTTTTTTGGGGGGGTGAGAGGAGTGCTCCCACGGAGTTCAGACTGTCTCTGCTTCCCAGCTGCTTTTGTCCCTAGGGACAAAACAAGCCGCTGCAGCCACCTCCGCGATTAAAGTGATCTGGTGAGGTTTTTTTAGAGGCGGACAGAGCTGAGTAGAGGATTTAGCTTTTGCTTTCTTTGATTTTATTTGGATTTTAAGTTTAAAGATTTACTTTTACTTTTATATTCCCTCTTTTTATTTTTTTCCTTTTGTTGAAAGGGAAAGTAAAATGGCGATCGGCAAGCCTTTCGGGTTTTTTTGTTTTTTTTTTGGGAAGGTAGAATGGCAATCGGCAGGCTTTTTGGTGTTTTTTTTATCCTTTTCCTTTTTTTTAATGATTGGAATGGAATGTGGATTTGATTTTGATGTTGGGTTTGGATTTTAGAAGCATTATTATTTTTGTTTAACTTCTTTGTTTTGCTTTTTGTACTTTTAAAAAAATGGAATGGATTTTTTCTATTTAATTATTTTTTTCTTCTTCCCTTTTCTTTTTTTAACTCCTTTCTTTTTATTATAATGATCTCCTTTTGAAGGATTTTTTGATTTTTTGGAGTTAATCTCTCTTTTTCTTTTGTTTAATTTTTGTAACTTTTAAGAAGGAGTAAAGATTTTTCTAAGATGGCTCCAAAGCGTTCAGTATTTTTTTGTTATAATGATCTCCTTTTGAAGGATTTTTTGAATTTTTTTGGACTTAATCTCTCTTTTTCTTTTGCTTAATTTTTGTAATTTTTAAGAAGGAGTAAAGATTTTTTTTAAGATGGCTCCAAAGCGTCCAGTAATTCCTACAGCTCCTAAGGTGGTTTCTTCTTCGGTGTTATCATCAGTGCAACAACCTAAATCAATAGCTTCACCCTCTTCCTTGGTACAGCCAATAATTGTGAAGGATTTGCAAGATATGATGGGAAATGTTATATCTCAAATTAGGGCAGAAATGAAAGAGATTTTAGAGGAAAATAATAAGATTTTGAGGCAAGAGATAGTTTTGGCTCTAAAAGGAGTTGCCTCTGTTCTTGAAAAGCTGAACTCTCGTGTAGAAGAGGTAGAAAAAAAAGTGGAATTGATGGAGGGAAAATTTGAAAGCATGGAAAAAGAAATGGAAAATGAGATTCTTATGCTTCAATATAGACAAATGGAATATGCCTTAAGAATCAGAGGTTTGGGAGAGTCTGTGCAAGGAGATCTGAGAGAGATGGTTGCAAAGGACTTTGCTGTGATTTTGAATAAAGAAAAAGAGGAAATACTTAGTGAAATTGAAAAATTATTTAGAGTTAACTCTGTGGTGGCAGTGCAAAAGAATTTGCTAAGAGATGTGGTAATTTACTTCGGGAAAAGATCTCTGCGCAACGAAATTATACAAGCTTTTTATAAGAAGAGATTTCAAATTGCTTCACAAGATGTTATAATTCTAAAGGAGATCCCATCTAAAATTTTAAGAAGAAGAAAGGAGTTTGCTTTTTTAGCAGATGAACTTAAAAAGAGACGAATCTTGTTCAGATGGGATGTTCCGATTGGAATGGTGGTGAATTACCTGGGGATATGTTATAGACTTAATACTGTTTCTCAAGCAAAAGACTTTTATACTTCGGTCCTGGGGGTATGTTCATCGCCATCTATTAAGTTTAAAGCTTTGGAAGAAAAGAAGGTAGAATTGCAGTCTGAAGAGCCTATACTTATGAAAATTGGGAAACCTCAGTTTGAGGGGCCTCAACAAGTTGAGATGGAGGAGCAGAGGATAACCTGTGCAACATATAACTGTAAAGAAAAGGAGCAACAGAAGAAGGTTAAGGAAGCCTCACAACTATTGGTTTCTGAATCTGTGGGAGAAGTAGGATTTATAATTTTTTGGGAGCAACCTTTAAGGGTAGAATTGAAGTCTGAAGAGCCTATATTAATGAAAAATGGGAAATCTCAGTTTGAGGGGCCTCAACAAGTCGAGATGAAGGAGCAGAGGACAATTCGTGCAACATATAATCGTAAAGAAAAAGAGCAACAGAAGAAGGAGTTTAAGGAAGCCTCACAAGTATTGGCTCCTGAGTCTGTGGGAGAAGCAGGATTTATAAACTTTTTGGAGCTACCTTTAAGGGCAGATTTCAAAGCACTTCTTTCGAGATTTATGGATAAGAGAGACTGACAAGGATGGAGATCGAATGAAAATTCTAGATAAGATGTTTAAGTTTAAGTACTTAGTTTAAGTATTCAAAAGAGTACTGAGTACTGAGTCTGTGGGAGAAGCAAGATTTACAAACTTTTTGGAGTTAGCTTTAAGGGCAGTTTTCAAAGCACTTCTTTTGAGGTTTATGGACAAGAGAGACTGATAAGGAATGTGTTTATTGTGGATGGAATTTGTTATTGGTAAAGATTTAAATGTGTATAAGGGAATTTTAATGGTTTATGGACAAGAGAGACTGATAAGGAATGTGTTTATTGTGGATGGAATTTGTTATTGGTAAAGATTTAAATGTGTATAAGGGAATTCTAATGTTTTAAGTAATGTTCAAATTTGTGTTTTGGAGGGAGTTTATAAAGAATGATGGATAATAACATAAGTATGATATGAAAAGGTTCAGAGTATATTATAATGTGTTTAATGATTGGGGTTTTTTATTATTATTATTATTATTTTTAAGAGAAGATAACTTGTTTAATTAAATGTACCTAGATTTGTTTAGGATTTATATGTCTTTTAAGTTTTTTTTTTGATAGGAGAGAAGATTATGGAGATTGAATGAAAATCTTAGATAAGAAGTTTAAGTTTAAGTATTTAGTTTAAGTATTCAAAGAGTATTTAGTTTTAATGGTATAATGAAGGTTTATATGTTTATTTTTGTGTTCTAGGATAAAGAAAGAGGGAGAGATTAGATTTTATATTGTAGGTATAGATATTCAAAGAAAGTAATGTTTAAATTTGTGTTTTGGAGGGAGTTTATACAGAATGATGGATAATAATATAAGTATGATACTAGAAAATGTTTAGAGTATATTATAATGTGTTTAATGATTGCAATTATTATTTTTTAGAGAAGATAACCTATTTAATTTAATGTATTTAGATTTGTTTAGGATTTATATGTGTTTTAAGTTTTTCTTTTCTTTTTCTGAAAAATTTTAATTAAGCCTGTACTCAGCTCTGGGAAGGTTGGGGGAGGGTTTGGGAGGTTTGGGGAGGTGGGGGAGGGTATGGGAGGGTGGGGGGGTTTGGGGAGGGGATTTGTTTTGTAAAATTTAAAAAACTTTCAATAAAAAAAAAAAAGAAATGTTCCTTTTATGAAGAATGCTTATTAAGAGCTACAGCAGGGATGTCAAACTCGTGACATCACATGACATTGCGCAACGTATCCGGCTGATTTTGCCATTGCCCGCAATGGGGCGGGCATGGCTTCCAGATGACATGTCCAGCCCACAGGCCGGCAGTTTGACACCTCTGAACTAAAGAAAAACAATTTCACTTGCAGATCTTCCTTGTAGGTTTTCAACAGCATTTAAGCAGACACTAGAAAACAGAATTGAACTTTTATTCTGGTGAAGGTATCATTTGAAACATTTTGAAATGCAAACAATGAGGGGGATGTGTGGAGAGGAGAAGGTCTCAAGATTCGGTATGTAGTTTCTCAGTGATAGTCCCAAAGAGCAGATTGTACCAGAGCAATCCCTTTCAATGGACTGGTATTCAAAGCACAAGACAGAATTACTTGCCAAATTATTGGGATATTTCTCAAGACTGTTGGAACTTCTGTTAGGTAGCTGAGATGAAGTGATTTTAAGATTCCATCACACTTATGAAGGTTCAGTGCTTCTGTAGAAGGAAGTGATCTTACTATATTTAGGTGTTAATATCTATCATTTTAGATCATATCTTATCTGCTTGAAAGTGAAAACCCACTCAGGCAAATGCCCATACATAACTGGTGGAACTACAGTTACTTGCGACCAGGCTCAGAGTTGCCATAGAAACTATATTAGAATACAGTAGAACAGGGCTGTCAAACTGCTGGCCCACCACAGGATGTGTCACACAGTCCAGATATGTCCTGTGGAAGCTGTGCCCACCCCAGCTCCGGCAAGGGGGGAAAAGTCACAATACATCACATGTCACATGACATGGCAATTTTGACACCCCTGCAGTAGAACCTCCACTTAGGGCTTAGATGTTGAAGTCATTTAGAATTAAAAGTCTTGGGAACTACAACACCAGTAATTAGATGAATGCCTAAAGGGCCACTGCTTAGTAACTACATGGTCAACATAGCAGAAATAGTCCTAATCTGTTGGTGTCCACATTTACACATTCTCAATCAGTTATGACTGAGGCAATTCTCCTAATGGTCATTTAGATTTCATGAGCAATCACAATACCATTTTCTCCCTGTCCTTGTTTTGGCTGCTGCAGGACCTGGCTATAGCAATCCAGCCAGGCAAATTTCCAGTAGAACTACATGCCTATCATTGCTCAGTCAGATCTCAGTAATACACCTAATGATCTATACAGTACTCCATCCACTTTTCATTACTTTATGTTTTGGGATCTGAATAGTTCTATAGTTTAAAAAAAATACAAGTAGAACAAGTTCTTTATTACACTCTGTCCTTTTTGAAATTTATTTATAGGTATTCATGTCTACTTCACATCTGGGAATATGTAAGCAGCTGAGACTGAGAAATTCACAAATTGCCACCTGGAAATGTCTACGGAACAGAGGACATATACTATCATGACCTGCAAATGCTTTATGAATGGGGCCCTTGTGGCTTCATATCAGGAATGAATCTGAAGCAATGACAGACAACTCATACCCCCCCCAAAAAAACCTACCTTTTTGGGGATCCTGAAAAACTCTCTCAAAGAGCTACATTCAAAAAATGGGCTCTTGAGACATGCTGAGTGATGAGTCTTTCCAAGGCAGGTGAAGGTTTTTTATGAAAAACCACATTTATGATTGCCATTACAGCCCAAAAAAAGGACGGTTTTGAAATATGAAATTTGCTTTGCTGGCAAATCCTGATAACAACAACTCTTCATCAAAATTATCAAATAGATATAGAGCTGGGGCTATCAAGCTTTGTCAAGTTACCTTCATTTGTCATTGGTATAAGAGATTTCTTTTTGTTCTCACTTGCACCTTGCTTTGGACTCTTAAAAATGATTGAAGAAATGGCCTTTATTGGTTTTAGTACGTTGACTATTAAAGTTGTTATTTAGAAAAGAAGATATCTTTGGGCTAAAGATCTTCTCCTCTGCACCTTGACTAATGGCAAAACTATCACTATTTTAGCAAGAAGCCGAGAAATTTTCCTGGAGATTTCTTGAATTTATGTCTATGAAGATTCTGTGGCCCTGATGGCACAGATAAACCTCTAAGTGACCTCAACAACTCTTAGAAAGAGGACTAACAACCACATGACTGCAAGGAATATAAATCCTTCCATTCTCCAACATTCAGTCAAAACTGAAGAAGCTTCCTGGATGAGAAGCGAAATGTCTTCAAAGAAAAACGAGAAAGTCTAGTTGCCTTTTGAAAAAAAGTACCTTTGGGACTTGAACTTAAGCCCTTAGAATTCATACCTTGTGCTGCTTCCAGAATCAGCCTCCCTCTATTCTATTTAACATAATTAACAGCCACAATATTCAACTTCAGTTCTAACTTTGTACTGTCATGCAAGTTTAAATGAAATAAGAATATACAGTATGGGAACTGAATAGCAGATACTGTAACTGGATTGTTTCTATTGAATGGTAAACACTGTCTGTAGTCAAGGTTTCTGGTGTTCCTTCTTAAGATTTGCTGAATTAACATTTGACTTGTAGTTTTTGAAATGGTAATGCTATTAATAGATGACCATCCTCTATAAAATTAGACACATGGTCATTCTCACCTTATTTTAATACAACAGGCACAACTGCAAATTTATTTAGGAGTGTCTGATAGTGTAAAGACTGTTCAATCTTAACCACAAACTGAGAGCCATTATGTGACTACCTGTCACATGTCTCTGCCTGATCTGATTTCAAATCTGAAAGATATACGTTCCTCTAATTGAAAACTGGTGCATGAAAAACTTATTAATTTAAACTGTGATGCTATGGTGCAGCAGTGACAGAAAGTGCCCTTAGGCTGATCTTCTTTGACCTGTCATTAAATATGCTTTTAGTTAACTATTGGTGATGGCAATCTCTTAGTGTTTCAGTCAGATCACTTTTAGGGAAAAAAAGAAACCAAAACAAAATCTCTTTTCTTCAAAGATCCTTTGGTTACTGGCAGCTTTTTATAAAATTTCTCATGAGCCTAAAGGTACACAGACAGTACAAGTTATTAGAAAGTTTAAAGGGATGCTGGAGGGCCTTTAACTCATCTTTAAATGCAAAATTAATGCTTACGACTGTGATAGTGTTGAAAGATCATAGCGATTGAATCAGAACCATTTCTACTGCGGAAAAATGTTTTACATCCACTACCGTACTCAACCATTCTTAAGCATTATAAGGACTGCTTAAAGATTATTTCATACTTTATAAGACAAATAAAGATTTGTCATGTCTTGAACACAGCTGCCTGAAATGTCAAATACATGTTTATTTTTGTTTATTGCCATAAGTTAACTAAATAATTTTTGTTTATACAGTTTTATATTCTGTTAATTGATTGTTCGTTAATTGATAATGATTAAAAAATCATTCATAAGCAATTAAAAATAATTTGAAACAAAAGAAATTTCAATTTTCTAAAAGTAACAAAAGTAAACCATAAATATCTCAAAGTTGCCTTATCAGGGAAATGGGTGGTGTAAAAATTTACTAAATAAATAAATAAAAGACCAAAATCATCATGAAAATAAGTCATCATGAAAATAAACAAACATAAATAGCAGCACCAGCTTAATATGGGACTTACCTGATGCAGATAGTTTATAAAGCTTAGAACCAACTGTATCCAGACAGGGAGAAGCTTGCATCGAATTTCTAAGGTTGTCAGGCTGTCTCAGCTTAGGCATTTAGGAAAGAAAGACTATTGACTCCATTTGTAGCAAAAAGTATACTTTTACTAAATCTAAGCGGTTACAGCAAAAGAAAAAAAAACATCTGAATATTCCCATATAAACCCAGTATTTTCCCTCCCCCCTTGGTCCTTTCATAAATGTCCAATGGTTTTGAAACTAGGCGTTTTTGTAACAGCTTTAAAGTTTGGCGCCTCTCTGGTGGGTGTTTGCATTCCATTCTCATGCTTGTGTTCTTGGAACTGCCAACTGTTGTCTCTCATTTTGGGCTGGCTCCTCTGGTTTCTTTCTTCCTATCATTCCCTCTCTATATATCCCTCTGCTCCCTCCTCTCTTCCCCCCTTTTTATGGCAGGACGCGATCAAATGAACCAGGGCTGAAGAGATGCAATGGCAGACCTGACAAAGTCTATCACCTAGTGAATTATTGGTAATGTGCAAACTCTAGAAATTCTCCACACTAGACCTTATTTAAAGCAGAAGATATCCAGGTTCAACATTACATGTTGCTAATTTGTCAAAAAATATATATTTTGAAATGCATCTCCAAAACCAAGGTATGTCATGGTCCAAAGCAGAGTTTAAAAATGAAGTATATGTTTTGCAAACCAAATGGCAGAACTCAGTTATGAGATCACAGCATTTCCCCTTTGCCATTTAGTTAAGAGGAATATGCTACCAAAGGACACAATTTCTAATATGCTTAAATGCCAACACTTCCCATCCCATAAATGTAAGATTTCCCTATCTCATTCTATGTTTGGTTCGGCTACTGTTTGTTTAGCTCATCAAAAGTGGAACCGGTGAATTTTAATCTGCCACATTGTAATTTTCTGGGAATGAACACACACACACACACACACACACACACACACACACACACATTGTTGCTTATGTTAACACTTCACATAATATTCCCTTTCTGATTTTTATTTATCTTAGAGGGGAGGTAGAGGCATTTTGCATAAGTTAATTATAGCAAAATGAAAATGTAAAAAGAATTATAATGCTATAGAAAGGCATAGATGGCTCCATAATACATTTTACATGTTTGAACACAAGTTTCAGAATCCCACTGACTATTTTTGGCTAGGAATAGTAAGAGTTCAAAACATCTTGTGATAATAATAATAAAATAAAGCATTCATAGCCTGATTCTCAAAGATTTGCAAGGAAAGTTGATAATCTATAACAGAATAATAGAGTTGGAAAGGACCTTGGAGGTCTTATTTATTTATTTATTTATTTATTTATTTTCAAATATTTATATGCCGCCCAATCCCAAAGGACTCAGGGCGGCGTACAAAATTAAAACAATGATAAAACAATAAAATAAAACAGTCATACCGCGAGTCCGATCATATCCCAGCCCCCCGGGGACGTCAGCCCCAGGCCTGCCGGAACAGGAGAGTTTTAACGGCCTTCTTAAAGGCCGGCAGGGTGGGAGTAGTTCGAACCTTGGGGGGAAGTTGATTCCACCAGGTCGGAGCCACCACAGAAAAGGCCCTTCCCCGAGGGCCCGCCAGCCGACATTGTCTGGCCGACGGGACCTGAAGGAGGCCCAATCTATGGGACCTCACCGGTCTCTGGGAGCTCTGCGGCAGAATGCGGTCCTGTAAGTAACCTGGCCCTATGCCATGAAGGGCTTTAAAGGTGATAACCAGCACCTTGAATTGCGTCCGGAGACCCACAGGAAGCCAGTGCAGCTCGCGGAGGATAGGTGACATGTGGGCGTACCTTGGCGCGCCCACAATTGCTCTCGCGGCTGCGTTCTGAACCAACTGCAGCCTCCGAATGCTCTTCAAGGGTAGCCCCATGTAGAGCGCGTCACAGTAATCCAGTCTTGAGGAGACAAGGGCATGAGTGACTGTGAGTAAAGCCTCCCGGTCCAAATAAGGCCGCAACTGGTGCACTAGGCGAACCTGTGCAAAGATCCCCCTGGCCACAGCCAATCGATGTTGTTCCAGATTTAGCTGTGAGTCCAAGAGGACACCCAAGTTGCGTGCCTGCACTGAGGGAGGTAAATTTGCCCCCCCCCCAGGACTAAAGATGGACCGTCCAGTTGGCTTTTGGGAGGCAAGACCCAGAGCCACTCGGTCTTGTCAGGGTTGAGTCTAAGCCTGTTCACCCCCATCCAGACCCTCACATCTTCCAGGCACCGGCACATCACGTCGACTGCTTCACTGAAAGGACACGGGGTGGAGATATATAATTGGGTATCATCCACGTACTGATGATACTGTCACAGGTTCCGACTAATGAAGCACTTCAAAGAACTTTCAGGCATGTTTCCTAAAGTCTTTATTGCAGAGCTACAGTTTTGCCGGTCACCATGATGGACAGGTTGATGCCAGAATCTGAACTTCCTTTCGCTGGCATCAAGCTTTCCTTGCTAAACCCCTCCCTTCTCATGCAGTCACAAGTCACATTATCCAATTAGTGAGAAGGTCAAAAGTTTACTTCCTCTTTCTTTCCCGGGCTTTTTTCCCCCCAGTCTAAGCTAAGTATTAACCCAATAAATACCAGACAGTTTTGCATATTGTTAAAGCAAGAATATACAGTATTTGCAGCATTGACATCCGGCCCCCCTTACAAGAAGGACAGATCCTGTAAAGTAAACAAAAGCATATGTTAAGGGTTATCTTTCGGTTTGCTGGGGTGTTTCACATGAAACCTTTCGATCAATCTGTTGGCGTTCACTTCACTAGATTTCACCCAGGTGGCTTCAGACAATGGTATCCCTTCCATTGTACTAAGTACTGTAATTTCCCTCTAACAATTCTGGAGTCAAGAATACGTTTCACTTCATAGTGGGTCCGCCCTGCCACTACGAGGGGTCCAGGTGCCTTCTTTGGAGGAGGTCTCAAAGTGGAGCCTCGATAAGGCTTCAACAAACTACAATGGAAAACTGGGTGAATTTTCCCTAACAGTTTAGGGAGTTTTAGTTGTACTGTGACTGGGTTGATGACCTCTGCTGCTGCTGATCATTCATCTGCTGGGGAAACCCATCTATCCATTGCTGCAGATGCCTCAGACTAGAACTCACCCTCTCTTCAGGGTTGGGGTCTCTGGCTGGCAAAGGTAGGGTCTGACAGGTTTCCTGCTGGGCTCTCCACTGCTCTTGTGGCCACCCCAGTTGCTGTAGGCCCCAACCTGGCTGCAGATTCATGCCCAGGGGTTGCACGTTTGGGGGCTGTGGCCAACCTCCTTGCTGTGGCTGTTCTCCCCCCAGCTGCTGATTTCCTGGCTTCTGTACCACCCCAAGACATTGCAAGGCCTCTATTAGCTGTGGTAACTTCAGAGGACATGGATCAGCCAATTGCTGGGAAATCCAATTTCCCCTTTGCTGCAGAGGATTCAGACTGGGATTCTCTCTCTCAGGGCTGGAGCCCATGGCAGGAACATTTGCAATAGAAGGGCTGTAGGTTTCACTTTGTAGGAACTGATTTCTGTTTTTCATTTCTAAGTTTTGAAATCTTTCCAACGACTCACCCATAACTGTGTTATCTGTCCATTCTGCTTTTGAAGTCTTCGCTCTCAGCTGGGAAATCTGCCAAATTTCTCTCTCCCCCGGCTTGCTGGCTGTCGCTTCCCCCCCCCCCCCGGGAAAACTGTTGCAGCCATGGGGCTGGTCTCAGGCAATCTTTCTTTCTCCATAATGAGATCTTCCCCGAAACTTTGCCAGCTCCTCTCAGGCATAGAGGTAGCTGATGGAGTTCGGGACCGCAGATCGTTTGAAAAGAGTGTTGGATTCTGGCATGATGTCACAGGTTCCGACTAATGAAGCACTTCAAAGAACTTTCAGGCATGTTTCCTAAAGTCTTTATTGCAGAGCTACAGTTTTGCCGGTCACCATGATGGACGGGTTGATGCCAGAATCTGATTTCCTGTCGCTGGCATCAACCTTTTCTTGCTAAACCCCTCCCTTCTCATGCAGTCACAGGTCACATTATCCAATTAGTGTGAAGGTCAAAAGTTTACTTCCTCTTTCTTTCCCGGGCTTTCCCCCCCCACTCTAAGCTAAGTATTAACCCAATAAATACCAGACAGTTTTGCATATTGTCAAAGCAAGAATATACAGTATTTGCAGCATTGACAGATACCTCACCCCGTGTCGCCAAATGATCTCACCCAGCAGTTTCATGTAGATGTTAAAAAGGAGGGGGGACAGGACCGAGCCCTGAGGCACCCCATGATCGAGGCGCCTAGGGGTCAATCTCTGTCTGCCCGCCAACACCTGACCTGCGACCTGTCAGAGAGGTAGGAGAAGAACCACCGCAATACGGTGCCGCCCACCCCCCCCCTCCGAGACGACGCAGAAGGATACCATGGTCGATGGTATCGAAAGCCGCTGAGAGGTCAAGAAGCACCAGGATAGAGGAATGATCCCTATCCCGGGCTCGCCAGAGGTCATCGGTCAGTCTTCTATTCCAATCCCGTGCTCAGGCAAGAAGCCTTATACCAGGGATAGGCAACCTTGGCTGTGCTGGCTCAGGAATTCTGGGAGTTGAAGTCATCGAGTCATAAAAGAGCCAAGGTTGCTTACCCCTGCCCTATACCATTCCAGACAAATGGCTGTCCAATCTCTTTTTAAAAAACTTCCAGTGTTGGAGCATTTACAAGTAATGTTCTACATTTAGGCAAGAAAACCAAATTCACAGATATAGTATAGGTCAGGGGTCTGCAACCTTAAACACTCAAAGAGCCACTTCGACTCTTTTCCCAGAGAAAAGAAAACACTGGGAGCTGCAAAACCTGTGCACACAAGGGATGGGTAGCTTGATTGAAGAGTTTAATTAAAAAGAAATAGAAGCTGTGCATGAGTTCTCTCTCTCTCTCTCTCTCTCTCTCTCTCTCTCTCTCTCTCTCTCTCTCTCTCTCTCTCTTTCCTTTCCCCCCTCTCTTTCTCTTTCTCTTTCCTCTGTCCCTCTCTTTCTCTCTCTCTCCCTCTCTCTCTCACTCTCTCTCTCTCTCTCTCTCTCTCTCTCTGTCCGATCTTCTGTTCACCTGGCAAGCTGGCTTCAGGCTCTTCTCCAATAAGCTGAAACATTCTTATTGGGCTGGCTCTCTCCTGCCCTTCCTGCTTCCTGTTTTCTGCTTCCTGCTTCCTGCAGAGACACAGCCAAGGGAGGAGCCCTGCCCAATAAGCTTGTCAGCTCATCGGAGAACTGTGTGAGGCCACTCTCTTTTTTACACACAGAGAGACAGACAGACAGAGAAAGAGAGACAGACAGAGAGACAGAGAGAGGGGGGAAGCCTGTCTCTGTCTCTCTCTCTGCAAATGGCAGAGGAGGCTGGGAGCCACCGGAGAAGGCTGAAAGAATTGCATGTGGCTCCGGAGCCGCAGGCTGCCAATCTGTGGTATAGGTAGTACCTTGCTTAATAATAGTAATTATGAGAGGGATCTCGGAGTCCTATTGGACAATCACTTAAATATGAGCCAGCAGTGTGCTGCAGCTGCCAAAAAAAGCCAACACAGTGCTAGGCTGCATTAACAGAGGGATAGAATCAAGATCACAATGCCTTGGTAAGACCACACTTGGAATACTACGTCCAGTTTTATTCACCACGATGTAAAAAAGATGTCAAGACTCTAGAAAGAGTACAGAGAAGAGCAACAAAGATTATTAGGGGACTGGAGGCTAAAACATATAAGAAACGGTTGCTGGAATTGGGTATGTCTAGTTTAATGAAAAGAAGGATGAGGGGTGACATGATTGATAGCAGTGTTCCAATATCTCAGGGGTTGCCACAAAGAAGAGGGAGTCAAGTTATTCTCCAAAGCACCTGAAGGAAGGACAAGAAGCAATGGATGGAAACTAACCAAAGAGAGAAGCAACCTAGGACTAAGGAGAAAATTCCTGACAGTTAGAACAATTAATCAGTGGAACAACCTGCCTCCAGAAGTGGTGAATGCTCCAACACTGGAAGTTTTTAAGAAGAGACTGGAAAGCCATTTGTCTGAAATGGTATAGGGTTTCCTGCCTGAGCAGGGGGTTGGACTAGATGGCCTCCAAAATCCCTTCCAACTTTATTATTATTATTATTATTATTATTATTGATCATCACACAGTCAGCCAGATGCTCAGACTGGATATGGCATTTTGTCTACCTATCAAGTCCTTACCCAGGACCTGGGATAGGCAGATGTGGATGTTTGATGGTATTACAGATATCGTCGCAGGATGGAAGCAGTTCCTAGTAAGGTCGCCTTTTGCAATTGACTAATAGCGAATTTGTCAATGCCAATGGTGTTCAAGTGGTGCTCCAGTTGTTTTGGGATTGCACCCAAGGCTCCTATGACTATTGGTACTACCCTTGCTTGCTTTTGCCACAGTCTTTCTATTTCTATTTGTAGGTCTTTGTATTTTGTTATCTTCTCCAGTTCTTTCTCTTCTATTCTGCTGTCTCCAGGCACTGCCACGTCCACTATCCAGACTTTTTTATCTTTCTTATCGACAATTGTTAAGTCTGGGGTGTTATGTTGCAGGTGCTTGTCTGTTTGAATTCTGAAGTCCCAGAGCAGTTTAATTTTATCATTTTCTATGACTTTCTCTATTTTATGATCCCACCAGTTTTTGCTTACAGGCAAATGATATTTTTTGCAGATCTTCCAATGCACCATTGTTGCTACTTTGTCATGCCGCTGCTTGTATCAGTCTGTGCAATCTTCTTGCAACAGCTTACCAGGTGGTCCACTGTTTCTTCAGCTTCTTTGCATAGGCGGCACTTACTGTCTGTTGCTGTCTTCTCAATTTTGACTTTGTATGCATTTGTCCTTAAGGCTTGGTCTTGTGCAGCCAGAATTAGTCCCTCGGTCTCTTTCTTCAATTTTCCTGCTCTTAGCCATTGCCAGGTTTTATTATTATCTGCTTTCCCAGCTATTTTTTTCATGTATTGGCCAGGTAGTGCTTTGTCTTCCCATGCCTCTATTCTGTTCTTCATTTGGTCTTTCTTGTAGGCCAATTTGGTCTCTCCAGTAGTTAGTAAGCCTTCCTGATATACTAATTTCAGTGCATCTTCATCATTGTTCTTCAGATATTCTTCCAAAGCCATTTTTTCTTCTTCAACCATCTGATGTACTTGTAGCATTCCACGCCCACCTATTTGCCTTGGTAGATAAAGTCTATCAATGTCACTGCGTGGATGAAGGGCATGATTCATTGTCATTATTTTTCTGGTCTGCCTATCCATTGCTTTTAGTTCTGCTTGAGTCCAGTCCACTATTCCAGCTGTGTACCTAATGACTGGGATTGCCCAGGTGTTGATTGCCTTTATGGTATTTCCTCCATTGAGTTTGGACTTTAAGATCTTCTTCACTCTCTTGATGTATTCACCTCTAATCTTTTTCTTGACTTCAGTGTGCTTGATGTTGTCAGCTTGAAGGATACCCAAGTATTTGTAGTACTCTTCCTCATCCAGACTCTTAATGTTATTTTCGTGGGGCATCTTGATTCCTTCAGTTTTCACTATTTTTCCTTGTTTGATAGTAAGTGTGGCACATTTGTCCAAGCCAAACTCCATTACAATATCTTGGCTATATATACGGACAGTGTTGAGCAGCGATTCTATTTCAGATGATGTTTTTCCATACAGCTTCAGATCATCCATGTAAAGGAGGTGGGATAGTCTAGCAGATGTTTTTGATGTTTGATAGCCATGTCCTGAGTTATTCAGTATTGTTGACAGAGGAAACAGTGCAATAACAAATAGTAATGGTGATAATGAATCTCCTTGAAATATTCCTCTCTTGATATTAACCTCTCCCAGCCTCTCACCATTGATCTGCAACTGTGTCTTCCATTGTGCCATCGATCTTTGCACAAATTTTCTGATGTTTCTACTGACTCCTGTTATTTCTAGGCACTTTATTATCCAATCATGTGGCAGAGAGTCAAATGCCTTTTTGTAGTCAATCCATGCCACATTCAGGTTGGTCTTCCTCCTCTTGCAGTTTTCCAAGATCATTTTGTCTATTAGGAGTTGATCTTTTGTTCCTCTGCTATTGGGGCGGTTTCCTTTCTGCTCAGGTGGAAAGAGATTGTTTTCAACTAGATGCTGTTGTACTGCATCAGCTACCACACCAATTAGTAATTTGATTATTATTATTATTATTATTATTATTATTATTATTATTATTATTACTGCTGAGCCATCACACTTCTTTATAGAGTTATTATATTTCATCATCTTCATCATCATCATCTCACTCCTGGAATTCTGTTTTTTTACTCTGCTAAGCAATACATTAAGGAGAAGAAAAATACCTGTTCTTTTTGTCTTTTGAAAACATTCCATAACAAACACTGTCATCCAGATCTCTTCAGGACTCAAGTAGAATATGAATCTAGCTGATCATGTGACACTAAATAAGAAAATAAACAAGTAAATAGTAACAGACAGTCTAGGTACAGTCTATGCAAAATCATAAAGCATATACAGTGAAAGATCAATGCAATATTCCTAGCTATTGCTCTATTTTAACTAAGGCCTCATTTGGGTTGATTTTAAATTCTTTTATGTGCTATAAATGACAAATTCCTCAACATCCATAAACCCTTTGATGCGGTCCTGGTATTTCCTTTATGCATGTTGTCCTCACAAGGAGAGGGCAGGCAAGCAAAAGGGAAAACAAGGAAAACAAAGCACTCATGCCATCACTGAGGTCCCATAAATATTCCCTCTGGAGCTCATTACATATCTGAGCAAACATTACCTTCACTCACCCAGCTAAATTTCCTTTTTGTTTAGCTGATCAATTCCCCATCAAACTTTCATGTGGGATTCAGGCCATCTGTGGTGTTTAATTAGACCTAAGACTACTGCAATATCAGAGACAGAATCAAGAACTGTTTAAATCCCTTTTGCCTATATATTAGAGAGAGAAATAGAGAAAAGACACAAAGGCAAGAAGGCTGTAGAGGTGAGAGTGGGAACAGAAGAAATAGGTGAAAGGCTACAGAAATGAAGAGGCCACAGACTAATTAGTTCTTGTTACTAGATTAAGCCTGCTCTCTAGTGGCCATATCAAGAGTCTGTAAACATTGGGGAGGGGACCTTAGAAATAGAAGGATTTTTTTAAAAAGGCATCATACTTACCCATCAAAAAGGCAACCTTACAAATCTCACAGAGACTTACTCTTCTGCTTGCAATTTACATGCAATTTGACCTCCAACATTAAGTTTCTCTGCTGATTTCTTTTCCTTTCCATAAATTTTATACTGTATGTTTCTTTTGTTGGTCCTCTTACATAGATGTGGCCAACAATAATGGTGACTGTTATCTATATTAAATCTATTCATAGTTATTTATTGATAAAGTCAGCAAATGAAGCCCTTTTACCCTTTTTACCTTGAAGCTCCAGTGAATTGCCTAACACAATAATCCCTGAGTCTTCAAATGCCTGCTCACATGTTTTTTTGTGTCTGGTAAGTTCCCTGCAGTAAGAATATGAAGGTAGCAATGCATATAGATCCCACATAAATTCTAGAGGCAGTCTTATAAAATGAAATTTTGGGTAATGCCAGCTCAGTGCTTTTGTTAAAAAAAAACCTCTGGCTTTAGTGGATGGGCTTATGATTCACTGTCTGATTAGCGTGACTGTGTTCATTGACTTTGGTCCTTCCTTCATGAAACTATATCTATCCAGTCTCCTTGTGACACTGTGGCAAATCAAATCAATATAGCTCCATGAACCTGCTTTGTAATGTCCTACCTTTTTTCCTAGATGCCTTCCTGCACCTGTTTCCCTCTCCCTTTATCAGTTCCTTGTTCACTGCTCTTTATGGTCTTCTGTTATATGTGGTCTTACACATGTCTGTCTTCTTGTTCCCTGGAGGTATTTTGATTTAGACTTAGGAACTATAATATTTTGTTTTCCTTTGGTTATTGAGATTGGCAACTCCTAGGCCCTGTGCTTAAGACCTCATGATCAATGCCCAGATGTGGTGAAGGATCACATCCCAAGCATATCCTGGATATGCTTGAATGCCAGTTTTGACACTTCATTCCTTCCAGTCTCTACTTCATGGTTAGTTCTGAGCTTTTAATTAGGCATGGGTTTTAACATTATAAAAGTTAGATTATATTTTAAACATTTAAAGATAAGTTTTATCTTTTATTCAGTATAATGTTTCATTCTTTATTAATTCTTTCTATTAACATGCACTTTTAGAATGTAATTGTATTTCCATATTTTTTTTCTTTGCAAGATGTTGGCAATTGTCTAGATGTGGAACCTTTCAGTATCTTCTTTGGTCAGCAGATTCTGTTTGTCACAAAATGAATCACTTTTCTTGCATATGCTTAATGCTAACTGTAGTCAATATAATTTTTAGATTACTACTCAGAGATGTCCTTATCAATACACATTCCATGGGATGAGCCCTGTATATATTTTGGATGGCCTATTGCTTAGAATATTTGAAAATGATTCAGGATTTTTTTTTTTTTACTGTGGTTTGAGGATCCCGACTAAATAAGTCATGCCAATATGCATTATTTTAATATCTTTTATCTATGACTATTTATAGCTAGGAAATGTAAATATTAGCATGCTTAAAGCTTCATAGCTTAATCTAACCTTTATTGTTAGTCAGTATAGGTTTTAAAGTAATTTATATTGTTTAATTATGTTTGGATATGTGTCTCATTTTAGGTATCTCAACATTCAGCAAATGTATGTAGCACTCACACCTAATTCCTAAAATAGGTTTTCTGTTCAAGAGATGGGTAATGGATAGTTAGTAACAAAAAATACTTAAAATTAATTCCTACACTTTGCTTGCTTCTTGGTGTTGTATAACAGGCTGTACCTACCTTGACAAGTATTTTATAAATTCCTTATAAATCAGTAGTTCAAAAGGTTGGGTAGTTCTTGAAATGGAGGAATACAGACAGTGATGTTCCCTAAGAATCTGTATATTATTTTTATTTCACAAATGATATGGAGTTGAGGAAAGTAGTGAAGCGACTCTAGATAAAAATCAAATTACTTAAGTTACTCAAAACAGTGAAGAGTTCTACAAGGTCCTTTAAAGCTGTGGAAAGACTTTTGAAACAACAATTAAGTAAGGGAGAAATGATGCATATTGCCATAAAGTACCAATTCACTTATACAATGAAGAAATAATAACAAATAATAATAATTTGATAACAAATTAAAATAATTAAGGGCTGAGATAGACAGATATTCTTGTCTAAGAAGGGGCAGCAAGAGTTTAATCATGCAATTATGGCTGCCATCTTGAGGTTTTTACTTCTCTTACAGACATCTTTGTTTCTTGGTAAGTGTTTTGTGATAGCTCATTATGGCAACCTTTTTATGAGAGTACCCATGACAGAATCACAAAATATCTAATATATCTACTAGCCTAAAGTATTGGAAAATTCTGCAATATAGGATAAGATAAATCTCGCAGTTTTTTGTTGAATACGTATGCAATTATACAATCTTTTTTTCCTGATAATTTGTTCCTGCTTTTTTTTTACCCACATCTTTGATTCCCTGAATTTGCTCAGGTACCACACAGAACAGAACAGAGTTGGAAGGGATTTTGGAGGTCTTCTAGTCCAACTCCCTGCTCAGCCAGGAAACCCTATACCTTTTCATACAAATGGCTGTCCAGTCTTTTCTTAAAAACTTCCAGGGTTGGAGCATTCACAACTTCTGGAGGCAAGTTGTTCAGACTACTGAACAACTTGCCTCCAGAAGTTTTGTTTGTTGTATAAACTACTCCCTCTAAGAATTTTTCATCAACTAAGGAAAAGGAGGCAAACTCCAAAAGATATACTAGATTAATATTATGAAAAGAAGAACTTTTAATATACATTTCAAATACATGTCTATTCTGGTAAATAAGTATTGCAGTCTTAGGGAAGCATAGCATAGTAGATATTTAAATATTCATCATTCCACGTAATTTTTTTAATGGAAACAGTATAAAGATATTTAAAATAAATATTTTTAACAAAACCCTGCTAAGCCTGAATCTTGGGAATCAGTTGGTGTTTTTTTGTTCCTGCCATTAACTGAAATAAAGCAGTTCTGGACTGGAACACACTGTACTAATCTGTGAGAGTTAAGTTTAGCCTTGCAATGACTCTGTATTGTCATACCTATTTGTGTATCACCAGCTAGATTATGCAGGGACACAGATCTTCCAATTTGTACAGAAATGTGGTGAGACAGTTATAATTGTTACCAGAGATGTTTGCATAATGCCAGCAGTTATGGGAAATAGTTGAAGCAGATACTCATACTCAGAATATTCTAAGTCATCCCCCTGGGGGTGATCTGGCACTTCAGAAATGACTTGCCACTGTTCACATGTTTATTCTACAAATATACCTGATGAAATCAGAGTTGAAGGATATTAATCAGGATGATTTACTGCATGATCCCATGTGTGTTTTCTCAGAATTTGGTTTCTCTCTACTTAACAGAGTTTAGGCCTCAGTAAATAAGACAGCGGTGCCGCAGTATGAAAAGAAAAAGCTAAAGAAAACATTACCTTGTAATGTGTGTCAAAAAGATGACTTAGACATATACTGCTTGTTTTCCTTCTCCATTATTCAGGATCAGAAAATGGCAAGGTACAAATGGCTATGAAAAGGACATCATCAAGAAGAAGTTAAAGATAACATGGATTTTCATTTGCTAATTTACCGGTATATGCATGCCTGTACATTTAGAAATGATTACTGTAATCAGGAGCCTGCAAAACTGTTAAAGAATATAGAAGAAAACTAAAAGGCCTTAGGAACATATACCATATTTTCCGGCGTATAAGACGACTTTCTGAACCATGAAAATCTTCTCAAAAGTCGGGGGTCGTCTTATACGCCCAGTCGTCTTATACACCAGAAAATACTGTATTTTCCAGCGTATAAGACGACTTTCTAAATGAAAATCTTCTCAAAAGTCGGGGGTCATCTTATACGCCCAGTCGTCTTATACACTGGAAAATATGGTATGTCCTTTCACAAGTTATTAATAAGAACTATTTTTAACTGTGAAATATATATTCGTTTGCCCATACATTAAATCATGAAATTGGAAAAAAGTTTGGAGTTCATCTGGGCTAAACCCCTACTTAACACAGGATTTTCTTACCATAGCATCTCATAGATGGCCATCCTCTGTAATATATCCAGTAAAGTTAGTAACCCCTGAGGCAATCCACTTCCATTGTTAATCCATTATTATCATTAGGTATTTTGTATCCTGAAGTCCAGGGAAAATCTACTACTTGTAATTTAGGTCTATTGTTTCTTCTCTTGATTTCTTGTACATGAAACCCTTCAAGTATGTGAAGAGAGCTACTATGTGTCCCTAGAGTCATCTCTTCTCCAGAATATCTATAGCCCATAACTTTAATTGCTTCTCATTTATTTCTTTCAAGGACCCTTATCTTCTCAGTTGCTGTTTCCTGGGCAAACTCCACTCCAGTTAGTTGATGTCCTTCCTAAAATGTTATGTCTACAATTGTACAAAATAATCTAGTGTGGTCTGAATTAACACAGAGCAGAGAGGGATGATGACTTATCTTGAATCTGACAGTATACTTCTGTTAGCGCAGATACAATTGTATTTGTTTTTCTATAGCTGATTAACTACAGCTTGTGATCCACTAAGGTGTCTAACTCGAAACCCTTTCACATTTACTGCTGTCCAATACAGTTCCACAACCCCCATTTTATACTCATGATTTTTCTACTCAAATGTAGGACTATGCATCTTACTACTGAAATCCATCTTGCTGATTTCTGTCCATTTTTCCTGCTTGTCATGATTCTCCTGAATCTTTGTCCTGTATTTCTTTTCATTTAAAAAGAATCAAGGCTTATACTTTGTAAATTATAACAAACTCGTATTCATATGTGATCTGAGCCCTGTCAAACTAACAGCAGAATCTGTGGTCACTAGTCATTTGTGCTTGCTTCTCTCATGTACCCAACCAATTGCCATAATGTGTTGAATTTTGCAACTAGTCTTCTATATTTCCATTTTCTCCTGAGATTTCAGATATAATGGCATCATTGGAAAGCCCCAGAGCTGCAGAAAGTTTGTGAAAGAAAACCATCATGTGAAGGAAAGATTCTCATTACCTCCCCTGGGTTTATTGCTTTCGAGATAACTTTACAGTGGAATAGCAGCAGCAAAACTTCCAAAATACACATTAATCTCCAGATGTTTAACTTTACCTTGAATCCTACTGCAGAACAAAATTCCAAGGATTCCCCATCTACTTACTGAAGCATACAAAGATGGACAAGTGCAACCATACACATTCAACCATCTTTTTACATTGGGAAAATGTATAACCTCTGAATCCTGCTTGGGAACTATTGATTGATTACATGTATATCTTGACTTTCCTCTTGGTTCTGGACTGCCAAGGCCTCCCATTAACATTTTTTGGGGGACCCACAGAAACTCACTGCCACGGATGATGATGATGATCTCATGAATCTTAAGATCACTACCTCTACAATCAAAAACTATTTATTTGAACTCCTGAGAAAAACAAGAACAAACCTCCAGATATAATATTTTATATTCTGAACTCAGTAGGTTTGGGAGAAAATTCCAATACAGTCCTTATGCAGGCTTTGAAATGCTGGGGAATGTTTACCCTTTTTTTACACTTCACCCCTTCTCACAATTAATAATGCAGCAGATTGTTTAATGTGTAGTAAAGAGTAAGTAATTTTAATGGATTTTGAGCACAAGATTGGGGGTTAGCAAATATACCTTCCTGATAGACCAAGCCCTAAATAACTGTCACTTTGGGAATGAACATCTACATTATCCATTCTTGTTGTGATAATCTTACAGCAAATACACAGAAGGCCCACAAACTGAAATGACTAGACCCTCTAGTCCCAAATGTAAAGAGCTTTCTCAACTTTACATGCTTGATCCAGCAATTATGTTTCTGCCCATATTCATTGCTGGCACTCTCTGAATGGATGCCATACACCCAAAAGAGCTTCTACATCTAAAGGTTTCCAATCCTCAAGAATCTTCTCTGAATCAATGTTATCAATCCTGCTTGTAATTTTACATACTTCAAAAGGTTAAGATGCAAAGCACCTTTATCGACTGGGGTTTCTTGGTGGGATCAGTAAAGCATGACTGATTAGAGCCCAGTTCTAAAGAGCTTGGCTTTTATAGGGCTGGAATAAATAGGAGGCATGTCAATAACTTAGATCCAGGTGTATTGACATAGCTTGCAGCTTCAATAGGTGATTAACACTTTACAGAACTTACCCAGTGACCTCCCCCAGGATTTACTGCACATATTCTGCTATCAGCTACATTATCAAAGTTTCAGAATAAAAATAATATTAGGTAGAAGGCAGTGACTTCTTTTAACATTTGGGAAGGTTAACACTTTTACTTTAGATTTCTTTTCTCTCTCTCTCTCTCTCTCTCTCTCTCTCTCTCTCTCTCTCTCTCTCTCTCTCTCTCTGTGTGTGTGTGTGTGTGTGTGTGTGTGTGTGTGTGTGTGTTTGCAATATGTGCAACACATTCATTTTTAGTCTCTGCAGTCTCTAAGCCCATAGTGGAAAGCCTGGGAAACTTCAGCATCATAAGTAATTGAATCTGTCACATGCCACAACTTCACAAAGAAACTCCTAAGGAATGATGGGCATTGCAAACCCACCCCTTCTTCCAAATATTGAATAATGAAATAAGTTACAGTGAAATGCCTTGTTGGCAGATGAATGTATCTGATAGCTAGCCTTAAATCAAATCCATGATTATGCTGAAGCAAGAATAAAGCTACATTGCAATATACAAACTGGATGTCATCCCAGGATAGATAGAGATGAAAATTAAGGACTACAGCAGAATTAAATAAAAATGTACACTGGAAGGGATCCATACTAACTCATCTCAATGATTTCCATACTTTGCTCCTTAGTTCACTGCTCCATTCTTGCATAATATGCCTTGAATCTCAGGACCCTGTTTCCATCATACCAGACAATAATTTCAGAACTAAAGGGCAGAAGCACTTGCCCTTTATCAAGAAAGTTTATTAGCATTTATTAGTTAATTATTTATTAGTAAGTAGGGTTGATTCCATATAAGGGGAGGGGCTTTAAAATGTCATCCTTATCTAGTTTATGTCTCTTCAATCCTTATCACTGTACCATTGAAAGAAAAAAAACAGCAAGCAGATAAGATGTTACATACCAACTTTGAGAAGCATAGGGGAAAGATGCTGCTCTGTCTCTTTGGCCAGCCCAGGAAAAAATCATCTCATTAGCAATATAGACCCTAGAAGAAGATGTCCATGTTCCAAACGCTAGCAATATTTCTCAGTCCCAAAGATGCCAATCTTCCCAACAATATCCATAGAAAAAGGGTAAGCAAGTAGATATATGGCTTCTATTTCATGGTGCACTCTGTGTAACAGGAATTAAATCAAATTGCATTGTTCTGGGATTTAATAGCAGTTTATACTGATAGTTTTTATTTCTATTTTTGTTTTTCCATAATTTTTCTCATCATTGTGATACACAGCAACATTTTGGGGAAACAAAATATGGATTCCAAAGAGACAGCCATCAAAATGGTTTCTATGAGCGTAAAAAATAGATAAATTTATAGAAATTGGGTTCTTTATGTCCAGCGGTCATTCTTTCTGTAGTTATTATTGCTAATGAAAATGGCAAAATGGAGTCCATGCTATTTAGCTTTCTAATAGTTACAAGACAAATATACATTCTTAGCCCTTGATTATCCATTGGGTAAGGATAATCAAGATGGTATTAAAGTAAAATCTCAGTTTAACAGACCATTGTAGGGAAAGAAAGTCCATTAAAACTGAATGTCCATTAAATCTGAAAAGTTATGGTTCCATAAGGGCATATGCATAAAAGTATGCATGAGGCCTCCTGATTTTTTTCAAGTTGATTGGGTTTGGTGCTGTGGCTACCTTGTCACGTTAATATCCATATTCACTCATCCCCACCTCCTGTTAGGGGAACAATGGTTTCTTTCACCTGCAGTCAAGGCACTCACTTTCTTGTACATCTCGCAATCCTTGTGCCTGATAGCCAGAAGAGGTATAACCCACTCCTTCTTTACTAAGTGCCTAAACTTCCTCCCTAGCCTTGATTTTCCCTGGACCATCTTATGTTGGTGCCAAACTTCCCACCCTTCTACCCCACTTCCCTTCTTCCTACCTTATAGATGTGCAGACACACAGACATACCCACAGCAGTCTTTCCAGTGATTTAACCTCAATTAAGTGGACTTTACGCATTGTTTTGTGGGGATCTCTTAATCAAAACAATACTTATTATAAGCCTGTGAAATGGAAGTTTTAATGCACTTACATATATATTATTTACATACACATGCACACATTTAAGAAATGTATATATTCCATAGCATAAAAAGAAATCTCTGGACAATATAAATATGCTATAAAAGAAAGGATTTTTGTTTTATTATAGCTGAATGATTTTGATTCTTCTTTGAATAGGTTATGCTGTTTATTATTAGGGTTCACCACAGTTTAGGAAATATAGAAATGTTGCTGCATAGAACAACCAATTAGGATTTCTTATCAATTTGTTTTAAAAAAAACTCCTGAATTCCCATTTTAAAAAAAAGTAGAAGCCTCCATTTCTATAATCCCATGTCATATATCAGAGAATCCCTATGGGCTGACTTACCGAGATATGGATAAAGATTGACACTTAGATTATTGCACTAACCCTAAGTAGAGTCTGCCCATAAGTATTCATTATTTTAAAATGAAATATAAGATTAAGAGCATTCTCTTCTGTTCATAGTGCTATTATTAAAAGACAACCTAACTGACCTCTTTATTTTCAAGTAAGCAGTTTCTTATTGTGCCTTAAGTATAAAATTTAAGTAGCTAAAAGATACAGAACTATACAGACATACAGTATTCTGCAAGCCTATCCTATATGAGATGCCAGATGTCACCAGAAATTTGGGGTCCTTTAAGAGAGCAGAGCATGTAAATACCAAAGTGATTCAGAGTTTGATGCTGAATATAATTACTTTGATTACTAAAAGGACAAATTATCTTCAGGGTTGTTTTTTCTAAAAAGCCATTAATAGAGCAATAGATACGTATCCAACAACTCTGCTTGTTTCTACTTTTTACCCTGCCTTTGTTTTCAGGGAAGATCTATTGTACATGGAGCGTGGAATTGTCTGAAGTGAACATGGTTACAGTCCTTTATAAAACTGAACCTTGTGTGACTAGGACATTTGGTCTTCTGATATTCAGTCAAACAATTACACTTTCCTTAATTATCTTCCTTATCTATTAGGAGACATGATAGGGGAAGCATGTGGGCCATAACATTATCCTTTTCATTATTATTATGTGGTTTTAGTTAACACTTTAAGGGCTTACATTACTTTCCCATGCAGAAACCTGCCAGGGTAGACCAGCCAGGGAACATGACTGGATAAGTTAATTTTACTTTTATGCAAGGATACATTAATAGACTATTGCAAGTCTGAAAGTACTCCTACTGTCTTCGTCAGTGTCTGAGAACTTGGGGGAGAAGTTGCTGAGCTTCTTTCTCCACCCATTATGTAGCTGTGGGCTATGCCCTCACTTATCTGATCATTCCCTAGACATCATCTCTTTCCTCTCATCTCCCAAAGTCATTCCCACATATTATGGGGGGAAATGGTAGACAATGAACTAGTTTAAGTGTGCTGCAAATAAGAATGATAACTTCAAAAATAAGGAAGGGAGGATTTCAATGTAGGGGTCAAGGATACTTTTTTGATGCAGAAATCCCACCTTATTTCTATGTACATTTTATACAGAGGAAGAGATGCTCAGTTCTGGTCATATGGAAACAGGACAAGTGATAAAGCAACAGGTAAAGTGAGAAGCAACAGGTGGAAACTAATCAAGGAAAGAAGCAACCTAGAACTAAGGAGAAACTTCCTGACAGTTAGAACAATTAACCAGTGGAACAACCTGCCTCCAGAAGCAGTAAATGCTCCAACACTGGAAGTTTTTAAGAAGAGACTGGACAGCCATTTGTCCGAAATGGTGTAGGGTTTCCTGCCTGAACAGGGGGTTGGACTAAAAGACCTCCAAGGTCCCTTCCAACTTTACTACTATTACTATTACTATGACTATACCATTGCCTGAACAAACTTTGTCTTTTTCTTCACAGTATTTTATTCATGTCTATCACGTTCAAAACAGTCTGTTTAATATTTGGTCAGTCTCTCATCTTAAAACACAAGGTTAACATGTGTCCCCACTTTTGACACTTTCACCCATCAATAAAAACCATATGAACTCTGAAAAAATCAGGTTCCTTTGGTTTGCTGCAACTTAGAAACATGTATAGAAGGTCAAGAATGACCCCCTGCTTCCTGAAGACAAGTATTATATAATTCTATCAGACAACCCTTATTTGAGGCAGTTACATTTGTACAGTATTTCACACAGGCATTTGAGAGTCATTTCCCCGTATTTAATAGACACTTAACATGCTACGGATTATTTTTTGGGTAACACTTTATTTCAGATTTCCCATCATTATGAATTCATTTACTACTGGAAGTAATAGCCCTATTCCTAATGAATTGATCTGGTATTAATATGGCTTTCGCAAGTGTGTCCATAGGTGCACAAATGCAATTTAGCATTAGTTAAATGAGAGTTAATGGACACTTAAAGTGCCACTTATTTTCTAAGTGGTCCATTAAAAAAAGGAAACTAATGCCTGCCTCCATATTATTCCTAGAATATAGTACATTGATTCCTGTAGTGAATGTAGAAATTTCAACACAGAGACCCAAAACCATTTTGTAGATCAGATTAAGATCCATTGAGTCATTGCTTTTTCACAAATGGAACATTAAGATAAATAGATTGGCCTCTTTTTAGTCCACAGCATCTGATACTTATAGATTTATTGATCTTCTGTATGCAAAGCTCCTTCAGAGGCCAAAACTAAATGGTATCTACATATCAGGTGCAAGCAACAGATCTACACATGTAGGGTTCAAACTGACTACTTTATTGCATTCTGCCTATACTACAAGAATCTCCCCAGAACACTTGAATTCCCTTGGAAACAAACAGATAAGGTCCCATGGAGGTTGGGGGGTAGGGGGGCTGCCCTAAGTATCTTGTAGCTGTACAATGACTTAAGTCTAATTCCTCACTTGATCCTTCATCCTTGCCTGGCTGGCACTTTCCCAATATTACTAGACCAAATATCCATGAATTTATAGTAATTCTTTTTTTACTATAAGCATTTAATATAGTAGTCATCATCAAAATTGTTATGGCAGTGAACTGAAAGGTTTAATTATGTACCACCTTAAAAATTATTTTCTTTTGTCAATCTTCTTCCTGCTGTCTAGCAACTTTACTATCAGTTCTGGTCTATTAGTATTATTTTTCTGATTTAGATTACTTGATAAACATGTCTATTTAATACGTATGCATATATGGGTATGGGGGGGGAACTGTCCTTGCTTTATTATGTTTCACTCAAAATCAGCTGCTGCTGTTTTAGATTGCACAATCACGTGTAACTACACCAGATATGCAGAAAATGTACAGCTTTGTACAGCCTTAAAAAAAAATACCCAATGTGATTGGCAACATTTAAACATTAGTTTTTGAACTGAAACTACTGTTTTAGTTGCAGGTCATTTCCCAATAGTTACTAACACTTGGAACTTCATACTTTCTCCATGGACAGTGCTGACATTTTTAGTAAGCTTTTCTCTTTTGTGATAGTCACTACCTTTCCAGTTTTAGGCAAAGCCAGCAGAAGTATATCCAACACTCTAAATGTAAAGTATACACCTTTTCATGAATGGAATGAATGCACATATTCTGGGCATCAGATGTTCTTTCTACCTGTCTTAAATTCTTAAAAATAAGGAATTATTTACATGAAACCAAAAAGAGTTTTTCTTTCTTTATTCCCCAACACAGTAAGATCCTTTTAAAACATTTAAGTAATTATTTCTAGGAGATGTTGACAGAGGAATGAAAGCTAGTACCTGGGGAGCTGGTAACAAGCAATAAAACTCCTAACATAGGCAAAAGTGCATGACCAGCCAGCATTTCCCACCTTTCAAGAAATCACATTGTTCTCAACATTTCAGCAGCCCAAAATTAGCTCATACATTCAGGAATTGTTGGCATCTAACAGCAGGCAACTTCTTAGATGCATTGGCTTTTCCTATGCTCTTAACAAAACTTCAAACCTGGGAACCATAACAAATACCTACAAATATCAAGGCAGGCAGTTGCACATTTTTATCCTCCCTGCCCACCCCCATCAGTTTACTGAAGGAGACTGAAACTGAAATCCCAATAACTTTGAAATAAAAACACATTGTCCTACAGCTCAGATTTCTTCAATTCAAAAGGCAAAATATTGACCATAATTTCGCAGGCACATTAACTTAAACTCCAGTTAATAATCTAATGTTCACAATTATTATGCAGTCCCATGTAACTCTACTTAAAAATAAATCTTGCTGGATTTAATGTGACTTAATAGGCAATACAAGAACCAGAAGGAGAATCAGAGGAACTATTTTGGGTTAGTCCCATTGCACATATTCAATTACTTCAAGAAACAAACAAGAAGTGAAATGTACATTCATTTATAATACCCACTTCATTTTCTATCAACCTCTGCATTATGTAAAGTAGAGGGTTCCCAACCCCGAGGCCGCAGCCCACTATTGGGCCGTAGCACATTCAGAACTGGGCCATGGAAGTGATGGGCGAGCACACGCACATGAGCGTGCAGCTGTACAAATGGAGCTGTGCACACATGCACGCATCTGCCTGCAGTTCATGCAGAATCATCCCTTTCCCCACCACCCCCACCCCCACCACCAATCCACAAAACTGGAAAGATTGGAGACTGCTGCTGAAAAAAACTGACTTTGCCTAAAGGTATGTGATCTCCAAAACCAGAGGGGGGGAACAATTAAGATCAACTGATGTTCAGCCAAACCATAACAGACCAAAACATATTATATGATAACTGGCATTAATTCTAGTACTGTATACAGTGAACTAACATAATACTACTGCTGCTTTCCTTTCTTAAAACCGTTTCCTATGAGATGCCACCATGATTTTCTTCCATGAAGATTGTTGACCTAGCAACAAGGCCTTGGAACTGAGCCCCCAATGCAATCTAGCAGAGCCACTATATACTGGTCTACTTTTTTAGTGTGTTCTCCAACCTTTCATCCTCAATTAATTATACAATATTGTTTATGTATTAAACAGTAATAATTTTAATAGCACATGTATATTTCATAAATGTACATTTAATTTTATGCACAGAGCATAAATTTAATTTCAAGCACAGAATTTATGTTCACACTATGAGAGTTATTGTATCACCGAGAACCAATTGGTAATCGGTCTGCATTGTCCTGATAAAAGCTGGACAACAGGAAAGCTTGTAGATAAGGACATTAATGGATTTTTTAAAAAAAACTGAGAGGTAATAGGAAGAACAAAATTAAGTTTGCTTATCCCCCTCTCTCTATAATATTCAAAAAGGGACACATATATATGAATATTAATTTCTTCAGGAATTATTTTCCCACCAACTTGTTTCAATTTCTTAAACAAGGTACTTGTTTGAAGAGAATGGCACACAATAACAGCAGGGCATGACTTTCTGAGCCAATATTCCTCTCTTAACATAATGTTGTGCAGTTTGTGGAGTTAATATTGAAATATTGTGCATTTTAATCTACAATATAAACATTTAAGCCAAGTCCACAAGGCAAGCAAAATAGTCTTGTAGTGGCTGGGATCCCAATCTGAGCAATTCTGCTGAAGTAGCCTTTGTTTAAAATAATAGCTCAGCATTTTATAATTAGACTTGAAAAAAGCATCTGTGTTCTTTCTAAATTTAGTCCAAACAAAATAAAATTAGTTCTTTTTTTTAATAATAATACAACTTTGTCCCAGAGGCAGCTATTCTCAGCAATATTCCATTTTCTGTGTTACACAAGTTCTGTTTTGCAGCTCTCCTAGATGTGATTGGCTACCTGAATCATACAATATTGGTCTGAATACCTTCTCAATGGCCCTGACCCATTTCTGATAAAATGGTAACTAGTTCCTTAAGAAACACAACAGTCTATATTGGATCCATATACCATATCTTCTCCACTGGAAAAAGAAGCATATCTTCTGATAAAGATACTTAATTAGATACCCATGTCCCTTTCCTTCAAGTTTCATTCTAGATTGACAATACTTTACTAAAACTTCAAAGAAGCACATTGATAACAGGTATTTGTATGCAATATGTCATTTTTTCCTCATTGTCAACATTGTTGAGTTTTTAGGCATTCACAATATGCATTAATATTATTGTATCTTTATATGTCAATATATAGCAATATCAAATTGTAGATATGGAGAAAGCAGTATATGATACACATATACATTCATGTCTGAATCCCTACACCAAGATACTAGCTATATTCAGATGAGGGTCAATATGATGGAATAAAACCAAGAAGTCCAAAGTTGAAGCTTATGCTTCAGCCATGGAGACACTAGTTAATTAGTTCATAGCTTTCTTTTACTCAGAGGTATTTTTTTAACATGCACACATTGCAGTATTATTATTGTGAGGATAAAATTAGGACAAGCCTATGTATGTTCCCTTTGGCTCCTTAGAAGACAAAGGGAACAGAAGCACAATACATAAATTACATACAATTTTTGATCTAAGAAAATTTTATGCCTGGCTTATTATTTCTGTAGTTGTTCCACTTACTTTGAAGGGGAGAAAAGCAACTGTAGAATTCCTGATTCCTACCTATGCTGTTTTCAGCATAGGGTCTCCTTTGCTCAATCTTCTCTCATAATAGAGACCATCTTCAGCTGTTTTCCTTACATCAGGTGCTCAATGGTACTTTCCCAATTAAACAAGAAGTGCTGTCACCACCTGGATATTGGCTGGCTGATGGAACCAGAGTGTGGTGGTTTTTTCCAACGTTCTCCAGAGGCACCTTCACTGAAATATATACATGATATGGGATGGCTTAATTTATTCATAAGGATATTTCTAATCTAATTTTTGCCCATTATCCAGGGGCAAGCGAAGTCACACAGTGAGAAAAGAGCTGTGGTTTAGGTTTCTCTTTCCTTTTTTTTCTCTCCAAAATTACCACATGGAGAACCTGCAATTAATATACAAAACATGAGTCACAGATAGGTTTATAAATAAATGATAAACTATAGTTGCCACTTTATTTACCCATGGATTTACAGAATGTGGGATTCCGATTAAAGCAGAATTACCAGTTCAGATACACTGAGGGATTTAACAACAGTAATCCTTAATAACAGCTTCCTTGATACACATTTGGTTTCCTTGGATAGGAAAGGAGATGTACAACGGTGGGGATGGATGCTTTCCAGATCCCCTCTGAATAAAAGGATAAGCATTTGGGTGGTTGAGGGAAGTTTAAGGCCAGGTTACATGAGATATGTACAGGCTCAAATTATCCTATTTTGGATACTGTATATTATGTGAAGATCCAGCTCACTGGAGAAGGCTCTGATGCTGGGAAAGGTGGAAGGAAAGTGAAGTGATATTCCTGAAATGTATGGAATGGCAATGTTGCTTCATTTATTGTTTTCTTCTTTGTCTGTTACAGAGGAGCTGATTTTTTTGTTTTGTTTTGTTTTTCTGAGGGCTTTCCTTGACATGTTTAGTTCTTTTTTTTTCATTCTAACCACTGTGGCGCCCTGGCTAGGCTCAAGTTAACACAAGATGCTAAGTCATGGTTTCTTTAACTATGGTTTCTTGACTAACAATAGTCTGGGTTCACTCATCACAGTCAAAAATTATGACAACACAATGCAATGTGATCCTTCTCTTTTTTTCTTTGAGCTGTTTCCCACTTGCATATCACCATAGTATAAACATACTCTAGTAACTCTTGCTATGCCATGTCCTCATGAAGGTATCTCATCTCATCTCAACCAAGACCTGGAGTAGCTTAAAGTCATCTTCAGCTATTCTACTCTTAGCATTTTCCTTTTCAACTAGGAAGCAAGCCATAGGCAATTTTGCCACAGGTGCAATCATACTGTACATACTTCATTGATGATTGGTCAAGGTTACAAGTAATTCCTAGGGATTGATATCAGCCCTCCACCTGTTGGCCATTTTAGACTGATGAAGGCATGCACTGTCACCTCCAATCCTTGAATCCTGTCTATCAGAACTCTTTTCCTTAGGCATATGGGAGAGCCTGGGTCTTTCAAATCAGCGGCTTCCCTGTAACTGCTAGATCTTCAACCCCATCACTGACTTGAAATCCTAGATCAGCTTGAGCAGTAGTGACCAGTAATAGTGCTGAAGGTTGCATGGTGACATTGGAGAGACAACTGGTTCTGGTTCTGTTGCTTCAAGATGCAATTCTCCCTTCACTTGATGTCTGTCATTCATAATGCTTCTAAACACAATCTCTTCTAAAATAGTGTTAAATCTGTGTCCAAAAGGAGCCCAACTGCCTACTCTGGCCTGGATATTTTCTTTTTTTTTAAGAAAAAAGTTTATTTGAATTCAATTTGGGGTCACTCCAACTCTTACATCAGGGGCCGGTTTCATCATACCAAAGCTGCACCCACCCCATTGCCAGCAATGCAAAAAGAGTTGCAATACATCACGACACATTATGTGACATGGTGAGTTTGACACCCAATTCTTACATTATAAAATAAAAAATAAAAACAAAAAGGCAAAGACGTCTGCTTATGGCAGATGAGAGTTGGATTCCATATGAATAAGGGTTTAGTATTATTCATGAAAACTGGAACACATATCCTGCTCCTTTTCTCCCCCCCCCTTTTTAATTGCAAATTATTATTAGTTTTGAATTGTTCAATGTTTTATTGGCTTTTAAAGTTTGTAAGCTGTCCAGAATCACCTCTAGGCAAAATGGGTGGCATACAAGTCAAATAAATAATTAGATAAATAGATAAATAAATGCTAAAAAAAGCCTATTAAGAAGCTGACATCAGTTGTGCTCCTGCACCCTATCAAAACAGTTTTGCCAGACCCAAGTAAGGCTTGACAGATCATCCAGCCATCTGTGAAAACTTGCCTCATCCCCCAGTCCCACCCTATGTTAAGAATGATTGACTGATGCTTTCCACTAGCTAATGTGGAACAGGAATTCCTAGTGAAGCTGCAAGGTTTACTCTGGTGTCATTTTTTTGTCAGCTCAAGGTAAGTAGTACTTTAACAAAGCAATGAGGAAAAGCCTTTCATTTTGAAATTAAATAATCATTTGAGGTTTACTTGATTTAATGCGAACTCATAGTAAAATTCCACTTTCAAACTAAGCTATCTTGGCAAACTTCTTTAAAATGTAAAATAAATCATGATTGATATCAAGCATTGATTAAATAAGCCATTAATGCTGATTTGAGGGAAAAGAATTTACTTCTGAGGAGGAAAAAAAGAACGAATAGAGAAAGCAATAGCAAGGCTGATTCTCATTGAACAAGCAGGCATATTAAACTGGAATTTATCTCATCATTCCTCCTTTCATAGCCTCACACCAAGCTCCAAGCATAAAAATAAGGTGAACAGCAACCCTTTCATCACTTCTATTGACCGCCATAAGCTTTCCAACTTTACAGTTCAAAGTTAATAGTGAGAACTGTTGAGGTCAGTTGGGCTATACAACCATCCTTTGTGTTTGCCAAAAAGTACATTTCTTTGGCTTTTCTCTGGAAGTCTGTGAAGTCTTTTTTTTCCCACAGGGGCTTATGGAGGGGGGGGAGAAGACCGCTTAGAACATTTTTCATATGGCAAATATATGCTGCCAACTCAGGTTTCACAGCTGAACACTCCCAAGGTACTAGTTCTGCAATTCAGGCCCTGGCTGTCCTCCGTAGTGCATGATGGATAGCTTTACAATGAAGGCACTATGAAAAGTACCAGCTGTCCAGGTACATGCTTTGGATTAGCTTGGCTGAGCAATACCTCCTCTATCTTTGCAGGGTTTTTTTTTTTTTCTCTTTCCCAGAGCATATTGCAGAATAGATCTTCAAGCTCTTTTGTATGCTAGAAACTCATCCATGTAATCTTGATGAGCCCTCTATAGTTTGGAAGTGGATTTTTGTTTATAAACGCTGGAACTTCTGATTTTTTTTTTTTTTTTACAACACTGTTGTTTGTACATCACTGCTAAAATCTGCTAGCACGGTGTTCAGAAAAGTTCAGGAAACGCTGTGGGAAGTGGAAATAGGTTAAAATTTTAATTTATACAAAAGAGAAGCATGAAATAGATTTATGTATTTGTGTGGGGAATATATATTTATATGGGGGAAAGTCAAATGAGTGAAATCTGCTTGGGAGGAAAGGAGGGAAAGACTGATAGTAGACCAGCTTTCTATAAAATGGTAGCTTTATCCAAGAAGATTGAGAATTAGGGAAACTGTAGTCATTCTGCCCCCAGATTGCACTTGATTTGGGAGACACTAGAGAAAACCAGTTTCAGTGTTTTCAAACATGCTATAATCTTAAACCAAAGTGTGTTGTTATTTTTTTGCCCTGTGATTCTATAAGAATATTTTTGTTTATTGTGCTTGTACGTTGCTCTTTTTGTTAGAAAATGTGTGATTACTATTTTAAGGAGGATTTCTGCCTCATGTAATTCAAGATTTTTTCAAGAATCCACTTGCTTTCTCCCATGTGTAAGCTCATGATTTTTGCTTTTAAAAATACCTGCAAGCCAAAACACATTCCTTGCTCTAAACCTTTCTCTTTAAATCTCCAGGTAGTTTTAGAGAATTCCCTAACCTTAATACAGTTTTTCCTTTGGGCTCAAAAGAAGCCACCAATGAATGTCCAAATTGTATTTTTATTGTAAACCAACAACAGGTAGAACAAGCTCATTGTTAACATGATCATCAAATATATTCAATATTTGGGATGGTGTTTGGTTCATTCTGACTTCACTAATACAGCATTCCAATTAAAAACAGGCAGCAGCCCAGAGCAACAATTCCCATTACATTAGTACAATGGGAATATTTACAGCTCCTCAGAGAATACTCCCCCGAGCATTTGTTCTGCAAATGAACATTGACAGAAAGGTCTTGCCCTTACTTATGAGCACTGATGTGCCAATGTTTGGATTCACAGTTTCCAGTTACTGGACAGGTTTTATTGTTTTTTTTGCAAAAGATCAGTTAACAGATCAGACCATTATATATATATATATATATATATATATATATATATATATATATATATATATATATATATATAAACAGCTATGAAAACATTCTTGTTTTTACAGTTTCATTCAAAGATATTTAAGATACCCATCCCATCAGATGCCACCTGTCCCAAGAAGGCTGTTATCATGTGAAAGTAAGTGGATACATTACATTTTACAGGAAAAACACATTCCAGTTTGTCCATGGTATGTCTTCATAATGACCTTGACTCCTATAATGGATAATATCTAAAAACACATGACAAATAAACTTGGGAACAAATGGAACCTGTAAGTGATTATTTCCCACATATTAGGCCCTCGGCATAATGCCATATTCAGCACAACAATGCATATTGTGTATATGTATGGTGGATACCCCTACCCCACAAATACTCCTGTTGAAGACCAGTGCAATATTGTAGTGATAAGCATGTAGATTTTATTTTATTCATTTTATTTATTTATATCAGACATGTCAAACTCGCGACATCACATGATGTCGCATGACGTATTGGAACTCTTTTCCCATTGCTGGCAATGGGGTGGGCATGGTTTCCTAGTGACGCATCCGGCCCACGGGCCAGCAGTTTGACACCCCTGATTTATATCTTGCCTGTATTATTTTTACCAATAACTTAAGGTGGCAAACATATCTAGCATACCTTTCTCCTCCTATTTTCCCTACAACAGCAACCCTGTGAGGTGAGTTGGGCTGAGAGAGTATGACTGGCCTAAGGTCACCCAGATTGTTTTCATGGCTAAGGCAGAACTAGAACTCATAATCTCCTGCTATCTTAACCACTAAACCAAACAAAGAGCCAGGATTGTTTTTGTGGGGAAAACAGGAGGAGGAATTTATGTTGGATATGCTTGCTGCCATGAGTTATTTGTAAAAATAATAAAGACAAGATTTTTTTTTTCTTTCTATGACCCTGTAATCCCTTTTATCAGGGTGGAGTCAGGGTGATTGAATAAAGCTAAGAGTTTACTGGCTGGATGCCCTTTCTGATGCTTACACAGAGTTCACAGTAGATATTTTCTCTTTGCACCCTGATAGAGAAAAATCTGTTGCTACCTAGGATTGAATTCTTAACCTCCCAGCCGTGAGGATTTCTTTAGGCCACCAAACCTCTCAAAGGCAGGAAAGAAAGAAAGGTAGGTAGGTAGGTAGTAGGTAGGTAGGTAGGTAGGTAGGTAGGGATATATATATATATATATATATATATATATATATATATATATATATATATATATAATATAGTGGTGTGTGTGTGTGTGTGTGTGTGTGTGTGTGTGTGTGTGTGTGTGTGTGTGTTTTCTGAGGTTTTCGCGGGTGTTTGTATGTAGGTCTTTGGTTGTTCGGGTTTTCTCCCGCGTAAAATTGGAAGTGTCTTGGCGATGTTTCGACGAAGTCCCATTCGTCATCTTCAGGCTGGTGTTTTCAGCTTCGTGCTTCGAGCAGAGAGAGAGAGAGAGAGAGAGAGAGAGAGAGAGAGAGAGAGAGAGAGAGAGAGAGAGAGAGAGACTTATTCAGATCAGTTCCATGCTGTTTTTTGTTAAGGCCAGCACAAGATTATTATTTTTGTGATTTCTTTTTACATTCTATCCAGTTCTGATTCATTTCTTAAAGCACAAAAAGCTGCACTGGGATAAATTAAAAAAAGACAAAATCTAAGTGTATTGTAATCATTCATTTTATCAATTAACAAACACACATCATATCAGCAAATAAAGCTGTTGGACCCCAAAGATGCTTCTTCATGAGGCAACTGGACTTTATTTTTCTTTGAAGGCATTTTGCTTCTCATTCAAGAAGCTTCTTCAGCTTTGACTGGATGGTGGGTAATGGAAATATTTATACTCCTGCAGACAGCTGTTCATTTGCATTCTTTTAGCAAGTCGTTAAAGCTACCTGGAGGCTTATCTGAGTAGTGCAAATGGGTGTAGAGCCTTCTTAGAACTGCTGAAAGGACTGTGTTGTAGACTGGAGATAGATGATGTCAGATCCCCCCTCTGTTGAGAGAGGGCTGTCCAGTTTTGACATAGACTGCTCTTTGAACCCTCTTTCAAACCAGCAGTCCTCTCTGTCCAAAATGCTGTTGGAATGCTGGAACTGCTACAGCCAAGATCAATTGTTATCTCTCATGAACCCATCAAGTCAGTATTAAAAAATTTACACTGATTGCTAATTCCAGGCTCATTTCAAGATGGTGTTTTTGGTGAACACATTTCAAATTGTAAAAGTATGACAGAAGCCTTCCCTATTCAGGGCATGATAGCCACAGAAGGCATGGCTAGATGCAAATACCCATATTTCAGTTAACTAATTTATCCAATAATTTAAGCTGTTATGATCAAGACAAAAGTGGAATCTGAACTCGAAAAAAACCACCCAAACAATTCTTTTAAAACCATAATTACCTTGTCCAGCTCCTATTTAAAAAGAAGGCAAACTGATGATGCTCATAGGTGAACAAAGATGAGCTATAATTCCCAAATCTCAGCAATATAGCCAAAAGTGAACTTCACATACATGCAGTACAGCACAATATATAATACAACAAACAGCAAGATATTACATTTCAAGAAAGCATATCTATTTTCTCTATTCTCACCACAAACTCTTGTTCCTAGAGCACTCCCTCTGCATTACATACAGCTTATCTTGCTCGCTGCTCTAGGTAGTTTTTTTTTATTGAAAATTTTTAAAAGTTTTACAAATAAACAACAACCTTCACCCAATCCCTCCCAAACCCACCCCTCCCTCCCCCCTCCCCGAACTTCCCAGAACTGAATATAGGCTTATTTAAAATTTGTTAAAAAAAAACTTAAACAACATTTACAACTTATAAAATAATTAATAATAATATATATATGATATAAGCATTAAGAAAAAAAATACTTAAAAAAGAGAGAAAAAAGAAAAAGGAAAGAGAGAGAGAGAAAAGAAGGAAAAAAGAATAAAATAAAAGTTCATAAGACGGAAACAAAAGAAAAAAAGAAAAAAAAAAGCAATCAATACAAATTATGAAAAAGCTAAATAATATTTTTCCATATTCAAATTGTGTTGAATAAAATTTATCCATTTTTCACATACAACAAAAAATTTCTCTTGAGATTGCTCCTTTAAGAAAGCCGTAATCTTTGCCATTTCTGCCAAATACGAAACTTTATAAAACCACTCTTGTAAAGTGGGCAATATTGTCCAACTAACAGCCTAGCGGCTGTGATCAAATTTAGCATCAGTATAACTTCCTTAGCATCACAGTCAGTAATAATACCTAATAAAAATAATTGCGGAGTAAATTTTACCCTCCTTCTAAAAATTCTTTGAATATTCCACCATATCTTAATCCAAAAGGCTTTTATATTTTTGCACGACCACCAAATATGAAAATAAGTAGCGTCCAAACAACCACATCTCCAACATTTAGGCTGTAGATCAGGGTACATAATGGACATTTTCTTTGGATCAAGGTGCCATCTATAAAACATTTTATAAAAATTCTCTCTTAAGTTCTGTGCTTGTGTGAATTTAACATTCCTCACCCAAATAAGTTCCCAAGTATCCAGTAAAATTGGTTCACCAATATTTTGTGCCCATTTAATCATACAATCTTTAATTAATTCAGATTCTGAATCCATTTCCACTAAAACCCCATAAACCCTCTTAATATGGGTTGGTCTTTGATCCCTTACTTGTTTGATGAGATTTTCATCTTCTCTAAGCCATCCCATATTACAATCCATCTTCCATCTATCCACTATTTGTCTATATTGAAACCATGAATAAGTAAGATTTTCATGTGTTAAATCTTCCAAAGATTTTAACTGCCAATTTTGACCATCCCATCTAAGTAATTGTATATAAGAAACCGTATCCATCTTGACTCCTTTCTTTATTCCCTCTATCGCATGCCAAGGTATGGCCCTTAATGGTATTTTAAAATCACTTCTATAATATTTCCTCCACACCCTAAGCAAAGAAATTCTTATAATATGAGATTTAAAAACCCGGTCCATTTTTTTATTAAAAATTAAATAGGCATGCCATCCAAAAAGTAAATCCCAGCCTTCCAAATGGAGTATTTCTACATTTGTTAAATTCACCCAATCACTAATCAATGTTAGTACCACCGCATCATAATACAATTTCAAATTTGGTACCTTGAGTCCACCTCTCTCACGGAAATCTTGCATAATTTTAAGTTTGACCCTTGGTTTTTTCCCTGCCCAAATAAATTTATTAATACCTTTCTGCCATTCATTTAGGTTAAGTTCATTCTTTAAAATAGGTAACATTTGAAACAAAAAAGAAACTTTGGCAGAACATTCATTTTAATAACTGCAATTCTACCCATAAGAGATAATTGTAAATTATTCCAATTCATTAAATCCTTCTGTACCCCAATCCACAACTTTTCATAATTATTTTTATACAGTTTTGCATTAGAAGCAGATAGTGTAACCCCCAAATATTTTACCTTGTCAACAACTTCAAAATCTGTTAAATTGACCAAAGTCTGTTTATCACAATTAGTCATATTTTTGGTAATATTTTAGTCTTATTATTATTAATTTTAAAACCCGAGACACACCCATATTGCTGAATCAGTTGTAATAATTTAACTACCGAATAAGTAGGTTGATACAAAGTAACAACCAAGTCATCTGCAAAAGCTCTTAACTTATATTCTAGGTAGTTTGACATGCTTCAGATGGGAATGCTGTATTGCAGCCACCTCTTTTTGCTTTGTAATAATTACTTTTTCATATATATAAGACCCAAAGGAATTCTTAGAAATAAACAAGGTGCAGGATACCATCACTTTTTCTTCTGCAGTTCAATAACCAGTTTTTTCTTTAAATATATAAGGCAAAACATGAGGAGAAGAGAGCCAGTAGGCACCAAAGAAAATATTTGCAGATACATTGGTGTTCATGATACTACTCCTGGTTTACATTTAAAGCATTAAAAAAACAGTTCAGGATTTTCACTAAGTTCAAACATCTTACTGTGAACTTCAAGGACAGTGTGACTGCTTACAAGAGCCTGCTTGTCAACCATATCAAACGCATTCTCTTAGGAGCTGCTGATGCAACCCAATTTCTCTACTTTCAAAAAGTCTTAAAACAGACCTTTGCAATGTAGCTTTTAAATTTTTTAATCATTATTTTTACTATAGCATCATCACTTATGTTTCAAATTATTGCAGTGTGTTTCTGCATGTTCAGTGTCTATTTTAATTAATTTGTTTCTTTTTATTTGCAACACTGGGTTCTATTTTCTTTGCTGGACAGCTCTGATATATACCCAGGAACTAGTAATGGAACTAAGTTATCACATATGAAAATGATGCTGTGAACATAGACGACTGACCCATTAGGCATATCAGATATTTAAAGTGAGGAAGATCTATGTTCATTGTTCCATGGTTTTTTCCCCCAAATAGTTTTCTTCAGATATTTAAACCATGTGTATTCTTCCCTTCATGCTGCCTCCAAATGTACTATTGGGGACAGGCTTTGGCCATACACTAATCAGGAATCTCAAATTCACACGTGCCACACTTCATTCATACAAAGCCATAGAATAATGGTTGGAACCTATCTTCCTTAGGCTTACAAGGAAGTGTCCCAAATTTGCAACCTTGAGAAGGACAAGCCAAGAAGCAACTATGCCTCCCACCCCTTCTCCTAGTTTTAGAATGAGAAGCACAGCTCCAGATCTGGGTGTGAACAATCAAGGGAGAACTCCACTTCTAGTCCTTTTAGTGGGGGTTTCTAAAATCCAAGACAAAGAACAAGAAAACGGCAAAGCCCTCCTCCCATACATAAAAGGCACCACAGACAGAATCAGTAAGATCCTCCATAAACACAACACCAAAACAGCATTCTGCACAAACAGAAAAATATCCACCATCCTTAGAAACCCCAAAGATAAAATTGAATTAGAAAATCAAGGAGTATACGAAATTCCATGCACCACTTGTCCCACCACATACATCGGACAAACCAACCGAAGAATAAGTGCACGCATTGAAGAACATAAGAACTCAGTCAAAAAAGAGGAACCAACATCTTCCCTGGTCCAACACCTAAAGCCACAGGACATGAAATTGACTTTAAAAATACCAGAACCATTGCCAAAAGTGAACATTTTAATAACAGAATAATCAGAGAAGCCATCGAGATAGAAAAACGCTCACACAGCATGAACAAGCGAGATGATACCTCCCGCCTACCAGCCATTTGGAAACCCGCCCTTATTGACAAACGACTCCCTACTACAAAAAATGATACCAGACCCACACTCACAAAAACCACACAGGATGTCACCACCACACATCCACGCAAAAAACAAACCCAAAGCCACACCAATGACGAGGCACGACCACAAACCAGAAGCCAGACCACAGCTGCATCATTAGCCACTTTAAACCCCTCCAATCCATACATGAAGCAAACTGACACCCTCCATGAAGAGGAAGCACGACCACGAACGCGAAGCCAAAAAATAGCAAGGCAGCCCAAAATCTCAAAACCCTCTGCAACTCAGACTAACCTGAGCACAACCAAACAGAACACTCCCCCAGCCAATCAGAGCACAGCCAAGCCCCTAACCATTCAGAACACACCTCCACCCAATCAGAACACAGCCAAGCTCCCACCCAATCAGTTCATACCCCACTGGCAGTTAAAAGGAAGAAACAGCTAAGACCACACATTGCTGCTCAAAGCACGAAGCTGAAAACACCAGCCTGAAGATGACGAATGGGACTTCGTCGAAACGTCGCCAAGACACTATATATATAACAAATTTTATTGGTTTTTTTAACTTTTACAACAGAATGCTCAAGACACACCGTGGTGGTTAGGTGATCAATCATTCAAAAACAAAATCATATAATAGCTCAAGTAAATACATTAAATGTTCCCTCTCTATTTCCCTCAAATAATATAACCTGTTTAACATAATCCTTTTCTACATTACATATCTATAAATCCTAGTCCTGTTTTGAACTTTATTAATTTACAGTTACCATAGTCCAGTTTAATCTTAGATAAACATATTATCACTTCAGGTATCCCTTCTAAAATACTAATCCCGATATATTCTAATTCATAATCTCATAAATCATTGGTTTTATCACATATCTCTCTTATTTCTTCAGATAGCATTTAAATCTCATTCAAATAATTATCATGTCTAAAAAAAACACACTTATTATTACATAAAACATCGTCTTACTAACTTAATACACTCAATTAGTTGTTAAAGCAATCCAAATTTCTAAAAACCTCTTTCATATTCTTATTCTCAATCCATTACAAAATAATTTTCATACAAATAAACATATTATTCCAAAAAGTACATTCTTACTCTGTTTAATATATATATTCTAATAGTTACAAATTTTCTACTCTAAATCTTAGTCCTTAAATCAATCCATATTTCTCAAAACCTTTTTAATCCATTACATATAATTTTAAATTTCTCTTTTTAGTCTTATTCTGGCTTTTTTTTATGCCAAGAAGGTTTCCATAACAAAGCCTCTATTTCAGCAAATAGATCTCCTGTTATTGCTTGTAATGTCATTTGGGTCAGTAAAAGACCTCCCATCCTCTGTTTTTGATGCCTGGCTCCTGTCTGCTGGATAAAACACTCGATTATGTCCAATTTTATAATTAGTAGATGATTATCAAAGTTGTCATAATTCTCCAACAATTGTAATTTCAAGTCCATTTCTGTTAGTTTTGCAATTGTAGATAGTTTAGTTACAATCATTTTCTGGTCATCCAAAGTCTCCATAGGTCGTATGTAAATTAATTCCTCTTCTATTGCTTTTTGGTCTGTAGAATGATCAAATAGAGTCTGAAATTCAGTTTGTAAGTTCACAGTAGAATTTCTGTTTATTATTTCTGCAGTTCTCTCTCTTATTTGGGAATATATTTCCTCAGTAGCTTCATAATTTTTTTCCAGTATGAGTTTACAGTTGAGTTGTGAATATGGTTTCTCCATTTCAGTAGTAACACAAACAAGAAATGGTTGCAGTTTTAAATTTCTCCACAAGATGTCCTCAGTAAACTATGAAAGTCTCTTCCAGACACCAAGAATGAGATTAGCAAAGTCAAAAAGCTATGAAATCAATTTTCTGGCTTCTCATAGAGTTGTTGTTGTTTTTTCAAACAATAAAGATTTATCCCTTTAAAAAAATAAATCCAAGACATAGGAAAACAATATTCTCCAGCTTAGAAGATATAATAATAAAGTTGCCCTACCTCTTCCAAGTAATCAAAAATAAAAATAGTCAATAAAAAGTTTTTCCTTTGTTATGGAAAGCTCTTTTCCTCAGATAAACAAAGGCAGCTCTTTCAAAGCAGGAAAGTAATTCCAAAAGGCCTTTAACAAGATAGTAGTTAGGCAAAGAGAGAGAGGAAAAAGTCTCACCGGGATCATCCACGATGGTTTCTTAATGCTTAGATGTTCTTTTGAATTTTGGCTAGAGCAGCTAAATTATCGGCCATGTTACTGGCCATCTTTTCTCTGTTGTCCCTGAGGAGCTATCTCGGACTGTGGAGGGAGCTGGCTCCTCCTCCCCCCGCAATCACCAAGAGTCCTCCTCATCAGTAGTCACCCCTCTATGGTGACTTTTCGACCCAATTAAGGGTCTACCAGCACAGGAAAGGCAGATAATGAAGAGATAGCCTATGTCTAATGAGATTGGTCTATCCCAAGAAGAGGAGGGCTAGATGCTTTAGTCCCATAACTCTACGAGCTGGGAGGCTGTATTTCTTTTCCCTTTTTATTTTCCACAAGAACAGTGTAGGTTGCGGTGGGCCTGTCTGTCTAACAGAATAGGGTTGGAAAAGGGTATAAGATGAGAAACCTATTGAAGATGAATCATGACAGCAATGGTACCAAGCAAGTATTCCAGGACAGGATGTGGAGCCAGGCTATGTAGACCAATAGGGTTTCCAGCAGAGAAGCAAAAGAAAGCACTTCACTTCTGTCAGGCCATTATACTAGCTAGCTATAATGTATTCAAAGCCATGATTAAGCAAACAGTAGCTTAATATGATATATGAACCAAATTGATACTACCAAACTTCAGCTTTCCATGTTAATAGTATTTTAACAACTCAATCACCATTCTCCCTGAATGAAGAAAAGAAATATTTATATTCTTGCATACCTATTACTTAACTGAAGTAAGAATTAATGCCTATATGTTCGGCTTGTACAAATAGTTTAGAGGCATGATTAGTTCTTGTTTGTCTAATAAAGAAATGTATAAGGAAGTGACTTCCAACCTTCATTACAAGTACAACCAAATTTAGTAATTCTTCACTACAACTAAACAAAAAAGTCTCTCACTACTCTGATGCTTACTTCATGAACTCAAGCAGTAGTAACAAAGCTTTTATTTTTTATTGCTCTCTGACCAAGTGAAATTCACTAGAGTATGTTGACATAGAACCAGCATATGACCTTTGGAGTCTTTCTACAAATCATTCAGTACACAATTATGCTCACTGACTGCTCAAGGATGGTTTTCTGATACAATGCTATTGTACTCTGTCAAGAACAAAAAACTTACTCTGTAATCCCAGCAAGAGAAATGCTTCTGTGGTGAATGTTTTGAACTGAAGCCTGGTAGAAATAAATCAGCCAGGGGAGAGATTTATGCTTTGCTGTACATTCCCTGTACAAATCTGTTTCTTGGACAGTCAGACCAATGAGAGGTTCAATGGGTCAGATGCTATTGGCTTGGATGTAGAAACAACATTTGATGATCAATTGTTTAATTGAACCATTTGCTTATTAAGATGATATTAAAAGGTGTTTTAAGAAATGGCCTCATAATTTGATTACCTGCTAAGAATGAGAGAGGTTACAAAGCTAGAAAAGGATGGATGGAAATACTGGAGGTCCAACAGGCTTGAAGCGTTAAAGTAAATTCTCCATTTAAGACACAATGAATGAGATGGATGGTAGAATACACCTCCATGAGCTACGTTCCACGTATTCTGTAATTTCCAAGCAGCAGTCAATATTTATGACATTTCTGGTCATAAACTTAGAAGTATAGCAGTACTCCAGTTACTAAGGAAATATGAGAAACTCTGGACCATTGGAAAAGAGCCCTTACTGCATTACTTCTACCTACTCTTACTGATCATCATCCCTTGTTACATGCACTTTAGTTCATTTAGCAATGACATTTATTATGAATCTAATAAATAGAAACACATTATTATTTAGTATAATATATGATCTCAGTCAGAGTGAATTACTACAACTACCTGAAAGGAAAATGATGGTTCAATGGTTAAAGATGCTGAGCTTGTCAGTTGGAAAGCTGAGACCCAAGCACCACATGATGGGGTGAACTCCCATCCTTGTCCCAGCTCCTACCCACCTAGCAGTTCAAAAGCGTGCAAATGTGAGTAGATATATAGTACCACTTCGATGGGAAGGTAACAATGTTCTGGCCTTATGACCATAGAAAGTGTCTTCGGACAACACTGGCTTTCTCAGCTAAGAAACGGAAATGACCACCACCCCCTAGAGCTGAACACAAGTGGATAGTGGAAACCTTTATCTTTCCGTACTTGAAAGGAAGAAAGATCTGATTTTAGGACAACACGCTTCACAAAAGAAAAGATTAGACCCCCCCCAAAAAAAAGTTTGCTTCCATTATCTTATCTTCAGCAAATTTAAGATAACACACTCCCATTTAAAATATAAATCCTATTCCTTTTGGGGGGGGAATGGAATAACTGTATACTATTCCCAATCTGTCTTCTTTTAAATTGAGAAATAGCCCAGTTTACATTGTAGTTGGGCTTTAGATTAAGGAAACTATATAAACTAAATATAATTGAATTGAAAAATTCTAAGAGATAAGAACATAAACAGTGATCTGCTGCTGGATCAGTCTCCTGCCCCATCTCTCATTCTCAGAGGAATCCCACTGGTCTACCAGCAGATGGCCTTCAGAGGCAGTTACATTACCTTCAAAGTTAATAGCCTCTGATCCACATGGTTTCCACAAATTTGTCCAATCAAAGCCAGCGCCATATTTCATGACATTAAATTCCAAAGTTTATGTGCCTGTTGTGTAAAATAAATATTTTTTGTCTGTCCTGATTCTTCCAAGGTACAATTTTACTGTATTATTCTCTGGTTCTAGTATTTGGGGGAAGGGAAAGTAGTTCCTCATTTTGTAAATAAAAATAAATAAAACTAGTGACTTCAGATTTTAAAAAGCTGGAGCATTTGGAGCAACGATTGTACACTAGTTGAATGAAAAGACTACATTAAACCATTCATCTCTTCACTCTCAGACAGGAAGAAACCTTGACTGGTGCATGTATTTCTAAATTCTCAATACCTACATACAGCATTAAAGTCACACCATATGCAGATAAAAGAGAAAAACTTGGAGCATTTTCTTATTCCAGCTATTTTTCTGGACCAGGTACCACCTCTAGTAAGTGTTGCACATGACATCCCTTCTTTCTCCATCCCAAACAAATAACTTTTTAATGCACCTGTCATTTCAAATGTCAGAAATGAGATGGGGTCAAGCTTGGAGCAAAATCAGCCTGCTGCTTCTTTGACCCACCATTCATCACTGCATTTATCCACAACACAGACATATCAGCTGGGATGAAAACATGAACATCTACATACTGCAATACAAGTAGCCTTGAAAATACCCATTTCTGTTTTAGTGATTTTATTAATAGTGCTCAGAGGAAATTAATAGAGGTTCTGTTGGACAGCTTTGTACCAGCATTAACCCAGTGAAGAAAACAACTAAAACTTCCTATATTTGATCAGCAAATCAAGAAAAAACATAGACAGGAACTAGTGAATGGATAAAGATAATGTGTGGTGTTTATAGCCCTAGTATTTTGCTTGGTGAGAAAGTTCTGCAAAAACTTAATGATCCATGTATATATGTGTGGCTAGACACAAAATATGTACTGTAAGTAGGAAAACATAGATATTCATATAGAACAACAAACCTATCCAAATTCTTCTATTTGGGATAAAGGAACTGACTGTTACTATAGAAAGAGGCTAAGCATGATGGTACATTCATTTGATATGCCACAGTATAGCTCAGAAGAAGCCAAATGGTGTTCTTTCTTTTTCCTTTTTTTCATAAACTGATTTTCCAAAATATTCATTGTCATCTTGAATTAGACCCCAAGCTAAACCCAATTTAGCGCATACATGTTTACAATACCCAACCAAGAGATGAAGACAAAAGCTCCTACAGTACACTGTATGTCATCTGAACTTATAACTCTCCTATATTACGCATTGGACAAGATTTGACTAATCATTTGAAAGGATCTACATTATTAAGCACACTGCATTATTTGCAGGAGATTTTATGAGTTAACTATATATAAAAAAATCATGTTTGTCCTGAAACTACAATACTGTAAATTAATTAGATTCTTCAGTAGTATGATTTTAAGAGCAATTATAGCTATGCTGTCCTATAGAAATTTAGATTGCAAATGCTTCAGCAGAACCAACCAAATGCTACAAAATACTACGTAGGCTTTTCAGATCTCAGGAGGTAGGGCAAAAACAAGAAAGCAAATATCAGGCCAGGTGTGCCAGTTCTGTTGCCTGAAAATTAAAGTCAGTCTCAAGATGGAATCAAAATACAATCCTTCATAATATAATCTTCCTCTTGCTAATACAAATGCTAATTGTTACATGTTAATCACTATAATCCTCCAAAGATTAATACAGGCAATAGCCCCACTGAAATTAATGCAGCTTACAAATTTATTACTGTGTTTAGGTCCCTACCTAATAAATTGTCAACTCAGCACAATGATTTATATCCTTTATTTATTTTTTGGGATAGCTGGAAATTTTCTATTTATTTGCATGTAGAATTATGTAGATTACTAGGCATCATATTATCCCCTTTGGTCAAAAACAGAGTTTATTTTGAGGATAATTCTTATACTGGTTATGATCATGACAGTGTGTGGCAAGAAGGATGGATGGATAGATAGATTTTTTGGAAGGAAGGAAGGAAGGAAGGAAGGAAGGAAGGAAGGAAGGAAGGAAGGAAGGACAAAAGAATAAAGAAAGAAAGAAAGAAAGAAAGAAAGAAAGAAAGAAAGAAAGAAAGAAAGAAAGAAAGAAAGAAAGAAAGAAAGAAAGAATTTGATGCATTGGAATATGCAGGAACCTCTTTAAAGCAATTATATATTTACATTTCTTTTTTAAAAAAAGATTTTTATTCATTTTTTTCATACATTCAATAGTATTTGTTCAACAAACGTGCTGTCTCAGTTTATATTCACTAATACATATTTAGTTCCTAATCCTTTATTCTTTCCTCTAGCCATCAATAAAATAAGTCCCAAGTTTGATAATTTTCCATTCCTTCTTTTTCTTTTAGCCTCAGAATCAGTTTATCCACCTCCGCACATTCTAGTATTTTTTTTTAATTATTTCACCATCTGATGATATTTCTTCATTTTTCCAGTACTGTGGAAATATAATTCTTGCCGCTGTATATATTCACATTTATGTACATGTTTGTAAAACAAATGGCAAGACTGCTTTAAGCAGTTGGATCATTAAAACAATCTTTTCTTTAATGTGACTCATGAAATTACAGCATATTCCAAATTGCCTTTTCTGAATTATTTTTGAACCAGGTACCTTCATCTTTGTTTTCATTGTTGGTAATGCTCCCTATTTATAACTAGAACTTCCTAAATTAAAAACAAAAAATGAGCTATGTATCCCACATATTTACTTACATAAAGAGATATGTTTTCTCTATTGTATTTAAACTGATTTATTTTAAAAGGTTTTTGATTTGCTTATGGACTGGTTATATGACTTGCTTGATCTATGTAGGAAGAGTATACTGGGTCCAACAACCTTATGAATCCCCAAACTGACAGACAGACACACAGACACACAGAGAGACACAAATCCTATAAGAAGTTAGTTTGTTAAATGTATTAAAAGATTTTTATTGAGAGAATATAAGAGGTGACAAAGAATGAAATACTGTAAGTTCAATTTCACTTTGGTTTTGGTACTTTGAGTAACTAAAAAATGTATGAATGCAAGAAATATACTATACATTTTTTGAAATAGACAAAGCATATTGTAAAGTGAATAAAGTTGTACTGAGAATATTTTACATGAATATTGAGTTGCTTACTGCAGTAAGTAAGGTAAGTGATGGAATTAAAACATATGTGGATATAAATAGATTGCCTAGTAAGTATTTGAACATTGAACAATCTTCTCTTTAGTCCAAATAATGTCTGGAACCTGACTTCTTTTCATTTTTAATTTGTCCCTTCTTACTAAATTCTTCAAAGCTTTAGTAAGACTAACTTGTATTTAAAACTTCTTTTGCTAAGGAGTGAAAGAAATTCATCCAGAGCTGTAAAACCTATCATTCCAAAGGTTTGCAATAGCTGAAAACAAGCAATTTCCAAAAGTGATTACAAAATGAAATACAGTGTGTGAATCTTATATTCGTAAAGCTGCCAGTTTGGCTTGAGAAGTTCTCCCAACTCCCTGAGTTTTAAACTTTCCAGATACTGCTCTCTTGCAGTCTCTTGCAGAGGTGCATCTTACTGGAGCACTTGTGGATAATCCCATTCTCTCCTTGTCCAGAGAAGAATCTCATAGAGCAAGCAGGTCCACTCACTAGCTCCTTATTCCACTGCCATCATCAACTCCATTCCCACCAATTTGCCATTTCTTCCGCAGATGTCCAACACAATATATCAATCAATGTCATACTATTCATTAGGATCCCAACTGATTTGCAGCAAGTGTTAGATAGATTGTATGATGCAGATGTGAAAATAGATGGGCAAATTTTAAGATCTAAATATGATGATAGAAAAAATATAGATCATGACAAGAACTGTTAAATTAATGTTTGTTGAAAGATATGAGAATACTATGTATAACAGCCAAATTATAGAAGTGAGAGATGGATATGCCAGAAGAGGCATGAAAGTTAGCTGAATGCAGCTGGAATGGGTAATTTAAGAAGTGTTTGAGGCAAACAAGCAGGTAAGGTGAAGATTAAAAGGGGGCTGAAAGAATATTGACGGAATGTTGACTGAATGCAAGAGTTGAGTGGCCAAACAAAAGAAGTGCAATTGGTTTGGTCATTTCGACAGAATGAATGAAGTTTGAATTGTAAAACAAATACATGAAGGAAGATTGAATAGATCAAGAGGAAAGAAAAGATCAAGAAAGTCATGGCTGATGACTTTCTTTCAATGAGATTATCAAAAAGAGGTGAGAAGTTTGAAGAACTAGGACAATGTATGAAATGGTGTATGAATCCATTTTGGAAGCAAGGAGGGTTTACAAGGATAGACAAATGTGGAGTGCCATAATGAATGATGATAGAGTAAACTGAATTTAACCATATTTCCTACTATGTTCTCTTATTTCCTGCCTTTAACTTTTGTTGCTTATTATTTTTCATACTTTGGGGTGGTTGTTGTTGTTGTTGTTGTTGTTGTAGGTAGTTTGTATAATCTTACTTTCCTTAAGAGAAAATTGTATAATGGGTATGTACATTATAATATGTAACTTTCTTTTCTTTTTTAATGTTTTAGGGCTTTTATTGATCACTGTACACCAAGCTAAACCAGATGAATCAATGGTTTAATACAATAGTCATATTTGCAATACAGTATAATACATTCTAATAAGGTTAGGCATATTGGTTGAATTTAGAACATGGATGAAGCTATGAAGTGTTGAAAGGCACAATATAACAAAAATAACTGGTAGGCCTTGGGGAGCATCAAACAAGCAAGGAAGCTCAATTTAATTTGTCTCTGCTTTCTAGACTTCAAGGAACAATCAACAAAGTAGGTTAAGCTTAACAAAGCCAGTTTAAGTTCACATGAATACAAAATGGATTGAAAAAAATCAACTAAAAATGTAGTATATATTTGAGGTTTTTCTCTAAACATCTCCACTACAACTTTCACAGGAATAAATAAATCCACAGAAAAAAATCTATGACAAAAAGAGTTTTCCCCATTTTCTATTTTATCAGCATGAGTTCATTGGCCTTACTACAAATCATCTGTTTAATTGAAATCAGCTTCCTTTCTCAGGGTTTTTAGGCTTTACAAGTTTGTTTTGGGATTATTATTATCATTATTATTATTATGCTTCTGTGCTTTCCCCCATTCTTAGGGTGACAGCTATTTTATCACCCAAAGCAAGAATGCTGAGCCTGGGGTACAAACAAAACATTTGGTGGAGGGAGAAAAACATGTACAAACCAAGCAGAAATAGAGGAAAGATTGCAAACTAGCTTAGTAAAATTGCCGACATTTCACTTTAGGGCACCCAGCGCCTGCACCTCTGCCCCTGGCATCTCTTCCTGCAGACATTTCTATTGTTTTCATTACTGTTTGTGACTTGATCATTAATAAATTACTATTTTTTCTCATTGGCTCTAGCTACCAGGGGAGAAGGCAGGTGTGCCAAGCTAACAATTAGTCTTTGGTAATGCATGCTTGGCAATAAAAGTTATCCTTAAGCTGTAGACATTACTAACTGAATCCTGATTCCCTAAAAGTAATTAAAGGAAACTTTTTGCAAGATGGGAGTCACAGTAAAGATATGGCCAAAAAAGAAACAGGTCCATCTCTTCCACTTATCATTCTAAAGTTGCAATCCAACACACATATATTTGAGATATAATTGAACCATGTAGGACATACATATGGCTTTACTCAATAACTTTGAGCCTGCTTATGCCCAATTTAATTTTGCAAAAGTATTCAATATTATTCCTGTTCCCCCAAAAGATCCATTTACCTCCAAAAAGAGCCAGGATAGTTCCTTAGTTAAATAAATAAGTTGTGAACCAGAATCTTTTGCCTCTTCTTAAAACTGATAGCCAAACATGTTTTTTCTCTAGTTATAAAATAAGAATAATAACACCAATCTACTTTAGGGTTGTTTATATTGTTCTGATGTAGTCCTTTGCTCTTCATCACACAACTCTTAATTATTGGTTTCATCATTTCTCTTAAGAAAGAGTCACACATGGCCTGCAAAAGATCATGACATGCAGACTACAGAGACATTTTTGAATGAAAGACAGAAAACAGAGTACTATATAATAGTTATATTTAAAAATCCAATTTTTAAAATAGGTGATTTTGTTCAGATCACAAATGAATATAATACATAGCAACAATACTTATTGCTTAACTATATCAGATAGAAAAGCACAGCTATTTTATAGATCTGATCTTCAGTTTGGCTTTCCTTTTAATGATATCAGATTGTTTAATATTTTAAATAGTTTTTTTTTTTATTAAGCTAAGGTATCCTTCCAAAGGGAACCATCCACAGGCATACTGGTAGGTGCTACAGTGCTATTGCATATGTCATGATATCATTATATAAATGATGCATAAAATCTGTCCAAATATCAAGAATCATTTGATGTAAAATTTGTAATTAGTGACTTTTGATTATGCAGGTTATGTCATTCTGCTCTCCTACAAGAATCCACAGACCTCTGAGTCAGTAGTGGTATTAAACTTCCATTCTACTTTGCATAATCAGTAACTGGATAGCTGGGTTTCTATGACCTTGTTCAAATCATTTTTGCCTCGTAATATTTATTTCTTTAGTTATTTTTCCCATCTGCTTTCATTTCTTTAAAGCATTTTTACACTAAAAAGATAATAAAAATAATCCCAAAACTTCTTTTCCCCATGCAAAGGTTTCTAGAAATTTAAATAGGAAATAGAAAATGATATTTTAATTTAAAGGACATAAAAACAAATAGCAGGATAGCAGAAATACAAATGTACGTACCAATTGTTAAAGTTAAATACAATTATCATTTCAGAAAATGGAGAAGCTTGGTGCAGAGGGTATTTTTAAATCTTTCACAAAAAAGGGAGGGATGGGGGCTAAAGGAAATTAATTCATATTTTTTCTTCTGTTTAAAGCATTAATACCATTGTTGGTATTGGTAGAATATAAGAAATATTGGGATAACATTAAAAGATGAAGAGAGAAAGAAAGTAATTGGAGCCAAAATATGCAAACTATTGCACTTGCTCTTACTTCCAACAGATTACACGAGATTCAAAAGGCACAGCAAGGGTGGCACGTTTATGGATGAAACCCAGCAAATGAAAGATCAAAGGTCGCCCAGAGCACAGTAGGATCTGGGAGAGGTTGGGCACTGGAGATAAATTTCTTGGATGAGAGCCAAGGTTTAATAGCAATCTAGAAGAGAACAGTGATTAAGTTCATTGCTAGCAGAACCTATGGATAAGGTCACACAACAGCTGGAAAAGAAGATTTTCTCTATGTATTTTACCCAACTAGAGTAGAATGGCTTAACAGTGTATTATATCCACAAGACCTATGGTAGGAACAAGTGAATTTCTAGTTGCTCCACTGAGGTAGAAGTTACAAGCAAGAAAACATATGTTGTATACATAGCACTTAACATTAAATTAATAAGAAATATGTAAGACCAGGTTAATGCATATAGCTAAGAATGTCAGAATGCCAAATTGGAAAAAGTTATGTCATTCCATAAAGCAGTAAAAAAAGGAGGGGGGAGTACCCAGTAAATTTAGAAGAACACATTTTTAAACAAGCAAATCTATAACAGGAGCATTGTGGATTTTGAAGGTTTTAGGAAATGGCATCTTAGTCCCCAGAACCTTAGAGAAAAAAGGAGAAATGCTATAGCTTCCAGAGAAACGAGACAAAGCCAATATCATCGCGGAATTCATAGGGCATGGCATTCTTTTTAAACATTATAACTTTGATCCAGATTGAATCAATGATACATAAGTCCTACTGAGATCAGTGAGATATTATTAGACACTGTAGAATTTACATTACATAATGCAAATCACCTGTTCTATTTATTCAAAAACCTCACCATAAATAACAACAAAAATGTTGCACAAAACATTAATAGCCATGCCATTTAATTTTATGGGTTGCTCACAGTTATCACTGATAAAATATAGTAGCTCACAGTAATATAGTACTAGAAGCCTGTAGCTGCATATCTAAGCATTTAGTCCTATCCATACAAGAGGAAATTGCACAAATCCTTTTTTTTTCCCTTGCTATTACATTCTATAGAACGGCTCTCCAAAACGCACTGTCAGTCTTTTGCTCTGAATGGCTGTTGAAGTTGCTTTCCTTCCTTTAAAAATGACTTAAAATAAATATAGCATGCTGGAATGTAACTCAATGGCACAGAGTACAGCAACCTATATTTCTTGAGAATGCCAACATTCTGATGCCAAAATACCTTGTAAGACTGGACTACCCCTTGCACTGTAATTAAATTGAATCTACTCCTTGGCTAGGCTTTGTCCCTGAACAATACTACCATTTGAGAAATACATTCTCAGGGCACTCATACATCACCAGAGCAAACTCTGTGTCCATGATGTATTGGTGTAATGCATCATCAGAGTGCACTCTCACTCTAAGGATGTATGGGCATTGTAGATCATGGAGGTGAGACAGAGTCATGATCTACTACTCCGGGGATGGCACCAATCATGACAAAGCTGGGCCAGGCTGGGCCAGCTGAGAGAATGTAGGCTGGTACTTCAAACAAGAGAATTAGCACAAAACAAAAGCTTATTTCAACGAAAGGTTTGTGCTTTCTGTTGGTACTAAAATCGGCTGTTCTTATTCAGTTCTTTAAGATCCAATTTATATCACAACCTCTAATAGCTTGAAGGTGGCACGCCTGGTTCAGATTTCCTTGAAGTCCATTTGAAATTAGTCTTAGTTTTATATTCTGAATACAAACTCATTAATAATCCAGTTCCTTTAAGAAAGAAAGTATGTTAATTTTCATAAAATCTTACTGCCTAAGTGTTTACTGCTTGCAAAATAATTCTACAATCAAATATTAAACCTTCCCTTTAATGGTAGCCAAAGTGTAACAAAAAAATAATTTAAAAAACCTAAATCAAAAAATGTAAGCATGAAATATAAGCTATGATAACCATTCTGAAACTGGGTTCTGAAGGATACTGTACTTTTTGAAGTTCTGTTTGGGGCAGGAGGAAGTTCCACCTAGAGTTTCATTAAGAGGTTTTGGATGAAAATAAAACTTTGTAAATATTTACTCTGAAGATGAATTTTATGGTTATTTTCCATGTGTGATTTCTGTAAGTGAGCAGAATTCTGTTTTGAATTTCTAGCACTCAGTTTAGACAGGAAAACTCAATTAGTGTTGCAATAGCTGCTTTTTTTAATTGCTAGATGCCCAACTAGAGCATTGTGGGATAAGAACTTGCCCTGGAAATGCTTCCACGAAGTCACTCGTGAAACTCTCACTTCCAACTGATTTAACTTCCAGCATGCCTGCACAGCAGCATTTGCCTTCCTCCAAACTAGTTCTCCAAATATCAGGGGAGAGTCTTCCCATGAGACAGAGAAGCCCCAATCTGTCATTCTCCAGATCTGCCCATCATTTATTAGATCTACTTTAATCCAGCACATTTCAAGAACAAATTTTCAGGTTTTTTTCTAAAACACAATGTACAAAATAGGAGGGAAAGGGAGGAAGGGACAAAACAGGTCAAGGCACCAATTCTCAAAGATGATTGATAGATATAATTTGTTTAGATGTCTAGCAATCAAGGGCCAGTAGATTGGGCCAAATTAATTGCCTGTCTCAACTTTTCTTCTGGTCTGCAGCTTAGACATACATTAAGAAATAATACCATTGTATGGATGAAATAGGAATTAGGTGATACTTACATTGATGCATCTACATCCTTTTAAAATAACCATTGATTTAACCTCTAATTGCTGCAGTAGGAATAAAGGTATAAAGGCAAGACAAATCAGATTTTTGCATCTTTTCAACCACATTAATCTCTGAATGACCCCTTGACAAAGAGGCAAAAAGAAGCTCCAAAGCACTGAACTGTTTTCACATCAACTGAACTTTCTTTTTCTCTTTCTTTATCATCATCATCATCAATTTCCAATGAAAAGGTACATTTCCCTTGCAGGCTGGTAGAGGAGGGGCACAGGAGAGTGTATTATTTTTATAAGGGGCGTAGAAAAAGCTTTGATTTTGCAGTTTACCATGTTGAGGCCTCGAAGTGCTCACTGTCGGAGGGTACTGATTACCCAGCTCCATTCATCAAAGTGTCAGTTTTCTGACAGCCGCTAATAAATATACTGCCAGAACCCCTCACACCTGGCAGCCATGGCACACTGCAACATGCAGCTAACCTAATTTGCTAATTGCTGCTTTCCCCATTAATTTTAGTCCTGTCTTGTTTGGTGTTGACATGGAGAAAAAGAAAGAAATTGGGGAGTGGGAAGCATAAAAATATGTCTGGGATTCTCTCTCTCTCTCTCCCCCTCTCTTGCTCTTTTTGTTCTTTACAATTTTAAAACTTCCATTTAAAAATAACTTCACACTCCTGCACCCAATCTAGTTTTTAGAACCAAAGTTTGGACTTGAATCATCATGTTCAGGCTGCTTAATTCCTTCCCACCAAGTAACCTGAATCTGCTCATGTAACATGATTAACAGAAAGAGCTTTTAAACAAAGAGGGCATCACTCACAGACATGATAAACCCAAGTTCTCACCATCATTTTTAATAACTACACATCGTGTTGATGTAACATTCAGCAAGATGTTGTCTCTTGTAAATGAAGGTGTACTTCAGTTTAGCCAGTTCCAACTTAAAACACGGACTGTGGGATGGAGCCATCAAGAGGACTGGGAGTGACCATGTTTTTCATTCCTTATTTATCTCTTTCCATGCAAGATACCATGCTCACATTCACTGACCAAAATATATTCTCTCAAATGTCTTTCAGAACTGGTTTTGGCTGCAGTGAAATCTACCTGTTGACAGTTTGGAAGATTTCCTTTGTAGAAGCAATTAACATATTCCATTCTACCCCTTCACCTCCCACAATATTGCATGCACAACAGCCCTCATCAATCAGTGCCAATTTGAAGTAGCAATCCTATCATTTTGCTATATGTCACCATACTATAACTTGGCTGAAGGCTACATTAAACATGATTAAATTACAAATAATGACAACTCTATTTCTTAGAGTGCTTATTTCACTGCTAGCCCCTTCCAAGTGATCTATTTGGAGCACCTCCCTGTCAACATTTTCACATTTAAAGGAACTTTCTTTCTCTCCTATTTAAATCTCACCTGTGCATAGGTAGTAACTGTGTGTAACCCAGATTTCTGTTTTTAATAAATCATTACTACATTAGCTTTCTTGCTTTGAATACATGGCAGCTTGCACATGTTGAGTCAGCTTGAAACTGCTACCAATCTAGATAAAGACCATAGCAGCTGGTCTTCCTTAATATTTTGACTCTTGACACAAAGGGTAGTTGCTCCATCAGCTTCTCTTCTGAAGGCCACTGAGTCTTCCAAATGGAAGCATACCAAAGTGATCACAGCTCCTCAGCAGCCTTGTGGTAAGTGCCTTTTGTTCAAAGCTCAGAGCTGTTAATTAAAGACTGGTGATTAATGATTAAGCTCATTGTGGTTTCTAACTCAGACTCAAATACTCTACAGTTGCTGACTTTGCTCAAGACTTCAGGGTTGAGTTCTGCTGCACACACAACTATTTATATATAAGTCCATCAAAACTGTTTAAAAGAAAAAGAAAAGAAAAGGTGTCCATTTGTGAAGAGCAAAGAGAAAAATTATTCTGGACCTGAAAATATAGAGGTCATCTTTTCAAAGTAACAAAATGTCCAGCTGTCATAAGCCTATCTAAATCAAGGCTCATTATTATTTACAAACCATTTACACACCAGATCTTCTAATGGTGATAATTAAATTGTCAAGGGAGGGAAAATAGTATAACTCTGCTTAAATCTTTTAAAGAGAGCAGTGAGAAATTAATGGGCCAGACCAAGCCATTTTGCTGTTTCATGACAAATTAGTTCTTTAGGCCAAGACATTTGGTGACAGTGGAGGCCACCTTAAATGGTTTTAAGTGCCAGTAGTAGAGCGATGATGTGTCCCACAGTTTTATGGAATCCAGATTTTTGTTTTTATTTTTCCGGTTCTCAAGAGAATGCATGGTTGGTTTCTTAGGATTTTTTTTTAATTTCACTTACTTTTTCAAGCTGTATTAAGTTTGCTTCAGGGTTTATATTACACTATTATATACACTATACACTAATATATATTACTCCATTTTATTTCCAGCATCTTATCCTCCATTTTATTTCCAGCGTTTTAGTACCAGCTTGGAACTGGACCTGATTTTTCTTTCAACAATTTCACACTTCCAAATGTCTAGAAACTGCATTGATTATAAATCTGAAATTTGGTATCATTGAAAAAGTTAATCCTTAATCTACTACAGGTAGTCCTCAACCAGTTGTTTAGCAACCAATCAAAGTTATGGCTTCCCCAAAAATCGGACTTATGACTCCATTCTGAAGGTCCAACAGCTGGATCCTCCCCCCAATAGTTATGTAATTGCATTTTGTGCACCTAGCAACTGGTCTATATTTATGGCTCTATTTGCAGCATCCTGCAGTCATGTGACTGCAATTTATGACTTCTGGTTTCTGACAGAAATACCTCATAACAAACAATAGTTTGCTTGAAAACCGCAGCGTTTGCTTAATGAATGCTGCAAAAAAAAGTTATAAAATCAGGTCAGTTACATGGGTGACCTGCTTTACCAGCATCATAACATATGACTCTAATTGGCAGGCTCAATAATTGTAATAAGTCAAGGATTAGCTTTACATATAACATTGATTATAATAATAGCCATGCTGCTAGAGATCTTGGGAGTTAATTCAACATATTTGGAGGCACCCTGTTAAGAAAGGTTGTGTGTGTGTGTGTGTGTGTGTGTGTGTGTGTGTGTGTGTGTGTATGTGTGTGTATACTTTGAACACTTTGAAACCCAAGCTCTAGAAAAATCGGATCACAAACCCAAACTCTGGCTCAGATACATAGATGACACCTTCATAATCTGGCCACATGGGAAAGAAAAACTGGACAACTTCCTCACACACCTCAACAGCCTACACCCCAAAATACAGTTCACCATGGAAACAGAAGCTAACAACCAACTTCCCTTCCTGGATGTCTTAGTCTACAAGAAATCCAATGGCTCCCTAGGACACACCATCTACCAGAAGAAAACACACACAAACCGCTATCTGCACGCTCTCTCACACCACCACCCAGCACAGATCAACTCTGTAGCCAAGACACTCATCTCCAGAACAAAACGCTTAGCTGACGAACAACACCTAAAACCCGAACTACACACTCTCACCAATGTACTAACATCCAATGGATTCCAAGAAATAAGATTACAAACCTAATCCAAAAAGAAACCCCCACTAAAATCCAAGACAAGAACAAGAAAATGGCAAAGCCCTCCTCCCATACATAAAAGGCACCACAGACAGAATCAGTAAGATCCTCCATAAACACAACATCAAAACAGCATTCTGCACAAACAGAAAAATATCCACCATCCTTAGAAACCCCAAAGATAAAATTGAATTAGAAAATCAAGGAGTATACGAAATCCCATGCACCACTTGTCCCACCACATACATCGGACAAACCAACAGAAGAATAAGTGCACGCATTGAAGAACATAAGAACTCAGTCAAAAAAGAGGAACCAACATCTTCCCTGGTCCAACACCTTAAAGACACAGGACATGAAATTGACTTTAAAAATACCAGAACCATTGCCAAAAGTGAACATTTTAATAACAGAATAATCAGAGAAGCCATCGAGATAGAAAAACGCCCACACAGCATGAACAAGCGAGATGATACCTCCCGCCTACCAGCCATTTGGAAACCCGCCCTTATTGACAAACGACTCCCTAACACAAAAAATGATACCAGACCCACACTCACAAAAACCACACAGGATGTCACCACCACACATCCACGCAAAAAACAAACCCAAAGCCACACCGATGATGAGGCACGACCACAAACCAGAAGCCAGACCACAGCTGCATCATTGGCCACTTTAAACCCCTCCAATCCATACATGAAGCAAACTGACACCCTCCATGAAGATGAGGCACGACCACGAACGCGAAGCCAAAAATAGCAAGGCAGCCCAAAATCTTAAACCCCCCTGCAACTCAGACTAACCTGAGCACAACCAAACAGAACACTCCCCCAGCCAATCAGAGCACAGCCAACCCCCCAGCCAATCAGAGCACAGCCAAGCCCCTAACCAATCAGAACACACCTCCACCCAATCAGAACACAGCCAAGCTCCCACCCAATCAGTTCATACCCCCACTGGCAGTTAAAAGGAAGAAACAGCTAAGACCACACATTGCTGCTCAAAGCACGAAGCTGAAAACACCAGCCTGAAGATGACGAATGGGACTTCGTCGAAACGTCGCCAAGACACTTCCAATTTTATGCGGGAGAAAACCCGAACAACCAAAGACCTACATACAAACACCCGCGAAAACCTTAGAAAACATATATATATGCATACATACATACATACATACACACATACATACATACATACATTTTTTTAGATTGCTAACAAAGAATAAAGGGAGAACTGGAATAGCTATTTTGAGTTTCTTAATTCTCTTCGGCCAGACTTACCCTTCTGAGATTCGAACCTGGGCTGTGTGCATGTTAGGCAGCTGTATTAACCTCTAGGCCACAGACTCTTTCTCACTTTGTCAGCTGTATCAGGGAGGGAAGAGACAGGGGGAGGAGATTTATCTTGAGTGTTTCTTGATGAACCCTGTCGGTCCAAAATATGGGACAAAGAAATCTTCTTTCTTTTTCTTTTTTCTTTTGCCTGTATCAGCTCAATCCAGAGCCATCCACAGGCAGCAGTCGCCAACTGTGACGTTATTTATATATATGTCTTTTAAAATACTAAAAATGTGAATCCTGGGCATTATGCTAACAGATAAAAGAAAAAACGAACACCAGGATATAATAAACCAGCCTGTTTAATATAAACAAGCCTGTGGTTAAAAAGAGTTACTAAGCTTTCGTCCAGCCAAAAAACTGCCGGTGTCATCAGAGTTAGAATAGCAGGATATTGGGAAGGCAGCTTATATAGCCTCCTGCCTCTGCGCTACATTATAATAGCAACCACCTGGTAGCACATAAAATCAGCTGCATCCAGACGCTTTTAAACGGGTTAATTCCCATTGTAGCACGGGCAGAGCTAAAGCCGAGGAGAAAAAACATCTCCATCACATCTTCATGTGCAATGTCTATCCCATGGGGTTTGTGAGACGGTATAGTAGACCACATCGAAATCATAGAGACACACGCTCCAATGTGACAGCAATGCCAGCCACACGAACAAGCCTCCTTTACATTCATGATGTCTCTAAGGCCACAGGACAGCTGTTGGCCCCCCACAATGTGAGTGTTGCCCGAGCACACCCTTAGGTCCAAGGTCATGCATCCAAAAGAACTGCTCCCCAACGGTCAAAGAATATCTGTGGTTTATAGAATTAATTGCAAGGACTGTGCAAGCAATTATGTTGGGGAAACCACTAAAAGACTGAGGACCAGGGTTTATGAGCATGAACTAGCTATTAGAAGGCAGGAGCAACATTCACAAGTGTGGGCCCATATGTCCAGCTCTGGCCACACTTTCGATCTAGCTAATGCAGAAGTTATAACTCATCAGACTACCAAGGGTGGCTGCCTACTTAAGGAAGCCTGGCACTCTAATGAAAATTCCATCAACCGGCATATAGACCTTGTGCCGGCCTACCAGACACTTAGGAGATGGGAACAACAGCACCAAAGCCTACTGAGAAGACATTTAACTCTTTCTTGGCAGGATTGGGGTGGTAGAATGATGGATGAGACAGGCACGATCTCCAAGGAAGAAGATGACAGTGTTTTACATAATTGGGACGATGGCTCTATAGATGGGATGACCACGAATCACATGGACTGAGATGATGGACCAAATGGCCTTAAGCCAGGGATGGAAGCGCTGAGGCAATCTGGAAGGAGGGGGAGGGAGGGGGAAGACAGAGAGGGTTGCAGGACTGGGGTGGAGGAATTACGACAACGACCTTGGGGGTGGGGGAGGATAATGGCCCTGGGAGGGAGGGGGACTGGGCACAGAGACGGATTGACAGCTGCCCTCCAAGTGCTTGCACACGCTCAAAATGAGCACTTGAGGATCGTAAAACAACCAGTGGAGTCAAAGACAGTTTGCTTAATGTGGAACAACTCGGTGTGATAAGGATTAACAAAATCAACAGGCTGATGACGCGCTCAAGGAGCCAGGCACAGAGACAGGAGGCTATATGAGCTGCTTTCCCAATCTCCTGCTATTCGAACTCTGATGACGCCGGCAGTTTTTTGGCCGGACGAAAGCTTAGTAACTCTTTTTAACCACAGGCTTGTTTATGTCAAACAGGCTGGTTTATTATATCCTGGTGTTCATTTTTTCTTTTTTTCTTTTATATATTTATATATATATATATATATATATATATATATATATATATATATATATATATATATATATATATATATGTATAGCCATATAATATGCTCCAAAAAGCCCCATGCCTCACCTATATAGTTGATAATTTTGTAAGGAATTGTGAGAGCATCAAGATCCATTCTTCAGACAACCTATCAGCTCATAACAAAAGGAAGGATTTCATGTCTCCCATAAAAGTAAGAATTATTTAAGGAAGAATTACAATAATTATTTACAAGAGTACCAATAAAGGAACATATTTGAAAGCAAACCCCACTCCTTACTAGCACTGATGATGTTACCTAGTTTGGGAAATGAAACATCTGCAAGAAAGTAACCAAACTCAGAGAACATCAAGGACCCCTAATTACTTACAATAATAATCTTATTGTGGGGATGGGCAATCCATGGTCCAGCTCTTTATCTTCCTGACTCCTAGAAATATAAAAACTAGAGTGTGATGTTGAACTTCAACTAAGGAAATCCGAGTTCGAGTTCCCATTTAGAGCATGTTGTGATTTTGGCGCTCCACTTGCCTCCCAGGATTGTTCTAGGGATAAAGTGAGGAGATATGTACTCATGTACAGTATGTTACCTTGAGCTCTCAAAAAAAATGTGTGCCATAGAGGAAATAAAATAAGGAACCATTTAAAAGAGTACAGTAGTAAACAGCAGGAATCAAAATAATGAAGCTAGTGACAGCTAGCAGTGATTGCATAAATGTGACTTTGACATATGTACAAAAAGGACAGAACTTCAATTCTTCTGCTGTGTCTGCCATTTTGCCTGTTTTAACCTTCTGCAGACATAGCTACTAGTAAGTTACCCTCTTAAACCTCTGATGGGCTTAATACATCTATTTTTTTCTATTTAAAATTCCCCCTGCAAAAGAATAACAGACTCAAAAAAAAAACTTTGCCAGTTGTTTAGTTGTTTAGTTTTTCACTCAACTTGGTAATTCCCCTATAACCCAGTTAAGGATGATGTTTGAAGAGAGCCAAGACCTAGTTTGTAATTCTCAGGTTTTCAATTTTCAGAATTACTTATGTTCTTCCAAAGCAATCATCACCATACTGTTTTTCCTCTCTTAAAGCCCTTGTGTTTGGGTGACCTGCAATTTTACCCCGGATTCAATCTTAAAATATACAAATGAATTAAAATCCTGATGAACTGATGCTGAGTTTGTTTCCTAATATATCAGGGATAAGGATGAAGGGTTTCTGAATCAGAATATCTGCCATCAATGTAGATCTTACCACAGGGTAACACTTGACAGAGGCTCATTTTGAAAGAAGCTGCCATTTTAATTTGCCACAAAACCACAGAATATGAACTCTTCAAGAGAATTATGGGAAATTTAAGCCATATTACACATCCTTACTTAAGTCTGTCAAGATACATCAAACTAGGAGAGCTTTTGCCAAGGGGTCCCTCAAAGTTGAATCCTGTGAAAGGGTATAGATTATTTTTTCCCATGAAAACAGCCTTTTTTCTTAATTATTTTCCCCTGGAAGCCAATACAGTAATTATTATTACAGTAATTCTAAACAAACTATTATGTTCATTTTTTATTGGACAGTAAATCACTCATTTATTTTCTCCTGTGGACTCTTCAAGGGCAAACCTGGAAAAATTGGTGGAGAGTTTCATAAACAAGATGGCAACACTAACCTTTCTCAAATAAAGCTGTTTCCAGAATGCTAAGCTTTTAAGAAATAGATAGGGATGTGTGCAAATGAAACAATAATCTCCCAGATACGTATTAACAATAAAGCAGAAAGGAAAATAATGTATAATAAAACATTACCTCCAGGAAACAAAAATCAGAAAAGTTATTAAGAGTCTGTCAGAGGTTCTGTAGTTCTCCATTCTACTAACCTAGAGTTTTGTTAGTAATAAAAGCAGCTTTTTAATGTTTCCCCCTCTCAAATGCATAATTTAGTATTCCCAAGAAAAAAGGGGGGGGCAGCACAACATTTTCATAAAGGACTATGAAGTTGTCCAATTTTCCAGACCTGCAGAATGACAGCCTCTGAGTGCTATATAGTAGAAGTCTGTTTATGCATTATGAATACATACAGACTTTGCAATTCAAAGTGACAGAATTTGGCTTTTGCATTGCCTGGCATTACTAGATTATATTGCAGCAACTACAGAATTGCTAGAGACTGAGCAAGGATGCCTTGGGACATATAGTGGAAAAATCACCTGCCTGAAACCTAATGGCCTTAGCCCAAGACATGCTGTGCCAGCTAATAAATATTTTGGAGAAGGTTATGATGTCTCCTGTTGCCCTAGCTTGAAATCACAAACAAAAAAAAAGTTATGCTGCTATTGCAGTCAGTGTGTGTGTGTGTACTGGAAAGGGGGGGTTGTCATCTAATACATAAACAAAGCAACAGAAAGAAAGATACTAAATGTAGAAATAAGTAAGGGAAGAGAAACTGTTCTCAAAATGCCAAGATGATCTATTTCTTCTCAGTGATTTATTTTTGTCCAGTATTCTTTGGAACAAAGATCCCTTATTCGGAAGCAATTTGCTGTTCTTATAAGCTACCTATGAAAGTGAATCCCCATGGCTTTCTCATTTAGTGAACCAATAACTTGTCCATAAGAGTAAACAGCTCCTGAAAAAGAGGTTTTTGTTCCAAAATGCATGGATAAATACCCATCTTTGTGTAATATCAAACTGTATTATGCTTTGCCAGTGTTGCAGAACTACAGAACTCCGCCATAACTTGCCTTTAATATGTGGATAGAGATGAGAAGAACACCATGTGGGCTCTTTCTTAACTTTCCAAATCAATGTGGAATTGCATAAAAGTTTTTTGTAACAGCTAAATATCTAAGAGAGCAAAAATTCAGATTCAGGCAATTCTGTCTCAAAACCTCTCTCAGTTAGGTATGTATGCCACAAGTTAACCTTGGGCCAGCTTCAAATACATGCTATATTAAATTGTTGAACGGTCACTATTCTTTTAAAAAATGACTTGTATTTTTTTTAAAAAATGAAGTAAATGGATTAGAAATAAATTTGGGGAGTGGGTGCTGCAACAATTTGCAATATTGCTCAATATCTATGCCTTACTATGTTTTGATAGCAGACTAAACACCATTTCCTAATATCTCAATATTAATAAGATGATATTTACAATATGATATTACATTAAAATAAAAAAGGAGGGGGAAAGGCCTACAAAGTTACATCATCTAAAAACTTACAAAAATTTTAATAAAATTGCACAAAAGCCCCTTTATCACTTTGTGGGGAAAATGTTTAAAATTTTGATAAATAACATATATAGTATTGTATTTCATATAACTTATTCATGCAAATAATATGCAGCTTTATCCTACCAGTAATATAGTTCTTGATGTCTTCATAGATTACAGATAGTGAAAGAGCTAAAAAGAACATATTTACTGTATCCTTTACATATAATCAGCAATTAAAGTAATGTTAACAATCCTGTAGATTTCAGACAATGGCAAATAATATTCCTTAAACTTATTTTCAGTAGAAAGCAACTGGAACATACTAAACATTCTTTGAGTTGTCCAGTATTCACAAACCAATGGTTTGATTGTATTGTAATTAAGATCAAAAGCAACTAAGTTTATAGTATTTAAAATAAATTTCCACTGATAATGATTTGTGTATGTGTATACACATACACATTAGCACTAAGTGCAGCTGTTTGAACTGAGTCTTGAAAACCAGAATACTAAAGCTCATTCAAATTTCAGTGGAATCAGGACAGCAGTTTTCAAATAAAGCTCAGAGAAGAACTGAACTGTAAGTTTCTTTTTCCAGCATGCATTAAATAAGAGAAATAAGGAAAATTTAAAGAGCTAGTAAATCTCTTTAAAGCATAATCAGCCTGGGCAATTCATGTTAATTACTTTTACCTTATCCTAAATACTTCCTAAATGAAATCTATATATCTGTCTGCAATCTCTTTTATTGTGTTTAATTTGAATTTGCTTGCTGAGAAAGCATCGTATCAAATGGCTGGGTAGGGAACAGGATGCAATCGAATTCCTAAGTAAGCCACAATTATTACTGACAACAATTTACTTTTATTTGATTTATACCAACTGATTGAATAACTAGATAAGCTATCAAATTTATCATATTAGTGAAAGAAATTAGGAATGAATGATGCACAATTGTCAGGACAGAAACTTCTCCTAATTTCAAAAGTTTAATTTTAATTTTAATGAAAGAAGCACAATTAGTAAATATATAGTACCATATTAACCATGGTCACCTCAAATACTATAAAACATTATCTCATCAAATCTTAATGAGAATTTGGGCAATACAGCTTGCAATTCTTTTTTTAAAAAAACACTGATTTATATCTAGAATCAGTATAGACTTTCTAATAACAAACAGAAAATTTAGTATTACATTACTTATTTTGTTTTACTAAAAGTTAGTTCCTTGGCATCATTGCCTGGTACATTATAATAAAAAGAAGTTTCAGAAACATAAAATTTGTTGAGGTCAACTTTAGCAGAGCTCTATATTTCTCAGGAAATGGGTAGGATGCATAGAGATTAACAATTTTTACTTTATTTCTCTACAGATTTAATTTAATCAATTATTGTTGTTATTTTTGTTTTGTTATCTGCAGTAATAAGACTTCACATAAATGCATTTGTGCTGTCCTTTAGCAAAGTCACTGATGTAATGAAGTTTCTCTTAATATGAAAAAATATGTTATCTGCTCAGTAAAGAATCATTGTCATTGTATACAGATATAATTGGAGACCATTTAGCATGATTGTCAAATAGAACTATGAGCTTTCAAGGAATGTGGTCTGAAAAGCACTTTAATCAAGGAATGAGATACCAGGAAATAATCTAGATAGAAATGACTTTTGTGTACAGAAGAAAAAAAAGTACATTCATAATAGATAAGGATTAGTAGAGCATCAGTTATCCACTACATTAAATTCATGCATGTAGTCCAGCAAAATAGACAATCTTTCCATCTTTTTTTTCTTCCTGGCAAACTGGAAATTATGTTCTAGAAAAGATCCCAGAAAGTTACAGTATATCATAGAGAATATGGCATATTCCTTACTCAAAGATTTCCTGGATCTCAGTGGTGGATTTTTATGGAAATGCATCTATTGTACTCAAATGACAACTTGCTATTATTAAACTTCAGTCTTAAAATTAAAGACCATTTCAAGCCTTTAACATTTTCATATGCATAGTCTTATATTACTATTTTGGAGATGTATACCAGATATAATCTTCAAAAGACTATTGAAGGTGATAAGTGTATAAAAATTAGTCCTGCAAAGTTCACGTCATCCCCCAAATACATACAAGTGCCTAGGATAGCTGAAAAAAATCCAGGGAATTGCATTACAATCCATTTTGCAGTGGATGACTGCCTTGGTCCTATCCAAAGATATATAGGTAGGATCAAGCCCTAATATGTGACAATTTCAGACCCTAAGGAAAGAGGCAATCAAGCCTTTAGGAAAGCATCATTTCAGGACTGACATTTTCCAGATTTTTGATAGAAAATCCACCATGTCATTGATGCAGCCTGAGGCATGCAGATGTATTAAGCTCTGTCTGCAGTCCCTCTGCTTAAGAACTGTCAAGAAGCTCCATCCAAGTGATTATTCATAGAGCTGTTTGGATGGACTGCTGTGTACTTGGAATGTTCAGCCTAATCTTTCTGCAAAGTGGATTTATCAATGAATGACCTTGTATTACCTTGTTTCTAGACAAATAAAAAGTGTGTCTGAAACAGGAACATGGCAGAATCTTTTCAGTTCAAATGTTAATATGAATTAAGCCAATTAGCTTAGTTTCTGAACCCAAATGTTACACAGAATGCAGATATCCCTTAGTATTTACATGTCTTTATAGTTTGAGATATAGTGGACTGAAGCCTACAAAATTACTTTTGGAAGAGGTTTTATCAATTTAAAATGCATCATATTTTGAGAATAGACTCACAACAATGTGAAAGTAGCATACTAAAATGTATCACACTGTGTTATGTATGTTATGCTAAATTATGCACATTTGGAAAAATGGGCACAAAAATACAATAAATTTTAATGCAGACTTTTTTAAAATACGCAAATGTAGAAACCAAATGGAACAATCCTATAAACATACAGGAAATTAAATAATGCATAATAGCTTTATTCATTCCTTGCCTAGGATTTTATTTTATTTACCTGAATTTAAAAGATTAATATTTTGCTTTCATATTAAAATTTCTTCAGCATTTTCCAATTCATAAACATCATCAATGGGAGGGGGGAAGATGAAGAACAAATTAATATTAGCAAAACCAGAAGTTGCATCTTAAACACTCCCATCCGATCAAAGCAACTAAAATCATTTAGAGCAGGAGTGGGGAACTATGGATCTTTTATGACCTGTGGACTTCCAGGAATTCTGATAGTTGAAGTCCACAAGTCATAAAGAGGCCATAGTTCCCCACCAATGATTTAGAGAATAAAATAACCAGCCAGCTTCCAAAACAATTATTATAAAGGTTGATACTTGTTGAACTTGTTTAGGAAGACCATTTCACAAAAAGAGTTTCAGTCTCTCAAAGGGCAATGGCATTAAATACAGTCACTTGTCACTTTGGCTATCATATACCTGTGAATTATTGCATGGAATATTCAGAGAACGTAAGTGGCTGTCCCCAAATATCTCTTGTATCCCTATTTGCTTCCTCAACTTTTAACTCAATATATAAAGATTCCATTGAAAATATAAATTAAATCCTTATTCTCTTAATAATGGTCTCAAACACTTTTTATTTACTTAAAAACAAAATTTGAATCGGCCCTGCAAGTTACTCTTGATACCCATCACTGAAACTCTCTTTTCTCCAGCAAGAATATTTAAAATACATTAACTTCAGATATATTTATCTGAATAAATCTGAATAAAACCCTAAGCCAGAGTTAGACAAATAAGTAATTCCTTTATGAAAAGTCAGTTTTTCAATCTCAGATTACACTACTGACTCTAAAATCTTTGCAGTCATTGTTACAATTGCAACCCAGAATATTAAGTCAATCAAAGTTACTTCTCTCAAACTAAAGTCTATGGAGCTGCAAGTGAAAACATCGGAATTAAGCAAAGAGATGGACAGTTCTCTTCCAAAACCTGTTCTCAGTAAAAGCTTTGTTCTAGTCAGTCTCAGAGCATCAAGAAGACATTTCTGCCTATCTATCTGTGTTACTGGGATGAGCAGCTTTTTTTTTTTCTATATCAAGATCTATTCCTATTGGGACTGCATCATATGCCAATGAGAATTGGACTGATTCAAGCTGTAGCATTCTTTCTTTTGGAGAATATTTCCTATTCTTTTCTTTCTTTCTTTCTTTCTTTCTTTCTTTCTTTCTTTCTTTCTCTTTGACATTCCCTTTTCTCTCTGATGTTGTTCTCATCCAGCAGGATGAGATCCTGAATGAGAAATTCAGGTTTCTCAGGCAAAGGAAAGTCATTATTATCTGCAAAAGATGTTGACATTAACCTGAGGATCACAGATTACTCACAACCAAAGCACATACAGACATGGACCATTTTTCTGACTTAGCACAACACTCTGAACCACAAAAAAAATGAACTAATATTAAAGTTTAGTATGTTGCATAAATTGCATCTGATCTCTTGCTATCTTGATTAAATGTATATTGAGAAATCATCACATTGGAACATTAAAAGATATAAAGGAAATTAGAACAGCATGAATAGGAAAAACAAAGTTAAATAAGAGTATGTTTCAGTCAAATACACCATCAGAATGCTAACCTCATAGAAAGATTATTTCTGGATTCTGACCCTCTAAATTCAGTTGACTATCTCTGGCCTTCTGCTCTTGTTCTGAGTCAGCTCTAAGATATACCTCCAAGTTCAACTTATCAGATTCAAGATGAAATTTGTATTGCATTTTCTCTTGCAAATCATATTCAGCATTTTAGATTTTATTCCAATTCTATTAAGAACAAAATCTATTTATATATTTCATATTCCCAAGCAGCCACATTAGTATTGATATTGCTGCAGATTCTATCAACACAAACCTGTCTGTCTAATGTTACATCAATACTAATAGAACTTTTCATGTTGGCGATTGCACGGTGAGAATTTGCAGAGACTATTGTGTGTACAGCATAAATATGTATGTACACATATTTACCAATGTACGTACATGCATACAGAGATAGTCAGACCTCACTAATCAGAATCAGATTGCAAACTTCATTGCTTGTAGTTAAAAAAAATATCTATTTTATTAACATTTCAATAGTTCATACATGCTGGGAAAGTGATTATCCTTTACATCTTCAGGACACACAGATATACCACAAATGCATTAACAATCCACTTTAAATATTCTCCCTATTTTGTCATATGTATACCTTGTAGTCTTTATCATGTATTCAAACTCTCATCTTTTTTTCTCTTTTATGTCTTTCTCATTGTCTCCCTACATTCTATATATATTGCTCTACTCTGTACCTGTTTTCCTTGTCTTCCATTCTTTCCTTATTTTTTTAAATGTGTTTCACTTGAAAATCTCTACATTGTGGTGTGTGCTGCTGATTTTACATTTGCTGTGAGATGAACTTCACATCTGTGAATGGATGACAGGAAAGATTAATAACCTCATGTTCTCCCTTCTCCTTCACTGTGAGCTTATCTAATGAATGAACAAATAAATAAACAAACCCGGGGTCAGTCTTTGAAAGAAAACATTTTACTGGATCTATTTTTTTTTTAAGGAAAGAGGCTTTTTTAAAAAAATTAAAACATTCCAACAATTTCTAGTTTACATAGTTGGCATTTTTCCCTCCAACTTTTTATGGAATAAAAAGAAGAAAATGCAACAATACACAACTGGATTAATTGTCCTACTCAGCCAATTCACATAAACACATACACATATTCCAGAAAATTTACATGAAGACAGTTAAATCAGGATTAGATTATATAATATGCATCTACTAATAAATTCCCTTCTACTGCACATTATATTAAACAAGTAATATAGCTTATTTTATATCAACAGCAATATATACAGCTACAGTAGTGCCTCTGTTTGAAGCTTAAATTTCATTAGGAAGAGATTTACACCAGAAGAAAAATTCAAAACACTTCAAAAGCAATAGCTATTCTGCAGCAACCTTCTGCCCCAGAGAGGAATTTCGGGGAGGGGGGAGGAGGTTTTTTTAAAAAAGTGAAGGTTATAGTTGTCACCACGTGATTAAAGCCCCATTCCATTTTTTAACATGTGTGGGGCTTTGACTGCACCACTAAAATTTCCATCTAGAGTTTTTTGACTCCCATCTAGAGAGTCCCTAGAGAAGAGTTCTTCTTTGTTATCAAAGCTATTAGCAGATATTTTGAATTTTTATAGAACCTTTGAACATTAAGCAACTTTCTCAATCTATTGAATTATAATCCAACAATCACCAACCAACATAATCAGCACCCATAATATGGGCATACTGTGGTGATATCCTCTTGGAAGAGTGAAATATGTATGTCCTAAGAGATCCTTACTATAAATCTGTCTGGGAACTTTAGCAAAAGTTCAGAAAAATTATGGTGCTTTGGGGCCATTTTCTTTCATAGAGATTGAAGAAAACAGTAACAAGATTTTGATGTGATCATGGTGTCTCCCTGCCAGGTAAGTATTGAATTTGGTTTGCCTACATTATAACACTGGCAGTATTTCCAAATTACACATGTTTTAATGGCATAATATGCCCAAATGCTTTGGCGACTTCAAAGATACCTGAGATGCTTTCCTATTTAGTGAAACCCATAACAGAGGGTTTAAACTCACAATATACCTTTATCAAAAAAAAATCAAACATATTTTTAAAGTGGATGCAACTGGGATATATCATGCATGGACCAAGAACTGGAATTTCTGAATATATTGAAAAATTGTAGAGTATATTGGATGTCTAAAGGATGTGACATCTGATTTTCTCTATTGGGATTGTAAAAAATATGAGAGTTCATTGACCCATATGATATGGTCCTTTGACATCTTTGACATTTTTCTGAAATTGTATTTTAATGTATATAAAATGTATATGTGCATTTCTGAGGAAATTTTTTCAATATTAAAGATATTAATTAGATAACAAAGCTCTGCAATCTGTAATTGGAGGCAGGAATGACTTTGGGAGGCAGGAAGACGAGATGGTAGGGATTGATCAGAAAGAGAGTGTGGGAATGCTCACAGCTGTATAATGGGCAAAGATGAAAACTCAGAAAGGATCTTCCCTAACTTATATCAGACTGTAAAAAAAAGGAACCCCACTCAGACCTATAGTCAGCTCCATAGGCTCACCTCTACAAAACCTAGCCAAATTTCTCGCCAAACAACTACAGCCCTATGCAGAATCCATCACCTCACACGTAAAAAACTCATTCCAGTTTATAGAGATCATAAAGAAACAAAACTTACAGCCCAGCGACCTACTAGTGAGCTTCGATGTCATATCCCTCTTCACCCAAGTGCCTATCAAAGAAGCCTTGACAGCTATTCAAAACAAATATAACCCCCCCAAACACATCTTAGATCTGACCAACCACTGCCTATCCAACACATACTTCATCTATAATGGACAAAAATACAAACAAACAGAAGGAGCACCCATGGGATCACCCCTCTCACCTGTCATTGCCAACCTCTACATGGAACACTTTGAAACCCAAGCTCTAGAAAAATCGGATCACAAACCCAAACTCTGGCTCAGATACGTAGACGACACCTTCATAATCTGGCCACATGGGAAAGAAAAACTGGACAACTTCCTCACACACCTCAACAGCCTACACCCCAAAATACAGTTCACCATGGAAACAGAACTAACAACCAACTTCCCTTCCTGGATGTCTTAGTCTACAAGAAATCCAATGGCTCCCTAGGACACACCATCTACCAGAAGAAAACACACACAAACCGCTATCTGCACGCTCTCTCACACCACCACCCAGCACAGATCAACTCTGTAGCCAAGACACTCATCTCCAGAACAAAACGCTTAGCTGACGAACAACACCTAAAACCCGAACTACACACTCTCACCAATGTACTAACATCCAATGGATTCCATAGAAATAAGATTACAAACCTAATCCAAAAAGAAACCCCCACTAAAATCCAAGACAAAGAACAAGAAAACGGCAAAGCCCTCCTCCCATACATAAAAGGCACCACAGACAGAATCAGTAAGATCCTCCATAAACACAACATCAAAACAGCATTCTGCACAAACAGAAAAATATCCACCATCCTTAGAAACCCCAAAGATAAAATTGAATTAGAAAATCAAGGAGTATACGAAATCCCATGCACCACTTGTCCCACCACATACATCGGACAAACCAACAGAAGAATAAGTGCACGCATTGAAGAACATAAGAACTCAGTCAAAAAAGAGGAACCAACATCTTCCCTGGTCCAACACCTTAAAGCCACAGGACATGAAATTGACTTTAAAAATACCAGAACCATTGCCAAAAGTGAACATTTTAATAACAGAATAATCAGAGAAGCCATCGAGATAGAAAAACGCCCACACAGCATGAACAAGCGAGATGATACCTCCCGCCTACCAGCCATTTGGAAACCCGCCCTCATTGACAAACGACTCCCTAACACAAAAAATGATACCAGACCCACACTCACAAAAACCACACAGGATGTCACCACCAAACATCCACGCAAAAAACAAACCCAAAGCCACACTGACTATGAGGCACGACCACAAACCAGAAGCCAGACCACAGCTGCATCATTAGCCACTTTAAACCCCCCAATCCATACATGAAGCAAACTGACACCCTCCATGAAGAGGAAGCACGACCACGAACACGAAGCCAAGGAATGGCAGGGCAGCCCAAAATCTTGAATCCCTCTGCAACTCAGACTAACCTGAGCACAACCAAACAGACACTCCCCCAGCCAATCCCCCAGCCAATCAGAGCACAGCCAACCCCCCAGCCAATCAGAGCACAGCCAAGCCCCTAACCAATCAGAACACATCTCCACCCAATCAGAACACAGCCAAGCTCCCACCCAATCAGTTCATACCTCCACTGGCAGTTAAAAGGAAGAAACAGCCAAGACCACACACTGCTGCTCGAGGCACGAAGCTGAAAGCACCAGCCTGAAGATGACGAATGGGACTTCGTCGAAACGTCGCCAAGACACTTCCGAATTTCGTACAAGACACTTCCAATTTTACGCGGGAGAAAACCCGAACAACCAAAGACCTACATACAAATACCCGCGAAAACCTCAGAAAACAAATATATATATATATATATATATATATATATATATATATATATATATATATATATATATATCCTTCTCCTTCAGTCAGAATGCAATCACATAGAGCATTTCCTTTTATTTGCTTATCATAAAAGACTAATGATGTCTCCCTGTACTTGTCTCTAGATTGAATAACAGGGCACACTGTTAAACAAAATATCTTTTCTTTAAACGATCTTTAAACTCTTCTTTCTCTTTAAAATATACTTTACAAGGGTTAAAGAAGCAAACTATGATTTTTTAGTTATCTTCACATACTGTACAATTGTTGCAACAATCATTTTAATATGTTTTAGATAGAGAGAGAGATGAGAGATAAATAGATGAGAGTGAAAGTGAGAGAGAGAAATCATAGAATTCTAAAATGTTTTAAGATAATAAACCTATGTAGAGAATCAAATATTTGGACCCTGATACATATTTCTCAATATTGCAATACTTACTCATCTACAACTTCCATTAAAACCCTACAAGGTCTACTGATCATCCAATGTTTCATATTCAGATGCAAGCAATAATATTTTCCCCCAGAAATTATATCAGGGTTCATAAAATTATTTCTTTTTCCTTTTTCAAATATGAAACTATAAAAGAATATTCCTAGTAAATAATAGATGAGTAATTAAATTTATTTGTAAACAGTATCAAAGTTCAGAAAGGGGTGCAGCAAACTAATATGCATAAAGAATCTGCCTACAAAATTAGCAGAAGCCGAAATTCCTATTATAAGGATTGAATCCATACTCATAATCACACATAAGCAGATACACATACATTTTGGAGATTGTATCTTGCAAATCTGAATTGAAAATGCTTTTTATGGAACAAACACTCAATGCCTTTGATAATGCTACTGGCGAGACTTTCCAAATAGATATTTAATTTAGATTGAACAAGACACTTGCTGTGGTAAATAAATAGCAGTTTATTAATGAAAACTCTCTTTCAAGATGCTTAATGACCATTGAATTTGGTATTTCTATTAATCTGAGACAGTATTTAATAATCAATTAGCTTTTGTTTATCATGCAATAATGGTCTTATTAAATGGAAATTAAATGCCTATTAGAGAATCTTAACTTAAAGCATCGACATCTTCTGAATGAGGCTACAGTAATTAATTTTCTTGCTACTTAAAAGAGAGTTGAGTTTCATTGTTACAGTATTGTAATGTACATTACAAAACCCATAATCAAGAACTTTGAGCTGCTGAACATAAAAGCAGGAGTCAGAAGTTTCTAAGCCTCCATTAAAATGAGTACTTAGCTTTCTAATTCTAATGTTAAAAATTATTTGACTGGTTTGCGTAATTTTACATTTTTAAATAAAAAAATGATCTTCCAGAGGCTTTATTAGTCCACAAGGAAACAATGCTCAGTGTTTCCTTTTATTAACATCAGAGATATTTTAACAAAGCAATATATAATATTGTTAAACTAGAAAACATTTGAAAATAGGGAAATCCCATAATTTAAATATTGCTTTGAATTTCAAGTTAAATTTATTTTTGAGAAGACATTAGCAAAAACAAAATAAACGAAATTAAACACACCATGAGAATTGTTTATCCATTTTACTATGCTCAATCTAAAGTCAACAACCCAATCTCTATTACAGCCTGATTTCAAACATTGATGGAAAGAAGTATATTCAAGAATAATTCCTTGAAAAAGCAATATTCCTTTAACTGAGTATGCATCTAGTTGCAATCTGATCTTGTTTCTTGCCACATTTCCACAAAATAGCAAAAGGTTCTAGTAAATGTCAAACATCACGTTAAACTTCTATAACAAAAATAATTCTTAGACATTAATAATTTCATACAAGTTCATCATTAAGGAACTAGCATGTTCTTCATACCTAATAACTTAAAGCAGAAGTGCTAAGGAAAAATTTAGCTGCTTAGGAAGGAAATAACAGGAGGCCAAGGATCTTAAATTACCAATAAACATTTCTTAAAGACATTGTTATTCCCCTCCACCTTTCAATGAAATAGCAAGATCCCTCACGTGTGCAGAGTATAACTATAATTATTTCCAAAAAGAAAAAAAATCAAATACAAAATAGGTCTTCAAATGCTCTCACAAACAAGCACACCCAGTGAGAAGTACAATTTTTGGGCTCATTTTAATACATCAGTGATAAAGTCGTTATCTAGCCAAGCTATACAATTTAGATTGGAAATGCATGAAATATGTGTGTGATGTCATAGCTGTATTCACAATAGCAAAAACAGATAACAGTTAGGCTTGGTCCCTGACCATAAAGCAATACATATATAAATGACTGGTTTTTTTACAACAGAAGTTTAATAATGAATAAACATTGCACTGTAATATACTGCCATCATGTTCAACTTGCCAATACATTTTCTGCTGAGCTTTAGCCACAATTTATTTATTTATTTGATCATATATGTTCTTTTGCTTTCCTTAAATGTAGCATCTGATTATATGGTCCCGAGAAAAGAACTAGTAACATTTAAAAGATTATCACCCTCCAACTCAAAATAATTTCTGTATTTATGATAGGCTAGCAAAAGGTAAACAGTACATTGAAGTGTTACTTCAAATAAAATGACCCTCATGCAGGTATCTTAAAAAAACAAGGTTTCTGAGAAAGACCACACAACTTATATTTTCACTAATACAGATCATAATATGGGGAGTGGAGAGTGTTTCCTCCAAAACAAAGCTAAATCATTTCTATGTCAAATACCAAAACATGTCTTCCAAGTGAGATGCAATAATATAACTGCTTGCAACTATGGAATATTTAATAGTACTTAATGAACACTTTCACAATGCTAAATTATATCATTTACTATTGGTTCAGAAAGGTAATATTTTTACTTTCTGTATTATGAAATTATACTTTGGAGCAGCAGAAAAATAGGTTAATCACACTCAATGTACATCAGAAATCATTTTCTTTGCAGTTCCTAACTCAGCTAGATAGCATATTTTATTCTGGAAGAAAATAAAACAATCAGTATAGTCAAATACACAAACCCTTTAATTTACATTTCTATATATCTATATATCTAAACTCCTATTATGTGAGTGGTAAATCTCCTCTCTATATTATATAAATCTCCACAAGTAATCCTTTGATTTAGGTTCATTCCTGATTAATGTGAGCATATTTGTATATATGTAAATATGTATTACTATGCTTTTAACAAATACGGGCAAGAAAGCTAGCAACCAAATTTCCTCAAATAAAATCTTCTATAATTCTAGTGAAAAGGATAATAATTAAACACTCAAATTCTGTCATAACAGCCAGTCAAAACTTCCAGAGATCTAACATGCTCTGCACTTCTTGGCTTTAGAAGGGGGAGGCATCCTTCGAAGAACCAAACATGTTGGTGTTTCAACATTTACAGGATATATAGGAACATTCTCTTGGTCATAACTGACCAGTTTTTAAGGTTTGGAAGCTCTCATTTTAATATTAATAGACCATCTGCTATTGAGATCTAATATTCACCTTAGGAAACGTTTGCTGATTATACTAAAAAGCTGAGTATTCCAAAGGGTCATTTGTCTTCTATTTCTCACTAGTCTTAGTTTAGATGTACTATTTTCATAATTATTGGATTTCAGAGTATTGTATTTCTCTCTCTCTCTCTCTCTCTCTCTCTCTCTCTCTCTCTCTCTCTCTCCCTCTCTCCCTCCCTCCCTTCCCCCGTCTCTCTCCAGCATGAGCCAAAGGCATGTGATGTAGCTCTGTTGCTGAATAAATAGTCATCCAAATCGCTGGTTGGACAACTCTCTGAGAATAATACATTGTCTGCTCTGAATTTTTAAGTCTGGCATTTAGTGCAATAAATTAAAAAACTGAGTAAGAAACTTATGATGGTTGAGAAATAATTAACACTGGTACCTTAACAGCACAACATTATATTCTTCATAGTGTTAGAAGTAAAGTCTTCATCCTGGTTCATCCAAGCCGGGAATAAATAAGCAAACATGGTGACTGCTTTGGGAAGAAGGTTACAGTTTATTGCAGAAAGATGGTCTTCAGGAAAGTGCAGAGGAGAGAAGAAGAGAGCGAAGGGCTGAGCACATGGGGCAGTAGGCTTTTATACCCCCTCTAGCCTTGTTTGGAATAGTTTCCTGTTCCTGTGGCATGAACCTTGAGGCTGTTTCTGAGTGTTTGTCTAGGCCTTGATATCTGTGGTTTAATTCTATTATCATATCCTGCTTCCCAGGTGATGGGGCTGACTCCTAGAGTTTGGGTGGGGTATGCAGATCTTCTCTTTTGTCTTCTTGATTGCTCTGGCTTCAACTTTCTGATGGTTTTACATTTGCATTTGTATGGGCCTGGCTCTTGCTTGGGGCAGAGAGATAGATTTGGGGCCAAGTTTGGTTTTAAAAAGTCCTTTTGAGGAAAAATATATTTTTCTGCCCTTTTTAATATTTCCTTCTGGGCTAACTTTCATCAATAGGATAGTACAAAACATTACATCAGAATTAATATTTTCCTTTTGACTGGCCAAAATTTAAGAAAAGATGGATTGCAGGAAGGACAGACAGACAAATGGATGGATAGACAGACACAGACGGACAGATAGTGTTGGCTTTTTACAATGCCTTTTCAAGTTAGCTTCCAAAATGTTTAGTTACAAAAATAAAATTTGTCAAAGCAATGTTAAATATGATAAAACCTGATTTCTGCTAAAAAAAAAATTGGTATATTTGGAAATGTTCCAGGTACAGTTTTGGGACATTCTAGTATTTGCTTTCTGATTTACAAAAATAGAACCTGTCCCTTCAAAAGAGATCTGTTCAGTCTTTTATAATTTTAAGTACAAAAGAAGTGGGAAGGGAGAAAAAAACTCACACCCTCCAAGTTCCTTGCACTAGCCTAAGCCACATTAAAATATAAGAAGTATTGGGCACAATTCAGGTTTTTATTATGACCATATAGTTGATTTTATTCTATGCTAACTGATGTTCAGTAGTGAATCAATTAAGTCTGTCTGTCTGTCTCCCTCTCCCTCCCCCTCTCTCTCTCTCTTCCTCCCTCCCTCCCTCTCTCTCTCACTTTTTACAACACTGTAGGGTCTTTCTCTCTCTCTCAATCCCTTCATCTATGCTTTCAGTTTTTCTTCTAGAAGCAAAAGCAGCAATTTCAAAGCCCAGAGTGCCATCTTCTGGCTGTTTTTACTTAGTGAAAAATATTTAAATAATTTAACTATTTAATGGGCAGATGAGCCAAGGAATCAATAATTATATGCATATGGCAATTTGAAATCTGAAATAGGCAACGAAGACTGATGTTCCCTGTATTCTCTTCAAACATAACACACAAACAGACATATGTTTACTTCTGATTTTTCTTTCCTGAGTAAGTATAATAATATGGTGTTCTTATTCCATTCCACACTTCTGTTGTCCCCAATTTAGGTCTGAGCCAATTAAGAACATCAGACAGATACGAGGTACAGATGTTGTTTCTTTTTATTGACGAGCTTCAGCAAAAGGTATCCCGGCCAGCAAAATGCCAGGACTCAGAACAAAGGATTAAGAAAGCTTTATTCAATTTATTTAAAGCAGAAGGTGGGACAAGGCGGGATATATAAGAAATATTATCTAATAAACATTTTAGTAATGATATAATAATTGTCCTTTTGGTCTTTAGCCATCCCTATTCTTAAGCCTTGACTAATGAATGCCCCAGGAATTATCTAATACACATTCTATTTGCTCCAGGCCATCCCTATTCCTAACTTCTAGCTGAGGTCTGCAGGATGTCTAACTCTTTGTTACTGATATCAGTCTTCTAACCACCTAGAATTGTTACAAATGTTACATGTGCATCTTCTCTGTGAATAAACATCCTTTGTTCTTGCCAGACAAACTCCACAATTACAGGCATCCCAGTTTTCTTTCAAGTGTATGCCATAGCCTTGTTTCTTTTTCGCAGACAGCCCATCACTTCAGTATTAGTAAAACACACCCAGACAGACAGACATCTTGGCAAAACCAAACCGAGTTTTAGGTAAACATGAATAAAATCTGAACTGCCAGTGAGTGACCTGGAAAAGGTCCCTGAATTGCAGCAGACAGATCAATACATGCACATGCAGCTACTGTTGAAAACAATGTAAATTAGTTATGGAGCTGAAAATAAAATTACAAATCCACTTGAAATACTTTGTACTGTCCTGGATACCATTCCTCTAAAGGGCAACCAAAATTATTAAAAGATTGCAACAATTCACACAGGTATAATCTCTGATATTCTGTAGCTTAGAAAAAGGTCAAGCAAAAAAGTGTCCAGTATACTGTATTTGAGAAGGGAAATTATATAAGGAGAATGCTTTTCTATTTTTCATAATACTAGAACTCAGCATCATCCAGTGCAGCTAAGTGGTGAGAAATTCCAGGCAGACAATTGGAGAAATTCCATTGTATCACTTAAAAGAGAAAATACAGAATTCAATTTTACATGCTATGCAATGTCCCTTAAAGTTTAGTTTTTTTACAAAGAGAATTAGAGAAATTCACAGAAGTTAAAACTGTATTTATAGTATCTCCTCTATGAGACATAGTGGGGAATCTCCAAATCACAGTGGCTGGAGAACAGAAAAAGGGTGATAGTGTTATATTCTGACTTTTAGCCATGATCAGAACAAACACTGGACTAAAAGATAATGACATGATCCATTGCTGTTTTCTTATTTTCTTGTTTCTTACTGTTTTATATTTTATTTATCACAGAAATAGAATATCTCTTTTGTCTGTGTATCTAATGCTAATATTCTTTCTAAATACTTGGCTATCTTTTTCCCTTTGTCCCTCACAATGAGAATATTTTAAACTGCAAACAAGTCAGCAAAGCTACTCAGGTCTTTCCTGAATTACCCCATATGCCCCTCTCCCTACCTCCTCCCTTCCTCCCTCCCTCAAAATGTTCTAGTTCTCAAATCTCACTTGTTATTCCTGTGCTACTCATACTGTTGTTTATAGTTCTTGACAGTTGCATACGGGTTGTGTGTGTGTTGGGGGGGATGTTTTTCTAATTTTGTGTAGTAGGTAAGGCATCAGACTGGAAAAGGAGAATCTGTGAGTTCTAGCCCTGCCTTGGGCACAAAGCCAGCTGGGTTACCTTGACCCAGTCACTCTCTCTCAATGACAATGACAAACCATTTCTAAAATCTTGCAAAGAAAACTACAGGAATTTGTCTGAGTAGTTGCCAAGATTAAAAAGTAACTTGAAAGGAGAGAGAGAGAGAGAGAGAGAGAGAGAGAGACAGACAGACAGACAGACAGACAGACAGACAGACACAGAGAGAGTGACAGAGAAGGGGGGAGAGAGAGACAGAGACAGACAGTCAGAGAGAGAGAGCTGAGTACATGAAGGGAGAAAAGCTCAAACATAAAATATACAGGATCATTTGTCTGAAACCTCAAAATTCTTCCTTTCTGTATAAATTTATATTTAAAAAATTACAGAATGAATGAATGATTATTCTCTCCACTCTTTTTTCCCTGCTACTTAATCAATAGTTGGATTTCAAATATAACATACATCAGGTAAAAAGAGAAAAATGGGCCAAAAGACATAAAATGAGGTACCGTTTACTGTTATCAGCAATTCTGCTCAGTTCTCCATAGGAAGGAGGGAAGTGAAACTCTATGCTTTCCTCACAATATTCCTCACAATATTCCCTTAGTTTTGATAAGATCTTACAACCTATAAATATAAGCCAGGAGAGTTGCTATTAACCATAATTTTTTTCACTTGAGCACTACAACAAGTTATGGTTAATCTCAAATTAAGCTGTGCAAATTCCTCCTTGAAGCCAGAGCAGAGGAAGAGGAAGAACCTCACTGAAACCGAAGCAAATGGTTCTGCTTTACATATAAATATGTCCACCACAAATGTTATGAAAACTACATATCCTCACAACATCTGTACTATAACCAGAAAGAAAGACTGGGATCTGATTCTTCCAATCATTGCAGAGAAGAATTCTGAAGATTTGTTCTACCCCACAAATACGACATTTGCCAAAATTTTCTTCTCTGTGGCCATTAAAAAGGTAGCTACAGTATTACTGCGAGCTATTTTAAATCATCCTTCTTCTCTGCACTGGAAAAAAAAAAAAGCAAGATTGTAGGACTGAGGTGATAGCCTTACTGGCAGAATTAACGGGGATCAGGTTGCAGAATGATTAAGCATCCTTCTTGTCTGATGGTTGTCTCCAACCTGCAAGCAGCCTTTATTCTCATGCTCACCACACATTTTCTATCTCAGTATGATTTCCTGTCCTAAGTGTACACACGATGAGAGAAAATCCCATACACGATTTTTGTTTGGAAGAGATGCTATGGGGAATTCCTTTTGAATTCAAGCTTCTGCCTTGTTATAGTAATTTCTGTCTCACTGCAAGGGCCCTTGAGGTCCTGATACACATTCTATCATTCAGTGACACTGAAAACTGTACTTTTCAAAAGAGAAACTCCAAGTCTATTTTCAGGTCAAAAGGGCTGGATGGCAATCAGAATCCTCTAAATCTGAACTGAGATGCTTGCAGCTTGGGTGAAATATCACCAACTCTGTAACCCTGGACTGTAAATGTACATATGAGTTTCTGAAAATAGTTTTCAAGAGAAAATGAGAGGGAGAGATAAAAGGACTCTGGAGTTTACTAATGTCTTATTTCCCTGCGATTGCAATTTTTCCTATAATCTGGTTCTGAGGGAGTTAATGCACCTGCCATTCTGGTGCTGACAAACAGTTTTTCAGATGAAAGTGGAACATTAAAAAAGAGAGAGAGACTCTCAAAGATTGCACTCTGGAGATTTCCTGAGTCCTGCCAATAACTAGCAGGTACCAAGCACATGAACATTTTTGACTGCTCTATGATTGATGGCGTGTATTTGTGGCTTGCTGCCTAAACCTCTGTTTTGCTTTGTGCATCTCACTTTCAACTTCCCAATCCTCCTCCTCCTCCCCCCCCCCACCTCAGCAGTTTGGAATAAAGACATTTCAGCCATTTGGGATGAGAAGAATGATTAATCTAGTGCTTTCTCTGTTTTGAACTGCTTTGTTCTATTGGGAGTTGGGGGAATAAGTAATCCATTGGGAGGAGTGAAATGTTGCTGCAAGGAATAAAGCCTTTTGTTCAAGTCATGATGCCCATGCCAACATTTTTGTTGGTTGGGATTTTTTTGTCAGAAGCAGGAAACATATACAGGTAGTTCTCGACCTACAACAATTCATTTAGTGACCGTTCGAAGTTTCAACCGCATTGAAAAAAGTGGCCTATGACCATTTTTCACATTTATGAGCATTGCAACATCCCCATGGTCATGTAATTTACATTTGGATGTTTGACAACTGGTTCATATTTATGATGGTTGCAGTGTCCCGGGGTCATATGATCCCCTTTTGTGACCTTCTGACAAGCAAAGTCAATGGGAAGCCAGATTCACTTAACAATGGTGTTACTAATTTAACAACTGCAATGATTCACTTAATAAATGTGGAAAGAAAGGTCATAAAATGGGGCAAAACTCACTTAACAAATTTCTCACTTAGCCACATAAATTTTGGGCTCAGTTGTGGTCATAAGTCGAGGACCACCACTATAACAAGCAGAACCAGGCTAAGATAATTTGCTGCCTGAGACAAAAGATAAGACGCTCCATCCCAGCTTTTCTCATGACCAATGCCTGATGTCAATACAGACTGCAACTGTAGTTGAATTTTCCTGAAATATAGATTTTTCAATCTCAAGTCTCCATATAGGTAGTACTTCTGCAAGGTTGCTTATAGATACTATTTGCATCCCAGGATCCATTAGTTAAGACAATGACCTCATCCTGGCTAATGACCTCTAATAGCCTCCTCATGGCCTGGTTGGCCAAGAGGTCTGGCCCTCAAACATCTGAAGGCCACAGGGAAAGTTGGTCTAGGCCAGCCCTGATAAATTCCCCTGTTCTGTGGAGATTTAGCATATTGTGATAGATTTAAACAGGGCTTTTTTTTTGTCATAGAATGCACCGGAACAGAGTTCCGGCACCTTTTTTCAATGGATTTTCCAGAGTTGCGTTCTTTTCCTATTGTTTCCCTTTCTATCATCATTTGTTTTTGAAAATGCCCTGCTGGCAGTACAGTGTGAGTGGGGTCCCCTCTGGCACTTTCTGCTTCCTCTAGGAGGAACCATGAGGCACCGGAGCACCACAGCCAGAGCGTGGCTTGATTGGCTGGGTCGGACCAGCTGATGGTGGTGGTGGGAGACACATAAACATGGAGGCCATCTTTCACGAGGAGGTGAGTGAGCCTTTTGCCTTCCCTTACTGAAGGTGGGGTGTGTGAGAGGTTAAAAAGAGGCAAAGCAAGAGGAAAGAAAGGCAGCTGGCATGGAAATTTGCCCGGCAGCGAAAGTTTGCTGTTTCAGGTCCTTGGATAGTTCAAAGGCTGGGATGTCTACGAAAATCTCTTTTTAATCTTTTATATTTTATATTCAAACTGTAGAGGGGAAGAATAAGAATAAAACCAATGTCTTATGATTTGGAGGTATTATTAATAATAATATATATTAATTATGCATTGGTCAGATGTAAAGGTAGACCTACAGTATGAGGTTTAATCAGATCTATTTATTAAATTGGGTTTAACGTAAAAGTAAATTAAAAGTAATCTGTTCACTGACAAAGTTTCAACTTTAATTTGTTTCAAGTCAATATCCATATTAAACTCCAAATGTAAATTTTTCCACCTTGTTTGACAACTTCTTAAAAATAATTCGATTTTTTACAAGCAACCAAAATTTGTTTTATTGGGCCAATTTCATTCCACACAGAAATTGACATTTCCACTCATTAAACTAAATAGGTATGCCAGTGGTAAATGTCCCAAAAGATTAATAAAATGCCTTCTTGTAATTTAAAGCCACACAATGCATGGTAACATTAATAGTATTAACTTACCTTGAACAAAATCCTAGTCTTTTAGATACACTAATTGAAGGGGTTTTTTTCAGCTACAAAGGTAAACCTTGTAGGGTAGGCAAGGCAGGTTGTAAAACGTGTGTGAGTTCCAGTACCTTTTTTTACGAAAAAAGCACTGGATTTAAATATCTTCCTGTTTCCAGATTCCACTCCCAGTGAGCTATCTTGAGACATCAATCCTACCATGATCAACTCAAACTCTCCTTCAATCAGAAGATATTAAAATAACATTTTATTTTACTGATTAGTCAGATTTATAGGTTGCCCATCTAATCAGTGGAACTCTTGGTAGATGGAGAAGTCTGAAAAAGATTGGAAACCAGATATGATTATAGCCGCATTTCTGATATTTTAGTTTAATTGCAGAATTAACTCTGTATGCCCCGTTCCATGTTCCTCTATAAGCTGAATTTGAAAATCAAAAAAAGCCTGAATTTGCCAGTACCTGGATTTTAAAGAATAATGTTTCCCAAAAAAAGATTTCTTTCCATTTTATCACATGATTCCTTTCTTTAGTTTAAATAACTCATAAGTCATTCTATGTGAAAATTTGCCAGTTTATTAGCAAAGTAAGTTATTTGAAATCCAGTGTTAGGGAAATATGGTTTGCACTGAAGATACAATTCTACCTTCCAAGAATTAGAATTATTAATGTGATATTCCACAGTCATAAACAAAACACAAAGCAAAAAAAATACATTTCCTTAAACACATTTAAAATTAATAACATTTATAAACATAATGGTAACAATATCTAAGCAATTTTTTTTATTTCTTCCCTTGTTTCTGTTTATGAATTATTTGATCCACTTCGTGTTCTAGAAAATTCTAAACATTGTGTGCCCTTTTGTGACACTTGGCTTGACTAAATAAAAGTACTAGCTAATGTTCGTTTGTATTTTATTAAAGTATAAAGTCTTTCTAACATGTGTTAAAATTCACAATCCAAAGCATATGTTTCCAACTACTTTTGCAAAACACATTTAAAGATAATACAGCATTGAAAAGGAGCCTGAAGGACAGAAAACATTTTTACCAAATCTGTTAAAAACATAAAATAGATCTACTAAAACTGTAAATGCAGTCTATTCACTCTAAAGCAGAGTTACTCGTACAGACCAGGGAATCCACAAAGCAGTACAAGAGTGTCACCTACAGGGGGAAAATAAGTCAGAAATATACCTTTTAAATGACTCAAATCGCTTAAAACTGGAGAAAGTCAATAGTTGGAAAAAGGGGAAGAGTTCAAAAGATGTTTTATTTTTCTTAACAGAAGAAGAAGAAGAAGAAGAAGAAGAAGAAGAAGAAGAAGAAGAAGAAGAAGAAGAAGAAGAAGAAGAAGAAGAAGAAGAAGAAGAAGAAGAAGAAGAAGAAGAAGAAGAAGAAGAAGAAGAAGAAGTTGGAAAGGACCTTGGAGGTCATCTAGTCCAACCCCCCGCTCAGGCAGGAAACCCTACACCATTTCGGACAAATGGCTGTCCAGTCTCTTCTTAAAAACTTCCAGTGTTGGAGCATTTACTGCTTCTGGAGGCAGGTTGTTCCACTGATTAATTGTTCTCACTGTCAGGAAGTTTCTCCTTAGTTCTAGGTTGCTTCTCTCCTTGATTAGTTTCCACCCATTGCTTCTTGACCTGCCTTCAGGTGCTTTGGAAAATAGCTTGATTTCCTCTTCTTTATGGCAGCCCCTGAGATATTGGAATACTGCTATCATGTCCCCAACCCACATAATGGTGTGGGTTGTCAGATTGCTAAACTAGAAGCAAAAGTGAATTCTGTATATATTACAAAGAAGCAACCCCTCATTTGTATTATTTTCAACTCTCTTGCACCAAAATCAGTCATGAGGCTATTGCCTTTTCTTGTAGATATGGTTTAAACTGATTCAGGTACAGCCAAAGCAGTTCTGAGGAAATAAATAATTCTAATGCTGACTTGAATAAGTTAATAAGATGGGACAAACTTGCTAATCTTATGAAATACACAATTACAGTTCCCAATTTTGCAGGCATGAAGCCACCATCAGAACAACTTCCATCAGCTAATTTTAAAATTGGCTCAACTTTCTGCAGAACAGCGTAGTTTCTCTGACTGTGAAGCAGTGAGCAAAAGTAAGTGTCAACTGTTTCTGTGCATGATGAACTCCACCACAAAACTTGTGAAATTAGTCAGATATGTGTCTTTTAATTAACTTGGAAATGAATGAGTGGGAAGAAGAAGTAGAAAGACATTTAAGGATTGAATTAAGGAGCTTGGTCTGCTAAAAAAAATATGCACTCTTTTGAAATCCTAATTCCATCAAGATTTACAATTTTCTGGCTTCCCACATTTTATACCAGAAAGTAGAAGCATGGACAGAAAAAATATGTTGTTATTATTTTAAAAAGTGTACCTATACAATGAGCCGAGGTGGCACAGCAGTTAGAGTGCAGTACTGCAGGCCACTTTAGCTGACTGTGTTCAGCAGGTCAGCAGTTCAAATCTCACCGGCTCAAGGTTGACTCAGCCTTCCATCCTTCTGGGGTAGGTAAAATGAGGACCCAGATTGTTGGGGGCAATGTAAATATATATATATCATTGCTTACTGGTGTACACCACTTAGAGAGTGCTTGCACTTAAAGCAGTATATAAGTCTCATAAATAAATAAATAAATAAATAAATAAATAGGCATTATGGCCAGAGATGCCCTTTCTATGAACAGTGGTTTCTATGGTTATACAAGTCAAAGAAAGAAAAAATAAGGGTGTAAAGTTATAGAGCTCAAGCAAAGAGAAGATTCAACACTCAGCTAGACTGCTGTATCTACTATGAAAATTGGGAGAGGCTAGTTTTTCCCTTTAGTTCTACCACAAGAAGCCTTGGCAATATTATTTGTTTTCAGCATCTCCACTTCCTCCACATAGATATTTAAGATATGCATAACTATGTCTTTCACCCAAACATGATATTATAGGTTTGATGGGATGGGAAGGAAAGGAAGGAAGGAAGGAAGGAAGGAAGGAAGGAAGGAAGGAAGGAAGGAAGGAAGGAAGGAAGGAAGGAAGGAAGGAAGGAATACTGTTCTAAATAATGCAACATTTTGTTTTTAATAAGATTCTGTCAATTGCTATCTGCATCCAGCTGCTTTATTTGGGTGCTTTGCTATGACATCAAGTGCACCTGCCATTATTGGTACCACTACTAGTTTCTTTTTCCATATTCATTTGATCTCCATATGAAAGTCTTTATATTTCTTTATTTTTTTTAATTTTTGCTGACTCTTGTAACACCACCTACTGCAATATCAATTATCTACATTTGTTTCTTTAGAACTACCGTTGTGTTCAGTTTATTATGGGATAAATGTTTATCAGTTTGCATTTGAAAGTTCTACAGGATCTTAACCTTGTTGATCTCAAACACATTTTTATGAGGGCAATTCGGAAATAAACCTCCATTTGGTTATCAACGACAGACACTCACAGATACAGAATTTTTATTATACACTTTAGAAAACTATAGGATTACATTACTTTTTGACATAATATCCATTCAAATTGAGGCACATCATAACGCCTTACAAGGTTTGAAATTCCTTAGTAGTAGTTGCTTGGCACCAAATCTGGGCTATAGGGGGGTGATCAAAAACAACCCACACCAGAAATGGTGCCATAGAAAATCCCACCAAATGTGAAGATGCCAAAGGAGTACTGCTAGTGAAGTTAATGGAGCATGGTTCGACCATCAATTCAGAAGTCTACTGTGAAACTGGTAACATTATCAGCTCCACCCAGTCCGTCTGTGCTAACTTACTGTAATAACGTCCTACATGTGCTCCAGCGAGGCTAGAACAGCTCCCAAAGGCATGCTGACAAAACTAACCAACAGGCAACAAAATAGAGCTGGGCGCTCCCTAACGACGTCATTGGTGCCCCCTAACAACATCAGACATCGGAATGGGGGCGGCGAGCAGCTACAATGGCGCCGGACTTAACAACGGCAGTGCAGCGAACTGCTCATGAGGAGGTAGGCATTCAGCGTCTCCCCCCGTTCTGTTGGCCAGGGCCTCGTAGGGTCTGACATTTATGAAAACTCAGATGAGCCATCCATAACAAGCGTCAGGGCATTCTGACTTCTGCTGTGATGATGCTCCCCGCACACCGCTAGATGCACCCAAGAACTTTTGAAGCAGTTCCGTTGAGATGTTTTTGATCTCACACACACACCCCATAGCTCAGATTTGGCACCAAGCGACTACTACTAAGGAATTTCAAACCTTGTAAGACTTCATGACGAGTGCCTCAATTTGAATGGCGATTATGTTGAAAACTAATGTAATGTTGTAGTTTTCTAATGTGTATAATAAAAGTTCTATATCTGCGAGTGTCTGTAATTGATAACCAAATGGAGGTTTATTTCTGAATTGCCCTCATAAATACAGTGATTTATTTATTATACTTTAAAATTTTGATGCCACCTTTCCAAATCTGCATTTCAAATCAAACTCATAAGCATGAGTTTAAATTCCTTTCTTGCTCTGTAAATACCAGTGGATATGTATGCTAGTTAAAGCATTTTTCTTTTTTATAATGGAAGATAGTTACGCTAATAATTCCCCTTTTAAAAATCACCAGTTCCCCATTTTGTTGTAGCATTGCACACAAATCTGTCATATGCTGTACAGGTATTCCTCGATTTATGACCGCAATTGAGCCCAAAATTTCTGTTGTTAAGTGAAACATTTGTTCAGTGAGTTTTGCCCGATTTTATGACATTTCTTGCCACAGTTCTTAAGTGAATCAATGCAGTTGATAAGTTAACCACTCAGTTGTTAAGTGAATCTGGCTTCCCCAAAGACTTCGCTTGTCAGAAGGTTGCAAAAGATGACCACATGACCCTCACATAAATATGAACCAATTGCCAAGCATCAGAAATTTGATCACATGATCATGGGGATGCTAAAAGGTTGTAATAGTGAAAAATAGTCATAAGTCACATTTTTCAATGCCTTTGTAACTTTGAACGGTCACTAAATGTACTGTTGTAAGTTGAGGACTGCCTGTACTTCTGAAAAAAAGTCCTAATTCTTGCCTAGAGATTTTAAACAGCACATGGGAATTTGTAGAGGAGAAAGAACGCATTGCCACAACATGGAAAATTTTGATAATTGGGGCATAGAGTATGTATTTTTTCTGGATTAAGAAATATCCTGCCTGTCCTTTTGTCTTGCCAGCATTGTAGGTTGTAGAAACAATGATGCTTGTAAGATAACCATGATTTAGGATGCATCAGAGCATTCTACAACATCCGTTGTCCATTGGTAGGATTATATTGTTGGCCAGAGCAGAGACAGGCAGGATTAAGGAGGCAGAGTGACTCACAGTTCTAATAAGCATAGCATAGCAGACACATCCTAACATAGATTTTAAAGGTGTTCTTTACAGCTTTGAAATCACCATGTTAAAATGTAATGAGAAATAGAAATGACAAAATAGTTCTTTTAGAGTACACACAAAACCCTGTCTTTTATCTTTTAATAATGTTAGTGATATAAATGTCAAGGAAATTAAAGCTTGAGGCAGTGGAGTGATTTAAGGGAGTTGAGTAATTAAAAAAAAAGGGAAGAGAAGCACGTTTCACTGGCTGTTAATTTGTGGCTCTCCCTTTTCCTCCAAAAATGCACCACCACAATAATCCTAATAGCTGCAATCACAGCATTTACTGCACATTATGGCATCTAAGAAAGTGCTGACTGGGACAGCCGACAACCATTTTGCAATGTAATTCGCACTATAACATCAACTCTGAGCCTCTTGCCTTGAAAAAACGATGCAATACTTTTTGGGAAACCCAAAACTGACTAACTGATATACAGCGATGTAGGCTTATGCACACAAAGAGAAAGAGAACATATACACAAACACTACTAACTTCTAGCAAATTAATTCTAAGCTCCAAGCAAATGTGTTTATTTCTTCTCTCTTACTAGCAGCTCTGGGTTTGGAAAACATATTTATTTTATTTCTAGAATTCTATGACCGATGCTGATCTCGATAAGATGCTGCATCAAACTTCGTCTATTCTGGAATTTTTAATCCCTTTTTAATTTCAATCATAGGAACATGTATGCATGTAGCCACTTAAGAGCAGCCTTGAACAAATCCACTTTTCCTCCACCTTCCATGCAGAATTTTCTTTTTCTTCTTCATTTTCATTCCCTTTGTTTAGAATAGGAATCTCAAAATAAAATAACTCCATCTCCCTCAATTCAGCTGTAGAATTGAATTGTGCAAATAAAGGGAAAATTTACCCATTTTTCAGACTGAGGTGTGCAGGCAGCACAGAAAACATTAAGGGATGGAACAGTCTTGATTTATCAGGAAAGGGAAAAAATCGGAAACCAGAAGACAAATTTCTGCATATTATTATTTTAATCCAACAGTGTTATATATGTCAATGCTGCTTCTCTTTCATGAAATAATTAACATATGTTGTAGCTAAAGGAAGAGTGATCTGTTGATCAAGCTAATTTTCAACAGACAACAACACACTTAATGAAGATAAATTTAACCAAACTTGTCATCATAAGATCCTCAGTGGCTCACAAGATACAAAAATATAATAAAAAGAGATAAAAAAATAAAACAAAATCCAAACAATCATCAAGCATTCACCATTTTGGCTATGACTTACAATATACTGACACCTGGATGAAGGTAGAGCTCCAATCTAGTTTTTGGGGGAATTTTTCAGTAGTTGATCAAGAACTAATTTCTGCTTAAATTTTAATATTTTTAAATCAGCTAAGTTTGGCAAAGGGCTTCTAGCTAGCTGGTCATAAACCATTATTAATATTCCTAAATTTAGTTGGATGCAAGTAAGTATAATTTAAATATGTTTTAACTGTTCTTAAAATAATTGAAAAAGAAAGCAGGATGATACAAGTAAACAGCACACTTTAGTCTACTTATTATGACCCTTTGATTAATCAGATTGAAGAAGCACCAATCATGACTACAAAGTGAACAAAAATGTACAGATTGGAGAACTATGTGGAGATTCAGTCAAAACAGTGAATGAGTAGATTAAGCAGAGGAAAGAAACTACTAAGACAATATTGCTTTTCTGTGTGTTTAGCAAAAAGTGAATTGCCAAGGACAAAGGCACTGTAGACACAAACCTTAACATGATGCAATTTTCTGAACTTCTTACACCAGTGGTTCTCAACCTTTTTAATGCCGCAACCCCCAACCGGTCGTAAGTTGAGGATTACCCAACTGGTCGTAAGTCAAGGACTACCCAACCGGTCGTAAGTCGAGGACTTTCCCTGCCTGGGAGCGCCACGCATGCGTGGTGCTGCCTCCTGCACCGGCCGAGGCGTAGCTGGCAAGTGACAGAAATGGTGCAGGCCGACCACCGGCTGAGCCACCAGCTGGCCCAGCCCAAGGGAAGTAAGGCACCTGCCAGGCCCCACGCGTACCAGCAACCCTCCCTGCACCTGCCGGCCTCCCACCTCCCACCACTGGCCCTCTTTTACTTACATTTTTAGTAGTTGCTCAGCAGGGAGGGGTGGAAGCTTCCAGACAGCTCGTCTTCACTGCAGACAACTTGCAGCACCGTTTGCAGACTGGGGCTTTTGGCGGGCTCAGCAGGGCAGAGACAGCCTGGACAATTCCTATTGGCTTTTGAAAGCCAATAGAATTAGATTCTATTCAAGAGAGTCTATTCTATTGGCTTTCAAAGCCAATAGAATAAAAGGGAGTAGCACAGCTAAGGAAAAGGGGAAAAAATGGCGGACTGCGTTGTTTGGCAACCCCCGTGAAATGGTCGTTCGACCCCAAATGGGGTCCCAACCCACAGGTTGAGAACCGCTGTCTTAGACTGTTAAAATGATAATGCAGTAGAACTTTCAGACTTTTTTTTCTTGCCAACATTCTATGGTCAATTCAACAGTTCCCCTTCGATCTTAAAATCAAAGTGGAACTTGCAATCAAGACAATCTCTCTTGCAATCTCTCTGAGAATTTTTTATTCTAATTAATATAAGATAATTATTTATTGTAAGATTGTTAATCTCCTTTTTAATTTTAAAGTAAAGAAAGAAAGAAGATCAATGGACATCAACAATAGTATAACTTTTGTCTCTGGGAGATCCAGAAGAAACTTCGCTAATTCCCCCACCCCCTTCCCTCTCAAATAATAAAAACATACACTGAGAGGCACAAGGATCATTTTGACCTAAGTGTCTGGAAAATGGCTAAGGAAAATACAAGGCAAAAAGTATATCTGAAGAGTTGTGTTGCATGATTTTCACAAATATATGCCTTATTTTTGGTTCTAAAATAAACAGAAGTCTGCAGTGTGCCCCAAAGGTTTATCTTCCTTTTGGCAAGAAACCCTGCAGGGGCATGACACTTTCCCTTTGAAGGGGAGATGCTGGGGACTGAACTGAGACCTTTTGTATGAAAAACATGCTTTTATTACTCAGAGTCTGGCAAGACAATCTGGAAACAGGCTGTTTCTTCCATACAATGTATTTTATTTAAAAGTTGTGTTCCAAATAACACACACACACACACACACACACACACACACACACACACTATGAGAAATAGTTTACAATTAGGGATAATAATTGTGGAACAGCTATCCCTGAAATGTTGATCTAGCATCATTCTTGTTGTTTTAACTTCAAGTGAAGATCATATTTTTCGCTAAAGCCTTATAAACATCTCATGTGGTATGGGGCCTTTCACTTTTAAGCATAACAGTTTAATTGTTGGTTTGCAATTACCTTGCTACCACTGAATTTTCTGTTACTTTTGATGGGTAGGTTTCATGCTGTATTTCATATGTCACTGGTTTTATATTGTCAGAAAATAGATGCAAAATTTATAACAGAGTCAACAAAGGGATACATCTTGGATGATAATTCTGGAGATTGGGCAAGGATAATCAAATAACAACCACAATCACCACTACATTGCATTGTGCCTGGAAATGAACCAGACATTAGCGATGTCACTATAAAACAGGAGTAATGCCTATCCAAAGGAGACTTAAAACTCTTGCACCAATGTTTCTCAACCTTAACAATTTGAAGAAGCGTGGATTTTAAGTTGCCAAGCTTAAAGGGTTATTATGGCTGCTGTCAAGAGTTTTTCAGTTGTCTCTGCATGTGTGTAGATCCTGAGGAGAAGCCAACACACTTTGCAAAGTAGCCCTTTCAAATATATTTGTGTAACTCTACCATTTAGTATAACTTACCACGCTGCCTGTCTTCTCAGGCAAGTTTCAGAGATAGCTATTGATAAAAAGCTTACAGATTTAGACAAATGGCTTTAAACTGTCAGATATTAATGTTACTTCACTAAAAAGGGGCGTTGTCTTACCTGAACGCCTTTTCTCAGCATGATGATGGAGAATCCACGGATGGGTTGTCTTAATCTATCTGCTCCAATTGGACTAAGTCTGAAATTGGTAACGCCCCCTCTGTGCCAAGTGCACCCCAGTTTTAGACTAAGGCGATACCCAGACTTTAGTCCGACGCGTCTGAACAAATGGGAACCAGGCCAACTGACCTAATGGGAGGGAGTGGATTCTCCATCATCATGCTGAGAAAAGGCGTTCAGGTAAGACACCGCCCCTTTCTCCAGCATGATTGGATGGAGAACCCACGGATGGGACATACCAAAGCCCTGTGTCCCTAGGGTGGGAAATTAGATTGGGCCTGAGTCCCATCCAATGTTAATGCGTGTTCTAGTACCTTGCGGCCGAATGAAGCCGTAGAGGATGCGTATACATCCATCTTGTAGTGACGGACAAAGGAGGAGGGCGATGCCCATGTTGCTGCCCTACAAACTTCCTCTATGGGTGCCTGGGTAGACCAGGCTGCTGTAGTGGCTGCGCCCCTGGTGGAATGGGCCGTGATATGGCTGGGAGCTTGAAGTGACTGATTCTGGTATGCCAGAGAAATACAAGCTCTAATCCACCTGCCTATAGTGGGCGAGGAAACCTTTTGTCCTAACGACGATGGGTGAAATGACACAAACTGAGCCTCAGTCTTGCGGAAAGATGAGGTTCTCTGTATATAACAATATAAGGCCCTGCGAACATCCAATCTGTTCCACTGAGCCTCTGTGTTATTAGATGGGTTTGGACAGAAGTCCGGCAAAACTATGTCCTGGGACCTATGATATAAGGAGTTAACCTTGGGCACAAAGGAGGGATCTAACCTGAGAGTAACCCTGTCCTTATGGAAAATACACAGGTCCTTTCTTACTGATAGGGCAGCCAGCTCAGAGATCCTTCTGGCTGAAGTTATGGCAACCAGAAATGCCACCTTCATTGATAAATGTTTGAGCAAACAAGTGTCAATAGGCTCAAAGGGTGGTGAGACGAGAGCCTGTAGAACCTGATGAAGGTCCCAGGAGGGATATCTATGTACCGTTGGTGGTCTGGCATTGTTAGCTCCCTTTAGGAAGGAGCGTCTCATAGGGTGTTGTGTTAAGGGCTCCTTGCCATAGGAAATAACCGTGGCAAGTGCTGCTACCTGCCTACGGATGGTACTTGTGGAAAGACCTTTGTCCAGACCATCCATCAGGAACTCCAGGATAACTGGCACTGCAGCCTGTAAGGGTTCAATATTGTGTGCTAAACACCAATTACAGAAGCTCTTCCACGTGGCATCGTATATTCTATTCGTCGAGGGTCGCCTGGATTGCTGGATCATGGCTATGACCCTTGACGAATATGAGTCTAGGCCTAAGGCCTGCCTCTCAAGTGCCAGACGGTTAACTGGAGCCATTGAGGGTCTGGATGATGCACCTCCCCCTGAATGAGGGAGATCCGATTGGCTGGAATCCTCCATGGAGCCGATGCGGAGAGCTCCATCAGGTCGGCGAACCAAGGTCGTCTCGGCCAATGTGGGGCGACCAGGAGACCCTCTGCTTGTTCGCGAAGGATCTTCCTGATCGTGGCCGGTAGGAGAGGTAGTGGAGGAAAGGCATAGAGCAGTTCCCTGGGCCAGGGACTGCGGAGTGCATCTGTTCCTTCCGCTGATGGGGACGGGACCCTGGAAAGGAATCTGGGAAGCTGTGAGTTGGCTGGGGAGGCAAACAGATCTAGGGATGGGGAACCAAACCTGTCCACGATCTCCCTGAAGATCTCCGGATTCAGCTGCCATTCGGAATGGTCCACGGTGGCTCTGCTCAGTGAGTCCGCCTGTTGGTTGGCCCCTCCGGATATGTGCTCCGCCCTGATGGAGGCAAGATTCAGTTCCGCCCAAGACCCCAGCAATCTGGCCTCTCGCATGAGAGGCTTGGACCTCGTTCCCCCCTGTCTGTTGATATGGGCCTTGGCTGTGATGTTGTCGGTTAAGACCAGGACGTGCTGGCCTTGTACTAAGCTGCTGAATCTCTTTAGGGCCATGTGTATGGCTCTTAGTTCCAGCCAGTTTATGTTGTTCTTTAGATCCTGCTTGGACCACTGACCCTGGGCCCAGTGTGTGTGGAGGTGTGCCCCCCACCCAAACAGGCTTGCGTCTGTGGTGACGGTGATCCTGTCCGGTTCTTTGAATTCTGCTCCCCGTGACAGTGCTGGAGAGTCCCACCAACGAAGGGAGTTCAACACCGCCTGTGGAACTAGGACCTTCTGGTGGGATGTGCTGGTATGAAGTCTCTGAAATGGAAGGAGAAGCCACTGTAATTCCCTGGCATGGAGACGTGCCCATGGCACAATTTGCATGCAGGACACCATCTTCCCTAGTAGCTGTGAAAGGGATGCCAATGTGACTACTTTGTCCCTTCGGATCCGACGTACAAGAGTCTGGATAGAGTTCCGTCGGTCCTGAGATAGGTATACCGTGCAGTTGTCTGTGTCTATAACTGCCCCCAAATGGAGGAGCCTAGTTGTTGGTATAGTATGACTTTTCTGGAAGTTCACAGAAAAACCGTGCTCCTGTAAAACCTTAATGGCTAGGGCGAGGTCTGCTTGGGCACTTTGCCATGATGATGACTGAATTAGAATGTCATCTAAATAACCTTGAATCCTGATGGGAATTAGTCTAAGGTGGGCTGCGATCACTGCCAGTACCTTTGTAAATACTCTCGGTGCAGATGAGAGGCCAAATGGAAGGGCTCTGTACTGGTAATGGCGTCGAGCATAACTAAATCTGAGGAATTTGCGGTGTCCAGGAAAAATGGGAATGTGCAAATATGCCTCAGTCAGGTCTATGGAGGTAAGAAAGTCACCTTGCCTGACGCTAGCCAGGATTGATTGAAGTGATTGCATCTTAAATTTCTTATACCTCAGGTAGAGGTTTAGACCTTTTAAGTTCAAGATCGCCCTCCAGCCCCCTGAAGCTTTGGAAATGACGAAGAGGTCTGAGTAAAACCCTCGCCCTTCTTGTTCCTTTGGACCTGGTTCAATTGCTTGTATTTGCAATAAATGAGCTATTGCTTCTGACATAAGTTCAGCTCTGGTCCTGTTCGTTGAAATAGGGGAAGAGCGGAACCTGTCGGGTGGATGGGAATAAAACTCTAATCGTAGACCTTGGGAGACGGTGTCTAACACCCATGCATCCGTCGTAGTGGCCGCCCAAATGTTGGAATAGAGGGCCAGCCGGCCTCCTATGGGAGGTGAGGCTGCAGACTCACTTGCCTCGCTTGAAGGAGCGGCTCCCTGTGCCCCGAAAGGACCGTTTAGTCTGGAACTGTGTTCTGCCTCTGTATGCTGAACGATCTTGTTGTCGTTCCTGCCTCTGAAGGGAGGGGCGAGAGGCCTGGGCCCAATCCCAGGATGGCGCTGGCCGAAAGGGATGCCTTCTGTAGTTACTCTGCGACAAGTTCCCCCAGCGCCTATCTCCCCTCCTTGATGTATTGACCAGGATCTTGCGTTTATCCTTACCTTCAGTTAGGTATGGCTCTAGCGCCTTACCAAAGAGTTGTCCACCTGTGTAAGGCTTGGAGGCCAGACGCCACTTGGCCTTGGTGTCTGCTCGCCAGTTCCTGAGCCAGAGGAGTCTTCATGCTGAAATGTCTGCCGCGATGGTCCGGGCAGTGTATCTGGCCGTGTGTAAGGAGGCATCGGCCAGATACTGGGACGTGGCCACCAACTTACCCAGATTCTGGTGGACTCGGAGCTGGTCTGGAGGGATCATGTCCTGGAGCTCCCGTAGCCACAGGACCGAAGCCCTGGCAAAGAAGGCCATGGAGGTTGCCGCCCTCGTTGCCCAGGCTGACGCTTGGTGGGCTCTGCATAGGGCAGACTCGATCTTCTTGTCCTCTGCTCTTAGTGCCTCATTTATGTCCCCAGGAATATTGGACTTGGGAAACAACGAGTTCAAGGTTTCATCAATTTCGGGTATCTCCAAAAGGGAGGTCAGGGAAGGAGCGACGTTGAACAATTGTCTTTCTACTGCCCCAGGGCTCAAGGGGGACCCTAGGTTCTCCCATTGCTTCTGGACCATCTTTAGGAAAAGGGGAGGGCAGGGAATATGATTCTGTGAGACAGAGGGTTCAGTGTAAATGGCATGGGGACCTTGGGATGTTGGTGGGGTCTCCTGTTGTTGAGTGAGGTTAGCAGTAGTACAGGCTTTGAGTAAGAGAGAATTAAAAAAGGAATGGTCAAAGAGACCAACAGGAGGGGTGGGTTCGGATGGGGCGATGCCCTCGTCCTCAGACAAGATCAGGTCAGGTTGTTCAGCTCCCGTAGACTCCAGGTCTGATGTGGGGCCATCCGTCCAGTCCGGAGATTGTGAGTGATGTGCGGTCTGGGAGGGTGGCTGGGGAGTGTTGGAGGCCATAAATTGAGCCACAGCCTGGGCTATCATGGACTGGAGCAAGTTTGGGTTCAGGGCCTGGTTCTCAGGGAGGCGAAGCCCTGCTGCAGTGGGTGTAAATGTGGCCTGGGGCCCTGAGGTGTCCTGACCAGTCATACCCCTCCCTGAGGTCACCGCTATGCTTGAGTCTGACTCGGCAATTCCTCGGGGGGGAGACCAAGCCCCTGGGGCCGAGGCACTATGTGAAGAAAGGGGCTCAAATATAGACCTCCCCCTTGTGCCTGCCAAATCTGAGGATACCGTTCTCGGTCCTTGGCCCCCTTCCTCTCTCTGTGGCTCCCTGCTTAGTCGGGCTCGCTTGGTGGTGCTCTTTCCACTTGCCTCTGATTGGCGACTTCTCTTGACCGACTCGCTGCCTCTCTCCGCCATGACGGTTGCTCTGGTCTCAACCTTGGCAAAACGCCCCCTCAGCATTGTAGTTCACCAAGGGAGTCTACAGAGATAATTCAGCCCTAGAGGGGAAGGGCGGGGAACTGATGTGGGCACCCCGATCACTCAGGATCGATCAGGCCCTCCCCGGTCGGAGCTGCTCTCTGAAGCGTTGGCCACCGATGATCGAATGCTGCCTTCAGAAGAAGATTCCAGGCAGCCTGGACTCCGGCCACAGCCCAAAAAGGCCTCCAGTGGCTTTAGCCACGCACAAATTGGCCGACGATGAATTTTGCAACAATTAAAATGGCCGCCGAGGCTTCAGCCCCACTCGAATTGGGCGCTGAGGCCTCAGCCACAAACAACATGGCCGCCGAGGCTTCAGCCTCACTCAAAATGGCCGCCGAGGGCTTCAGCCACAAACAAAATGGCCGCCGAGGCTTCAGCCTCACTCAAAATGGCCGCCGAGGGCTTCAGCCACAAACAAAATGGCCGCCGAGGCTTCAGCCTCACTCAAAATGGCCGTCGAGGGCTTCAGCCACAAACAAAATGGCCGCCGAGGCTTCAGCCCCACTCAAAATGGCCGCCGAGGGCTTCAGCCACAAACAAAATGGCCGCTGAGGCTTCAGCCCCACTCAAAATGGCCACCCGTGACTTTTGCCACTCCCAAAATGGCCGCCGGAGGTAATTCAAAATGGCGGCCACCAATTTGGCGCCTTAAAAAGGCCCAGAAAACAAACGGCCGTTGGAACGAGGCCTTGAGGCCCGGGTTGTAAGCTGCGACGAGCCCTCGTTCGGGTGAATCGCCTGGGCTCCTAAGCAGCTGGTGGCATGCAATTAGGTCGGCTGAGCTCCAAAAATTGGGTCGCGCCCAATTTCTCACCTGTTGCTGTCGGCTGTGAACGAGGGACCTGGGAAGGCTCCCTGCCGGCCTGGCGAGGCTCGACGATCGTTGCGGAGCCCTCAGTGCGATCGGCAATGCCTCCGACGATCAGCTGGCAGTCGGAGGATCGCAAGGCAGCTCCGGAAAAAACGAGTGATTTTGAAGGTTAGAACTGCTGTCCCTAACTGATTGAAACGAACAAGGGGAAACTTCCCCCCCCAGGGGGAGGGGGTGCGGGTCTGTCAGCCTAAATAGGCTTCAGACTGGTCTAATTGATCCTTTTTCCTTGCTAATAATCGATTCAATTCAACAATAAAAAACAATCAATACTAATAGCCTGAGCTAGACAATTAAATGGAATCTAACAGTCTTCTGCTCCAGGAGCGAAGACAAACCGCGTCTTAGAGCAAATAGGACTAAGTCTAAAACTGGGGTGCACTTGGCACAGAGGGGGCGTTACCAATTTCAGACTTAGTCCAATTGGAGCAGATAGATTAAGACAACCCATCCGTGGGTTCTCCATCCAATCATGCTGGAGAATAGCAAATTCTACACAAAATTGTATCTATATAAAACTTATTGGGTTTCAATTTAAAGTCTACTTTGTTTCTCTTGGTTGCAGACCAGTAAAGGCATCTATATGGTTCAGAGCACAAGAAAAGACAAGAGTTTTCTACACCACTGGTTCAAGTCTAAAGCTTTACTGAATTAGGGCTATTTGAAACAGGCGTCTGTCTCTCCATTTACTAGTAGTAATCCTCTAGTTCCAGCAGAGGGGGTGGAAGAATCTGTCAGACCCACAATTGGATGTCTCTGTGTGTGCCTCAGTCTCTAGCCTATTACTAATTACCTCATGAGTGGTGCCATTTCATTTATTTCCATTTCTGTGGGCCAGGGCACATAGATATAAGGACTCTATGAGCTCCTAAAGGAAAATTCTCATCTTCTAGACGCTCACACACAAGGGCATATTCACCTGTTACATCTGGAGCAAATGCAATACTGTTTATTTCCATTATATAAGTGGACTCACTGCCCAGGATTTATAAAAGAGTCAAAAGTTCTCAAATAACTCAACATGAAAAAAGGTATATATAATTAGCAAAGAGATATAACATATATAGCTCTATGGTTATATAGATGTATTTTATTCATGGGAGTTACATTCTTCCAGCAGACAATCATGAGTGAGGAAACTGCAGATAATTCAGTCTATGAAACTTGGAGGGTTAGGCTCTGAGATTTGGAAAATCACCAGAAAATCAGCAAAAATATAAGAAAAAAACAGAAATAAAGATACAGTATATTAATTTATAATAAAGTATACAGAATTAAATGAAGGAAGGAATAGAACTGCCATCCTTTTCTTCAAAATTCTGGAAATTATCAGTGTTTCCGATGATTCTGCTGTTAGAGCAGGTGTAGCTACATCTTCAAATTAGAGAGTGATCATTCTTTGCAGAAACTAAAAGGCATCCCAATAAGGTGTTAAAATAGCTTCTAACTGCCTTTTGAACATGATACTATAGTCTATCATGGTGTCATGTTCAAACACATTATCCACCAAAATACTCCCTAACTGCATGATCTTATTTAGTTTAATCTTCTTGCTCACTTTTTATAAATTTTTGCTGCTCCCTACAAAAGAGTTCTCTATTGAATTTATTCAATTCTATTCTGGAAGAAGTGTAGGAAGGGGACAATCATACAAAGTCAAAATATACACAGATAATTGGGAACTTGGAAATTGTGAGATTGGAGGCAGATGCAGTCTTTAGCCCATGAACGAAATGACCAATAAATCAGAATTTATTCCATCAAATTTATTCTATCAGAAACCATAGATACATGAAATCATTTACTCCAGATAATGAGTTTAGGAGATTTATCAGCCACAGATAACTAAACTGTAGATAACAAGATCCGCTTGTACATTGTTTACAATCCAAAAATTTTCTACAGATTGGTTTCAGGTTCTACCAATATAAAGATCTATAAAGGCCTATAAAGACTTTAATTCTGAATCTGCGTATTCAATTTTTTCAGCTCCAAGAGCTATATACATTTCATGATCAAGACTGTCATATGCCTATTCTCATGTGTTGATTCACACATCTACACACTACATATTACCTGCTACTGAGTTAAGAAGGTTCTCCAAAAATGAAAATAAAAATGTGGTATTTTGGATTCTATAGAAGAGAAGTAGAAGAGAAGTAGAAAAGCATTAAAGATTGAATATGTTCACATTGTTTTTCCAGCATTACTCTGAGCTGAACACGGAGTATGGTACAAAGACAGAAATTATGCTGAAGTGCATATATTTTCATGGGCAAGCTTTTCACCATAACTATCCTCAGTTGTGGAAAACTATAGAAGTTTTCAACAAAGGCTCACCCAATGATACAGAATTCATACATGTGACACAAAGACCTAGAATAATATTAACCATGCTATCAACTATCAGGAACTATAACATCAGTTAAATTAAATGGTCTAAAAAGGGAATTGGGCAAGATTATGGAAGGTATGCATTCCAGAACTACTGTATTGGCCAATATGGCATAGTACTACTACGAGAGAAGCAGAGCTGTACTCTGTTTATGGATATCGCAAAGCATCTGATAGACCAGGATGCTGAACTACATATTTTTGGGCTCTATAATTTTTGAAAGATAATGGCATCAGTGCATTTACGTTATACAGTATATTTATACTAGTTAAGCAGAAACTGCTCATCCACTACAGAGAAAGCAACCGTTCTTCCTTCTTTTGATCAGTTGTACATGATGCCACCATATGGTGTTCTATAATCAATTACAAAGTTGTACTTCAAACTCAGTGCTGCATTTATAATATTACTGTAAGCAGCATAAACACCAATACAGGGAGGGGGGAATGTGTCCTTTTTATAGGGTTCCTGCTGATAGTCCAGCTGTTAACCAGCCCGTGCATAGTTTCTCTCTCATGTATTTTATATTTAAAAAATAAAACTCTACACATTTTTTCTGCTTTTTTAAAAACAAAAGTCTTGCAGCTGAAAGGTACATTTTGTCCTGCCCCACTAGGTCTATATAACTATGTTAAAATGTTTTTATTAGATGAATTGCATCATTAAATTGCATTATAAAAACTAAAAATGCATCATTAATTTTCAAAAACAATAGTAAATACATCTCATTTCTGATACATGATTTTGCATTTAATTTTTGCCCTTGGCCATACTTTTTTCCAACAGACTCACTGTCTCCCATTATGCAGCCTATACAAATAGAGCTAAATTGCCAAAGAGATTTTTGTGTTGTTGCTGTTGCCAAACGTCTGTAATGTGAAAATAAATGAATTTCTAATCGGCTGTTGCAAAAAGAAAAATTACTTTTTGATCTCGGTTCAGCCAAGCAAGAATCTACCTACCTAATATAATAGGATGGCAGGGCAATGTATAGGATGAAGGAAGACAAGGCTAGACAGAGATAGACAAGCCAGCAAATTAGGTTAGCACATTTCAGTTCTATGTGAATGGCATTTCTTAATTAAATATACACAAGTTCCACTGAACTATACAGTCTCATTGCTGGAGGGGCTTCCTATTTAATGTAGCATTGCTTCTAAATAGCCATAGATCACTTATGTTTACAACAAAAAGAATGAAATAAAAGAGCACTCTGCCCTTTCTTCAGGAAACAAGGCTGATAAATCAAAGAGAATAGTGACGACACATAAATGCAAAATCTGAAACGTTTAATGTGGCAAAACAATGTATGCATTAGCAATGAATTGAAGTAAATATTTGAACTCTTCTATAAGGTGTTACATGCTTTATAGATAATCCCAAACTGATATTAAATGGCCATATGCAGTAACAATGTCAAATAATCATAAAAAAAGATCAAAGTGAAAATATACTGGAAAAGCTTTCTTTGTACATTTGTGTACTTGAGACACAACTTTCTACATCCAGCTCATTTTCAAGAAAAGATATGGCCAAAACATATGACAACTTGGAGGTCACAGAGTTTGCCTCTTATTTTTCTAGTGCTTATTAATATAATGTGCTCTAAGTATTCCAAGAGAGCCACTGCTTTGTACAGATCCGTACAATTTCTAGATACTCAATTTCTATATTTCTTTGGGTGTTTTCTATAAATAAGATTGCAAAATCCAGAGAGCCATTAGAAGACAGCAATTATTATGATTGCTAAGAGCTTTGCTGCCATCTAGTGATTATCTGATTCTTGTATGGATTTTGATTTCATATATTTTATAATTTTGTTTATTGTTCACATATATGTGAAATTTATTTTTCTTTTTAGATACTGGCTTCCCAAACCCTTTGAGAATGGGGAAGCACAAATAAAGTAAAATCAATGAATCAATAAATTTATCTTCGTAGTCTTGTAAGACAAATGTATGAGTCTTTTACTTTTCTTGTTTTCTAGTAATAACTATCCAACAATTGATCTGAACAAAAGAAAAAACCATTTCAAGATGCTTGACCTATTGAAACCAAGGGTCTTAAAACTGTTTAATTGTGGCTAAATGTTGTCCTACTATATTACTGAACGGAAAGTTGCCTCTAATTATGTACAAACTTGAATTAGTGTTACTATACAAATGGCTTTATTTTTTTTTATCTTCATACTGAGATTAGAAAATGGACTGTGCTAGACAGTTGAGGCCCGGAATGACTTGAGACTCCAAGATATTTATCAAGAAATCCAGGACCTGGAAAAATATTTATTATTTTATTTCCTTATGTATGATAATTGTTTTGTTTATTCAATAAAGAAGCCAATTTTAAGTTGCAACATAAAGCATTTCATAGAAAATCTCTAATTTTCTGGAGAGAATTCAATTCTTCAGTCCTTCACTATTAGGCCAGGCTTCTGCAAGTAAGGGCTCTGGGGTAAAGAAAAAGAACAACTGAAAGAAGAAAAAGCAGGATTCAATTCAACCTGAGTTATCCTGCCACACAAGACAGATCAAAGCAAACCTGAACAAGATTTAAAGAAAGAAATGGAAACTACTGTCTTTTGATGGTTTAAATAGATTTATGCAAAGCTGATGAAATGTATACTTGAAGAGCTGTATTTGTGACAGCCCATTGGAGCATGTAAGTTATAGATAGCTTTGCAGTCATCAAGCAGTAAAGCGCTCTGCAAATGAGCCAGCAGAACAGTACAATTTTACACAGCCAGCCTACAATTTCCAAAAACAAGTGCTTGGAAACATGCTTCTATGTAAGATAAAAACTGACATACTTTGAGACTCATATTTCACACTACATCCAGCAAAAGTATTTTTATTATGCTCAAACTTGTGTTTCATCAAATCAGAACTAAGTTAACGTAACTAATTTATTAATCTTAGTGTCATGGAGTAGATTTTAAACACTGAATTTAAAGCACAAGCATTCCTTTGTCCCCATCCACCATTTTGAAGCCTTAGCAGTCAACATTCTCTGTACCCAAAGTGGTCTTTTGTATTCTTTTCATCTGCTGTAGCAATTATATAACATATAGGAATATACTCATTAGCAATTTATCAGTATTGTATAATAAAAATATGGAAATACCATATTCAACATTAACACAACTCATGCTTTATTAAGGCAAATGTGCCTGCCTTGTATATGGTAACCACATTGCATCTCATTTTGAGATTGCAAAATAGGGCCCGCCACATATATATCTTTTGAGCTGTTTTTGGCACAGCAAATCCTACACTGGATAAATTGAGATATAGGCACTACCTTTCATAGCTAAGGTTTACTTTGAAACCCCCCCTCCCCACTTTTATCTCTAATAGTTTTTAATCAATGCACTTGTCCCTTCCCTGAATTAATTTGCTGCATTGTTCAGAAAGATATTCAGGATGCATTAAACTTGTCTGCTACCCTGCTGGCAAAGCAAACATTGGGCTCATGCTACATTGACAACCTTTTGAATTGCTGATTTAGTTTCAAGAAACTTTGCATATTTTTAGAGGCATATTAATTATCCTAAAGCAGGTGCAAATTTTACCACATGTTTCAATTCCTTTCCCAGTCTTGTTTATTATTATTTGACTTCGTATTGGCAGTCATAAGCAAATTACTCCAGTTAATTAAATAAAAGGATTTATTGTCGCCCAAATTTACATCAACAGTTTAATCATAACACCTTTTCATCTAACATACTTTTCCAAGAACAATTTGCCCCACAATTAGTCAGCAAGGAAAATGGCCTTGTATAAAATGCTGGGAGGAAGGGAATGCTAATATGTACCACCACAGTCGTTCATTCTTCTAATTGCCCAGGGAATTTAAAAGAGACAGACTTATTTACTCACAGTAGGAAGTATGCCACAATAAATTAACATGATTAGGGGCCTAAATAAGACCTTGACATTGAAAGAACAAGGTAGGAGGGAAGAATGATAAAATCCTGGAAATTTATATATCAATGAATGAAGAGTTAGGACCAAATATCTCTGTCAGTAGCAGAAATATCAAAGGAATACATTTAGAGTGTCTTTAAGACTCTCTTTCTCTCTCTGCTTTTTGTCAGAAGTCCTTGCCACACCCCTGGCTCCAACAAAAAACAAACCATTGAGTTCACAGGTGGTTGGTTTATTCATAGAACGCTCTGCCATGTGGTATCCAAAGAAACAGCAAAGTTAGTGCTGGGAACAATACATGCCTCCCAACTGTCCCCCACCTAGCCAGCATCTGGCATGCGCACTGGTAAGAGCAACCAGGTTGGGACGCAAGGCAAGCTTCTGGCTTCCTGATGCTTCTTCGTGCCAACCAGCTTTTTAACAGAATGGCTGCTGAGCTGATGGCCACGTAGCTGCACCCTGCAGGTTCCCCCTTCCAGCATCCAGGTAACAGGGGAGGGAAGGGGCTGTCGCTGCTATCTCTGTTGCTGGTCCCGTCTGCTACCTCCGGATGCCTCTATCTGATGGTCTTGTCCCCTCCTCCCCCTTCCTATTAGTGGCAAGCCCACAGAGGCTTGACAGGCGGCCCCCTCTACCAGGGTTCCACCTGGAAGGCAAGTAGAGACATGTGATTAGTCATGAACTATGGCGGATGATGCAGCTAACCCCCCCTTGCTTATGGGGATTCCATTGGTGGAATAGTCTCAGCAAATGGGGGGGGGGCTTTTATGTCCACTTCCCCCACCCATGACGCATCAGTAACAGGGTACCTCTTCCATCATACCAGGTACTGCAAGTGACCCCAACGAATTTGGGAGTCTAGCACCTCTTGGATCCCATAATGGTCCCCTGCGACAGGACCTGCTATCTGCCTGATGGACTGAAAAGAGGACCCTTCCACCTACAGTGGAATACCGAGTGCACTTTTCCCAAAAGACGGGGTAGCTGTAGCCTCACAGCAACTGGGTTAATGACCTGTACAATCTGAAATGGACCTATGAACTTTGGCCCTAGCTTTTTGCAGGGTATTTTCAGGTGCAGGTACTTGGTTAACAGGTACACCATATCCCTCCACCCAAAAGGGCTTTTCTTATCGACCTGAGCTTTATAAGCCTCTGCTGCTTTTTGTAGTGCTCTTTTTACGGTCTCCCAGACCCCCCCCCCATATGCGGTCTATCAAGTCCTGGAGTTGGCAGGGGGAAAGGTCCACTGAGGGCACTCGGGAATCAGGATCAACTCCACCCTATGAACCACCCAGAAAGGGGTGAATCTGGTGCTGCTGTGGACTGCATTGTTATATGCCACCTTGGCAAATGGTAACAAGTCAACCCAGTCTGTTTGTTGGTAGGCTACGTAACACCAAGGTATTCCACCATTGCATTGGCCCGTTCATCTGCCCCATTGGTGTTGAGATGGAAAGCTGAGCAAAAAATGGGCCTGCTTGGAAAATAGATCAACCACTGTCCATATGACCATGCATCCATGGCTCTCTGGTAGTTCCATGATGAAGTCCATGGCTATGTCCTCCTATGGCCAGGTCAGGTCTGCCAAATGTTGCAACAACCCAGGTGGTCTCCCCATACAAGGCTTTGTGGTAGCACACAAGGAGCAGTCCTGTACATATGCTTCTATGTCTGCCTTCATCTGAGGCCACCAGAATTGGCGCCTCACCAGGTGCAGGGTTTTAAGGAACCCCAAGTGACTAGCCTGCACTTCCGTAGCACCTTAGGCCTTAATGCCTGTGGGACATAGAGCCTGTTACCCTTCCACACCAACCCCTCCCTCTGAGTTAGGAGGGCCTGATGTCCCAGAAGCCAGGGGTCACCTTGGCTCGCTTTGTGCAGCTCCTGGACCAGGTCGTCCACCGGGTTGCACACAGCCACCTCAGCGGCTGACTGCTTGAAGGGAGCCCTAATGGCCTGTACTACCTCCTCCCACTGGCTATTATACTGAGGCATACGTGACAGAACATCCACCAAGAAGTTCCTACTTCTCAGCACATATTTCAGCCAAAAGCGAAACCGTTGAAAGTATTATGCCCATCGAACATGTTTCAGGGATAGGCACCGTGGTGTCTTCCAAGGCTCAAGGTTTTTATGGTCTGTCCAGACCTCAAACATTTTTATGGTCCATCCAGACAGGAAATACCACCAAGTTGACAGTGCCCACCGAACGCCGAACGCCTCCTTTTCCCATATCACCCATGCCCATTCTGTGTCCATCAGTTTATGCACATGGCTGTAGTGTTCCTTGCCTGTTCTGCTGAATCAGAACTGCCCCAACCGCAACATCGCTGGCATCAGCCTGGATGATGAATGGCAGGTCAGGATTGGGATGTTATAAGACAGGCTCTCTTGTGAAGAGGGCCTTCATAAATACTCCACTATTGGTACACCATAGTAACTACACAAGAGAGTATTGAATTCCAGAGAGATAACCCTTAACATCTGCAAGAAGGTGTTGCTGCCACTGAATGGAATAGCAAATCAAAATGTAGGGGGCTGTCTAAAAAGCAGGGAAAGAAGTGATGATCTGGCCAAGGCAGAAAATCCTACTTTCAACATGGAAACTACAGGAAGAGTTTAAATTTGCAGTGAGCTGGGGGCAAGTAGAGAATAACACCCCTTCCTGACTTACAAATATTGTTCATATTCACAATTGGAACAAACAGGCAAATATGTCCTCAGGAATATAGAAAGGTGAGTTATACCAAGCAAGAACATCTATCTTTTTGGTCTGCTGTAACTAATTCTTCAGAACCCTTGTCTGAAGCCTTTCCCCTCACAAGTAACCAGATACTGTCGTCAGGGGATTCATGTGCACTGAGATATGGCTTTTCTTTGAGAATGACACTTTTCATTCTAGATGCACAAAAATACCTTCTTAGCTACCTTTGGAATGTCACTCAAAGTCTCATCAAATTCCTACCGTATTATACCACATTTATTCTTACCTGTGACATTATCTAACATTATCTAACCTCTCTTACGATGTCAATACATGTTCTCAGTTTCTCCTATTAAAGATACATCATCATCCTGAATTCTAGAAACCCTATTTTGATGATTTTGTATCCCAAATGCTTACCTAATGTAAGAGTAATTTAAGCATTAAGAGCACCATTTTTTCTTCCACTTTAAGAAAGAGAAATCTAGGTGATCTTTCCAAATTTTATTCATAAAGTCAGTATAGCTTAAGTTACACATAAGCTTTCAAAACAGAATTGAGATTCTCCCAATACCAAATCCTGAGAGTACTCGTAATGCATACCATAGTGAACTAAAGGGCCATTCAAGTCTGGAATGATCTTAACATGAACTTCACATTTGGTATCAAATGGCTTCGATTCTCTTATAATGCAAAAGGCCATATTTTGGGTGCGATCCCTTTATTGGTATTTTTTTTTTTTGCCTTCTTTCTTTGCTTCTCTTTCAGCTAAACATTTCTCATTCCACCAAAATAAATTGCCCACCACTTGTTTTCCCATACATCACCAAGTGTGGATGCGCCTTATCAACACTACTCTACTTTTCCCATCTATTACCCCATTTGTTTGCACTTTTATCCCATTGTCCTTGCTCAGGGAAGAAAACATCCATCACCACCACAGCTGCCACCTGTCACATAGCCGTCAGTGGTATAACAGCCAACATGACAAAACTGTTGTAAAACTGCACCATCTCTGGAGAACCAGGTTCGAGAATTAAATGTTACAATAAAGGTGAAGGAGAGAGAGAGAGATGGAGATGGAGATGTACTGTATATATAATAGTTGGAGCAATATTAAACCTTCCAAGTCTTCATATACTTGCCAATTAGCAAAGAGGTTTTTTACAACACTGGCCTTGGTTTACAGTACTGAAAGAAATATTGCTGATTTAGGAAATTAGAACTTTTTGATTCTGATCATTCATTCACTTTCTGTGATGCACCAGTACTCAGATATTGTATATGTTGGGCATCTCTAAAACAACAGCAACAACTATTGTATTAATGCAGCACTTCTTGGATATCACATCTTCTGATTTAAAAAAAATGTTTTTTAAAAACAGATAGTTTTACATTCTATTTTGTACATTTCTTCTATCCTTTTGTCATTTCAGTCACTCTTTTTTTAACTATTAGCATTTTTAATATGTGGGTCAGTATATGGGCAATAATCAAGAGCTGCTTAACCTTGAAACCATGGAAAGCACAGCAAAGAATATGTTGAAAGGTGGGAGAGATAGGAGGCAGAAGTAAAGGGTTTAACTGTCCTGGGGAGAAGAGAGAATTATACTCTTGTGACCAACTATTTAATATGACTTTAGTTTGGCTTACCATAGAAATTATTATCTACCACTAAGTGTTAAGCTCAGACAAGTGGGGGGAAGGGTGATTTGCAGCTGATCCCTCGTCCAGGGAGCCTGACAATATATACATGACCACCTCATACATTATTGGATTTACCACCAATATTAGTAAATATATTGGTAACATTCCCAAATACTGGCTAGAAGCATTTAGCATCAGTAACCTGTTTTTATTGTTGTTTTGTTTTTGCTGTATACCATTTTGTGGGACAGCTACAAACACCATATAAGCCAGTGTAGTCTCATGGTTAAAATACCAGGCAAGAAACCAGGAGTCTGTGATTTCTAGTCCCCCTCGCCCACACACATATTTTCTTACACATAAAATCCAGGTGAGTGAGTTTGGACCAGTCACTCTCTCTTGGCCCAATTCATCTCTCAAGGTTGCTGTTGTGTTGAAAATAAGTGCACACTCTAAATACACACTTTATTCTTTCCAATCCATTTATGTCAGCCTCACAGAGTAAACCTCACAGATAGGAATCACAAACAAAACAGCTAATTCTACTTTAGTGTAAAGCCTCATTGACAGAAACATGCAAGTCTAAAAATACATCTCTCTCCCCACATCTCCATTACAATCCAAGAAACTAAGGAGAGCCTCGTGCCCTGCCCAATATCCCGTTGCAGGCTATGTTGTCTCTTATCTATTATTTCCTTGCAAAATCTCTTGTTTCTCTCTCCCAAGGTCTTCCTCAATATTTTTTAAACATTTCCCTTTTTCATTCTTGGATCTGGAAAGGAAGGAAATAATTATTTATGGAACCAATGATCTAATAGCAGCTCTTAGTTTATTTCTATAGGTTAGCATTGCCTGATTCTGAGGTACCTAGTTGAAGGAGACACAGGCCTTACTTTATTGAATTTGTGGTGCGTATGGAGCATCAGTTAACTTGATGTATATTGAGCGACCAGTTAGAATTACAACAATTCTTCCAAAGCCTGTTGACTACATGGGAATACTGTCTGGAAAAACGTGTGAGATCAGATACACTATTGCAACCTGAAAATTGTAATTAAAACTTCTTGGAGTTAGGCAAAGTGCTTATGGTCTCATTCCTTACCCGGTGATTATTCTATCAATATCTCCACCATGCCCCCAAACTCATTCTGTGGCATGTCTACAGAATCAAAAAGCTGTAGATGGAAGGATCCAAACCATCTCTTAACATTATCTTTAAGACATGTTTGGAATACAACCATTCCCATTTGCATTACCATAATAGCAATGATAGAGCTTTCTCCACAGGCAGAGGTGGGGGGGGGGAGGGACAGATTTTTAAAAAGTCAAAGATGGCATATGGCCACACCCATGTGTCTGAAGTCCTGCCTCTTTTTACATGCATTGCATATGTGGCCCATTTGATCCCTCAGTTGCAGCTGCTGCTTTTTTTTTTTCTTTAAAAAAAGGCACCCTAATGGATTATACTTTCCATTGGCAAATTTCTATCTGCACAACGAGAGCAAAGTTGTAGTACCATGTTGCTTCTCTTTGGGAGCACTGAATTAAACTTAATCTATAGAGGGATTTTTTAATGGCTCTGGAGGTTCATAGACAACAAAAAGGCAAGACCTCAAATGCAATACAGAGAGTTTTGGTATAGATCCAAAAGTAGCTTATTTTGTTGAAAACTAGATTATTGTTTCCATAGAGTATAGTTTTACAAGACAAATATCACCTTTGAATTACTTTGGGATAATATTTCTTTGTTTGTTTGTTAGATTTATTTGTTGCCCATTTCATTGTGAAGGCTAGATTTTGGTGATGAAACCAAACAGAGGACTTATTCTAAATACTCTTATTTTCTGATCTGTTTCAGGATTTTTAAAGAAATCTTGGTGAATTAATGTTTTTATCAACTTCTTTACTCTACTGTATAGTTCGTGTGTGTTGGAACTATTTAGATAAAAGGTGTTGGAATTTTCAACAAATAATAGCAACCACATTTTAGAAATCTACATTGATGATAACTAACACTGACATTCTTTTAAATTTCAGATTATGTATTAAAAAGTAGTTGTAATGATCAGATATGTGTGCTTTTCCTAATCTGTTGCCCCTAGATCTGTTGTATTACAAACCCCTAAATTCTGAGGATGGTAGAAGTTGTGGATTAGTTATAATCACAGGAGCTGTTAATAATAAATGAGAGGTGGTTCTAGGTTGGGAGAATAAAATGAATATGCGCATATAGGATGTATGAAATTCTAAAAATAGCTGTAAAACTTTAACTGATATGAGAGAATTTAGGTACAGCAACAGCAAACCTGTTTCTTAAAGGCTGCAACAGTTTACTTCCCTAAAAACTAAGTTCAACCATTATATTTATGAGCAAGAAAAGGTTTCTGTTACTCTCTTTTCTTGCTGCAGGGGCTATTATCTGCTGCAGCCCAACTGTAATAGTGCTTGACAATTTTGCTCAGCAGGAAATAAGGATTGTTATGGCTAAGGAAGCATGGAAAGGCATGTGTGTTCCTTTTTCCTAACTCCCTTAGCACTTCTGCTAAATAAAAATCCATTTTTATTCTTAAGGGAGCTGAGCAGAACGATGTTGTTTTATGTCCCAGTTTTTGCCACCAGTGATGTATGTCCCTTTTACAAACTTATCTGTGAGTTTTTGCTCAGTTTATAAGCTAGGGGCAATCTTTCTTTCTTAAAGCTTCCTCCTCTCACAGTCTGAAGGAACCTTGAGATTTCCTGCTAGTGATTTAAAGGGCTATAACACTTGCAGGCTAGATTTGTTTTAGTGTCCATAAAACTCAAAAATTTCATAAAACAATTGGTGAAAATAAAATTACCAAAAAATGATGTACTGCCAGCAGACTGTATAATAGTTACGGGGGAAATGGAGAATATGATTCACTGGGGTATAAAAATGACAATGTATTTATTGCAGTGCAGTGACAAGAAACTAATTTGTCCCATTTACTTTTCAGACAGGGATAGAATTCTGATATTTTTCCTCCTCTCGTTACCTATGCTGAGGCATAGAACTATTTCAGAGTGCTTGATTCTGAGGGTTTCTTCTGAGTTGCACTGGTTCAGAATAATGGAACTGCACAATAGTTACACTATTTGTAAATGTGACACTATCAACTAGATTTCTCCATGCTTGTATCAGACATATAAACCTGCGGAAAACCTATACCTATGCAGATGTTGCCCAATCACAACTCCTTATAGCCCCAATCAGAACGGTCAAAGATGAAGGATGAGTTGTATAACACCTAGATGACTACAGATCCTTCACCTAGTCTAACTTGAAACAGCAGCTTTATTATGTATTTATAAGACCCAGCTCTCCTGAATAATTCATGGCAAGTACTTTGACCAAAAATCAGTATGGTACAAGAACTCACTTGAAAAAAAGGCTTGCCTATCTGGAACTGATTTTATCTGCCAAAGAATGTTGAATAGGAATAGACAGGCAGGATTGTATTCATGAATTAATCCTAGGTTTTAATTTCCAATTAAACAATTGATAATCCCACACTGAACGATCAGTATCAAAATTAAAATTCTTGGTCTGTATAAACAATAGAAATCTATGTCTTTAGTTCAGGTACTCAACTTTGCCAATAAACTACCATCTGGCTTTTGCAATCTGCTGATAGACAGGATGGTTTTACAAAAAATTAACTCAGATCTCAGAAACGTGGAATCTACTAATATCCATTTTAGGATATATAATAACTGAAGCAAAATAATAGTCAGACTCAAGTTTATACAATACCAGCGTATTATAGATTTTTTTATCTATTAAATTTATATAGCTGCCCATCTTGCTGATGTGACTCTTGGTGATTTAGAGTGATAAAAACCCAAAAAAGCAATGCATACACAACTACAATTAATTGTTGTTGTTGTTGTTAATTGTGAAGTCGTGTCCGACCCATCGCGACCCCATGGACAACGTTCCTCCAGGTCTTCCTGTCCTCTACCATCTTCTGGAGTCCATTTAAATTCACACCTACTGCTTCAGTGACTCCATCCAGCCCTCTCATTCTCTGTCGTCCCCTTCTTCTATTGCCCTCAATCTTTCCCAGCATTAGGCTCTTCTCCAGTGAATCCTTCCTTCTCATTAGATGGCCAAAGTACTTGAGTTTCAACTTCAGGATCTGGCCTTCTAAAGAGCAGTCAGGGTTGATCTCTTCTAGGACTGACCGGTTTGAACGCCTTGCAGTCCAAGGGACACGCAGGAGTCTTCTCCAGCACCATAGTTCAAAGTCCTCAATTCTTTGGCGCTCAGCCTTTCTTATGGTCCAACTTTCACAGCCATACATTGCAACGGGGAAAACCATGGCCTGGACTATACGCACTTTTGTTGGCAGGGTGATGTCTCTGCTTTTTAGTATGCTGTCTAGATTTGCCATAGCTTTCCTCCCCAGGAGCAAGCGTCTTTTAATTTCTTGGCTGCAGTCCCCATCTGAGGTGATCTTGGAGCCCAGAAAAATAAAATCTGTCACTACTTCCATTTCTTCTCCATCTATTTGCCAGGAATTGAGAGGGCCGGATGCCATGATTTTGGTTTTCTTAATGTTGAGTTTCAAGCCAACTTTTGCACTCTCCTTCTTCACCCGCATCAAGAGGCTCTTTAGTTCCTCTTCACTTTCTGCCATTAGAGTGGTATCATCGGCATATCTTAGGTTGTTGATATTTCTCCCGGCAATCTTAATTCCAACTTTTGATTCATCTAGCCCTGCCTTTCTCATGATGTGCTCTGCATATAAGTTAAATAGGCAGGGCGACCGTATACAGCCTTGCCAGACTCCTTTTCCAATTTTGAACCAATCAGTGGTTCCGTGTTCGGTTCTCACTGTTGCTTCTTGACCCGCATATAGGTTTCTCAAGAGACAAATGAGATGGTCTGGTACTCCCATCTCTTTAAGAACTTGCCACAATTTGTTGTGATCTACACAATCAAAGGCTTTAGCATAGTCAATGAAGCAGAAGTAGATGTTTTTCTGGAACTCCCTAGCTTTCTCCATGATCGAGCGTATGTTGGCAATTTGATCTCTAGTTCCTCTGCCTCTTCGAAATCCTGCCTGTACTTCTGGTAGTTCTCGATCCACATACTGCTGGAGTCTAGCTTGTAGTATTTTAAGCATAACTTTACTAGCATGTGAAATGAGTGCAATGGTGCGATAGTTTGAATATTCTTTGGCATTGCCTTTCTTTGGAATTGGAATGTAAACTGACCTTTTCCAATCCTGTGGCCACTGTTGAGTTTTCCAAATTTGCACTTTTACTGCATCGTCTTTTAAGATTTTGAATAGCTCAGCTGGAATACTGTCACCTCCACTAGCTTTGTTGTTGCTCAGATTTTCTAAGGCCCATTTCACTTCACATTCTAGGATGTCTGGTTCGAGGTCAATGATCATCTCATTGTGATTATCTGGGATGTTAAGCTCATTCTTGTATATTTCTTCTGTGTAGTTTTGCCATCTCTTCTTAATCTCTTCTGCCTCTGTTAGGTCTCTGCCATTTTGGTCCTTTATCATGCCCATCTTTGCATGAAACGTTCCCTTCATATCTCCAATTTTCTTGAAGAGATCTCTGGTCCTCCCTATTCTGTTGTTTTCTTCTATTTCTTTGCACTGTTCATTTAAGAAGGCATTCTTATCTCTTCTAGCTACTCTCTGGAATTCTTCATTCAATTGGGTGTATCTTTCTCTTTCTCCTTTGCCTTTCGCTTCCCTTCTTTCCTCAGCTATTTGCAAAGCTTCCTCAGATAGCCATTTTGCTTTCTTGCATTTCTTTCTCTTTGGGATGGTTTTAGTTGCTACATCTTGTACAATGTTGCGAACTTCCATCCATAGTTCTTCAGGCACTCTGTCTATCAGATCTAATTCCTTAAATCTATTTGTCACCTCTACTGTATATTCATCAGGAATATGATTTAGTTCATAACTGAGTGGCCTAGTGCTTTTCCCTACTTTTTTCAATTTAAGCCTAAATTTTGCAACGAAAAGCTCATGATCTGAGCCACAGTCAGCTCCTGGTCTTGTTTTTACTGACTGTATACAGCTTCTCCATCTTTGGCTGCAGAGCACATAGTCAATCTGTTTTCTATGTTGACCGTCTGGTGATGTCCATGTGTAGAGCCGTCTCTTGGGTTGTTGGAAAAGAGTGTTTGTTATGACCATCATATTCTCTTGACAAAATTCTATTAGCCTGTGCCCTGCTTCATTTTGTACTCCAAGGCCAAACTTGCCTGTTAGTCCGGTTATCTTTTGGCTTCCTACCTTAGCATTCCACTCCCCCATGATGATAAGGACATCATTTTTTGGTGTTAATTCTATAAGGTGCTGTAGGGCTTCATAGAACCGGTCAATTTCATCCTCTTCAGCACCAGTGGTTGGGGGATAGATTTGGATTATTGTGATATTGAATGGTTTGCCTTGGATTCGAATTGTGATCATTCTGTCATTTTGGGGATTGTATCCCAGTATTGCTTTTCCTATTCTTTTATTGACTATGAAGGCTACTCCATTTCTTCTGAGGGATTCTTGCCCACAGTAGTATATCTGATGGTCATCTGAGTTAAATTCACCCATCCCTGTCCATTTTAGTTCGCTGATTCCTAAGATGTCGATGTTCAGTCTTGTCATCTCTTTTTTGACTAAGTCTAGCTTGCCTTGACTCATGGATCTTACATTCCAAGTTCCTATGGAGAAAAAATCTTTACAGCATCGGACTTTCCTTTCACCACCAGATATATCCACAGCTGAGCGTCCTTTCGGCTTTGGCCCAGTCACTTCATTCTTTCTGGCGCTACTAGTACTAGCCCTCTGCTCTTCCCCAGTAGCATATTGGACACCTTCTGACCTGAGGGGCTCATCTTCCAGCGTCCTATCTTTTTTCCTTTTAGTACTGTCCATGGGGTTTTCATGGCAAAGATACTGGAGTGGTTTGCCATTTCCTTCTCCAGTGGATCACATTTTGTCAGAACTCTCTGCTATGACCTGTCCATCTTGGGGGGCCCTGCACGGCATAGCTTATAGCTTCATTGAGTTACACAAGCCCCTTCACCACGACAAGGCAGTAATCCATAAAGGGGAACAATTAATTAAAAACATTAAAAACAATACAACTATTAAACCATAAAAAAACAATAGGAGAGCACCATTCATTTCCTAGAAGTGTAACCATTTAATAAGCTTCTCCACCAAAATGACTGGATCTCCAGGCTAGATGACAAAGCCATGTCTTCAGTTATTTCCAGATGGCCAACAGGATCATTTACTAAAGATCTTTAATAAAGATCTGAATTTTTTATCAACCCCCTGGAAAGATCCACCATCAGCAAGATATACTGTAGTATTTAAAAAAAAACAATATATGAAACTGATTTATTGTAATCTATATTATTCTATATTATAACTTGACAGGTTTTTCTGGCTTACAAGAATATAATGTCCATAGAGATCTTGTTAAGCTGATGATGTTACCTAATTAGGTAATGAAATATCTGCAGGCAAACAACCAAACTCAGAGAGCACTAAGGACTCTATAGTTCAATCCCGAGCTCTCTATATATTCTATATTTTCTATTGGATCCTATTAATTTTGCCCATTTTTCCTCTACTAGAACTTCTGCCCATTTAGTATCTGTAATAGGTAAGGGAATTTCATAGTATAAATGGGAAATGGCTGAATCAATATTTTGCAGAGATTTAGCAGATCACGCATTGGACCTAGGTGACTTGAACTTTCAGCTTATCAAAACCATGCTAGAAATACATAACACTACTTTCAACATGACTGCTCATTTTGCCCAACTGATTAAGTAGCCACAGACTGTGTAGGGTTGACATTTAAAAACCTGACAGACCTAAAAACTGGCTACCTCTGAAATGTCTATTCTCATTTTTTAACAGTTTTCTGCTCAGTTTTTAAGATTAGCACATGGTCACATTAATAGCATGCCTCAAAAGAGATTCAGAAATAGTGCTTTCAGCTTCCCACATGACCAACATCTCTCTATTTCTCATTAAAGCAGCCAGTGTTACTTTTCAAAATTCAATGCAAAAACAAAGAAAAACATTGCTTTAATGAATCTATTTATTAAAATAACTCTTAAAGAAGCAACAAGGGGTTTTTTTTCTAAACAAAGTTAGGCTGCTTTAATGAATAGGAGTGAAAAACCAAAGCACATCTTCAAAATCATTTTTAAATGTTGAAATCCATAAGGCTTTCTTTTCTTTGCGCCCACATGTATTTAATAGACTTTTTCTACAGTGGACTATACCTGTATTTGTCAAGTCCACTTTTAAAATTTGGAAAGATTTATAAAACCTGATAACTAATACAGTTTTCTGTTCAGTATTACTCAGTCTTAAATTGTTTTAAATGTTATTTTTATTTCTGGGGTTTATTTCAGATTCTTTAAATTTTTAACATTATGTTAGGATTTTTTTTTCATTCAGCAATAAAGGCAGACTTAACCTGGTATTTTCAAACTTATCCAATCTAATAGCTTAGAAGTAGTTAATGAACAAATTGCAAAAGTCATTAGAAAACATGTTTTGCTAATTTAGTGTTATTTGAAAGTTTCTGCTGGGTAATCTCCTGGCCTCTCATTATCCAGAGAGTTTTCAAGGAACTGATCTAATCTCCACTTCCTTAGTCTTTGCCATATTCATTTTTTGCAGAGCCATTTTCATTTGCCATTCCACCCCTGGAAGCCCAAAATGAATCTCTTTTCATAGCAATTACAGTACCCATTTTTGTGTTCTCTTTTTGTTCATAAAATTAGCATTCCAAGAGAATGCTAATAGAGGTATAGTCCACTGTAGAAAAAGTTTGTGTTTTTATCAGAATGCTTCTTGTCTAAATGTTTGTTTGACTTAATTTGATTAATGAGCTGAATTTGTAAATATATCTGATTAAGTAATACAATAATATTGAAGTGCATTTTTATCCTTTAAAAATGTTATCTTGATTTCTTATTGGAACATGGAATAAAACAATTCTTTCTTGTTTAAGAATCAGATACGACCTGTGAGTTGCATGTTAAAAACTAGTTGCACTCCAAGAAGTGAAGAGAGAGTAGGGAACTTCCGGTGGATTTTGCGCGTGCGATGGCGGCTACTTTGTAGCCGTCCTCCTGGGTAAGTGTAAGAACTGCTATGAACAGCAGACATCAGCTGTTCAGCGGTTCAAAATCCCCCTCCCGGGCAAAGGGGGGGGGCAGAGAGTGTCTGAATAGTGGTAGAGCCTCTTTTGCACCCCCCAAGTCCTTTTGTTGGGGGGTGAAAGGAGTGCTCCCACGGAGTTCAGACTTGTCTCCGCTTCCCAGCTGTTTTTGTCCTCAGGGACAAAACGAGCCGCTGCAAACACCTCCGTGCTTAAAGAGAACTGGTGAGGTTTTTTTTTAAACGGACAGAGCTGAGTAGAGGATTTAGTTTTTGCTTTCTTTGACTTATTTGGATTTTAAGTTTTTAAGACTTGTTTCTATTTTTACTCTCTCTTTTTATTTCTCCTTCTTTGTTGAAAGGGAAAGTAAAATGGCGATCGGCAAATCTCTCGGTTTTTTTTTTTTTTTGGGAAGTTAGAATGCTGACCGGCAGGCTTTTTGGTGCTTTTTTTTTTTTTTCCTTTCCCTTTTCCTTTTTTATTTTATTATGATTGGAATGGACTGTTAGAATTATTATTTTTGTTTAATCTTTGTGTTTGTTTTTGGTATCTCTAAGTATTTTTTTTTAAAAAAAAAATGGAACGGACCTTTTCTATTTAATTATTTTTTTCTTCTCCCCCTTTTTTTTTCTTTCTCTCTTTTCTTTTTTTCTGAACTCCTTTCCTTTTATTGCAATGACCCCTTTTTGAAGGATTTCCCCCCCTCTTTCTTTTTGAATTCATGGAGTTAACTCCTTTTTTTTGCTTAATTTTTGCAATTTTTAAGGAGGAGTAAAGCTTTTTTAATTCCTTTTCTCTTCTTTTTTTTCCCCCTTTTTTCTTTTTATTATAATGACCTTCTTTGGAGGGAGTTATGATTTTTGAAGGAATTTTTATAATTTTTTAAGAAGGACTAAAGGGTTTTTTTTTTAAGATGGCTCCAAAGCGTCCAGGGATTTCTACAGCTTCTAAATTAACAGTCTCACCCTCTTCTGGGGGTCAGCTAACAACTATGAAGGATTTGCAAGACATGATGGGAGATGTCATAATTCAAATTAGGGCAGAAATGAAAAAGATTTTAGAGGAAAACAATAAGATCTTGAGACAAGACTTTGTTTTGGCTTTAAAAGGAGTTGCTTCTGTTCTTGAAAAGATGAACTCCCATGTGGAAGAGGTAGATGAAAAAGTGGAGATAATGGAGGGGAAAATTGAAAGTATGGAAAAAGAGATGGAAAATGAAATTCTTATGCTTCAATATGGACAAATGGAATATGCCTTAAGAATCAGGGGCCTGGAAGAGTCTTTGCAAGGAAATTTGAAAGAGATGGTTGCAAAGGACTTTGCATTGATTTTGAATAAAGAAAAAGAGGGAATACTTAGTGAAATTGAAAAATTATTCAGGGTTAATTCTGTGGTGGCAGCACAGAAGAATCTGCCAAGAGATGTGGTAATTTACTTTGGTAAAAAATCTCTACGCAATGAAATTGTGCAAGCCTATTATAAGAAGAGATTTCAAATTGCTTCACAAGATGTTATAATTTTTAAGGAGATCCCATCTAAAATTTTAAGAAGAAGAAAGGAGTTTGCTTTTCTAGCAAATGAACTTAAAAAGAGAAAAATACTATTCAGATGGGATGTCCCGACTGGAATGGTGGTGAACCACCTGGGGACATGTTATAGACTTAATACTGTTTCTCAAGCAAAAGATTTTTATACCTCGGTCCTGGGGGTATGTGTATCGCCATCTATTAAGTTTAAAGCTTTGGAAGAAAAGAATGTAGAATTACAGCTTGAAGAGCCTATATTTATGAAAATTGGGGAACCCTTGTTTGAGAGGCCCCAACAAGTCCAGGTTGAGGAACAGAAGACAACTTGTGCAGCATACAATTGCAAAGAAAAGCAGCAACAGAAGAAGGTCTCTGAATCTCTGGGAGAAGTTAGACCTACAAAGTCTCTGGAGCAATCTTCAAGGGTGGAATTGCTGCCTGAAATGGAAATTGGGAAATTTCAGCTTGAGGGGCACCAACAAGAGAGGAACGGGCAGAGGATAACTTGTACAACTTATAATTGTGAAGATCAACACAAGGAGGAATTCACTGAGGAAGTTTTACAGGTATCGGTCCCTGAGACTTGTGCAACATATAAATGTAAAGAAAAAGTAACATATAAATGTAAAGAGAAAGACCAACAGAAGAAGGAGGTTGAGGAAGTTTCACAGGTACTGATTCCTGAGCTTGTGGGTCAACCAGGACTTACAAACTCTTTGGAGCGATCTTCAAGGGCAGAATTCCACGCATTTTTTTCGATGCTTGCGGGCAAGAGAAACCGATATGGATTGTGCTTATAGTAGATGTAACTGGCTATTAGACAGAAGATTATGGATATTGAATGAAAATTTTAGATAAGAAGTTTGTGTTTATAGTGGGTGCAACTGGTTATTCGGACAGAAAATTATGGACATTGAATGAGAACTTTAGACAAGAAGTTTACTATTGAGATTGTGGGAGAAGTAAAACTTATATCGTTTTTGGAAAATGTCTTATGTAATGTTTAAATATGTGTTTTGGGATAATAATATATTTCAGCTTTAAGTTTTAAACCTTTAATGATAATATTGTTTAAACCTGTGTTTTGAAGGGATTATAATTTGTTTATTTCAGTGAGGGGATTCTAATAAATTTGTGTTTTGAAGGGAGTATAATTTGTTTAAGTTCCAAGTAATGCTTAAATTTGGTTTTTAAATATTATTATTAATATTTCTAAGAGAAAATAATTTGTTTAATTAAATGTCTAGATTTGTTTAGGAAAGAAAGTAATGCTTAAATCTGTGTTTTTGGAGGAAGTTTATATAGAATGATGATTGTATTTAGATTTGTTTAGGATTCAAAAGTGTTTCAAGTTTTTAAAATATTATTAATATCTTTAAGAGAAAATAATTTGTTTAACTAAATGTGTCTAGATTTGTTTAGGATTTTTAAGTTTTTTTTTGGATAGGTGAGAAGATTATGAAGATTGAAGGAAATATGTATTTACTTTAAGTTTTCTAAGAGTATTTAGTTTTGATGGTATAACAAAGGTTTATATATTTATTTTTTTGTATTAGGATAAAGAAAGAGGGAGAAATTAGATTTTACATTATAGGTATAGATATTCAAAGAAAGTAATGTTTAAATTTGCGTTTTTGGAGGGAGTTTATATAGAATGATGATTGTATTTAAATTTGTTTAGGTTTTAAAAGTGTTTTAAGTTTTTTTCTCAATTAATCCTGTACTCAGCTCTGGGAAGTCTAGGGGAGGGTTTGGGAGGTTGGGGAGGAGGGGGGTGAGGTAGGGTTGGGGGGGGTATGGGAAGGGGATTTGTTTTTGTAAAATTTAAAAATTTTCAATAAAAAAAAAAAAAAAGAGAGAGAGAGTAGGGACAGGTAGTAAATTTGATTTTAATTAAAATTAAAATAATTAAACATAGTTAATGATTTATTAATCCTACTGTCCCAAAGATACTTTTTTCAAGAGGCAGATGGACTTTCCTTATTTTTCCTTGAAGACATTTTGCTTTCATCCAAGAAACTTCTTCAGAACTGAAAAAGCTTCTTTGATGAGAAGCAAAACTTCAACAAAAAATGAAGTCCAGTTGCCTCTTGAAAAAAGCACCTTTGAGACAATAATGACCTGGATGACTGAGAATCTTCATACATATTAATACTATTCTTATGTCAAATTGTAGCATAAAGGGATCCTTCCCTACTATACAAAGAAATGAACAAAAAATAAATAGAATGTTCTTTTTATCTCGTAACCTTTCGTTCTTACATACTAAATTGCAAATTGTCCCTTGCTGCTTAGTGAGTTAGATTCTGATTTACCATATTTGTCAACTTTCTCTTCCCTGGACTTTTTTTGTACCCCTAAATGTCCTGGTGTTTTGGGAAACATCTACCTCACAGAATGGTAGTAAAGAAGTTTTAATACAAATGGGAATTAAACTGAATGGCTTCCCTATCTTTCCAGTAAAAAAAAGTTCACTTCGCTGAAATCAACAGAAAAAATTAATTATAATAACTTTCCCTCCCATTACTTCCAATGGGATAGTCATGATTAAATCTAACTGGACTGAAACAATTGTAGACTGTGTCTGAAAATGCTAAATTCCATTTTAATTCACCCTTTACAAATTTACTATCCTCATTCTCTTCTTCATATGCTTATAATCTGGCCATATTGAGCACTAAAGGTGATAAGCAGATTGTGTTTATTATGACCACATAAGGCTTAACTTTCCATTGCTAATTAAAACCTGTTTTAAAATCTGAGGAGAAAAGCCCTTGATTCTATCAGTTCATTGATTCCTATTGCTCATAAAAACTGTATATTACTATAAGGAAATTTAATCAAGTGAAGCTAATGGCATTTTACCTGCTGTGCAAACACTGTTCTGTTCCATTCTGTACCAAAATTATCTTTCTCCAACCTGTCATCAGTTGGTCTCCAATTCTCCTCATCCTCAGCCAAGTCCTACTGGCTAATGTGTGATGAGATTTGTAGTTTAACACACATCTGGGGGCTACTAACTTGGGAAAGATTCACCTAAAATATTGTTTTCAGCAATGAGTCCTCTTGTGTAGAGAGACATCATCAGGACTGTGATTGTTAACAAAACAAAAGAAAGATTATTCTATCCCTTAACAACAACATTATGCCAGTTTTGATGATCAGTTTGAACATTGTGGGATTCTCTCCAGGACCAATATCCAAATTATAAATAAATTATATACTTATTTATTTATGAGATAACCACTTGTTCATATAATGCCTCAGAAATCAGGCAAACTGTTCTTTATAGAATTTTTAGAAAAAGATGCTTCCTTGTATTGAAAAAAAAGTCTATTAAAAAGGGAGCTTTTTATACTGTCTGGTATTCCTGTACATGACTATTTCTCCGATATTAGCATATTATACATGACACTTTGTGTAAGGTGTGATAAGTAAATATTATAACTCATGTGAGAAATGCCTGACTTTAAATCCTCTTCTGAGTTGAAAACATAATTATATGGAAGAATCCCTCTTGTATATCTTTCTTGATGTGAAGTGTTTGGTATTAGACAGAAATTACTTAAATAATCATTACTTAATTATTTAAATAACATATATTAGTACATATTGATGAGTCAATATTTTATATTGCCAGTCAACAAGATATTCAACAAGAAACCTAGACAATTTCCTTACTCCTCCATTCCTGAAAAGAAATTTCATTGCATTTACTGGCCAGTGTTTTTGTGTACATATAGTATATAATATTTAAATATATGTTGATATTTACAACATCCACTAATAAAGTGTGATAGATATGTTATGCCATTTCCTAATATAATTCTAATCATGTTTTCATACCCTAAATGAAATTTATGAACTACCATATAATAATAGTAGTAGTAGTAGTAGTAGTAGTAGTAGTAGTAGTAGTAGTAGTAGCAGCAGTAATAAAGTTGGGATCTTGGTGGTCATCTAGTCCAACCCCCTGCTCAGGCAGGAAACCCTATACCATTTTGGACAAATGGCTATCCAGTCTCTTCTTAAAAACTTCCAGTGTTGGAGCATTCACAGCTTCTGGAGGCAGGTTGTTCCACTGGTTAATTGTTCTAACTGTCAGGAAATTTCTCCTTAGTTCTAGGTTGCTTCTCTCTTTGGTTAGTTTCCACCTGTTGCTTCTTGTCCTGCCTTCAGGCGCTTTGGAAAATATATTTTAGATGAGGAGTTCTTTGTTAGTCTTCAGTGGCAAAAATCTAGTGATATTTTTTCCTAACAAATTTTATTAAAAGATATAAGTGTTTGTGATGAAATGAGCTGCATAAAAGAATATGTGTGCAATAATTTGAACAATATGAGTTTGCACCCCCTTCAATTCTTGACCAATCTAGGAGAGAATAGCAGTTCCTATTATAAATTCCACACAATCTCAGAAAGATTAACTTAGCTGATATAAACAGAAAGAGTAACTCCTTATGGCTGGTGAAAAAGCAACAAAAACATCCTCTTCATCTATCTAAAAAAGGTTGCAAGAATTAAACATAAGTTCTCGTGCTATAGAAAATATCTGCACTTTTGCCTATGAATAATTGTTTTCTTCTTCAGATTTCTTCAGTTTACATCATTAAAGCATTTCCTTCAATTGGATTAAAAGGTCTTTTATTCATGGATTTATTATCCAAATGCCACAATTCTTATTATCAAAGCTGAATTTTACCAAACTAATAAAAATGCATGTGATTCTCTAGTTTGCAATAGCACTTAGACTTATATATCACTTCATAGTTCTTTATAGCCCTCTCTAAGCAGTGTACAGAGTCAACATATTGCCCCAATCATCTGGCTATTCATTTTACTGACCTCAAAGGATGGAAGGCTAAGTCAACTTTGAGCCAGTTAGGATCAAACTCCTGGGAACAAGCTGAATTAGCCTGCATTCTAACCACTGTGCCACCATGGCTCTTGTTATTTTAACCTATATTCTACTTGCTTGATTTGAATATAAAATCTGTTCACCACAGTGTTTATAAATAGTTAGAAGAGAAGAATGCACCAATAACAGGAATGATCTAGAAAGTTGTACAGTTAAGGCACAGGTAAACTGGACCAAATATTAAAGAAAAAAAATATGTTGCTGTTGATTTTATAGCAAAAGTAGGTTGAGGTTCATTGGATTTAAAGTAAAGGTGTTTTTACACCTACTTCTTTCATTTTTCTGAAAGTCCAGAATTAACAGTTTAGCTGTGGCAAAAAGAATCACGCAAGATACATGATCCCTAAACAGACAAGAATAATCCACAGCTCCAGATAGTTTATATCAAGTTTTTTTAAAAAAGAAAAAAGAAAAAGTTCAATTATATCTGGTTCTCTAAGACTGCTTGGACAAGTCCCTGCAGTTTTCTGGAAAGGTTTTTCAGAAGTGGCCTCCTACTGGCTCCTTCCAAGGGCTGAGAAGGAGTGACTGCCCAAGGTCACCCAGCTGATTTCATGCTAAGGCAGGATTGTAACGCCTTATTTGTAGCCTGATGCCTTAAGTACTACACTAAACTGGCTCTCATTATACAAAATTATATTAGAAAAATATGTATTCTGTATGAATGAATTTCAGTGTAAAACTGGAACATTTGAAAATATCTTCCAGACCTATTTTCTATGAATGCTTGAAGCATTTATGAGAGAGAGGGGGGGGGGGGGAGGGAGGGAGGGAGGGAGGGAGGGAGGGAGGGAGGGAGGGAGAGAGAGAGAGAGAGAGAGAGAGAGAGAGAGAGAGAGAGAGACTGGGTCTGCAACTTATTTTTCCAGAGAGGAATAGTCAGAAAAGGAAGAGGCAATTAGAATAGGAGATCGATATGTTCATTCTGGCATCAGAAGTACTGAGGGCAGCCACCATGTAAGAGAATTAAAGTTGAATGTAAATTGCTTGGTTGAGATTAAAACCAAATGACATTTTATTTGTGTCATGAACAAACACTACCTAATATTGAGCTGCCAATTTCTTTTAAGAACAGCAGATAGGGATATCTAGAACCATATTTAAAAACTATGATTAAATATAGAGAAATTTCTGCTTCCTCAGGTATTATTTCTGATTTCATATATATCTTTTTTTATAGCCGCAAATAAGCTTGGACAACTCTTTGAACCTTGCCACTCTTGAAAAGTAGCATATTTGCACCAGCCTGACCATTGCTGTTCCTCCTCTGGTTCCTCCTTCTTTCTCTGTAGTTGATTATTTACCTAAAACAAGCAGAAATTAAATTAAAACAAAGAGGATAGAGAGATGAGACTGGAACCCATGTAATAAGGTATGGATTTCCTGATCTACCATACAGCTTTATAGATCTAATCTCTGAGCCCTGCTGGTAGCAAAATGAGAGCTAACTGATTCCTGCCACAACTCTTAACAATTTCAATAAAGAAAATAAAACTACAGCAAAGCATTACCATGATTTGAATGGCTAGCCCAGGTGGATCAGCAATATTATATCTTCATCTGAAAATATTGTTAACATGCACTATTTTGACTGGCATATTAATTAACCAAAGGTACATAAGGGAAGATTACACATACTCAAATGACATAAAGTCTAGTCCTTAGATTTGGGAGGTTTTTTTAAAAAAAATATTCACTGAAATGTCTTTCTACAATATGGCGTAATTATTAACATCACCAAATATTCTAAACTTCATCATGTTACAATAAAATGTAATGTAATGTACATTATAAGCATTACAATATTCTTGTAAAAGCTATTCCATTTACCCAATTGTGGTAAATTATTGTAGCTTTATTCATTATAATTTATGTGCTGGCCATCCATAATCACTCTAGGTAGCTTATATCTTACAAATCTTAAAGCAACCAGTAAATACAACAACAAGGACAGTATTAAATCATCATTCTCCCTCATCCCAACTGATGCCAGTTTAGTGACACTCCCTCCTCCAAAGGGACTTTGGGAAATCACAGTCTTAATGGCCATCCACAATGACAACAGGGAATGCAATCATCCTTGGAACAGAGGGGGTAGGCTATTCCAGAACAAAAAGGTTGCAATTTTGAAGACCTGCTTTGCTCATGATCCTTTCCATTGCGGAAAGAAATCCATACCATGACCTCTCAGCCAGCATATCTTTTGAACAGCATCCAGAAGCTTCAGTTGGTTCAGAATGCAGTGGCCTGCACAATTTTGTTCACTCTTAGACTTGCAGATGTATCACCTCTTTTATGGGAGCTAAACTGGTTGCCAATCAGTTTCTGAATACAATTCAACGTGCTGGTTATCATCTTTAAACCCCTGTATGGTTTGGGGACAGGCTGCTTGAAGATTCTCATGTCTCCCACATTATATCCAGCTCACCAGAATAGGAAGACAGGAAATGTTGCAGGTCCCGTGTATTAGGAACCACAAAAGAAGCTTTCTCGGTATTGCCTCTTCTCTATGGAACATCATTGCCCTGGAGATATGATTGGCTCCACTTTATTGCTTTTCCGAAGGGCCCTAAAGAGGCAGCCTGGGATCATGAATGGATCCTGGAGCCAATTAAGTGGTTGATTTGACTGTGTTGTTGCTGCCAGGGTGGTGAGTGGGGGGTGGTATTTAATAGATTTTTAAAGTTGTAAGTCACCTAGAATCACCTGTACGTGAGTTGGGTGGACCTTTGTTTAATAAATAAATAAAGTCTGTCAATAATAGATGGGCCCAAAGATGACAAGGATACAAGTTATAAAAGGCTTTAAAGGTAATAATATCATCTTGAGTTGGACCCAAAAGCCAATTAGCAACCACCAATGGAGTTTCTATGATATCTGTATTACTCTATTATAGCTGTTCTCAGTTATTAAGTAGCATTAATTTCAACAGTTAGGCTAATCGTTTCATAATATGGATTATATATTGTGGGGTTCTTAAGGCTCTCTGAGCTTGGTTGTTTGCTTGCAGAGATTTCATTATCCATTCATTACCCAATATACAGATAAGCAGGGATCAATACCAAACAAACATTCAGTTGAAAATAATATTTAAATCAAGGAGGAAACTCTATCTTCACCAAAACAGGCAGGGCAAATTACATGCATACATACATACATACATACATACATACATACATACATACATACAAACTGTGTGTGTCTATATGTGTGTGTGTGTGCGTGTGTTTGTGTGCATGTATACAAATATTTCAAATTTCACCCTCATTCACATTGAAGTGCTACATATGTACCCTTTTCTATTAGATTATATATTTTATGAAGTGATAACTATATTGAGCAATATGTATTATTTTTCCTTGTGAACACAGGCTTTCTAAGAAAAAAACATGGATTTTAAAAAACTATTCAGAATATATTGGAGTCTATGGTCCTTCATTTAACTGTCTTTTGTATTTAAAGCTATGTAGTTAATCTCTATTTAATTGTCCAGTATAGTAAAACCTTAATTTAACAGACCAATTGAAGGAAGGGCCAAATGTTTGTTAAATCCAATTGACATCATTTACATAAAATCCACATCACTTAGACAAAATATGTGATTTATAGACAATTACAAGAGACAATAAGAAGGAAACAAAAAGACTAGGACACATCGCTTCCAGCAGCCCTCATTCAAATATGTGGACTTGATTATCCTTTTCTTGGATATACAGTATACACAATCACCCATTAAGATTGCTAGTCCTGTATATTGTAAGTATTAAAGTCTTATTCAATGTCTGGCTCATACTGTTTTTCATCAACAATTAAGATCAGTAGAAAGAAAGAATAATTATTATTAATAACAATTTCATTCCTGCATCATTCTCTAAACATTTTTATGGATTATACTTTTGCAGCTGTCTTTTAATATATCTCTTTGCATACAATTTGTAAACTAAGCATTCCATCACAGAGAAATGCATGCAGCTTTAAGGACAATTGTGTTCTTCCAGTCCACATAAGTTGCTTGGGAAATATGCATTAGGTCATTTCACCTAAAGTGGAGAATAAAACTTATCTCCTATCCCTAACTCTGGATTGCCCTAAAATAGGCCTTCACAATTGACACTTTTAGCTTCGTGATCAAAAATGTATTTATCTTTAAGGGTCTACAAGGTTGTTTCTTGTTTTGTAGGTAGGAAAGGAGCTCCTGTTATTTCAGAAACATCAGCTGTTTTCCTAACAATAAATCTACTCATGAGTAGATCTTCTAATCTGTACAATATTCCCCAATATCACTCCTATGCCAATACTCTTGAGAATGTGGAGCAAAACATTCTGTTTTGGTCATTCTGGGTAAACATTCCAGCTTTACCCAAATAAATAAATAAATTAGAATCTGAAGAGTATTGTTCCTCCCTAAGCACACCAAAACAGAGCGAGCATCAAATTGCCTTAGAATATTTGTACTGAGCAAAATTAAATCCTGGAAATCTAAATTATCTCTCTCCTCCCTTTCCTCTCTCCCACCTGCCATGGCCCATTTCCTCTTATATTTTTCCCCTAACAAACCAATAGATTCTTGAGATCATGGGAAGCCATAAAGAATTGGAATCAAATTAAGTCTACATTCTAACTGCATTAGGTGCTGTCAAGCATAGTTTACTCACTTTTCACAGTTCCAACTAGAGGCTAAACAGTTTTGTCCCTTTCTCTACTAATCAAAACTGATTACTCCAATAATAGACCCCTGATGCTGAACATTTTATGAAGGTAAATTATGCCATATTGAACAGGAAAGGGGAATGGAGAACTCCCCCAGCAATAAATAGGTTTAAAGATGCATGTATTGATCTTGCTCCTGTTCTTTCTCTTTCAGTGCTTTGCCATAGTCAAGGGCTCAATCAATATCTGCAGTGCTGTAATGCCATCTTTCATAATAGCATCGTAATTGGCTGTTAGCACCTTTTGTCCTACAATGAGCTTGTACTGGAACTTTACAATGAAGTCCTTTGTTCTCATCATTCCTCTACCTACCCCATCTACCCAGTGCTATTTGGAAACCAGAGGCAAAGCAGGAGACATCAAATTCAAGGCAACCAATGAAATTCTACACATATAACCTTCTTGATCACCAGCTAGTTCAGCCAACAAGCACATTCTGAATATATGTATGCACATTGATTTTGTTGTAAAAAGAAAAATAAATTTAGTGTGCTAAATCCTTGGTATTCTCTCTGGTTCTGCTACAAGGAGCTTCTGTACATAGGAACTGGATGATATAAAACAAGTTTTCTAATGATAAAAGAAAAAATATGCTAAATCATATTGTGACTGAGGAATAAGAATCCAGAAGTAAGAGCACTAAACTTATATAGCCCAATTCTCTCTGACCTAACATTCATCAAGGAATTTGGACTATACTATTTCAAATTATCATGTTGAGGATGATATGACTAAATATTCCTATTTTGAAACATACAGTATTACCACATAGGAATTAGCATGACAGGATGTTAAATAAAATTATATTCTTGATATCTAACTATAAGTGTGAATAATGATTTCTGACATAAATGAGTGTTAAATAATTTGAGTACCAACCTTCAATCAAAAATGATAAAATCCAAGTATGGCTTTTCTGGCACTTATTCACAAGTAGATCCATATCTTTAGACTGAAAACATGTGGATCTATTTATCCATCCATCCATCCTCTTTAATTTACCCAGATCTATCAAATGTGAATTAGTCACTTCTGAAATTCTACATTTAACATTTTAATCTGAGCTGACATTTTTCTTCTAAATAATATAATTGTTAAGATAAATCTTTGTTAAATGTGATCTTGCAAAATCTAAGCAAACTCTTTCAAAATATACTTTTCTGCCAGTTAATTAGCACTATTCCACAAACAGTGTAACTACTACAGTGCATTAAAACATAAACCTATGAAAGTTTCCTATTTTTACATCTTGAGATCCAAGAACAAAAATTTGCAGTCTTATCACTGCCACAAAATGTAAGCTTACAATTTATGGTAAAGGTTTTCCATTTGGAACACATTCATATTCAATATGAATTAAAATAATAAAATATCTATTTATTTTACTGGACTTATTTCAACAAAAACTAACCAGGGGAAACAGATAAATAAGCAAAGAAGCCTAATTTTTATTTTGGTTTCTCTTACCCTGGCACTTGGATAGGATTACCAGATATTTGAATAGGCAAAGAAGGGCACAAACAATTTGAAAAAAGGTCCAAGCGGAAAGGGAGGAGGACACATAACTGTTTAACTGCCTTGGCATCTGTGACAAAAATTACAATGAAAACTAAAGAAAAAGTCTACATGTACTTTCTGCACCATCAGAATAATTGCTTTTTAATCTCACCAGTGTTCTAGAGCTGATTAGGAATCAAAACCCTTCAGTATATAACTGATTAAGGCCTTGTCAGTTTCAGACAAGTGCCCAAAAGGGCTGGAGGGTACTAATCAAGATTACAGTGGTGGTTGTTAATTTGCAGGGCATTGAGAGACAAGCTCCTCATAGTTACTCAAAAAGCCATACCTGCCAGGCAGAGGACCAATCCTCCTTTTGACAGATACCTCTTAACCCTATACCTGTCAAAGAATATGAGTTTGTTTATTGGTGCCATAGAAAATTTTCATACTATTATAACAACTCAACTGCATCTTGGTGAATAAATATAATTGTAGAAGTTGTTATCCTCAGAAGGCTTAAATAGGCAGCCTGATTATAGTTACCTGTAGCTTCAATATTAGTAAATTGTTAAGTTTGCATTTGTTGAGACATTGCATTCTATCTAAAATTCCTCACTGTGATTCCTGAATCATCCATTCTCTGCAGTGCTTCTATTTCTTCTACTTCAGGAGTGGGAAACCTAAATCCTTCTTGATGTTACTAAACTACATCTCCTGACATTCATTCTTCTTCATTGATTATGAAGAGACTGCACAAATCTACTGGTTTCTCCATCTATATTTCATTCACACTTAAGACTACATCATATGAGACAGAAGTTATACAGAGGATTATGTAACATGCTTCCATGTGTCAAATGCTCCATATTGTAAACACCCTGAATTTAGCTCATAACATGGAATATCTTAATTGTAATTTATCTCTCAATCATTGGGGACAATTTGGAATACAATATCATAATTAAGCATTTCCTCTTATCACTTCTCCCCTTGTTCCCCTTTTGAAGCTATTTCTTATCTTCGCACACACTCACAAAAATATTATATTTCCAGTAGGTATATTACAGTATATCTGGATTACAAAAATCAATCCAAACGCAAGAAGAGAGCAAAAGAATGCAGGAAACTAACTCTTGGTTGCCTTCCATATTTTTGCAAGCTTAGACATAGTGTACCTTGTGGAGACACAGTATTTTATCACTTTGGCTGACTATAATTCAGTTTACAGTGGTTGTTGCAGTTTACACAATGACCTTTGCACATTTTACAGCCCTCCTTCTTTCTTTATCATAATTCAGCATTCATAGGTCTGTCTCTCTCTCTCTCTCTCTCTCTCTTTCCATTTGTATAGGCATGCATGTGTGTGAGTGCTTTTATGAAAGATGTTGTTGGGTTGTGTGTGTGCCCAGGTGACACCTTTATAGTTCTAAGTCTTCTTTCTGTAAAGTATTAATAAAACATGCCACATTTTCCTCCAATTCTAACAGCATTAGAATATAATTTGTCTAATATGAAAAGAAATTATTCTATGGAAAAGGAGGGGAGTAAGGAAAACCAGCTGGATTCAGGTCCAGTCCCTGTAACAGTCAACCACTATACTATTAAATCAGACTCTCCTTTTGCATGAGCCGCATTCAGCAATTGGACTCCATATGAACAGACATATCAGTAGCAGCAAAAGGTTTCATCATACATAAAGTACAAACTGGTGGTATCATTCAGTGTCCAACCCTAGTTTCTACCCTATTCAGTAGGTTCTGATTTCTATATGGTGTGATTATAATATTAAAGAATATAACACCTTAGCAATAGCCCTTCATTTTTTCCCATGTCCAATTGTCTCTCATTAAATTATTGTGCTACAAAGAAAGACATGGAGTTCCAGAATCAATAAGATGCAAACACATGCTACAACCTATTTTCCTAGACACATAAAAACAAGGTAAGAGTAAATTATCTACACATCATCCATCATTTTACATAATGCAGGATGATACTATCCAGAACTCCTCCTCTGCATCCTGACTTGGAAGCTTGACCAAAGCCAACTCTGAGCAAGATAAAAAAAATCTTGCCTACTTTGCTGCCATTCTTTTTTTAGGGTAAGGGACCCTTACACAATTCACACTGTTGATATTAAGGTTGCTTGACGCAGCCAGTTTGTCTACATTCTTTTCATTCCAAATTTACATTTACTAGAACAGCTTGTCCAATCAGTACCCCAGAAAAACAGAGAAAGTTTGTTATTTACATACATTAACTATATTATATATTTTATTTGAGGTCCAATACAATTCCTCTTCACTCAATGCAGCCCAGGCAAGCCAAAAGGTTGGACAACCATGATTTAAAGTTTGCAGATAAACCAGGAGATAGAAAGGATACTGAAGTGGAATTAATGGCTAAAGTGATTTGAGAAAGCTAATATACACATACACATGCAAGCATAAATGAGCAGCTTCCTCTGATCCTTTTAAATCTCTCTAAGTTGCATTCATCTGAACCATTTCAGTTTTGTGTCATTGTATCACCATTACAATGTATAAAGGTATTGGTGTGATTCAATTTTATTGCAAAGTATGTTCATCACATTTTCTATACTGATAAATTAAGCAGCATATAAATAAATAAATAAATAAATCTCTACACATCAGGGAGCTCCAGATAAATTGTTCAACATCTATCTAATTGTTGGGATTCATGAGTTTATCCTTGACTGGCAAAGAACTGCCAATGATGGATCTCCAATGGCATGCTATAGCCTGTGTCTTTGGTCCAGCTAGTGGCTTATACTGCAGCATGAAGCGGCTGTACAAGTTAAAGCTATGGCCAAATATATGTAACTAAGCATTCAAATCTATTAATCGCTACGGTACTATTAGCTATTACCCATTTGAAGAATCGTTCATGTGATTCTCTCTGTGTGTGTATGTGTATATGTGAGAATGAATGAATGAATGAATGAATGAGATAGATAGATAGGAGAAAGTTTGGTTTATATGAGAAGAGGCAATGCAGAGACATGAAAGAAAACATTTCAAAAAGTTTCACTCTAATTCTAACTAGCTGGAATCTACCCTTAGTTTTCAAGGCTTTTTTTAGCCCAGATCATCCTTAAAGATACATCCCTGAAATCTGTATTCTTGTTCCTTTCTTCGCCAGCTAGATAATTTCTCTGTCATTTCTCCATTTGTTTATGTGTCCATCTCCTCCTCCACCTCTCTCTCTCTCTCTCTCTCTCTCTCTCTCTCTCTCTCTCTCTCTCTCTCTCTCTCTCTCTCTCTCTCTCTCTCCCTCTCTCTCTCTCTCTCTCTCTGTGTGTGTGTGTGTGTGTGTGTCTATGGAGATTCTCAGTGATCCAGGTCATAGTTATTCCAAAGATGCTTTTTCAGGAGGCAACTGGACTTTCTTATTTTTCTTTGAAGAAGCTCCTCCTTTTCTTCAGCTCTGTGATTGAATTGATGCTGCTAACAATTGGTCTGAGTGGTGTCCCTTCTTTGTGGATTTTGAGCTGAAGAAGCTTCTTGGATGAGAAGCAAAACATCTTCAAAGAAAACAAGGAAGTCCGGTTGTCTCCTGAAAAAGCATCTTTGGGGTATGTGTGTGTGTGTTTGTATGTTTGTGTAGCATAGCATGAATGTTTAGCCATCTAATGAAGTGGGCTGAACTCCGTGAAAATGTACATCATAACAAACTGAATCTTTAAGAGTCTCTCTAAACTAGTTATGCAATAATCCAGAATTTTAAGCTACATCAAATTTGCAAGTCAATTCAACATTCTTAATATTAGAAATAAATGATTGTACAAAAGCGTGATACTCATGGTTGAAAATAAGATTAATTTCTTTTCTAACTAGTTGACACCCACAAGAAGAAATATTTCAATTATAAGGCTCATCAATACTTTCAGAATCACCATATTAGACGGGCACTATTAGACCTGTGGATAAAAATTTAAAAAATTAATTATATAAAAATTCCCAATTGGCTATCTATATTAGAGATATTCATGCACCCCAAATTCATAAACTTAGGAAGAGTAATTAGATATAAAGATATCTTAGATGAGAAAGGGCACCTGAAAACAAGGAAAAGATTATCAGAAGATGGTATAGAGTTGGAATGGTGGGCATACTTACAAATACAGTCGTGATACAGAAAAGACAAAAAAGAACCAGGGATAAAATTAGAACATACACAATTAGATAAAATCCTTCTAGGAACAGAAGATCAAATGATAAATAAGATATATCAATATTTATTAGAACAAGATTTGTTAGAAGAACAGGTAAAAGAAACAATGTTAATCTGGAGTAAAAAATTTGGTTACAATATTGACCTAGATAATTGGCAATCATTATGGGACAGAAACAGGAGGTTAACACTAGCCACCTCCTACAAAGAAAATTTATACAAGATGTTTTATAGATGGTATCTTCCCCCTACAAGGCTAGCAAAATAAATAAAAAAAACCTCACCAACATGCTGGAAATATAGAAGGTTTCCAGGGACTTACTATCACATGTGCTGGGAATGTTCAAAGGTGCAAAATTTTTGGAATCAGATAAAAAATTGGCTGGAAGAAATACTATTACAAAAAATTGATTTAAAACCAGAAATCTTCTTATTAGGGATTATTAATGATAAACTCAGCAAAGCATCTTTTTACTTACTATTGCATATTTTAACCGCAGCAAGATTGGCATATGCCCAAAAATGGAAAGGAAAGGGAACTCCCACTGAGGAAGAAATAATAAATAAAATTTTATCCTGTGCCAAAATGGACAGAGATTTATTCTGCTCTAGAGATTAACTCTAGAGATTAAAAATAAAACAGAAACAGAGTATTATGAAATTTGGAAAAAATTGTACGATTGGTTAGAGATAAGGAGGATCGCTGAGAAGATTATCGATTGACTAGTTGATATCATAAGGACTTCTTATTAGTATCTATATATTAGGACACAACTGAAAGATATGTAAATACAATGTTGACGATTAAAAGATGGTTTATCAAAAAATTTACAGATGTTATACGCACAGTTTGTTATACTCTGTCCTGTTAATAGAATGTATTTTAAGTTTCTGTTTTTCTTTCTGTAACATAAGGTAATACTAATAGCACTGTAGAAGCCAGGGAAGTTGAATCATGTCCATTTTTGTTTTTAAAATGTACATTTAATAAAATTTGATTAAAAAAGAAAGAAGAAGAAATATTTCAGTAAGCATTAAAGTAATTCTTAATGTCCTCATTGGGTTTTTTTGGGGGGGTGGGTTACTTCTAGGATATCTCAGAGCCATTCATTCCTTGATGAATTTGGAGTGAGGGGATAGATTCACCATAGAACATTTATTCTGCTTGAAGAATAAATTAACAAAGGCTTGAAGCATTGAGAAACCTAATGCTATTTTTATGTCATTTCTCTGACACAGGCTTCTATGCCATACCCTAGCCTTCTTTTGAAACATTTGCCAGATGACACAAGGGGTTGTTGAATTAATCACACAAGTTTTTGAATCCAGACTTGTGCATTGAAGGAGAAGAAATCAGCAAATGATTGCTAGCCTGTGTCTTCCTGTCTAAGACCCCTTGGAAAGAACAAGAACTGTCCAGGAGCATGGATTGTATTCCACATGAAAAATTAGCCCCTTAACCTTAAACGTGTTAAGTGCAGACATGCATCTTGCATGTGCATGTAAATATAGGAAAGTCTCTCTTTGCCTCCCTCTGTTTGTAGCTGAAGCTCAATAAGATAAATGTCCCCCTCTCAAAGACAAGATACCTATACTACAAATCACCACTCTTTCCTCTGCACCTTCCCTTCCTACTAACCCTCCTCTATTACTCATCCCCTGGAAGAAAATGCAAAGAGTAATAATAATTAGACAAGTACAAATAGCCAGACAGCGATATGGATGGCATGTCCCACTAAATAAAGGGCCGTTACCATACCAACAGGCAGGCAGAGTGCTGATCTAACAGTGTTTGTTGGCGCTGAGGCAGTGGCACATCATCCGTTATCCGACAACTTAGGTCTGAGATAGGAAACATTATCCCATTCCACGTGCCCCTTCAGCATAAGGCAGGGAAAACTACAGGGATAGAGAAAAGGACTGCCAAGTTATATAAATAAATACCACTGATAGCAGATTTGCTTAGAACCATTTAGTCCAATCAGGCCTGGAAACATGGGATGCTTAGAAGAACCTGCTTCATGTTAATATGGAAGAACAAAATACTAAAGAGCAACCAAGTAAAAAAGTTAGCTGATAAACAAAATGATATTTTATTGCATGACTTGTTTTTAAATTTTAAAAACCTTTTAAAAACAAAGGTTTCTATAAGGTATAAAATGCAGAACCAATCTTTTTGTAAAGAATTCTGCAAACCCGTTAAATTAAATTCAAAATGCAAGCTAATATATGAAGACAACATATTGTCGGATCTCAACTTTGTTCATTTTCTTTTCCTTTTTTAACTCACAAAACAGTGCCATAAATAGAAGGTATAAAAAGGGCTGAACCTGGGAACAATAATGCAGTATCTGAATTAGCTATGGACTTTTGCTGAACTTAACTGGCATATTACGGAACAATTAGCTATAATGACAAGAATGGTTAGTTACCTGCTATACTTAAAATGTTGCTGATTCAGTCAAAAATGTACCGATCTCCCCCCAATGCCACTTTCTGAAGGAAATTGGGAACACTAGAAATAGGCAAGGATCATAGTACAGAAGGAACAAGGATGACAAGGAGCCAAAAAGGCCAATGCAGTGAATCTATCTCCTTACTCAAATTCATCAAGGAATTGACAGTTCTGAGATATCCGAGAAGTAATTCCACCACCCCAGAAAACAATGAAGACATTAAGACTAACTTTAATGGTTTACTGTAATATTTTGTCTTGTATGTGTCAACTAGTGGAAAAGTAGTTAACCTTAGGTTTAACAATCACTCCTTTGTGCTATCATGTGCATACTCTTTTTTTAAAATTATAAATACATTTTTATTTTTCAACAATAGTATTGTTTTAGGTCTGAGGTCTAAAATTACCTTGTTGCGCTTATACTGTCTTGTATCTTCATTCCAACCATACTGAATCACTAATCCAAACAGGTTGACTGGGTAGCACTGCATTAAATACAGATTCATACATTACATAGAATCAGGACAATAGAGAGGGTCCAGATGTCTCTTTACAGTTTAGTCTGGAAAAAACTAAATTAAGTCAGGACCCTAAGAGCTGTGATTACAAGTATTTATTAGAAGAAAGATTAAGTTACAATCCAAAAATTGTACAAGATATTATTTTTTTTTTGAGATGGGGAGAAGTTTGCCTCATTTGTGAAGAGAAAGTATGTGGATGTCATCAATGTTCGGATAGCTGCTTTTCCTTTTGTCACTTGGAAAAACGACTAACTTTCACACATGAATGTAATCACAACAGAGATATGCCCTCTTTCAATCCTGATTGCTACTAGAGAAGTGTAATATTCAGGCTGATTTTATATATGTGTGCTTAATGCTGTTCCAGAAAGAGATTGGCTCAGAGACCAATCCCATAAAAGAATTGTTCTCCTTCTTCACCTACCATCTCCCCCAGCCTCAGCATCTGGGTCACAGACAGTAAAAGAATGGAGTGAATGGAGGAGAGGGATGGGTAAACCTGCAGTCCTAGCCATCTGTCAACCATTGTCAACCATTGTGCTGTGAGTGGCAGATGATTTTCTGCCAGTTGGAATGTGAAGAAGACAGTCTTCCCTGCATAGGAAAAGAGCATAAATCAGAACAGAACAATTTAAACTGGTAAACATCTAAAGTGGTTTTCTTTTCTGCCAGGTTACAGTACTGTAGGAGAACATTTTAATGGAGTCCTTTATGACAGGGCTTTTCAACCAGTGGTACAAGTACCACCTGTGGTACATTGGCACCTGGCAGGTGGTACGTGACCATCCTAGAAAAGTGGTAGCGGGGGAGGGGAATGAGCTGAAGTGGTGGCAGCACCGCACAAGCCTAAGTGAGAGATGGCTGGAGCTGCAGGGTTGTCAGGGCTCAGCGGAAGCACCAGGATCAGTGCCGCTTTCCAGCTGATTGGCACTTCTTCGGGGCTGTCAGGGCTCAGTGGAAGCGCCAGGATCAGCACTAGGCTCTAACTGGAGCTCAGCGCTGATCCTGGAGCTTCTGCTGAGCCCAAAAGAAGCACCAATCAGCTGGAATGTTGGGGCATCTCCAGGATCTTGTGATTTACATTCAGATGCTTGGCAACTGATTCATATTTATGACGGTCACAGTGTCCCAGGGTCATGTGAAGTGACCAAAACCTGCTGACCACCCAGCAGATGGGGGGAATAAAAACCAAACACCCCCTCACCTCACCCCCATTGCCAATCCTCAACAAAAATGCTCACAACAATGAAAACCTGGAGTGGGCAGGCAGGTGTCTTGCTCGGCTGTGGCTTGGGGGGCACTTTTTTAGTGCCATTGTAACTTCAAACAGTCACTAAGCAAACTGTTGTAAGTTGAGGACTACGTGTACTTTATCACTTTTTTCCTTTTTTGGGGGGGTCATCAAGTTTTTGACATCTTGCTAGGCAACTGGTGGTACTCGGATATTGCCATATCCTAAAAGTGGTACAATGGGTGAAAAGGTTGAAAAGCCCTGCTTTATGAGCTGCCATATAAAAGTATACCTCACTTCCTGGCATCTAGTAAGATTAATAAATGCAATCAAAACATCTTTTTTTAAAAAAAAAATCCACTCAACTTGTGCACAGGGAGAAAATTTGGGGCATATGCTAAAATATTGATGAATGTGAGCATGCATTATTAACTTTGTTATTATTAACAATTAACTTTTATTGCTGCTAATTATATGCATCTATGACTAGTATGAAGTTTGATGAAGCTAGATATGTAGAAGGACAATATAGGCAGGTGATATTAAAGATGTTGAGACTCTAGAAAGTGTACAGAGAAGAGCAACAAAGATGATTAGGGGACTGGAGGCTAAAATATATAAGGAACGGTTGCTGGAATTCAGTATGTCTAGTTTAATGAAGAGAAGGATAAGGGGAGACATGGTAGCAGTGTTCCAATATCTCAGGGGCTGCCACAAAGAAGAGGGAATCAAGCTATTTTCCAAAGCGCCTGAAGGCAGGACAAGAAGCAATGGATGGATACTAGGGGATTAGCCATTTTGGATCTAATTCTCACTAACAGAGATGAAATGATAGAAGGTGTTGAAGCCATAGGAACCTTGGGAGGAAGTGATCATGCAATATTGGAATTCAACATTATGGAAGCACAAGCAATAGAACACAGTCAAACTAAAGTCTTGGACTTCAAGAGAGCTAATTTCAATAAGCTTAGAGAGGGTTTGGGAAGGATTCCATGGATGAGAATCCTCAAGGGGAAAACAACTCAAGAGGCTTGAGAAATTTTGAAAAGTGAGATAATAAAGGCCCAGTCTAGCACAATACCAACAAAGAGGAAAAATAACAGCTCTCAAAAGAAACCAGCATGGCTGCATAAAGAACTCTCTGATCAATTGAAAGATAAAAAGTACAAGTATAGAAGGTGGAAAGAGGGACACATAACTAAGTCAGAATATCAGCAAATAGCTCGAGCCTGCAAAGATGAAGTGAGGAAAGCTAAGGCTCAAAATGAACTAAGGCTTGCGACCAAAGTCAAAAATAATTTAAAAAAGCTTCTTTCAACATGTAAAAAACAAGAAAAAAGTGAAGGAAACGATTGGTCCATTAGTGGGTGAAAGTGGCAAGGTGACAAGCAACAGGGAGAAAGCAGAATTATTTAACTCGTTTTTCGCACCTGTCTTTACACAAAGGGAAAAAACAGACCAACCTATCAAAAATAGTGCCATAAAAAACAAAATAGAAATACAAGTTAAGATAGGCAAGAAAATGCTAAGTGAGCACCTGTCCAGCCTAGACGAGTTCAAATCACCAGGACCAGATAGATTACACCCCAAGGTTCTCAAGGAACTGGCAGATGTGATCTCAGAACCACTGAACTATATTTTTCAACGATCCTGGAGCACTGGGGAACTACTGGAGGACTGGAAAAGAGCTGATGTAGTTCCCATCTCCAAAAAAGGAAAAAAAATGGACCCAAGAAATTACAGACCTATCAGCATGACCTCAATACCTGGGAAGATTCTGGAAAAGATAATCAAACAATGAATCAGCGAACACCTAGAAGCAAACAAAGTCATTACTAAAAGCCAACATGGGTTTGTCAAAAACAGATCATGCCAGACAAATCTTATTGCATTCTTTGACCAAGTGACAAAATTAGTAGACCAGAGGAATGCTGTGGATATAATTTACTTGGACTTCAGTAAGGCATTTGACAAAGTAGAACACAACCTACTACTTGATAAGATAGAAAAATGTGGGTTAGACAGCATCATCACCAGATGGATCCGTAGCTGGCTGACCGGCCATACTCAGCATGTGGTCCTCAATGGAACAACATCTACATGGAGGGAAGTGTGTACTGGGATACCCCAGGGCTCTGTTCTGGGCCCAGTGATCTGGACCAGGGGATAGATGGGGAACTCATCAAATTTGACACCAAGCTGGCAGGAATAGCCAACACTCCAGAAGACAGGCTTAGGATACAGGAGGATCTGGACAAACTCTCCTTAGTTCTAGGTTGCTTCTCTCTTTGGTTAGTTTCCACCTGTTGCTTCTTGTCCTGCCTTCAGCCTCTTTGGAAAATAGCTTAACTCCCTCTTCTTTGGGGCAGCCCCTGAGATACTGGAACACTGCTATCATGTCCCCCCTCGTCCTTCTCTTTGTTAAACTAGACATACCCAATTCTAGCAACTGTTCCTTATATGTTTTAGCCTCCAATCCCCTAATCATCTTTGTTGCTCTTCTCTGTACTCTTTCTAGAGTCTCAATATCTTTTTTACATCGTGGTGACCAAAACTGGATGCAGTATTCCAAGTGTGGCCTTACCAAGACATTGTAAAGTGGTATTAATACTGCATGTGATCTTGATTCTATCCCTCTGTTAATGCAGCCTAGCAGTGTGTTGGTTTTTTGACAGCTGCAGCACACTGCTGGCTCATATTTAAATGATTGTCCACTAGGACTCCAAGATCCCTCTCACAGTTACTACTATTGAGCAAGGTACCCCCTATACTATACCTGTACATTTGATTTTTCTTGCCTAAATGTAGAACCTTACTTTTTTCATCATAGAATTTCATTTTGTTAGATAGCGCCCAGTGTTCAAGTTTGTCCAGATCCTCCTGTATCCTAATTTTAACCTGCCTCCAGAAGTAGTGAATGCTCCAACACTGGAAGTTTTTAAGAAGAAACTGGACAGCCATTTGTCCAAAACAGTATAGGGTTACCTGCCTGAGCAGGAGATTGGACTTGATGACCTCCAAGGTCCCTTCCAACTTTATTATTATTATTATTATTATTATTATTATTATTATTATTATTATTATTATTATTATTATTATTATTATTATTATTAACCAAAGAGAGAAGCAACCTAGAACTAAGGAGAAACTTCCTGACAGTTAGAACAATTAGCCAGTGGAACAACCTACCTCCAGAAGCGGTGAATGCTCCAACACTGGAAGTTTTTAAGAAGAAACTGGACAGCCATTTGTCCGAAATGATATAGAGTTACCTGCCTGAGCAGAGGGTTGGACTTGATGACCTCCAAGGTCCCTTCCAACTTTATTATTATTATTATTGTTGTTGTTGGGATTTGCTGGCTGTCCAACATATTTCTCATAGCCTTCCTACCTCCCCACCGCAAATAATATTTTCTCCTCTGTTGGTATCTGATACCGCACCTGCATGGTATAAATGTCTTGTGAAGGTAGAATATAGCAACATTTATGTGAGTGGAAAATGATGTGTAGGGACTTCTTTGCTGTGCAGTGCAACCTTATCTGACTCAAGCTTTAGAAGCAGATAGGATTGCAGAATAATAGAGTATTATGTTTGGATTTTAAGATTGTATTTCCACATTTCCTGTCCGCTGAGTCAGGGCATCTTAACTGTGATAAAGAAAAAAAAACAGGTCTTAAATAAATGGTGGCCTTAATAAATAATGACTATATAAAAGGCCAATTGTAAGGCAATCCAGAAAAAGGTGAGAAATAAGATGAAGTTGCTTTCAGTTAATGTGCCTGAAAAACAGGTGCTGCAAACTAGACTTGTGCAAATTACTTCTGGCCACCACTTGGCTTTTTATATTTATGTTGAACAGAATAACAGAGTTGGAAGGGACTTAGGTCTTCTAGTCCAACCCCATGCTCACGCAGGAGACCCTATATCATTCCAGACAAATGGCTATGAGTCTCTTTTTAAAAACCTCCAGTGATGAAGTGCCCACAACTTCTGAAGGCAAGTCATTCCACTAGTTAATGTCAGGAAATTTCTCCTTAGTTCTAGGTTGGTCCTCTCTTTGATTAGTTTCCATCCATTGTTTATTGCCTTGCTTCTACTGCTTTGGAAAATAGGTTGACCCCCTCTTTGTGGCAGTCCCTTAAATATTGGAACACTGCTTTCCTAGATTCATTGATGGTTATTAGGATTCATAATTTAAATAAGATTATGCATACTTAAATGAAGAATTGTAAAGTGAGAGCTGCTGGGTCCCTGACTTTTTTCTTACACCTTTTCTGAAAGCAAAATCTTTAGGTAGATTTACTACCAGCTGTATGTCTGGGTTAGCCCCAGTAAGCATCTATGAATAGTTCCTGCCTATGCCAACAATACAAGAATGAAAAGAAGCACTGACATATTAGTTATACATGAAGGAAACAAGCTGGGACAGTTACAACTCTACCAGCATATTTTGAGATAAAGGCCTTAGATTTCAGTTCACTTAAATGGCAATTGCTCCAAGAAGAAGGAAAAACATTATCTGTCATGCTCAAATAAATCTTCTGTTCACTTGACCTGTCAAATGGAGGTGGGAGGATGAAGGAACAGGACTGTTCCTGTGCAGTAGACAAGCTCACCTAATTGCTAATAAAACATAGTAAAGTCAAAGGGCATTTTAACTCCATACAAACAACTTTAAAATATATATACTTAAATTCTGTAATTCATTAACTTAAAAATTAATGGAAGGAAAAGCTTTCTGTTCTGTTTTCTCCTCCCTAACTTTGTATAAGTCAATACTTCAACCAGCAGAGTTGTTCCTGATTCTCGTCTGAGATACAGCCAAGTTCTTATGGAGTGTTTTAGTAACAGAAAAAGAAACTCAGAATAACATTCTCAGAAGCAGTGCTTTTTTTGTCACAGAATGCACCGGAAAGAGTTCCGGCACCTTTTTTGAAGGATTTTCCAAGTTTTAAAAGTAACTTTTGAAATTTTGATGTTTGGTCCACATGGACTTGAATCGCCCTGTCGAGCGTAGCAGGTCGGCAGCAAAATCATTAAAATGGTGCACGCAGGCTGCTTGCGTGTCAAGTACAATGCATACATACTTCATCCACGATGGTTGTGATGGCGCTGCTCAGCTTGTGGCACTGCTCGGCTTGTGATTGGTCGTGTGGTTGCATGCTGAGTACTTACTGCGGGCGGCGACCATTATGTTTCGTTACACAATTGACGTGTGTGAGTGTGTGTAAAGTGATTGACTACATGTGAAAGGTTAATAATTTCTTTATTTTAAAAAATCGTTGGTGAATTGAAAATCTTTTTTTTAATTTTTAGTGTAAAAGTGTGACCCCAAATTTAAAAATGAAAAAAAAAATACTAATTACTTCTCAACCACCGGTTCGGCTAAGAACTGAATATATAATTTTTTAAATAAAAGATTAACAAGATGTGAGTTCCAGCACCTTTTTTCTTACAAAAAGGCACTGCTCAGAAGTATAGATTGTATATAAGGCACAGACATCCTTGTAAATGCAACATTGAATGCCATACAGCAGAATATTTAGCATTTTGACTTTAAAGCTAAATAGTTAAAGCAGGCATAAAACTATTATCCTTATAAACAGAATGTCTAATAATTTCATTAGAAGCTGTTTGGGTTCACAAAGAGGTTTGAAGAGTGAAGCTTCTAAGAAGATAATAACTGGAAATAAATGCCAAGATATTTGAAAGACTTCACCTGCTAAGTTTGATAGTTATTGATCTTCCAGATATGAGAGTAGTTAGCATACCACTTTGTGAAATAAAACTATCTTGGTTTTTGTGTGGTGTGATTGATTTTTAGCAGTAGGATTTTATTACATATTAATGTAAATATCAACTTAAATGCAATTATTGTAAGACCTAGACCTGATATGGGTCATTTTTTTGCTTCACCTAACATCCTGCCTAAATTCCATTGTTGAAGACAACCTCATTCTCTAGGTTGCTTATTCAAGGGCTTATTTACTCAGGAATAGGGGAAGATTTCTCTAAACTTCCTTCAGGCCACTTTCTCTAGAACCCAATCCATAACAGCACTTCAGCTATGCCAATTTTTGTATAATTATTTAGAGAAAACAAAGGCATTTAACCTTTAAAATAGCTGCTGACTTCAGTTGCTGTCCTCACTGCATTTTCACAGAAAATGTCATCCTTGATAGTTGTAATGTGCAACTATCCAGAGATGGGTTACTGTCATGTAAACAATTAATATTGATGGTGCCATCAGACAAGGACTTCAGTGCGGAATGGGTAGGAATACCTCTAAATGCAGCAGAGATGGCTTACCCCACTTTGACAAAAGTAACATTCCCATAAGAACACCTTCCTTAACCATTGCCCAGCAATTATTTCTGTAATTACAGAGTTCTGGAGCTATGAAAACACTTTTATACAGGCAACACCTTACTTGTTGCAACTGCTTCCATTTCTCCAAAATGCCATCCAACTTTGAAAGCTAGGAAATAATACACCACGGCTAGTCCAGCTCCATGTGACAGGTGCTCTTCTGTGGTGAGACTACAAGCAGTCCTTGACTTACAACAATTGATTTTGTGACCATTCAAAATTACACAGTAGTCACTATGATCGTATTTTACACTTGTGACCATTGCAGTGTCCCCAGGGTCACGTGATCAAAATTCAGACACTTGGCAACTGATTCACATTTATGACAGTGGCAGTGTCCCAGGGCCATGTGCTTGCCACCTTCTGACCAGCAAAATAGATGGAGAAGCCAGATTCACTTGCTAACTTAACAACTGCAGTGATTCACTCAACAACTACGGCAAGAAAGGCAAGAAATGGGACTTAACAAATGTTTCACTTAGCAACCGAAATTTTGAGCTCAATTGTAGTAATAAGTCGAGGACTACCTGTACTAGGAAGAGGAGTCCTTCTTATATTTGTGGAAGCTTGCTTGTTTTTCATTTTGATACCCAGAGATTTCTACGCCTACACAAAGTCCTTTCACAGCTTTGCATTTAACCAGACAAAAGAGACAGTTAACAGGATGGAACGCCCTCCCTGACTTCGCTTCCCCTTTTCTTCTTTTCTTTTTCTTTCGAAGACCTTCACAAACCAGCTCAATCTGCTCTCACAGACTTCTTGCTGATACGTCTCACTTTATTGGTGAGTTTGGCCTTGGGTGTCTCAGCTGTTTGATCAATATTGCAGAGGGTCAGTGATATTTTCTCTCTTTTAGTGGCTAGCTGTCTTTAACTTTGTCACCTGATGAACAGCACTACCCCTGGAACGCTTATCTTGTATCGATTTTCTCAGCTCTCCTTCTGCATTTCTAACTGTCCCACCATTTCCTTTCCTGTCACCAGATGCCCATTTGATATGAACTTATCCCCTTCTATACAAACTCCTTGTTTTACAGGGACTTTTCCCCCCCACCACAAACAGCCAATTGTCAAAAAAACAATTTTCTCTTTTGGGAAGGAAGCTGAATCCTTGATATCTTTCACCATTTATTATTGGGATTTTTGCTTTTCTCCTTGTCCTCATCATTATCGCTGCAATTTCAAAAGCGACAGAATGCTGTAAATTGAGGCTTTTCTTCTGTAGTTTCATTAACCCATCCTTGGATAAACCAAGGAACTGAGAGCTGTATTCTGCAGAGGATAAAATACATGCTAAGGTATATCAGAAATCCTGCTTTAGCAGCAGTTCCTCAGCTTCCAAAAGGAGAAGCAAAAAGTACAATCACACAACAATAATCATCACTAGAAGGTTTTTAATTCTCTTATTTATAAATGAATCAGGGTATTTTCACATAACAAAAGGCCCAGCAGAAAAGAAAGTTTTAAAGGCATATAATCACTTGAGAGAGCCAGCTTGTATGGTGGTTGAAGCACCAGGCTAAATATCTGGAGTTCTAGTCTTACTTTATGTACAAAACCATCTGGCCAGTCGCTCTCTCACAGCCCTAGGAAGAAGACAAAGGAAAACCACTTCCAAAAAAACCTTGCCAAGAAAACTGCAGGAACTTGTCCAGGCAATTTTCAGAAGCCAACATTATTAATCACTTCATCAGATGCCTAAGCTACAGTTGAGAAAAAGTTTTGCCTTTTAATAAAATTTGTTAATCAGAAAAGGTACTACCAGATTTTTTTGTCACCATAGGCTAAAATGGTTCTTCTTGTGTAACATTGGCTCCAAATTCACACCATGAGCTTTTACTCAAAGGGGCAGACTTTTAATGTTGTTTTAAAATAATTAAAAACACATTACACTCATCAACTCAATAGCCAAAAATATATGTTTTGCTTGCTAAGATAAATAAAAAAATTATAGATGAACCTAAAATTAGTATTTAAAAAATGAAATTATGTTTTATTTGAGCAATTTATATAGCTGCCACTCAGAAACGGGCAACGCACAATTAAAATAATAAACAATAACAGAATATAAAACAGAATCCACCAATGGCAACCCAGCAATCAAAACATTTGTCCAGGGTGGATTGAAAAATTATCCTGACCTAAGGCCTGAGAATGAAACAGGCCCTTATGGCTTTATGAAAAGGAGACATGTTTGAGATATGGTGGTAATCTGATTTCCCTTGACAAAGGGTTCCATAATTTGTTTTATATTTTATTATAATAGTAAAATATAATAAAACTAAGCTTAAAGAAAAGAAAATAGAAAAAAGTGTAAGAGAAAAAAAAAGAAAAAGCAGGAATATAATTTAAAAAAAGATATACCTTCCTCATAAGCATAACAAATTTAATGGCTCCTCACCCCCCCCCCAAAATTACAAACTTATTTCTTCAACCCATATTCTATCTCTTATCTATAAACAAATCTATAAAACTTCAAAAGAAAACCACAGAAACATCAGGAGAATGTCCAGAAAGGGTTGTCAGAAATAACAACATATGAACCAAGTTTATATTTCTGCATTTTAAGAAATATAAGAAGCCTAATTTTCTAAGAAGCCTAATTTTAGTTCATTAAAATATTATTAATTATTAAATTTATATGCTACTCATCTCATTGTCAGGTGATTGTTGTAGGATTTAATTTCTCTACCTTTCTTCTTTGTCCCTGGGCATTGAATTGTTCAAGGCTGTAACAAGCTTCTTTTCTAAATCCAATAGAAAAAAATTATCTGGGTCATTCTCATGATTTACAATTAGTATTTCCCTTTTAAATTTTAAAACTCAGCCAGTTTCTTTTGTATATTTAAGTGAAGCATCCTATTCTAAGCCATTATCTTGGTCTGTCAGTTGTAAGTTCACTTTCAATACCACATCTTGTCAGATAAAATTTGTTCTACATTTCTCATTTCTTCAATAACCTCTTTTGCACATAGTCTATTCATAAAAATAAACATCATCATTGACATTGCTGATATTTTCTAATTCCATTCCTTATTTGCCTTCAATATTTTATTCTGATAACATTTTGCATCATTTTATAGTCTACTATAAATCCTCTACCTAAAATCTTCAATCTCCACTAGTACCCAGTTTTGAAATCATGAAATTGCTTGTCTTTGTTATGTCTTGTAAAAAAGCAAAACAGAATCTACTTTCCACAAGGAACTGTTTGTTCTTAAATATAAATAATTAAGAACAAAATAATGTCTTTATTAATTATAAAGAAATTCCAAAATCTTATTTTAACAGTTTTAATATTTCAATTTTATCTATTAATCTATTTATAACTTTCTAAGCACAAAATGTTACCTTTTTGCTGTTTATTTCAGATTCTTTACATTCTTAAGCTCATAATTAAAGTTTTCTTTTGTTTGGGATTAAAGGCAGTTGGCATTTTCAAACTTCTTGTTCCAAAGGAATCCAATAGTTTAGATATAGTTAATGAGCAAGTTTTGAAAGCGATTAGAAAGTGAATCTACCCAGTTCCTTATTCTTGTTCTTTCCTTCAGTCATCAACTCCAATTCTCCACACCTCCCCCAGAAATCAAGGAATGCAACAATTTGTGAATGTGGCTAATGAAAGAGATGATGGAAGTTATAGTTTAAAACATCTGGAGAACATCGTTTTGCCTATTCCTATTAGAGGGTAAGGTGCATTAGGCAGTAAGAATGGAGAATATGCTGCGGACTTATCTTCTTTCAACAAACACCTTCATGATGAAATAGACAGCATTGTATTGACTCCTCCAAGCTCACAGCTAGTATTTCTCAAGTCTGGCTGGGGAATTCTGGGAGTTGAAGTCCATTCTTCAAGTGTACTACACTGCCCAACAGTACATTTAGCTTTTCTTTTCCATTGTAGGAACAATATTTAACCTTTCCTCTATATCAGATAAGCCAGCTCATTCTGCCAAGAACGTCCTTCCTTTTTCTGTGTTAGTCTAGATTCTCACCATTATCACAAAAGGAAATGTGGCTCATCAAATGTATTTCCTTCTCCTATTGTATACTCATTTGTTTATATTATTGTCATGTTTATACTTATTACGGAGGGCTATCCCAAGCAAGGTCTTCCAATTAAATTATGCAAATGTCAAAAGTAAACTAATTACGATGTGCTAGAGGGACCTACTTCATAGGAATATTGTAGTATTTAACTGAGGTGAGGTAAACAGAATCTGCCTATTATTTTGGGTCTCCTCGTCAAATTGATTTAGTAAAATCATTTAATTATTAAACATGTTATAGGCCTCTGGAAACATCCATGACAGCTATTTTTATTAGATTTTTTAATGTGCATTCATATAGAAAATGTACTATTTGTGGATAGCATAATAAATTGGGCTGTACTCTATTGATAATATACATATTCAGTATAAATGTTGTGCTTACTTCCATACATTTTACTTTTAAATATTAAAAATAGTGGGATATTTCTGGCAGTGCAATATACTGAGCATTTTTCTCCTTCCTGCTTTTATTTGGGTTTCTATTTTTTCTTTCCACACAACCAGGCATAGAGCTGTGCTGTTAAAAGCTATGATTTAACATACGTGGACTCTTTTATTCATCTAACAAGTTTATTCCTTTGTCAGGTACTGCCTCATATCAAAGGATTTTACTGAGGTGGGCACGCAGGGAATTTATTGCTGTAACAGGTTTATTCTCACAGCCTTTAATCATTTATGCAGATGCCCTTCCGTTTTGTACACAAATGGGCAAAAGGTGAGAGATCGTGGGGCCACACTGCCCCCTTGTGGTCCAAAGCAGCACCTGACAGCCAGAACATTAATCATAGCAGCAGGAGTGTAAAATTCAATTTTACCTCTCCATTCATTCTGAGATGAGTTGAAGGCCGGCCTTGTACATATAAACCGCACTTTACTTTATCAGAGTGCTGGTAACAAATGGTGTGTCTTCTTCAGGGAGTTTAACCATCAAAAAACAGTGCACCATTTAATTCCCCTCGTGCCTAGGGTCAGAGCAGGAGCTCTTGGCATCAGCAAATGCCTCAGTCCTCAGCTGTGCAGTAAACTATGTTTTAGAGATTGTTCCTCAATATGAAATGATCAGCCCATTTATCTGCTAAAAGAGCCCATCTCTTTGTTCAGCCTCCCAATATTTTTTTCTGCTGACCTGATGTGGACAATAAACCAGACCCGTCTTAAGATATTCTCTGTTCAATTTGTTATTTGAGTCTCTCCAAGCCTAGCAGTCTCCGTCAGCATCCAGATTTCCAATTTTCTTTTTCAGCCAGTTTGCCTAGGTTCTTGCCTGCAAGACCGAGAGGAGTCATGCTATCCCCCTCCCACCCCTCACCCCAAAACAGGAAGATTAACTGCAAGAACGAGACCTTCAACCCAGATGAACTGAGAACAAATTGGCACTGTTCACCTCAACTAATGTTGAGGTGAAATTTCTTAAGACAATTTTCAACTCCAAGAGGCAAGGGAAAAGCAATGGCAGCTCTTCCAAAGAGCCTTTACATTACATTTGGGGATATCTGTAGGTCATTTTGCTCTTTCTTTGTAATTTTATGTTACATGCTAGAACTCTTCCTAAAAAGAAGAAGTCTCTGCCTTAAACAAATATATATCTGCCTCAAGAATGACATTGAAATAATGCCGCCATTATTCTAAAGAGGTTTCTGGAGAGACATAGAAAATAGGAAATCTCCTATGGCTTCTTGTACTGACAACATGCCATTTGTGAAGAACATCTGTTAAAATCCTCCCAACTGCCATCCAGAAAAAAAATGAAAGTTTACAGCAGATTTTTTTACTCAAGTTTTCTTTCTTTTTCTTTCTTTTCCTTCCTTCTTCTTTCTTTCTCCACCTATCTTATATCAAACTCTGGGTGGCACTCAGTCAACAATTAAAACAACAATAAAGCAAAATAATATATATATTTATTAAAATCATAAACATTAAAAAATCTGGCACCAAAGTTAAACTTCCACTTATTAAATCCTCTTATCCACTCCACCCTGTCCCAACACTTGGGGGGAAAGAAAAGTCTTAAGTGCTATTTGACTAGGAGGGTAGAAGCCTGCCAAACATCAAGGGGAAGCGTGCTCCAGAAGGTAGAGGCTGCAACTGAAAGGGTGCTGCTGCTACACTTCTAAATCCCATAAGGTGGCAATATTTAAGGGAAGGTACTAGGAGCATAGTCACCCCATATGATCTGATAGGACAGACAGATGTCCTTAGGGAGAGACAGGCCTTCAGCTAACCTGGCCCTGTGCCATATTTTAAATTCACAGCCAAGTAATTAGCTGGTTAAAAAGAGAACTCCTAATTTGACATTGGCATCAAGATATGGAAACAAAGAAGGTTAGCAACATATCACTTTGATCTACTGATCAATGAAGTTGTAATACACTGGGCTGTACATTGATTCAGTTTCTAATCTTGAAAACACTAAGTCCCATCAACCTTCAGGTCCTTTTATTATTTATTTATTATATTCACATACCATTTCCTTTTACCTTGCCATACCATGCCAAGCAGTTTACAGTCAGTAATTTTAACAATGGCTTAACGGATAAGCTGTACGTTAAAATACAGTATAAATTTAAATTCAATTTAAAAAGTTAAATAAAACGAACAAATAAAACTACATACCAAACATTTTTATAGGAGTCCTGGGTGGAAAGGAAAACATTAACAATTACCTTAAAAATGTAATTGTAAAAATAGCAGGAGGGTGAGCATTCCAAGGATCTCCAGGGTAACTAATGGTGATGTAAGATGAAGCTCAAAACTTGAAGGCTTCGATTAATAGGTAAAATATTAAATAGCTAGAATCCACACAGAGAAAAAAAAGGAAATATACAAATCAAGCAGACTATATATGGAAATTTAGCATTCACAATAATAAATCAAGATGGCATAAGAATTGTGCACATAAAAAGAGCTCTGCCGATTGTAGACATAAACAGCAATGCTACATCTGCCTGGGCCATTGATTTCTGGCAATCTAACTTTAATCATGAATGAGCAAGGACCCATGGATAATACATTTAAATGTAAGCAGGTAGTCTGCAATGTGTACAACAGGAACAGAAATCAAGGAAGGCAGAGTCTCCTTTGAATAGGCTAATCTGAACAAAATATTTTCCTATTGCTTTTTAAAGCACTTGATAGAGGAAGTTGACAGAGAAATCTGTGCAGATGTATATAATTACTGGATACTTTTCAAATCACAAAATTTCTACAAAAACATCGTGCAAGAATTGCAGGTAGATTGCATCTGATGATTGTGCACATGGATATAATTTACCATGTGTATACAAACACAATTCAGCCTTGGTTTTCTTAAGGACAATGGTTATAACATGCCACCATTAAATGTCTACCTACAAACTGCTTATTAGAAATGGGACCTGCAACAAAATATTTTAGTGAAATTCTCTTTTATTAAGGTTTTAGCAGATCAGGAACCTATTCTATTCTCTCTACTCCTCTACCTGTAGAGAATGGAATAAATTATCCTGGTTAGCTGAAACCCTGAAAAAAAGAGTTTGTATCTCAACAAAAGTTGCATATCTCAACAGCCGATCAATATTTTGAAATCTTGTCATCTAACTTTTAAAGCTAATTTATCTCATTACTAAAAGTGCTCATTTAAAATTTGGAATCCATATTGGTAGCAAAGCACCCTTCCCACTGTATTTTTTTCCAACTGACAGTAAGTGTAACTCCCAAGAAACAGGCAGCATTCCTACTTTTAAAGTCTCCTTGCTCTATCCCTCTAGTTGCAGTTGTTCATCAATTTTGAAACAGGTCTATTTGTGGGATCAGTGAAGGACAGAGCTCTTCAAGCTGTCAAAGAAAATAGTTAGTGGTACCAGTCAGTGACATCTTTCATAACTGTTCCAGACTATTAGCATTGCAGATCTGCTACATCAGTACTGCCCTGTACCAATACTAATATTATCTATAGCCACTTTATGGTTATAGATAGGAGTCTTGTTGCCTGGCTAAAAGCAATGCCACGTTTTTGTAATGGTCTGTGTTTGTGTGATTTTTTAATCTTTCATTCCTGATCTGACTTGAAAATTTCAGCTACCTATAATTCATAGTTGTACCTTTCCTTACAGTGGGAAGCTATAGGTAGTCCCAGTTCTCCTTTCCATTTCCCAAAATAGCCTATACTGGCCTATGGGCCGGATACCTCATGCCAAAACCACGCCCACCCCATTGCCAGCAATGGGGAAAAAGTCTCGATATATCATGACACATCGCAAGTTTGACACCCGTGCTCTACATTGTGCCACATGGGTTCTGTATCAACATGGGCATCACTAAACACTACTCAAGGTAAAAGCCTCTAGATATCTGAACATATCCAGCAGGTTTGAGCTACTTCATTTTTCCAAGAATCAAGGCCAGCTCTTCAGCTCTTGTTGAGTTCAGATTTAATTCTGAGATCATAATTCATACCAGCATGATAAGCAGACTGCACATTAGGACCCATTAAGAGTTGTAAGACATACATATTTTATCCTGTTCCTAAAGATAATATGACAGTAATTGATAGGGAACATCCCAAGAACCTTGTTCTGACAAATGAAATATATTTAGGTGAGCTTGTGATCCCTTGACAACTGATCACAGTTCTCAACTTTCCTAATATCAAATGTTTCTAAAGAGAACTGACAATTCTTCTTTTAAAAAGAAAAAAAATAAATCAACCCCAATGCTGATGCACTAGAATTATGCAAAATAATTCACTTGTTTTGATGGACATAATTTAGAACAATCCCTTATCTAAATCAAATTTAATAAAGTACAGATTTTATCATGACCTTTACCTAGCTCTGTATTTGATTACCAAACTCCAGATTTTATTCTTTCCAAAGCAACAGAAAGCGAGAAAGAAATTATGTGAAGTACACTGAAGAAACTCTCCATTAGCAGGATAACTTTCTCAAAACAGAATGGAATGAGACTGATTTGGTTTAGAAAAAGAAAGACTTGAGATTTGGAAGCCAAAAGAAGAAAGACCGAGGTAAAAAATGGTCTGGATCAAGTCGAGGGCTGCAGAGAATAACACTCCAGGAAGAATTTCCCAAGTGTACCTCTGTGAGAGAGGCAATTTGGATACGCAGCTCAACATATTTCCAGCTGCCCCATTTTAAGCCTCTCATCATCATGTGACTAAAGTAGAGCATTATGCAACCAGCCCTATGCTTTCTAGTACACACATGCACACATACCCAATGTGAAGCAATATACACTGAAAGTAGAATACATTTGCAGGCAGACCTAATATGTTACTTAATTGTGCAGGAAAAATAGATGCCTCCCAGGACTATGCTGGTAAATAGGTTGGAAAGAATTTCAGAGCCTTGCCCTGTGCACTTTGTCTATTTTGTCTCTTGGATGGTCATTTTCCCTTAAGAAAAATGGTTTTGTTTCATTTTTATTAGAAACCCAATAAAAGGCCAATGTATGGAATCTTCAGTGTGTGTGTAACACTGTACGACGACAGAATAGAAGCAGAGAAAGAGGGTGTACATGTCTGTGCAGCCCTTCATGTAATTCAGAGCACTGAAAGGTGGGGATAGAAATGTTGAGTTTATCTGCAACTTCTTAAAATAACTATGCCATTTCTTTGGATCACAAATACACCCACAAACATAGTACAGAATCTCATTTTTCATGATAGAGAATTGGGTTTAAGGGGCAGACTATGCAAGTCTACATCAACATTCATCTAATATCATAGTAATCAACATCAAATTCTTTATTTATACTTACACTCAACTAGCTCTCCATAAACTAATATCAAAATATAGATTTAATACTTATAAATGATTATGTCGTTATCAATTCTTAGTGACCACATAGACCACATTCTCTATGATGAACTGACCTTCATCTTATCTGATAATGATACTTAGTCCACCGAGCTTCCTTCCTTGCTATGCTGCCTCATCATGGTGGAGAATTTCTGGGACAGATAACAAGGAATATTGAGAATATATATGTGTATATATTTCTAGTAGGATCACCCAAGATCTAAAGATTATCCCAGATGCCTAGCTAAAGCATAGAGCAGCAGCAATACAGAAAAATGCTAGAGGCAGACGATTACTTCAATGACAGTAGCAAAGGCATCCTATTTATTCTGCATAGCAGAAAGCAATGGTAAGCCATTCCTGCATTTTTACCAAGAAGCCCACAGAGACAGAAAATAAAAATTGATACTTCATTACCTTCTATAAAGAGGAACAACATTTCAAGAGTTATGGAAGACAGCTTTATTTTGTTTTTCTAAACTGTTTCAAGAAGACAAAGCAACATGAAAATTTACACACTTTGTATCCAGGACTTTACAAACTCTTTAAAGGAAGAGCTTTTTAGAGACTCATTTGGAGCATTAACACCATTCTTAATATTACATAGTACACAAAAAATGAAAAATAAGCCTATTGAACTCACAAACAGGAGAGGGAGAGAAACGATGAATCCATAGATTGGAATTAAATTTTGTTAAATTGCACATACAGCACAAAGACATTGTATGACTCATACATCGATGGGTCAAGCTTCTCTGCAGACTTGTGAAAAGCAGAATGGAAAGAGGAGTTTGAAAAAGTGACTCAGGATGCACATCCATATTCTATGTAAAAATAATGCCACAATGTATATGTATTTTAAAAGAATAAAAAAGAAGAGAACAAGTCATACAACCAACTTATGTTAATCTAGAAAGAAAGACAAATCCATATTTCCAAAATACATATATCTAAAATAAGTATTTCAAAATAAATATCAACATACTGAAGCAAAGAAGGAAATTACAAAAGAAAAACAGTCAATGCACACCTTCAGCAGTGTACTCTAGACAAGCCATCCTTCCTCTCTGAGGAAAACAATCCCAGCAAAACTGCAAAGTTCAAAACGTTTTATTTAAAAAAATGTCAAAAGATTTCTTTTAAGATTCATGAAAGTAATTTTTATCACGTGTTAGATTTCAGTATAAACAACACTGTCAAATGGATCTCAAGTTAATTGTAAAATGGGGACAGTACTCCATTTCTTGGAGGGAATTTAATTTCTTGAATTTGTTCTAATTTGCTGTTTCACTAATATCTTTTCCTCCCCCAAGCTACAGTCATTTTGCCAAAACTTCTTATTTACTGTACAAGGAGCATGCAACAGAAACCTATGTAGGTAGAGCACTAGCAATTCTACAGCACCCTATGTCCCGTTCCAAGGAAATCTTATATTCAACTGAGCCTCAGCTGGAGAAAAAGAGAATATCTTCTGGATGTGGTCCTTCTGGCTCTGTTTTAAAGTTGGATTCTTTATCCTCATTGCTATAATCAGCAATATCTGAATTTTAGCAGACTGGCATTGGATATAAACCACATGCCAAGAACCACAGGTTTTTGTTAACTATAATACCAAAACTGTGAGAATGTGCAGATATTGCCTCCAAGTTCCTTATTTCTTAATTTTGAAATGAAAGGAAACAACAAACAATAAGCTCACCTTAAAGTCCTTTCTCAAGGAGCTTAATTTAGTGACAATCTTGACATTATAGTTGTAAAGTAAGTTAATTTGACTATCATGACCATTGTAAGAGAGAAAATGCAAGAAAGAACAAATGTAAAAACTGGTAAAAGATTAGAAATCTATTGCTTTACAAGAAAAAAGGCAGGGGAAAAAATCACAGCAGTTAGGCACAATCACAGTTTCAAGGTTTTCATTTCTACCCATTAAGGTACGTCGAGGCTTTGCTTGTGTTTCCAAATCTGCCTAATATTAGCAGGTAGTTCCAGGATGATCACGTTTCTCACAGTGGTCTGAAGGATCCTGAGCATTTCTCTGAGGGCACTGTATCTGCCTCCTTCCTTTTCTGCTTTAAGAGTATAATGTATCCATGTATTGCAAATTTCTTGAATTGCATCTCTCACCTTTTGCACTGATAATTTTTCTACTTTATTTCAAAATGAGCATAATGCCCTGATGAACAGAAGTGGTCATCACAACTAGACTGCTGGATAAGATGTCCACAATACAAGCTCTATTTAAGTGTTACAATGTATTGGTCATGCATACATCCCTACAGAATCCTGGCAAGCAGGCATTTCAACATGAATAGTTGATATGAGGTCAGGTTGCTAATCAACTAATTGTTGGAAGGACAGTTGTACATTTTCAAATTGGCCACAATTTCAGCATCGCACATGGTGAATTCCAACAGCCAGAGAGAATCAGTGGTCATCTACTTTAGCTCTTTTGGCTTTCAGGGAAAGATGCTGTAATGAAAAAAAGATAGTTTCTTTTAAAATTTATAATTTCATCAATGGTCTAATGAACTAACTCTTCATCAAGGAGTTAAAACAAAATTGGCAGCCCACTAGCATCAAATTGAATGTTACTTTTGCAGCTCTTCTAAAACTCCATGTTGCCATTTGGCCAAAAGCATTAAAATGTACAGCCATTTGCCAATACAAAAATACAGTTAGTCCTCAACTTATGACCACAATTTCTGTTGCTAAGTGAGACAGTTGTTATATAACCTTTGTCCCATTTTATGACTTTTCTTGCCACAGTTGTAAAGTGAATCACTGCAATTGTTAAGTTAGTAACATGATTGCTATGTGAATCTGGCTTTCTCATTGACTTTGCTTGTCAGAAGTCACAAAATGTGTTCACATGGCTCTGGGATACTGCAACAGTCATAAATATGAGTCAGCTGCCAAGCATCTGAATTTTGATCATGTGGCTATGGACATGTTACAACGATTGTAAGTATTAAAAATGATCATCAGTCAGTCATTAAACAAATTTTGGTAACTTGAGGACTACCTGTAATTGCTGTTTTAAAATTGTAAAAATGTTGGTACCTGGTAATAAAAAATAAATAAAATGAGGAAAACACACCTTGCAAAGTTGCAGACTTTTGTAATTCTTCATCAATAGAATTTCTATTATAATGAAGCATTCAACTGTTAATTAATCAGATGGAGTAATAAGTCATTCCAAGTAGAGTTGCATACCATACTCACTGCTCTCTTTATGTGAGTGATGGTAGAGAATAATTCACAGAGCTAACTGTTTTCTCTTTTTCCTCCTTTCTACTTGTCTTCTAAAGAAAATATATGCCTTGCTTGCTGATACTAAGCTGACATCATCTCACTTTTACATTTAAAAATCTAAGTGATCAACTATTCATATAACACCATTTTGTTATCAATGGTCCCTCTCTCTTCTAAATATTTGCTAGTTCATACTGCTTGCTGAAATAAGACTTAATTGTAATTAATGGTGGGTTTTCATTTTGTGTTGACTATTTTGAAACACAGCTGCTCCTTATTTAACAACTGTCTCATTTAGCAACCAATTTAAACTTTGAAGTATATTATAATCTAACAAGCATTTTAAAAGTGAAATACACAAGAAAAACACAAGAAAATATAATAAGAGCTGCCAATAGAGCAGTGGTACCGTTTGGAGTCCATGCCGAGCCCGTACCGTTCCTTGCTGATAGAAATGAGGGGCCAGTTCCAATAACCAAGCAGATTTAATAGCTGTAACATCTCGCATGTAATACTTTGAAGTCTGTATAACTTCATTGTACACTACCCTAAAGATAAATGATAAAATAAAAATAAACAATATAGTGTATGACACCTGAGCTCATTAATGAGTTAATTATCTTCCAATATTTTACCCTTAGCATAACTTCTTGATAAGACGTGGCATGGCATAAGATTCAAGACACACTTTGGCCAGATTAGAATCTTAACTGCAGACAAGCATAAAGCCGCATGAACAACAAACAGGTGAGTTTTCATTACAATGCAAAGATTTTATGGACTTTTATATATTTTCATTTAAATTCAAGGCTTTTTCCTCCCACTCATTTATGCCTCAAAGTCTGGTGGTTGTCTTACTACAATAGGTTTCCCCAAATTTAGGAAAGAGAACAACAGTTTGAAAATATTATAAACATAGAACGTCTACACAATCTTCCTTGCTCAGACAAAATATTAGCCAATTTCTTCATGATCAAAGGAGAGCTAGCAAGAGGATCAAGAAAAGTCCATCCTAACAAACTCTTCAATAACCTAATCCTTTTTGCCTTTCAATAAATCTGGTTAAAGAAAATTCTGTGGGAATTCTGCTTTTTGATAATCTGCTAAGAATCTAAAATATGTTTATCTTTATATCATCTCTACCCTGGAGACCATTGGCTTCCACCTCATGAGCCCCATACCATACATAGTTCATTATAAAGAACACCCATTAAGAAAACATTTAAATGCTTTCCCATTATTATTCCATAAGAAATTATATCATGTAGACAGTAAGCCTCAATATGAACATCTTTAATTAACATGCTATTAATTAACATACACATTCCCACTTGAGATAGAAGAGATTTAGAGTATTTGAACTGTCAGCTTTATATCTCAGTATACCTAGAAAGAGTTCAAAGAAAATACAATACACACAGAAATATCTCTGAAGAACTATATTATCTAATTATGACTTTGCATAGGAATTAGTAACACTCATATTTGCTTGTTAGATTGATCCAAGTTATTTCTCTCCATCCAGACCTTCAGACACTGAGCTAGGATTTTGATGGCATCATCAAGTTGGACCTGGATCAAGATGTATAACTGGGCATAACTGGCATACTGGTAATATCTGACCCCATCCAATGGATGACCACATCCAATGTTTCATGTAGATGTTAAGCAGAAGAGGATAAAGCATTGAATTCTGCTTTAGTGAGACCAGATATAGAGAAAGGAGAATCACTGTAAAACAATAACAGTAACTCCTACCCAACCCTCAAATCCAGACCAAATTCTGTAAGTCAACAATACTGAAAGCTATTGAGAGATCAGGAATCATTATAAACACACCAAATAATCAGCAAATATGATTAAATATAATGTATGCCTTCCATGAAGGCAAACTTCTAACATCTTCTAGCAGTCAATGCAAACAATTCCAAAAGCAATCACTATGAAGTCTATAGTCAAAAATCAATGAGTAGTATTGGACAGCATTCACTCAAAATGAAATCATTCCATTTTGCTTCTTGTAAACTAATATATCTTCTAAATTACAATCTTTCAAATCTAATATTGGCTCTCCATAAATTACAATATCAAAACCATAGAAATAAAAAACTTAACTTACCAACGAGGAGGCTTCTCTGCATACAGCACTGAAGTGGGATGGATATAAAGTTCATGATCATCGCGAATAGTCCTTCAAATAACATTATTTCAGAAATATAATATTTATCAAAGCAACATGTCAATGTTTATGTACATTACAATACAAGACATTATCAATTTCCTCAAATACTGGTATGATCAGCACGTTACTAATCAGCAACATTTCAGTTTTTCCAGCCTTCTATTGAATATTTTGAAATCTCCTGTTCATTTTTCAAATGAAGATTTTGTCAAGAAAAACATCTCTTCCCAACCTAATTGGATTTAGTTCAAATGAATTCACTATCAAGATGACCAGTTTGCCAAAATGGAGCAAGCATACTAGAGACCAATTATTCCAATTGATGGCTATCAAAAAGAATTTTATGAACTCAAATATATCATGTATGTAGTATATTTTATTGAGTATTATCTTGAACAAACTTCTTCAGTTCAATCGTGACTAGCCTTTGCTTCATTGGCTAGCTAAATGAAAACAGTAGTATTTCTATTGGTTTTGGAAGAATTTGCTAGAATGAATACTTTGTGCTTATATCTTTTTGTAACTGCTTACTTTTTAATCACCGCACTCTGTGTTTTATATTAACTGTTTGATGCCAACCATATGCTGGGTAAAAATACATTTACCTGTAACACCCAGTAGAATGAAATCTGGCTGCATTAGCAAAAAATCCAGAAACAATACATCTTAGAACAGGGTCTGGATCACCTATAAGAAGGAGATGGATTTGTCATTTTACAGTGAGCATGTATCAGAGATAGGTATCTTGGCATCCTTCAGATATTCTGACTTTAAAATCATAGCAACCAAGCATGGGATTACTGGAGCTGCCCCCCAAAATATACAGAGAGGCAAGGTTATCTTTTTCAATAAACCTGAAAGGATCAAATTAAAAAAGAAAAATAATAGCCAATAATTACAAATTAATGGTGGAAGAAAGAAAAAGTAAGTTCTTCTCAGAAATACATATTCCTGACACAAATATGAGTTATAAGAGACAATGCCTATAAATAAAGAAATGAGTACTATTACACGCTAAAGTTAAACAAAACAGAAAAATTCCATTCTGCAGATCAAACATTAAAAGTACCCAGGAAACACTACAGTAGGCAGTTCATACCTTCACTAGATTTTTTTGGCACTTTAAACTTGACAAGAAGTTTTTTCAGCTGCTCCCTTACAATTGTGGCTCTAACAAGACCTTTATAATTCAGAAAGTGTTCCTGACACCACTGAGAACTTTTGTTGTGCTACAAATAAAAAGGAAAAGATGAATCACACTAACAAAATTTCTATCACAAAGTGTTAGTTAACACTTACTTCATATGCAATTTTCTGATTTCCTTAATGTCATGAGAATGAGAATGAAAATATACACAAATTTCCCCACTCTACACCACACTACAATCTCAAAACCTTATAATCTTTTTTAAAAATAAAAGCAGTGCAATTTGAAAAATAGATTTTACTATTTTGCTAACTCAAATAATAAAAGGCTTTAAACCCACTTGATATCCTTTTTGTAAATCTCACAAGCTGAAACTTATTATTAGTTTATCTGCATCTTAAATCTTAATTTCCACCGAGAAAACTATTGCACATGGCAGAATTCTTCAATAAAAACATTAACACTCACAAACAGACATACTTGGAAGATAAGTACAGTAAATATGCTCCCAGTTACACAACACGTAATTATAAAGAGTAAGAATCTCAGCTTTAATTTTAAATATTACATGTTCCTATATCTTGCTGTAAAAGAGATAATTGTTAAAGAAATATGTCTACTAAACACACAGCATGCTGTTAAATCTCTAAAATCACAATACTTTGGGGTTCTCAGTTATCTGTGCTGAGCTTCTTGCCTTCATTACAACTAAAATGGACTTTACAAGCTTTAGAAAACGCATCCAATTATTGCAAATGATATTTTGGTATATACTGACATCAGTTGGAATCATGGCTGGAAAAACCCAAAGATCATTTTGTACATTAGTTTAGCTGCTTACTTTTATAAAAGCTTCATAGACATTAAGCATCGTGAGATGGTCACCCTCCTCAACAGCAAATTTTCTATGTTCTCTAATCTGAAAAGGAGAACCCTTTTATATAGCAAACAACAGGAGCAGGAATAATTTTCTGCTAATTTTCAAGAACAGTACAATCCTAATAGGTTAAATCTGCACTTAAACAAAGTTTCAACTAACCCACGAACACAATAGTCATTTGTTCAAACGGTATTTCAATAGGTATAAGTACTCAGAAGTAAAAGCATATCAAAAACTACATCATTAAAACACAAGTCACACGTAATGTTTTTCATTACATAGTTAATAAGGAAGCACAAAATATGAATGAAAACAAGGTAGAGAAGTGTACAAGTGAATGCAAGCAGTCTAGAAGTGTTTCAGAGTTATGTCAGTGGGTATAGACCAGCACTTACAGCTTGAACTTTTTGGTTTGGAGGAACTGTGAAGATATTTTGGATTTGCATCATGGATGCAATGCTCAGAATCTCTTGGGAGCAACCAAAATTTCCTGCAAAATGATTTAAGGAAAAATGGGGTGGAGAAAAGAAAATTCATTGTCATGGAACAATTTTTCATTTGTTACACCTTTCCAATTAAAACAGCTATAATAGAATTATATCTGCTATACTGCTTTCTCCCTATGCCCAGCTCATTTTCATAACCCAGATGTTAGATGTAGATTATGCATCTACATCTAATAATACAGCAAATTATTTTTATTTTTAATTATAAATGCACATTAAACATTTTAATTACAAATTAAGAGGAATTAACAGTACAATTTATAATAGAACATATTACCTGATTCCAGGAGCATCTTTGCAAACATGGGATTTAAAGGGAACTCTGCTATTCTAATTCCCAGAGGTTCAGTGAGACGACAATATTTATCCAGTCCTGCAGGAGAAAAAAATCAATGAATCAGAATGTAAATACTGGTAATTCAGTATACCTTAAATGTAAAATGTTAAGAGTATAGAAAGACGTTATTGGCTACATTATTTTCCAGAACTAAAACCATATTCCTGGAAACTTTGCATTATATGAGTTGCTATATATTTAGCCTACCATTCTTATAATAAAAATGTAATCAATTATAAAGGTTGAAATCTACATATCCTTTTTTTACAGAGTAATACAGTATCTCCTATTATATTTATGGTCTGATATCTTAAAAGAATTTCTTAACAATAACCTCGTTGTATAAAATGTACTGCATTTTTATAATTATAATTTTGACTTTTCAGACCTGCTCTAAAGATAGAAGCACATATACAGAATATATAAATATTACTATTATAAGTTCAAAATCCATATGAAAAATGCAATGACAGCCAGAGAATTCTTCTAAAGTGCATTAAGTTATCAGTAAACAAATTTTGCAGCTTACTAAAGATTTCATCAATCTTTCTAAATACCGTATATGCCGGCGTATTAGGCGACCCGGCGTATAAGACGACCCCTGTCTTTAGAGCCGGGCCGCATTCCTAGAACGTCGGCTTATATGCCGGAAACTACCAGTATTTCCGGCATATAAGACGACTCGGCGTATAAGACGACCCCCGTCTTTGGTGCCGATTTCAGCGCTCGCGAAAGTCGTCTTAGACGCCAGCATTTACGGTACTATAAGCTATTCATTGGAAAGATGTTTTTCTGTGCATAACTAAGCCTTTATGAAAGTACCTATTTTCAAAGCCAAGGAATGAGAGCCCACTCACAGCAGAGTTCAGATGCCATCACAAAAACAGAAAGCCAAGAATACAAAAGGTTCAGTAAGATTTTAGTATCAAATCCGAAAACATAAATGCACCACTGATAATCAAGCAAAGAGCAGCCCTTTGAGCCAACTGAGCCAAATGAATAGGGGTTGCAATTGCTATGGAAGAATAGGTTGAATTTCTGCACGAAAGTTCCATTTCTTCTTTTACAATACCAATTTTATTACTCATATAGTTTATGTAAAGTAGTGTTTCTCAATCTCAGCAACTTTAAGATGGGTGGACTTCAACTCCCAGAATTTCCCAACCTGCATGCTGGGGAATTCTGGAAGTTAGTCCATTCATCTTAAAGTTGCTGAGATTGAAAAATACTGAAATAAAGTAATTTAAATTCCCAGAATCTGTTATCATAGCATATTTTACTTCAATTTATTCCAGGCAATTTGTTCTGTTTTCAGCCATCTTTTATTTTAGTTCCCTGAACCTACTGATTAACAATCAATACATAAATATATAAAAATGAGATTAATTGACCAAATGTATTACTCCTATAAATGATGGATACCATTCATTTGCAAAAAATGAACAAGAAGCTCCACAATGCAGATTACACTAACTAAAAGCCATAAATATTCAACTCAACATTTGGTCTGGAAAAAAAAAAGAACAATTTACAGATCTTACAAAAATTTTGGCATACATTTGACACAGAACAAGTAAATCTTCAGAGCGCTCTGCATTAAAGGCAAAAATGTTTTTGTTCTTCTAACTCTGGTACATTAAAAGCAATTGGTTAATTGATAAATAGTACATAGGTGTAAAGGCAGTAATGTGCATATCTTTCACCCCCTCTAGAATTAAAAACAAACAAAGATACCATCTTACCTCCTAAGGCATACAACAACTCCAGAGCTTGCACCATTGATTGAGCTGGTGGAGGCTAGAGAAAAAAACAGTACTATAATTTGCTCTATTTGTTATAGAAAGATATTTTCAATTTAGAAACCTGCCTTTCTAGGAATTTGAGAAGGAATCAGTAGTCTCCTATTGTAATCTACTTGGCTTCAAAAAGATTGACACAGATTAAAGAAGAGTTCACTTTGCGATTTATAAGACAATATTTGGGAGAAGAGCCATGTCTTGGATCTGTGCTGGGAGGCTATTTTAAAGAGCTAATTCAGCCATTGTGAAGTCCTTCTTCCAACTTCCCACCAAATAACAACATTTAAGAGAGAAGAGCATGCTCACCCTATATAACCTAGACATGCAAATATCTTCAGGAAGAATCGGTCCCAAAAATAACCTGTCCCTGTGCTATATAGGGCTTTAAAAGTGATACAGAACCTTGAATTGCACCTGGATAACAATTGGAAGCCAGTGCAACTGACACAGCATTGATGTAACTTGGGTGAACTGTGGGGTACCCAAAACTGTGTGTGCCACTGCATTCTCGATCAGTTGCAGCTTCTGGATGGTCTTCAATGGCAGCCCCATGTTGAGAGCATTGGAGCAATCCAAACAGGAAGTGATTAAGGCATGAGTGATTATGAACAAGGCCTCCCAATCCAGGAATGGCCTATTAGTGTACAAAATAAATTTATGCAAAGGCCCTCCTGACCATGGCTGCCACTATGGCTTCCAGCAGGAGTCAGGCATCCAGGAAGATACCTATGCTAGATGACTTTATGAAATAAGTGAAACTATCACCAACCACTGATGCCATTTGTTCACTCAAGCCTCTTTAATATCTAGAGAACCCAGCTGAAGCTTTGAAAGCATTCAGATAAGCAAACATTTATAAAATCTGAAGAGAAATGTTTTTTCATAGAACTCAAAATATGTGTCTACTTACCTTCACATAATTTTGAATCCTGTTTAATGCAACCAACCTTGTAACCGTGCAAGTTTCTCTGTTTGTAGAGCACTGCACCGAATACAAAAGAACTGGACATAGCTATGCTGGAGGCAAGGTTTTTGTGCAAACCTCACTGTGGTTATACTTGTATATGTAGTTTGAAGCAAAGTAATATTAAACTAACATATGAAAAGCATGAAATGAAAACAGCTTTTGGGATCTAGCCTGTTTTTGATTCATATAGTAACACATTGCAAAGTAAGTTGAGTGGCTGATCCAAAGGCCCTCAGTGAGCTTGATTGTGGGTCTTTATGGCCCAAGTCTAACATCCTTATTACTTTACATCACTCATTTTCATACTGTGCTATAGTTAGGGTTTACCATAATCCTTAGAGATACAGGTAGTCCTCGACTTACAACAGTTCTCTTAGTGACCATTCAAAATTATAACGGCATTGAAAAAGTGACTTATGACCATTTTTCACACTTATGACCACTGCAGCATCCCCATGGTCGTGTGATTTACATTTGGATGCTTGACAACTGACTTATATTCATGATGGTTGCAGTGTCCCAAGGTCATGTGATCACCTTTTGCGATCTTCTGACAAGCAAAGTCAATGTGGAAACAAGGTTCACTTCACAACTGGGTTACTAATTTAACAATGGCAGTGATTCACTTGACAAATGTGGCAAGAAAAGTCATAAAAAGGGGCAAAACTCATTTAAATTTCTCACTGAGCAATATAAATTTTGGGCTCAATTGTGGTCATACATTGAGGACTACCTATACTATAAAAAGATAGCAGATCCTGTTTCTCATGATAATATGATAAATATGAAAGATTAAATAAGGTTCTTTTACTTACCGACAGGAAGGGAAACCTAAGCACATTGTCAATTCCTAATGCTTTAAGCTGTAATATAACTGGTGCCAGGTTACTGCGTTGCATTTCAGGAATGGTGGACTGTGGCAACTTCTCAAAGTCTTCCTCTATGGAGAAAGTAAAGTTCTTTGTGATTAAGTTTTAAACATGAATCCTGTCCCATTATAAGATTCCACAACTCAATAACACATATTAAGTTCAAGTGTTCCAACTGAAAACAAAGCTGTGCAAATCTTTTAAAAGTTGTGCTTTAGAATGCACAGAAACACATACAAAGCAGCTCCTGCAGGTTTTTTTTTTTTTTTTTGACAAGAAATGGTTTGCCACTGCCTAGGGCTGAGAGTGAGTGACTGGTTCAAGATCACACAACTGACTTTGTGCCTAAAGCAGCACTAGAACTCGGATTCTCCCAGTTTCTTGCCTGATGCCTTAACTACTGCACCAAATTGGCTCTCAAGGAAGATTTATCTGGCTACAAAGAAATGTTTCCCTGAAGCATTCTATAGTACAAACTCTTGTGCAGCATTATGAAGATATGAAGGACTTCAGGAGAAGGAAATTACAGGAAAATCTGCTTCCATAACATACTGAGGAACATAGTAAGGAAGAAAGATTAAAAATGAACCATAAAATTCTATTTTGGGGTGGAAAGGGGGATTATCAACAAAATTCCCTCTTACAGAATTGTGAAATATTTTTTAACCGTCTGCATAAGGAACAGTTTATTAAGTTTATTTTTTACTTATAAAATCTTCTCACAGACAATGGAGCTGAATTTATTATTACAATTCTAAGTTACAGAGCTCAATTGTGAAACTATTGACAATAGATTAAAAACTCCACTAATAGGCGCTCGACACCTGTGTAAAGTCTGTAACATTTTCCCGAGCGATTCCGACCAGCACGACCAGCTCTCTGATTAGCCGAGGCCTTCGAGATTGGGACAACCACAAGACATTCAATGGCTGTTTTGGGATTATATGCACGAAGCTTCACAAAGCCACAGTCAACAACAAATGAAATGCCATTGATTGTGATAGAGGTTTCTGCAATGTTAGTAGCCACTATCACCTGAAAAGACCAAAATAAAAATTAGTCCCTACCTAATAAACAACCAGGTAAGCTTGAGAAAATAACAACTGTGGCTTTTTGAAAAAGATGCCCTAACACAACTGGAAATGTAAGAAATGCTTATTATTTAAGGTATGTAACAGCAATAGCCATTTCAAAATACTGAAAACTTTTCAGTAAAGCATTATTTTGTACATTAAATCTGTAGAAACTGCAGATTAGGAATGGACTTCTAAAGACAAAATTAGAGCCCACCGTCAGTAGATAAATTTTCCAGAATAAATAGCCTAACAGTTAGATGAAAAGCCACACTTCTACTTTCTTTCTTAAAAAATAAAATTAAGAACAACTGTTCTTTCATCTGACATTGAACAGGAAAGTGCGTAATTAAGTAGGTTAAAATGGGGGGAGAGAGCAAGAAAAAGGGACTGATGCAGAAGAAAGGGTCACATTCTTAACAATATACCATTATAGCCAATCTATTTGGTTTGCATTCAGCATTTGTAAAATTATGGTCTGGAATGTCCCAGCATGATACAAAGTATAATAGTCTCTATATTTTTCAAGGGTAATATAAAGCATCTCTATGCATATCGTATCCTAATAAATTAAGTATGAAAAGATGGGTACTACAGAGAGAGAGAGAGAGAGAGAGAGAGAGAGAGAGAGAGAGCGCAACCTTACCCAGCTTGGCACCTTCCAATGTACTGATACTGGAATATTCTATAATTTCTGTCCAGAATGCTTATGCTGAAAATACTGAGAGGTGCAGCCTCAATACAAGCACCAGGCTTGGCAATGCTACTTAGGAACAATAAGTACATTACTTTACCTTTCTCACATTATGAGACATCCTTTCAAAAATTTTCATCTGCTCAGTAGCAGGCAATCCAGCGTACATAGGAAGAATGCGCAAGTGCTTCTTCATGCCTGTGCGAGCGATGATTCGAGCTTGTTCTATCAACATAGAAACAACTGTTTCTACTTCTTCCTAGAAAAGCAGTTGAGTGATTGACAGATTAAATTATATTTATTGTACCTTAAAGAGCATATCATGGGGCTGAAATATTCTTAAAGGAGACATCTAATATTATTAAAAAAACATCATTAAAAAAAATTCCCTGTTCATGATCTTAAAAAGGCCAGTTAATTGTGTTAATAGGATGTCAAATATCAAAGTAATTTTCTTCCAATATGCCACAATACTTTGTAGTCCAATAGTACAGAGAACAGAATGGGAACATTCATACTAGAGTCTTGTTACAACTATAAATTATCTGGCTGTTTTTAGAGGACTTCATACAAAACAGATAACAGAAAAGGAAGTATAAATTAAGGCCACACTTGGAATACTGCATCCAGTTTTGGTCACCGCAATGTAAAAAAGATGTTGAGACTCTAGAAAGAATGCAAAGAAGAGCAACAAAGATGATTAGGGGAATGGAGGCTAAAACATATAAGGAACAGTTGCTGGAATTGGGTATGTCTAGTTTAATGAAGAGAAGGACGAGGGGGGACATGATAGCAGTGTTTCTTTTCATTTTTAGTTTAAATATAAATTTCCTGCAAATTTCAGAAGTTGAATGGAAAGTGTATATTTGTGGCCTTCAAAATTAGGTAAACTTTCTTTTTCAGGCTTCTTTCGATTTTTGCCACCTTTTTTTAGATGTGCACAAATGTTTCAGTAGATGGCTGTCAAGACAAATATTCCAATTACTTGAATACTATGTCTTCTTTTTTATTCTCATTTATCAGAAAAATAGTTCACAGAGGTAGAATATGTCTTATCTCTTATTTTTCATCTCATTTCAAATTATGATTTCTGGTCTTTTGCATAAAACAATCCCCAAATTTTCATTTATTTAATACATCATACATACTTCAGGACATTTTAATAGTGCTATTCTATTCTTCAGTAATAAATGCATGTCACTAACATGTGAAAACAGTTGCTAGGGCTTATTCCATCTATTAAAAGAGTGGACAACTTCATGAACTTCACAAATGAAGTTTGTGAAGAGTGCTACCTTTTTGTAGCAACAATTTCTGTAGCCACCCATCTCGGACAAGTGATTCTGGGTAACAAGCAATTATAAAAAATTCATGCACAAACCATTCTGTGCATAAAACAGCTGGTTTCTGGTATTGAATTGGCACACATATTTCTTGTACTTTGTTCCACACACAGATTTAAATAAGGTTGAGGGAGAGTTTGGGGAAATGCCAAAGACATGTGCAAATAAGAGTACCGTAAATGCCGGCGTACAAGGCGACCCGGCGTATAAGACGACCCCCGTCTTTATAGCCGGGCCGCATTCCTAGAATGTCGTCTTATACGCCGGAAACTACCAGTATTTCCGGCGTATAAGACGACTCGGCGTATAAGACGACCCCCGTCTTTGGCGCCGATTTCAGCGCTCGCGGAAGTCGTCTTATACGCCGGCATTTACGGTATATGAAAAGAAAAAGACTTGGAACAACCTGCCTCCAGAAGCAGTAAATGCTCCAACACTGGAAGTTTTTAAGAAGAGACTGGACAGCCATTTGTCCGAAATGGTGTAGGGTTTCCTGCCTGAGCAGGGGGTTGGACTAGATGACCTCCAAGGTCCCTTCCAACTTTACTACTATTACTATTACTATAGAGGGCAGACTCGTGCAAGATACTGAGAAGGAAAAAGAATGAACAACACACATCAGTCTTACTCAACTCAATCTGTTTTGTCTAAACCAGTGTCCCTCAACTTCATCAACTTTAAAAAGTGTGGACTTCAACTGGCTGAGGAATTCTAGAAGTTGAAATGCATACCTCTTAAAGTCACTGAGGTTGAGATACACTTATCCAAACCAGAACAGCTAAAATTTTCTAGATATGTTTCTGCTGACCGATGGCCATTTCAAAACAGTTTGGCAAAATCTCTGAAAATGCTTTGGTTTGTTCCAGGTTCAGAACAAAACTGGTTTCCTGTATCATGCACATCTCCATATTATCTTATACCCACTGGAAGCAAAAGGAAAGTTCTGGAGAACTGAAACTTAATTTATTGCACCATAGGCAGGGAAGAAATGTTCATAGAATACTCACTCTTGTTTACTATTATTCTAAAATAGGCAAATACATACTATTAAAAGAAAATGCTTAAATATTTACATTTGATATTTGTGCTACCTCAAGTGTGTATGTGCCTCTCATGTGCATACACACATACATACACTATCCTTGTCTCATATCCTCCTGATATAACCACAAATCACAACATTCCAGGCCAATAGAGTCCAATATTATAATTCAGTAGCCTCCTCTCAGTAATCAGTAGATTCTGGCAATCTAATATAACCAGTATTTTAAGCTAGATGTGATCAGCAATTTTGCATGAAATAAAGTCAACATATTATCTTATATCAAACCAATAATTTCAAGAAGGCAAAGTTTATTTTGCATCTACCTGGCCAGTTAAAAATGTCAGTATATCTCCATCACCTTCTGAATTATGAATTTTCATGACCGTTTCCACAGTTGACTTCACATAATCTGGAACAGGACTGTTAGGGGAAAGGGGAAAAAAACATAATAAATTTCCCAATAAAAGGAAATACAATTTCTACTTATCACCAGGATTAAAGGAAATACAAATAGATTTGATCCTTTGAGTAGGATCAAAAAATTAATTCTAACTACTCTTTTCAGTTTTCTTATAAAACATTTAATACTACTAAACAGTCTATAATTCAATTTATATACACATGCTTAAAATGTTAGTTCACACTAGTGGGGAAAAATAGTTCAACAAAAAGTAAATATCCTTTAGCATATTATTAAAAATCTAATCTTTAAACAATGCAAAATCAATATACAGCATATGTAAATAATCTATATCGAGTTTCGAAATCTGGTTCTAATGGCCTTCAGTAACTATTAGTCCACAAGCAACTTTTAAACTTTCAACAAGGAAGCAGGAATTAAAACTGTTGCTATCTTACATAGGGAATCTTACCCAAGCATACCTTTTTATCATAGAATTGGAATGGGAAGGATCACACAAGGAAATATTTTAAAAATATTTGAAATAGAATGTGGTGGAAAATCTAGATTCCAGTGCCTAGTATGTCATTCCACATAGCATTCAAAGTAAAAAAAGAACTCACTAAATTGCAGTATATTTGTATATGCATATCAATTTACAAAGCTAATGAAATAAGCACTAACCAACAGAATGTATTACCTCATATAGAAATAATACATTTGCTTCAAGAAGGCTACAAAATATGTTTTATCTATTATAGATTAATATGGCTACTCTTCCAGAACATTTCATCACAGTTAACTTGAACACTTCTCACTTTAGTCAGTTGTAAAAGTAGCGATGTTACAAGAACATAAAGGGACAAGCAAAAGATTATCCACCTATGACATCCTCATTTCTTGCTCAGCACCAAATGCAAAAGCAAGCATGTGGATGCATAAGTAAAGAACAAGCCCACTTCTGCCACCGGACCTGTCCATCTCCTTCTGTGGAGGAGGAGGGAGGGCATGAAGGTGCTGCCAAGCTTTCCCATAGCCCTTCTGTGGAGGGGGAAGGGGAGAATTAAGGTTCCAGGGGAGGAAAAGCATGAAGATTCCACCGAGCCCCCGTAGCACTTGTCTGAAGTCTGCTCCAGCTGGCCGGTGCAGAAGGGGACGGGGGAAGGTTCCTGAAGCCCTCCTCCACTCAAGTCTGCGCCTGCTGCTCACAAAATAGGAGAGAGATACAGTCAATTGGAAAACAGGATTTAGGTTTATATCCTAAATGTGTTGGTAACAAAGCCCAAGAATACCTAAAGATCCATTTAATCGTCCTTTCTCAACCAGACTTCTCTTCTAACCACCACTTAAGCATTAAACAGGAACCGACCTCTGAATGTAGAAGACATCCACAGGAAACGTCCTTCCTTCCACAGTGAGGATCATGCTGGTATCTTTGCTTGGATCACTGCTCTCATTTTGGTTAAAGAAATCCCTAAATTTCTAAAGTAAGGACAGTAAAATCATCACCATTAATACCAGCTAAAGGAAGCAAACACTTATCAAATACTGGAAATCCAAGGAGAAATATTTAAGTTTAAAATAAAAACATGGATTTTTTTGTGCAAATCAAATCTTTACTTCTAGGAGCATATTTTCAAAATAACATCAAATATAAAGCATATATAACTAGCATATATGATATATATATATATATATATATATATATATATATATATATATATATTTGCAATTTTAAATTTTGACCTTCATTTAATAAGACCAATAAATTATCCATTTTTTAAAAAGAACATATATCCAACATTTTTGGTAAATTTAAAAATAACAATTTGTTCATAAAAATGTAAAGTTAACAGTTACAATTACAATTATCTGGAAGCAAATTTATACGTATATATAAATATATGAGATATAATTTGCATACTTGACACATATTAAATATGCAGTTAAGCTACTTTCTACATTCTATGTGGACACATAATGTATTATAAAACACAAGCATATAAAATACTAACAATGTGAAATACAACTCAAATTTTTCAAATTAGCAGTGTGGTCTGTATTTCTTTTTTAGATTTACTCAGTCCAATAATTAATGTTCTGAAGACATTTACTGTGATTAATAACAGAAATTTATTTACTACTTACATTACTAATGGATAATTATTTTCCATCAATTATCACTGGCAAACAAAAATTGCAGCCTTTTAATTTTTAATGAGTAGGAAAATTAGACAGAACTGAAAGAACATAAAAGCAGCCATTTATTCAATAACTCACTCACACACAAAGAATCTAATCTATATTAAAATAAACTAAGATGCAATTTTGCAGATTTTCTAACAGTTTCTGAAAAGGAATTTTTGTATGCAGTTCAGCCAAGTAGAGATAACTTAACTCAAACCTTTAAGCTTTACACAAGATAACCATTGCCAATTAATTACTTTTGAGGTTAATCATGGCTTTCAGTACTGAACTAGGAGAAAAAAGTCATCCACACATTGATTTTTTTTTACTGAGAAACATGAAGTTCATCGTCCAAAGCTTATTTTTCCCCTGGGCTGGCATAATGCTTTGAATACATTTCCAAAACAAAGATCACTGGGAAATGGAGCTTCTTAATTGATCTTCTTATAAATCAACCGTATTTATAGAACTATGGGTTTTTAAAAGAAAAAAAATACTATGTTTGGAAAGAAGAGTTGTGAGGGCTGAAGGAAGATCTCCATCCCTCTTTCTATTACCAGGGAAGCAGGGAAGAGGGAGGAGAGGAAGAATTCAGACAGTGATTTGGAATGGGAATGACTAGAGATGAATGGAATGCTCCCTAAATCAAGATAGTGTGTCTTCTCAAATGATTTTATCAACTTTGAACTAAAATCCAAATTCAGAACAAATTTTCCAAGTGTATCAAATGGTCCATTTATTTTCCTAAGCTTAAAATAGTTTCTATTACAAAAATAATCACTTGAACAAAATCACTGCTTTTAAACAATCACCATTTACTCTGGTGGGGGCTTAAACTCACAACATTATGTTCCTAGAAGACTATGCCTTTGTACTCAAATATACTGATGAAACTCTTACACTCTTCATCCTAGAGGATAGATCACAACTCAAAAAATATATATTGCTTCGTCTTCTGGAGCGTCACCTACCTCAGCATCCAGTGTAGCAGATGCTATAATCAAGCGAAGATCTCCTCGTTTTTTCTGAACCTATAGGGAAAAATATTAAAGATTGTTCAAATATCATAAAAATCTAAAATTAACATTGATGAAAACTACTGGCAGTATATTTTACATTTACATATTAATATTATAAGGTAATTATAAAATCAGCTTTTGTTCTCATTTTCTCATAGAAGGACCCATTCAGCTAAACTTGACTGAGAAGAGCATGTTTTCATGCATTAGTTTTTAATGCCATAGATTCTCCTCTTCTGAATGATCAATTAGATATCTTAATTTAATCCTAGAAGCATGTAATCTTTACAATAACCCTTATCCTTGATATATCTTGTGCCTAAAAATTACTAAGCAATATTGCACAGTGAAACAGGATACACTATCCTATTTTCTCCATAGCACTCATATTCTTGAAGAGAATGATGCTGGAAAATGACAACAACATACCAGAAGGGAAGTACACACAGCTCTCAAATATAGAACTGTATTCCATAGCATCTCCATTGGCCATGCATACTTGACATGGAGTTACTGGGAACAGTAGTTCAGCTACTTCCATTAGGAACACAAATTCTCATTCTTAATGTAGATTGAATATAAGGGCCTTAAAAATAATTAGAACTGACAAGATATAAGCAAGATTGCAGGCCAACAGCAACATAGTAATTGTAAATATTTGCTTTGTTCCCAACTCAATGGTTACAAAAGGAGGTATTAAAAATATAGTCAGAATTCTAACCTTTTTTAATAAGCCAATAGCAATATCTGTATATAAAGTCCTTTCATGAGCTTCATCCAACATGATGACACTAAACAAAAGCCAAAATACATTTTTAAAAAAGATCCCAATCATGACATTTTCATCACAATGTTAAACATACTTGGTAGCACAAGTTAATAAATATAACTCATGATTTAATAGCCACAGTTAATATATTATGGAAATCATGTAACTAAACTGATGTTACATACTTGTGACTCCATAACTTTAAAAACTTCAACAGTTACAATAAAGCATAATAAATTATACATAAATTGTCAGAAATACAACTCAAAATAATTAATAGAAGGTCAAGAATAGCTTTTTATCTATACCATGTCCTTTGAAGAAAATATTCAAGAATTGCAATCTGAAAAATTTTTCTTGGGCTACATCTAGCTATATTATTCCACTGGCAAAATCTGGTCAATTAACCAAATGGATACTTATTTTCCATCTGACTTACTAAATAATGTGAACCTTCAAAACATATTTGGAGCACACAGAAGGACAGAAAAATAAGAGATTATTCTTGTTGTGGGATTTAACAATTACTTATATAATACATTTTTAATACAAATTAATAAATATGTCTAGTTTAATGAACAGAAGGATGAGGGAGGACATGATAGCAGTGTTCCAACATCTCAGTGGCTGCCACAAAGAAGAGGGAGTCAAGCTATTCTCCAAGGCGTCTGAAGGCAGGACAAGAAGCAACGGATGGAAACTGATCAAGGAGAGAAGCAACTTAGAACTAAGGAGAAACTTCCTGACAGTTAGAACAATTAACCAATGGAACAACTGCTTCCAGAAGCAGTGAGTGCCCCAACACTGGAAGTTTTTAAGAAGGGACTGGACAGCCATTTCTCCGAAATGGTGTAGGGTTCCTGCCTGAGCAAGGGGTTCAACTCGATGACCTCCAAGGTCCCTTCCAACTTTATTATTATTATTAAAACTCAGAAAGACAAATGAAAACAGAAGGATTGAAAAAAAACAGTCTGCTTATATACTGATAGTATTCTACTACTAGTTCATCTCTTATGAACTATATCTATGATTCTGTTTGTGTGTGTACAGATAGATGGTAGGTAGGTATGTCGACAGTGAGTCAGTCAGTATCATTATAGTATCTGATTTATTGAAATAAACAAAACTCAGAATATAAGATTAGTCCCCAGTTACAATCTAGATTCAACAAAAATAAGAAAATGAAGTAACAAAGACAGGTAGAAATGAACACAGAAAAAGGAAAATTTCACCATTTATAGCTTTACAATAATCAGTGTGTTTACCTGTATCTGGTTAGTAATGGGTCAGCCATCATCTCCCTGACCAGCATTCCATCTGTCAGAAACTGTAACAAGATAGGATAAACTTTATTGTTATTTTTATACTGTGGGCACAATGGTACACATCAAAGATGAAATTTAGTTTCCCGCTCTCAAAGTGAAACACATACATGACACACACCTAAACGTGCTATGAACAACATATGTATAGACCCACATCCCTACATATACATAGCAAATAAATATTAAATATTGTCCATCTTGAATATAAAACGGAAGGAGGAAGCTTGAGAGTTTGCAAGGTTAACGCTGTATGGAATGAAACTATGGCTGAATCTGGATGTTCTGCTTCGGATATCACGAAGCCTCCTCCCAGAAGGTAACAAGGAAAACAGGTCGTGAAGACGATGTGTAGTGTCCAAGATAATCTTACGGACCCTGCTCAAGCAACACTTCTGTGCTATGTCCTGAATGGGAGGAAGGGAACTGCCAATGATCTTTTCAGCCATTCTCACCACTCTCTGCACCACCTTCCTGTCTGAAGCAGTGATGCCTCCAAATCAGACTGTGATGCTGTATGACAGGATGCTCTCGATTGTCCCCTGGAGAGAGTGGTCAGGACAGGGGAAGGAAGATGTGCTTTTCTCATGCGACGCAGAAAATGCAAACGCTGCTGTGCTCACTTCACCAGTTTCTCACTGTTGAGTGACCAAGTCAGCCTACTTGTTAGCTGCACACCCAGGAATTTGATGCTGGTAACCGTCTCCACAGGTGAATCATTTATGTACAAAGAAGTGTGGCTGTGCCTGCCTTTTCTGAAATCAACAATGATCTCTTTGGTTTTTCCGGTATTTAAAACTAGGCTGTTTTCCTTACACCAGTTCACCAACCCTTCAACCTCCTTGCGATATGCTTCCATCTTGTCATCCTGAATAAGGCCGACTATTGTTGTATCATCTGCAAACTTCACAATATGGTTGGTGGCAAACCTAGCACAACAGTCATGGGTCAACAGGGTGAACAGCAGCGGATTTAAGACACAGCCCTGAGGAGCACCTGTGCTCAAGAAAATGGTATTAGAGGTATTTGTTCCAACTCGCACATATTGGGGCCTGTTGGTAAGAAAATCAAGAATCCAGTTGCACAAAGGAGTGTTTAAGCTTAAAAGGCCCAGTTTGTCTACTAGATGCTGGGGAATGATTGTGTTAAACGCCAAACTGAAGTCGACAAACAGCAAACGCACATGAGTATTTCTTTCCTCTAAGTGTTTCAGGTTCAGATGGAGAACGGAAGAAATAGCATCCTCCGTAGAGCGATTTGGTCGGTAGGCAAACTGAAGCAGGTCAAAAGCTGGCGGGAGACAGATACAACAAACAAACAAAAACCATCTGTGTTTGTTCTGAAACAAGATTCATGCCCCCAAATTGCAACAGTTGGTAAGTGATTTCATCTATTTCCATGGGTTCAGAGATTAGTGTGGCTCTTTTATATAGGCAAAGTAGTAGCATGTTTGCAGAAGACAAGGAATGCCTGGAAGAAACTGAAAGTTTGGAGAAGGACAAACAACATAAAGAAAAAAAAGTGATAGTTGAGGATGCTCAATGGAACAAAACATTATTTTGGCTATAGTGGGAAACAAGGACAATTGAATTACAAAAGGTAGTATTTACAGGACATAATCACCTATTTATTTATTTAAATGAATTGGCTGCCCATCTCTAATGAACAAATCTGACATTTTTTCCATTATTTAAATGTGTTTTGGAATATTGGAACCACCCTGGACTCACTTAAGTATATATGAAAGTGTCCCCGCAGATAGTCCTCAACTTACAACCACAATTGGGACCAGAATTTCCATTGTAGGTTGTTGCAGTAATAAGTCAAGTCAGACTCAATTTTATGACAATTTTTATGGCAGATCACCATGGTTGTTAAGTGAATCACACAATCATTAAGCAAATATTACAGTTGTTAAGTGAATTTAACTTCCACAATTTTTTTTACCAGCAATTTGGTAAAAATTGCTCTGCAACCACTCAAGCCAGTTATCAAGTGCCTCAATTGCAATCATGTGACTGTGGGGATGGTGAATCGTAAGTGTGAGTAAAGGTTATAAGGCACTTTTTCCAATGAACCATCATTAAATAAATAGTTCTAAATCAAGGACTAACTATATTTGACTCTGAAAAACATTAGAACCTATTCAAAACAGTCAACCAGTATTGATCTCCAGTGTTCTCCTCTCCAGAATGTACTGTTTCACTTGATCCTCATTGACTGGAAATATTTGTAAACACTTTCAGAATAGAAGCATTTTGCTCAAATATATTACCTTAATTCTTGTAGCCTGTGGGTCAGTACAATCATCAAATCGAATGCAATATCCAACTTCATGGCCCAGCAAGGCACCCCTCTCCTCAGCTACCCGCTCTGCAATCTAGGAAAAAGAACAACATTAATATTGCAAAAAAATAAACACATTTGATTTGTGAATGTGTACTGTTTGTTTATCTTGCACAACTAGGGAAAAATAATTAAAAAATCAGTAAAGTAAAATTTAGTTAACTTGAGCTAATTCTGTTGGATCATTATGTTGTAGTTAAATATAACCAATATTTATATGGCAATGCAATTATTCTGCTTTTACGAGAATGAGGAAAAATAAAATAAAATTTTCTGTACTTAAAGATTGCACCAGCTTGTTTGGAGGTTCTAGCAGAGGAGCGCAGCTATCGTATACCCTTGACCGAAGATCGGTACACTCCTTCTATCTGGGATGGTCGTCCTCTTCCACTGAGCGCGCAGCTTCGGGAGGGACGCACATGGAGCGGTGAGGGAGGAAGGGGACACCTGCCTAGCCAGCCAAATCAGCCGAATCAACCCTGGCGATCAATGGGGTGACAGATGTCACAGCCAGATCGCCCTCACATAAGTGATAATACATTTATCTAAGACTAAATTGGACTATGGTAATTGTAAATTAATAAAGCTCAAAACAGGATTAGGATTTATAGATATGTAATGTAGAAATGGATTATGTTAAATAGATTATATTATTTGAGGGAAATAGAGAGGGAACATTTAATGTATTTACTTGAGCTATTATATGATTTTGTTTTTGGATGATTGATCACCTAACCACCACGGTGTGTCTTGAGCATTCTGTTGTAAAAGTTTTAAAAAAAATAAAATCTGTTATTAAGATTGCACCAGCACAAGGACTTCAACACAAAAACGTTGGAGGTCCTCCAAAACTTTCTTCCACCAGAAAACTGCCAGATTGTCGACGATTTTCCCTTCATCAACAGAAATTTGGTGGCGGCCTTCCAGTTGTAAAATGCTCTCACTACTAAAGAGGTGTACCTGATGCCAAAAAGATCATGTGATAGAAGCAACTAGACATATTTTGGATCCAAATTAAGACTATACAAAGGAAACTTCAACTTGAGAAATGACATCGTCTGCTCTAGGTTTCTGTATGAAAAGGCACCAGAGAGAGGAATTATTTGTTGGCATTCATTAGCTTTTTAAAGAGATGACATTATGGGAAAGAAATAAAACATCTGCAATGATTTGACACTCAATGAATGAAAATATTTGTCTCATTATTTTAAAGCTTTCTTATGGCTGTTTTCCCTGTCACAGTTTTGTGTCTTCAAAACTATTTCACAATATTCCATCAGTGAACAGATAAGCAGTTTCATTCTAATAATAAATTTCAATTAGTTATAAAACTAAATAAACAAAAGCATAATCTATATCAACTAATACTTGCTGCACTAAAGATAGAAATGTCCAAGTGTGTTCCACACTTGTTCTTCAAAATGGACCATGTGATAAATTTCAACAACCTTGAAATGAACCATGGCTAAATCCACACATAATTACAAAGTTGAAATGACACATTCTAACCATATTTATGCAATGCTACATTTTAATAAATATAGAAAATCTTTCACATACAATTCCTATAATTCAAGAAAAATATAGCAAATGTTTACAAAGTTCCAAAATGTTAAGTATTTTGTGTAGTGCATTTCATGTCCTTCAAGTAAATGTGGTTATGAGATAAAAGCAATTATTTAGCGCTATTTACTAATTTTCCTAATTTTACAGATTAAACTAGTCTTTATCACTCTGGGGAGTCAACAAAGTAAATGGATGAAATCTTATGAACACCAAATCTTGCATGCATTTGGCATTCTCACAGGGTGGTGACTATTTTAAAATTTTATTTATTTATTTTTTTAGAAATTCATACATAAACTATTTTGTAAATCATGCAGTAGAACCCAGGGAATGAAATTCCAGCTCCAGGCATAGTCTGAGGATTCTACTATTGGGACAGTACACTGAATCCAACCCTTCCCTAAGGATGAAAATGAAGAAGTAGTATACAACATCTTTCCTATAACTAGCATTTGTTGCTGTAATCATCTCTTCTGTTATAAGGAGCAGGAGAAAATTGCACTAATGGTTCCTTTAAAGTTCCTCCCCAGACAGAAACCAGAAGGACTTAGGATGTTTCACATCCATAAGACTGACTGATATCTCAGGTTTAATCACTTATATATTCCCAGCACCAGACTTTATTGATATGGAAAGGTCTCAACTTGGGAAGTAGAAAGGGAATTCCAATGTCAGATTCTCCCTCTAAACTTAAGAATAAAAACTGATTAATTTTATTAGAAAGAACCCTCTTGGAGACATAGCTTTTGGCAGTGTCCAAAGAAATATAAAACTAAGCAAAATCAATTTATCTTGTGTACTATTTAATTCCATTAAATGGCAACCCATTGCTGAAACCAAGATGACTTTCAAATCAATTTAATAGATTTAATAAAATATCAAATATCTCATTAACTGTGTGTAAGCACTTTAGCATTCCTAAAATAGCTCTTTGGATCCTAGTTTTAATGCCATAAAGTTATCCACTGCAAGATCTGATTGCGCCCTTTGTCAAAAAGTTTCAATCTATGTAATGAATTATAATGAAATATACTGATTAATCTAAATGTATTGTCAAAGACATTCCAGATTTTTACCCGTCTGCTGCATAGGTAGAGTTATACAAAACAGATAGCTTTGGATAGCCCATGTCTAATTCCAAAGTGTACTTTTCAAGTGTTTGGGTCTGTATATGGAATGAAGCAGAACAGCTTTGTTTCATATATAAATAGAAAGATGATTGTTCTGGTCAGAAATGGCTTGGGGCAGTGCAGGATCAGTAGGAAAAAGCAAATGAAAATGGGTTTTGTTTGTGATGACATCAGCAGCAGTCACTCAAGGGAGGCAGGTGAAGAAGGGAAGGAAGATGCTTAGAAATGGAGAACAAATCAGCATACAGGTTATACAGAAGAGACTATAAGAGAGAATAATGGGCACCAAGTTGGCTCTACCTATCCTATAACATTTCTCCAGAATTTTTTTGTCTTGTAGCGTGTGGGTTTTCTCCCGCGTAAAACTAGAAGTGTCTTGGCAACATTTCGACGAAGTCCCATTCGTCATCTTCAGGCTGGTGTTTTCAGCTTCGTGCTTCGAGGAGCAATGTGTGGTCTTAGCTGTTTCTTCCTTTTAACTGCCAGTGGAGGTATGAACTGATGGGTGGGAGCTTGGCTGTGTTCTGATTGGGTGGAGGTGTGTTCTGATTGGTTAGGGGTTTGGCTGTGCTCTGATTGGATGGGGGGTTGGCTGTGCTCTGATTGGATGGGGGGGTTGGCTGTGCTCTGATTGGATGGGGGAGTGTTCTGTTTGGGTGGGGGCTTTGTTGTGCTCATACCTCCACTGGCAGTTAAAAGGAAGAAACAGCTAAGACCACACATTGCTCCTCGAAGCACGAAGCTGAAAACACCAGCCTGAAGATGACAAATGGGACTTCGTCGAAACGTCGCCAAGACACTTCCAGTTTTACGCAGGAGAAAACCCGAATAACCAAAGACCTACATACAAATACCCGCGAAAACCTCAGAAAACACACACACACACATATATATAATACATACATACATACATACATACATACATACATACATACATACATAAAAACAATTGCATAGCTGCAACATAACCAAGTGTACTTTCCTCCACATGTGAAGGCATGATTTTTTTTTTTCAGGAAAAGGAAATTGTTACCAAAACCTATATTCAATTGTGAAAAGCATCAGAGTGTGCTGCGAATATGCACAGGTCCTAACTGCAAATTACTGACCTCATATCAAACACAAAAATAAAAGAGTATACATTCTAAGATACTATTGCAAAAATTTCCAATGATAACCTATGGAAAGTATTTATCTGTATCTTCATAGTAGCCCATAGATATTAACAAATATCTAAACTGCTTAATGTATTTTCAAATACTTTTGACAGACTTTATAAATTTGATTATATTATCTAACATTCTGCAAAAATAAGATATATATAAATCTCAGAATTTGGAATCTAGGGCACTCACTGAAATACAAGCAACTCTCCGAGGTTGTGTTACTCCCACTATCCGGCCTTCAGCAGTCCAGCCAGCTTCTGTTAGATACTGTCATGGGAAAAAAAATATTTATTAGAACTGATGTATAAATTCTATATTAATCTTGATTTCTTAATTATTTTCATTCCTCATTTTACATTTCTATTTTTCTCCAAATACAATGTCTCACTGGAAAATAATTGTAGATCTAATTCAATTTACAAGTAGACCTTGAATTGCGACAGCAATTGGGATTGGATTGCCACAGCTAAGCAATGCAGTCATAACAATGTCATGATGATCCCATTACTTAGCGATGACCATACTGGCTATCACATGGCACTGTGGCATTGCAACCATAAGTGCAAGCCAGTTACCAAGTGCTTTAATCACACTTGAGAACCATTTATAAGTAACCCTTGATCAGTGCTGTCACAACCTTGAACAGTCACTGAATGAGTGGTTGGTAAGTGAGGACTATCTGTATAATAAAGTAGCACAATGAAGACAATAAACCACTCCTGTTCTTTTTGAAAAATCAAGTGAACTAATTTAAACTATTATGCTATTATATTAAATTACAATTCTTAAAAGAATCTAGAAAATATTTAACAGTCATCAGAAAAATGTGTAATCCATTTTCTCACTTTATCAATTAACTTAGTTGGACAGTTACCAGCTATCAAACTAATATATTTGAAACGGCTTGGATCTATATCTTGCTTTCTATAAATGGAATGTGCCTCATTATCAGCCAGAACTTTTAATCTAGAAGAAGATTTTTGAGGCTAAATCGAGGGAAAAATTTTTATAGTCTTCCTCTTCAGCTCCTTGAAAATCTGTCCTGCAAAGTTGAAGGATCTTCTGGAGTTTTATGGAAGAAGTTACTGGTGATTACAGAAGGAAAAGGCAACTGGTAGCAAATCATTTATTTTCCCATTTTCCAGAAAGTCTTGAATAGAGATCATCTCAGAGAGTGCCTTATTGGCAAAAACAAATTCTAGTCTAAATTAGTTATTGTGAGATATAATAGCAAAGAATTAGTGCTAATGTGAAAATTATAAAATATTTTAATTAGATCAATAATTATTCAGAAAAGGTATGAAATAATTAACCATGGAGTTAATGCAATTATTTTCAAATGTTAATTTGAAAGTGGAGAATATTTGAGTATGCTTCTCTGCTACAAATAGCTGACTTCAACTCCCATAAAAAAAGGTAGATCCATGTTCAATAATTCTGAGATTCACTAGATCTAGTGAATCCAACTGGACCATTTGGACGAATTAGATGTGATTATTTAGAATCATTAATTCCAGTAGGCCTATCAATTCAATGATTTCTGCTCGGCATTTGTGAGTTACAAACTAGCCATGGTTACAGAGTCTATGGCATACAAGCAGAAAAAAAATTATAAGCGATACACATATGTTTATTTAACTTATCAAAGGCCATTACAGGTAGTCCTTGAATTACGACAGCCATTGGGGTCGGAATTTCCATCACTAAGCAATGTGATCATAAAGTGCAATATCATATGACTACATTGCTTAGTGACGGCAATCTGGGTTGCTAACCAAATCCAACCTGTTGCTAGACAAGGACACAATACGAGCCACATCTGGCTTTTCTAAGCCTCTTTCCCAGCCTCAAGCCTTGGTGAGGCAAAGGACTGTCTCCTCTTCAACTCCTCAAACCCATCTATCCTCCCATCTTTGCTTTTTTAGTGACCTTATACTCCACCATCTGTGCCAACCTTGCTGTCCTGTGTTCACTGGCTCTGTCATCCCACCAGCCTTACCACCCTGTGCTCGCTGGCCCTATAATGGCAAAGGGTGCTTGCTGGCCCTTGCTGATCTCCGCCATCTTATTCCAACCACTACAGATGAAGCACACTGCATGTGCCTTGTCCAAATTGTATGCCCCTTCTTCTGAAAAGTGACAGGGCCAGCAAGTGCAGGGCGGAAAGGCCAACAGGAGCAGCAAGGCCAGTAAGCACAGAATGGCAGAGGCAGCAAGCACAGGGCAAAAAAGACTAACCCAGCTAGCACAAAGTCACAAGGCTGGCAGAAGCAGCAGGGCCAGCAAGGGTCAGCCAGTAGGCAGAGGCGAGCAGCGCTAGTAGAGTATAGGGCAGACAAAAGGACAGATATAGTGATACATCCATCCATGGAAAATGACTGAAAATCAGGCCAAGTATTCCATTAATAAACAAATAAATAAAGATTATTAATACTCACTTGGGGAATCTGAGTACTTTTCCCACATCCTGTTTCTCCAACAATCACTAATGTCTGATAATTTTCTACCAGATAAAGGATATGATTTCTAAGCTGGAAGAGAAATAGATGTTTAGACATGAATTAAAGCACCTCATAAAAGAAATTTTAATAAAGGGTAAGGATGGAATCCACTCTTTGATGACAGTATGGGAAGATTTATGTACAGTGCTTTATTGCATACATTCTTAAACAAATCATAAAACAGATTTATTTGTATTATATATAATTTACTTTAAAAGGTTACACTAACAATAAAATATATAAAATAATATCACACAATGACGCGCATAATCTTTACCAAGCAATCTACAAGCTAGCACAGAATTCTTATACCCATGCAATTCAACTCGTGTTTACATCAACAGTGAATAGTGGCAGGTTTGTATTGCTGTCACAATGTTCCCATACATTGAGATAGGAAAAATTATTCTGTCTCAGCGTTATGAGACCTACATGTAATATTTTCTATTTTGCAAAATCAGTTTAAAATATGAAATGGTAGACCATTCCTACATGGCAATGCATGCAATTCTGCAGTTCAAAGTAATAAAAGTAATTCATACCTTAAAAACAGGCAGCTTTTGCCTCTGTTGCTCAATAGAAAGGGAAATATAGGGATTATAGATAACTGAAACACTTGAACTTTCAGCAGCATTCTGTCTTTCCTCGGAGAGGCTAACACCAGGTCCTTCTGTGCCTACATACACAAGCAAACAAATAATTATTAATTTGATGTGACTTTTACAAAAATACAAAAAAGGTAAAGAGATATTTTTGCTTGTAATTTTACTTGTAATTTGATATACAGATTTAAGAGGAAATTAATCCTCACAAATTCAGAGCTTTTCAATTTAGTATTTTAAAAGATTTTTTTTTTTTAAGTACCAATTTGCTGGCATACCAGTCATGTCCATATCTGCTAAGGACAGACTATTCCTCAGGTATGTATCTTCCAATGGTCTCCAAGCTGAGTTTTCTAATGCACTGTGTACAGAGCAGTTTTTTTTAATAATGGTTCAAAAATTAATACAAGAATTACCATTACTGGTAGTAGACTGAAATATAAGCATTTGTGTGATACCAAATACCATGATTATAAGGAATTAAAATGCTGGATTTTAAAAACCTAACCAGTTTAAGCTGCTGGCAAAGTCCTGGTTGTGCTTTTGGATGGCCTCTGGTGTGGGCAGGATGGGCATAGTGTCTCCATCCTTGCCCGGCATGACTGCTTGCTGACTTTCGATACCACTCACCATTTGAATCAACTCAGAGAGTTGGAGATAGATGGCATGTTGTTGCACCAGTTCATCTCCTTCATTCAGGGTCATTTCAAGCTGAAGGTGATTGGGAAGGAGAAATCTCACCATTGGCCTCTACAATGTGAGGTATCACAGGTCTTGGTGCTTTCTCTTCTGCTTTCCAAAATCTACATGAGGCCACTGATTGAGCTCATTCATTGCATGGAGTGAGGTATCATCACTGACAATATCCAATGATATATTTCCCTCCCTGGTAAATGTCTCATCCCAGTTTCTCAAGGTTGTGAGAGTCTGGATAGGGAACAACGTCCTCAGCTGAACTCTGACAAGACAGAATGGTTTTCATTCTGGAGGCCCACTGATTCCAAGATCATGCCATCTTTCATGCTGGATGAGGTTGCACTACCAGAAGCTTCAAATGGTACAGAATGCACAGGCAATTAATTGCATATGCTTCTAGGGCAACACAGGTTACACTTCTGCTTCATAGGCTGTATCGATTGCTAATTTGCCTCTAGGTCCAATATAAGGTGCTGGTACTGGTTTTAACCTTTAAAACCACTCATGGCATGGAACTGGGTTATCTGAGGAGCTGCCTCTGCCCAATAACTTGCCCTATCATAAAGAAAACATGCTACGGGTACCATCAGCTAGGGATTTATGTCTGATGGGTCCCAAGAGTTGGGTCTTCCTTTGCTATGGCATCTGCCTTAAGGAATATTCTTCCCCCTGAAATTAGAATGGCCCTTTCGACTTTTTGTTAAGGCCCTCAACACCTGGTTATGCTTTCAGGTCTGGGGCTTCCAGGGGACTGGAGATCTGTCCTGATAGCTCCATTGCTGTCTTATTTTTATGCTATTTATTACTATTACCAGATTTATGTTAGCAGTTTTATTTATTGTTGTGCAATGCTCCTCCTTTGGGAGAGACAGGAAGCTATATAAACTTGACTTATTGTATGATTGATTGATTGAGACAGCTGGACAGATATCCTCCTGTTTTACCTAGCCCTTCATAGCTCAAGCAACCAACTAGGTTGGTAGCTAGAGCTTTTCAAATAATTCTACATAAACCCACAAACATGCTTGCATATACTAGCCCCCACTTAATAATTGGGACTGGAATCTCAATTGTTGAGCAAAGCGGTCATTAAGCAAGATGCCCACATGACTGTTTCACTTAACAACCTCATTCAATGGTACTCCTGGTTGTAGTGATTAACAATTAACAAGCAGCAAAAAAGCTTCTTGCTAAAAGATTTCAGCTCCGCATAGATCTGAAATCCTCCAGGCAGCTGCTTTGGAAAGTGCTCCTGATTGCCTCTGCGTGCGTTGAGTAAAGTGATTGTGCACGTATATTGCAATGTACTGTTTTTTGAATGTAAGGCACCTCTTGAAGACTGTGCGTAATCTTACTGGGTGCTGTTACTTTATTCCAGTGGTTCTCAACCTGTGGGTTGGGACCCCATTTGGAGTCGAACGACCATTTCACGGGGGTCGCCAAACAAGGCTGTCCGCCATTTTTTCCCCCTTTTCTTTGGCCACGCCCCTGGCACCCGGTGATGTATAAGTGGTTGGGGGTCACTACAACATGGGGAACTGTATTATGGGGTCACGGCATTAGAAAGGTTGAGAACCACTGCTTTATACTCTTGTAGTTGTATTGTTTAATTGCAGTGTTTTAGGGGCATATACATAATAAACAAATTGTTGATTTTAATTGTGATTTCTGAGTAATATGAATACAGTCTATCTATTGTACATTAATTGTACTGAAGATAGATCTTTTGGCAATATTTATATGAATATTTAAAATAAATTTCTACTATAGGTCTTATTTCTGTATGAAATGGACATGGGTTATGCAACCTATCTCACTGAACTCAAAGGTATTTAAATCCAAACACTTGTAACAAACAACTGGCCTAAGTATACCCACAGCAACTGACAATTGCATATGCTAAATCATGGAACAGATACAAATAGGTTTAAAAAATTGAATACAGGTAGTCGTTGACTTACAATCACAATTGAGCCCAAAGTTTCTCTGGTTAAGTGAGTTTTGCCCCATTTTATGACTTTTCTTGACAGAGGTAAGTGAATCAGTGCAGTTGTTAAGTCAGTAGCAATAGCACTTTGACTTATATTCTGCTCTATAGTGCTTTACAGCCCTAAGCAGTTTACAGAATCAGCATATTGCCCCCAACAATCTGCGTCCTCATTTTACCAACCTCGGAAGAATGGAAGGCTGAGTCAACCTTGAGCAGTGAGAATTGAATTGCTGGCAGTCAGCAGAATTAGCCTACAATACTGCATTCTAACCACTGCACCACAATGGCCAGTAACATGGTTGTTAAGTGAATCTGGCTTCCCCATTGACTTTGCTTGTCAGAAAACCGTGATTAATCATATAACCCCAGAATACTACAACCATCATAAATATGAGCCAGTTGCCAAGTCTCTGAATTTTGTCACATGATCATAGGGATGCTGCAAAATAGTCATAAATCTGTTTTTTCAGTGCCGTTATAACTTTGAATGGTCACTAAATGAATTGTTGTAAGTCAAGAACCACCTTTATATGTAAGCTGCAGTTTCCCAAAAGTAGGCTCTTCAGTTTACAGAAGGAAAAAAAATCATTCCAACTTGATTACATAATTAATTGCTGTTCTTATGATCCATCAAATCAACCCTGACTCTTGCTGACTCAGAAACAAGTCCATGTACTTTTCTTGACAACATTTTTGGAAGTGGTTTGCCTTTGCCTTCTTCCTACAGCTGAGAGTAACTAGTCCAAACTCATCTAGCTGGTTTTGGTGCCTAAGGCAGACCTAGAACTCCTGGTCTCCCAGTTGCTAATCTGGTGGTTGTACCTCAAATTGGCTCATGTACCATAAACAGCATATTACAATTTTAAGATACTATCAGCAATATCAAGCAGCATGCTTATGCACATCTTCACAGGTTGCAATTCAAAAAGCTGCTATAAATTCAGGTTTGCCAAAAATTTATCATTGGCTACAATTTATACCACATAAATGCTGTAATTATATAACATGAATGCATTGCTATCAATTGCCCAGAAACCATATTACTGCAGTCTGAACACATCTCAAGGTAACAGATTTGGAAAAATTTCTTTAGCATGTTGTGGGAAGAATCCAGAGAAAGAAATATTTTGGGAAATATTAAAAAGGCAGAATATATTTCTCCAAAGGAATAATGGTGATCTTTAAAAGGCAGAAAATTCAGCAGAAACCAGCTTTTAGAAATGTAGATGTAATAATCCATTCAGGGAGGTTGAAGCTATGAGATTAGGAAGACAAAGACCTCTAAAATCTACATACCCACCCAAACTCTAAAAGACATGACCTTTTGGGATATAATAGGATTAACCCTCCAATACCAAAAGGGCACACTCAGACTCAGGTCAGAGTACATGACACAGGAAATACAAAGCCTCAAACAGGAACAGGAAACAACCTCAAGAGCCCCAGAAGATATAAAAACCCACCACTCCCAGCAATATGTGGTCAGCTTTCCCAGAGCCATGCTTCTGTCTGACTCTGCCCTTCAATAAACTGCAACCTTCCTTCTAAAGCAGTCTCCATTTTGTTTATTCCTAATTTGGACTGGACCCTGATAAAGATTTTTCTTTCTACAACTTATATATCTCTTCATAGTGCTTTACAGCCCTCTCTAAGTGGTTTACAGAGTCAGTATATTGTCAAAAATCTGAGTCCTCATTTTACTGACTGCCGAAGGATGAAGGCTGATCCTGATGAAGATTTTTCCTTCAACAATATCATGGCTGTTTTCAAAATTATGCAGCACAGAAAAGAACTTAATTTATGCATTCATTGCACTATGCCCAAAAAAAATAGTTGGTTTTGCTCTATATGTTATTTAAACCCAGTTACTATAGTAATTCAACAAGCACATGATTAAACAAGAAATGTTTCACCCTGGGAGAATTTGTAAATTATTCTTTGACCTGGCTCTGACGAATTTTACAAATAAACTATTGTGGACATTAGGGGTATTGGGTTTATGATCTTGATTAAGTAGATGAAAGAACTGGGATGAATCTAACTTTAAAAACATTGAGAAGACAGCTGTGGTAGTCATGTGTTTTCTCTTTAATAATCTTTTTTTTTGTAGTTCAAAACTTTGTAGCCTATCTCTAAATTTTGATTTTTTGTATATGATTTAATACTTACATATAAAGTACAAACTGCATATAACTATCATGTTCATACTAAATAGCACCGCCCATCAAAACTGACTACTAATTGAATATAACAGTTATTTGATATAAAATATTTTAATAACTATATTATATTAAATAGAACTTTCTTGCAAGTAAATAATCATAGAATTATTTCAAAAACTTATTTAGCTTCAAAGATCATATTACAAATTGACAGCCATCAGGGTTTTTTTCTCTACTCTTCAATAACTTAAGAAAAAGGATGCAGGGATAAAGTGGGTTAATGGAAATATGATGAAAAATTAGGTTGTATGTAGAACAATGTAGGCTTATACAGAATTATCAAATTGCTATAGGTTTTTCCTAGAAGAAAATATATCAAACTTTGCAATCTATTCAAAATCATTGTTAAAAAGGCTGCAAATACTGTTAAAATCTTGATATAGAAGGACCACAATGAATTACAAGACTTGTGTCTATGTTCTTTCTAAATCGAGATCAGTTCAAGGGCAAATTATTTTTTTCACTGAAATATAAAATATTCATTAATAATCTCAGAAAGAAGTGGCTATATTAATAAATCAGTGAAAAGTACTGAAAGAATAAAATCTATGAGGGGGGAGTGGGAGGGTTGGGGAGGTTTGGGGATGGGTTGTTTTGTTTTTGTAAAATTTTAAAAACTTAATAAATATTTACAATATAAAAAAAAAATCTATGACATGCTCATGCTCTACAATCTTCCTTAGAACCCAAAAATGTAAATGACTACAGCATTGAACACATTGGGATGAATAGTTGAACACAATGGTATTAATAGTTCAACATAGATAAATATATACAGAATATTAAAAGCTATTATGTGAGTTTTTGTTGCATTAAAGTGAAGGCAAAGCTCTCTAAATTCCACATACTCTTTTGTAACTGCAAGCAAATACCAAAACAATCTGTATACATACAAAAATAATTATATAAGGGAAACTACAGCAGCAAACACTACCTCAACTGTTAAGGAGGTTAGCTCCATGTCTAAAAGTGAGCAGTAATTTAATTTAAATATTAATAGCCCTATAAAATTAAGTTTCAGCATTGGAAAACTAATTATCCTTCACACCAGAAAAATCACTTCATGCAAAGAGATAAAAGCTACCATGTAAATTGCTTAGCACTGCAGAAGATTCTGTTATCACAGCACTTGACTGTCATTGCATTTACATATAATCAGCTAGCAAGAACAGCATCTAGTTCCACCATTGAGGATTTTTACTTTACTACTTTTTAGTGGAGTGGAAGCTTTTCCTCACTTCCACAATGCCCCTTTAAAATTTAAAATCATACCCTTTCAATTAGATGACAGTTATCTTAAAATCATTTCAAGTTATTACTGCTTTGTACACAATAAAAGCAGATTTATTTTGCCACTGTGCTAGCTAGCATTCATTGCCTATTAAAATAGGTGAAATTCTTTTTTAAAAAATTCATGGAAGAGACTAGTGCACCTCTCACAATTTATATTAAATGTAAATATCTGTGTGGCTTGCCTCTAAGGAGGTTCACTAAAGCAAGAAAATGGTGTATTTATGGGTGTGTTAATTTTGAATATTCTACAATTTGAATTAGACTGGTCATATATTCAGCGATAAATCCCATGACCTAAAAAGAGTCTTCATTTAAAAGAATTTGAAAGTGGCATCTTATAGGATTCTTTTTGTATATCAAACAGCTTAATCTCAATCCGATGCATTTATTTAACACCACCTGAACGAGATAAATAGGTCCACTCCATAGCATTAAATGGCATTAAGGGGGAAAAAAAGAAAAGCAGGACGACCGTCAGTGAAGAAGCACAATTTTCTTAATTCAGAATTCACAAGCTTCTAAGTCAAAAGAACGGCATGTTCAAAGGTTAAATATTAGGATTTGAGCAGGTGCAGAATAACTTTTCTTCTACCCTTGTTCATTTGTGACCGGTCACCTTTTTCTTTTTCTTCTTTACTTATTTAATGATTCACAAGAGTCGCGCGTCCGTCCCCCAAAATAGAGTATCGGTAACATTCCCAATCACCTATCCCGCCGGTGTCCTTTCACAAACTGAAATTACATTTCCACCAAAACTAGACAAAAGCAGGCATCACCTTTCCACTTCTTATTCCCTCCCACGGCATTTGTATTCCCGTCCCTTACAAAAAATTCAAGGCTTACCCGGTTTCCAAAACTTCAACGGACCCACGGGCGCCGCCATCTTGGGGTGAAAGGTCAAAGGAAAGGAACGAACCCTCTCCCGTTTGCAAGGATCATGTGATCGTGAGGAGTTTGGTGATTGGCTGATGGTTACCATGGATTCCCCCCCCCCCGAATTTGCCAAGCAGCTGTCTCTCCTCCAATCTGCAGTCCAAGGGCAGAGCTTTAGCTGGGGAAGGGGGTGTTTTTCGCCAACCTTTGGGATATTTTAGATGAGGGTAAAGGCTTCGGCAGAAACGCAGAAGTGGTTTGCCATGACCTTCTTTGAGAACAGCGTTTTTCAACCTTGGCAACTTTTAAGATGTGTGGATTTCAACTCCCACAATTCCACATGCTCTTATTTCGGAATTATATCTGAAACTAATTCTTTTACCGACATCACTGGTTCAGTATAACCATACCTTTTCAAAAATAGCTGGATTCCAAAGTTTTGGAATATAATGTGACATTAACATTATTAGCATTTTAAAATCCCCATAGATCTTCTTACATTAAAATATTACAGTCCATTGGGTAAATGAGTAGACGTAATTAGTAACAGCATTCCCCATTGCAAAATTTTGTTTCAGAGTCCATTTATATTCTGTATCGAGAGGTATTATACTGCCTTGCTCAATTTGGCATATTCCAGATGAGCTGGGCCAGAGGATCGTGCTTGCTGGGAATTCTAAGAATTTCAGTCTCGCTACATCCACTACAAAATCTTACAGAGGGCATTCTGTACTCAATGTCATGCCCATCAATTTTTGATGATAAGTAATCCTTCATTAATTATGTTAGTAGCATAGAGATGATTATTTCAAGTGGTTGGTTCCTGCTGAAGACAGAGGGCTTTATTTATTTGTTTATTGACTGGATTTCTGTCCCACTTTCTATTCAGGTATTCAAGGCACCATATTCTATTTTCCCCACAAGAACCCTGTGAGATAGGCTGGCTTGAGACAGAAAGTGACTACGGTACCTCAAACTTGTCCAGTAAATTTCTGTGATTGAGAATATTTTGAGAAGCACAGTCATTTATAACCCCCTCAGTAACTGAAATTAGAGGAAACAATATTCATTAGGAAAACTTTTTGCCTTAATAAGTCTATGCTCACTTTTTTACGATCAACTCACATGAATTTTTCATGAGCTTTTCCAACTAAACTGGTTCCTGATGTATATAAAAATTTCCAGATGCTAAGAAAATAATCCAAAGTGATGGAGGAAAGAATAGTTATTAAAACATATCTTCTATTAGCTACGATCATATTTGTAGATTAAAAAAGTATCTTTATCTTTAATCACTTCTATGGCATTTTATCCTTATTTTGTGTTTATCTTTTGTAAACCATTTGATAGTTTCAGATAAACAGCATATTAAATATAGTACACAAACATAAATAGGTAGGTGGAGACAATAAAAAGGCTTAATTAGTGCCTAAGGGATATGCATCCTCTTCTCTCTATCCAGATGTAGAGATTCATCATATTCAGTTTTATACAAATGCAGTTTGATCAAGGGAAGCAACATACGATTGAATGTTTTGATCTAATATAAACATATACAGTATTAGATAAAGGTAGTAAGCAAACTATTTAAAACAATGTATCATCATATTTGATTCTATAATAGTCCAGTGATTAAGCATCAACGTGCTGGGCAAAAGGCAGACCACATGATGCTTCCCATAATTTTGAAGCTGTTGCTGGAGATGCCTTTGTAACTCAAGGTTGCCATTTATCCCATAACTTAATTCCCCCAAAGATGGCATCACTTTCACAGAAACCAGAATAGCCATAAATAATCACACATGAAGTGGGAATTCATACAAATGGCAACTTTATGGGAATCAGTTCGCTAGACCATCGGTGATCCTGCACCTTTCCTTGGAAATGTAGAAATTTACCAACTTCTTGTCTATATGTACAGTAACATCTGATTTTTGATTATCATCACATGATGATGATAGATGTTGCTTCCTCTCTCAGAACCTGAAGTAGAGCTCTTCAGGAAAAAAAAAAACAGATCTTAGTCAATTTCAGCATATACACCCATAAATATCAATTCTAATCCAACTAGAATACGGGATTTCTGGTTTAACTGGTCTGAAATTTTTTTCAAACATTTCTAAGTTAAATTACCTCTGAATATTCAACATTGTAGTTATAACCTTGTCATATTCCAAAAGAGAGCATTCTTTAAAAAATCATACAATCAAAACAATCATTCTTATAAATGAGTACAAGGCAGAAGTATAAAGAAAAACATAAGAAGAAAAGGAAACGTGTGAAAGCACATAAAAGTCAAATGAGAACTGAATCTGTTCACTGAATATGAAAATATGTCAGTGATGAGGAAGCAAAACGAAGCAGGCGGACAAATATGAGTGGACAGAGTATCCAGGAAAAGAAAATAACAACGAATACATGACCCTTGTGGGAGTACTCCACTGTGTAGTGTTTGGTGGATCCATCCTGTTATTGCAGATTGTTGACCTTTTCCTGTTTCCAGATCAATTCTCAGATTTTCAAAAAATGAAAGAAATACACCTTCATCGAAGAGATATACTCTGATGTTCCATTTCCACCCGGCCTTGGCGCCCTCCTCTTGCGATGGCAAAGTGGCTGAGGATGTGGCGGGGGCAGCAGCCAGGGCAGGGGCGGCGAGGACCCCTTACGATGCTACAGTGGCCGCCACCATGCCGCCACCGGAGCTGCTGCCTCCCATCCTACTCCCCCTCCCTGCCCGTTCAGCGCTGTCTGCCTTTTGTTCTCTCTCTCCTCACCTGGAGAGAGAGGGAGGGAGGAAGAGAGAGAGGAAAGAGAAAGAGAGAGGAAAGAGAGAGAAAGAAAGAGGAAAGAGAAAGAGAAGAAAAAGAGGAAAGAGAGAAAGAGGAAAGAGAAGAGAGAGGAAAGAGGGAAAGAGAAAAGAAAGAGAGGAGAGAAAGTTAGAGAAAAGGAAGAGGAAAGAGAAAGAGGAAAGAGATAAAGGAAAAAGGAAAGAGACAGAGGAAAGAAAGAAAAGAAAGGAAAGAAAGAGAAGAAAGAGACAGAGAGTCCCTTTTGACATCTAAAATGAAGATAACACTGCATATATCCTTTTTTACCTTTATTTTATATATATATACACAAACACATATACATACATACATATATATTAAAGGTAAAAAAGGATATATGCAGTGTTATCTTCATTTTAGATATCACAAGGATTTTGTGGCTCCCAGTGTTTTGTTTTCGGTGGGAAACGTGTCCAAGTGGCTCTTTGAGTGTTTTGGGTTGCCTACCCCTGGCCTAACCTAAAAAAGAGGATCTGACATGTTGGAATTAGGACCCCTATTGGCTACTAGAGACTATAAATAACAAAACACTCATTCTGGAGTTGCAGCTGGAGCTCATTAAAAACCCAGAAGGGTTTGGGTGATAAAGGCCAGGTTGGCCCTCTCATCCATGATCAGGTCATGGATGAAGGGAGCTTTATTAAAGCCAGAATTTTGAAGCAGCAGCAGTGAGTTACAGAATCTCCAAACACAGGTCTTGGGGCTGAACACAGCAAGCCAGAATGCAGTATCTTGGTCATTATCTTGTTACTTGTATTTCCACTTGATTTTCAAAAGTTTATCTAGGTTTATTTTGTGTATCCAGCAAAAAAAAAAATTCTTATTAGGGTCATTTTGCCAATTATTTTAATTTAATTACCTTTTGTAATCCACATTTTATTATCCAATATTTCTGGTTCCAGTATTTCCGCATAATTAATATCTTTTGGACAAAGTTATCCATACAACATCATTGCTGACATTTCTGATATTATGGCTACTAATGTTTGCCCCATTCTTCAAAAATCTCCTTTTATTTTTAATGTTAGTGTTTTGTGTCATTTTGTAAAGCCTTAGAAAAAATAACCAATTTCTAAACATGATTAAAAAGTAAGGTTTGTGAACTCAGTATTCTTTGAAAGCCTCTGCCACAGTTGTATGATGGCTGATCCCTGTCTTCTGGCTCTCAGACTTGTGGGAGACCATGGTCTACTTGCTAGTTCTTTGGTCATAGCCATCTGTTGGAACCATCTTTATTTCACCATGGCTCCCCTGGAAATCAGAGCCAACTGCTTATTTTAATAATTGTCGCATTGCAGCTTTTAGGATTCCTAAAATAGCATATTTGGTATTAGTATGAGTTCCTGATATCCACAATCACCTTGTTCATTATGTTAAGCCATTAATTATGGTTTGCACAATAACACACCAAAACTGAACATACAATTTTGTAACTCAATAAATTAATGAACAAAAGGCTACCAAAAGCTTTCAGACTGAAACTGTGAACCTTATCAGAGAGATACAATCACAAGAAACTAGATTTGGATTCTCAAATGTCTTAACAAACATTTTGAAACAAGTTTATTTAAATATATATATATATATATATATATATATATATATATATATATATATATATATTCAAAATGCATATTCAACCTATTTTGCTAAAATCCATGGTTGCAAATAAATGTTTTTTATTCAGTTCATCAACACAATATGTGTAACTGTAGCATGAGATTAGCAAGAGACATGTGGAAAATTTGCCATACTTTTATTAAAGGCAAGGCCATATTTAGCAGATGAACTATTATGAGGCTTGAGAGGTGGCTTAGCTTGACTGAATTGTAGTCTTGGATAATTTATTTTGGAAATTTTAGAGAAATTGCATTGACAAAAATATTCAATCCCCCTTCTCCCCAAATATTCATAAAGTACCATAAAATAAACAGGCTGAAGTACAAAGCCTGGCAAAAGGTTAGGCAACAGGTGTACCTAAAACAAATCCTATAGAATAAAATAAGAGTGCCTTCTTTTGTACTCTTAAGGTAGATCCACCTATTGGCTCTGCTGCACACAAGGGGATTTTTTTCCTGCCTCGTTCAAGTCTTGTAATACTACAGAAGTGGGCAGTTTAAGAGAAGCATCTCCTTCTAACAACTATGTATATAACAGCTCCCTCCTTCTGCATTTCTCAGAAGCAGTCACTTGAAGTATACAGTGCAAAGTCTCTAAGATTTATTAGGCTTGTGCTAATCTGTTGTCTAGGTTTTAAGTTACATCTCAATGGATGGCAACCTCTGTAATTTTCAGCCGCATTTCCCCTCCTAGACAGCATGGAAACCATATGGTTAAGCTTGGATCGAATGACAGAATAGTGAAATTCCCTCTCCTTGTTTAGTTTGCGGAAATAATCTCCCCGATGATTGACAGAATAGTCAATAGACCTAAGGGATGTTAGTGAACCAGTAGAACTTGCCCGGGAACACTGGGAAGACAATGAAGAAAGTGATCGTGCACTAGAAGAAGTCGAGGTGGACTTTTTAGAAATAGGAGACCCTTCTTTAGAGGACATTCTTTGATCAGGAATCTTCTGATCAGGTATTCTCTGAGCCAGGGGTACTTCCACATTATCTCTTTTGTCAGTCTGTGTCATAGAAGTTTTGTATACAACTGTCGTCTGAGTGCCCACCATTCTAGATCGAGTAGTGGTCTGGGTGGTAGCTGAAACCACAGAAGTAGTAGTTTGTGTGGCACAATTTATGAATGTTGTTGCTCGCTTCTCGTCTAAAGTTTCAGTCTGAGTGGACTGGCTGTTTGTCTCCTTAGGTTTTGTTAGGATTTCAGAACCACTATGCCATTGCTCTTCACCACAAAGGTGTGGCCGTTTAGCACTCATTCGCCCCCCTTGGAGCTCTTTCACCTGTTCTATTTCTCTTTCAAGTTTCTTGGGGGAGCTTGAGAGCCTAGCAAATTCAGCTCTCAGAAGGTTACCCACAGTGAAATCTTTGCATGGTGTTAGTTTATTGACTAGATGCTCATGGCAAATATTAGTCCTGCAGCTTTGAGGCAGCTTTGAATTAAGAGGCTTAGATTGCGCATAAAGGATTCGGAACTCCAAATCAAAATGTTCCACTATTTGGCCTGAGAGTAGCAATAAATTACTGCTGTTCAGCTTCCCATCAGTCCAAGTGAAGCTAGAAAGATGGAAAAAGAAAATATTATGATACATTTATAGTATGAATTAATTAAATTATCTCTTCCCTTTAAAATAGACAGTTATCCCCATTTATCAGATTGAGGCTGAGATACTAATTCATGGAGGTACATCTAACGATCATGGCTCCAAAACAAATTTATTGAGGGGAAGCATTCTACTTATACCAAACAACAGAATTACCCTACTGTAACATTTAATTGCTGTTGATAGTTTTCCATCCAGCCTTCACCAATTTATATATAATTGGTAAAAACAAAGACTAGCTACACTTAGGAGTATAAGACAAAATATTATATTATATCTTGTATTTTCATCTCAATATACTGTATGGAAAATAATTAACTATGTAACGGGGAAAATCAAGAATTTTAATCATTGCTGCTTATTAAGTCAAATGACTATTAGCTGTCAGATGGCTATTAGGATAAGCTTACACTAGAAGAAGAAGAAGAATGATTTAATTATGCATTTTAAAGTGCTTAATGATATATTTTGAGCAAGAGATTATAATCTAGGGAAAAAGGACACAAAGATATGTTAGATATTTATTTATTTATGAGACTTATATACCGCTTTAAGTGCAAGCACTCTCTAAGCGGTGTACACCAGTAAGCAATGTATATATATATTTACATTGCCCCCAGCAATCTGGGTCCTCATTTTACCTACCCCGGAAGGATGGAAGGCTGAGCCAACCTTGAGCCGGTGAGATTTGAACCGCTGACCTGTTGAACACAGTCAGCTAAATGTCTGCAATAGATTAAGCTGATAGAATAACACCTGCTCAAAGTCATTCCATAGGTAAATTTGAATCTCTGCCTTCCTAGTCCTAACTGAATAAATGAACAACCAAACTACACCTATCATAGGATTTGAAGTGTTTATAAACAAGATTCTTTACAAATGAATAAAAAGCTATTTTGGATTTTTTAATAAATGCCCTATGATTTTTATTAAGGATGTTAGTCAGCACTGCACTAATAGTATAGAACTCCACTGGGACTAGAATCCTCCATGACTAAAAGTATAATAGTAAAGAATAAACTCTAGCCCACGGGTTACATATAAATATAAGCTTATGGCAGTTCAGGCAGACCTCATTAGACCTACTCCAAGTTAATGATATTATTAACTTGATGAAACTCAGTCTTCCAATAACAAAGTTTATAAAGGAAAGGAGAAAAGCCTGTATGAAAGTGCATTTTTCTTTTTCAATATCATTTCTTGCAATAAGGATTCCAGTCCAAATATATGTATGCTTGTCCCCATTTTCTCCATATTTTAAAAGCAATCTTAGATCCTTAAAAGCTGAAGCTTGTTGGATCATCTTACAGTAGTGTTCCTTAAAATCTGGTCCTAAGACTCCTGGGCGTTCTTCAAAACCCTCTCAAGGGTCCACAAAATCAAAATTTCTCGGCCTTTGTTGAAAAAAAATACAATATTAAAGTCCCTTCAGTGATGAGAAATGACAGCGAGTACATCAATTTTAATTTTTAATATAATAAAGATTGATGAATAAAACTCGTTCAAACAAAAGCCTTTTTGGGGGTCTCCATAATTTTTAAAAGTGGGAAGGCATTCTGAGAGAAAAATTAATTAACAGTCTTACAGAGAAAGATTAATCCACTACATTTTATTTATAAACAGAAGAGACAACTTGCTGAAATTTGATGGCAACCCACTTTAAATATGAAAACTAAAGCCCAAAAAGGAACCACCCTTCATTCTAATATAAAAATGTATATAAAACAATGTTTTAAAGGAACACAGCCTTGCTTTTCACACCAAATTCCATACACAAACATTAACATATATTCATTCTTGGATCTACTAAGAGATGATTAGCTTTCCCTGTGTGGATGCCCTTCTGCATTACTAGATAATTAGCACTAAATAATACTGGTGGATTATGGAAAATTATGTCAAGTCAACTGGGTTACTCAGCTGGAGAAAGCTTGTCCACCTATTGAAGCCATGGCCTATTTCCAACAGAGCTAGTTTTGTCGTAATTTATAACAGATACTTTACCTGTAGGTGCCTGTAGTCACTCTTACACCATCAATAAGCATGAACTTCTCATGGACACTCCCAATTATCTTGGCTCCTGATCTTGCATAATATGTGTTTCCAATAATAGTTCGGACTCTCATTAACTGTTTTCAAAATGACACAAATTTTAGACAAAATTACCAAGGCAATGTTTTTAACCACCTACATACAAAAAGCTATTATGGCAATGCAGAAATACAATATAGTGAAATATAAATGTTTGGGGCAGTGTCAAGTCAACTTTCACATCGTCCATGAAAACAAGGAATTATTATATGGGCAACGTGTTTATCTACTGAATGCTTATCAGTTCCATGCATTTCTTTGTTCCAAAATTAAATCTGTCCAAAATTAATCTTAGTTATTGTTTTTCTTCTATGTGATTTAACATTTCTTTCTGCTGTCAGTTAAAAGGATGGAACTGTGCCTCATCCATTCAATTCCTTTGATATGGCAAAGGGATAAAATGGACTTGACAGTGCAGAAACAAAAATTTATGACTATACAACACAATGCTATCCTTATCTTCAACTGCAGATTTCTCCATTAGAGCTTCTGTGCACTATGAAACCAGGAAATCAGTATTCTTATTAGTAATAGGCACAGAAGCCACAGTATTAAGAAATGTCAAGAAATCTGCTGCGGGGGATACTACTGGAAAAAAATAAGAATGGCAGAAATCGAATCAAATCCTTTATTTATTGTTCTAGCTCAACAAAATAAAAATACAAAATTAAGAATACAGGAAAAGAAAAATATAAGCCTGAAATATTTGTTGATAACATGATATCAACTAGCTTCTGCAACCCATATTCCTATTCCTATTCCTAAAAACATGGCAATCCAAGTTAAATCTTCCAGAAAACTAGAATTTTTTGATCAAAGAGACTTTCTGAAAACCAGGTTTATTAATGCCACATGCCATAAGTGGTAAATGTAAAGTTAACAATACATGAATTACTAACTCAACATCTGAATCTGAATAGTCACACATACAATTGCTGTATGGGAGACTAATATATTTTTCTATAGTTTTAATAAGTGCTTCAATTGAAATCAAATTAAAAAAAACACACATACATTACTACAGATAGTCTTCGAGTTATGACCGAAATGGTGCCTGCTCACCACAACCTGATTTTAGATTATTTTTGTCACATTTGTTTAATGAATGATGTGGTTGTTAAGTGAACCAATGGTATGCTAAGGAGCATAATTTTGCCAAAAACTGTAAGTAAATGCTGTTTTTTAGCAAAACAGTCATAAAACAGGGTGATACGACTGTGGGGCACTGCAAATGGCTATAAATGCAGCCTGGTTGCTGATTACCCAAAGTGCAGACATATGACTGCACGAGGGCCCAGATGTTGAGAAACTTTAAATTTGCACCGTAAGGACTTCCTGAGAAGATCCATCAGAACTTCTAACAGTCACTTAGTGACAGATCATAAGTCAAGGATTACCTGTATATGAAATATGCAGGATGTTACAGAAGCAGCCAGAAACTGACAATGGAGAGTTTACAATTGTGCCAACATAGGAATGGATGATTTGATTTTGTAAATCTAAATCCCAAATCCTTTATTTAGTTTTGATTAAGGCTTTATCTAGGCTGAGTGGAGACACTCAGCTCAGAATTATTTGCCTCCTTAATGATGAAGAAAACCTATACAGTAGGGTAAAGTGATTTAACCAAAATTTGAGTTGGCAATATCTCAGGCAGCCCCCAAAAGAAATGTAGCCAAACTCCAGATGAAAAAGTGATTTCATACTGAAAGAGGGTAAAGTATGGCATTCAGAAACAGACTTAGTAGCTTCTAAAGTTGGAGCATCTTTATAAACACAAGGTTATGCAGAACATAATAGAGCATTTATAAAGTATAAAGCAGAACATTTGCTTTATACAATTATATTGCTGTAGGAGCATAATTATTGACTTAGCATACTTTAAGACTGTTGGAAACTTTTTGAGCTCTAATACAAAGTCCATTCAAGTGACTGAAGCGTTAGAAGTGGATGCCTAGGTACTTGAAGTCTTAAAATCAGTTGATCTTTTGTTCATATTCCATTTAATGGGGTTTTAAAGTGCATGCAACAGAAAAACTAGAACCTTAATTTTTTAGTAATGGATCTCAAAGTATTCAAGAAACTAAACTAACTCAGCAACTGTGAAAGACCACTTAGGTTACAATGGCTATATCGTATCTATATAAGAGAATTGTATAGGGCAGTAAGCCTAGCAGAAGTTATTTACCAGCCGAAAGAATTTAGGCTGGTAAATGTGGCAAAATACATATACATATACATATATACTAAATGTAAATTGGCAAAAAAGATAACAGATAGATAATCTTAATCCTCCTTAAGCTATCAAATGGATATATACTAAACTAATTCTGCAAACCACTGAAGATTATAGGATATGCTCTAACTGATAATCTAAGTACTTGTTTATTTTCTACAGCTGTGGATGCATCATTGACACTCTCTGTGGTAGAGATTGTAAGATAACTTGTAAAACTATTTTGTCAGTATAGATAAAATTTTATCATCTAAAGTCATTTTGAAAGGCAGACATTTCACTACCTCTTCCTGAAGTTAATACCACTTATAAAATCAAATGACTTAGTTATTAACAACATTATTACTAAAGCTAGTTTATTACTTTCTCCTCTTTTTCAACAGTGTTCAAATAATTTATGATCTGTGTAAGTATCCATAAAGATAAAAATGTCCCATAACATACATTTTCCTGTTCAGGGTAGAATTCCAAGTTTTTGCACATTTCTAAGAAATGGCAGAGAAAATTCTGATCCAGAAGTATATACACAGGAACCAGCCTCTTCTTACAAGCTTCCTGAAGGTCAGTGAAGATGTCCATATCTGTGAAGGTGTCCATAACCACAGCAATAACCTTGAAGATAAAAATCAAATGGATTCCAATATTACAAACATTTTATCAGAGGCTTTAGCACAAAAGGAGCGCTGGCTTACCTGAACGCCTGTTCTCAGCATGATGATGAAGAATCCACCAATGGGTTATTTCAGTCCTCCTGCCCAATCAGACCAAGTTGTCAAGTTGTCATGCCTCCTCATTATCTGGGACCTCCCAGTTTTCATTGACGGTGTAGCCAATGACAACAGTTCGACGTGATGACTCTCAAGCAGGTATTAAAAGAAACTAACATAACAAGTATCCTACCCGACCTGACTGACATCTAATAGGGGAGGGTGTGGATTCTTCATCATCATGCTGAGAACAGGTGTTCAGGTAAGCCAACGCTCCTTCTCCAGCATGATGACTGAAGAATCCACCAATGGGACATACCAAAGCATCCAGAGTCCCTAAGGGTGGGAGTCAGTTGGGGCCAGACCCCCAAGTGGTGTGACTACTTGTTGTAAAATACGCCTACCAAAAGCGGCCTCAGCCGACGCAAATTTGTCCGAACAGTAATGTCTAATGAAAGGTGATGGCGAAGACCATGTCGCCGCCCTACAAATGTCCTCAATGGATGCCTGGGTTGCCCACATTGCAGTTGTGGCAGCACTGCGGGTGGAGTGAGCTGTCACATGAGGAGGAACAGGCAAAGCAAGTGAGACGTAGGTGCTTGCAATACAGGCCCTGATCCACCTACCTATGGTGGAAGCTGACACCTTTTGACCCATTGAAGAAGGCTGAAAAGATACAAACAGGGCTTCAGACTTACGGAAAGGTGCCGTGTGCTTGATATAACATCGTAAGGCTCTCAGTACATCCAGAGTGTGCCAACGCCGTTCCAATTCATGTGACGGGTGAGGGCAGAAATTAGGAAGGATGACCTCCTATGCTCTATGGAAAATCGTATTAACCTTTGGGATGAATGAAGGGTCTAGCCTGAGAACCACCCTGTCCTCATGAAACGTGCACAGATCCTCCCTAACTGACAAGGCAGCTAATTCTGAAATGCGCCTAGCCGAGGTAATAGCAATCAGGAAGGAGACCTTGAGTGACAAGTATCGCAACGAGCACGTTTTGAGTGGTTCAAAGGGATATGAGGTTAGTGCCTGAAGAACTCGAGGTAAGTCCCAGGATGGGTACCTATGAATCACAGGTGGTCTATTATTCGTGACTCCCTTAAGGAAGGCCCAGATGGTAGGATGCCTTGATAAAGACTCTGAGGAATCCCATGAGAGTACCGAGGAAAGTGCGGCTAACTGTCTGCGTATAGTGTTGGGTGCCAGCCTTTAGTTGACGCCCTCCATTAAATATTCCAGTACCCTGGGAATAGTCACCTGTGATAGACTTACGTGATTCTTGTTGCACCAGTGACAGAAAGTCTTCCACGTATGGTCATAAATGCGGTTCGTTGCCAGTCTCCTGGCCGCCTGGATCATAGCGATCATCTCCGCTGAATAAGACTCCCTAGTCAGGGTGAGGTGTTCAAGTGCCAGGCAGTCAATTGAAGCCATTGGGGGTCTGGATGTTGGAGATCCCCGTGTCAGCCGTTTTTGGTTGTCGAGAATCCTCCACGGGGCTGAGTATGAAAGACTCACCAGATCCGCGAACCATGGTCTCATGGGCCAGTAAGGAGCGATGAAGACCACTTCCGCCTGCTCCTCCAGTATTTTCCTGATTACTGCTGGAAGCAGAGGCAATGGGCATACAACAGACCTTGTGGCCACCTGCTGCACAGCACATCCGTCCCCTCTGCTCCCCGGGAGGGGAACCGAGAAAAGAATCTGGGCAGCTGAGCATTCCCCGGGGAGGCAAACAGGTCCACGATCGGACGACCAAATTGGTCCGATATCTCCCTGAAGATATCTGGATGTAACATCCACTCCGAATGACCCACTATTGACTTGCTGAGAAAGTCTGCCTGTCGATTTGCCTCTCCCGAGATATGCTCAGCCCTGATGAAGAGCAGATGTTTCTCTGCCCATGAGCTCAATGCTCCAGCCTCCGTCATGAGGGATTTGGACCGGGTGCCCCCTTGCCGATTTACATGAGCTTTTGCAGCCACATTGTCTGTTCGGACCAGTACATGCTGGCCCCTGACTACAGTGTGAAATTTTTGGAGATCTAGATCTATTGCCCTGAGCTCTAACCAGTTTATACTGTGTTTGAGGTCTGTTTGTGACCAATGACCCTGAGCTATCTGGGATTGGAGATGTGCCCCCCAACCAGAGACTTGCGTCTGTGGTCACCTGAACTCGACTGGGCTCCTTGAACAGGGTCCCCTTGTGAATAGCTGATGAAGTCCACCAGCCGAGTGAGAGACGTACCTGATGAGGAACCCTGACCAACCGATTGGATGTACTGGTATGCTGTCTCTGATACGGAAGCAGGAAACACTGCAGGTCCCGGGCATGTAGCCGAGCCCATGGCACTATTAGCTTGGCCAGGAGTTGAGAAAGCATAGCCAATGACACAGTCCTGTCTCTGCTCACCCTGCGTGCCAGGTCTCTGATGCTCCTGCGCCTCTCTTGACAAGTACACGAGGCACGAGTCCATGTCTATCACCGCTCCCAGATGAAGCAGGCAGGTAGAGGGAGTCATCTGGCTCTTTTTGAAATTTATTAGGGAGCCGTGGTTCTGCAGGGTCCTTATGGTGAAGGCCAAATCCGACTGGGCGGCTGACACTGACAGGGACTGGATCAGGATGTCATCCAGATAACACTGGACCCGTACTGGGACCAGCCTTAAGTGAGCTGCCAACATTGCTAGGATTTTGGTAAAATCCTGGGGGCTGAGGAGAGGCGGAAGGGCTTTGTATTGAAAGTGTCGGTTGAGGTAACAGAATCACAGGTACCTGCAATGATCCGGGAGGATAGGAATGTGTAGGTACGCCTCCTTTAGATCTATTGAGGTCAGTAGATCTCCCCGCCTGATGCTGGTTAAAATGGAATGTGACATTTGCATTTTGAACCTCTTGTATTGAAGGTGGAGGTTCAGTCCCTTGAGATCGAGAATTGCCCTCCATCCTCCAGAGGATTTTGGGACTACAAACAGGATGGAGTAATATCCCAGCCCCGCCTGATTCGGGGGAACCTCCTCTATTGCCTTGATGGTGAGTAGGTGTTGGATAGTGTCTTCCATGAGCCCCCTTTTTACAGGGTTTCTCATGGCTGGGCAAGACATGAAGTGATCTAATGGCATGGATTTGAACTCCAGGGACAGGCCTTCTTTGATAGTGCGCAGAACCCAGGAGTCTGTGGTTGTGTTTTCCCATTGGCGTATGAAGAGAGTGAGTCTGCCGCCAATGGGAAAGGTTGCCTCTGAGTCATTTTCCGCGACGGAAGGGGCGACCCCCTCTGCCACAAAAGGAATGTTTAGTTTGTGGCTGGTACCTGGTTCTGTCCCTATAACCTGCCCTATCGAATGAGCCCTCAGGCTTAGGAGCTGGTGGCCGGTATGGTTGCGCAGACTGTTGCAGCCCCAATCCTAAAGGACTGTCGGCGATTGTAAGGGAGGAACCATCTGGTAGTTCTCCTTGCTACATGAGAATTGACTTTTTGTTTCTGTTTGTTCTCAATGAGATATGGGGTTAGGGCCTCCCCAAATAATCTGCTACCCGTGAAGGGGGCTGTGGCCGTGTGCCACTTATATTTGCTTTCGGCTCTCCAGTTTTTTAGCCACAGAAGCCTACTAGCGACTACGCTGGAAGCCATTGCTCGGGCTGAATGTTTGGCCGAATACAGGGAGACATCCGCCATATACTCGGATGTGGCTAATAATTTGGTCAAATCCTGATGGATCCTGGTTTCTTCCAGCGGAATTCTCTTCTGTAACTGACGAAGCCAGGTAATAGAGATCCTTGCAAAGAAGGAAGTGGCTGTTGCTGCCTTAGTTGCCCAGGCAGATGCCAAATGTGCCTTGCACAAGGCCATTTCGGATTTTTTATCTTCTGCCTTAAGGGCGTCCAATACATCTGCCGGGAGACTGGCAGTCGAAAATAGTGGGGCCAGAGATTCATCTACCTTTGGAACCTCTAAGATAGTGGTTCTCAATCTTTTTAATGCTGCGACCCCAACCGGTCGTAAGTCGAGGACTACTCAGCCGATCATAAGTCGAGGACTACTCAACTGGTGCAGCACCATTTGCAGAATGGGACTTTTGGTGGGCTCAGCAGGGCAGAGACAGCCTGGACAATTCCTATTGGCTTTTGAAAGCCAATAGAATTAGACTCTATTCAAGAGAGTCTATTCTATTGGCTTTCAAAAGCCAATAGAATAAAAGGGAGTAGCACATCTAAGGAAAAGGGGAAAAAATGGCGGACTGCATTGTTTGGCGACCCCCGTGAAATGGTCGTTCGACCCCAAATGGGGTCCCGACCCACAGGTTGAGAACCACTGCTCTAAGAGGTCTACTAAAGTCTTTGTCATGTCTACTATTTTGCGCTCAGTCGCACCTTGAGTCGGCTGAGCAGCAGGTGACTCCCACTGTGCCTGAATATTTTTGAGGAATAACGGGGGACAGGGAATTTGGAGGTGTTTGTCTATTGGTTCAGCAAACAGGCGATTAGTTTCCTGATCAGAGAAAGGTTGAGGGTTTAGGACCTGGTGGGAGGAAAGCTTACTCGCTTCACAGGCTCTGTGCAGCAAGGCAGGAAAAAGTGAAGCATTGAACAGCTCTGACATAGGCTGATATTCATAAGTGGGTTCCTCGCAATCCGACCAATCGTCCTTACCTCCCTCATAATCTGAAACATTAGACTCGAAATCAGGAGAATGAGATGGGGAGACCATACCTGACTGCTCCAGTGAAGGACGTGTGGCGGTTGTTGGTGCAGAAGGCGGCCCCGAAATAGGAGACATCTGCTGGTGACCCGCTGACGCCATGGCTTAGAACACAGCCTGTGATATCCACTCTCGGAGCTGGCTGGAGAAAGACTGCTCTAGCGGAGGCCTTAACCCCGGAGCAGGTGGTGCGATAACAGCAGTGGGTGCTGCCGATGGGCTGGGCAAATTAAGGTCCTCTCCAAACAGAGGTGGTCCTACCTGACCAAAGGTCTGAGTCGGGACCTGCTGATGAACATTCTCAGATGACCAAGCTCTCGAAGTGGACGGTTGAGGCGCTCCCATGTCAGGTGGTGTGGGGCTCAAAAGTTCAAGACCCCTTTCAGCAGAAAACCGCTGGGCCCGGGAGAATTGCCTGCCTGTCTGTCGCTTGCCGTGCCAGCCCTCCTGCTGTGCTTAGATTTGGTTTTGGCCTTACCTAAAGGTGCCTCTGGTGCCAGCTCAGCTTGGAATGGGGTGATGTCTGTGTCCAAAGGATGTGGCTCAGTGTTTTCTGCCATTTCCTTCGAGATGCAACCCACAGGTGACTTTGGGACTGACTCGGTCTGCAAGGGACGTCAGAGACCCCCGTGAAGGGGGACTGACTTCACATGGATTGTCGTGAGTCGGCCCACTGGCTAACCTAAACTCACAATTGGCGTAGAAGTGCCCGTCACTCTGCAATGGTTGGTGGTGAAATCACACGTGTCCCACAATAGTGGCGATGGTCAGGATCCTGAAACAGCCACTAGATGCAGAAGGGCAGACAGGCAATATGGCGATCAGGCCTGAAGGACTGGTGCCGCTGCTGAATCCACACTCTTGTGATAACAGATGTCTTCAATTGGAAGGTAGTTTCTGAAACACTAAGGCTCAAAATGAAATTAATACAGATGATGTCAATGTATGAAACTTGTGTGAACTATGCTAAACAAGCCCCCCTTTTTTTCACTCACACAAAATGGCATCCTAGCCTGGGTGTGAAATGGGCGTTGCCCAGAGGAAATATGTCCTCAAAATGGTGGACGTTCTAGGTTCTGTGAGGGAGAGGGGGGGGAAGGAAACTGGAAGAGGAGACTAAGCCGAGCCTCCAATACAGTCCAAAGTAGCTAAAATCAAATGGGGCTAAATTCAAGGCTTTCTACTTATTCAGGGAACTAAATTGGGAATCGTGCCTAACAGCTGTTAGGCACGAAAACGCTCACCGCCGCACCGCGAGGCTCCCTCCTCTTCAGCGGCAGTCACAAACAAACAAAAAAAACAGCAAAAGGGATTTCCCCTGTCACTCGCTCTAGCAAGCCTCTCAGAGATGTTGCAGCAAATCAAAATTTTCGTCAAAAAGGTCTTCCACGGATCCAAAATGGCAGCCACTATAAGGATCCCTGACCCTGCCCGGTCATAGAAGAAGCCACGAGGCTTCAAAATGGCGGCCAACAGACGAAAGAACCACACGCGCGCTTACTGGGAAGGTAAACAACAATCCCCCTATAACCTGCATGAAGGGAAACTCTCCCCACTTCTTTTAGTAAGAATTCTTGTAATGATTCAGCAAACTGCTGGATTCGGAAAAGGGAAAGAGCCGCCCCTCCCCCCCAGTCGTGGAGAGGAGTCCTCCCCTAACCCTGAAGAAAGGGAAACTAGTTCAGAAGTTCCAGAAAGGAAAATAATCTCTACTAATTCTCCTAATCTTAAGAATCCACCAATGAATCTGTAAAATCTAGTCTTACCTGCTCCAAACAACAGAGAGTCAAGATATCACGTCCTAATGGGCGAAAGACCAAGATGAAAACTGGGAGGTCCCAGATAATGAGGAGGCATGACAACTTGACAACTTGGTCTGATTGGGCAGGAGGACTGAAATAACCCATTGGTAGATTCTTCAGTCATCATGCAGGAGAAGGGGCGTTGTCTTACCTGAACGCCTTTTCTCAGCAGGATGATGTAGAGTCCAAATGGATGGGTTCTATGACGGCCTTCCTGCCTGGCAGACTGGGTAAAAACTTCGGCCACACCCCTTCCTTTGGGCGTGACCCCAGTTTTGACTTAGGCGAGAAACTTTGTTGGAATTAACATTGCAGCTCTTTATTATATCTTTATTATATCCCTGCCTAGACCTATCCTCTGGGTGGGCTTGGACTCTACATCATCCTGCTGAGAAAAGGCGTTCAGGTAAGACAACGCCCCTTCTCCAGCAGGATGACTGTAGAGTCCAAATGGATGGGATATACCAAAGCCCTCATGTCCCCCTGGGAGGGAATGTCTAGGCTACCGAACTCTGAGCAGATACGAAGAACTCTTCTGCCAAAGGCCGCGTCTGCTGCTGCTAGGGAGTCTAAACGGTAATGTCGAATGAAAACCGAAGGTGAGGACCAGGTTGCGACCCTGCAAATCTCTTCCACCGGAGCTTGCGTTAGCCACGCCGCAGATGTGGCTGCGCTCCGAGTTGAGTGGGCAGTCACCTGAGTGGGTGCTGGCAAATCCTGTGAGACATAGGTCTGCGCTATGCAGGCTCTGATCCACCTGCCTATGGTGGAAGAAGATACCTTCTTTCCCATAGTTGATGGTTGAAAGGACACAAATAATGCTTCAGTCTTTCGGAAAGCCGAGGTGCGTTTCACGTAGAAACACAGTGCTCTCCGTACGTCTAGCTTGTGCCATCTGTGTTCTAGCCTATGTTTGGGTCTTGGACAGAAATCAGGAAGCGTAAGTTCCTGAGATCTGTGAAAGATGCTATTTACCTTCGGGATGAAGGTCGGGTCTGGTCTAAGAACGACCCTGTCTTTGAAAAAGGTACACAGATCCTTCCTTACTGACAGTGCTGCTAGTTCTGAGATTCTTCTTGCTGAAGTAATTGCCACAAGGAAAGCTACCTTCAGTGATAGGTGATGGAGTGAGCATGTTTCAAGAGGTTCGAAGGGTGCTGATGTCAAGGCTAGAAGGACCTTAGGCAGGTTCCAGGACGGGTACCTGTGTATGACTGGGGGCTTTGTGTTAGATGCCCCTTTTAAAAAGGCATTAATCGCTGGATGTTGTGCTAGGGAAGTTAAGTTGTCGCAGGAGAGTACAGTTGAGAGGGCCGATATCTGTCTGCGGATAGTATTGACTGACAGGCCCTTATTAAGACCCTCCAATAGGTAATCTAGGATATTGGGGATAGATACTGCGGTCGGGTCTAGGTGAAGCGAAGCGCACCACCTACAAAATCCCTTCCATGTAGCGTCGTAAATCCTATTAGTGGACGCTCTTCGTGATGCCTGTATGATCGATATCACCCCTGCAGAATAAGATTGTTTAGTTAAGCTTTGCCGCTCAAATGCCAAGCGGCTAGTTGTAGCCACTGGGGGTCTGGGTGTACGAGCTTGCCCTGACTGAGTTTTACCCTGTCCGGGGGAATCCTCCACGGAGGTGATATCGAAAGGTCCACGAGGTCGGCAAACCACGGGCGCCGTGGCCAGTGAGGGGCAATGCAGACCATTTCTGCGCCCTCCACGATCATCTTGCGTATGGTTGCCGGTATTAGTGGCAGCGGTGGGAAGGCGTACAGGAGTTGCGCCGGCCACCGGCACCTGAGAGCATCCGTTCCCTCCGATCCCGGGGACGGGAATCTGGAGAAGAACCTGGGGAGTTGTGTGTTCTTGTGGTTGGCAAATAGATCTAGGTGCGGTTGTCCGAACCTCCGGGAGATCTCCTCGAAGAGAGCCGGGTCCAGACGCCATTCCGACTGGTCCACCTTGGCTCTGCTCAGGGAGTCTGCCTGGGTGTTTGTCTCCCCTGAGATGTGTTCCGCTCTGATGGAACTCACATTGGCTTCTGCCCACCGAGCCAGAGCCAATGCTTCTTTCATTAGTTCCACTGATCTCGTTCCTCCCTCCTTGTTTACATGTGCCTTGGCTGCTACGTTGTCTGTTAGTACGAGGACGTGCCTCCTCGTTACTAGGTGTGAGAAATGGCGGAGGGCCAGGTGTATGGCCCGGAGCTCTAGCCAGTTGATGCTGTGTGACAGGTCCTTCTGTCCCCACTGGCCCTGTGCTATCTGTGTTCCCAGGTGGGCTCCCCATCCGAACAGGCTCGCGTCTGTCGTGAGTGTGACCCTGTTCGGTTCCCTGAATATGCTCCCCTTGAGTGTCGTGGGGGATAGCCACCATTTTAGTGATTTCATCACCTGTGCTGGTACCAGCACACTCCTGTTGGAGGTGCTGAGGTTCCTCCTCTGGTAGGGTAGGAGGAACCACTGCAACTCCCTCGAGTGTAGCCTTGCCCATGGGATGATGCCCATGCAAGATATCATCTTCCCCAGGAGCTTCGAGAGTTGTAGCAAGGGCACTCTCCTGATCCTTTGAATTTGGTGGATTAGCTTGGATATGCTGATCAGTCGCTCCTGGGAAAGGAATACCCTGCACTGTGACGTGTCTATCACCGCGCCCAGGTGTTGCAGTCTCCTTGAGGGAATGAGGTGGCTCTTGTTTAGATTGACCGAGAATCCGTGCCCCTGTAGGGTTCGGATTGTGGTCTTGAGATCTGCCCTTGCTTGTTCCCGAGATCTGGACTGGATCAAGATGTCGTCCAGATAAAACTGGACGCGAACCGGGATCAACCTGAGATGGGCCGCTAGTACAGCTAAGATCTTTGTGAATACCCTTGGTGCTGACGACAGTCCGAAGGGTAATGCCCTGTATTGGTAATGTCGCCCCGCGTAGGTAAATCTGAGGAATTTCCGGTAGCTGGGGTGGATGGGGATGTGTAGGTACGCCTCTGTGAGATCTATTGAGGATAGTAGATCGTCTTCCCTGACGCTGGCTAGTATGGACTTTAGGGAGTGCATCTTGAACCTCCTGTACTTTATGAAATAGTTCAGGCCCTTCAGGTCCAAGATTGCTCTCCACCCTCCTGATGTCTTTGGGATAACGAAGAGGATAGAATAAAATCCTCTTCCTTCCTCTTCCTTTGGTACCTTCTCTATGGCTTGAATTGACAGGAGGTGAGCTATGGCCGAAGTTATCAGCCTTGTCTTGTGTACTCTTCTGGAGATGGGACATCTGATGAACCGGTTTGGAGGGGGAGAACAGAAGTCTAAGGTCAGGCCATGCCTGATCGTTTCCAGGACCCAGGCGTCGGTAGTGGTCTGTTCCCAGACCTCGGTGAAATTTCCTAACCGACCCCCGATGGGTGTATCCTGTTTGGCGTCACTTGGTACGCTTAAAGGATCTGCCTCCCGCTCCTCTATATGGGCGTCTGGACTGGAACTGGCCCCTGGCTCCCGGGCTTTGGCGATCCTGGGTTCGATCCTGTCTCGGGTAGAAGGATCGTAAGCCTCTGGACCAGTCCCAGGATTGCCCTGATCGAAAGGGCTGCCTCCATTCCCAGGGGCTTCCTGGGCGGGAGCCCTGCCTCCGGAAGTCCTGACTGCCTCTCCTGTCTAACTTCTTTGACGGATGTACTAGGATTTTTTTCTTGTCTCTGCCTTCGCTGACATGTGGATCCAGAATGGAACCAAATAGGGCCTCTCCACTGTATTTGGACGTCGAGAGACGCCATTTGGACCTCAGGTCTGTCTTCCAGTTTTTGAGCCACAGTAGCCTACGCGAGGCCACTGTGGCCGCAATGGATCTTGCCGCATACTTTGTTGCGTACAGTGAAGCGTCAGACATGAACTGAGAGGCCGCGAGGAGTTTGGCCAATGTCTGGTGTACTCTGACCTGGTCTGGAGGCACCGTGCCCTGCAGTTCCCTCAGCCACATGATGCAGGCCCTCGCGAAGAATGATGATGAGGTGGCTGCTCTGGCCGCCCAGGCTGCAGCCATGTGGGAACGCCGGAAGGAGTGTTCAAATTTCTTCTCCTCAGGTTTCAAGACCTCCGCCATGTCTCCTGGAATCGCGGAGGTAGAGAATAATGAGATCAAGGGGTTATCTACAGTGGGAACCTCTAACATGTTAGAGAAGGAGGGAGATAGGTTGAAAAGCTTCCTCTCCGCGCTGTTAGGTGCCGGTGGGCTTGCAAGTGAGGACCATTGTTCCTCCAGCGTGGTCATGAAGACCTCCGCACATGGAATGTACTTGTCCTGTGGGACCTTTTTGGCAAATAGAGGGTTGGCCTCCTTGCTTGTCGATGGCCTCTCATCCTGTACTGATGTTAGGCTGACTGTGGAAACTGCCTTTATCAGGAGTGATTTTAGGAGCGCTGGGTTAAAGAGGCCAGAGCTCGTCTCCTGCTCAGGTGCGGTTTCCTCGTCCTCCGATAGGGGCATGTCTGACATGTCAAGATCTACTGAGTCACCCTCTCCTAGTTGAGAGGAAGATTCAGAGATGTTGGTAGGGGGTGGCCTAGCTCGTCCCTTACGGGGTGTGTGAAAGGCCACTTGCCCTTTGGAAGCCATGAATTGGGAGAATGCATCCTGCATGAATGCCTGAAATTGTGCCGACCATATGTTCCCCTGCGCTTTGTCGCTGGGGTGAGGCGCTGGAGTGTGGTCGGGTGAGGGAGAAGAAGCTGGTGAGGAGGGATTGGAGGAATCTAACTGTTCAGTTTCCCCAGGAGGAGACCAAGTCTTGAGCACTTCCTCGGCAGTAGGTTCTGTGCTGGGTGCCGCCACTGGGACAGGGGAAACCAAATTTGTCCCATTGGCATTGGTTCTCTGTGCCCTGCTAATTTGTCTTTCTAAAGCCAAATGTCTCCTCAAAGCCTCTCGCTCAGCCGTTTTAGACTGTCCCTTCTGAGTAAGGTGCTTTGTTTTAGCTTTCTTCTTCCCCCCCACCTCTGATTCAGAGGATCTGCGTTTTCGCTGCTGCTGTGGGGGGGACAATTGAGGGACCTGTGTGACTGAATACGAGACATTGTCTGCCATTGTGCCAGACACCCCGAGTAGGAAATGCCTGGGATGGGGGAATGAGGTACGCAGATCAGAGGCAGATGCTTGGGACTGTGCCCTCCTCTGCCTATACAAACAATGGCCGGACAGACAGCATTCTTTGGACAGAAGATCCTGCCAGGCAGTGACTAAAGGCCACTATAGGAACAGTTAGGGAAGAATATTCCTCCTCACCTCCTCACCTAGTCCAGACAAGGTGCAGTTTATATCTCTCTCTCTCCCCCCCAGTCTGTGGCTGTGGCAACAGACCACGATAGGAAAACGGTTCTTTTTGCTTTCCCTCTTCCTTCCTCTGTCTCAATTTCCTTGGGTAACCTCAGATCCTTGCAAGGGAAAAAACCCTTTGTTTGCCGGAAAAATGGAGTCCGGGTGATGGCCCCGCCCCCAAGGGGAAACGGCGGGAAGATCAATTTCCAAAATGGCGAATGGGGAAGAAGCCACACCTCCCAATGGAAGCCCGGGAATCCACGAGGTTCAAAAACAATGGCGGATCCTGATTTTTGCAATCAGGAAGACTCCTCTAGTCATGAGGGGGCTGCGCCTTTCCTCTGGATAGAAGGAAATTCAGCGCCGGCTTTGCTCTTGCCGCGTTGTCTATCGCGCCGCTCAGCTGATCGCAGCCGAGCGGCGACCTGGTTTGCCGCTTCCCGCGCGGCTCAGCTGTTTCGCGCCGAGCGGCGCTCAGCTCCCTCGGCCAGGCTGCTCAGCTGTTGGGAGGGCCCGGGGGGCTACGCGCAACCCGGTGAGATCCCCCGCGCCAAACAGCTGCTCGGCGGGCCGGAAGAAGGGTGAGCGATCCGGCCCGTTCCGAGCCTCCCCAGCTAGCCCCACTCACGAGTCCGCCGATCCTGGCTGCCTCTCTCAGTTCTAATCGCTGCCAGGAAGTTTCTCTTGTAAAGGGAAGAAGAGGGGATTCCTTTTTTCTGTTTTCTTTGAGTTTAAATTCGTTTGGTTCTGAGAGGTGCCTCTCGCACTTGTACCAGGCTTCGAGACTGAGTCAAAACTGGGGTCACGCCCAAAGGAAGGGGTGTGGCCGAAGTTTTTACCCAGTCTGCCAGGCAGGAAGGCCGTCATAGAACCCATCCATTTGGACTCTACAGTCATCCTGCTGGAGAATGAAGTATATTTCCATGCTGCAGCGTAACTTTTCTCCTTATACCATGCAGATATTCTAGATGCTGTTTCCATATTTTTTTGCTAGCATGAATATTCATAGTTCAAACATTTAAACCAGTGTTTCTCAACCTTTCTAATGCCGTGACCCCATAATACAGTTCCCCATGTTGTGGTGACCCCCAACCACTTATACATCACTGGGTGCCAGGGGCATGGCCAAAGAAAAGGGGGAAAAATGGCGGACAGCCTTGTTTGGCGATCCCCTTTATAACCCTTCTTCTTTCCAACTAAAATGTGTAATGAAACATCTGTTTTCTTAATGTTACTGGGCTAATGAATTAAAAAAAATTATTACGTTTACTGAGGCATGCGGCATGCTTTATGTTTTCCGTGTGAAACAATTATTCTTCTAGAATGACATTTAAGAAATTCATATGTGGATAAATCAGGCCTGTACATAATTTCTCATTCCATCCAATTTTTAAAAATATACCCATCTCCTGTATTATATCATTTTATTGAATAAAAATGATGGAGGAATATGTAGAGTGATTTTTGCCTACATTAAAAATTCTGCCTCAGTGTCAAGAGGCCCATCTCAAATGCCACAGCTATAGAGATTCATTTTCTTTCTCATTGATTCTTATTTTACAAGACTGAGGAGCTGGGAAAAGCTCACCAAGTTTTCCTACCAGCAAACCTGTAACTGCAACCTATTTGTTGGGAGAAATAATAGTTTTCATTTTTCTTTGATTATAGCTAATCCTACACACTCTGCTAATTAACTGATCAAGAAACTACCTGGATAACATTGAGGATGGGGAAGCTACTGATTTCTTATCTTCAATAAAGATTTATTCTTATAGTCTAGAGCAGCCCCCCCCCACAATCTGCATAATTGAGGTATATAAAGTTGTATAGCAATTGCCATACTGACAATTGAATTCTGGGATAAAAATCTCAGTTAATGAAGTCCAATCCAGAAAATATGCAATGATTGTAATAGATTTTCTTTTTCACTTCTCCAGCATGGAAGAATGGAGAATCCATGAATGGGTTAAGTGTGTCCTCTAGTCCAATTAGACCAAATCAGTCAAGTTGCCACGCCCGTGCTGGACTAGGTCATGCCCCAACGGACGTGGTAACTTGGCTCCCAGAACAATTTCAAGGGCAGGTTGTACACTTTCAATACATTTGTGGATTCTTCATTATGTTACCATCCGATCAGCGCTGGGATTACTGCTGTCCTAGACCGGTAAAATCCCCTCAGACGAGCTTCGGCTGCTTAGACAGCCTCCCAGCAATCACCCAGCTGATCGTCGCGATCACCGCTTTGAGCGCAGCGGCTTTTCTTCACTTCAGCGATCTTCCTCTACAGTGGTGAGACTCAGGTTCTCGATTCTTCTTTTCTTACTGGGATAACAAAAGCTCCCTTTTGGACCTTCAGCCAGCCCTCGCCTCGAGACTCACTCGACGATCGCTGTGGCCGCCATTTTGGAGCGCCACAAGACCAATGGCTGCATCTAATTTGAATTACTTACAATTTTTGAATCTAGCAGTTGTTTCTCCCAGCAAATTCTGCTTTCCCTATACTTTTCCTTTTACGAAGACCTAAAGAGGGACAAGTAGCTGTTTCAGCCCGCATTTGCCAGGGCCAGTAATTAATATTCATTCAATTCCCTCATATAACTTGCTGCGGATGCCATTTTGAAACGAGGCAGGCCTTAATAGGACAGGATTCCGGTGGAACTAATAGGCCGGGTGAAAGGGCCTGCTCTTACTAATCATTTTGACTCAGCTTTAAAGTCAGTTTGAATTGACAAGCACTACTTACCTCCCTCAATTGATAAGCTGTGCCCATTTGAGCGTCTCCATTGTAGCCTGTTTGCCGTAGTCTGCATCTAGTGGAACGGCAGATACCGCCTGAGCTGCCACTAAGTGAGGCACGCAGGATCCCATCACTAAAAGATCCCTTAGTGAGGTGCGACATTCATTGCTAAGTGTGACTCCATACTTGCCAGTGGGCCGGACTCCACAGATCCTTGTGTAGGCCAATCCCACCTCAGTGGCCGTAGCTGCATCTCTTGCAGACCAGGACGCTTCAGCATTCCGCTGGAAACTTCTGAATTACAATGGCGGACAACATCGAGCCACAGGCTTCCACCTCTGGTGGAAACATAAAACAGAAGTCATCCAACCAGACTGCAGCTGCAAAAATCAAGGCCAAAACCAAGGCCAATCTAGACAAGAAAGCCTCTAAGGCACCCTAACCCTAACCCTTTCCGTAGATCAAAGTGACTCGGGGTGGACCCCTCCCATAGGTGTCAGACTAACTTACTTTACACACCAATGGGAGACCACAACCACGGACGCTTGGAGTTCAGCACCATCACAGATGGCCTGTCTCTGGAGTTCATGACAAGACCTCCATCACGTTACATTGCCTGTACCCCGTTAAGGAATCCTCAAAAAAAGAGACTCATGCAGGATGCCATTCAACACCTGTTAAACATAAGGGCCATAGAGAGAGTCCCAGCAGACCAACTAGGACAGGGCTTCTACTCCATCCTTTTCGTTGTCCTGAAGGCCTCGGGGGCTGGAGGACGATACTCGACCTCAAAGGTCTAAATTCCCACCTATCGTATTGCAAATTCAAAATGCAAACACTCCAGTCCATTCTGGCCAGTGTCCGATGGGGAGACTTCATGTCATCAATAGATCTTACAGAGGCATACCTACACATCCCCATCCGCCCGGATTATAGACGATTTCTCAGATTCAGTCATTCGAACAATCACTATCAATACAAGGCGCTGCCGTTCAGCCTCTCATCGACGACCAGGGTTTTCACAAGGTCCTGGTGGTACTCACTGCTCATCTCAGGTCGGTACCAATCCGCGTTCAATGTTACTTGGATAACATCCTAATCCAGTTGTCCTCTGCTCTGAACGCACAGGCGTATTCGGCCTTAACAATAGAGACGCTTCAGAACAACGGGTTCTTGGTCAACTTTCAAAAGAGCCACCTGATTCCTTCCAACCACCTTTTACACTTGAGTGCAATAATAGACACAAACCTTTGTCAGGTCTTCTTGTCCCGGGAACGTCGGGTCAGCATTCGAACTATGGTCAAGGTCCGTAAGGAATGGGTAGTGGCTCTAGCTCTGCTCTCCCAACTATTGGGAATGATATCTTGCATTGCCAGACTACACACCAGGCACATTCAATGGTTCTTGCTCCCGTTCCAAAGACGGGGCACAAGCTCTTCCACCCAAAGGGTACGATTTCCATCCCAAACCCTCAGATCTCTTCAGTGGTGGACCTCCCCGGTGTTAGCCAAGGGGTCCCTTTTCAAGGAACCTATCCGATTGACCCTGACAATGGACACCAGTCTGTTCGGCTGGGGAGCGCACCTCCAATCTCAGTTGGCTCAGAGCCAGTGGTCCTGGCTGGACCTGAAGCACAACATCAACTGGTTGGAGCTCAGAGCTATACATCTGGCCCTTCGCCACTTCTGCAACGAGGTTGCGAGGCACCATGTGCTGGTCCTCATGAACAATGTGGCGGCAACGGCCCATGTGAACCAACAAGGCGGCACTCAGTCTCACTCCCTCATGACCGAGGCTCGGTTGTTGGGATCCTGGGCGGAACATAATCTCCTCTCCCTGAAAGCCGATCACATCTCGGGAGAGGCGAATCGACAGGCGGACTACTTGAGCCGCTCAACAGTAGACCATTCAGAATGGCATCTGCATCCGGATCTCTTCTGGGAGATCTCACAGAAGTTTGGTCAACCAGTTCTGGACCAGTTCACCTCTCCGGCGAACTCTCAACTTCCATGGTTTTTCTCTCGGTTCCCCTCTCTGGGGGCAGCCCATGGCCAGGGGGACTACTATAGGCCTTTCCCCCTCTCCCTCTGATTCCAGCAGTCATCAAGAAAGTGCTACAAGAGCAAGCGGAGGTAATATTCGTGGCCCCACACTGGCCAAGGCGACTATGGTTCGTGGATCTCGTGAGCCTCATCGTAGCTCCTCCGTGGAGGATTCCTCCAGATCAGATAGTACTGTTACAGGGAGTCATACAACATCCAGATCCACAGTGGCTCCAGTTAGCCGCCTGGCATTTAATGCTGATTCTTAACACAGGGCTCCTACTCATCAAGGGTGATTTCAATAATTCAGGCCTCCTGAAGGCCGGCGATGAATCGTATTTACGACGCCATGTGGAGAAATTTTTGCCACTGGTGTGAGCGGAAGCACTTGGCCATCTCTGAGTTGACTATTCCACGGCTCTTGGACTATCTGTTGGAGGGCGTGGATAAGAGCCTAGTACCCAACACTATCCGCAGACAGGTGGCAGCCCTCTCCAGGGTGTTCACCTGTGGCAATTCAGCGCCACTGGCTCAGCACCCAAGGGTCGCTCCTTTATCAAGGGGGTCACAGGGCACAAGAAATCGTATTACCGGACTTTTGTCCTAACCCATCTCATGACTTGGAACGACAATGGCACACTCTGGATGTCCGCAGGCCGTTGCGTAATTACATCAAGCAAACAGCTGCTTTTCGCAGGTCAGAGGCCCTTTTTGTCTCTTTCCAACCTGCTTCTAAAGATCAGAAGGTCTCTTCTTCTACCATTGGCAGGTGGATTAAGGCCTGTATCGCAGAGGTGTATCAGATGTGCTCTCTGCCAGTTCCAAGTCATCTGAAAGCGCATTCCACCCATAGTGCCACTACATCGGCTGCATGGGCTACGCAAGCCTCCATAGTTGACATTTGGAGGGCGGCGACATGGTCCTCGCCTTCCCCTTTTATACGTCATTACAAGCTCGATAAGTTTGCTTCTGCGGAGGCTTCCTTCAGCCGCCGGGTGTTACAGCAGGTAGTGCCAGTGACATCGACACAAGCCCAGTCTGCTTCCCACCCATAGGGACAGATGGGCTTTGGTACATCCCATTCGTGGATTCTCCATTCTTCCATGCTAGAGAAGGGGCGTTATCTTACCTGAATGCCTTTTCTCAGCATGAGGGAGAATCCACCCCCATCCCTTAATCCGCAATCAGGTCCAGTGTCAGGAATCTGGGAGCCAGCACGTCGTACAGTAGTTAGCTTCGCCCTATTCGAAACTGGGGCGTGACCTAGTCCAGCATGGACGTGGCAACTTGACTGATTTGGTCTAATTGGGCTAGAGGACACACTTAACCCATTCATGGATTCTCCATTCATCATGCTGAGAAAAGGCATTCAGGTAAGACAACGCCCCTTCTGTTGAAAATATCACATGTTTCCGCAATTAAGCTTATATGTTGGGTTTGTATAATTACTTTCATCATGGCCACTAGAAGCTACTGTAGCAAAGTCGGCTACCTTTCAACATTTTCTCCACTCCCTTCCTTCAAGGCAGAAATTGAGCCAAGTACCAGCTTGCTGCAAGTGTTGGGAATGTCAGTGCTGTATTTAGGATTTAAAATTGTTAAAAACAAATCTACAAGCTATATGTGACTTCTCATTTTTGGAACACTAAACATACATACAGGAATGACAAATTATTAGAACTTGGCACTACTTCTGTATAGAAATGTCATGTATTCCTGGATGCTTGAAGGAAACACTAATTGCCTCAGACTTTTACAATCCTACCGGAGAAAGGAGGGGGGGGGAGTCATCAAGAGAACAATAAAAAAGCAACACTTTTCAAGTCTCTGGGTTTATCAAATACCTTCTGTATGTTAATAATTGTGGCACATTTATAGAGGCTGTCCTAAATCAAGATATCACTATGACTTTCTATCAGTGATGTAGAAGAATAAGCTATTTACAAAGTTCTCATTCTCATGCAGAGATTTTGTATGTTCTCCAAGAAAACTAATATCTGGCTCTGGCACTTTATGTCTTGCATCCTCAGGATTTTTTTTTAACCAGATGTTTGGCAGACAGAAATTTAAAAAGTAATCTTCTATATGATAATATAATCCAGGATACTTATCTAAACATCCCATCATATAATCTATTGGCTATTTCTTGGTATTACCTGTACAGCAACTTAATTTCCTTCACATTCCTTTTTGTGAAATGCACCTTTTCTTGTCATGATCTAAATGAATTACCTTTGTGCCAGTTTGATATTTGATCATTGCCTTTGAAACTCCAAACTCCAAGATATGTTAACCAAAATAACATATTGAATTAAACCATTTGCCTGTTTGCCTAACATTCTAAACCACACTTTATTTATATCTCATACTGAGCCACACATATCCAAAGCCACTTTTTAGCCTATCACATCGAGTAAATCAAATATTTCCTCTAGATCACACTAATTGTCCTAGATGAACAATTGATATATTCCAGATATGCAAGTCCAGATATTGCCTTGCAGTCCACTTCATGAACTACTTTTACAACACTAATATTATGTTAACATATATATTTATATGAAGTTCCTTTAAAAACACTTATACTGGTCTATATACTACCTATTTAGATATTCCTAATCCTGCTACTAAATATCTTTTTACTGAAGATCTTGCTTGCATCTACAGGTAACGCATTGATTCCCCCCCCCCAACTGCACATTAACTTCTGAGAACCCATGGTTTCAATAGTGCTATTACAAACTTTTCTCTGTTCTCAGTTTTGTTAACAATTTAACACTCTTGATTTCATCAAGTCTTATGGACTACTGAATCAGGAAAGCTAAATAAGATGACCGAAAGAAAATGAGCCATAATATAGTAATAGTAGTAATAGTAGTAAAGTTGGAAGGGACCTTGGAGGTCATCTAGTCCAACCCCCTGCTCGGGCAGGAAACCCTACACCATTTCGGACAAATGGCTGTCCAGTCTCTTCTTAAAAACTTCCAGTGTTGGAGCATTTACTGCTTCTGGAGGCAAGCTGTTCCACTGATTAATTGTTCTCACTGTCAGGAAGTTTCTCCTTAGTTCTAGGTTGCTTCTCTCCTTGATGATTTTCCACCCGTTGCTTCTTGTCCTGCCTTCAGGTGCTTTGGAAAATAGCTTAATTCCCTCTTCTTTATGGCAGCCCCTGAGATATTGGAATACTGCTATCATGTCCCCCCTTGTACTTCTCTTCATTAAACTAGACATACCCAATTCTCGCAACCGTTCCTTATATGTTTTAGCCTCCAGTCCCCTAATCATCTTTGTTGCTCTTCTCTGTACTCTTTCTAGAGTCTCAACATCTTTTTTACATACAATCATACAATATATACAATCATAAAGTGGATATACAAGAATTACAGGTACATTGGTCTAGTATTGTGTCAGCCAAATGAATATATACACTGCACTGTACACACCCGAACCGTTGGGCGGGATATCTTAAGGAAATGTTAAACTTGCATGATATAGATTGAAATTTATTGAAACATCCAGAACATAATTATTTCTGCACATTAATCTCCCAAATCTATCAAACATATAATAGCAACATATTTGAAAATAAATACAGCAATGACTGTAGATCTCTGTATGGAAAGTTCAATGAGCATCTTTTCCCTGAAAATATCTAAAATTTCTTTTGATTATTAATCTTTTGATTAAGACAGCCAGTACTGTTAATTAAGTTGTTCTGGACAACTACCACTACCCTATACTTCTTTTTTTTTCAAGAGCACCTAATTGTACCAATTCATTCCCACATTCTTCTCTTGTAAACCTGTCCGTGCAGCTTCTGCTTTCTGGAAAAAAACTCCAAATTGTACTTGAAAAGTGAATTCTACATCTGCTTTATAAAATCGTTTGTCCTGCAGTAAATGGAGCTTATCCTTCAGCAGGCACCGTTCCAACATTCCGTTAGGCAGATGAGTAACTGCATTCCACTGCATATTTGTCTATATGTGTGTGTGTGTGTGTGTGTGTGTGTGTGTGTGTGTGTGTGTGTGTGTATATATATTTATATTTATGAGGCTTATATACCGCTTATATATTTATTTATTTATGAGACTTATATACCGCTTATATTTCAATCTGTAAGGGAAGGATATTGAAAGAATTAACATCCCCCAAGTAATTACAGCAGTTCAGTTTACAATTACAGTGAGTGCATAAGACAATTTATATACAAGTTATTTGACCTGAATATGTAGATACTGCTGTAGTATTGCATATCGCTTTAAATTAGATTTTTATTTTTTAAGAAATAAATTCCCAACTGAAATGGAATATTACCATCTCCATCCCTCAGCTGAAATAGAAGGCTAAGGATTCTGGATATCTGGAACTCAACCAGATCAATTATTTGTAGATGAAGGTAAGGCAATGTTTTAGAGAACTGAGCTCCGGAACTGAATTGTGATACTTCAGTATGCATCTGATCCAAAATGGCTGTACACTACTGTATTTATCTTGCATCCAAATTCAATAAAATATAAATAGTAAAGAGCACCTGCTCTAAGTTGTATTTTCTAGCACTTAAGATTTATCTCTAATACATATTGTCACAACAAATAATGCCTAAAGATGATTCAAAAGATGAAATTTGGTTTGTATTTCTATGGAAATCACTGAATAGCAGTTATAAGAACGTTCAATCATTTTACTTTGGGAAAAGATCCCTGAGCAATGAAATTATACAAGCTTTTTACAATAAGAGGTTTCAGATTGCTGCACAAGATGTTATAATTTTAAAGGAGATCCCATCTAAAATTTTAAGAAGAAGAAAGGAGTTTCCTTTTTTAGCAGATGAACTTAAAGAGGCAGATGCCGTTTAGATGGGATATTCCGATTGGAATAGTGGTGAGCTATGTGGGGATACGTCATAGAGAGTCTAATACTGTTTTTAAAGCAAAGGAATTTTATACTTCGGTCCTGAGAGCACGCTCATCACCACCTATAATGTTTAAAGTTTCGGAAGAGAAGAAGGTAGAACAGCAGTCTGAAGAAGCTGTATTGATGAAAGTTAGAAAATTACAGACTGAGGGGTCTCAACAAGTCGAGATGAAGGAGCAGAGAATGACTCGAGCAGTATACAAACGCAAGGAAAAGGAACAACAGAAAAAGGAGGTTAAAGAAGTATTACAAGAATTTGTTTCTGAGTCTGTGGGAGAAGCAAGACCTAAGAGTTCTTTGGTGCAATCTTCAATGGCAGATCTTCAAGCAGCTTTCTCGAGGTTATTGGATAAGAGAGATGGGTAAAGAATGTAAAGATTGTTCCAAGGTTATTGACAGATTATAGCTCATTGCGGATGGAACTGGTTATTGAAAAAGAGGAGAGAAGATTATGGAGACTGAATGAAAACTTTAGATAAGAAGTGTATACTTAGAAACTTAAGGAGAATTTAAAGGAATATTTTGTTTTAAATATGTATAAGGGGATTTTAATGGTATAAGTAACGCTTATATGTGTGTTGATTGTGATGACAAAGAAAGATGGATAAACTTTATATAATATAAGTATGATATTAGAAAATATTGTTTAGCTTTTTGAATAATTTATATTTAAATTTATACTTAAAGTTTATAATATTTTAATGGCGGACTAGATTCTAATTAATTTACTTTATATGAAATATGATATTTTGTAATGTTATTAAATTAGAGAGATGATTGGTTTATTAATTGTGAAAGAAACAGAAGTTGTGAATTATAGATAAAATAAATTATAATGGTAAATTGGTAGGATTGTAATGACAAAGAAATTATTTTAATGTTAATTTCTTTCTTCTTTTTCTCTTTCTGTTTTTCATATATATTGGAGTTAAAGTACTTAATAATTCCTTTATTGAATGTAATTATATTTGTTTGAGGTTTATTTGAGTTTAAAAGTTTTTCCTTTTAAGTTCTAGTTAATCCTGTATTCAGCTCTGGGAAGAAGGGGGGAGGGTTTTGGGGAGGGTTGGGAGGGATTAGGGAAGGGGTTTTTTATTGTAAAATTGTAAAAATTTATTAAAAAAAAAAAAAAAGAACGTTCAATCATTCAACACCAAGCCAAAAGAAAAAAGAAAGAAAAAACAGGCAAAAAGGCTGCTGTTCGTATTATATAGATGTCATTTCATATACTCTGTAGTTAATGTTGTACTTGATAGTTTAGATTGGGAATAATCTTTAGAAATTTAGAAACAAATCCTAAGAGAGACAAGGGACAGTAAAGAAAAATGCATCACAAAAAAACTTCACCTCTGAAGAAGTTGTATGCAATATCACAATATTGATATGAAAGGACAGTTTATACTATGATATCAAAATCAATATTTTGTCATTATCATGGCTGGCTGTAGATGCCTCCAGGTCTTTTTTCACTCTTAGTTTTTGATGATCACAAATTCACTGTGTATCATAAAGTACAGTGTAACTTTTCAAGCCCTAGCCAATCAACTAGGCCCTGTCCACAGGATACAGCAGTCCAGTCTCTGCCCCTGGTTTTTTATTCCTCTAGAATCTAGTCTCTACACAATCTAAATACTAAAAAAATAGCAGCCAGAGAACAAGCCTCATTAAGTTTGTATGCTATATTAAAATAATTGTTCTACAATGGATGCACATATAACATACAGCCTTTTCCAAACCAATATCCACCCAATATTTCAGGATACAATCCCATGATCTTAAACACTGCGGATGGGGGCTTATAGGAGCTAGAGTACACAAACGAGAGTGTATCAAGTTGGAAACTGTAGAATTAAATTATTATCAGTGCTATATTTTGATAGAATAATTATTCAAATTAGTCAAGATATTTTCAGAGGAAGCCTAGATTATTTCATGTCTTACTTACACCAGCATCTCCTCTTACAATGTCAATTAAATTATACCTTCTCAACAAAACCTTCTCATAGTTTCTGTTTAGCATAATTACTTGTTTAGAAATGATGGGAATTTTCATTTAGAACTTTAATTAAAGGCTATATCATATTTGAAGGAACTAGCATCATCTCACCGTATGGAGAATACTCACATGAATTTGTAAACAATGCATTTTTCTAAATAGGACTAGTAATCTCAAAATCTGTAGCTGTATTAGTATCACGAAATGGTAGGTGATCAGCCTTACATGATGCCATACTATCAACAGCCAGAAATATTAGAAAACAGCTGAGTTAAATATTCACATCCTGGTATCTCCACCCATTAGTAAGCATAGCAGAAATTACAGCTGCTATCTGAAGTGGAAAGACAAGAAATCAAACACAACAAATGGACTTGTGATAATTTGTACTATAAATCCAGAAAACAAGTTTTCTGCTAATTCTTTAATAAATATTGGGGAGGGGGGTTGTTTGCTTTTATCAAAGCATGCTTACGGATTTGTGCAATTCCTTATTCTTGCTATCATATGCTGCCAAAGTCACTGAGTCAGTTGTTGTACAAATTTAAAAAAAATAAATTTTTTATTTCCTCTTCCTACCTTGAACCCAACAGCTTTTCTCTTATGTCAGTGATGGCCCATGTAGTTTGGTAACCATATCATCAATAAAGATAATGCAAAAAACTATGCCCAAAAACATAGGATAATGGATAAAGCATCCTAGTTAATTTGAAGCAAAGGTTAAAATTACAAAATATTTCAAGGCTGTGCTCTTGTTTTAATAGAAAAGATGCTATATATGCATCTATAGTTTGCATGCATTCATTGTGAGAATAAATACATTTAGATGTCATGGTTTACTAAATTAACTAATTTGGGCTTTCTGTGTTCTATGAACCTAATCATTGTAGTTCACAAAATAATGCATTATATCACCCCAAAACACATTATGACTTAGTACAATGTCAACTCAAACTACAGGTAGTCCTTGACTTACAACCATAATTGAATTTGGCATAATCATAAGTTGTGATGGTTGTAAAACAGGTCATCACATGACTGACCTGATATTATAGTCCTTTTTTGTGGTGATCATTAAGTGAACGTAGTGGTCAATTAGCAAACCATTGTTCACTATAGGCCTGTTTTTGCTGGAAACAAATGTCAGTTTCAGGCAAAACCATTGTAAATTGCTATCAAGACTGTGTAGCACCACAAAAAGCTTTAAATGAAAGCTGGTTGCTGAGTGCCCAAAATGCAGTTACATGACCACTGGAGTGGGGCAGGGAGGAGCAACATCAGAACTTTGAAACAAACTTTCGGGGGAGAAGGTTCCATGGAAACTTCACACAATTATCCAGTCATCTGTCAAGAAGACAAGGTAAATAATATGGCATGGTACAAAGCAACTTTCTGTATTCCTAGAGAGATATAAACTAGATTATATGACAGTAGGCAAATGGTGCTAGATGAAATAACTGATGGAAAGACATTGAGAAATAAAATCCAAAGCAAGGTGCTATTAATATCGCCACTGTCAAATGTATATTTCATTAAATAAATGGCTTTTGAATAAACACACATTTGTCATCTGCCATCTTTACCTTTGATTATCAACCTTGCTTACATCAGAGCCAAGAAAGAATATAGGTACTCATTTAATCAATTTGCCTTTCCTACTTCTGTGTCACTGAGTCTCTGTAATGTGAATTTCCTTCTTCCTACTGATTATACACTATGGTTCGCAACAGAATAGGCATGTAGGTCAGGAAACAAAGCATTCCACCAAGTAATGGCTTCACATGTTTACAGTGCCATTAGTCATGAAAATATACCCATCACAAGAACAGCATTGTTTATTATTGGTTCCAAAGTCCTTAGATACCCCTGCTTCAATATTTTTAGCTAGGATTACCACCCAATATTTTAGAATTAACTCACTAGACCCCTCCTATGCCAAATATAGCATTATGATATGATGGAGACCATCCTGCTTCTTATTTTAGAAGCCTCAACCAGAATCATGTACTCCACTTCAATATGAGCAAACAATAAGTTTGGCCTTCTTTGCAAGACACACTTCTCAATGGCTGTGATTTTTCAGTTACTTATTAGTACAGATGATCAGTTATGGAATTCTTAAGTGTAGGCTTTATTTATACTGAGAGATAATTATCCATAACAGATACAAAGTAGGAATTGATAATTTGATGACCAACTAATAATTTCAATTACAGGTAGTTCTCTACTTACAACAGTTTGATTAGTGACAACAACACTAACTAGTAACTAGTGAAGTTACAACAGCATTGAAAAAAGTGTCTTATTACAGTTTTTCACACTTACAACCATTGCAGTATCTCCATGGTCATGTGATCAAAATTCAGACGCTTGGCAACTGATTCATATTTATGATAGTTGCAATGTCCCGGGGTCATGTGATCACTTTTTGCAATTTTCTGACAAGCAAAGTCAATGGGGAAGGCAGATTCACTTAACAACTGTGGCAAGAAAGGTCATAAAATGAGACAAAACTCACTTAACTCTGGCTTAGCAACAGAAATTTTGGGGTCAGTTATGGTAATAAGTCGAGGACTAACTGTATAGTCTTTCTAGTTCCTGCCTTTGGCCATTCCGACTGTGACTAAGGTAAGTTGAAGGGTGCCAGGTTGCCAGAAGTAAGGAATGCATGAAACAGATCATTAAGCTGAAGGATTTTGGAAGCAGGTTAACTAAGAGCTTTAGCTGCCAACTGAAATCAGATGAAGGATACAGAAAGTCCACAGAGGGTGTAATGAATGCATCATTTGGTGCAGTAACAAATCACACCTTTCCAGCTCCTAAATTGTAAGCTCCATTCAGGCTGGAACTCACTAGTTTTAGACAAATAATATTGTCTATATTAGGGTAAAATACTAACCTTATGAGTTATAGAAAATTATTATATCTAAAGTGCTTTGAAGACTAGTCCTATAATAAAACTCGATTAAAAATAAGTACTGTAAGTCTTGATCTTTGACAATGCCAATTTAACGTTGATTTTTTTTCTATAATTATTTAAATAATGTCATTTCAGTCTAAAGAACTGGCACAAAATTTCAAAGAGCTTGTACTGATTATTTGCAAAACTAGTTATTTTTCAATTCTTTCAGTTATATTTCTAACTAAATGTTGATCTTAATAGCCAAACTTAAACAGATGAAGCATAACAAGCATTTATATATTATTATATTAGCTTGTATACAATATCAAATTCATTACACCATCACTCCTTTAATCTTGAATTTTGAGTTTATCATTGTTTTATGTAAAATTCCCATCAAAAGATATGAATCGGAGCCAACTTCCCTGTTATTACTACTGACCATGTTTTTATCTTGGCTTGTTTATTGTTGCAAGTCACTCAGAGTTGCATTGTTAGGATTAGAGGAGCCATGTAATTTTTTTTTAATGGTCCTTGCTAAAATTACAAAAGTTCACTAAATAAGAGAGATCTTCAACTAAAGTTTCTGCAACAATTACACAATACTTTTCAATTAATTTTCAAAAGAGATAGGAATCTACCATGAAAAGCAGAATGAAAATAACACAATGAATTTATTTTAGACAAAAGACCAACTTCAATTGACTCTGGCTGGTTAGCTTATTTCCATTCCTTAAGAATTATGCCTTTGCTTCCAGTCCATATACCAATTGAAGATTTCTGCTCAATTCAAATTGTTTACATTGACAGCAATTGTAATACAAATAAATGAAAGCACAACCACCATATTTGACAGCCAACATGATAGCCACCCTCTGTTCCCAAAATAAGTCAAACAAGTCCCAGTTACATTGGGGAATCACAGGGATAATGGATTTCTCTTTAAGAGATAAGAAATCTGTGAGCTTCTGGCTGCTACTGAACACAACTCCCTGTACACTGAAACCAGTTGAGGCTGCTGGGAATCAAAGCTTAGCAACAATCCAGAGCACTGGTCTCCAACTGAGTAAGACAATTTATTGGGATGGAGGAAGAAAAAATTAGAACATTGCCATTTATTACATCATTTTTTTAAAAAATGGAATGTTGATTATCTACATATTAATGCATGTATATAACTTATAAATATACAGAACATAGGGACTGCAAGATCAAGAAAGTGTACACCACTGAGCTAAAAGTCCAAAAGCTGTCCTTCACTACATTAAACTGATCTTTTATTATGGCATTTGGGTTTCGCCTTTCATACAGAACCACAGTAATTCTGTACTGCTTCTGTAAATGTAGAGTCCACCACCACCCCCGCACATACTTTCTTGGAAAACCATTACAATGTAACACAACAAATTAGTGCCTCGTACTGGAAGTAATGCTGTATTCTTTTTTTTCCCCACATCCGACTTCCAAACTTTGAGGCTTTTTCGATAACCACAAATTATCGACTAATAAGACAAAAGGTAAATTGTTTATTACGATCACCACACACACCGAACTTCCGGCCACACATTAAGGCGACTCCTAGGAGATATGATTCCTAGGAGACATACATCTCCTAAGAGTAGTAATTTGCGGGTAGTTATAGAATAGTAAAGAAGGTTCGAGGACTCTTGATGGCGGCTGCGGGAACCAACTCTTAAAAACGAGAGTTGAGCCTGATCTGGTTGCAACGTTGCCGTACTTTATCACGGCTGTTCCACTCAGGCTGAATCGTGCCCACCACCAAGCGCAACTCCTGCCAAACTAACAAACACTTGTCCCTCACTCACTTCTCTGGCTGACCGGATCTGCTTGAGCACCGCCTCTTTGCAAGCATAGATAATCCCTCCAAAACTCGGCTGGAAATAAGTCTCCACGCGGGTCAGTCCTCGGAAAGAGCCGGTGACAAAGGCCGGCCAGCCCAGCTCTAGGACAGGCGGTTCTACGTCGGACTGCACAGGATAGTATGTGAGCGAGGAGCAATCCAGTGAGGTGTTCAGGACTTGGTCTGCAGAGGAGACACTTTCGTTGGTCCCGAGAGGCGGCACGGCGGCGCGCAAAACAGCCTCGATCTCGGGATCGGAAAGGAAAGAGCGCATTTTTTCCCGGCGCAAGAAAGCCTGGAAAGCCGGCCGGCCTTTGGCGATAAGCTCCTCCAGCGCCAGGCGCTGCGCCTCGTTATAGGCCGGAGAAGGAATGAGCTCCCAACCGCGTAAACCCCTAAAGGGGGCATCGTCCAGGCACTGGGACTGGTTCGCCATCGGCCTAGCCTCACCCTCCAGCAGACGCAAACCTCGGGGAATACTTGGGCGCGTGGGAGGAGTTGGCACTTTATAGACAATTTGAATCTAAACTGGCGTCCGCGCTTCCGTTATAGGCTGGAATGGCTCGTGCCTCGCCTCTCAAGAGGCAGAAAGACTCGCTGATTGGCTGTATTAGCTGAGCGGCTGTTCCAATCCCGAGAGAATAAAAGGAGTATCTTGGAGATTTAAAAAACAACCATCCTTCCAAAGTTCTTGGGCTTCAGCTCAGGCCCGGGGCTTGGGCGCGGTGGGGCGATTGCTGTGCTCTTCGATCAGGTAGGTAATGAAACAAGCTGCAAGCCGCCTGAACTGTAGCTTGTCAAATAAGCCGGTGGCTCAGGGTGGTGTCAAAGTTGTTGTTGAACGCCTTGTCTCCTCTGGGTCTCCAGAATCAAATCAGAGCAGATCAAATCACCTGCAGATTTTTAGATTGGTCCTGCACTGATCGACTTCCACGGAATAAATGCCAAAGGCATAAAATAAAAATGAAAGTATCCTCGGGGGTTCCGAAATCTCCGCCCCCAGAACAAAATGGCTGTTCTTTTCATAAAAATGTTAAATTATTTTTATTATCAGCATCCATACTAAGAACTGGAATTTAGCCCAGGGGCATTTTTTTAAAAAAGGGGGGTGGGTTGAGGGGCAGTAAAGGAAATCATAGAGCAGCTGAACATTTATTTGGGGGAAATGATTGGAAAAATTAGTGAATTCCATTCATCACAGCTTCCTACAGAGGTTTGTGCAACAAGCACATTAGTAAACCACTAAGTTTATTTACACTTCAAGAAAACCAAAGGTACCAGACCTAACTCATTGGAAATAATTGAAAACCAGGAAAAGACAATAAATGGACTGTGTGAAAGTAGCCACCCAAGGATTACTTTTATTTAAAATTTATTTAAAATTTTATTCATTGAAAATGATCTGGAATGAGGACTGAAAAGAGGGGTAGTCGTGTTTGTGAATGACACCAAACTGGTCAGAACAGTAAACTCAAAAAAGATTGGGGAATGTTTGAAAGTGAGTAAATGTATTTCAAAATGGCAAATGAAATTAATTATAAGCAAGTATAGTGATGCATATTAAACATCTGATTTGGTAGCAAGAGTGGACCAGAAATGAAATACATAGTTCTATAAAAATATCAGAATGCACCACACCTTAAGAAAATATTATAAAGCTTGAAAATGTGCAAAAAGGCAGTCAAAATTATAACTGTACAAGAGCAACTCCCATACAAAGATTACAGTAACAGGAGCTTTTTAGCTTGGAATGAGGGTAAAGGATGAAATGATAGAGGTTATTAAGGGATATTAATTTCCCTCCCTAAATTATGGAATTTGCTGTCAGGAGTTGTGGCTATTGTAGCTAATTTGGATGATTCTAAAAGGAGACCAAATAATTGCCTAGACATCAGCCTATAAAAATTTACAGTCTCTTTACTTTAGAAATTGTTTACTATCTCCTAAGCGGCTTAAAATGAGTTGGTGGGAAGTAATAGTAAAAGGGGACAATCTCCCTCTAGTTCAGAGAATGTGACACACAGTGCTTCGGTAGATAATCTTTGTTCTAACAGGCTCTTCACACGGAATTTGAATAGTTCTCTTTCACAAAAGCGTAAGAGTTGGAAAGCAACATTTAGACCAGTGTTTCTCAACCTGAGCAACTTTAATGCATCTGGACTTCAACTCCCAGAATTCTGTAGCCAGCAAATGCAACACACTGCTCAGTTTAGGAATTTAGTTTGAAACATCTGTGGCTGTCAAGCCTCTGCTTGAACATACCTGGCAAAAGGAAACATACTGCCTGTCTTAATAATTGGTTCCATTGCCAAACTCTTCCTTAGTTTATTCTACCATTTAATGAGTGTTGTGCGATAATATTTCAGTTTGAAGTATTATCATATTCCACTCAGTATTTAGGTCTCAAGCCTGAACATGCTGAGTTCCTTTATTCTTCCTAGTGATTATCTTCTAGATCCTCAATCTCTTTGTTGCTTTTCTCTGAACCTGTTCCAGTTTTTCTAAATAGCATGGTACCCAGAACTGAAAACAAACTCAAGGTAAAATCTCACTAATGAAGAATAAAGTGGAATTACTTTTTCCACTGATTTACAACATACAATTCCAAAACTGCATTTGCTTTTTTTACACTCTCATCACACTGTTGAGCCACATTCAGTTTATATCATCTACTATTGTATGATCTTTTTCATAAGCCTCATTGCTAAGCTAGCTACATCTCATTCTATATCTGTATGTTTCATGTTTGTTTCTTAAGTAATTTTGTACTTGGCTTGCTTAAATTTCATTCCATTATTTTCTCCAAGCTATCAAGATGATTTTGAATTTTATTTCAGTCTCCTAAGGAATTAGCTATCCTTCACATTTTTGTCTTTTTAATTTTGGTAATCATTCCCTCCAATTATTCATTCAATTAACATAAGTAATACAAGCAGTGAAAAGTACAAGGGCAAGAATTTTGTGGTACCTTGCTCAGTACATCACAATTACCTCACTCTTGATGTAGAACCATTGATAAGTACTTTGATTCTTTGAGAAGGTTATATATCTACTTAACTGCTATATCACCCTGCCAACTCTTAATAATCAAAACAGTATATTATAGTATTTGCCATGCTTTCAGGAATTGTGAGAGTTGAAAGTCAAATATTTATAAGTCAATCAATGAGAAATATGGTTTTCTCCAGCATGCAGATGTAGCATCCACCGGTGGGTTATTTCAGCCTTCCTGCTCAGAGATTAAGTTCAAAGTTCAGCCACGCCTCCTTGGGGCGGTCCTTGCCCAGTTTTAACTTAGTCTTTGCTCAGAGCAGTCGCAATTTTAGTAGCTCCTCTAATAGACTAGAGTTAATTGTATTTATTTAATTTGGTTAGTTTCTTTAATTTTATTCAATCGCTTTGCACATAGTTGATATTTTTTTATTTCTAGATTATTACTGTTAGGTTAGTATTGAAGGTTAGCTAGGCAGAGCTTTTAGCCAGCAGAGGCTCGTGGGCCTCTGGGGCCGATCGCTGCGACTCCGTCGGAACCACGAAGAGCGCTGAACAGCTGTTCAGCGCTGCAAAAGGAGCCCGAATTCAGCGCTTGGGAGCGGATTGCTCTCAAGTTGTTCCCAGACAAGCATGGCTCGGCTGGGAGGCCTCGTTCCTCGTGGCCACTAGGCTCCAACAGGTGCTTGCCTGGATCCGGATCGCAGCGAAGGCTGCGCTACAAACGCAAGTCTAAATTTGCCTTATAGATCAAAAAGGGGAAGGAGCTAAGTTTGCAGAGTTCCCCTGGATTGTGGTTTTCCAGTGATTAGGACATTGGGGAAGTTCTTCCTGGAGCATCGCCATTTTGCAAGCCACGAGGCTTGTGGCCGCCATTTTGAATTTCACTTGGGCATGGTCGCCATTGTAGGCCTCATCTCAGGCCTGTATTCTACTACAGCCTACTGTGCTAGGCTCCCAAGGGGGGAAATTTTACGGTATCTTCTTGGATTACCTTATCACTTACATTATTATTATTGTCAAAGGAGAGGTGGAAACAGAATATATATATATTTCACAATCTGTTTTAAGTAAGGGACTATTTGTGTTACCTGTTCCTATAGCTCGCAGGCGCTGTTGTCAGCAGGGCCTAACCAGGCAGTTTTAGTGGACTGTCTGGCTGTTTGCCATTGCTGTTGTTCAGAGCGTGGGAATTTCCCTCTCTGACAACCAGATCTGCGTATTATATTTCCCCCATTCCTGGATATCTCCTACTCGGAATATCTAGAGAGCGATGGCAGACAGTGAAACTCCTCAGACATCGCAGGGTTCTGGAGTTCCCCCCATACAACCAAAGTGCAGATCTTCTGAAATGAACGTGGGGGGAAAGAAGAAGGCTAAAACCAAGCATTTAACCACCAAGGAACCCTCCAAAACTGCTGAGAGGCCTCGAGGAGACATCAGGCACTAGAAAAGGAATTCTTCAGAATGCAAAGGCTCAGGTCCAATGAGGCTGAAGTGGTTCTCCATTTCACTGGACCGGTCCCCATTTGAGCCTCCAGGTGTGCCTTCTTATGATGCCCCCAGGGCTTGGTCTCCTCAAGGGGAAACTGAACAGGTTAGTCCCGATTCCTATCCTTCTCATCCTTCTCACCTTCCTCCTCCTCCTCCACCTCCTTCTGTTCCTTCTGTTTCCATCACACAACAAGTTCCAGAGACTTCACATTCTCACACAGTGGTTGGTCCTCGTTCCACAGATCAGGTCATGTGGGCTGAACAGTTTCAGAGTTACATGCATCAGGCATTCAACCAATTTATGGCTTCTTCTATGAGTCAAGCTTTTCCCCAGGCATCAGCGCCTCCGCCTGTACCTGTTTCACAGATGGGGCGTGTTCAGATACCTGGTTCTGGCGCACCTGAAGTGTCATCTCAATTAGGAGAAGGTGAATCGGTGGACCTGGAATCGGTGGATATTTCATGTCAGAGAATGAAGAGGCAGCTCCGGACCCGACTCCTACAACGGGTCTCTTTGATCCATCCCTGTTCAGATCTTTACTTTTGAAAGCCTGCACCATGGCCAAATTGGCCACGGAGCAGGAACCCGAACCATCCACCTCCGCTACACAGGAGTCCAATCCCTTATTTGCGGAAAAGGTAGTAGAGGATAAACAAATTCCTTGTCCTGCCATATTTCACACTACTGTGGAAAAGCAGTGGGCCTCATTGGCCACTTTGCCTTCTCCCAACAGCACAGATAAGAAACTCTTTAATGTCTCTTTCTCCTTTGACTCTCTTCTAGAGGTGGACACTCCGCTCACCTGTTTTCCACATCCACAATCCCTGGAGACATGGCAGAGAATCTGAAGGCAGAGGATAAAAGGTTTGAATTTTTCTTTCGCAGAGCTCACCAAGCCTCGGCATGGGCAATTAAGGCAGCAACGTCTTAGTCCTTCACAAGGACATCTATCATGTGGCTTCGTGAGCTACAAGCTCTAATCCCCCCTGACCAGGTGCGTACTCATCAGAGGCTAGGGAAACTGGTTGCGGCGTCGGAATACATGGCTGACTCTTCATTACAGTCTGCCAAGTTTCCCGCTAGGTCCATTGCGGCCACGGTTTCTGCACGCAGACTCCTGTGGCTCAAACACTGAAAGACAGACCTGAAGTCAAAGTGGCGCCTCTCAATGGACACTTATAGTGGGAAGCAGCTATTTGGTCCGGTTCTTGAACCATTCCTGATAGAAGGGAAGGATAAGCGAAAGGTTCTGGCGCACCCTCTAAGAAGGTGGATAGAAGGCCTCAGCAGGAATTTTGCAGACAGGCCTTTCATGCCAGGGGTTCTTGGGAGGGCAGGCAGCCCTTTCGGAATGGGCAAACCTGGGATTGGTCCAAAGGTTCTCGCTCCTTCTCCCCCAGGCAGGACCGGCAACAGGACTGCCAAGGTTCCAGAAATAAGACCCAGTTCCAGTCCAAACATCCCTTTCGAGGTGCTGGGGGGCACCCCTTCAGGAAATCCAAGTGACGCCAGGGCGGACCCTCCCATAGGGGGTCACTCAGCGCTGTTCAGCAACACTTGGGAGGTCACCACAAACGACACCTGGGTGCGGGAGACCATAAGATACGGTCTCGCCTTAGAGTTCCTCTCCATCCCGTCAGACATTCCATTCAGTGCCCCACCTCAAGAAATGCTCAAAAGGCCGAGCTAGTGTCCAAAGCCATTTCCCATCTTGTTGACATAGAGGCCATAGAACCGGTTCCACGGGAGCAGATAGGAAAGGGGTACTACTCCATCCTATTCGTTGTTCCCAAGGCCTTGGGAGGTTGGAGGGCGATTCTGGATCTAAAAGGGCTGAATTACTTCCTTGCCTACAGTAGATTCAAAATGCAGTCCCTCAAATCAATCCTGGCCAGCATCAGGAAAGGGGATTTCCTCTCCTCCATAGACTTGACCGAAGCGTATTTCCACATTCCCATCCTCCCACAACACTGCAAGTTCCTCCACTTTTGTTATGTGCACCGGCATTACCAGTACAGGGCACTACCCTTCAGCCTTTCTTCGGCTCCTCGGGTATTTACCAAAATATTGGCAGTGATAGCAGCCCATCTCAGATTGGTGCCGGTGCATGTACAATGTTACCTGGATGATATAATAATTCTATCCAGATCCTTCCATTCCGCCCAATCAGACCTACAGACCACGATAGAGACACTGCAGGAACACGGATTCTCGATAAATTTCAAAAAGAGTCACATAGTTCCTTCCACTTGAATCCTTCACCTAGGGACTATAATAGATTCCGTCCTGTGCAAGGTTTATCTCTCTCAGGAACGCAAGGACAGCATCAGGTCGCTTGTCCACAGGATCCGGAAAGAGAAGGTAGTCTTCCTTGTCCAGTTGTCTCAGATGCTGGGCAAGATGGTGTCCTTCCTGGGCATTGTTCCATGGGCCAGACTGCACTCCAGGGACCTCCAGTGGTTCCTCCTACCCTTCCAGAGACAGAACATGAGTGTCTCAACAAGGAAGGTGAGAGTGCCACACCACATCCTGTCGTCCCTCCTGTGGTGGACGTCGTCGGCATTGAACAGGGGGTCCCTATTCAAGGAACCTCCCAGACTCAAGCTGACCACGGACGCCAGCCTATTCGGCTGGGGGGCACATCTCCCAACTCACATGACACAAGGTCGATGGTCATAGTCAGATCTCTCACACAATATAAATTGGCTAGAGTTGAGAGCAATACACCTAGCCCTCCGTCACTTTTCCGAACTTGTGGCGGGGAAACATGTCCTGATAATGACGGACAACGTAGCAGCCAAGGCACATGTAAACAGACAGGGAGGGACCCGGTCATGGTCCCTTATGCAGGAGGCACTGGATCTGGGGCTGTGGGCAGAGTCCATCCTGGAGTCCATCTATGTGGAGAACATATCAGAAGAGGCGAATCAGCAAGCCAATTCACTGAGCAGAGCGACAGTCGATCACTCAGAGTGGAGACTGGACCTGGTTCTGTTCCTGGAAATTTCGAGGCAGTTCGGACAACTGCAGGTGGATTTGTTTGCTTTGGAGGCAAATTCCCATCTCCCAAGGTACTTCACCAGGTTCTGGTCGCCGGGGGCGGAGGGAACGGATGCCCTCCACAGCAGGTGGCCAAAGGAACTGCTTTACGCCTTTCCTCCACTTCCACTCATTCAGGCTACCATCCGCAAGCTCCTTCTGGAACAGGCAGAAGTAATCTTGGTGGTTCCACACTGGCCAAGATGGCGATGGTTTGCAGACCTCATGGACTTGTCGCTGTCTCCTCCGTGGAGGATTCCGCCGAGCCGCATAGCACTCAGTCGGGAATCTCCAACATCCAGATCCCCAGTGGCTTCAACTAGCCACTTGGCACGTGAGTGGGAGAGTTTAGTCAGACAGTCATATTCATCTGAGATCATATCCATGATACAAGCCTCAAGGAGACGCTCCACTAATAGGATTTATGACGCCACGTGGAGGAATTTTTGCCAATGGTATATCACCAAGAATCTTAGACCTTTAAGGGTGTCTATTCCCGACATCTTAGAATACCTTTTGGAAGGGTTGAATAAGGGTCTTTCGCATAGTACTATACGCAGGCAAATTGCGGCCCTGTCAACAGTCCTCATGTGCGACAACCTCCATTCTCTGTCTCAACACCCAGCAGTTGCCGCTTTCCTAAAGGGCGCAATTAACACTAGACCTCCCACGGTGCACCGATATCCTTCATGGGATTTACCAAAGGTGTTACAAGCTCTCTCGATGTCACCGTTCGAGCCCTTAGGGTCTTGTTCACTTTATTTCCTCTCTTTGAAGGTTGCCTTTCTGGTAGCCATCACGTCAGCCAGGCGTATCTCAGAACTGGCTGGTCTCTCGATCAGAAGTGATCTGTGTATGTTTCTGGATGACAGAGTGGTCTTTCGATTGGACCCTTTCGTTCCAAAAGTCAATACTTGATTCCATAGGTCTCAAGACTTGGTCCTACCTAATTTTTGCCCAAATCCAACCCATCGTCTGGAAAGACAATGGCATAAATTGGACGTGCAGAGGGCCCTGCGACATTACGTCAAGAGGACTGCTGCCTTTCGCAAATCAGAGGCTCTGTTTGTGTCCTTCCAATCCTCTTCCATGGGAAAGAAGGTTTCTTCCTCTACCATAGGGAGGTGGATTAGGGCATGTATTTCTCACACGTATAGATCTCAATCCCTGCCTATACCGAAACATATCACAGCCCATTCCACACGCAGCGCGGCCACATCAGCCGCCTGGTCTACACAGGCTTCGGTTGAAGAAATTTATAGGGCAGCAACTTGGTCTTCTGCCTCTTCATTTATAAGGCATTACAAGCTCAATAGATTTGCTGCTGCAGAAGCCTCATTTGGCAGAAGGGTATTGCAGCAGGTCGTCTCTTCCCAGGGGACACACGCCTAGACTGTCCCTCCCAGCAGGGACATGGGTGGCTTTGGTATGTCCCACCGGTGGATGCTACATCTGCATGCTGGAGAATGGGTGTTGTCTTACCTGAACGCCTTTTCTCAGCATGTAGATGTAGCATCCACACCCACCCCTTAACAGTCAATCTAGGCAGGTGTGATTGCAGGAGGAACTATTTCGTCTGATTTGCTTCTCCTCGTTAAAACTGGGCAAGGACCGTCCCAAGGAAGCGTGGCTGAACTTTGAACTTAGTCTCTGAGCAGGAAGGCTGAAATAACCCACCGTTGGATTCTACATCTACACGCTGAGAAAAGGCATTCAGGTAAGACAACGCCCATTTTGAAAACAACTATGAGAATTTAAATACATTTTGAATTTATATTTAGGATTATGTTTATACTACAACAACCCCTAAATATTTTTCTCTTCATTTTTTTCAAAGGAATCTTCTATAAGGTTTCTTTACTTTTCAGCTAGAGTTAGGGTTTATTGCCACTGAATCTTTGAGCTGTGTACTAGGAATTGAGTTCAAATATATAGTAGTTTGAAGTGCTTACATTTTTTGTCATAAATAGATAACTTTGTAGTGAAAATCATTCTGAATCTACCAGAGTCAATTTAATGAATTGAAGGATACAGCCTATGGTGATGTGAGATGAGGAAAACAACTTGAGACAATCAAGGAGTGAGATCCAAGGAAAACCAGCCCTAGTAAAAATAGTGAGATGGCATCAGGATTCACGGCTCCTAACCTTTGGCATTTAGGCCTTGAACCGGAGGCTCCTTTACATATCCCAAGGGAAGACCACCATTGCTAGAGAAGGGGTCAGAAGCAAAGAGGTGCATGAATGCTTAGCTTTGTAGGGAACCATGTAACACAGGCAAATCTATTCAAGAGCAACTTGGAACAGAAAATAAGGATTGATCAATGCCAGATGTGCTCAAGTTATGGTTCCTGTATTTAACATCCCATTAAGGCTAGCAATAGTTTTTTTTCTGTAACAAGCATCTTTAGCCATATATTGTATGTTGCTTTTAAATATGTTCCTATTATCTAGCCATGAAGTTTGACTTTAAAAAGTAACATTGTCTCGAGAATTGTTTCCAATCCCAGTCTGCAATTCTCAAAGTGAACATCTCCCTTGTTCCTGCTGCAGCTGTATAAGACAGCTGTGCGATCCTGGGGAAAAGGTTGCTGTATGGAATTGCCAGGAGATGCAACATGAATATTCTTAGAGTCTGAAGCTCTATACAACCCTCATCTGTCTCATACATATTTTATTTTATTGAGTGACAAAAAACTTTTGTATACTGCTTCCCATTAAAACCTGAAGTGAAATATGTTTAAAGTAGGAAATGTCATAAGAAAAATAATTCCCCTCAAAAAATCAGCTTGAGCTTAGTTGTTGCAAAGAGATATTTTCTATTCTTTAAATTGAATCAGATGGCAGAGTGCCAAAGGACACAGCTCAATCAACTTTAATCTGCATTTTTATAACTTAGCCAGATGTTAAGTTTATTTAGTTACCCACATATAGTTCAAGGCAGCCACCTACTTGCAGCAGCAAATCTAAATATATCAGATTATTTTTCACTATCTCTTTTCAGATGAATGGGCACATCGGATAAACAGATGTACTGAATAATTAAATATGCTAGGAGGCCACAGGTTTTATCTTCATACCACATGCATTTGGGTGTGTATTTGTAATTTATGCATACTTGTTTACATCTGCACAGGCACATCTGTGTGAGCAGGAACTCTGCATTTTTTTCCCATATTAATCTGAGTTAGTAATACCAAGAAAAAAAATTCCATCTCTTTATTTGATGAAGTATTTCTTAAAATTCTTAGGAGTCAGATATGTTATAGTTGCATGTACTAACAATGAGATGCATGTGACCATCATGCCTTTCATTCTATAATCATCTTTTCTTACCCTGCAGCCTCCCTGGCTTTCCATTCATTCGTCAACTTTCAAATAAAGATATATTAAAAAAATCCTTGTTGTGAAAGATTGCAGTTCTAAAAATATGGGCAGCTAGAGAGACTTCAGAAAGAGCAAAATATATGTGTCTGTAGGTCTAGGAAGAATAAGTAGTACACCATCTGCAGCACGAGTGTCAAACTCGCCGTGTCACGTCACCTGTTGTGACATATCGTAACTTTTTTCGCATTGCCAGAGCTCGGATGGTCGCGGCCTCCGCATCATGCAACTGGCCCGCGGCCTGGCAGTATGACACCCTGATCTGCAGCATTATAATCCAACAGCATTAGACTCAAAAACCCCAAGAGAAATTGGAAAGAACATTGGTGTACCACAGCTTTTTATTTTCAACCATCAACTAGTGTAAGGATATTTTGTAAAAGAAGATGACAAAAGAAAATAATATGGTTAAAAATTGGCCAGATCAGGCTGGGGACTGTGGTAAAAAATATTCCATAAAGAACTTTCTCATTCATTCCTATAGAAAAGGCAATTGGGCAGCTGCTCAGAAAGTTGTGATCCTCCATTCTAAGCTCTACCTTCCTCTTCCTTCTTAGTATTTCAGTCAGAGCAGAATAAGCATTAAGAATTAAACTGAGAGCCACTTTGGTGTAGTAATTAAAGTGCTGACCTAGAAATCAAGACAGTCTGAGTTTTAGTCTTGCCTTAGGCATGAAAGCAAGCTGAGTGACTTTGGGTCAATCACTCTCTCTGCTCACCTTACCTCACAGGATTGTTATTGTGGGGAAAGTGTTAAGACTGTATGCTAAGAATGAACAATACATTTACTCACTGATCCACTTGACACAGATTTACACTGAGGACATTGGGATATCATTTGGACTGGAGAAGTGTGGCCAGATAGTAGTTAAATACCTTAGTATCCCATAGACACATAGAAACCACAATGAGGAGATAAGATAGCAACATTCAAGTACCAACTAAAGATAAGATATGTCCTGAAGAGCCAGCTCAATGAGAAGAACAAGATATATGCCATTAACATGTATGTCCTGCCAGTCATCAAATACTCTGCTGGAATAGTGAGCTAGCCAAAAAAGGATGTGGAAGTTGCTAATATAAAGGCCCGGAAGCTCATCACGGTGTAGGGAGCTTTCACCCCAGGTCCAATACCCAGAAACTACACCAGCTGGAAATGGGGTGGGCAGGGTCTGGTAAATGTTAAAACCACTGTCCTGAATAAAACTCAGAGTATCTAAGAGTACATAAATAAGATGATACTCAAAAATGAGTTGCTGAGAGAATGCCTGAAGCAGCAGCAGACATGGGAAGGCAAAACCCTGAATGAGAGATACCATTAACAGATAGCCAGTGTCTGGAAAAGGGTGGACTAAACTAAAAGACAGCACTTAGGCACTGATCATAGCAATATAAGAACAAGTACTAAGCACCAAATCCATAGAAACATGGGTCTACCATACTAGAGAGGATCCAAGGTGCAGATTCTGTAGAGAGGTCTCAAAGGCAATCCAGATCATAGTGATAGGGCATAAGATGCAGGGATGAGCGGCATACACTGAACAGCACAGCCAGGTAGCTGGCATTTTGCACAGGAACATCACAGTATGTGTGTCACATTATCCCAAGTCCAGATGGGAGATTCTATAGAAGATAGTGAAGAACAGTGACTACAATCTGTGTGACTTCCAGATCTAGATAGACCAGATAAGCAACCAATCAGACATCGTGATAGTAGACAAGGATCAAAAGACTGCAGTGATGTAGCTGTGCCAAGTGACAGGAACATCAGGTGTATCGGAACCTGAAGAAGTACCAGGGTCTGAAAGAGGAATTAGAGGTTAAGTAGAAAGTAAAGCCAAAGTATACCCAGTGGAGGTAGGAGCACTTGAGGCTATGGCTGTTAACTTGAAGGAGTGGCTCCAACAGATCCCAGGAACAATATTGGAACTCTCTACAGAAGAGTACAGCTAAGATATTGTATAGAACCCCCAAATTGCCCTGCCTCTGGAAGAGTTTACCTGATATTGAGGTAATGGTTGTGAAGGGAATTTTTATTTACACATACACACACACCTTCTCTTTAATCTTACTTTTGATTTCAGTGAAGCAGTGAAGCACCCAGATTGAATCTCAACCCAACCACTGTCCTTAAAAGAGTGCATATACCACTGTAGATGTATTACTTCTGTTATCAGGTTCATTAAAAAATATTATATAAAGAAGCAGAATTATGCATCTGAGTCACTGAGTTGTATGCATACCAGCATGGTGCTTCCAAAAATAGGCTGGATGTGATCAATAGCAACGTGAAGCAAAAAAGAAAAGGCAGACTGATTTACAGGTCTGTTGGATATGATTCCACATCATGTTCAGTGACATATGTAACTTAGATTGGGGAATCACAACAAAACGCACACTCATATTTTGACCAACTGCTTCTATTTAACAGTGTATCTTTTCTTTTCAGTAGTTAAATAAACCAAATAGGCATAATTTTGGCTTACTGTATAGAATGAACTGTTGTGGTTTACAAACTATGGTTTATGAGTACATGTATCATGTAAGCATAATCAATTGTAGTCTATCCAAATATGGATAAACTCTACGTTAGTATGTATGAACTCAGTTATAAGTTATAAGGATTTGGGATTTATCTTTTCTCCATGCAACTTATGGAAATGAACCTTATTTTCAGCAGCAGAATTAGTGAAAAAATCCATAGCAGCAATACTACACAACATACTTGACTTAACCAAGTACACTAAGACTGAAATGCCCAGAATAATGGACTCATCAACTCATCAACCTTTGCCTTACTATCTATTTTTAGTTTGATAGACAAAGATACCTACAAATCAGAGGAACATCCCTGGGATCATCAGTCTCAGACTCATAGCAGAGATTATAATGCAGTATCTAGAAACTATGGAATTCCCATACATACAACCAAAAGCATAGAGCACTATGTAGATGGCAACTTTGTCATAGTATGTTTATCCACCTTTGGATAGTGAGATGGGCAGAATACAAATGTAATACATAAATAAATGTGGCAACTAGAGAAAACACATGAAATGACATCTTCAAATGAATAAAATTCTTGAAGGAAAAAGAAAACAGCACACTATCCTCTCTAATATCCTCATCAGCAGAAGAAATGGCGGCAGATTAGAAACAGAAGATTATTGAAAAACAATGCATAGCAAGCAAATGCTGCAGAACCAAAGTAGCAACTCAATTTTCCACGAGAGGAGCTCTTTTAAGAACATTATTCAGACATGCATGAACAACGCAGCAACCCAGACACAAGAAAAAGGAAACAGTGCCTATGCAACGTCTGCCAACAAAATTGATAGTTAAGCAACTTTATCAAAAAGTTCCTGACCATTCAACACACAATAGTACAACAAATACAAGCTATCAAAAGAATATCACTGCTATGCATCAAAAAATCTCAGAAACAACCAACAAAATATTTTAACCAAACGGCATCACCATAGTACACAAACTAAAGCCCTCCAAAATATCTTAAGTAAACCAAAAGAGCCAGTAGTCCAAGGGGAAAAAAAGTAATCTACACCATACTGTGTAAGGACTGTAACAGCCACAATGTAGGACAGGCAGGCAGGAGACTAGCTGAATACATCCATAAACACTAACTAGCAGTCAAAAGAAACGATAAAAACTTAATCTTACAACACATGGATAGTTTCTACTCGGAAACTGAGTGTTCTACATTGTCCAACTGAGTGTCCTAAATCCAAAAATACTCAGATTTCCTGGAAGCTTGGCATTCAGACAAATCAGTTATCAACTAGAGATGCGTACAGAAGCAACGTTTACACACCATTCAAAAGAGACAATAAAAAAAACTGAAAAGGAAACAAAGACCAGAATACTTCTTTGACTAGCAATCAACACCCAGATAAACAGGGATTAAAACCAGGATTAACACCAGAACAAACAAGAAATAAACAATAGCCAAATAAAGAAATTATCAACTCAGACAACAAGCAATAAATAGTAGCTAATCAAGGAACTACCAAGGACAAAACACTCCCACAAAAACATTCTGACAGGACAGGCTTTTGTATTGCATATAAACAGCAAACCTCACTTCCTTCCATCATTGAAGATGTTGCTTAGTCTAGTAATGAAACATCCGCAAGCAAACAATACAGCTCAGAGAGCACCAAGGATTCCACAGAACTATTAAAAGTGTATCATCCTGTAAATATTATGCTAATTGTTACTAGCAGAAGTATGCCTTTCTCAAAAATAACTACACTGATCTGTTTGTTAGTGGAGGGAATGGACTTCGCTTCAACAGTCTTCTTTCAAAAATTATAAAATTCTCTAGAAGTTGTTGACGGGACCTCGTGGATACAGCTACATCTGACAGAAAAAGCAGAATCACCTTTGCTGTACAGTTTTCATAGGTGGCTTCTGACTGAGCTACAGAGATTCATGTTATGCTTGTTACTGTTCAGATATTTTTCTTTCCTGTAATAGACCATTTAAGAAAATCTGACAGCATCTTTGTAACATATAATGCAGATAGGCACATTCAATTAAACTTTGATATTCTGACCATATTATCCAGCAAGTACTGCAGTAAAAGTTTTTTGATTCAGATGGAAAAGTTTGCCTGCTGAATACAGTAGCTGAAGTTATTTGGCAATTAGTGTTTCCAATGTTTTTTCACAGGGTGTGTCAACCTGGCCCTAGGAATTGACTACATTTGAATTGTGTAAGAATTTAAGATGTTTCCTAAATCTTTTATGTCTTATAGTGGTTAAACAAATGCATCTCCCATGTAATTCACTAGTTACCCTGGGGTCTATCATTGCATAAGAAGAATTTTTGTTCCTTTGCTTTTTCCCACCTAGTACAAGAGTTTATGTATTTATCCCCTCCCCAGAGTCTTATTTCCAGACTAAAACAATCTAAAATGTTGTGGGTTTTTTTCCTATGTAGGAATTAGTCTCATCTCTTATTGAATTATCCCGGGTAGGCTGACTGGCATGATTTCATATCTCTCTATATACATGAATAGGCCTACAGCTGAATCCAGCTGCCTCTTTAAAGAAAAATAAATGCTTACATGCTCCACCAACATCAATAAACAAGTAGAAAGAAAGATCTTCCTTATGAGATAGATGGATAGATTTGTCTGGGCACAGACTGCTAGGTAAGGTAGAACTGGTTCAACAAAACGATTGTATTTGTAGACAAATCCAAAGAGTCACTTATCATGATCATGTGAATTCCAGGCTATACATTCTATAGAACAAAGAGAAAATAGATGTTTCAGTGCAGACTGTAGATGTATATTGATTAAAGATTCTTTTATTCTCCATCTCTCTGTTTCAGTGTAATCAGGAATGCCACAAAAATATGTAGTCTATGAACAAAACTTCAATTATTTCCTGAATCCTGACTATAATCTTTAAATTTGTTTATATCCTACTTTTCCCCCATGGAATTTACAATAGATTACACTGGTTTCTCAGATAGTACTGACTTGAGACTATATCTGGTCAGCTTCAGCTAAGCTGGTAGATCAGGAGCTTTTAAATATATTACTGGCCAGATTCGCAGTAAAAGCTGGAGTTACAGTTCAGCAACACCTGAAGTGTTGCAGATTGCTTCCTTCTACATTAGGTCCTATTGCAAGGCAACAAAATAGATTATTGCTAAAAAAAACACTGCTTATACATAGGACAAAGATATATCAAATTTCTGCAAACATGATCCTTTTTTCCTATATTACTTTTGAATAGGTACAAAGAATCAACACTCATCTCCTTTCCTGTTAATAAAAGAAATTTAAACTTTATGTTAAAAACTATTCATTTAAACAAAGGCAGAAACTTATACTGATATACCCTATACCATCAGATTTCTGAGGCAGTTTAAGACTTCATATATTGTTTCAAATAGTATGAAATGTCCATCTTTTCATGCATCATATAATACTATTAAGACTTTCATAAAAATAAGAAATAATCCTTTTAAAACTTTTAATATATTAGATTTGATGGGCCAAAATGGCATCTATATATACATTATGTTGCTAATACCATATATACAGGTGTTTTCTTTATCTTCACCCCTTTTTTTACAAATATTTTAATGAAATCCTTAGAGTCATCATTGCAAAGGCTAACCAAACTGCTGAAATGGTGTGAATGTAGCTTATCATCACTGTTTATTGGTCAGTCACCAGTTTCCTTCCTTCTTTCCAGACAATGTCGAAAAATGTTCCTAAGTTATCGTGTAACATTTACTTCATGCCAGAATAATCACTACAACAATCTGTCTTAAAAAGATAGCCCATTTTTAACAACCCCCTTAATTAAAAAGCAATAGTTTTCCAATGACATTACTAAACATTTCTCTCATTTTACTGTAAAGATTAGGATTCTGTGAAAATTTGAAATTCAGAAATGACAGAACTTGGAGAGGAAAACAGATGGTCAGATTCTATGCTGCAAGAATGGCTCATGGGATTTTTGTTTTGTTTGTTGTTTCAAAATTACAAAACAAGTTGGAGCTATAGATAATGGAATTCTTTCCCCCAAAAATAGAGATATAGGGAGAGCTATTTATATTACAAAAGAAAATTGTACAAAAGAAAACTTTGGCTAAATTGTAGATGCTTTCCATTGCTGATAGAACGCCGAGGAATGGCTGGATTATTTTTTAATAGGCATTAACTTTCAAAGTAGCAAAATGAACATGACTACATTCTATGAAAACCTCACTGCATTCTCCTAAAAGCAAGTGATATTTGTCTGGAAGATACTTGTTTTAAACCATTTTTTTGTTTGCCTCATAAAATAGAACTTACACTTCTTTCTGCATAAAGATATAGACCACATTTCTGCAACTTCTTGAGGCCTCCCATTGCTACCTTCAGCTCCTTGAATATTTCACCAACTATTCATTCATTCAGTTCCATGAAACTTCACCAAGTTGAGGAAAATCGAAAAACCCTAAAGCTTGCAAATATTAACAAAATAGAGATTCTGATAATGGATGCTATTTCAACCTACCCTCATATAAAATAAACCTTAGTATTTGGCAATTCCTTATAGCTGAGGTTGTCTAAAAGTATTTTGATTACATAAAAATTTCTCAGAATAGTCACAAGAATAAAGTTGCCACAATGCATGGCAAGCCTGGTTTTGAAATGATAACTTGGGATTTATAGCAACGTATGTGATTTGGTTTTCCTTAAGTGTCTCAGAGCTGTTTTATTTCATGCCTCACATAGAAAGAAAATGTATGAATATTATTTTAATTGAATTTACAAATTAGGCAAGTAAAAAGACATTTTTCAAATGGGTAGGAATAAGAAAAACAAATCTGAGGCAGTCATGCTATAAAATGATTCTCTTGAGTCTATACCAAATGTGAGGAATATGTGTTTCCACAAGCTGCACAAGATCTTTGTTATCTGTAGCTGTTAGCTGTAAAAGTTGGGGGTTATAGGAGTTGAAATTCAACAATAGTTGGCTTCATAAATTCCTGCAGTTTTGCAGTTATTGTGGTAATTTGAGTCCTGCATCAGACATCTGAAAAATATATATTGTGTAATACTTTTACTCTCCAGCTGAGGGCATCACAGACTTGTATTCAGAATACACTGATTATTAAAGGGCTGGTATAAATTCAAGACGTTAATAAAGAAATAGCATTTAAAGGAACTACATAGAGACATTTTCTATTGTTGTTTTTCCAATTGGTGGTAGTATAGTAAATATATTACAATTCTGCATATATAGATTTACAACAAAGCTGTTTTTTTAAAAAAAATCAGGCACTACATACATTGGAGAGGACTGTACTGGAAAGCAGATTAAATACAGTACTGTATATTCTTTAACAAAGTTTTGGAGAAAAAATATAGAAATGGTGATAAAACTCAAGAAAGTTACAAGCAGAAAGAAACTAGATCAGGACCTAAGGCATTTACATTAACATTATTTTCTCTTCTACATGCAGTTACTGATGCTACATAGATTTACTGTCAGGGTTCCCTATAAATCATAATTTGATATAGATGCTGAGACGTTTTGTTAAACACCTGTCTCCTTGCTATTAACTACAAAACAATTAATTTCAATTGCTAGAGAAGAAGGAAGATTGTACTGCTGAACTATCCTATTGTATGTTATGATCAATACTTTATCACTTTGACTTATTGAAAACAGAATCAGGATTACCTGCTCAGATGTACAGCTCTTTGCACAGAAAGCTTCAGAGAAAGCAGGTGCCTAACAATTTAGATAAAAGAGAAAAAGTCCAACAAAATAATTCTGTTTCAGTATTATCCTCTTTCTCCAATTTAAAGCATCTTTTGAAAAACTGAAACAAAAATAAATAAAAATAAAGACAATTGTTTTGAAGTTACAAGTACAAAATTGACTGAATATTGAACAGGTGACATTTTCAGCTACTTTATTATTTATCAGCTCTAGCACAACACTAAAGAGATACTTTTCCAACATTATGAATTAAATAAGATGTGAGATTTTCATTGCTGAATCAGTCATTTTAATCACATATAATTTGCCAACACACAGCTGCTCTTACTTTGCTATCTTGCACTGAAGACTGTTTCTCATTATTGTGTGTTAAGCACAAGTTCAGATCTCTAGAACACTTTTAATAAAACAGTCACTTTTTCAGATGAAACATTCGTGTGCAATATATATAATTTTAAAAGCCCTATAATTATTCTAAAAATTATACCCTTGGATATATAGTAGAAAATACTAAGTTGCCTAGTTTGCCTCTTAGATAGTTAGTTTGCTATGTGTTGTACACTGTCTTCCCTGTTAAGGAAAAATTAGCTTTCTTGCTTCCTTGCAGAATGGTTGCCAAAGGAATACAGACTTTGGGTTTTAGCAAGAAAATTCCAATTTTAATTTTCAATTAATGGTAGAGTATATCAGATGTAGCATGAAGAGTTACTACATTTTCCTTTCACTCTAACAAAAAGACTTTATGGGAAATTAAGATTAAATCACTGCTATTTCATAAATCAGGTATGAGTCAAGAAGAGATTGAGTTAAAAAAATAAGACCATCAGTGACCAGTATACTTTTCATCAAACAAAATGAAATGTGCAGTTAAGCCTCTTATGCAGGCATGTCAAACTGCCGGCCTGTGGACTGGATGCGTTATGCCAAAACTGCACCCACCTCATTGCTGGCAATGGGGAGAAAGTCGCGATACGTCATGTGATGTCACGTGACATTGTGAGTTTGACATGCCTACTCTTATGGGTGATAAGAACACATATTTATCTCTAGCAATCAGGCTTCTACCAAATGGCTATAGTGCTGGCCACCTGCAAATTTCAATATTATTGCTAGATATTGTTAAGTGGCTTTTATTCAATGTGAAAACCTCCTTCCTTATGTGTCATATTTCAACAAAAGTTATGGCATGTGCTTCTGTGGAGTGAAGCGATGTACAACACCCTTACAATGTAACATAGAAAATTTTCAGTTTTCCCCTACAATGTAACATAGGAAATTTGCAGTTTTCCCCAAGCTTTATCCTCCAAGTGCTGGCAGAGAATTTTGAATACTATATTCCTAACACAGTTGGATAGCATCAAAGAAAAGAAGGGTAGATAAATATGTTACAATGAGGAGAACCTGATTCAGGAATGTAGATCTCATATGAATACAACTAAATTCTAACATATAAATTCTGGCCGTCAGTTTCTTGGTCAGACAAAAAGCAGAAAGTAGTAATTACAGAGATTTAGCTAACATTAGCAGTGAAACATAAAATGATGCTCACCCCTATCCTCAAACCCTAGTACAGATTTAATGTTTAAAAGCCATTTCAAAGGGGTTTTTTTAATGCACAGCAGAACAAGCTAATCAAATGATAGTAAAAGTTGCAAGGCATAACACTGAGAAGAAAGAAAGAAAACCTCTTTCAAAATCTTCAAAATAGAAGTTGGGGTAAATCAAAAATGGTAGTTCTCTGATGGAGCATGATGAATTAAAATTTGCTACACTACTGCAATGCATATCAAAATATTTTCAAGTGCAAACTAAAAAGGACTATCAATGGAAAAGAATGGGTAGAAAGCACGAATTCTTTTTAACTGTACTGCTCCTCTGAGGAGCTGAAAATAATCTCTTCCTTAAAAGAGTTGAAAACTTCATACTTCATTATTTTATAAAATGAACACAAATGATGGCAAAACAAAATTGGCAGCAAGATAGTTAACATTCCAACAGTGCAGTCACATTAGAGGCCCTGTTTTTGGGTTGGTTGTTATCATAAAGTGCATATATCTTCAGGTACAAAACCTTACACAGAGTTTGTTTACCTAGTCTGCTTGTAAAAAAGTATTTGTCAGTAATGCTGTACCAATGTCAAAAGAATTTATTTCTCATGTGCCGATTATGGTCCCAGAAACCCATGAATAGATATTTGAAATCAGATTAGAGTTGTAATCAAACAAACACTCTCTCATCTAGCAGATAAAAGTTATGTGTAAAGAGTTTCACTTCCGCTTCTCTTTCTACCTACATATGCTCCATTTTTAATGAAACTGCAAAAACAAAATATGGAATTAGGTATGCATAAACCTTGAAGAGCCTAGTCCCAGATGATTAAACCAGATCCAGTGATGAAGTAAAAAAGAAGATTCAGTAGTGGATGCAACATGCCTACCAACTTGGTAGGAATAAACTGAGATCAGGAGATTCTGCAGCAGCCATGCACCTTCTCCTCCATTTCTTCCATGGGAGCCTTGAATTTTAAGAGAGGTGGATCACCACTTGACATGGTGTAATAAACTGAAGTTCCATTGGAGGTATAAGAAGGTGTCCTGGAACTAATCAAATGTTCTTTAGCTTCTCCCCCATTTTCCACTGAGTCTCCTATACCGCTACTAAAATGTGTACTAATGAAGGGGTGGTTGAGAAGTTTGGCTGCTGCTCGCTGCCGTTTCAGTTCAGAAAGGGTTTGGTGGCTCCTTTCTTTGTACTCGTCCCAGATGTGATGAGAGTCAGAAACCCCAGGGGTATTGTAGGGCAATACGTGGCTTCCATCATTGTCCAGGGCTGAATGCATTATCCAAACATCTCCATTTGGAATAGAATATTGGTAAGGAATGGAGGGTAGACTGAGTCCATTCTGAAGCAAATTTTCTGAATCACATTGTGTTCCTTTTGTTACCAGCTCTGGAAGGATTATAGCTGTATCAGTGGTCATGTTCTGGAACACAAAAATATATATGAGGTGCAACTTTGCTGTTCCCTCTATCAAACAACTAACAATTTGCCCATGTTTACTGATTTTCTTGCATTATAAAATCAAGTCCTTGTGCTCTACTACATAGCTATCCAGCCGAAGGTTCAGGACCACATGAGATATCCCAAAACTTTTTGTGTGGCTCCCAGAGAGCCCTACCCCAAAGCTCTTACCAAATTGAATTTCTTAAAGAAAGGAAAAATAGTACATTATTTGACTGGATGATAATCACATTAAGTCAAAGATAGGCTTTTTTTTTCTTTCCCTATTTATTATTATCCCAACACACAACTTGGAGGCTAAATAAAATTATGTAAGAAGAAAATGTGCAGTCTTGCTGTATGTTAAACCAATACATGGCTTTTTTCTATTGAATGGAAACTATAAAGAATATTTGTTTCCTTTAAAAAATGTAAGGGGCCAGCAATGATATCAACATAAGATGGAAAGGGTAATAAAGAAGATTGCATAATAGACTATACATGCTTTGGTTAACATAAGTTTTAGTTATGCAACTGGTACTTCCATAAGATTCACGTGGTTTCTTGATTGCAAATGCTTTAATAGGAACAGAGGAATTTGTTAATTATTAGATTTTCCTTACTGGATCTGTGTTCTCTTGGTTAGAGGAAGCCTCCCGAATGTCAATATTGTAGTCAGAAGTTCTTTGCTCCTCAGAAGATTCTATCTGTTGCCAGATAATAGCCTCCTTCTCATATTCCTTTCTATAAAGATTTGTTCGATCTGAAAGGCTTGCCCTCCGCACCACTTTTCTAAGACAAAATGTAAAGAGAAGAGAAGACTTACTAAAATGGTGATTTGCAGAAATGGAATGGACATTTTTCTATAGCTGCACTCCCAGCTGCACTTTTCTGAAGAAGGAAAGACCGTCTACCTGAGCAGAAATGAACCAGTTTTCTAACACCAGGTAGTACTGATGAGTCATTCTTTTTATTTATTCAAAAGTAGATTGTCAACCATCACAAAATTGAAATTCATGGATGAATCCTCTTTCATCCATATCACATACTGAATCACTCCCTCACTTTAAATTAAATTCATTTCTGTTACACATTCATGGTTTAGAATTTTTCAGACAGCTATTTAATCATGTAAATATAATGTCAACCTGCAAATTGTTCCTCTATTAATTATAAAACTTACTGTTACTTTTAATCACAAGATACTGGACAAATACTAAGTACATCACATACATATCCAAACAATAATATATTTTTGGATTCTAAATTAATTTTCATCACAATTTGTATGGAATAACATTTATTGAGCATTTAAATACCGCACATTTAAATTCAAGAACACAAAGCTACTTTTTGGTGCCTTCAAGTCAATCTTGATTCCTGGTGACTGCCTGGACAATCCCTGTAGTTTTCATGGCAGTTTTTTGAATGGCAGTGGTTTGCCATTGCCTGTATCATTGATCTGAGAGAGAATGATTGGCCCAAAGTCACCCAACTGGATTTGTATTTAAGGTGAATTTAGAACTCAGGGTCTCCTGATTCCTAGCCTGATGCCTTAACCACTACACTAAACTGGCACTCTTACATACACACCAGTAAATTAATTAGACAAAGTTTATATCTATATCCTAATTACGATGGGGAAATGTCTTGATTTTTTATTTAATGAACTATTCTTTTTATGGATTTCCAAGGTTTAAATCTGATACCCCCAATGTAGATGCAACTTGCACTATCCCTCTCTGTTGCCATATTGGCTTGAGCAGTATTCCTAGTTTAAAATATCATCATAAAATATCCTCTAGCTAATAGAAAGGTAGATACTTTGTTGCTATCCATTTTAAACTGCATGAAACTCTGTTTCCAGATTACTCAAAGTATAAAGCAATTGACTTAAATCAAGGATAGGTAACATAGAACCTATAGCTAATCAAAAGAACAGAAGTTCAGAGAGAGTTTTTGCTTTATTAGACTAAAAATGGTGGCTAGATTCAGGCCAGTGTTTTGTTCATAGGTTTGTCTATCTGCCACCCCCAAAATGACTATAGTAAGATACAGTGATTTAGAATTAGAGGGCATAACATGGATTTCCCATCTTGAGAATCAGTATGATTGGCTATAATGACAATGGCTATTTTGTGAGGTAACTACAGCACATTTCCAAATGTATCCACATTTGAAAAATTTGTTGATCCCTGCCTTAGGAACAAGCCAAATATAATAACCTATTTAAACTTGGCAATCATTTGTCAATATTATTTGTTAAAACACATCTTGAATGCCATCATAGATAACAGCACCTGTTGAACTGCTGTATGGTTTCTTTCCTTTAGCTCTACCACATCAGTGCATAATTTTGTATGTGAGGTCAGGTCACCAATTAATAGAGAAAATATTTATCAGAGTGAAATATTAATTTTAAAATCTATCTGAAATATGGACTCTATTTGCTTCAAATAAAACATGTAGAAAAATAGTAGTGATTTGTGGGGACAGTGAACAGTACAAATATTTTGGTTAGCATTTTCTTCACCTCGGAATGAGATGGTCATGGTGAAAATCAGCCTCAAGAAGTTGAAACTGTAGTTTAGAAAAAAACTTTGTACAGTCCAGACTGACTGACTGACAGACAACAGATTTTTAACAAATTTGTTTTTTTCTAATCACTCACCCTCTGCTTCCAGTGCTTGATGTTCTCCTGTTCAAGGAGGACTTATGCCTCATTTGAGACTTCATGATAACATCATGTTTATGCTTTAGCTCTAAGAGCAGAACCTTAAACTCCTCTTCTTCACACAGGTCTAAAGGAACACAAATAAATTCATTTAACTGAATTGTTCAGTGATGATAAAACAGACATAAATGTGAAACATTGCATCCAATAGACATTCTACATGTAGTACATGGTACAGGATAGGGAAAAATAGGAGTCTTGTATATCTTTAAAAACTATAGAGTTATGGCAGATTTATTATTTGAAGAACATTGTGGATTAAGGCTACCATATCTGAGCTATATAAATCTAGTTAATTGCAGCCAAAAGCTAAAGAGGTTCTGGGATATTTTGTGTAATATACAGATTGCATTTTAATAGACATCACCCTGCCAACAAAAGTGCGTATAATCAAGGCCATGGTTTTTCCCAGTTGCAATGTATGGATGTGAAAGTTGGACCATAAGAAAGGCTGAGCAACAAAGAATTGAGGCCTTTGAACTATGGTGCTGGAGAAGACTCCTGTGAGTCCCTTGGACTGCAAGGCGTTCAAACTGGTCAGTCCTAGAAGAGATCAACCCCGACTGCTCTTTAGAAGAGCAGATCCTGAAGTTGAAACTCAAATACTTTGGCTACCTAATGAGAAGGAAGGACTCACTGGAGAAGGGCCTAATGCTGGGAAATATTGAGAGAAATAGAAGAATGGGACGACAGAGAAAGAGGTGGCTGGATGGAGTCACTGAAACTGTAGGAGTGAGCTTTAATGGACTCCAGAAGATGGTAGAGGACAGGAAGACCTGGAGGAACATTGTCCATGGGGTCGCGATGGTTCGGACGTGATTTTGCAACTAACAACAACAACAACAGGATTTGTAGATTTAGAGTAGTGGGCAATCCAGGGGACATCTATATTCTGAAAGATATATTTGCCCAAGAGGTGCATCTAAAAGGAGCCGAGGTGGCGCAGTAGTTAGAGTGCAGTACTGCAGGCCACTTTAGCTGACTGTGTTCAGCAAGTCAGCGGTTCAAATCTCACCGGCTCAAGGTTGACTCAGCCTTCCATCCTTCCGGGGTAGGTAAAATGAGGACCCAGATTGTTGGGCGCAATGTAAATATATATATACATTGCTTACTGGTGTACACCGCTTAGAGAGTGCTTGCACTTAAAGCGGTATATAAGTCAAATAAATAAATAAATAAATAAATAAAACTATTCCTTAAGAATCCATATTAATCTATGAGCAAGTGAATGTGTGGGCTCTGCTTTCAAGTTAAGAGATATTAAACACATAAATAACTTTTAGGGGTATCTGACAATTTCAGGATTACCGAAGAATTACTTAAAAGTGAATGCAATAGTTTTATTCTAAAGTGATATGAAGACATAATCCAGACTCAGATTTTCTTTCTTCATTCTTGATACAAAACATAATTTTCTCACACGTAAAGGGATTCTAAGAAGCATTTTCCCATACTTTACATAACAGCAATGCCTAAGAAATGAAACCAGCATTTCATGTTTAGCAAATTTGAAAAAGGATTCTGAAGGAATTCTTCTGCAGTATCTCATCCTTACCACCTACATGCTATGCATGGTATTCATGAACATCATTTTACAAACTTATTTAAGGATACAAGGGCTGGGCAAACTAACAGAGCAAATCCTAAAAGAGAATCAAGATATTCGAATGTTGTTATGCTGTCAAAACTTTGGCTAAGAATAGAAATGGCAGCAATTCACCTATTGGCATCTCATCCATAGCTGTTCGGGCACTCAGGTTTGCTCCATGGGACACTAAGAGCTCTGCCATTTGCATCTGGAACAAAGAAAATGATGTTAAAATGTAATACCTTCCCACAACATCACCCAACTTTTACTTAAATCTAGCACTAAGAGAAGATAAGCTAGGCAACCAATATGAAGGTTAACCCTCTAAGGCGATACATTTTTCAATAACTGGTCCATTAATGAAAAACATACATGTCCCCAGAAAGCAGCAGCATGGAGGGGTTCCCAGCCATCACAGTCCTTAAGATCCAGTCTTGCTCCCTGGTCTAGAAGCAGCTCTGCTGCATGTAGATAGCCATTGGCTGCAGATATATGTAACTATAGTCAGGAAGAAAGAAAAATGTTTTAAATGTCTGCAATTTTCTGTAATATATGCACATGTATCTATTGGAAATAAAAACAAAAACATGACTCTTGGGAATATTCGTGTTAGTCAAATAGTAATGATCACCAAGAGAGTATCTATAAAAATAGAATTTTAATCCACCGAGCTTTCGTCAAACACAATTGACATCGTCAGGGTTAAAAGGTAAGTGCCGGGGGAGAGTCTTATATACAGCTGTTTAGTGTCTGCTTCCGGCTCCTGGAGCGTGTCATGGGCCCCAGCTGATCATGCAGTAGAACACGGCCATCGTTTTGATTTTGAGAATGCCCAAATCTTGGCTAACGATATCACAAAAAGAGGCCGCTTATTAAAAGAGGCATGGTTCTCAGAAACTGAATCCATCAATAGGCGTGTGGATTTGTGTGCAGCACACCAGGCTCTGAAAATATGGAATGCTGTTAGCCGCATTAACCGGGAGAGGGGACTTAATTCAAAGACTTACTATCCAGAAGACATCGCCCGACCCCCCTCCTCATGTAATCACATTAATGCAGCCCCCACTGATGGCCCCCCCTTCCTGGAACAACTACAGACCAGTCCTGGCAGACAACTGCGGACGGATTCGCCACGATCCGTAGAGAACGGAACAGCATGGAGATGGAATGGAAATGGATGGGGATTCGAGAAACTGGAAGAAAAACGGAATACAACCAGGTCCGGTAGAGATGAGGAGAACGACGATGAACCCCCCCATGAGGAGGCTACCAGACACAGCATGACAACTCGATCGCAATCCAGCAGGAGAATGCACCCCCCTTCGACACCCCCAGCGCAAAGTTATGGGATGAAACCGCGACTACAATTAAAGGGGAAGAGCACCGTATGGAGTGGGAATGGAGAACCAAGGACGGACGGTAACGTTGCCCATCGGCAACGGATGGAACAACGAGCCACTGACAATAGGACAACGACAAAAAACATCTTGACGGTGCGCAAGACAGAGCGTGTGGGAACGAACAGCGGACCGTACAGGGGAACCCAGGGGAAGAAGGAGGGGAGGAGGAACAATATGGGCGGGGGTTATGAATCTAGGGCACAATTCCGGGAGACGGATAAACAAGACCAAAATAGCCGTGAGGCTTGTAAGGATACTGAAAGTGATAATTGCCCACCCCCACTCGTAGAGGGAAGTCGTGTGTGGGATGGTGGTGGTGGGGAGGCTATGAGCAAGGAAGGCAAAAAGATCTGGACTCCCAACTCTGAAACAACTTATGACAGAATGCAGACTAGTAATGTGGGATGTAGGCTGGAGACCCAACCCGATCAGCTGGGGCCCATGACACGCTCCAGGAGCCGGAAGCAGACACTAAACAGCTGTATATAAGACTCTCCCCCGGCACTTACCTTTTAACCCTGACGATGTCAATTGTGTTTGACGAAAGCTCGGTGGATTAAAATTCTATTTTTATAGATACTCTCTTGGTGATCATTACTATTTGACTAACATGTATCTATGTATATTCTCATTTTTTTCATTTTCTTTCATTCTTTGCATATTCTTTTTAGTGCTGGTTTTTGTCTTGTTTTGATTTTGACTTACAGCTATCCTGGTATTCATTCTACAGGACCAGCATTATGTGACTTAATTATCAGTGGCTTGCTATAGTAATCAGCCTAGTTTCAGACTAGAGGAAACTAGTGTTAGTATGATTTCTGTTCTTACATTGATGTAACTATATAAATGTGCATTATTTAGTATATAATATTTAAGCATTAACTAATTAATAGTAAGATTTCTTGAGCAAATGGTAATAGGTAATATCTGCATTAAAAATCTACACCGGCACTCCAAAGTTGGAATCTGGCATCTGTCTTGCTATTGTGAGCCACTAAGATGGGGAGCCATATAAATCTTCTAAATAAATAAATAAAATAAAATGTCTTCGGGCTCAACTAGAAGAGGACATTTTATTTGCTTCCATTTGTACTGTGAAAAAAGCCTGTTAACGTTGCCTCTTCTTCCACCTAAAAGGCTCCCTTGAAGCTGTTCTTATCAGAACATTCAAAACAGATGCCATTCTAGCTCTTTCCTCCCGCTATATCATGCCACAGGTAATAACAATTTTGGAGAAGGGAAAAGCAATTTAAGTGTGTTAACTGGCTCTGAAGGAAAAGACTGGACTAATTTTTCCTCCCCAAATCCCTAGTGAGATGGCCTCCCTCCTAATTACAGAACCGCACCATGATTTCAGCAGTGCAAAAAGTATGACAATAAACTCCCTGGAGAAATAGACAAAAAAACTTTCTCTCTAGCTCAACATTCTTGATGTATAGCAGCCATTCAAAAAGGAAGCAGAAGTTAAAGGCAATAGCTATCTTCCATATTATTCCAGAGCGGTATTTATTTAAAGATGTCACCTTTGATTCTGGAGATAATCTATAGTTATCAAGCCCAGTAATCTAATCTCTAGGAATTTCTCTTTGAAGCTGCCTAGAATAGTGTCTAGGGAATTCTGCAGCTTATGTATGAAACAAGATCTTTTATTGGTCTAGAATTCCATCCCTTATTTAAATTCAATGGATAATATGGGGAAAACTCTTTTTTCCATGACATAAGATAATGTTTATTATGTATTACTAAGATCTTAGTAATATTGTACAATGTGTATTTCATTAGAATTGCAGTCATGTTACTAAAAGATCATGCATTGTCAAAATCAGTATCAGCACTTTTGAATATATAGGTCAATTCTTATAAAGTCATTTCATTGTTTCTGTTTTATGCATTACCTTTCACATTGTTATTTGAATGTATTTTCTAGATCACTTAATGCAGAATTCATATTAACAAGTTAAACTTAATAAAAATATTAAAAAATATGATGATTTATTTCTCTTGTACTTTTATTACATTGAGTTTATAATCCCAATTCAATCTCTGACATATACTATATGGTGGAGTAAAATAGCAGAAACTTTTACAGGGTGAAGCATCTAATTTAGTATCACTGAGTCTAACCTCGTCCAGAAAGGCAGTTCCATGGTAATCTTTACTGTTGAATGCAAATCTGATGAATAGATAAATAAAACTATATGACTAGTTTATTCAAACCTCTAGTTTCAAACTTAGCCTTAATTAATGATTAGGCTATGAGATCAGTCTAGTATGTTAAGAGGTTTCTATTACTGTTGCTGTTATTGAACAGACATAGAATTACAGTATGAATCTTTGGGCAATTTCATACTTTCAGCCAATTAATCTTAATTTCTGTGTAAATGTCAACTGTATAAAACAATTGTGTTTAATTCTGTCTTCAGTGTACATGTACTAGAGTTTGCATGTGGTAATTTGGACACTGATGGGTTGTTTTTTTTTGCATTCATTTGCAACCTTAAATTTCAATTCCTGCCATTCTGAGACAGGAAACAAGCCAATGTAATAGGCAATATCCCCAAATCATATCCCCAGCCCCATCCATGAATCTAAAAAGTTTCCATATGTCTGCTTCCAAGTTAAAAGCAGCTATGCTTTTCCAGATGTAATACAGGGGAACAGCATTTAAGCCTTGGGCAAATAAATAAATAAATAAATAAATAAATACAGATCAGAACACTAATAAAATAAATAAATAAATAGAATTTAATTTTTCTTGGAGGAAAAAAACCCAACCTGATTTGAACACTGGCCATTTCAGGACCATGTACTTTAAGAAAACCCTACAGGGTGTTTTGAAGGTATATAGGTCCAGCTAGATGGTCAGCCTGCATGCCTCCTATAAAAGCAATGCGGCTATGGCTCACCAGTGAAACACCTTGAGCATCTATTATGTTCAGATCCTCTCCTCTTGCACTCATCTCTGAAATATCATCAACCATTGCCTGTTCAGGAGCAGCTCGCATCTCATTGATTTTCTCTTGTGTGATTCCTACAATGAATATAACAGGAAATTTGCAACATACAATTTCTGGAAACAATGAAGCAAATGAATAGAAAAAAATGGAAAGATATGCAATAGTTTTTAAAGGTGCCTTTCATGTTTATTTAAATACAAAAATGCTGCTATAATTACCTATTCCAATCCCAGGGTCTCAGTATAATGTTCTTGGCTATTCCCAACATCTAATAGAACCCATATTCTTCAAAAATGATCAGATTCCATGAAAAGTACTATTATCCCAGATAGTAAAGATTGAAGAAATTTTTGAAAAGGTATTGTTTTGACTCTTCAGAAACAGTGATGCAATAAGTATCTCTTTGGCCTAGATTTTATCTTATTTTACAAGACTAAACAATTTTTACTCAGGCCTAGGAACACAGCCTTTTTTGTCCTAGAACCCACTCTTTGGAACCTCTTTCCCACAGAAATCAAATTGGCCCTGATCCTCTTAGCCTTATACAAGGCTTAAAAGACATGCTTCTGTCTGTGCCAATTTGTATTATATGTTTTTTTTAACCTCAGCTATGTTTTTATTATGCTGTTTTTAAATTAGTAAGTTAATTTTTAGGGTTATTTTTGTTTTTTCCTCTTGTTTAATTTCCTTTTGTTTGTCTTGCTATTGTAAGTCATCAGCTAATTAATTTGCTGGACACATGCATTTTACTGTCTTTTAAATTATTTTTGCATATTTTTTTGTATTTCTTTTTTTAAATGGCAATAGAATTACAGATATAAAATAACATAATACGATATGTATTTTTTAAAAATGTACCAAGTCTGTCTTTTCCTTATGAAATATCTCAGTACCAACTGCAGGAAGAATTGCATTCTTGACCTTGACTTCGGAGCTCTATTGTCCTTTGTGTAAATGAACTGTAATGATTTGATACTTTAAATAGTCTTTCTATTACATAAATTTTAGAAATCACTTGGGAGAGTAAACATTGCATTGCAATATATCAGACATGTCAAACACAAGGCCCGGGGCCCGGATGCGGCCCGTGAAGTGGTTTCATGTGGCCCGCAAAGCCATCATAGAAACAGTGAGGGAACAGACCCCGCTGCCTTGGCCCTGGCCCAGGCCGGCTGAGAGCCAATGTACAATTTTGTGGTGGCCATATATGCTGAAATGCATTCAGTCTTAGCTCCACAAGGCTGTCTGAAAACAGCAAGGAACCAGCCCCTGCTACATCGCCCCCTGGATGCATGCTGGGGAGGTGTCACTCTTTGTGAGGAATTAAGAAATGCACCATCACCTGGAAGTGGCCAGCAAATGGCCCTCACCTACTTCACATATCCGGCTTGATGGGCTCTGCCCTGGTCCCACCCCTTTCTGCCAGAGACCCTCAGATCTGTCCCACTCCTGCCCAGGCCCCCACAGGCACCATTGACGTGAATGATATAGAGCTGGCCATGCCTACTCAGTAGGCCACACCATTCCATCCATGCCCACCCAGTAGGCCGCACCCACCCTGGCTACGCCCACCTGGCCCCCGAGGGCAACCGCAATGCTGATGCGGCCCTCAATGAAATTGAGTTTGACACCCCTGCAATATATGTAGACTTTTCTTAATTTTTAATGCATCAATTTAAAAAGAAATATTTTTTTAAAAATCAAGGTTTTCTTACATTTTCTAATGGGAAAAATTATAAAAAAAATATATTGATAATGCACCATTTGCTTTTTAAATTTTGGTTAGCTTTTTACACCATTATATTGACATGTAGTGTCTGAACAACCCTGTTGCTATCTTTTCAGTAAGAATGTCATAAAAATCAGGATTCTTATGTTACTTTTTCATTCTCATTTAATGTTTTCCAAATATAATAATAATAAACAAAATGTTATTTTATGCATAACAATTGATTCCAAGCAGAGAATATCACTGATTGTTGATAAAATGAATAAATGGATGGAAATACTGCTTCTATGCAACTAAGTGTATAGATGGTAGAACAATGTTTCCTAATCTAATGGCACTGAACCTATATTTGACTATAACTCCCAGAATTATTATCTTTTTTCCCCCTTTATATATAATACCTGAATATTTTTTAAATATTTAAAGTTAGTAAAATATCAAAACTAGAAAAAGTGTTTTCTCTCTTTAGGGTTAAAAAAAATTAAAACAATATAGAGGATTTTCTTAATATGAATTATGATAAAGATTAATGAGTTAACAGAAGCATATGCTATTCCCCACAGCAAAAAGAAGCAGAGGTGGTCAAATTGATTCTTTTATCTAAAGAAGAGAATATATCTACCGTAATCTTGTTTCTATTTTGAAATTGCTTCCAGATTTTTTATTTCAATTAAAAAAGAAATGAAACTTTGATTTTGATTTTGCTAATTAGATAGGTTATAGAAATGGCTTGTACATACAGCTATGTAAAAGTAAAAAGTTGTAGTTGTAATGTTACTTTCCACTATGCTAAAGAGAGTCTTTTTTCCTCCCCTCCTACTTTTCTATTACCTTTTTGAATTTCTCTTTGTATTTTATATTTTGAGAAACCAATAATAGTTTGAAAGCTCCCAGAATTCTAGCTGTATTTCAATAGCAAGAATAAATGAGCATTTCATACCAAGGCATCTGGAAGGGAAGAGGTTGGTACAAGCTGTCTTAGCCTCCAAACAGAAAAATTATACTATGGGGCAAAAATTTGACAATCTCATTTGATGCTCCAGGTTCCCATATCCTACCTTACCTTGGTATGCCATGCAGGTTTCAATAACATCCAGAGTTGATTCATCTTCACAGAGGTCATATGGCATGTTGCCATCTGCATTCACTGCCAGTAGGTCTGCCCCACTACAAGAAAAAAAGCAAGACATGAAATATCTGCAAAGTTGGACAGAAAATCCTCAGGCACTTTGAAGGATGTATAGTAAGAAGCAAAAAATGCAGCCTACAGGCCAGGTACAGCCTACTAACATCATCACCATTCCCACAGAGTAGGTGGAACAAAAAAGATGAGCCTCACCCCTCTCCCCTGGGCAAGTTTACAGCTGTCATTTTACCCATGAAAACTTTCTACCATCATGGGACACATTTTAGATATGTAGTTCTTGAAATTCCAATAAAATAACTATTGAAAACTAGATGATTTCTACTTTTATATAGCATGCAGTAAGGTCACATTTTTAATTTTCTAATTATATATTAAATGAATTTATATATTGAAGGATATTTAGAAAATGACTGGTCATTGAGGTCAATTTTATTATACTGAGTCCTCAACCCTAGCTAAGTGTTACTTATGGCCATTGAGGGGGAGTGCTAATTTGTTATTGTTGCAGTTCTTTATAATTTTAATGTTCTATAATCACCATCTTGGTCTTTTGATTTTTGACAAGCTACAAATACTGGCAAATAGATAAATGTGTCGGGTTTCACAGGAAATGCAGTTCATGGAAAAATGGATAATCCATGGGAATTTATCTTTCTCCTGCATGTTTTGCAGAACTGGTCTCATTTGTCTCATAGGTAATTTATCATGTACTACTGTATATGTATATGAGATTTTAAAAAAAACAAAACACAGTCATATCTATTTGCAAACCCATGATTTTTTTAACTGATTACTAAAGAAGTTGCCACCAAGCTAATAAGCAAACACACTTCCCAAGAGTCTCACTAAATTCTAAGATGAATAAGCATTTTTTAAAATAAGTAATCAGTACTGAGTATTGTAAATGTTTACATTCTTGGAGAACATTTCTTTATTTATTAGAGCAGAAGGTGCTGAGAGGCATGTGTGCCCTAAACTAGCAGCCACTCCTTCATGATTTATGTTATCTACATTTTTGATCCGCCAAGCAAACATGGCAGATGTTATTATACAGATCAAGTCTTTCCCACGTGTTCAATGCACAGACTTTTCATAATTCTCAGCAATGGTTATATTAAACTGGGGAATTCTGGGAATTAAAATCCACATATTAGAGGAGAAATGGGTGGGAAAAATTGCTATAGGCTCTAAAATCATGCTTGATAACAAGAACTGTGATAACACTAAGACACAATGTGATTTGTTGTTTCTGGCTTATTACTGTACAAATCTAATTACTGTACTTTACAATTAATGGCTTAGGCTTAACATATTATACTTGTTGAACAACTATCTTAGTGCAAGGTATGAATCAATCCATGCTACATATTACAAGTATAGGAAGCCCTTCTAACCACCCAAATTATTTATTTTGTCTGAGCAGTTCATCTCATCAAATAACCTCATAAATTCTTCTACTTTTTCCTTTCTACTTCAGTGTATCCTTCTAGCACATTCTTTGTCCTCATGAATCTTTATGTAGAAACAGAATAAACCACCAATGACCTTCCCTGGATTTTGATGTTTGACAGAGTTACTGCCATTTCACTACTAATAGCATTTAAGAATATTAATCACATAAAAGCAATTCAGCTTAAAACATAATAATGAAACTAACCAAAGGTTGTGTTGAGCAAAAACATGTCACTATTTTTTTATGGTTTTTCACTCAATTTAATATAACAAAATTGGCATAACAGAATTTTTCAAAGAAAAGGACAATTCTGTATAGTTTGTGGAAGTCTTGCATTTAGGTTAATCATAAGCTAGCCACCATTCACTATACATTTGTAAATCTTTTTGCGTACTGGCAAATCAAAGGAAGGAACTCTTCCTCTGGCTTTTTCAATAGGAATGATTCCTGCCAAAGAAGGGATCCTTGAGAAACTGATAAAGAATTTCCAATTTCCTGGAGAAAACTGGAGGACTGACCACCAAACTTTTCTGCCCACAAATATGGTGGAAAGTTCAAAAAATTATTTACAGCAAAAAATATACTTCAGCAAACACCTTAAAATTAAGCACCTATCTGAATTAAAATATGTATTCCTGTAGTTCAGGTTTTCTATTGTGATTGGATATTAGGGAGGATATAAACATGGCCTCATACATAGCAATGGCCTCATACATGCATTTCCTTAAAATATCTTTCCGTTCTATTTTACCAGCTACTTTGTGAAGAGTATCTAAACTGAGAAACCCATCATTCTCGTGCAAGAGGTGATACCTACCCCCAGATAAATTGCCAGAAAGGTACCAAATATTCTGAATTACTTGAACCTCAACATGCAAATATTCAGTACAGATTAAGCTTGACCCTCCTTGATATCAAAAGCCTTTGAAGAGGACCAACCAACCACTCTTATGGGTATTTATGCTCATTTTTCTACCTCATGAGAACAGATGAAATTAAAATGTAAAATACACCTGCAAGCTTTTTGTCTATATCAGCAAACAAAGCCTAGGATTAGACTTCCTTTGTGCTGCTGCTACTTTTACAAGTCTTTCTGGGTTCCATGCTCTGACACTGACGCCCTTTGATTCTGTGCTTAAATAAGCTCTTTGATCCAAAAGACTTCTGACAGAATCCTGCTTTGATTAGAACAAACATATGTTGCTTTGTGTTCCGCAAACAAACAAATAAAAACGAACCCAGCCCATTGCCTCTTTTGATACCAAAGCTCAACTGCTTCAGTGAAACAAGTATTATATTCTTATTACTGAATGCTACAGCCAAAACATACCCTTCTCTTCCAAGTTCATGGTAGCACATGTAAAGTTTCCCCCACTACTTGTTATTTTATTTCTATAGTAATCTTCTGTGATCATTTCAGAAATGGGCTATAGTGAGTAAATATATGACGGCTCATTCATTCATTCATTCATTCTAATATTTATACACTGGTCTGTCTTGCTTCGAAGTCCACAAATAATTAATCAGAATTAAATCATAATAACCAAATTTGAAAATTCAAATAAAAATAACTACAATTATATTAATATGATGTTTTCAAGGTCCTCAAAAGTTCCTTACAACCCACAATCATAGAGCTGGATTTATCTAACATCCTGGCCCAATGCCCAGGAAAATAGACTCCTTTTTAGAGCTTTTCAGAACACCAGAGGGACTGGGGCTATCTGAAACTCATGGTAGAATGATATTCCAGAGGCAGCCACTGAGACAGAGAAAGTATACCTCCATGGTCTTCATTAGGTGACGCTACTTCAGAGACGGGATCTGGGATATGCCCAGCATGTCTGATCTGGTGAATAAGCAGAAACAATTGGAGACAGATGATACTGAAATAACCTGGCTCTATGTCTGGTTATTTATATAAATCTCCATGTATCTTTGGGTTGGGGGTGAGGGAAGACTCAGAACCCACAGATAACTTCATATTGCTAGAATTGAGCTATAGCCAGTTCTTTCCCATTCCTCCACAGCCACGAGACATTGGCAAAGAGCTTTTGACAAGTTCATGGGACAAAGTTTTACAACTAAGTACTATCAGCCCTGCAGTATCCCTCAGTGGACTTCTCCTCACATACCAATATTGACTGGAAGCAGCCTCAAAGGAAGGAGAATCACCATAAAACAATGTTCCCTAATCCCATGAGCCACAGTGCTATCAAAGCCCCCTGTCAACTCTACAAATGAGCACGGCTGCAGCCATTTTCCTTCTCCTTCTAGGTTGCCACATAGATCGGAGGGAGGGGGTTGTCCAGGTGCTTGGTTAGTCAAAATAATCTTTTGTCCCATGGGAACCAAGGTCATTGACTGCTCCCGAGATTAGGGACTGGGCGTTGCATGGGTGGGACATTTAACTTTGTATTGAGGAATTGTTACTTGTGTATCCAGACTCTTGACCATGCTGATGCTTTGTAATCAATAAAGATGTTCTTTGAGGAATTTGCAAGCCTTGGAGTTCTGCTTTATTCATCTGTCTGTCACCCCCCCAGGGTCATTGGGAGATCAAGGAGATCATGGTTGGTCTGATTCTTTCTTCATTTTTTTTTCAGTGGCATTCTAGGTGTCAATTTTGTCATTTCATCATCTAGTTTCCTCTGAAAACTAGAGGGTGGTCCAGAATTCATGTGCATAGAGTTTGCATAGGCAAGATTTGGTCTAAGGCTGTCATCACTCCCTCATTCCATATAGCAATAAAGGCCTCAACCAAACATGTACTAGAACCTCAGGAACAATCCCAACTTCCAATGAAACTCAATGGGGTCGATTAAATATCTAGGCTGGACCAACTGAATACTGTATGTCCTTCCTCTGTACTGAAGAGAATAGCAAGATCTAACAAATGACCCTCAAAAATCTGGGTCAGGTATATAGTTGCCATGGTGGCCATGAACTCCAAAGCCGTCTCAATCTAATCCTATATATATCAAGATAATGCTCTCTCCCCCTCTCACCCCATTACCATAAATTTGGGGAACTCAAAAAATAGATATCACCTTTAAAGAATGGATAAGCCATTAAAAGAAGAAAAATTATAACTAATTTCTGGGAAAGTGGAAAGGGTGAGAAAGAAACTCAAAATAAAACTGCCTTGATTCTGTTTGGTATAAAATGGGCCAGAGAGAAACTCTGACATGCTTTCAAGGGTCTGTTACTATACCATATAATAACACAGTAACATTTCTGGAAAAGATGTGGTATCTGACCTGGTCCACGTCAAAGGGCTGGCAACTGCCAAACTAGCAATGAACAGTTTACATAAGGATGCTGCCATGTGTCAGGAAACTGATTCACTAGAAAGAGTTCCATTTCATCCCTATAGTCTGACTTCATGAACAGTGTCTCACATTTGGTTATCTTTGGAATAGCGTCCCTGGAACCCATCAGAATCTCTCAGATGACAATTGTGAGATCATTGCCTCTACCCCTGGAGCCCCACATGATATCACACACAGATAGCCACATTTCTGAGAAGCTCCTCCCTTTCCCATGCACAATAGATTTGTAATGTATGCACAATTGATCCTGTCATCCACTAAATCATGAATAAGACCAAGCATGCATTGAGCAGCCAGAAAACAGTAACTGAGACTCTGAAGACCACCATTAGAGAGAAGTGCAGGGGATGAAAAGTCAGCATTGGCTCTAAACACTGAAACACTGTCTTTCCCCAGAATGGCCCAGTCCCTTTCTCCCACCATCTCTTTCCCTCTGAATTAGAATCTTCATGTTCCATTAACAAAGCAAAGATACATGCTACAATTTTTTTGCAGACCCAATTCATACTGCCAGTTTTTCAATTTAAATTTTGGCCAGTTTGAAAGCAAGACATCTGCAGAATCATCACTTTAATTATTTGCTTCACAAGCTTTATATTTGCTCCCAAAGATTTGGATTACTGCCATAATAGGTTCCTTTTGGCAGGATGCCAAGCTGTTTAATTAAGGTGTGCCTTTTGTGTGTGAGGAGATCTGACTGCAGTGAGGAGATCTGACTGCTATTTTATTTCAATTGCTGAGATGCTTTTATTGTTTTCAGCCAATTTCAAAGATGGCTATAAAAACTGCTTTATTCCAGGTAAGGCTGCAGTATTAGTTCATCTAGTCTGCTATTATCTATTCTGATCACCATTTTCTGACATTGCAAGAAAAGCCTAGCTATCTTTGTTTTTTTCATTAGAGATGCCAGGATTCATCCTGGAACCTTAAGTATAAAAAACATATTCCCTGTGACTAAGAAATTATCTATTTCTTAGAATGAGAGATCTATACATATATACACACATGGACACACATTGACAGAACCACACATACACAAATTTACCAATGTTCTAAAGAACATACTTCCACTTATGTATTAAAAAATAAAGCTGTGCAACACATCAGCAACAAAAAGGTGTAATGTCCAAAGCATCATATTATTTTCACATACAACCCCACTAAATATATACCATGGATAACATTGAACAGGAAAATGAAAAAAAGATAGACCACAAATACAACTATTTACTTTTCTCAAAATAAATTAGATGTAGACAAAGATCATTAAGGACTCTTACCTATTGAAACAGCCATGTGAAAAAGCATACCTATCCATTCCACACAACCATCAGCTCCATCTCCCAAACCCTCAGAAGTATCTTACAGGATTTACTGTTGCCATCTTGGTAAAAAGCCACCTCAATTCAGTTCCTTAAATGATACCTTGTAAAGTGGTAGCAACACACTTAACTTCAACAGGAAGTGAGGAAAAGCTGAGCAGCTGGGAAACAGGATGAGATGATTCTCACCAACTGTAAACTGTCCACTGGGACAAGCTCTAGCATTTCTGCTGAACAAGTGTCTTTACCATTTCAGTGCTGGAATTAAACTGCAGCCAACAGTTACAGAAAAATCTACCAATAATAGTGGTATGGTGATGATCCCAAAGCAGCACATATGCCCCCCATATGGAAGAACCCTACCAGAACCCTATGTCACTGGATACTGAAGCTATTCATTCATCTTGTCTCTATCTCATTACTATGCTGCCCTGATCTCATCACTATACTGTATTTCATTTTCTATCCTGTATTTCCACTAAAGTTTCTGCTTCAGTGCTGCTATGATAGAATGAAGACATATGCTGCAATTACTATCTACCCAAAGAAAATAGATTCATGCTCCTCAGGATAAAACTTTAGCTGTTCAAGGGTTTATATTTGGAAACCAGAAACAAGATATCTTTCTGTTGCAGTTTTTTAAAATGCACCCAAAAGATGGAATGCACTATGTGGGGCACTGTATTCAAACATTTGCCTGAATCTGTAAGGGTTCAGAATAGATAGATGATGCAACAATGTATACTGACTACCATACTCATACTTTCCCTGAACTATTCACATTGAGCAAAAATGTCTAAAGGAGAATTGCACTCTGTTGTTTGAATGGGAATATAGTTTTCTGCATAAATCGGAAGCCAGGATGACAGGATAATCATATTAAACAAATATGAACATAACTCCTATTTAAACCTTCCAGTTGACTGCATGAAGATCTGTAATAGTAGGTGGATAAGTATAGGGACACTGGTGGAGCCAGCACATACAGCTTCACCCTTTACCCAATCTGTCTTCATACACCCAAGCAAATGTTTGAAGAGAGCCTCTATGTAGACTAGGTTTAGCACAAAACTGGGTCAACAAATATCACAGGTCACCTACTGCTGAATCAGGATCTTCACTAGATTGATGTGTCCACATGTTGCTGCTGCATGCAGAGGAGTCCACAATTCATTGTCCTTTGCATTGACATTGGCCCCATGGCTCAGAAGGAGTGTAACTATTTCTTCATAGTTGTCTATGCAGCACTGTTGAGAAATCAAACCAGTAATGTTAGGCTTTAATTTGTATAGATGATTTCTGCCCCCCAAAGCAATTGAGTGACTTTCATTTTACTGCCACCTGAGAGCATTGATGCCTTGATAATATACATATGATTGAAAGAAAAATGTCAAGATGATGAAGACAAGCTTTGTGTTCTCAATGAGGAGACTAATGTTGCAATATGAGATGTAATCACCTAATGTTGTAATTGCATTTATTCTTCAATTCCATGATGCAAACCTAAATAGAAAGATTACCAACAGCTTTTGGCTCAGTTGCTTTCTTTGCCTTATAGTTCTAGATACTAAAACATTGGTCATAAAAAAGTTCCAAGCACAGGCTCAGAACTCGGTGTGAAAAAGTATGTATTACTTCTCACAGGCAATATCCAATAGCCACCTGCCAACAGATCCATCAAAAATAATTTTTATTTCACTAATACAGATGTTATCTTTTTATAATCCAGGATTCATGAGAAAGTGTGAAATCAAAAGCAGAAAAATCAATCTGATACATAAAAATGGAAATGTGCACCTCAGGCAATGATATTCTGCAATACTCTCTCCAAAACTACAAAAAAAGTTTTAATTTATAAGAACTTCAAGTATCAATGGTCTTCTTTTATATAGATAATACAAATGGTTCAATCTCTGGAACCATCTACAAGATTTTGGCTCACAGTGGTGTGAAATATATTAGCTGAAGCTAAACAATTTGAATGAAAATTCAGTAAGCTGTTAAAGAAGTCCATAGCACCGAGATTTTATTTGTATATTGTACATGGCTCTGGAGCATGTTCTTCCTTCTAGACTGACTATCTGATCAGTTCTGGGTGGTAAAGATGGAACTCTCTTTTTATTTATCTTCGTAACAAGCTTTCAAGTTGTACCCAGGAATTAATGTGTGATTTGTTTAAATGCTTCACACTTCCTTATACAACGCAAACAACTGATAAGTCAGCACTTTTCTTAGGAATTCCTAAGAAATTTTCATTTAAACATAACAATTGATTTATAACGCCTTTGGTAAATTTAATGTCAAATGGTAGGAGCAAAAAGAAGCCAAATCTGATCATTTAAAATTGAATACTCTTCTTCCATTTGCATAGGTGAGATATAGCAGAGTTTTTCAAACTGTGTTCTGTGGAATCTAGGCAATTGTGATAACTTGTTGGGGGCTCCATGAGAAACTAAGAGCAAAGGGGGGAAAGCTCATTCAAAAACAGTGCTTTTCTATCACTAGAGGTTTGTCTCTTGGTCAAAGTTCTAAGAATTTTAATTTTTTTTAACTGACAACTTCCATGGCCTGAAAAATTTGAAACCCCTAGTATAAAGCAACACCTCACATTAACAGTATTCAGCAACACTTATATTTATCATTAAAAAATCTATGAATGAATTCAGGTTATATGAATGTCAAGGCATTCCAAAGAACTTAAATAATTCCAAGCTTAAAGAAAATCTCAAAATGATGCCTCCCACCCCAAAAGTCCACTAGGAAAAAGAGGCAGAATTCAACCTGCCTAAACAACCTGATTTCTAATGTGCAATATTTTATATGATTACTTTTGTTATTTTATTTAATTACTATATTTCAAAATCACCCTTTGTTCTGGATGATATGCTAATTAAAACAAAGAGAATGTAGCAACAGGAAAAAGAATCAAAAAGCAAATAGTTGAATAAGCTATGTTGCCAATATGACTGCATTCTGAAATATGTATTGGGCAATGTCTTTATTAGACTGATGTGCAAATTCTTGAGCTCTCTTAATTTTCAATAAGTAAAACATTAAAACAAAAGCATGGGGAATGGAGAGAGGAAAATAAGGAGATGACTTAATACTGAACTCATAAAATCAAGATGGTACATGGAAGGAGACTGGAGATTGGTATACTGATAATTTGGGCTTGTGTTCAAGACTTCATTTAGTATTGTGAGGATGTGAAAACAATGGCAGAGCTCTTACTTTTAAAAATATAAAATCCAAGAATTACTCTCACCCATTTTCATCCTTAAGCAAAATACAGAGTGAAATAATAGAAAAATACAGTCCTTGATAAATAGGAAAAATCAGTAAATTATATCTTGTATTGTAATTACAGTTTAAACCAGTGTGGTCAATGGTGAATGCAGACTTATACTTCAACAATATTTGAAAGTTTGCCCAAGTATTTTTTTAAAAGAGGACTACAATTATGTTTATATTTATTATGTTTATATTTAATTCTTACTTTGCAATATCCCTAACATGCATGCTGACTCCCAGGGATCTCTTGCTGCTTATGTTTTAACACACTTGCACTTTTATCTGCTGATGAGAAACTTCTTCTTCCATCTATACTGTAGATGCAATATGCTATGGATTGACTAGAAAAGCTGTTGCACCTAATAGCTTTATATCAGAATAAATGCAAGTATGGTGGGTGCAGGGGTTTAGAATTGAAGGAGGATAATTAATTCCTACCATCACCACCCATGTCATTTTCTTAACTTAAATCAAGCACTGAAATCAAACTACATAATTGGAAATAAAAATGCAATTTCTATCCCCAACAGGTTTTGCACAACAGAAAACAGTAGTTACATATTACCAGCTTTCCCAATAGGTAGTAAGGAAAATATGATTTGATCTATTCCTATTTCATAAAGAGAACAACTGAGTGTTTTCTTTAAGATAATAACTACTTTCATGTATTGTAGTCCATTATTTCCTACTGTCCCTAGACCTCTACACTAGTAACACAGAAATCCGATATACGACTATTTTTCTTCCTTTCTCCCTGAAAAATGTCACTTCTCAGCTTTCCAAAATGCTTACTTGATGCAGAGCAGTTAATCCATCTTCATTGCACAGATCGGGAGTGAAGTCGTTCAATAAATAACAGACTGAAAGAGACAAGGCAAAGATTTATCTTCAGGAAGGTTTATTATACTTTATACTTAGTTGGAACAAACAATTGGCCCCAAAGGGAACCACTATGTCTAAAATGCACAATGAAATAAGCTGAATATGCTTTATATTATTATTGAATACAATAGAACAAGCACCATCTTAAATCCAAATACTTTCACTCAGCAATTGTTTTAAAATCTATCTACTACTCAGTCATCCCCAGGTGCATTGTTATAGCATGCTATAGCTCTAGTATTTAATTAACATCAGAACATTTGACAGATGAATCCTGTTCAGCAATCACAATTATCAGAGTTTCATTGCCTCCAATCAAGAACTAGTAATGTGCTCTCCTTCAAAGTTACTGCACTTCAGTTTTGGTGAGTTTAAACCAGTGTGGTCAATGGTGAATGCAGACTTATACTTCAACAATATTTGAAAGTTTGCCCAAGTATTTTTTTAAAAGAGGACTACAAATATGTCTCTTAGTCCCTAAAGATGAATCCTGAATTAGAGAGTTAAGAAATCCATAGAAAAATGAGAATTTTGGAAGTGAATATCTTAGTTGCTCATCTACATCAGGAAAGCAGTGCAAAAATGCAAAGCACTGGTTCTTCACCATCAGACATCAGGTTCAAAGAATTCAAAGAAACTAGAAGCAAAATAACGAAAACAGTTGTATTTTTAACAGGGAAAATGCAATGAACAATGAGAAGCTATTGTACATATAAATGATTTTTAAAAATGAAACAAGAGGATGAATTTATGCACTTTGGTAGACTATTTATTAAGGAGATGAAAATGAGTGGAGAAATTTTAAGATGCCAAATGTCATAGAACAGTGGTTCTCAACCTGTGGGTCGGGACCCCATTTGGGGTCGAACGACCATTTCACAGGGGTCGCCAAACAACGCAGTCCGCCATTTTTTCCCCCTTTTCCTTAGCTGTGCTACTCCCTTTTATTCTATTGGCTTTTGAAAGCCAATAGAATAGACTCTCTTGAATAGTCTATTCTAAGCCAAAAGTCCCATTCTGCAAACGTTGCTGCACCAGTTGAGTAGTCCTCAACTTACAACCGGTTGGGGGGTCGCGGCATTAAAAAGGTTGAGAACCACTGTCATAGAAAGATAGTGGATAATATGTAGTTTGCTGCAAAAGATGAATGCTTGTCAAGAGAAATGAAAACGTTTGTACAAGGAAATGCTCCTACCCACTTTGTCATATGGAACTGATGGTTAGGCATCTCATAAAAACATAAAACTGTAGGTGGTAGAAATTGGGGCCCTTAAGAAGAATGTATGACAAAGCAAGAATGAACGTGTGATGAATGAATGTGGACTATATACAATATTAGTGACCATTATGAATGAAATATGGGCTGTTTGATTATATAATGACAATTAAGATCAGTTCACTGTACAATGAAAGCCTGTTCACTGAAAGTCATGGATTTGAATTGACTATGCTATTCCAGTGTGGTGTAGATATTTATCAGTTTTCCGGTCTAAGACTAAGACAGAGATACTGGCCTAAAATGACCCAGATAGCTTTCATATTTAAGAGAGGATTAGAAACGGGATATCCCCACTCCTAGTCCAGTATCACTAACCACCAACATAAATATATACAGCGGTATGGTATGGAAGAGGGAGAGATATTAAAAGTATAAAGAGCAAAAAGCAACATATGCATAAGCATATGGAAATGGTGGAACCAAGGATGGTTTACAGTAACAGGAAGGTAGAAAGATATAGTGTAATTTCTTTGCCTACTACTTCATTGCTACACTTTGTATAATATTGTTTACCCTAAAAGTAAATAGCATGATTGCCATGTACCATTATTATTGTACATGTAGAGATGGTCCTCGCTTAAGAACTTCTCATTCAGCAACTGTTCAAACTTACAACAGTACTGAACAAATGGTTATGATCAGCCTTCGTATTTATTTTAGATACAGCATCCCATGGTCACATGAATGCCATTTGCGACCTTCTTTGCTTGCTTCCTACAGGAAAAGTCAATGGGAAAGCCAGCAGGAGGTTGCAAATGGCAAACACATGATGTCCTTGTGTATGTGTAGTGTGTCATAAAAAATTACAGCATCTCAGATTTACTATCTGCACATCCTATGTACCTATCACACAGACACCAATACATAGTCTATATCTGTATCTATATCTATATATTATGATTTGCTTACATTAATTTTTCCTATTTTGTTGCCTTCCACATCCATTGGTCTCTATCTGACATGCTAATTGGGGATGGAAAAAAGCTGCAGTTCATCATTTACACCTCTAAAAAGGTGCTAGACAGAAGAAATCTGGGTCAGACGTCCTTTTTCTTGAGTATGCATGAAAACTGGACCGTTTTTGTTAATTCTATTTAAGACACCATCATAAAAAAGAGAAAGAGAGGAGAAAACTAAGATTTGAGAAGTATTTTTTTGTAAATTCTTTCTAGGGAAAACTTTAAATTTTCCCTAAATAATAGCATTTGCAGACATATACTGTGATGGACTTTTACTTTCCCTTATGATTATCCCCCTTCCTTTCCTTCCTGAACAATGCATTATATATATTTTCAACTCATCCGAAGAGGCTTTGTGTGCAACCCAGAAGGTATATAGAATAGAATAGAGCTGGAAGGGACCTTGGAGGTCTTCTAATCCAGCCCTGTTCAAAGAAGAGAACCTATACCATCTCAGATAAGTGACTCTCCAGTCTCTTCTTAAAAACCTCCAGTGATGGAGCCCCCACGATTTCTGAAGGCAAGCTGTTCCACTGGTTAATTGTCCTCACTGTTAGAAAGTTTCTCCTTAATTCCAGATTGCTTCTCTCTTTGATCAGTTTCCAACCATTGTTTCTTGTCCTGCCCTCTGGTACTTTGAAGAATAATTTGTCCCCCTCTTCTTTGTGGCAGCCCCTCAAGTATGTGTTTCTGCTGCCCTTCTTGGAGGAACTGACTAATAAATATGTCATTCACCAGTGACTCTGGCTTTTCTGATTTACTCTGAATACAACTTCCATTAGGAGTCTTAATTCAATCTGACTCATTTAAAAGCCATTGTGGACTAATGTCATGAGTATCTGTAATCACATTGGGTCTGCTTCCAGTGATATAGCCATGTTGCTACATGAAAATTAAATTTTATCAGTTCTTTTTGCTTCCTTTCTATTTTACAATATATTTCAGAAAAAAATAAACTTGCCTCTTCTGTTCTTTCCTCTACGTCAAATTCTTTACCCTTTGGGTATACACTTGCATCCACAAAATTTAAGTAATGAATGAGATGTTATACTTAATTTGCTGAGCAAACGCAAACTAGTTTTATCCAGATAGAAGCAAAGACTTTGGTTTCTTATTCCTAATATTTGTATTTTGTTCTTGACTGAGGTTTCAGAGCCATTTAGTGGCTTTTTCCTCCATTAATGTGCTTGATCCACTCAGACCATATGTATTAGTGATCATCCCCACACATTCTGGAAGTGAATTTGGCATTGATTGCATATTTATGAAAGAATACTTTTTGTTTATTTTATATCATTATTGCTAATTAATTATATTGGATGGCATTTTGTTGGTCCAAGATGCATAGAAGCTATAAGAGAGGAAAACTCTAGCTATTCACACACCCTTTTTCTTCTTCATACAAATAGTTTAGTCATTTATTGCAACATACATTTATTGCAACATACTGTATGCTGACATTCACCATACAACATCCTTAGTCTATGCTACAAAAAATGGGAATAGGTGCAGCAAGCTGCTTGCGAAGATTAGATGCAATATCTCATTACATAAAATCCCTCTACTGTACTTCCCATAAATCTTTGTGCTACTATTGTGCTACAAGGGGCTGCCTCAAAAAAGAGGAAGTTAATCTATTTTCCAAAGCACCTGAAGGCAGGACAAGAAGCTATGGATGGAAACTAATCAGGGAGCGAACCAACCTGGAACTAAGGAGAAATTTCCTGACAGTGAGAACAATTAATCAGTGGAACGATTTTCCTCCAGAAATTGTGGGTGCTCCAAAACTGGAGTTTTTAAAGAAGAGATTGGACAATCATTTGTCTAAAATGGTATAAGATCTCCTGCTTAAGCAAGGGGTTAGACTAGAACTCCAAGGTCTCTTCCAACTCTGTCATTCTGTTACTATATGTCTTCTTTCCCAAAATACATAGGTAGTCCTCATGTTACCACCATAATCGAGCCCCACAATTATAGTCATAAATCATGGTTATAAAGTGGGTTACCTCATAACTGGACCTAATTTTACGACACTTTTTGCTACGTGAATGGAATGGTCATAAAGCGAATGCAACAATTGTTAAGCAAACGCTGTAGTTGTTCAACATTGTTGACTATGAGGTGAAGTAAATACTGGTTTCCAGAAAAAAAATGTCATAAATCATAGTCAAATGACCAGAAGGCATTGCAAACAGCCATAAATGTGGGCTGGTTTGCAGAATGCTCAAAATGTGGTCAGGTTATTATGGGAGGAATAGATATTGGATCTTTGAAACCAGGTTGTAAGTCCCTTTTTCAAGTCCATCATAACTTTGAATGGTCACTAAGCAACCAGTCACAAGTTGAGGGCTACCTATTTTAGACAATTACTTAGGAAGAAAAAACAAAGCTGTGTTTTCAAACTGAGCTATGATTTGCTTAATAAACTGGCTGAGTTCATACAACATTTCACGCCAAAACCAAACGAAGCACATTTTGATTCAGTGCACTGTTTGAAGTCCACATATATTGGGAATGTTATTCATAATCCCCAGGAGTAAATATGGCTTTATGTAATGGTAGAGAAAGGAATATCTGAACAAGTCTCCAGAAAATAACAGTAGCCCTGTTTTAAAATATTTTCACACTTGATCCTGGCCAAAAAAGCTGAGAAGCTTTTCTGAAATATAAGTTTCTAATCATAACAAAGTTGTTGGTTTATTGAATTCCATTTATATTTTACTTTAATGCTTTTTTACAAAGCATAGAGGTCACAGAAAGCCCTGTACATTTCAGAGACAATTTAGGATGTTTCCAGTAGATGGAGAAGATAACTATGTAGATAGGTATAAATAGGTTTGTGTTCTTGCTGGCTTGGCTATGATATTGCTTTGCTTTCCTGATGCATTTTAAGACCATTTGTCAAGATTTTACGACAGGTTGACAGCAGTATAGCAAAAGGGATTTCAAGTGTGTTAATAAAGACAAATTCAATGCTAGATGTACCTTATTTGGCTACTTATTCTTCTCATCCCCCAAGAAAATCCTGAGAACTTTAGTTGCATAAGATATTTTTAAAATGGAATTACAATTTTGTGACAAGATGACAGCAGTACAGCAAAAGGGACTTCAAGTGGGTAAAGACAAATTCAGTGCCAGATGGAAGAAAATCTTGGGAACTTTAGTTGCATAAAATATTTTTTAAATGGATTTACAATTTCTAGGCTATTGGCAAGACACTAACTCAAAATTGAAATAGGTTCCTAGTGTGAGGACTAACTATGCCAAGAATGCTAACTTAAGAAAAGTGACCATGCAAAATACCTGAAAGCTAGTCCATTTCAGGATTTCCACTTTTTTAGGTAGACCAACCCATTGTAAAAAGGGGGAAATAGTGGCTGCTGAAGCAAGTTTCCCTCAAGAAAATTTGAGAGGTGTGAAAAAAGGTTAGCAGCTGAATGAAGGTGGTATTACATAAAGGAAACCAGCATAAGTAATTAAAGCCACAGGTACCAATACAGAACACATTGTTCCAAGTTGACCATGTGTATCAATGCAATTAACACTGCCTTTGTACCACATTGGGAGGTGAAAACTACTTTCAGAGCAGAGCACCTAAGGCCATCCTTAAACTGACTCAATAGCAAGTAAATAATAAAATGCAAGTAGTAGGAAACAGATGTTTCTCTGGAAATAGTTAGCAAGCCAACTCCTTGTACTAGGCAAGGAGGCTGCATAGATTTGCTCTCTCTCTCTCTCTCTCTCTCTCTCTCTCTCTCTCTCTCTCTCTCTCACACACACACACACACACACACACACACACACACACACACACACGGATTATGGATAGGGTTTTTCTGGGATTTACAGAAACTCCAGAGGGATTCTTTGCTCCAAAAACCAGGTCTGAACTATTTTAAAGCTTATGCTACATATTTTGGATGTTTTAAAATGCACTGATTTTCAATGTCAGTACTCAAACAGGGTTCTGGGAATTACCCATTCCTGCTTTAAATTCTTCAAAAGAAAGAATAAGAGAGTAAGCAAATTCAAGAGTTGCAAAAGTTTTTGTATCACTAAAAGGTTCTACTTTTAAATTCAGTGGCCTAGTTTTGCATATTAAGTTGTTTCAAGAGCAGTGTAAATTGAAGATAGTACCTTCATAATATAAATAGTTACCCTTGGACAAAGCTTGTTTATCAGAATTGCAAGACACATGATCAGTCTTACCCTTAAATTAAGAAACAAGACATTATGAACAGTTCTCAATGCCCTTAGGTCTCTGGACTACTTCCTGCCTACCTTACACTGCTTGTCTCTAAAATGCCTACTGTCACAATACTGGGCAGCTGTATAAGTATTTGAGCCCCAGGGCAGACTCTGTTAGTTGCCAAGACCATGTACAAGAAGTAATTTGACACAGCTAAGATAAACTGCAAGACAGTTGCTTCATTTCACAGTCCTCTCCCCCCCCCTGCCCCTGCCCCGTTTTTCAAATTCATGAATGTCTTTACTTCTCAATTACTTCTTTATCCTGAGAGCTATTCCTAGAATATGGTCACTTGACCTTTCACTGACATTACAGGACTTCATGTGTGTTGAGGCTTCAACTTGCAAATTTTGCAAAAGGTTATTATTCAATGAACAAAACAGAGAAGCAGTCAGCAGGAAACCATTCAGTGTAGCAACTTATCATCTCCTAGATAGAAGCATCGTTTCTCAAGGTGTTCCATAAACATGACAGTCTTAAGTTCATGGTGTGGCTGGAGGCTACACTTCACTGATCTTCAATTGGTGGTCAATTACTTGATCCTGATCTGGAAGCAAGCCAAGCAAAGTTGAACAACACTCATATGTTCTTGTTCTTTTTATTATGGTTTTTGTTTTACTTTTAAAAAATGTAGAGAAAATGGTCAACACAACAGATGAAAGGGGAAATAAAACTGACAAGGAGGAAAGCATATGAACAAGAGAAGTTATGTCTTACCTCCTCTAAATACAAAGTTTCAATTTCAGATATTTATCAGTTTTATATACATACTCATCTCACCAAAAATAATTCTGGATGGTGTGCAACAATCAGATAAAAACACAATATAAAAACAATCAATTTTAAAAATATAGACAATCATTGGTGGTTTTTTTAATCATCAAAAAGTAGAATATACATATAATTAGGATTGCAAATTTTAATATAGCAGGTGAGCCACTGAAATAATGGCAAGATTCACATATCAAACTAAATGCCTGCTTTTGGATTAATATGATACATGAACCCAACCATTGTGGATTGCTTAAAGTTGTGTGTGAACACAGCCAGTGCGGCTTACTCAACCATCAAAATTTGAAGAAGCCATGGCTGTCCTTAATATGAGATTCTAATTTTAAACACATCTATCTTTCTGAGTGAGAAAAGAAATGATGATTTTTAAGGAGCATTAATCTCAACCCCAGTTCCAACATACACATACTATTTCAAATCAAATAATTTGCCAGTACCAAATTATTTGAGACACACATGGGAGACTTATTTTTGTTGACCTACTCTGTGTGTATGTGCATGCCTTTGAGTCAGCATTGACTCCTGGTGACTGCCTGGACTAGTCCCTGCAGTTTTCTTGATGGGATTTCAGAAGGGGTTGCATTGCATCCTTCCCAGACTAAGTGTGTGTGACTGGCCCAAGGTCACCAGCTGTCTTCTAATCAAAGGTGGGTCAGAAGTCAATGTCTTTTGCCTTCTAGCCTGGGGCCTTAATGGCTGTCATTTGAGGATAAATTTATTGGAAGACAATAAAGGGTAACTATGAGGGCAATTTATTAAATGTTACACACCAACTCTCAGATGTTGCACACTCCAACCAAAGTCAAAATGGATGCTCTGCTCTACACTTTCTCTTTTCAACTGCCATGTGAAGTCTTAAGTAAACCAAGTAATCAAAAGTCTTACCAGACAGTTGAATTTGTTAGAAAGATCTTTTGAAATTAGGTACACGTGCATATTAAATTAGACTGAGAGCTACTTCTGATGTAACATATTGAACTCTCATATATCTTATTAAGCTATTTTTGCTGAATCGCATATTGTTAAATATATTACATATGGTTTATTGAACAAACTGATTACGGTAAACTGTAAGTTCCCAGAACATGCTAATTCAAAGAAAAATAAACTATATTATAGCTCAGAAGAGGGATGGGGAACCATGGCCCTTTTATGACTTGAGGACTTCAACTCCCAGAATTCCTGAGCCAGTTGAAGTCCACAAGTCATAAAAAGGTCATGGTTCCCCACTCCTGGCTTAGAACAAAATGTGATCTGAGTTATTTCCTTGACCGGCAATAAATCTCTAGGATTTTCAGAAAGAAGCCCTTCAGGGCTATCTGTAATGCCAAGATGCAGCCCAGAGCTTTTTTCAACTTTTTTCCTTGGATTGTTTTTTGTTTGTTTGTCTAGTCTTACCCCATTTAAAATGATTGAAATATGTATTATTAAACAGCTAGATTCCTTTAATTGGACTAGCAATTCCAATTATTTTATAATTGCCATGGATTATGTAACTGAAGGGGTTAGAAAGAGTCACAAATTGTTCTTCAGTGCATCAATAGTGCTGATTATAATCTAAAATTTTGGGTGCCAACAATAAATCTAACTCTCTTTAACCTCATCAACGCCTTCTCCTTACAGCACTTTTTAATTTTTTAGCTTCCTTTGAATGTTCTTTTATCACCCTGTTGTTAAGGCTGCCTACACAAGAAACTATTTTCTAGACTGTTCCCCCAAGCTTAAAGTCATGCAGTGACAAACTGCAATCTGCTCCACTGTTATTAAGTAAAATATATGCCCACACCTCCTGCATTAGGCTTTTTATGTTTTCAGTTTTCTGTCTGTTAAAAAGGTCTTTTATAACCGAACAAAAAAACAAATCACACAAACAACGGAAACTGACTCACTGTCAGGAAGAACAATGAAGCTGATTGCAGAACAAAAAAAAAAAAAAATATTGCATCTACAAAAGAAACAAGTGACGGCTTCTTTACATTCTGACCTGCATGGTATCAATTCCTTTGTGAATATAAGCAAGACACTTTTGCTTGTAATTCCAGACTCATTCTGCTCGGTCATGTTCATGTGGATGGTAACAGCAGTACCTACACACTTATTGAAAACTAGCCTGGAGCTTCTTGAGGAAAGGCAGGCTATAAATATGATTAATTAATTAATTAAATCAAGCCCACCCATCCCACTCTTCAATACCCCTTCTAGGACTGAATGCAGATTAAAAAAAATTCAGCACAACAGTAAATACAATTCTTTATTATGCATATATTATACATACTTGAGTATTATGGCATTGAATATAGTTGTTTTCATATTCCATAAATGTCCAAATACCTTGCTACATATTAGAATTTACTGGAAAATGAAAAACATAATGTGTGCAAGACAATATTTTCATTTAACCTGGGCCCCAACTGATGCCTCCAAGCTCCTGGATTCCAGAACCCCTTCAAATGTGCTTCCATATTATGGATTCCCATTATTTTGTGGTATGAAATAGAAAAGAACTATAATACAATCTACATAGGCTTAACACTTAGAGAAAAAAAACACATAATTATAGTCTGCATGCATACATCAAGACCCAGTTTGGTGTAATGTTTAAGGCATAAGTTCTAGCCCCATCTTATATATAAAGGCAGCTGGTGACCTTGGACCAGTCACCCTCTCTCAGTCCTAGGAAGGAGGCAATGGCAAAACACATCCAACATCTTGCCAACTGCAGGGACTTGCCTAGGCAGCTGTTAGGGATCAACACTAACTCAAAGGAACCAAAACAAACAACCTCTTCCCTCCCACCATAAAACAAGTGGCCTATTTCTTTCCCCACCTAGAAAAGCCCCTGACCACCTCCTCAAAAATGAATTATGTGCATCTTCCAGCCCTGATATAACCTTTCAAGTCACCTTTAGAATCAAACTACATATTATGCTGGATAATACTCCATGAGTAATACAACTTTCAAGGGCTACATAATTTATTGGAGAAGTAGCATGGATCTGGTTTATTTAACCCAGGGGTGTCAAACTGCCGGCCCGTGGGCTGGTTTCATCATACCGGAGCTGCGCCCACCCCATTGCCGGTAATGGCGAAAAAATTCTGATAAGTTGCACAACGTCATGTGACATCGCGAGTTTGACATGTCTGATTTAACCCTTTCTACAATTTTCTAAACCAGTGGTTTTCAACCTTCCCAATCCCGTGACCCCAACCATGTGGTCGTAAGTCGAGGACTACCTGTATTTCCCTCCAGGCGGGGCAGGAGGAGGCGTGCACTCTCCGCCTCCTCTCCTGCGGCTGCCTCGGCCCGGGAGCACCGTGCATGTGTGGTGCTGCCCCCTGCGCCGGCTGAGGCATAGCTGGCAAGCGGCAGCGACGGTGCAGGCCAACCATCAGCTGGGCCACCAGCTGGCCCAGCCCAAGGGAGGTAAGCCACCCGCCGGGCCCCATGCGCACCAGCAACCCTCCCTGCACCCGCCGCTGCCCCTCTAGCCTTAACTTGGCCATGCATGTTCGGTGCAGTGCCAGGCAGGCCCAGGAGCTCCTGGGCGGCATTGGCATGTGGCAGCGAGGGGGCAGGCCGATCACCGGCTGGGCCACCAGCTGGCCCAGCCCAAGGGAGGTAAGCCATCCGCTGGGCCCCACGTGCACCAGCAACCCTCCCTGCACCCGCTGCTGCCCCGCTAGCCTTACCTTGGCCACCGCACATTCGGTGTGGTGGCAAGCAGGACCAGGCACTCCTGGGTGGCAATGGCATGTGGCAGCGAGGGTGCAGGCCGACCACCGTCTGGGCCACCAGCTGGCCCAGCCTAAGGGAGGTAAGCCACCCGCTGGGCCCCATGCACGCCAGCAACCCTCCCTGCACCTGCCGGCCTCCCACCTCCCACCCCTGGCCCTCTTTTACTTACTTTTAGTAGTTGCTCAGCAGGGAGAGAAGCTTTTCAGAAAGTTTGCCTTGCAGCACCGTTTGCAGACTGGGGCTTTTGGCAAGCTCAGCAGGGCAGAGACAGCCTGGACAATTCCTATTGGCTTTTGAAAGCCAATAGAATTAGACTCTATTCAAGAGAGATGCTATTGGCTTTCGAACACCAATAGAATAGAGTCTCTTGAATAGAGTCTATTCTATTGGCTTTCAAAAGCCAATAGAATAAGAGGGAGTAGCACAGCTAAAGAAAAGGGGAAAAAATGGTGGACAGCCTTGTTTGGCGACCCCCGTGAAATGGTTGTTCGACCCCAAATGGGGTCGCGACCCATAGGTTGAGAACCACTGTTCTAAACCTTTTCCTTCTCCATATCTATTGTTTGTACCAGGAGGGAGGAGAGAACTGATGTAGGTAGGGCTCAAGGAAGTGGGGTGCTTGGTACTTTCTGAGCTTGGTTGTTTTCTTGCAGGTGATTCATTACCCAGTTAGCACTGATGATGTTGCCTAGTTGGGTAATGAAATATCTGCAAGAAAACAATCAAGGATTCCACAGTTCAACCCTGAGCTACAAAAATTTTCTTCTATTGGTAACACAAGGAAGTGCCTGCATTTTTCCCCCATTGTTGGAGAGCAATCATCCCACTTGGGAGGAGAGGTCAAGTAGGGAATTAGTCTGGATTTGATATGTAAACACAGAGGACAAGGTCTGATCCCCCGTCCCCCACCTCCAAATACCGTTGAGCCTTATCTAGTCTTTCTCAGGCGAAAGCTGCCAATTGGGGAGATTCCTGTTGAATTGGCATAGAACAATAAAGTAATTAGATTGGACTCTCTACACATGTGGGTCTGGTTGCTCATCCCTGACATCTATAGACCAATAACTATTAAGGAGAGGATTTAGAATTGGAAAATTAGGAAAGGGAAAAAAGGTTAATAGGCCCAACTCTATACCCATACCTAAAACAAGGTATCAGGAACCTAGAAGTGCCTTTATATTAAGCATATATTCTGAAGTAAGAGGTCTGTCTCAGATTTTCTAAAATAAGAAACTTATTTTTTTTGTTTTCATATGTTAAAAGAAAACTGCTGTTTTAATGGATTATTTCAATTGATTTTCATTAAAATGTGCTTTATAAGGATTTTCATTTTTTTAGAAAGACTTAATCCTGCTCTTGTTCTTGCTCTAAATCCAACATTTTATCTCTGCCCAAAGGCCACTTCCCCTTGAAAGTGTAATAAGCTATATACAATGGAATTGCAAAATAATTCTTTCCAAGACTATCCCAAGCAGTTTCTTTACCTGGAGGCTGACTTTGTGAAACCATATATTCTGATGAGCCCCAAAAGCTGTTTATCTTAGCAGTACAGTCAAATCCATATAAACAAACGCTCTTTCAAAACATATTCTAGCTTTGGATCTAAAACGTATTTGGAAACTGAATGAAGACATTTAAATAAACTACAAGCTACGAAGGAGCTGTGAATAAATCTCAAACAAATATATGAAAAATTGAACTTACCAAAATTGAAAAACTCAAGAAAGAAACATACCAAATATATCAAAAGAGAAGAAGATTGTACTAGTAGAAGTTCATCAGAATATTAATCAAGTTGACATTATTTTGTATTTTTGTGGTAATTGGCCAAAATTATTATTGTGGGAAAAACAGGAGGAAAAAAGAGTATTGTGTGCTTTTGTCATATTGAGTTATTTGTAAAGTAATAAAAGTGAGATTTTTTTAAAAAAATCTAATAAATAAAAATTGGCTATAAAATATTATAATCAATTAATAGAGGTAAAACAACACTGTATCACTGTTTAAACAGCAAAACAACACTGAATGTTGTTTATGAACATAATAAAATTCAAGCTTCTTTGAGATAAGTTTTCCATAATCACTGAATACATGAAGCTGGGCTTAGAATCACTTCAAGCCCAAAGTTTGAACTGCACACATTAAATGAATCGGCAACAAAATATATATATATATATATATATATATATATATATATATATATATATATATATATATATATATATATATATATATATATATAAAGTGTAGTCTCTGCATGAAGAGAAACCTTAAATCTTCAAGGTTCCTGAATGGTGAGAACCCCCTTAAAACAAAAATGGCACAAAGATAGTGTATAGGAAAAATGCATATTCCATTTCTTCCAAAGATTTGTAACTCATAGGTTGGGTTGCTGGCTCAAGAAATCCTGTTCATAGAAGCAAATAACATCACCTCCATTTATAAATAAATAGAACTACCATAATCTGGATACATGCAAATCCTCTGTAGCTCATTCCTCATTAAACACGTTGTAGCATCATGTTAATAACAAAAACAAAATCTGCTAGATCTTTTTTTTATTTTATTTTATTTTTAACCAACAAGGCAAAACAAAACAAAGCAAAACATAATACACATATACACACAATATATACTCCTCCTTTTGTTTACAGCAATTGTGTAACGGTAATCTATTATTTACATTTCCCCCTTATTCTTCTTTAAAATATTTGTCCTTATAGCCCCATTATTTCTTATTTACATTTTTCTTCCTTCATGTTCTACTTCTTACTAAGAATAATTCATATTATTATTATACATTATTATACACATATTTTCACTTTTGACCTTTCCATATTTATTCTCCTCTATTATTTCTAGTCTCCAACCAGACATACAACCTGTCCCATATTATATAATACTCTGTGTCTTCCTTTTCTTTTATCTCTTTTGTTAATTTGTCCATCTCAGCACAGTCCAGGATTTTTCTTATTACTTCTTCCTCTGATGGTATATTCTCATTTTTCCAGCACTGTGCATATGCTATTCTTGCCGCCGTTATTATATGTAAAATTAAGTATCATAGTTCTTTACTATATTTTCTGTTTAAAATACCCAACAAAAAGATCTCTGGTTTCCAGTCTATGGGTTGGTCTATTATTTCTTGGATCCATTTTCTTATTGTAGACCAGTATTTTTTTGCATCTGGGCATGTCCACCATAAATGATAATGTGTTCCATATACTTTTTTTACATTTCCAGCATGTTGGCGAATTATTCTGGAACATCTTGGCAAGCTTTGCTGGTGGAAGATGCCATCTGTAAAACATCTTCAACTGGTTTTCCTTGAATGCCGCCGACATAGTCAATTTTATATTTATTTCCCATATTTTTTCCCATTTCTCCAATTCTATATTATATCCGAAATTTTTTGCCCATCTAATCATTGTGTCTTTGACAACCTCGTCTTCCATTTTATATCTCAATAAGTATTTGTATAAATTGCTAATTAATTTTATTTCTGTTCCATGTATAATTTTATCCAATTCTTGCGGCTCTTTTTAGATTTCATATAATTTTTTGTCCTCTGTATAATTAGATTGAATTTGTGTAAATGTCCACCAGTCAATCTCTCTGCCAATGTCTTGTTCCAATTCTTGTTTTGTTTTCAAATTTCCCTGTTCATTTACTAATTCCTTGTATCTAATTATCTTATTTATATCCAATAGGTTTGGGTATTTCAGAGCTTCTGTTCGGGATAACCACATTGGAATTCTTATATAATGTTTTTGTTTTATTTTTTCCCAAGTCTGTAGCAATGCATTCCTAACTATGTGTCTTTGAAAGTATCTGTGTATTTTATGTTTTTCGTCCGATAGGAATGCATGCCACCCTGCTTGCAAGTCATGTCCTTCTATTGTTAAAACTCTAGTATTTTTCAAATCCATCCAATCTTTTAAATCTGCTAGATCTTAAACGTCTAGCAACTGGTACATGCAAAATATTCTCTTTTTTATTATATTTTATTGGTTTTTTTACAATAACAATCCCTAGTGCTTAGCAAACAGACTGTTGTCTGAGCTTCATATATTTAAAAACAATCAATAGTCATTTCTATAATTAATCAATATGTTAATCAATTATATATTTCCTTGATCTTCTCTTCCTCCAGTAGTATTCTTCTTCCAGTAGTATACTCTTTCAGATGTGAAATTTTAACAGTTTTCATGGTTTTCAGATTTATCCAGACTATAGTATTATTAACCTCATTTCATTATATTTCTGTTCCTCATAAAAATTTAATTCACTGCTTCTGTCTATGGGAGAGTGGGGATGTAATCCCTTCCCTTCTCACTTTTGGAGGATTTTTTGCTTCTTGGGTATCTTTTCCAGGGAGAGAGAAGATCAAATTTCTCACCCAGTTCCAAGCATGCTGTTCACCGTTGTTCTGGTTAGTGCCTTTGGACTTTGGCTGCCGGTAGCTTGGGCTGGTCACCGAGGTGTGGCCAGCCTTTCTTCTGTCAGGTTTTGGAGGGCTTCCCCCCGGATAAAGCAGATCGACCACCATCATTCCATGATCATCAGGGTGTCCCTCTTTCTTCGTTGTCTGTCCAGGGTGACTTTAGACCCATTTTAGGGTCCCCAGGCAGGGCAAAATCAACCGAGAGGTGTGGAGCTCCATGATCCCACAGCACTACAACGCAAGATTGGAAGTCTACATCAAAATATTCTTATAGGAGATGGAATCCATGCCAAAGGCATCATCTTAAAACTTTTGAGGGCAGAATAACATGTTTGCCGAGAGATGTTAAGTCTAGATTTTTGTACTGAATTCTTTTCAGGCGGGGGTTGTTTTAGAATCATGAAAGCTAGGAGAATCCCTGCTATCATTGCTATAAACCCTAGAACTTAGAAATAGTTGAATGACAGGAAAAAGTGCATTTCATTTTGCCTCAGAGACTATTACCAGAGGATAGAATAATAATAATAATAATAATAATAATAATAATAATAATAATAATAGTCCCCCAGTGAGGCACTACCTTGACGTGGTTGTGGGGTTTGTGTACTCTGAGGAAGATGAGAGCTATGCCAGAGGTTCAACCATACTGGACAGGTCTCATCAGAGGAGTCAGACAAAGAGTGTCTCTCCCATAAAAAATACGGTGAGACGTAAATTTCAGAATGCCATACCAACTCGGACGTCGCCCGGGTTAACAAGGTCTGCGCTAGATATTGGAGTTTCTGGATATCTGGTGAAAAATGGGTTACAGGACTCAGGACTGTTGGCTGAGCAACCAGGGCCAGCAGCTGCAGAACTACTGGAAGAAAAGGTGTTTACCTGTCGCAGATACACAGTTATGGAAAACAAAGAAATAATGATCTGTTACTACAGATCAAGTCCAACAAGACGAGGATATCTAAAATGAATGCACCAATTCTGGAAAGAGCAACATCCAGAATCAGAAATAATAGAACAGAGACTAGCAGATCAACGCCGATTTATAACACGAAATAAAGTATTTACAGAAACAGAATTGGACGAACTGCAAAGGTTTACCCAGGGCAAAGAAATCAAAGCCTTACAAGAAGTAATTCAGAATGTAGAGGCAAACCAGGGGGAGTTGGCAGTGAAAGAATCCAGTAGAGATATACAACTGTTCTCATTTGGAAACCAGGCACCTCTTCCTCAGGAAGAACAAAACCCTCTAACTAAAGAAATAAAAGAATTGAAACAAAGAATAATTGAGCATCTAGAACAGCACAAAAACAACAGAATAAGGCTGCCTGCATTGAAGCTTGTTCCAAAGAAACAGCTAGCACAAGCATTAAAAGATGCAAATACTGCAATAGCAAGTATAAGCACCAATTCACTGCAAGAAACAAACCAACTAATGTACAGCACAGCTGCAGTTATAACAGAATACCTGGGATGTAAAATCAACAAAAAAGAAAAACAAACAAACAGTGCACCACAAAAATGGAAGGTTAGACTAGAAAATAAGATCAGCAAGTTAAGATCACATGCAAGCAAGCTAGAACAGATGAAAGAAAAGAAGCTGAAGAACAAGAAGACCAAAGAATACCTAATCAAGAAATACCACTTAGAAACAAGGAAGATCAAGGAAGCACTGGAAATAATAAAGCAACAAATAACAGCTATAGCCAGGAAAATCAGTAGATATGAAGCTCGAATTGCAAACTATAGGCAGAACCTCCAATTTCAATCCAATCAGAAACGTTTCTACCAATCCATCAATGGAGAAACTGCAAGGAATCAGTCAGTACCTGACAAGGAAGAAACAGTGCAGTTCTGGAAGCAGATATGGGATAACCCAAAGAAATACAACAAGGATGCAGCTTGGTTAAAAGAGGTGGATGCAAATAAAACAGAAGTTGAAATGAAAGAACTAGTAATAACAACAAAAATGGTAGAAAAAAGAGCAAAGAAAATCAAAAATTGGTCAGCACCAGGTGAAGATGAACTGCATGGGTTTTGGTTGAAACATCTAACTGTTATACACCCACTCATTGCCAAGCAGTTCAACAATATACTACAAGGAGGAGAAATTGAAAAGTGGCTAACAACTGGGAAAACCTACCTAATAATGAAAAATCCAGCAAAAGGGGCAACACCAGGTAACTACAGGCCAATTACCTGCTTACCAACAACTTTCAAATTACTAACTGGTGTGGTAGCTGATGCAGTACAACAGCATCTAGTTGAAAACAATCTCTTTCCACCTGAGCAGAAAGGAAACCGCCCCAATAGCAGAGGAACAAAAGATCAACTCCTAATAGACAAAATGATCTTGGAAAACTGCAAGAGAAGGAAGACCAACCTGAATGTGGCATGGATTGACTACAAAAAGGCATTTGACTCTCTGCCACATGATGGATAATCAAGTGCCTAGAAATAACAGGAGTAAGTAGAAATATCAGAAAATTTGTGCAAAAATCGATGGCACAATGGAAGACACAGTTGCAGATCAATGGTGAGAAGCTGGGAGAGGTTAATATCAAGAGAGGAATATTTCAAGGAGATTCATTATCACCATTACTATTTGTTATTGCACTGTTTCCTCTGTCAACAATACTGAATAACTCAGGACATGGCTATCAAACATCAAAAACATCTGCCAGACTATCCCACCTCCTTTACATGGATGATCTGAAGCTGTATGGAAAAACATCATCTGAAATAGAATCGCTGCTCAACACTGTCCGTATATATAGCCAAGATATTGTAATGGAGTTTGGCTTGGACAAATGTGCCACACTTACTATCAAACAAGGAAAAATAGTGAAAACTGAAGGAATCAAGATGCCCCACGAAAATAACATTAAGAGTCTGGATGAGGAAGAGTACTACAAATACTTGGGTATCCTTCAAGCTGACAACATCAAGCACACTGAAGTCAAGAAAAAGATTAGAGGTGAATACATCAAGAGAGTGAAGAAGATCTTAAAGTCCAAACTCAATGGAGGAAATACCATAAAGGCAATCAACACCTGGGCAATCCCAGTCATTAGGTACACAGCTGGAATAGTGGACTGGACTCAAGCAGAACTAAAAGCAATGGATAGGCAGACCAGAAAAATAATGACAATGAATCATGCCCTTCATCCACGCAGTGACATTGATAGACTTTATCTACCAAGGCAAATAGGTGGGCGTGGAATGCTACAAGTACATCAGATGGTTGAAGAAGAAAAAATGGCTTTGGAAGAATATCTGAAGAACAATGATGAAGATGCACTGAAATTAGTATATCAGGAAGGCTTACTAACTACTGGAGAGACCAAACTGGCCTACAAGAAAGACCAAATGAAGAACAGAATAGAGGCATGGGAAGACAAAGCACTACATGGCCAATACATGAAAAAAATAGCTGGGAAAGCAGATAATAATAAAACCTGGCAATGGCTAAGAGCAGGAAAATTGAAGAAAGAGACCGAGGGACTAATTCTGGCTGCACAAGACCAAGCCTTAAGGACAAATGCATACAAAGTCAAAATTGAGAAGACAGCAACAGACAGTAAGTGCCGCCTATGCAAAGAAGCTGAAGAAACAGTGGACCACTTGGTAAGCTGTTGCAAGAAGATTGCACAGACTGATTACAAGCAGCGGCATGACAAAGTAGCAACAATGGTGCATTGGAAGATCTGCAAAAAATATCATTTGCCTGTAAGCAAAAACTGGTGGGATCATAAAATAGAGAAAGTCATAGAAAATGATAAAATTAAACTGCTCTGGGACTTCAGAATTCAAACAGACAAGCACCTGCAACATAACACCCCAGACTTAACAATTGTCGATAAGAAAGACAAAAAAGTCTGGATAGTGGACGTGGCAGTGCCTGGAGATAGCAGAATAGACGAGAAAGAACTGGAGAAGATAACAAAATACAAAGACCTACAAATAGAAATAGAAAGACTGTGGCAAAAGCAAGCAAGGGTAGTACCAATAGTCATAGGCTCCTTGGGTGCAATCCCAAAACAACTGGAGCACCACTTGAACACCATTGGCATTGACAAATTCGCTATTAGTCAATTGCAAAAGGCGGCCTTATTAGGAACTGCTTCCATCCTGCGACGATATCTGTAATACCATCAAACATCCACATCTGCCTATCCCAGGTCCTGGGTAAGGACTCGATAGGTAGACAAAATGCCAAATCCAGTCTGAACATCTGGCTGACTGTGCGATGATGATGATGATGATGATAATAATAATAATAATAATAATAATAATAATAATAGAGTTGGAAGGGACCTTGGAGGTCTTCTAGTCCAACCCCCTGCTCAGGCAGGAAACCCTCTACCATTTCAGACAAATGGTTGTTCAATCTCTTCTTAAAAACTTCCAGTATTGGAGCATTCACAACTTCTTGGCTAGTATGTACACACAAGATAACATAAATGTGCAGGTATGGTGACCAAAATGCTGACAGACACAATTCCAACTATAGGAGATTAAATCCATGCTGAAGAAATAGCTGCTCTAAGTTAATAAAGTACTTTCCTTCTTCTAAAATTAATATATTTAAACCTCCAATATACAGAACCTGGACAATATTCTCAAAATTACAAAAACCACATGATTTATTGCATATCAAAATGACCCCCCTCCCCCGAAAAAAAATTCAGAAAAAAAATCTAGACTTACCTCTCTCTGCAAACATGTTATTCTGCATTCATAAGTTTTAGGATGATGCCTTTGGCATGGATTCCATCTCCTATAAGAATATTTTGCATGTTCCAGTTTTAAAGAGTAATTTCAATTTATTAACAAAGCTCTTTCCTAAGGTGAAAGAATAAAATTCAGAATTTTGACATCAATTAAGCAAAGGCTTTGATTCAGCATCCATTTGATTCACAGTTGAATCAAATTTCCAACAGCATACCAGTAGTCCTCAACTTACAAAGGTTAGTTTTGTGATCTTTCGAAATTACAATGGCACTGAGAAACGTGACTTATGACCGTTTTTCATACTTATGACCATTGTAGCATCCCCATGGTTATGTGATCAAAATTCAGACGCTTGGCAACTGAGTCATATTTATGATGGTTGCAATGTCCCAGAGTCATGTGTTCCCCTTTTGCGAACTTCAGACAAGCAAAGTCAATCGGGAAGCTAGATTTACTTCACAATTGTGTTACTAACTTAACAACTGCAGTGATTCACTTAAGAACTGTGGCAAGAAATGTTGTAAAATGGGGCAAAACTCATTTAACAAATGTCTCACTTAACAATATAAATGTTGGGCTCAATTGTATGTGAGACATATAATATTGAAGACAAATAGGAACTCATGTGGTAGGAGACACTAGTTCTAAGCAGACTGCATATGGCTTGTTTCTTTTACTGGAAGATTTGAAACCTGATTCTTCTAAGTCTGGTAGGTTTTCTAGAGTTGGGGGGAGGTGAGGAAAATTCTCATGTTCTGTTTTAGGAAGGCAAAATCTTTTGCTCCATCTCTACTCATTTTGAACTTGCATGACAAATCAAGGAGACTGAAATCACAAACTAACATATTATTTTTGGATGATCTCATTGTAGAAGTGGTCGATGTTCAAGCTCACTCTTAAAAGAAGAGGTTCTGATCCCTTTGCATAAATCATTTAACTTGTGGAATTACAAGAGGGAGAAGCAGCAGCTAGTGGAGAAAGGTTAATTCCACTGATCACCTAGTATCCTCCTAGAAGCTAGGGGAGAGGTGTTGCTATATGCATTGGCATACAATGTCTTCTTATAACCAGAAATATCTATCTGTTTAATATCAAATAGCATGAAAACAGTTCGAAAATTCATAATCTTCTCTTTAACAGCAATAGAGTATAGAAAGCAGTACCACAAGATTCCCTTTTTGTACATGGTTTCAGGAAACCTTTAAAAATAAAATCTCTTAATCTCTTCTTCTCTTCATTCAAAGCCATCTGTAATAAGTGTTTTGGGTTTTTTTTTTGGTCTGGAGATCAAGAAAGAAAGAAGAGGTCATAACTAGCAAAGCAACCAATGAATTCCCATCTCATTGTCTGCAACATGATCACCCATGCAGTTTGATATTTTGTCAACAGTTCAACTATCCTTACAACAGCTGCTGCTGCAGAGCTACAGGAATGAGCAGCCTTCTGAAATCAACAGCAAAGAACCAGCCCATTGTTTCCAATTCAATAATATAAAGTAGCTTTTTGAAAACAACCTTGTATGATACTTATCTTAAGAGTATAATCTACCACAAATGATTTTCAGATTCCATATATTGAAAGGAGCACTGCATTTTACTTAAAAAGGGATCAGGGAAGGATTTTTTAATATATATATATATATATTTTCAATCAGAATCTAGTACTACATATGACAGCTGAACCATGTACAATAAAAGGAAAATACAGAACTCTGAATATTCTTAAAAGCAAGTATCAGTCAGTGGAGCTGAAGTGGAAGAACTGCGTATGTAACAGATGAACAGACTCTGACAGTCGCTCAATTCCTTTTTCCAGTAATTATATGCAACATCAACATGATATGCCTTAACTTTGCCATGATTTACTAAATTAATTCAAGTGTCCATTTCACACAACAGACTTGAACCATAATATTTTAAGCTTCAATGCTTAAAATATTAGATTGTGCTTTACTGTGTCATCAACAACTCAGGCATTCATTTTGAACTTAGTTGATACAAGATAAAAATCTTTGAACATGCAGCTAGATGTTCAAAGCCAGGGCATGGGGCAAATATCTCCTACAGCAGGGGTGTCAAACTGCCAGCCCATGGACCGGTTTCATCATACTGAAGCCATGCCCACCCTATTGCTGGCAATGCGAAAAGAGTTGCGACACGTCACGTGGCGAGTTTGACACCTGTGCCCTATATGTAGGGAGGTGTGCATTATAAGAAACCATTGTTTGTTTAACCATGTTTTATTGAATAAGTCACAGTTAGCTCAGCTTCTTCTACAAGACGAATAATCAGCTTTGGTTTAACACTGCAGTTGCATAGCATAATAATCTCAAAGTTTATAATATATATGAAGATTTCCTTGACACCAGCATGAGTGCAGGCAGTCTTCAATTTACAACACTTCATTTAGTGACCATTTGAAGTTACAACCTCACTGAAAAAAGTGGCTTATGACTGTTTTTCACACAACTGTTGCAGCATCCCCATGATCACGTGATCAAAATTCAGACTCTTGGCAACTGACTCATATTTATGATGGTTGCAGTGTCCTGAGGTCATGTGACCTTCTTTTGTGACCTTCTAACAAATAAAGTCAGAGGGGAAGCCAGATTTACATATTAACATATTACTAACTTAACAAGTGCAATGATTCAGTTAACAACTGTGGCAAGAAAGGTCATAAAATGGAGCAAAATTAACTTTGGCTCGCTTACCAACAGAAATTTTGGGCTCAGTTGTAGTCATAAGTTAAGGACTACCTATATATAGTATACCAACCAGAGGAAGTACCTAATTCAAATAACACTTCAGCCATGGATTCAATAAGTAGCTGTAGAAAACCCTGTTTTACCATTTAAATCCAAGCATAATATTTATTTATTTATTTATTTATGAGACTTATATACCGCTTTAAGTGCAAGCACTCTCTAAGCGGTGTACACCAGTAAGCAATGTATATATATATTTACATTGCCCCCAACAATCTGGGTCCCCATTTTACCTACCCCGGAAGGATGGAAGGCTGAGTCAGCCTTGAGCCGGTGAGATTTGAACCTCTGACCTGCTGAACACAGTCAGCTAAAGTGGCCTGCAGTACTGCACTCTAACTGCTGCACCACCTTGGTTGGTGCATTGTTGGAACAATGACAATCAAAAAACTTTGAGCTCTCCCAAATGCCAAGTACTATAATCACGATTAAATACTGACATCAGGATGCGGACAATACCAAGTTCTGATTTCCCCTTGGAGGCTTGTCAAAATCTGGGAATGTTCTCATATTTTACAAAAAAAAAAAAGCATCCTGAATATGTGAATATTGTTAATGAAAGACAGAAAGTAAAAACAAAACAAAACCCAAGTGTACATTTTACTGAAAGTATTGAAGCAATATCAACTGCACAGAACTTGTTAAAAAGAACATTTAAAACATATCTTGCATACTTTCAAATGCTTTTAAAATCATAACTAGGATTTTAAGGAACTAGGCTTTCATTTCTTATACAACCACAGATTTTTTAAAATTTGTAGAAAACTGGGGAGAGGGAGGGGGTTAGACACATTACAACTAATCAGCCCCAGGTAAAAATCCTCAGTTGAAAATCTCACTGGCTAATGTTGTGTGACTCATTCCCACACTGACTCGGGCTGACTCATGTGATTTGGTTAAACCACAAGCCATGATATTAAAAACTATTAGGGCTAAGCCAAGTCAAAAATCATTATAGTATTTGCAAAACACACTTGATCTGGTTACTGAATTAATCATATTCTGGATTTACCCAATACATTCAATGACAAATGTAATCAAACATACTGGATTTTGCAGAGCATGCCAAGCCACCAGAAGCTTAATCAAAATTATTACCCAAATTTAGTATATTAAGCAAATACAGCTTAAATTCAGTCCCCTTGATCTGTAAAAGTTCTTGAGTAAACACAACCCATATTTCATCATGTTCTCCAAACCAGAACACTAGGGTTTACTGCAACATTATTTATCACAACTACTATAGATGGTTTGTTAATCATATTTTATAATTTAACATATAATGCAAACCCAACCTTGATCTTCCTTGATAGAAAGTCAAGATTTCTATCATCTTCAGTTTCTCATCTGAAACTTAAACCAATGTTTGTTTTTATTGTGATTTGTGACATGGTAGACAACCAGTTTTGTTTGCTTATTCATTCAGAAGTAAGTGAAATCATGACAAAAACCTACAAACTGAATACATTTGTATTATTCAACTAATTTGTTTTGCTGCAGATGCCATTATTAGAAAGCATGGGAGTCACTGCATCAGATTTAGCAACTGCACTATATTCATTAATCTCCAATTAGGTTGTCAAGATTAATAACACAGAGAAGATTTAAACCATGTATTTTGTGCTTTCCAATAAGTCAGTGCTCACTATTGAAAAAAAGAAACTTAACTTTTGAAAGTTACTGTAAAAAAACAAACAAGGGTACAGCAGCCAACACTCACTTTTAGAGTAATACTTAGTCTCCCAGCACACTGTTTTGGCTTCACAATTTATAGCAACAAATAAACTGTTTTAGAAGCCAAAGGTGATCTCAGTAAATTCATTAAAGTAACTAATGCTAAAGGGGCTGCCTATGCTGCAGGAGAGAAAAGAGATAATTGCATACTATGGACATAGATCATAGTAATGTTCCAGGGAAGCAATGAGTCACTTCTAATTAGGAGGCAAGAGCTTGGCTTTATGTGGTAAAGTTGTGAGGACAAGGGTTTTTTTTTAATCATTACAGTTCAGAAAGTGCTAACACTTCTAGTTTTGAAGCCTTTAGAATCTCAATTTTCCTACGCTGTGATAACCACATGGATAAACTGAGTATTTATTTTTAATTCTAAGAAAGAAGTCTGATTGGTGGCTTGTGGATTCAGAAAAAGAAAATATATCAGTCCTTTATTGTACAAGTTTACACACTAGCCACCCATCTCACACAAAATGACTCTGGGCAGTGTACACCAGTAAAATCAAACAGTGCATATATAATAACAATCATTTGTTTTTTAAAAAAATATATAAAACTGTCATTCTTGTAAATACAAACTGTCATATACGAGAGAGAGTAAATTACTGGAAAAGCCACCTGAGAATATCCCCAGTCCTGTAACAAAATCTGGTCTTGAGTCACTTATGAAACTTTAGCAGAGATGGAGCCACCTTCACTTCAGAGAGGCTAAAGAACGTTCCATAATGAGGGTGCCATGACAGAGAAGGCTCACCTCCTCAGACCCACTAAATGTAAGTCTCTAGCAGACAGGAAATAAAGCATGCCTTCTCTGATAGGTCTAATGGGACAGGCAGAGGTAATTGGGGTGAGGCAAAAATATAATATTAATACTAAATGATCCATTTTTAATCAACACAGTGAAAAAAAAAGATTCTGAAAATCATGATGTGGAGGAAGATAGGGTAAAGTTTTAAAATATTCTTATCACAGTTAATTTCCTCTTCCCAGTATGTCCTGGTACAAGCTAGGTCCCAGAATTCCACAGCCAGCAATGCTGGCTGTGGAATTCTGGGAGTTGAAGTCCACATGCCTTAAAATTGTCAAGGTTGAGAAACACTGAGCTAGGAGATCCTATTCCATGATTGTGTTGACCTTTCATGTAATTAGCTTTTCCTAATTGGGGAATTTTATCCAAAATAACTGGGGCTGAATAATCTGTATGCCCATTGATGTTTGAACATGTTAAATCGAAATCCAAATGTCCTTCTCCCTTCACTGAAGGCAGGGTGGCAAACAATCAGATTAATCACAGCATAATGCTTTCCTAAAGAAGGACCAACTATTTCTATTTCAGCAACACTTTCAATTTGGAATGGCTCTTTGGCAACATGCTGTGGGATGATCATTCATGGTCAGTTTGCATTCAATGATCTCTGCTAGTTATCTGCATTACCGCTGCTTCTGTTCTGATCCCCATTTAAGTTTTACAGCAAGCAAAGGAAATTTAAAGGATTCACAGTGCCATAGGAAAATATAAATTAATTGTTGATAGGGTAATTTCCTTTGACTGTTTTGATCTTCAGTATCCATAATCCACAAACAGCATGACCAACAGCAAACCAATATAGCAAGAGCTATAATCCAAACCCCCATGAAGTGTGTCTGCCTTGAATATGAGACAACATCAGAACCTTGAGAAATCATTTATCACTATAAGAAGGACCAATGTGACCAAAAGGAGTTAGGATAATCTTACTCAAAGAATATTTTCCAGCTGCCTCCTCTAAGGCATGGTTTGAACAACTGGATTGTATGGAACCTTTGAGTTCCACAAAAACTTGATTGGGTTGCATGAGAGATCAGGGGGGGAGTTCCATCAAATATAGCCAGTTTTCTATCACTAGAACTCTTGATCAAGAATTCCAGATTTGAAAAAAAAAAACTAGCAGGTTCTGCAGACTGACAAAACCATGCCCTTGGACTCAGTAGCCATTCCCTGAGGGCTGAAACTACTAGGGATTGCAATCAGAGAAAATAGTTATTAAAATGTGATTCAGATGCCCTATACACCCATGGCTGAGAAATGAGCAACATTTATTCTATATAGCAGGAGAAAGCAAATACACTACTAGCTCCTGAATACCAGCTACAGGCAGTGATTGCTGGGCTCCAGGTAAAGCTCTGACACAACTTGTCTTGGGTAAATTGAGAGCTACAAAAATATGCAGCCTGATTATTCTGCGATCAGCAGTTTTACTATGACTAGTACCACCTCCATTTTTACTTCCACACCAGAGTAAGAGTGTGATGCATGTCCTAGACCTAGACAGAGCCATGTGGCCCTTTGAGTAACTTCATATAAGCCTCTGTTACAGGAAAAGGTCTATAAAACTCTGGAAAAAGAAATAAAAGCATCTGGCAAAGTATCCATGATATCCTGATTTACCAGTAGATTAAGTGTGGGTTGGATGGGTGAACAATTAAATGAATACACAGGTAGCTCAAAAATATATTCAAAAGTACTCATCAATAGTTTTTCATCAAACTGAAGAGAAGGAACAAGTGGGAGTCACAAGCATCAATCATGGATCTTCTACTCTTTAATGTTTTTATAAATTATTTAGATGATGAGATAAGAGCAGATGCTTATCAGCTTTGCAGATAAAACAAAATTGGGTGGGATAAGTAATCTCCTACAAGACAAAAATAACATTCAAAATGAATGATAATAAACTGAAAGTAACACAATGAAATTTCACTGTGAAAAGTGAAAAATCCTTATCTTAGAAAACAAAAATCAAAAGCACAGATGGAGAATGAGAGTGATCTGGCTAGCTAATAGCATTTGTGAAAAAAAAAAAATTTTTGAGTAAAAATTGAATATGAGCCAGTAGCGTGAAATGGATGCTAAAAAGATAAGTGCAATTTTAGATTGCATCAGCAGAATTATAATATTCAAATGAAATGAATGAAATCAAATGAAGTTTAACTGAGAACAATTTAGAATGGAACAGCCTGCCTTCAGAAGTTGTAAGTGCTCCATCACTGGAGGCTTTTAAGAAGAGACTGGACAGCTGATCAAATTGGGCCTGGAGACTAAAACATACAAAGAATGGCTACGGGACTTGGGTTTGGCTAGTCTAAAGAAAATAAGAAATAGGGGAGACATCACAGCAATGTTCCAGTATCTGAGGGGCTGCCACAAGGCAGAGGGGGACAGGTCGTTCACCAAAGCACCAGAAGGAAGAATGAGAAACAATGGTTGGAAACTGATCAAAGAGAGAAGCAAACTGGAATTAAGGAGAAACTTCCTGACAGTGAGGACAATTAACTAGTAGAACAGCTTACCCCCAGAAATAGTGGGCACTCCATCACTGGATATTTTAAAGAAGTGACTGGACAGTCACCTGTCTGAGACGGCATAGGTTCTCCTGCTTGAGCAGGGGGCTGGACTAGAAGACTTCCAAGGTCTCATTCTATTCTATTCTATTCTATTCTATTCTATTCTATTCTATTCTATTCTATTCTATTCTATTCTATTCTATTCTATTCTATTCTATTCTATTCTACTCTACTCTACTCTACTCTACTCTACTCTACTCTACTCTGTTTATTCTATTCTAAATGAAAGTACTTTCAGATAACTTTTACTCTTTGGTTCCACGATGAGCAAATCTAATTGCTACATCTAAGACTGTGCTTCTAGGGATGTCCCGAAAAGAAAAGAAGACTTAACAACGGGAGATAAGTGTTGGTCTTTTCCAAGAGAATAAGCCAGACTGACATAGACCTGTCGTGTTAGACAAAATCAGCATTACATTTATTGTAACTTCTACTTCAGTATAATTTACCTAATTTCACAGATGACACTTGCCTTTCACAGGAAAAATTGGATCCAATGGAACTTGAACTAGAATTTTGTTTCATCATTGAAAGAGAAAAATGAATGTACTGAAATCTGTAATCAGAAAGGGATACTTCTCATTTAACTTTTCAAGAGAACTCTTCGGTCTTTTTACCTATACACTAAGATGAGGTATATTCTTAGTCTTGCACTGTTTTCTAGTCGAGAAAGGCAGAGTATGAAAACTACGGTGTCATGCTGTAACCTAATGTGATTTATTGGGCCTCTGGTCATGTTTGTTGGGGGCTGCACTGTACTTACATAACACATGCTACTCCTTTAGATCTGTAGCAATCTGTAGCAAACAAAGCTCAACCATATATTGTGCTAAATTACGTGAATAAGACATTATGTCTTAATTATCATATCATCAGTTTAATTGTGAGCTGATGTACAATGGGAATTCTGTTAGCTTCTTGGCATAACAATGCACCAGACTTTGAACTCTGACATTGTTAAAGAAAGTCACTAAAGTTGAAAAAACAGAATTTTGGTGTGATAATCTCTAGCCAACATAGATAAATTGCTAATATTTATAATCATTCTGGAAACATTTCTGTACAAGACTGAGTTCAAATATATCCTGTTTAAAACAAACAGGAGTTTCCAGTTTGTTTATTTATTCAATTTGTACGGTCTCCCGTCTCAACAAGTGATTGCGCGTGGTAAACAAAATTAATGTTCCATTAAGACCTTCATTTTGCAGAGAAATCAACAGTTTTCTAGCACTCCAAAAAAGACCAGAATACATTTATTAGACTTTTTCCAAGACCAAGTACTGTATTTTTTTTTAACTGAAACAATGTTTCTGCTCTAGAAACTGTAACAACCTCCACCCCAAATTTAGTGGTAATCTCTCACAGAAGCTGGCACACTTTGGAGCAATATAAGTCCATATAATATCCATCTCCTTGTAAGTTTACAAAATGCCTGCACTTCACACAATTGCTAAACCCACACCAGAAAAACATAATAATTGAATTAGAAAAGTCCAAAGCATTATTTCCAGACTGATTTATTAAATTTATATCTAATAAAGGTTTATTTTTGATCTCTCCTTCTAAGATCTATTTCTGCATCAACCTTGACTGAGCTCAAAATCTTAAAAAGATTTGCCCTGCTTATTCCATAGAGAGATGGCTACAAGAAGTCCTAGTATGATGCACTGGATTTGGGAAGTTAAAAAAATAATCACAAAAGAAGGTAATATCCTGCAGAGACCCATCTAAGGAGTTGAAATCAATGAAGACTACCTTTATCTAGTGCAAATGTGTCTGGATAATGAAACATGCCCCTCAGATTTTGGGGCTAGAAAGGCTCAAGGATGTCCCATCAGGCAGTGAACTATACTGGTAGGATAAGGGAAATTAACCTTGCCTTTGCTATTGACTAGACACACACATGCAAAACAATTAATCTTTTGTGGACATTTCCCAAGCCAATCCTCATACATAGATCATCAATTCATTATAATTAATTATGTGCATCCATCCATTCCCCACCACCCTCTCTCTGATATACTTTGCAACTTTACTGGCTACTTGAGAAGGGAATGAGACTGTTCAAAGTTGGCAGAAATAAGTGGGAACTAACTTATACTAGGTACGGTCACCAATTACTCAAATCACAAATGAAGGATGGTGTTATTTATTTAAATTAAGTCACTCCTTTTTTCTTGCCTACTTCTGAGGAGCCAATTTTGAGTGGCATTTTTTTTTTATTTCTGCTCCCCTTGTCTCTATAGATACATCTCGCTCCCATCCTGCCATCACCATACACAAATACCATTACTCTCCTTAATGTCACACTTTCCAATGGTTACTTTGGATGAAATCCAGCAGCAGTTGGGAAGGCTACATCCAAGCCAAACATCCTTGGGAAGCTATAAGTTTAAGGGCAGAAGCAGAAAATGTGGTGTGGCTTTCCAGCATCAATATTTTTCCATTCCAAGCCCTTCCCTGCAAATTCTAAACCCCAAGCTGCATTTTACCTCTCAAAGGAAAAGATAAAAAGTCTACCGGAAACCAGATATTGGTATGCTTCCAAGATTTTTTGAAAAAGCAGTAGAAGAAAGTAATTGGGATCTTGAGGCAACTGAAAGATATTTACAAAAAAAAAATAAAAAAAAATACTAGAACTTATTATTACAAAAATAATTCAAAACCTGGTATTGGCATAGCAAAGATATCTGGAAAACATGTAAACAAATATGTGAACACACATAGTCTCCAGATTTTATTGCCAATATTTTTATGATTATTTTGTACTGTCAATTCTTGCAATACTAATACTAACAACAACAACTTTTAAAGTTGATCAAATCAAATGTTGAGCCTTTCTCAGCTACTCAGTTATTTTTGTTTTGTTAATTTTGTTTTGTTTTTCAGTTTGGTCCTATTATTTAGATGGATTTTTAGTCATCTGCCATTAGACAAGCAGAATAATTGTACTTCCGGTGGAAATTACAGTTCTAAGCTGTAGAATAGCATGTACTTTCCTTGGAATCAAGGAACCAGAAGGAATTTTTTTAAAGGCCAGATAAGATTTCTTGTCATTTAACTGCCAGCTCTGAATTAAAACTGTCTGAATTAAATAACCTAGATTGCTTTAATCCCATAGATTTAGAAGGAAGAAAAGGAAGATGCAAGAATAATAGAATAACAGAGATGGAAGGGAGTTTGGAGGTCTTCTAATCCAAATCCCCGTTCAAGCAGGAAATGCTATAACATTTCAGATAAATTGTCTTCTGAAACAGAAGTAGAGAACTATGGTCAAGTAATGACCTAATTACCAGCATTTTTACCACTGGCTAGGTTGGGTTGGACACCTGAAAATTGTAGTACAGTGTTTTCTGGAGAACGATTCTTGTCATAAAGGAATAGGTAACTTTCTTCCATCTGGAGTTCCTCTGTGAGGGAGATAAATAGTTGCAAAATGGGACTATTGACAACCAGATTAAGCCTTAAAAAATCTTTTCTGAGATTAACTCAGTGATTCCCAAACTGTCATCAATTACCCAAAATTGGGTAAAAGTGGTTTTTCTTTGGATAACAGCAGAGCAAATGATTAAGCTTAGGTTAAGAAGTCAGTGCAAAATGTTATTTGAAGAACAGAATCATCATTTGAAGTCTCTGTGGTTAACACTTCACAATGACTATCCTGTGTTAATTGAGAAGGCCATGGTGCAATTGTTGTCATTTCCAAGCACCTACATGTGTGAAGTAGGATTTTTCATGATTGCCTCAACAAATACAAACAAAACTGCTTGCTAACCCTGAAAATGATTTTGAGTAATGATGAAAATATTGGGAAACTCCAAATCCATGCAGATATGACATATAGTTGCAAATATTGTTCCTTTCAGTGTTTATAACTGTATGGCCAACACACTTAAAGTAAATCCAATACAGTAAGGTGACATATTGGATACACCAGATCCAGCACCGTACTTATGATGAAAACTGTTAACAAGATGGATAACAGGAACCACAAAATGAAAATATTTCAGGACTGAAAGGTCAATTCTCAACTGAAGTTGTGGTGCATTTGTACATTGGCAACTCTGGTTAATAATTTATAATAGAACTGTTTGCCAAATGATGTCTCTGCTATGAAGTACCACATAAACTGAAATAGTAATTACCACTCGAGTGGTTGACATCTCATACAAAATGAACACATATGGATATCTGCCACTCATAGAGGAAGATAAATGCAACATTTTTAGAAGTCATCTGCTATGCCGAATTCCAACTATAGGGCAAAATCTAAGCTAGTAATTAGCAAAGGAATATAGTATCATTTTATATGTGTAAGCCATATACTTTTAAGCCTTATTTACTGTGCAAGTTTTCTTCTTTCTTATCGATTGAACAAGAAGATCTCTTTTTTTAAGTTAAAAGCAACTGCAAGAGAAAAACAATGCTACTCTCATTACAATGGTCCCTCTGCATCTCTTCTCCATAGATGGTTTTGAAATATCTTAATAGCGATGAGAAGTCTGACCACAGATCCCTAACACCTTAGCCAGCTTGATCACTAGCAAACAAAGTGAACATTTATTTTATTCAAATACCTGGATTTATTTCATAAAAATATATTTTCAAGTATTTTGAAATTTTGCCCTATGCCAAAAGTCTCATCAATATTATTTTCAAATGGGCTGTTGAAGCACCTAATTCAAGAGCAGATATTCTAATGTAATAGAATTCACAGAGAACCGTTTTAATGAATATGTGTCTGCTTGGTAAAACAGAGGCATACTCGTGCTTACATTTCAATATTATAATTTCTTAACTGATAATAAAGAAATAGCAATAACACTTACTTATCTACTGCTCCATAGTGCTTTGCAGCCCCTTCTAAGCAGTTTACAGAGTTAGCATATTGCCTCCACCAATCTGGGTCCTCATTTTACCAATCTTGAAGGATGGTAGGCTAAGTCAACCTTGAGCTGGTCAGGATTAAACTTCTGGCAGTCGGTAGAATTAGTCTGCAATACTGCATTCTAACCACTGTGCCACCACTGTTCTCTGGTGCTTGACTTATTTGGCTTTGCATCTTTTCTTTCCCCTTGACTAAATATGGATTACCCTAATCTTTTTAGGCAATTCTAAACCTTCCCCTCATTTCAAGATCTTCAAAGCCAGATATATGTCAACTAATAATGACTCAATATTGTATGTTAAGCATCAATTATTCTCAGTAATAATTGCAACTGAGTGTCCTCTGTCCTGATATTAAGAACTAGAATGTTGATTCTGCTTTTTCTGTAAGAAATGACAGAAGCCAGCAGTACCAAGTCAGATGGTGAGAATACAATTAAGTATGCATGCATGTGTGTGTGTGTGTGTGTGTGTGTGAGAGAGAGAGAGAGAGAGAGAGAGAGAGAGAGAAGGCATGCTTCTTGATATTAATTTTTTTACTCTTAATGTATTTTTATAAACCTTGCTTTGTTACAAAATAGAAAGTGACCTACTTGAAATGTTTTCTAGCACCTTCAAAAATGCCTATTTTGAAGGTGCAGAAAGGATGTGAGAGAAAACAAAGAGCATCCCACACACTTTCCCACTCTTCTGAGAAATGACACCTCTTAAAATATTGTATACAACAACTTCTAATTAATTGCTTTCATATGAAATGCATTTTGTTACTGTTTTTTCTTTTTTTCTTTCTTTAGTCTAAATAATAAACATCTAACCAATTGTCCTAAGTCAGTAAGTACAATATGTTGGCAATAACTAAATGCTCTGTTTGCATTTTGAGAGCAAAATGAAGTCTATTGAGGTCAAGAAAGAACATGAGTGTCAATTTGAGATGTCAGGACACTTATAATCAGTGTCACTCTCCTTTGAATACACAAATCTATTTTATTTGGATAAAAACTACTGTCCATCTGTCTTCACACTATGTACTCTGCCTAGAAGCAACTTCTCCCTCTCAGATAGGAGTATCTCTGTCTCCTGGAATCCTGAAGATACTACAATTGGGATGTTGTGCATACATGCTCTACCAATCACATACTCTACCAATAAGCAAAGAAATTTCATGAAAATCCAGATTTAATATAAAGACATGTAACAGGATGAACATGCCCTTTGATAAACAGTAAAAATAATGTTCCCTTTGAAGAAGTCCATAAATGCTTTTTGCTAGAAACATCATGTTCTATACTATTCACATGACAATTTTAGGATACATCTGTCTTTCAGCATGCCCTTATCTCTCTGCTCTTAAACAAGTAGATTAATTTGCAGTAACATTTGGTTATAGTGTGGTTTTATTAATGGAAAGGAAAGCTTTGTGGGCTGAAGTAGGGTGGAAATCAAAGGCAGTGGAATCACAGAGTGTCTCTTTCTGTTCTTGACAATATACAGTTGTTGATTTAGTAATAATCAAGCTAAGGCTAGATAACTTAATATAATGTCCATGCAAGGCTGCAGATCAAGTTCTTATTCATTTATATTGTATCTTCCAGTGCTCAGACTAGATTGGCAGTTTATAATATTTTCACTAAGGAGCTATATTTAATATTTATTTAAATGTTTTATATAAATATTTAAGCCAAGAAGCTTCAAAAATTGTATACAGCAGAAATAAGGCAGCACAATAAGTTGTAACGTTATTTTTTTAAAACAAACAAACAAACAAATGTTTCTGACAAATATAAATCTGGATAGAAACAAATCTGTAGCCTCAACATAAACAAGGGAAAAATTCTTACAATAGAAAAGCTAAACCAAACAGACGTGTTTGAACTAAGCATCATGATTGTGTTTGTGTGTGTGTGTGTACATGCATACACACACACATGCCCACATTCTGGGAAGGGAAGAATGTTCTTGTGTTGTAAAAATATTCCATTATGTGTCAGCATCAGTTGCACCTATTTCCACTGGAAGAAACTGAAGATCACAACACATAGCATCTTCAGTGGCAGATATATATATATACCTGCCTTTCATTCAAGAAACATAAGTTATCTAAGAACAGTAAACTAAAGATATGCAGAGTAAAATCCCTCAAAGCAGCAGCTTACAAAATGATACAAGGCTTTTAAAACGAGGGAACTTTCACCAGCGGTTCATCTCATCAACTTAAATCACAGTGCAAGATCTCAAATTGAAATTCATATCCATCTTTCTTAAACCTTCCAAACAGGACATTCTCAGTCATTTGATTGAAAGCCATCAATGTTCTAATCATTTGAGAAAACTAGGCCAAAGGGGATATATTTGATGTTCGCATCGACAACCTTGGATAGGATTGACAATAGCCAAGAATAATTACAGTATATGAAAAAGTTGTAGGTGTGTGTGAAAAAATATTATAATAAGAATCTTTATAAGGTATGATTTAGCAAATGCAAGGGTAACAAGACTTCTCACCCTACTACATATGTCTAGTTGCTTCCCGTTTTGCTGTTCTCTTCTTAGATAGTAGTAACATATAAGCAGCAGAAAAGACTTCTGAGTATTTTAATGTGAGAAACAAATCTACTTTGCAATCACTGAAAAGGGTGTCATAATGAAAGAGCAGCCATGTGTGTTAATGGAAAACCTCGCCTACCTCTTCCTGTGCCATGAGTGGAAAGCACAGAGGCACTTCCTGTGAAACAGGAGAGGGGAAAGGGTGTGTACTAGATATTACATTCCTAAACTGGGTAACTGCTGCCAAGTGGAAAAACATTTCAAATTCAGTTACTGGATCACAGCCAAATCAAATAGTTTTGCTGCTGCATTCAATAACAACGATGATAACAACAACTGTGACAATGATGACAGTGATGAGGATGATGAATCTGTTAATCCAACTCACAAGAAGAAATTCATAATTATTGAAGTGTTGCTTCAGAAATTAGGATGCAATTTATTTTTGTTCTTCTGTCCTTAAAAGCAGACAGAATGAACTGAACTAGTATTTCATATTTCCAATGGAGAATTCTGTAGTGACATTGTCACTACATGGGCACATCCATTAAATTTTTTGACAACTGCATTGAATTGGTTATCTCTGCCTGCTTCTTTATTTTTTTTCTATTTCCCAATCTAGCCAATAAATCAGAGATTACCTGATGATTTTCAAAACAAATACTAAAGCTAGTCAACCTTAGTTAACTGTTTTGAATCAGCCAAGTTCAACTATATACTGCTTAGAGCCAATTATGTTGCAAACATACATATAAAAATAATTTCTGACTTCTAAATACTCAAGAGAGTGCCACATATTAATTCATAGCACATATTAAATGCATCTGATTGGCTATGAAGCTACTACTAATTTTTTCACGTCCAATCCAATGTTCTGGCTTTAACCAAGAAAGCCTCAATGCCTTAGATAAGGAAACATCAAAAATTGCCTCTTCGTAGACAAAGATGCTTATGCAGTTTGCATAAAGATGGGCAGGAATTCAAAAATTGTTCCACATATGGCTGGTACATAATGCAGCAGCACAGGTAGTTATGGACAGGACAGGCACCTTTCCTCCATGAGCTGCACTAGTTGCTATAGACTTCCAGATGCAATTCATGGTCCTGATTTGCATGAATTTACGGCATAGGTTTGGATATTTGAGTTATTGACTATCTCCTGTAGTTTGTGCCCATCTCCTATAGTCTGACCAAGCTGGCATGCTCTAGTTCCCATTGAGCAAAGGAATGAAAACATTGTCATCTAGTGGTATCCAGAAGGTAGACCACCTCTGCCATAGCATCTGCTCTCCAGAAAACCATTTTGCCCAAGATTTATATGGACCTCTCTATTTAAGCACGCTCTATCCATGAGTTAGAATGAATGATAGACCCCTGTGGGATATTTCAGTTATTTAATTAATTGTTGCTTTCCTCAGATTTGCAAATAGTCACTGAATGAGACAGTTGCTAAATGAGGATTACCTATGCAATTGAGAGTCAGCATGGCATAGTGATTATTAAAATAGCAATGGGCAGACCCAGGATCTAATCTTTCCTTAGCTACCGAAGCCAACCTGTGGCCTTTGGAACAGTCACCCTCTCTCTGCTCAAATAAGTGTAAAACTGTTTTTGCCTCATTGTTGTTTCAGTTATTGACAACTTTTGTGTAACAATATCAATCCCTCAGTACCTAGTTAAAGAACCAAATCTTTATTAATCTTCTAAAGAATAGCAAAAGGATGTGTATCTCATTTCTGGAAGGAGTCACAAACTGTTGGTTTGCTTTATTAGGCAGATCTTTAGTGGAGAATGATTGCCAATGACTTTACCTCATGCCCAGAATCTTTGCTCTTGCAAATAACCTCTGCATCTTCTTCATCACACAAAGCTTTTGTTTTGAAAGCAGACCATTTATTGCCTGAACTCTTGAAGACTTTGTTGGATTTCAGTGGCATAAGCTGAACAGATGTACAGTGACATCATTTATGTGTTCTGGGGCAGCTATCAAGGGATCATTTGAAAAGGCTCACCTGCACGATGCAGTGATTTGCCTGGCATTGCATTGCAACTATCAATTTTGGGTGGAAAATTCTTTCCATGGATCATCTTCCTACATGCCAAAAGAATACAAACATAGCAAAGTGAAGAAAGTACTTCACACAGTCTCATTATTTTCCTCAGCATATAATACTGAACCAAATACGGAGACAACCATACTTAACCTAGACCCATTAAACTCTATAGAACATAACTGACAAGTTCAGTCTACTGTAAATATGCACATTAACGTATGCACCAATAATTAGGCTCTTAGATGTACTGCAAATTTAAAAAAATATTTTATGGTTTTATGACATGTCTAGCAATAAGAATAGCCTTATTCTATTAGCACTAGACAGCAGTCCCTACAACTTCCCCTGCATGAATGCCTCATCATGGCTAAATCCAGTTTTAAGCTGATTTAATGAATCACATATGAACATGCAATATTTCAACTCAAACAATTGTATAAGGTTGCAGAGAAAAGAGAGTGTCCAAACTGACTTTTGAAAGATACATAAATTGTTCAGAATACTTGGAAATCGTAAATAGTGATTGTATAGCTAACATTCAGCTGTTTGTAAAACTAGACTTGTACACAAGTATGAAGTAAAAGTAACATTTTATACAAGTATGACAATTCTAAGAATGCAAAATGGAATGTATGGAAATTACTAAATATTAATTCTGCTCTAATGCTACTGACCATTTTTAGAATATTTGATTTGCATTTGTCAGCAGGAGAATTTAGCCACAAAACCCCTTTTTAGAGACCAGGCTCAATGTCAGGAAGAACAATAACCAAATTCCCTCAAAGACATAGAATGAACTTTCCATATTGACTAACTTATAACTATCAGAAACTATTCCTCATGGTCAGGTGTTTGTTTGGGCATTGTCACTTTTCAGATTGCAAGGATATCAGACCACACATATATTAACAAAAGCCTGTCATGAAAAACCATAAAAAATGACAAAAGGTCTGATAATTTCATTTTTTTGTAAATAAACCCATTCTGAAGGGAAGCAGAAATCTTTATCAACTTTCCCATATCTAACACTCCCCAGATTTCTAGTGCAGTTCCAATAGATATGGGACTGGTTGGAGAAAGATGGTCTGTATTTTAATAAACTTAGAACACTGATGTTAGAGAAGCCACTAGTAATATTAGCTAAATCACTGTGGTGCCATAATGATGAAGCATTGTCTGTGTTGGGAATAAATAATATATTTTATCTATATAGATGCCATGAGGGATCTTTAATTACACAAGAGAAAGAGCAGGCAAACTGAAACTCTTTGATAATCCTGGAAAGGAAGGAAACAGAAAAAAGACAATTATAAACCCAATGTCTTTTTTTTCCTAATTTGCATTTATATTTAAGTCAAACTTATTATAACGTATATGATTAAAACTATTTCATTGTGATAGCAATATAACTTTGAAATTAATGCAGTGTTTTGTTCAGCATCGTTGATTTTATCTAGCCAGAAATGTATTTTGACATGGCAGTTATATTGCATTATAGAATTTTCTTTATTAAAAATATAGTAGGCAAATTCTTGGATATACATTTGTACAGTGCTTTTTTGTAAAAAAAAAAAAAAAGTGCTGGAACTCACACACGTCATACAACCCGCCTTGCCTACCCTACAAGGTTCCATCCAAAAAGAGGTGCCAGAATTCCGTTCTATGACAAAAAAAAGCCCTGCATTTGTAAAGTTAAAAACTATTTGTGGATGTTTTCAGAAAATGCTGTAGTGATGGTTCTTCTATTTATAAAATGTCTGCCATAGTAGCTGGGGTATTGAGTCTGGATTGAACAACTCTCGGTGAACATTAGATGGCAGTAAAGAACTAGAGTTCCTTAGTGTCTTTTTGCTGCCATCTAGTGATTTTCTGGATTTTTGTATCACAACTGGTTTTTCAAACACTCTACTTCTTTAGGTTAAAAAAGTTTGTTTTCTTACTTCAGTTTCAGATAAAACCTCTACTGTACATGCTACTGACATGATAGCAGTGTTCTAATATGTAAGGGGTTGCCAAAAGAAGAGAGAGTCAACATATTCTAAAAAGCACCTGAAGGCAGGACAAGAAGCAATGGATGGAAATTAATCAAGGAGAGAAGCAACCTAGAACTAAGGAGAAATTTCCTGACAGTTAGAACAATTAATCAGTGGAACAGCCTGCTTCCAGAAGTTCTGGATGCTCCAACACTGGATGATTTTAAGAAGAGTTTGGACAACCATTTGTCTGGAATGGTACAGGTTTTCCTCCTTGAGCAGAGGGTTGGACTAGAAGACCTCCAAGGTCCCTTGCAACTCTTTTATTCTATTATTCTGTACTAATTTTGTATCACAGTGTTATTAAGTATATAAACTTGTAAATCTATAAGGCTTTAATCAATCAGTAAACTGGACTTTGAATTACAGGTTGAAATGTTGATGAAATTTGTTAAGCTGAGTCTGAAAGGTGCATAGCTATCCTCCTGTGATAACAACTCCTCACCTACTGGACTACTGAAAAGGTAACCAGGTGGCTTTTTCCCCATAATTATTTCAAAACTAGTCAAAGTTTTGCATTTCAGATTAAAATATACTTAAAATATCTACTGTAGTCACTGCCACTTGAAAACAATACATGTCTTATACTGTATGTTTTTCATATAGAATTGCCACAATTCCAATCAAATTCAGACTCAATCATTTCTAAAAACTACTTTGGCTCTAATATAGTAACACATATCCTGCATTCCAATTTCCCAACTGATTTACACTGTCAGTACAATATTGAAAATCCTATGAATGCCATGCAGCTTTTGTTTAATAGGCTGCAAGTCACCCTACACTTAAGAAAGTATGCCTTCCCTTTAAATGGCTTGTACGATCAGTTAAAATGATCAGAAGATTGATTAAATATTAGTTAGCCAGTTCACAATTCTCACCATCTGCTTTCAGCTGCCAAAATCTATGATAAATAATGTGTCTTCAGATTTCCCTGTTGAAACCTGGCAGCACAGAGTTTGCAAAACAGATGGCTACTTTAAAACACTCTGCCAGATGGTAAAGGCAGTCCAAGGCACTTAATTCAGATAAACTGGTTAATACAAGTACTACAACAAATACTTGCGGCCTTTAACACAGAGTTAGACAACCTGTGACCCTAGTGATGTTGAAAGATTGTTAGCAAGTTATTAAATAATTGCAAATTAATTGGATTAATTATATTTGATTACAATTTTAATAAACATTTAAATTAGATAGAGCTAAAGCTAGAGCTAGAGCGAGAGAGAAAGAAAGATAAAAATATTTGTTTTGCGCCCATTAATTGTTGGAACGCAACCTTTGGCACACCACAAAATCCAAAGATGGCCATCATCTCAAAAAACGTTGTGAAGTACATCAAAAGTGTACTCGTGTACAAAAGCAAAAAGTGACTGTTATTCAAGATAAGGAAACAAACTGCAAACATAGCTAAGGACACAAACACTATAATATATCTCATGTTCCATTTTTTTATTAGGTGTTTGTTATATATATATATATTTTATTGAAAGTTTTTAAATTTTACAAAACAAATCCCTTCCCCAGACCCCCCCACCCTCCCATACCCTCCCCCACCTCCCCAAACCTCCCATACCCTCCCCCAACCTTCCCAGAGTTGAGTACAGGCTTAATTAAAATTTTTCAAAAAAAAAACAAACTTAAAACACATATAAATCCTAAGCAAATCTAAATACATTAAATTAAACAGGTTATCTTCTCTAAAAAATAATAATTACAATCATTAAACACGTTATAATATACTCTAAACATTTTCTAATATCATACTTATATTATTATCCGTCATTCTTTATAAACTCCCTCCAAAACCTAAATTTAAACATTACTTTCTTTAAATATCTATACCTACAATATAAAATCTAATCTCTCCCTCTTTCTTTATCCTAAAACACAAAAATAAACATATAAACATTCATTATACCATTAAGACTAAATACTCCTTTGAATACTTAAACTAAGTACTTAAACTTAAACTTCTTATCTAAAATTTTCATTCAATCTCCATAATCTTCTCTCCTATCAAAAAAAACCTTAAAAGACATATAAATCCTAAACAAATCTAAGTACATTTAATTAAACAAGTTATCTTCTCTTAAAAATAATAATAATAATAATAAAAAACTCAATCATTAAACACATTATAATATACTCTGAACCTTTTCATATCATACTTATATTATTATCCATCATTCTTTATAAACTCCCTCCAAAACACAAATTTAAATATTACTTAAAACATTGAAATTCCCTTATACATATTTAAATCTTTACCAATAACAAATTCCATCCACAATAAACACATTCCTTATCAGTCTCTCTTATCCATAAACCTCAAAAGAAGTGCTTTGAAATCTGCCCTTAAAGATAGCTCCAAAAAGTTTGTGAATCTTGCTTCTCCCGCAAACTCAGTACTCTTTTGAATACTTAAACTAAGTACTTAAACTTAAACTTCTTATCTAGAATTTTCATTTGATCTCCATGATCTTCTCTCCAATAACCAATTCCATCCACAGTAAACACATTCCTTATCAGTCTCTCTTATCCATAAACCTCGAAAGAAGTGCTTTGAAATCTGCCCTTAAAGGTAGCTCCCAAAAGTTTGTAAATCCTGCTTCTCCCACAGACTCAGGAACCAGTACTTGTGAGGCTTCTTTAATCTCCTTCTTCTGTTGCTCTTTTTCTTTACGTTTATATATTGCACGAGTTGTCCTCTGCTCCTTCATCTCAACTTGTTGAGGCCCCTCGAACTGAGATTTCCCATTTTTCATTAATATAGGCTCTTCAGACTGCAATTCTGCCCTTAAAGGTTGCTCCAAAAAGTTTGTAACTCCTACTTCTCCCGCAGATTCAGAAACCAGTACTTGTGAGGCTTCCTTGACCTTCTTCTGTTGCTCCTTTTCTTTACAATTATATGTTGCACAAGTTATCCTCTGCTCCTCCATCTCAACTTGTTGAGGCCTCTCAAACTGAGATTTCCCAATTTTCATAAGTATACGCTCTTCCGACTGCAATTCTACCTTCTTTTCTTCCAAAGCTTTAAACGTAATAAATGGCGATGAACATACCCCCAGGACCGAAGTATAAAAGTCTTTTGCTTTAGAAACAGTATTAAGTCTATAACGTATCCCCAGGTAGCTCACCACCATTCCAGTCGGAACATCCCATCTGAACAAGATTCGTCTCTTTTTAAGTTCATCTGCTAAAAAAGCAAACTCCTTTCTTCTTCTTAAAATTTTAGATGGGATCTCCTTTAAAATTATAACATCTTGTAAAGCAATTTGAAACCTCTTCTTATAAAAAGCTTGTATAATTTCGTTGCGCAGGGATCTTTTCCCAAAGTAAATTACCACATCTCTTGGCAAATTCTTCTGCTCTGCCACCACAGAGTTAACTCTAAATGTTTTTTCAATTTCACTAAGTATTTCCTCTTTTTCTCTATTCAAAATCACAGCAAAGTCCTTTGCAACCATCTCTCTCAAATCTCCTTGCGCAGACTCTCTCAAGCCTCTGATTCTTAAAGCATATTCCATTTGTCTATATTGAAGCATAAGAATCTCATCTTGAAAATTTTCTATCTCTTTTTCCACGCTTTCAAATTTTCCCTCCATCAATTCCACTTTTTTTTCTACCTCTTCTACGCGAGAGTTCAGCTTTTCAAGAACAGAGGCAACTCCTTTTAAAGCCAAAACTATCTCTTGCCTCAAAATCTTATTATTTTCCTCTAAAATCTCTTTCATTTCTCCCCTAATTTGAGATATAACATTTCCCATCATATCTTGCAAATCCTTCACCATTGTTGACTGTGCCAAGGAAGATGGTGAAGCTGTTAATTTAGGTTGTTGCGCTGATGATAACACCGAAGAAGAAACCACCTTGGGAGCTGTAGGAATTACTGGACGCTTTGGAGCCATCTTAAAAAAATCTTTCTTTGGAACCATCTTAAAAAATCTTTACTCCTTCTTAAAAATTACAAAAATTAAGCAAAAGAAAAAGAGAAATTAACTCCCAAAAATCAAGAAACCCTTCAAAAGGAGATCATTATAATAAAAAGAAAAAAGTTAAAAAAAAAAAGAAAAGGGAAAGAGAAAAAAATAATTAAATAGAAAAAATCCATTCCATTTTTTAAAAGTACAAAAAACAAAACAAAAAGGTTAAACAAAAATAATAATCCTTCTAAAATCCAAACCCAACATCAAAAAAATAATCAAATCCACATTCCGTTCCAGTCATTAAAGAAAAGAGGAGAAAGGAAAAAAAAATAACACCGAAAGCCTGCCGATCGCCATTTTACTTTCCCTTTCAACAAAGGAAAAAAATAAAAAATAAAAAGAGGGAATATAAAGATAAATCTTTAAACTTAAAATCCAGATAAAATCAAAGAAAGCAAAAACAAAATCCTCTACTCAGCTCTGTCCGCTTCTAAGAAAAACTCACCAGGTCACTTTAATCGCGGAGGTGGTTGCAGCGGCTTGTTTTGTCCCTAGAGACAAAAGCAGCTGGGAAGCGGAGACAGTCTGAACTCCGTGGGAGCACTCCATTCACCCCCAATAGAAAAAGCCTTGGGGGTGCATAGGAGGTTCTACCACTATTCAGACAATCCTCTTCCCCCTCCCTTTGCCCAGGAGGGGGATTTTGAACCGCTGAACAGCTGATGTCCGCTGTTCATAGCGATTCAAACACTTACCCAGGAGGACGGCTACAAAGTAACCGCCATCGCGCGCGCAGATCCACCGGAAGTCCAGGTGTTTGTTATATTTGATACACTCTCCTAACTAGATAATAGATTTGAGGAACATCATAAACAGAAGTGGTGTCTATTGGTATTTTTAAAATGTATTAGGAAGTTGAACCTATACCTTCAACTCTCCATTTCATATTCTCTATGTTAGTGAAATCAGAAGAAAATAACACAACAGACAGGCTAACCCCATAAAATTAGTTGCACAGTTGGATAATCTATATCACCACTTGGATGATCCCTTCCTCATCTCTTTATAACTTTCAATATTAAGTAGCCTTCAGATTGCATGATTGGATTGGGAATTGGGGCACTGATTATGATAGTTGTGCTCCATCCTTAGAAAGTGATTGCAATCAGTGGCAGGGGACAGACATCTATTTGTTGGGCTCCCCAGTGTGGGTGTGCAGGGTTGTTTTCTTTTTCCTGTTTAACATTTATATAAAGCTGTTGAGAGTCCAGGATGAGGAATTACCATTATACAGAAAACCCAGATTCAGTGGAAGTTCTGATTCAGTGCTTGTAGACTAGAAGAATCAGGTTAAAGTTAATTCCCAGCAAAACCAAATTACTGTTTGACCATCTAATTGTTCAGTGGTTATTCTGGAAGAGATAGGATTCCCTCAAAGAAGACTTTGGGGTCTTTCTAAAGTCATAGTTGCTGCTAGACTCAGGTGGAATTTATGGCAAATGAGGCTGGTGTGCCAGTTTTAGCCATTCCTGTTCTGCTCTGCTTACAATGACGCATGCTCTTGTCAGCTTCTTATTAGATTACTACACATCTCTGAAGGATATCTGAAAGCTGAACTCAGTAGAAAATGCAAGAGTCACTACTCACATTAAAAATCTGTGTTGCTGGTATTGCATTGGATGTCAGTCTTCTGGGTATAATTCACACTGCCAATATCAACCTACGGAGCCTAGGTTCTCCTGCTTGAGCAGGGGGATGGATTAGAAGACCTCCAAGGTCCCTTCAAATTCTATTCTATTCTGAAATTCTGTATGATTTGGCATCCAGGTATTTCCAGGATGGTCCACTCCAAATAGATCCTATCCATCTAGGGTGTTTGTCCCATTTGGATATATTGTGAGTTTCACTCCCTTAGGAGATTCAGGGGAGGGAGGAATAGTAGATTGTTTTGTGTGTGTATGTATGTGTGCAGCAGTACCCACCCTTTGGGGGGATTTAAATTGCACCTTTGCTCCTGAGCTTCAGGAAGATTGTGAAAATGGAGATATTTGGAAGGACATTTGGAAGTTGATATCTGTACACCTATTTATGCCAGTTTATGTACTTATGTATTTATGTACTGTTGAACTATGAATTATTAGTGATTTATTGATTTATTGTATTATCTTTTTTTAATTTTAATGTAATATTGGTGTGCTGCCATACTTGTGGACTATGACAGTACATAAATAAAGTAAATATTACTCTTACAGTATAGATAGACATACTGTGAAGCTAAATGCAATCCTAAACTTTTTGTTATTGTTTTTGCAGGATCCTTTGTACTTTTAAATTATATAACTGACATTTAATAACTCAATTTGCAGCTAATTTTCAATGGGACTGCTAGCCAGCAGAAAGTGGCAGTACAAGTTCCATTAACACATGTAAAGAAACAAGATAGAACAAAAATAAATATTCCACCCGCAAAAAAACCTTTCCCCAGTGTGTGACATGCTTCTCCTCCTATAAACTTCTCACCATGCTGTCCACTCAGTCCTCAGCCATCCAAATTTGTCTGTAGTATTTCGATTGACTTTGTAAACAAATCTTCCCCAAACCTAGATGTGCCCTGATGTGTTGGATTTTGAATCCTGTTCTTTTTTATGTTGGCTCAGAATGTTGTGATTTAAAGTCCAACATATGTGACAGAATTGGGGACAGTCTGGTGAAGACTTACACATCAAAGTTTTATGCAAATATTAGAAATCTTAATATGGCATTCTATTTCTGCCGGGGTTTGGGTTCCATGAAATCATAGTAAAGAAGAGACTTCATACAATATCTAGTTTAATCTCCTACTCTGAAGAAGAATCCACTAAACCAGGGGTCCTCAACCTTGACAACTTTAAGACTTGTGGACTTCAACTCCCAGATTGCCAAGGTTGAGGACCCTTGCACTAAACTCCTTCTGACTGGTAGCATCTACCACCACCACTTCCCCATTTGAAGTTTTGCATTGAGGGGGAATCCATTACTGTTCTAGGTAGTCTGTTTCACTATCAGGAAATTCTCCCAAATATTCAGCCAGAATATTCTTTAATTTCAACATATCCATACTTGTTCTGCTCTTGATATCAGTGGAAAGCAGTCTTGTCCCTTCTTGCAAGTGACAGCTTTTACACAGATATTTGTAGACCCATTACCACATCTCCTGTGGTGGTTTTACCTTTGTCAAGTTAAACATGTCCAGTTCTTCATAGATCTTGGTTTCCAGACCTCACATGATCTTGGTAATTATCCACTAAACCCCCTTAAAATATTCCATGTTTCTTTTAAATTACTTTAAAATTTCATATTCCAAAATAAGCACAGAATACAGTGGAGCTATTATCCCAATGCAATCCGGACACAATTGTTATTTGATGATGTTATTGTTATATAATGATGTCATCTACTTTGGGTAATGAAATGTCTGCAAGAAAACAACCAAATTCAGAGAGCACCAAGGACCCCTCATTTCAACCCTGAGCTACAAATATTATTCTTTTATTAATTATCATTGTAGCCCAAGATTGCATTGGCTCTTTTAGCTTCTTATCTCATCACTCGCTAATATTCTGCTGGTGCTCTACTTGTACTCCTGTCTCATTTCCACATGTATTCTGCCAAACCAAATCTACATAATTTCACATTATGGATTGGATTTTTCTATGCACTTGTCATAGGTGAACACCACTGTGTTTGATTGGTTTAATGTTCAAGCCCTTCAAGCTAATTTTGAATTTTGTTCATTAGTATATAAGCCAACCTCCTATCTTGGTGTAAACCAAGGGTCCCCAACTCCCGATTCATGGACCAGTACTGGGCCGCGGCATGCCCACAACCGGTCCACACAAACAAGCAATGTCCCATCTGAGGGATGCAGGCAGCACACAAAACCATGCACTCTCTGGTCCGCAGAAAAACCTTTCTCCACAGAACCGATCCCTGGTGCCCAAAAGGTTGGGGACCTCTGGTGTAAACTACAACTCAGTGATCTACATATCCAAAAGGATTTGAATCCTAACATGTTGTTAAAGATTCAAAAAGGCCTTAATAAACTTGAACATTCAGCCCTATCCAATAAAATGTTGTTCAGTGGTAAGAAATGCATGAATCTGCACTTAGGAAAAACCAGATACACAAATACAAGATAGGCAGTAGTGGATCTGCAAAAAACATGGAGGGAGAGGCAAAAACAGGAAGGAGATAAAAGGACAGAAGACTGAACTTAATAACACAAATCTACATTAGCTATTTATAAAAAGGCAAAGAACTTCCAGACAAGCCTTGACTATTCTGTATGATACTATCTTGATTTTTCGGACAACACCCTATGGATACTTCTATTATTTATTTATACTATTTACACTATGTGGTGTTTATAGTCCTGCCTTCATATTTACTACAAATGCACTGTAGATTTTTCTTTTGCTTCCATCTAGTTAGTCATCCTGAAATTTACTGTGTATCTCTAAGCAAGACAAAAATAATCAGATTTTACTTGCAATTTCACTCAAGTGGTATTGTTATTGTAAAGGTAAAGCTTTTAGGGCAGATCTCCAGAGTTACCTCCCTGAAAATAATTACTGCCTGACAAGATCATTCAAATCCTTTATTATTCTCTGGCTTTTGCTTCCTTTCCTTATGCCTGCCTAACAATCCTGGGTATGGATTGACAGATTTTAAAGTAGGAATTATTTTTTGTATTGTTTTCCCTCCAGAGCCTAATATGTGAGACCTAAACCTATGGCTGATATGAGACAAACAAGCAGCAACTTTTGAAGCAAGATATGTTAAGACTCTGGTAAGTTTTCTAATCTAAGTGAAAGGATAAATATCAAATATCACACATCCTTTCTCCTTTGCCTTGAGAAAAAAAAATCTTCTACAAAACACTTCAAAGTTAATATTCTTGCATATTCAGGCAGTTTTAGATGGAGTATACAATAACCTTTTCCCCCAGAGATGTCCATACAGCATGAAGAAAGAAAATCAAGATGGTTCTGCCTTTTTGTCTGCCTTATAGGCAAAGGTTTGATTGCACCAACATGGCCACCATTTTGACTTTTTTGGCCACATGCTGAGACCGTCCCTGAAAAGTACTCAAATAAATATGCAGGTGATAGTAGAGTATAAATTCGTAGAACAGAGAAACAGAAAAGTGAATTCTTTTGAAGATGGTCAATGAACAATATAAAGGAGTTCAGTATATCTGCTAACATGTGTTTGGTAAGCAAAGGCATAAAATGCATAAAGAACTCAGCGAAATCATGTAATACACTTTATTACTACAGCTGTCACAAAAATATTTAGGTTAATACAGGGGTGCTCAACCCCTGGCTAAGCCCGCTATCGGCCTGTGGCCCATTCAGAACCTGACCGGATGAGCGGCTGACCAGCGTGCATACACATGCACACAGCTCAACTTGCACAAGCAGCAGGCTGGCACACATGCAGCTCAATTTGCACAAGCAATGGGCCAGCACACACACCCTCTCCACACTGCCAGGCCATAAAGGTTGGGGGCCACTAGGTTAATACTGTGGGCAGACGCATGCATATATGTAAAATACCTTATGTATTGGAGACAAATTAAGAAAATAATATAATACTAATTTTAGTATATTCCTATATTCCATTTTTACTGAACTCTTGTTTAGTCAGTCTTTCTTTAAAGGCACATTTTTTTCAATCTGGCACCCTCAAGATATATTCTGGGAATTCCAAATCTCATAATTCCCAACTAGTATCCTGTCTAAGAATCCTGGGATTGTAGTAAAAACACATCTGGAACTCAACAAATTGGGGAAGACTATCTACAGGGAATTTTAGTTCCTCTTGCCCTCTTGCTATCTAGCCTTTAGCAAAATCCACACATTATATCAAGCCAAAATGTGGCTTCTTTTATTTTGATTTAGGAATTTAATTTTGGGGGAAGGTAGCTTATTCACTAATTAGACCCTTATTATAAGCCCTATCTATGCACACTTAAATAAGAGGAACTAAATTCAGTTGGACCTTTTCTGGATACATATTGAAAAATTATACAAAACTAATAGAATTATAATTGTATAGATAGCAACAGAACTTCTGTATATCATCTTTTTATGGAAGTTCATATACCAAAGGATATACATTCAGGGTCAGCCTAATGGAGCCCGGGGGAAGCAGCTATCTTGGAAGAGAAGTGGCAGTAGGAGCCAAATTCTCATCTACTTTACATATCATCAGGTCAATGAAATCTGGCTGAGCAAGGATGGGATCATGTTAGGTAGAAAATAGATAAACAGCCTCTTCATATTCACTGCATTGCAATAAAAATGTCACCAGCTTTGCTTTAAAGAAGTGCAAGGCAAGATACATAGATGAAAAACCAATCATCAAAGGAATATCAAGAGGCCTTTAGGCAACTGTTTTACGTTGCACCCCATATAGGAAGTTCTGCAACTGTAACATCAATAATTTCATAATGTAATGGTATAGTCTTTCAAATCCTTCAAATATATCTTAGCATTCTTAAATGTATTCTGGGTAAATACAACAACACATATTTTTCCTTCCTTAATTTTTTTTTGTTATTTGATACCTCTACAAATCATTCTGTATAAAATAAAATCCCAAATATACATGAACATTATCCAAATAATATTTTCCACTTCCTTATTGTATTTACTACTGTATATCATTGACATATACTGTTTTTGTTGTTTTTCAGTTACTAAGTCATGTCTGACTCTTCGTGATCCCACGGACCATAACATACCAGGCCCCTCTGTCCTCCACTTTCTCCATCAGTCTTCCCAAACTCAGTGGCAGTGCATTGATGACACCATTGACATATACCAAATCATCTTCCAAAATCATAATATACCTGAATTTAGATTATACTTGATATTATTCTAATTCAAAGATTTATATCCAATGTAGAAGCAGGAATAGAATAATCCTAAAATTTAACTGCATCTTGACTGTTTATTATATAATTCAGAAACTATATGGCATCTTCATTCAGGTCACTTTAAAATTTCTTCTAATGGATCCAGACTAATTTCTGTTCTAGATTTGGACTAATATAAACATCAATGTAAGAAAATAATTTCATCAATCTATTTTGCACATTAGACAAAAATACCTATCACAGCTAAAACTTTTGGAGACCAAATAAAAAAAATATATTGATGCTCACACAATTTACTGTGGCTAGGTTTTCAGATATTAACTAACTGACCTCCTACAATGTATTAACATAGCTACATTAAATTCTTATGCAAAGTATGTCTTATCAGAGAGAAAGACAATTTGCCATTTATTAAGTTGAGATAAATATAAAGTAGATTATGTAGGAAAAAAATCTGCTGCTTTCATTAGTGAATCTAATATGACCTAACTAAAGTATGTCTTTAGGGAGAAATGTACAAAGCAGTTCAAGATCAAGTTGTGCCAACCTTGAAACAGACTGCTCCAAACTTACTGGAAGTAATCTGGGCTAGAAACAAAACAGTCTAGACCAGGTATAGAAGTAATCATCAGGAAAAGATAAAATGTGGGCAACACACTTTCTAAACATAGAAGATCAAAGGATTCCCTTTCATGCAGCTGTTCATTGGATTGTGTGTAGACAACCACAATTTACTTTAATATCCTACTTGGTGGAACACCATTTGGTGCTTAAAATGTCTTTAGAACAAACTTAAGATTTACAAAATGCATGTGATGTTTACGTTTGGGATTTCTTACCTTCCTCAATATCGTTCCTTAATGAAGCTTCCAGCAATGCAACACTGGCCTCAAAAGACACCTTCTTGGAGCAGACAACATTCCTCTTTTTCTCATGCTTTCGTTTCTTGTGCTGCATCTCCTTCTCATACTGGGCCCATTTCTTCAACTGCTGAGCCCTGCGCTTCTGAGCAGCTCGGAGTCGCTCTAGGGTAGGTACCTTATCCAGAAGATGGAGCTCTGTCAGCAAGTCCATATGGGTGTCCATTTCTTCGACAAATTGGTTGATGGGATTAGCCACACAGCTGCTGAATGCTGAATAGCCCTGTCTAGGCGACTACGTAACAACTCTCTAGCATTAAGAGAACATTCTGAAACATGAGCGGCACTTCTCAGAGTTTGAGGAACACATGGTGGCATCCTGAAAAAAGAGAAAAAAGGCCAGAAGTGACTACTGTATGTATCTTGTCCTAGATTTTTAAAAAAAGAACAGGACAAGGGGAAAAAAATCAGTAATATTGAATGGGGACACTGATAAGATTATAAATGTTCGCTATTACCATGTATATTGTAAAATATTTAGACAAATGATTTATTCCTGGAACAGATTGTTTTAACCTGTGGATAAATGTATTCTTTCAATCAGAATTTTGCCAAACAGTTTCTCAAACCCAGCTATCAAAGTCATCCCCTTGTAGTTTGTATGCATTCTTGCTACCTTTGTGTAGACTAGAGGAACATTAATAGCATACTTTCAATCTTCAGGCACAGATGCAGCCTTTACACACATGTTAACCAGTCATACATTAAATCAATAAGCAAGCCATATCCGTATTTTAATATTTATCCAGTTGTATTACCTATAACTATTACCTATAACTATAACCTAATCTATGCCCCAACCACTGGTGCTGAAGAGGATGAAATTGACCAGTTTTATGAAGCCCTACAGCACCTTATAGAATTAACACCAAAAAATGATGTCCTTATCATCATGGGGGATTGGAATGCTAAGGTAGGAAGCCAAAAGATAACTGGAATAACAGGCAAGTTTGGCCTTGGAGTACAAAATGAAGCAGGGCACAGGCTGATAGAATTTTGTCAAGAGAATACGATGGTCATAAAAAACACTCTTTTCCAACAACCCAAGAGACGGCTCTACACATGGACATCACCAGACATAGAAATCAGATTGACTATGCTCTGCAGCCAAAGATGGAGAAGCTGTATACAGTCAGTAAAAACAAGACCAGGAGCTGACTGTGGCTCAGATCATGAGCTTCTCGTTGCAAAATTTAGGCTTAAATTGAAAAAAGTAGGGAAAAGCACTAGGCCACTCAGGTATGAACTAAATCATATTCCTGATGAATATACAGTAGAGGTGACAAATAGATTTAAGGAATTAGATCTGATAGACAGAGTGCCTGAAGAACTATGGATGGAAGTTCGCAACATTGTACAAGAGGTAGCAACTAAAACCATCCCAAAGAAAAAGAAATGCAAGAAAGCAAAATGGCTGTCTGAGGAAGCTTTGCAAATAGTTGAGGAAAGAAGGGAAGCGAAAGGCAAGGGAGAAAGAGAAAGATACACCCAATTGAATGCAGAATTCCAGAGAGTAGCTAGAAGAGATAAGAATGCCTTCTTAAATGAACAGTGCAAAGAAATAGAAGAAAACAACAGAATAGGGAGGACCAGAGATCTCTTCAAGAAAATTGGAGATATGAAGGGAACGTTTCATGCAAAGATGGGCATGATAAAGGACCAAAATGGCAGAGACCTAACAGAGGCAGAAGAGATTAAGAAGAGATGGCAAAACTACACAGAAGAACTGTACAAGAATGAGCTTAACATCCCAGATAACCACAATGAGATGGTCACTGACCTCGAACCAGACATCCTAGAATGTGAAGTGAAATGGGCCTTAGAAAATCTGAGCAACAACAAAGCTAGTGGAGGTGGCAGTATTCCAGCTGAACTATTCAAAATCTTAAAAGACGATGCAGTAAAAGTGCTACACTCAATTTGCCAGCAAATTTGGAAAACTCAACAGGGGCCACAGGATTGGAAAAGGTCAGTTTACATTCCAATTCCAAGAAAGGCAATGCCAAAGAATGTTCAAACTATCGTACCATTGCACTCATTTCACATGCTAGTAAAGTTATGCTTAAAATCCTACAAGCTAGACTCCAGCAGTATGTGGATCGAGAACTACCAGAAGTACAGGCAGGATTTCGAAGAGGCAGAGGAACTAGAGATCAAATTGCCAACATACGCTGGATCATGGAGAAAGCTAGGGAGTTCCAGAAAAACATCTACTTCTGCTTCATTGACTATGCAAAAGCCTTTGATTGTGTGGATCACAACAAATTGTGGCAAGTTCTTAAAGAGATGGGAGTACCAGACCATCTCATTTGTCTCTTGAGAAACCTATATGCGGGTCAAGAAGCAACAGTGAGAACTGGACACGGAACCACTGATTGGTTCAAAATTGGAAAAGGAGTCCGGCAAGGCTGTATACTGTCGCCCTGCCTATTTAACTTATATGCAGAGCACATCATGAGAAAGGCAGGCTAGATGAATCAAAAGTTGGAATTAAGATTGCCGGGAGAAATATCAACAACCTAAGATATGCAGATGATACCACTCTAATGGCAGAAAGTGAAGAGGAACTAAAGAGCCTCTTGATGCGGGTGAAGAAGGAGAGTGCAAAAGTTGGCTTGAAACTCAACATTAAGAAAACCAAAATCATGGCATCCGGCCCTCTCAATTCCTGGCAAATAGATGGGGAAGAAATGGAGGTAGTGACAGATTTTATTTTTCTGGGCTCAAAGATCACCTCAGATGGGGACTGCAGCCAAGAAATTAAAAGACGCTTGCTCCTGGGGAGGAAAGCTATGGCAAATCTAGACAGCATACTAAAAAGCAGAGACATCACCCTGCCAACAAAAGTGCGTATAGTCCAGGCCATGGTTTTCCCAGTTGCAATGTATGGCTGTGAAAGTTGGACCATAAGAAAGGCTGAGCGCCAAAGAATTGAGGCCTTTGAACTATGGTGCTGGAGAAGACTCCTGCGAGTCCCTTGGACTGCAAGGCGTTCAAACCGGTCAGTCCTAGAAGAGATCAACCCTGACTGCTCTTTAGAAGGCCAGATCCTGAAGTTGAAACTCAAATACTTTGGCCACCTAATGAGAAGGAAGGACTCACTGGAGAAGGGCCTAATGCTGGGAAAGATTGAGGGCAATAGAAGAAGGGGACGACAGAGAATGAGATGGCTGGATGGAGTCACTGAAGCACTAGGTGTGAACTTAAATGGACTCCAGAAGATGGTGGAGGACAGGAAGACCTGGAGGAACGTTGTCCATGGGGTCGCGATGGGTCGGACACGACTTTGCAATTAACAACAACAACAACAACATTACCTATAACTATTTCCTCCCTAATTTTCAACATTCCTACAGTATTTATTACAATCTTTTAATGATGATTATTATTTGGGGACTGGAATATTTACAGCATTCATTTCAGTTTCACTGCTCAACACAGCACTAGCATTCCCAAACAAAGACAAACACTCTAAAACCATTTTTCATTTTGGATTGGCAAAAAGAGATAAGCATGCCCATGGACAGAAATAGTTTTGGTTGGTTTTTTTTAAGGTCTTCGTGATCATGAACACAATCCAAGAAATCTTTTGTCTGATATTTGAATTCTATCAAGTTGTGAATGATTTGAGTTAATATTTTAATAATAATGTTCCAATATATAAGGGGCTGCCACAAAGAAGATGGCAATCTATGCTCCAAAGCACCAGAAGGCAAGAAAATAAACAATGGATGGAAACTAATCAAGGAGAGAAGCAACCTAGAATTAAGAAGAAATTTCCTGATAGAACAATTAATCACTGGTACAACTTGCCTCCAGAAGTTGTGAGTGCTTCAACACTGGAGGTTTTTAAGAAAAGATTGGGCAACCATTTGTCTGAAATAGTATAGGGTTTCCTGCCTAAGCAGGAATTGGACTAGAAGACCTCCAAGGTCCCTTCCAACTTGGTTATTCTATTATTTCTATGAAGAAAAGCTTTCACTCTCTCCTAAGTAGGATTCACCAATTGGTACAAAAGAAATACATAGTGCTTACTTGTGAAGACATTTCTTCCAGAGTGGAAGAATCAGCAAGAAAGGATGCAACTTATATTTCTAGCAAATCAGCAATTGCCATCAAGCAAAAACCTCTTTGTTTAACCACAAAATGAAGCAGCATTGCTCAGAGATAGGCTTATAGCTGCATAGAAATCAATGCAACAGTTGCTTTGAGCAGCAATTGGGAACAGGCGGGCATGCTGATCCATTAAGAACCTAAACCCTTGAGGGAAAAGCAACTGGCCAGTTTTTTTCCTTTCAACTTCAGTGCAACAATTCATTAATTAGCACATGGCACAGTTCAGAAACTCTATGTGGATCTCTACTCTGCTCACTTTTCAAAATGACCTAGTTTCCTTCCTGGAGTAGAAAAAAAAAAAAAAAAGAACGGAAACAGAATAAAGATATTGCACTTGGATTTTCCCTTTTTGTACACACTGGCCAGACCTAATTACAGCAGCATTGCAACTTTTGCATACCTGTTAAGCAGCAGAAGCCAATGGATCAGTCAGCAATTTCTCTCCCCACCCCACCTCTCTTCTCTACCCACCCAGATCTGTTTCCATGAAGCAGCACCCAAAATCTTTTGAGATATGCTGAGAACATCCTGCAAGCTACAAAGCATTTACTACAAACACAGAAAAGAGAATATCAACTACCCAGGTGGCCAGTTACAGAAAAAGAAAGATGGCAAGATTGTGACAGGCCTACACGGTTCACAATCTCCGGGAGTACAATAATCTGAAAAGGGCCCAGAAGCAACAATGGAAAGCCCAGGCATTCTCCAGCTTTCTTCAATTAATAGGAAATCAAACCAATTCTAGCTAACTTGTATGTGAAAGAAATACCTCTTATACCCCCAATACTAGTTGTATGCTGAAACTGTATATTTGCCTTTTCACTTATCTTCCCCGTGGCTATATATACTGTCTATTTTAATAGAACCAAAGTATACTTGTTATTGTTTATTTGTATAATTAAAAATTGTTTTGCAATTTATCTCTCTTACAGAGCTATTATTTATACTTTACTTACCATCAATTTTATTTTTATTGTGCTATAATATAAGCTGTGATTAATTATATTCCATATTTTGCTGCTGCTGTCATTCTCATCTTCTGTTGCTTTTTCTCTCAGTTTCATATGCAGAGTATTCTTCACATGACCTAGGTTTCTATCTTCTATATCGGTGGTTCTTAACCTTTTCTTCAACCTGAACCCCTTTAAATATCTTTTGTGGCCACAAACTATGAGCACAGACCCACAAGACTTAACTCAAGATTTAAATTGTAACATTTCTTCAAGCTTTTGTGGACCAACTGTGATGATCTTGCAGCCCCCAGGGGTCTGTGGACCACATGTCAAGAATCACTGTTCTTCCCTGATTGATATCATTCCTCTGGGCTGTCTTTTCTGATTTTCCTATATCAAGCAACTACACACTTTGTAGAACAGATTGAAACTAGATATTCTTTGATCAAATACTAAAGTTTCTACCCTGTTTCACTTGCTTGATACTTTTCTCCCTAAGCATTCTAGGATAAGGGGAGAGAGGTAAACAAATCAGATTAGAAAATATGAAGCAAATTATATATACCGCATACCTCTCTTGCTAATATGGGATGCGTACACTGGTAGCCACTGACAAGAGTCGCACACAATTAATATTATTTCCTTTAGAAATATGATGCAATAGTGGGATAGAGATTCAGAGCAAAAGAGAAATGGTAACATTCCATTTCATTTTCTTTTTCCCTAACCCATCTATCATTCTCTCATTCTTGTATCAAGAGAGGCTAACTGGTGTACAATTAAGGCATCAGACCAGAACAAAGAAGACCCAGGACCTAACTCCCACCTGATTGTGAACTTTATTGATGACTTGATGTAGGGAGTAAAGACAGAGATATGCAGGAAATATTGCTGAGGCAAAAGAAGCTAAAAGATTTTATTTTTTATGTCCAGAACCGCATGATAACATTGAAGCAGCTCAGTTGCACACATCCCTGATTCACTGAACTATGAAAAGGAAGGGAGAAGGTACAGCACAATCAGCCTTGTACTTGGTGGTGGAGCTGACTTGCTTGCAGAGTATTTTAAAAAGTCTGATTTTGATCTACTGTAGAGAGTAAGGAAAATGACCTTAACGGAGTTATGCAAACTCCACTGCCAAGGCAACAAGGGGTGAAACCAGTGCAGAGTGTCCAGGTAACATTCAGAAGTGTCTCTGACAGACAGTTTCCTAATTTACTGAATTATAAAGAGAAAGAGATGGCACTATACAATCAGCCTTGTAAGATTCTCTTATTATAGCCAATCTTAACCAAAGTAGTTTTAGTCATTATGTAGCACTGATTTCCTGGTCTGATATAATGGTGCAAACACTTGGATCAAATATTTTCTCTCACTCTAACCTACTTCACAAGCAAATACATGGTCAAAAAAGTCAAGATTGTAATTCCAACTGGGCATTCAAAATCCTGCCCCCTTTTTATGTGTACCTTTAACAGAGGGTATGGTTTTGATTGCATAGTGGTAGCCATCTTGACAGGTATTGGTTTTTTTTTACTCATATATGGATATTTCTGCTCCACAGGATTGTTATTTTGAAGGAAAAATAAGGACTATTTCTATAAAATGAAAATTGGCAAGATGCTATAACATTTCTTATACAGGGAGTCCTTGACTTTTTGTTTGTTTAATGGCAGTCTGGAATTAAAACAGCTTTGGAAAGGATGGTTTATAAAGCACTTCTGGGCATCTCAAAACCTTGCAGCAGCACCCCTGCCATGACATGACTGTGATCTAAGTTCCTAGCAACCTGTTAGCACTTACAACCAGTTATCAAGTGCCTTGTGATTATGTGGTCACCATTTGCAATATTCTCTACAGGCTTTCACAGAAACTCAGTGGGAAAGCCAGTAGGAAAGGTAGCATGCTTTTGCGTCCTGCCGAGAAGACTCTCTCTTATCTCTGGCGGCTGAAAGATTTTGACTCTGTTCCTGCTGAAATCCTTTGACAGATAGCTCTATCAGCCAGCCCTAAGATCAATGGGAACCAAAATTCAAGCACAAAGTGGAGAGTCAGCATTGGACCACGGGATGGGAGAGGCCCAGTATAGACCATGCATGAATGTCTCTCCACTTAGGGGCTAAAAGGCCTTCTTGGATTTTGCCAGGAAGGATTTTCAGCTCCTGAGTGGAGCTTCTCAGGGTCTCACCGATCCCAGGGCATCCTTATCTGGGATTTTGTCTATTTAATGATCCACACAATTGCTGAACAATCACAACTGGGAGGGTGGGATTGTAGTCACTGAGAGAAGCAGCCATGTGGCATCTCATTTAACTATTGCTTCGCTCGAGATTCTCGTCCCAGTTGTGCTCGTAAGTCAAGGGATACTTATGTTAGTCAAACATTTTTGTTTAGTACTGGAGATACCACTTCAGACTTGGAGAAAAAAAGTTTTTCTATTTGATGTATTCAAGGTTAAACTGCAACAAAAGTTCCCAGAACTTCTCACTGCTGAAACCTCTCTTTTCCATCTTAAGTGCCAAAATATAGTTCCTTTTACATGCTTTCAACTTGTGCTGTACCAAAATTTTGGGTTTTTTTGTTCTGATCCATTCTCCCAAATGTTCATGGAAAAAAAGCTGCTACTATTTTTCCCACCAAACAAGAACCTTTCCAGTTAAATTCATGTAAGTTCTGTATATGGTTCTTGCACATAGGTTAGTTAAAATGTGGTCAATTATACTGTATTGTAATTGTTTTTAAAGAAATAAATATTTACCTCCCTCCTTCTCCATCTCTCTTTCTCTCTCCAGCTTCCCTGGCTTGTCATACTTCAACTCTTTTGAAACAAAAAACATTTTGAGGGACTTCCTCCCATGGACCTTTTTCAGATCAAGAAACAGAAAAAGCAAGGAGGTTGTAGAGTAATGGACAGAAATGGGAAGCCAAGTACTGTGTCACCTAAAAAGCTTTAAACTAATTAGTTGTCAAACCCACAACCATGGCATCATATTTGCAGAACCACAATCCACTTTCTATTCAGTGGATCAATTTCCAGAAAATTACCCTCAGAGTAGCCAGATGACATAATCTAGAAGGGGAGCAAATCATATTTTGCACACCCTTACTTAATGCATGTATAATAAAATTCCAAAGAACAAGAACACTTATGAAAAACTGCAAGATAGTTTTCAGTATAGTTATTACATTCAGTGAAAGTCAATTTCTTATAGTGGTTAAGGCACCAGGTTAGAAATAGTGAAAATGTGAGTTCTAATCCTGCATTAGGCACAAAGCCAGCTGGATGATCGTGAGCCAATCACTCTCTCTCACCTCTAGAAATGAGGCAATGGCAAACCACTTCTGAAATCTTGTCAAGAAAACTGCACGGACTTTTCCAAGCAGTCACCAGAAATCAAAGACAGATTCGTTTTACAGATATAAAACACTTATATCTTATTGCTCATGCCAAGATGCCCAGGTCAAATTAGCTGAGGGGAAAAACCTGAGTAGAATAATCTATGGACTGATGAGATCTGACTTAGACCCTGGGATGCTCTTGCAGGCATGGCTCACCTTACTGATTCTCTCCCTTAGTGTTGCCAATTTACTGCTACACTGGTTGTAAGGTTGACAAATATACAAGGCACCCTTGCCAAAATCTTTTTTTTTTTTAAAGTGGAATGCGATACCTACAGGTAGGTATTATGGAACCCGTCTATCCTGCTTTAGGAAATAGAAATTGTAGTCCCTATCATAGCTCAATAATTGGTATGCTCTTAACAATCCATGCCAAATATTAAAGGACAAATAGCCAAATGCTGGAAACACCTGTTTTGAGTTTCTTTGTAGCTGTTAACTAACTAAATAAATAAAACTTGGACGACCCTTCTAATCATCATTCTGAGAACAGGTTTATGTAACATTCTTTCCACATATGCAGAAAACCACAAATAAACTGAATGGAAGATTCATTATTTCCAAATTCTTAAGAGAAACCAGGTTGCTAGGTAGCTTCTGGTCTTCATTTCTAAAAAATATTGCCAGAATGACATGGCTTTCACATTAGACAGTATGATCATACAGTTTATATCCCACAGTAATCTGTACCTTGTAAGATTAATATACTAACTTGGTTGCTTCCTATGCAATATAATTTCATCATCTATATCAGTGATGGTGACTCTATGACACAAGTGTCAAAGACGACACACCACAATATTTTCAATGACATACCAGCATTCATCAATACCAGACTACTATTCCCAAAAGACACCCCCCATTCTCATATGATTTGCAAAGGCTGTGTAGACCATGTGAGAATGGGGTGTGTTCTCCCATGGCTCCTAGACCTTCAGAGGTCACATGAAAGGGCTCTGCTCTCAAGCAGCCTCCAAAACCCCTAAAAACCACACAAGAATGGGGCATGCTTTCACGCAGTTTCCAGAGGGTGCAGAGGCAGCAAAAGAGCATTTTCCAAAGCTATTTCAAGAACAAGAGCCTCATGTGACCCAAAGCTGCCTCAGGTATGCCACAGGGGCCTGTCAACAGAAAGACATCATCACCTGAAGGTAAGTGGCTTGCGACACATCCTGGGGATCACACACATGATTTGACTGTGATTTTTTAAAAAATAAAATCAATATGTAAAGAATTGTTTCTCTTTTGTTTAGGGGAGGCAGTGACACACTAGCAGAATCAAATAAGGCGTTTTCCAAAATTTTGACATCCCGAGTCCAAAAGAATTCATCATCACTGATCTATATTTTACGAGAATAGTTTTAATTTTATACAACTGAGCATTTTTATGCAAGAAAATAACTATGCTGTTCTAGTAAAAATAAAGTGTATATTGGAAACTATAAAAAAAAAAGCAAAAAGCAGGAAAAATGTGGCTAAAACTTATTCATTTTGCAAATACAAAGCATGCTGTACAAATTCAGGCACTGTGGCTTGCAAACCACAATTTATAAATTTATTTTAATTTTGTCTCAAATTGTATTTACTGGTTTCTTAAGGCAGATTTATAGATGCTTAGAGATCAGTCATGGACACACTTCTTATATTGATCTATGATTGCAATAAAGTAACTGACTAAATTATCACATTATGCTAAATAAACCCATATGTGAAGAGTGTTTTACTGCGAAATGTGAATCCAGCTTGTTTCTGCCACATCATCTTTGCAAAAAATTCTGAAGACATCTGAATTAACATCAATTTATGGCCTTTAAACATACAGGGCACCATGTCCAAAATTAAGAGGAAAGACCATAAATCACTGACAGAGCATATAGTTTGGATGCAGAAGTTCTCAGTTATAGCTCATGTCTCAAGCCAGCTCTCATTAACAATGCTTAGTTAAATAGGACAGTTTCATAAACTTCTTTAGAGCACTTGGTCCGCTACCAAGATGCCTCATGTAATCAAGTCAAGTTACAGTGTTCTAAATCTAAAAGGTATGTACAGAAATACTGCTGATTGCCAAATCAAATCCACAAATCATCACAATTATGGTTTAAAAAACAACTGGATTGCTTGGGAACACTGATAGTACAGAACAGTGTGCAACAGACCTCTTCAATTTTAATTTGGAGTGGAAATGTCTCTGTGCTAATCTATCATCAGTCAACCTGAACTTTATTGGCAAAGAAGACTAGTTGCCGCTCTGCAATAGACAGAATGCTTACATTTCCTTAAATCCATCTTATAGCCAAATTGGTGGCTCCAGTTCATCTCCTTATTGTAAAAGTATCATGAATCAAAAGAGATTACCACTGTTGCAAGGATACAACAATGTGATGCAAGCAACACAATATAGGAGAAAGTCTCTAGAAGAATGTTATTCATAAGAAGGAAGATTGTGGTACACATCTGATCAGTGTCATGTCAGATCTTCCAGCCCTGAAGATCTGACTTTTTCCTTATGTTAGTGGAGCCAGGATGTTGGTGGAACTCAGTATGCATATTTTGCCAAGCTACAGAGAGAGTTGTGAAGTGTTTCAGCTTTGTTTTTAATTATGTGTGGTATTATGAATATTATACTGAAGTCATATATGCATTTAGTTAGCTGCTCATTAATTTGGTTAAGACACTGATTTATTGACTGATTTGTTATGTGCCATCAAGTCGTTTTCTACTTCTGGCCAACACAATGATAAATTAAAACAAACTTAAATACAACAAAATAGATAAAACATAAATTGCTTAAGAAATGTGCTCCTGTAAATTATTTAAATAAATAAAAATAACTATTAGTACATTTGACTAATTTAACCCTCCCACAATTATATTGTGCAAATTCTAAAGAACCTCAAAATAATTAACAGCATAAGTTTCTAATATTCTGGCTACCTATGCCAAAAGTTTTGACATTAATCCAGCAATCATCTACCTTTCCTGCTATTTCATGCCATGTGGAAAATGCAACTCCTGACAAAATTCCCCTTTCCATATAAAATTTGACTTTATGTGTAATAGGAAGCTATTCCCATTTGTTTTCACAAATTAATCACCTACTAGGAATTAATAAGCAAGAAAATTCTCCAATTACCCGAGCTTCAGAATTCCGTACAGGGCTGGTGAATAACCAAATGTATGCAAACATTAGTTCAACTTTATATTGAAATTAGAATATTATTTCTGTGGAAGAATTGTAGATCTGTACCAAAATGTGTGAGCATCTTCCTTAACCTGGCACTACAGATGTGCTGAAGTAAAACTCCATCAGCCTGAGCCAGCACAGCTGGTGTTGTCTTTCAACATTTGTGTGGGTGTCTACGCTGAAGAAAATTGCTTTAACTTTAACTTCAGAAATAAGTATTATTCAGTGATTGGGGGCACTGAAACAGAGCCAATTATCTGGAAGCAAAATCTATAGGTCTATTACCAATAGGAAATTCCATACATTAATAATATGTCTTTCAGTTCCAGATTTCTCAACACTGTTTTGGCATAAGCAATTTATAATTAAGAAGAAAGCTACATATTGTTACGGAATCAAGCAAATTGATCAAAGCCAAGTACTGATTCATAAAATGTGACCTGAGACAGAGAGAAGATGAAAGCCATGCATTCTCAAGCATATTCCCTTAACCAGAGGAGAAAAACATTGTTTTAGTTCCCTCAAGATAAAAGTGTTTGTTTGCAAAGGAAGTTTGTTTTTCTCTCTTGTCATCAGGAATTCAGTGTTTTGGGAAACATGCAAGTAACTCCAGTTGTCAACAGCTAATCAGAAATGCCCAAAGCAACTTATTTCTAAACAAAAGCTGTTAGTGGCAAACAATGTGCAAAGCTGCTTGTCCCCCAATAGTTGAGCACTGTGAGACAGATTAGATGGACCCAACTCGGGTTTCTTGTGAACTGATTGTGATAGAGAATGCTAGCTTCATAAATCACATTAAACTTTTCTTTGTTTTAAACACTGGTTTGTCAATGAATTAAAATTATGTCTGAAACAGGACACTAGACTGTAGTTTACTCATACTACCATACAGTGGCCTGGTTCAGATGTAACCTTAATTGATGGGCAAAATGATCATATTATGGCTTAAAGCAGTACAGGTATCCAGCAACAACTTATACAGGACTTCTTCCAACATTCATTCCTATATAACAGAAGTTCTTCAACAATTTATATGAGTTTTGGGAAAGCGTCCAAGAACAATTAATCTAGCACTGAAGCTGTTGTAAAATAAGGTTAATAAAACTGCAATACACTGATTTTTTTTTTTCCCCCTGCAGCAGCTCACTCACAGAAAAAAATTGCAAAGAATCTCTTTGGCCTACAATGCAATTCTAAATCTGAAAACTACTCTAGAAAGCAAGGCCTGAACATAAATGCCATTGCTCTCTGCAAAATGGACCTGTCTTTCTATACACAATATTTTTTAAATAAATTCAGAATCCAGAGTCATCTTTTTTTTTCAGATACCTATGAAAATCTCAAAAGTAGCCCTTTGGGATACAGAATACACATTTAGCTTTCTTGCCTTTTTGGAAATATTACACAATGTTTTAATAAATAAATCAATATTTACCTAATTATATTTTGTTTATATTAAAGCTAGAGTTGACGACATTCTCCTTTGTGTTACATTTCTCTAATAAGAACTGCTTCTTACCTCAGATTTTTCAAGCCAGAGTAATTTTATTACCTATCCCCAAAGCAGTAAATTAATTTTTCAATGCTTTTCAAAGTTGCCTTGTCAACATCTGGCACCTATCCAAGGAATAATTTTCTAAACCGTAAAAATTCTGTGCCAAAGTATCTCTAGTTACGAGTCTATTGTGATTATTAAAACATTTCTAACCTACCTAGCACCTTCTAGTGTGCTATGCAACATTTTCTACCATACTCCAATCATCAAGGGTCAATTTCTCAAAATGTATTTATTCACTTATTTTATTAAAAGGCTTTACAATCTAACCCCCAATCCAGAACAATGTCCAGCAGCAAAAAACAAAGTTAGAAAAAACAACAATACAAATCTCCAAGTTAATTGTTGCTATAGGCAGAGTTACCTAGAGCCACAGGGATGTTGAAACAACACAGCTTTTACAGTAGTTGCTTGTGGAAAGTCTAACAGAACTGGGCCACATCTGGAAAAAGTGTGTTCCAAAGAGCTGGGGGCTAAGATGGAAAAGATCTGCTGCCTAAACTGTTGTGGATGTATTTGTTGCAGATACTTTCTAGATGACAGAACCAGGCAGGCAAATTCATTTTTGACCATCATTGTTCAATATATCCCGCTCCTAGGTCAAAAAAGGGCTCTAAAGGTAATGACCATTAAAAGTATTCTGTTCCAAAGAAACGTGCATGCCAAAGGATCTGTCCATTTCATGGTTAGACCAAAGGTATCAGATTCATTAAAATATATATATGAGTGCAGCTTATAAGCAGAGCCTCCCATAGAAACATCCAAGGTTAAAAGGTCCAACAGAAGGTAAATTTTCTGGTTCAGAATCTGGGAACCTCTGATTTTTTTCAACAAGACCTACACTGAAGAATCAAAATAGGTAATAGTGTATTTGTATCATAAACACAAGCAGCAGTGTATTGGTGAACAAGTTCAGTGTTAAAAAGTATGTTTTAAGTTTTCTAGCCAAGGCAACTTCTTTAATCTGTGTTTCTATCCTAGGGCTGAGTAATTGAGCTGTGCACTGAAATGACACTTAAGCCCCAGGAAAAGGAATCCTGAAGCTACAGCAGCTGCTGCAGTTCAAGATCACCAGATGCAATAGATCTGGGGATGCAATCAGCCTTGTTGCTCAGCCTTGCTTTTCTTTGGCTCCTCACTTCCACTCCTGCATGAAGAGCATAGAGCACTGAGCTTTATTTTAGTTGATTTTACAAACAGATACATTGACTATACATTTATAATACAAATTTCTCCCAATTGGCTCTAGATAGATACAAATAGGCAAAAATTAAAAAAGAAAAGAAAAAGCACCCCAAAACCCATACACTGTAAATGTATATGCATGTTTCTTATCTCAAAATGTAAAGCAGTTTGAAGTAACAGGGGAATCTGAAAGATGAATGGTGCCTGTTTTCAGGGGCAACTGCAAGCATTAGGAGACAGTGAGCTCTAGTCTTGCTTTAGAAATGAACCCAACTGGGTGACCTTGGGCTAATCACTCTGTCTCTGCCTTAGGAACAAAAAGAAGAGAGCAAAGTAGATGGACTCAAATATCACAGCAATGGATGCACCATTGGAAATCCAGAAGAACCGGGTTGTGGTTCCTTCAATATTGACGTAATAGCACATAATCATAATCAAGTAAGTTTAAGTCTATACATTTACATATAGATTACATGTATATATGGGTAGATGGTAAATTTTTGAGGCTACATTTGAGTGAAGCTTGTACTTTTTTTTATAATGCATGAGTAGCCATTGTACAACTATTTTAGCACTTATTTAGAATCAGCAATCTATGAATAACTTAGTTTTTTCATATTTTGAACACTAAGAAACAGCCTTCATTCACGAACAAAAAAAGTGTTATGAACAAGCAACCCATGGCTACCATTAATTTCAGTCAAGTATCTACATAAAGTTCACATTATCTCCAGATATCAGATATCTTCTGTTAGCTAGTCCAACAGTAGCTACAATGTACAATGAATGATTAATAAAGGATGTCACCAACTATTCTATCCTTGTCTTTCTCTACCATATTTCAAATAAGTTGGCTTTACATACACTAAGCTATTATTTAAATGTGGCTTACATAAATCACTACCAGGTCAACAATACAACCAACCATGGTAAGTATATAATTCAAAATTAATCACCATTAGATGGGTTTTATAATAAAACAACCAAGTAAATAGTATAGAAATCAGACAGTGCTACCACTAAAGGAAACAATATTCTCTAAGTTATAATGGCATTGAAAAAAGATCCTTGCACTTACGATCATTGTAGCAGACTTATCAAAATTCAGACACTTGGCAACTGGCATGTAGTTACAATGGTTGTAGCATTCTGAGGTCATGTGATCAATATTTGCAATCTTCTCAGCCAGCTTCTGATAAGCAAAGTCAATGGGGGAAGCTGGATTTGCTTAACAACTACATGATTCATTTAATAACTGCAGTAATTTGCTTAACAACTATGGCAAAAAGGTCATAAAATTAGGTGTGAGTCACTCAACCACCTTGCTTAGCAACAGAAATTCTGATCTTAACTGTGGTTGTAAATCAAGGACCATCACTATACCTTAATACCTATTAGAAATATAAACCAAGACTTTTTACAATGTCTCAGAACAGAATGAAGTCTAAGCATCTTACCATTTGCTAAAATCCTGTTGTCCTCTAAAACATTGTTACTGAAATCATCAGTCCAATTGCTGACCTAGAAATAAAAGCCACCCGTAGGTCATGACATTCTGTTCTCACCATGAGCCAATGTTTCAAGCTTTCTGAGAATCAACAGAAAGAAACAGTGGCTGGGTTTATATAGCATGCTAAGCCATAGTATGTTTAATATGATTAAATGAATAAACGATAGTTGGTTGTGTTAACATCATATGTTGATAAAACCAAACAAATCACATCTTGGCATAGCGTGTATATAAACTAAGTCACAGTGTTTCTTCCAGACACAAATAATTTAAGGGGGTGAGAGTAATTATTCCTTAGTCTTGATAAAGAGAAGATACAAAACATATAATCTCCATTAAAACTGCATTAATCCAAGAGTCAAAGAAAAAAACAGTATTTCTGATTACAGGAGCTCTGTGTGTGTGTGTGTGTGTGTGTGTGTGATGTTTGTGATATAAACTCATATAAAATAATTATCTCAGCATATAAAACATGTTCTTGTTTTAGATTCACCTGTTTAGCAATCAATACTCAAATATTTGCCTTCTCCAGTATGAAATATTAAGATTTATTTATACAAATGATTAGAGATTAAAATATCAGGTGAGTCAGTCACCTTTCAAGTTCCAAATGAATGAAAAATGAATATTTACCCTCAAATACAAGTAGTCAAAAACTAGATAGTTTACTGGCCAATTGTTAGATAATGTACATTGAACCATCAAGGATTTCTTATTCTGAATTATGTGTCAGGCACAAACAACCAGATCAACACATGTATAGTTCAAGCTAATTACTCTATTGTATTATGCCTATAATACAAGAATCTTCCCAGACTATTTGCTTTCTCTTGGGAACATATAGATAAGGTTTTATAGAGCTTAGGGATGGATCTCTCGTAGCTGTGCAATGATTAATGGCTAATCTCCCTGCTTGAGTCCTCATCCCTGCCTGGCTGGGCATTTTCCAACAATCATTTTATTTTGCTAATTACACAGTTGCATTGAAAAAAGGAAACACAGGAAAAGATTGGGAATTTTTATATCAAAGATACATAGGTACAGTTCTTGTTTTGAAATAAATCATGAAATCAGATTATCTTGTTTTTTTATAGTGAATGTATGAATGTATATACACTGTCTTCTTCTAGCTTTCTTCTGCTAGTGACTCTTATGGGGGGGAGCAAAGCTGAGCATCTTTTTGTGATGTACCACAAAACACAATTTAGAATGGCATTTTAAAAACCTTGTACATCTTGTGATTGTGTAGCATAAATCTACAGAAATGCACATATCTATCTATGAATGAACAAGCAAAAGAATGGAAAGAAAATGAAATGGGAAATAGTCTAATTGGGGAAGACAGATTTCACATAACAGATAACATTTGTCTAACAGTTGATGCAGCAGAAAACATGGTGTCATAAAGTACAGCTCAGCAAAACTGTGTTGTTGTTGTTGTTAGATATGACAAGTCAACTTCTTCCTGATTCCAAAGTTTTTTTCTTTATTTTTCTTCAGGGATGAACTAGCTTTAAATGCTTGACTCAAACCATCCAAGACTAATGTGGAAATCAGACAGTGCATACATAAATATACATTCATATACGCAGTGTGAATAGTGATTCAACAAGAAGAGCATAGCCTCTCACCTTAAGAGCTTACAACATGCACTTTGATCCAAGAGGAGATTTAAGAGACTATATGAGATGAATGTATGATAAGAAGGAAAAGATGAACATTAATTTATTACAGAATATGGAGTTAAAAAAACTTTTTGAAAATAAAAGTACAACCCTCATATTTCAAAGATTAAATTGGTGTAATCTTAGAAAGGATAAAATATAAATGCATTTACTGTATAACCACTGCAGAAATGATCCAAAATCACTTCTTTATAACCTTTTCTTGTTTTATTTTCTTTCTTATTCACTATCTTTCTTTTCTTTCTTTCTTTTCTAATATTACCATTGTTTTTTATCTTGTTAAAAGTTTCTTCAATAAAAATTAAATTTTAAAAGTTTAAATTGGGAAACCTCACATCACCAAATCTAGGCTAGATCATTATTCTATTATAACATTGCACATTTGTTTATACATAAATAGCTACTTAGAGGAAGCCGGAGAAGCCTTTTAACTAGGAGTAGACGGGCAGAATTGTTTAGTCTTCCAAATGTAGTTGCAGCAAAAGAAAAGGCTCTGCAAGTGCCCTTTTGGATTCAAGGAAAACTTCCTTCAGTAACTGTGGGTTTCCCTTAACCACAACAACAACTTTGATTAGACAATTCTTCTCCTGACCTTGACAGGACAGGAATAGATCAACTTTACCTCCCCACTTCCAAACTACAAAACATTCAGTTTTACATGCCCATGCAAAAGCTTTCGTTATCACTGAAATATCTCATGGTGTGGTTCCCTCCCCCCCAAGTGGCAGCCAGGCAAGTATTTCTTGCTTTATAGATGCTGACTTTATTTAAATATATATATAATATAAAGTAAAAGGATTGTTTTCTAAACCAAACTGGAGATAATAAATATATTCAGCAAAAGGGCAGCAGTTGCAATTTCCTTTTTGTTGTAAAGTCAAGTTGGCAATTTAATTGGACTGAATGGTAAATATGAGACTGCATTTATTCAGACTGGATTTTTAGAAAGCTAAATTGGCAAATAGTTTTGTATGGGGAGAAGGATAGTTTATGTTTTGCATATCTGAAATATGAATATAAATAAAATAGGATATAAAGCATATGAAATATAGCAGAGCAATGAATAAAAATGGGAAGGATAAACATTATGGAATTTTACTAGTGCACCAGCCCCCAACCTTTTTGGTACATGGAAGACATGTATGGGGGGGGGGGTATGATTTCAGTTTTGCTCATTTTTTTTCTGCTGCTCAACTCTAGATGTACAGCCCGGTTTCTGTGACCCGGAGATTGGGGATCCCTGTACTAGTGAAAAGAACACATTTGCTTTTAAGCATGCACAGAAAGGGACTTGGATTTCTTCTTCCTAAGTTTCGTCTATGGATATTCTCAATTATCCAGGTCGTGGTTGTATCAAAGGTACTTTTTCCAAAAGCCAGCTGGACTTTCTTGTTTTTTTTTTCTTTGTAAATGTTTCATTTCTTATCCAAGAAGGTTCTTCAGTTCTTCAGAATCAAAGAAATCAAAGGGAAAAAAAGTCCAGTTGCCTTTTGGAAAAAAGCACCTTTGGGTCCTAAGATTATTAACAAATTGTTAAGTAATGGGCGTAGATTAGATGATCTTCAAGATTCCTTCCAATTCTTATATTTCATAATTCTAATTCAAAGCTAAACAACCAGAGGTACTAGGCCTATTTAGCACCCCCCTTGTGCGCAGTTGCAGAAAACCCTCACCAAATTGTTCAACTTTTAAGGAGATACCAAGAGGGAAAAAAATTAAGCAATGAAGAATAATCATATTACATTTGAGTCTTTACTGAGTAACATTTGATTATATGCTGTCCAGAGTCACATTGTTAAGGTTGGGTAGCTATATACATTTCTTAAATTAACAAATAACATTATCTGTTTAATTAATTTCAATTTAATGTACATTATTTTTAAAAAAAATATTTTTCTTGCTCATTCTTTGTCTTGCTCCTTTGCTCCCAAATACACTTTGTGGAAAATTCACTTGGATGACATTTAAAGGCCAACTCCTCAATTCAAAAATTTTGGAAAGGTAATAAAAAATTCAAGAATTTATTTTCAGCAATAGCCACCTTGCCACTGAAAAGGGCGAAATTAAGGAGTTTTCCATTATCAAATATTGGGGAGGAGGGGTGCCAAGTGTTTTGGCTCATAACGCTTTTCTAAATTTCAATACTGGAAAAAATATTTTTAAGAAATAGCTCCAAGAAATTGTAGAATGTAAGAAGTAGAATGGGAATACAATTAATGAATGAAAAACATTAATTACCGTATCTAGACTAGATAGGGAATGATCAACAGCATTTTTGTGAATAAATTAAAGCATGAGAAGCCTTTAAAATTAAAAAAAATAGACTTAGCTAAAGCTATTTGAATATATGTACATACAGTAAGTAATAACTGATATATACATTTAGGCAAGCATTAGGTAACACTTTTCCTCAGCATATACCTAAGTGTATTTAAAAACATAAAAATAAAAGACTAGCAGCCTATTACTCAAGTTACTCAGATATTTTTCATGACAAGAAAACTAGAAGAAAATGCAGTAGAGAGATAAGAGAGTTGTAGTTCAATTCAAGAAGAGATACGTTGGTCTGCCAAATCGGAAGTAAATCGTGTTACCCCAACTTAGGGTTTGGCTTGACATTAAAGCTTTACAGAGCAATATTATTCCCCAGGGATATCTGCTGAGGGTTGAGGGTGAGAAAAGGTGTTAAAATCTGGAAGATGTGGATGCTACATTACAATCATGGCCTTGGGCAGGACCTTGATCGAAATGCCACACCCATCATCTTGCAGATAGTTATCTCTCTGCTAATGCTTCTGTTAACCCCTGTCCTTTCTATCCCAGATTCTGCCAGTCTTTGTTCTTAGGATCTCCTGAGTCTTCTGGATAGAAATTCAGGAAGTTTCTATCCCAATACATCTGAAAAATGGCAGGTTGGTGTAGGCTGCTTCGATACTCTCTATTATTCTTCTTTTATTCTGGAAGCATAAAGACAGCTTTTCACAGACATGACACTCTCCAGGCATATTAGGACTGCCAAGTTCCTGTATTCCTAGCCAGCCTGGCCTCTAGTAGCCCCAACCTCTGGAGCACTGGGTTGGGGACAGACTAATTTAAGGCCAAATCTGTATAGCAGAGTTGAGATTTCCCTTTCATGGCCTGCATTCTTCTCAAAGCATGAATGTTACTATCATTTGTGCTAAATTATACTCTAAACATGGTTTACAAGTTATATTGAGTTCACATAACAGGATAACATATATAAAACTGTCTGTTCCAGGAATGAAAAAGTATATAGAACTTCCAAAGGAAATTCAGATATTTTGGCTGCCCTCTTTTTGTGTTCATTAGTACCGTAAACAACCTTACTTCTGAAACCATCAAACTCTGATGTACTTTATGACTATATTGTTTGGAAAGCATCTCCTGTTGGCAAAAATCAGATTTTATACTAAGTAGCCTAAGTAAGAAAGAATACTTCATACCTAAGTAAGCCTGTGGGATTATTAATAAAGATAGGGCAGTGTTGCCCAATATTGACAGTCATTTATTCATTTCACTTATTTTATACTGTCTGGTCCAGAGATTTCAGTGCAAAATATTTTTGGCTAACACATTTCAATTCTTAGAAAAAGAAAAGTTACCATCATCTAGTAAGTTTATACATGACATGAACCAGTATCCTTCCTGCCCATAGTAGATCATCATAGCTTTTGCTTTGCAAGATATTTATTAAAGTGCAAAATCATTTGTTAAATTGTTTCTACTAATAGCTTGTTTGCAATTACTAGTGAGCCTGAAGGACTTGAAGGCCTGATGGAGAAATCATCAGCAGTTAGAACCAATGCACAGCAGTAAGTGCATAGAAGTTCACCCTTCATGTTTTGCAAATTGAGATGTTAGGGGGGAAAAAAGACTTCTGTCTGTCATATTTTAGATTAGGAATAGGCAACTAGTTCTCTCCAGATGGTTTTCATTAGCCCCAATTACCATGGTTAGGCTGTTTAAGTGTGTGTATGTCTGTATGTGTGCATGCCTTCTAGCAGTGCTTTTTTCTAAAAAAAAAAAAAAAAAAAAGATGCCAGAACTCACACATGTCATACAACCCGCCTTGCCTACCCTACAAGGTTCCATCCAAAAAAGGTGCCGGAACTCCGTTCTGGGCATTCTATGAGAAAAAAAGCCCTGCCTTCTAGTCAGTTTTTGACTTTCTGGTCAAGTCCCTGCAGTTTTCTTGGCAAGGCTGTTCAGAAGTGGCCTGCCATTTCCTTCTTCGTAGGACAGAGAAAGAACTACTGACACAGAGTTGCCCAGCAGGCTTTAGGACATATGCAGGACTAGAAGTCAGCCTCCTGGCTTCTAACCTGACATCTTAACCTTTACAGTAAGCTGAGCTCTCATACATACATACATTAAAAAAAAACCCCCCATTTATACAACCCTGGATATTTGGGGTAAAATCAGGGGGAATGGATGGAGCTGAGCATTTTCGGGCCAGATGCCCTTCCTGACTCCATGTGGAGTTCACAGCAGGTATTTTTTTCTTTGCGCCCTAGGAGAGAGAAACATGTGCCGCTACTAGGATTGAACGCTCAACTTTCTAAGTGAGGCAGGCGTCTTCCCCACTAGGCCATTAGGCTGCTCTTTTCACATATACATACATACTTAGCGAGGGGAAGATAAAATTGCAAGATAAAAATAAAAACGAAGCATATATTTCAGTGACTTGCAGTGGTAAACACTTACTCTCACTTCACTAAATAGAGTTTCACAATGAAGTAATTAACTTTTCTATATAATTAACTTCTCACATTTTCTATAATGAAAAGAGACTCATACTTTAAAACTTAATATACATCATTTTTATATGTGAAAAAAAATTAAAAAATGGGCAAATCTATTCGGCTACTTAAAAATGCAAATGTTGTCTAAAGATCATACCATGTTCTTTGAGATTGTTCAAAGATCTACCTCCCCCCCAAAAAAAAAGTCTCCAGGAACTTACTTTCTGACACATTTCAGAATTTACAATATCTGAGAGAAATTCTTGATCCTTAACTCATAGTTCAAAGCCTTGGATAGTTGCTCCTGCATTTGTTTTGACCATCAGATACTAAGACTCTGATCAGATGACATTGCTTTGATAGGTCTCTGATGAAAAGCCAGGAACATTAAAGAAAGCACAATGGGGCAAAGCCAACATATCTTGAATTATTCTCATAAAGATACGTTCTTTAGATGACTTTTCAGGGGAAAAGGAATTCAGACATTGCATGCCATTAGATTAAAATTGGACTTAATATGCTTTCAGCTATACATTTACTTTATTAAGTAACTTCTTGTGAAAGCTCTAACTTTCTAGTAACTCTGATGTACATATAAGGAGCCATAAAGGCATTCAAGGTATTTCTGGAAAAAAATAACATCTCATAGAGCCATAAAGCAGAGTCAACTGACAGCAGTAAAGAAAATCAGGTCACTCATCAAAAACCATTAACAGACCCAAAATTGCTTCTAAGTGAAAATGGGATTCAATCAAGTTATGATGGCACAAAGTGGGTTTACAGACAGACATTGGGTTTCAGTTTCTGACAAAGCACAAAGAATCATTCAGCAATGCTTTTATTTGCTGGAATACAGCCAGGGAAACTGATCACAATATAGCAGTACAATTATCATGCAGATATAAAGTACAGAAGCAACATGATCAGCACCAGAGCTAAGTACAAACATAAACAACCTGTATCACTAAGATTCAATAAAGCAGAGTATGAAACAGTTCTGTTGTTGGCAAATATTAAAGATATAGGACTAGTTCTTTTATATGTGGAACAACCATTCATATATTGCAGAGAATAGATCAGAGAAAGAAATATAACTGGTACCATAGGCCAAAGAATCCATGGTACCAAAGAATCCAATGAAAAACCAGTTTTCTAATAAAGGAACCTTGTTAAAAATAGCCAGCTGCATGAAGAACCTGAAGAGGGGAAAACTGGTCATCATATAGACTGATTTCAGCAACAGCCTCTATATATGGCTAATTATGTCTTTTTTTAACACTCTCATTCCCAACACATGAGTGTCTTTCTTTAATGCCAATCAAATGCAACATGTACTTCTCACAAAAGATGTCACAAGGTAGGAAGGGACCTTAAGATCATTCAATCCCTCCCCATATTGAAAGAGAGCCTTTGTGCAGAATCTCATTAAGCCATCTCAACCACTGTTTTAAATATTTTATCAAGCTGCTACAAAACAGAGCATCAGGCCGAGAAGATATTCCTTTGTTCCTATAACTCCTTATGAAATTATGAATATTGGCACTTACACAACCAAAAGGGTGTTGCCTATATCTGAGGAAGAACTGGTGTGGGAGAATCTCAGGGTTTGAAGATTTGTAGGGAAAAGGTCTGTGGGGAAAAATAACCTGCAGGCACAGGGAAGGATAGAATAAAAATAACCCATTAAGGCAGAGCACGTTTCTGAAGGATATAAACCCTGTAAGGAGGGATGAAATGGAGATCCTGGATATCTAAACAAGGAATGTTCCATATACATTATGTGGTAGATTTAACTTCCATTTGTTTAGTTTGTGCAGGGCAAAGTTCATATTCTTTTGATTATCCCAGATATGCAGAATAGATTTTAAAAATCCAAGTGTATGGATTGGCCATTTATTTTACAATAAATTAAAATGGTATGGTAAAATTCTTCTGACAATTTAATAGGATGACATTGATGATTATTAAATACCTCCTGCATTGAAGAAATAATCTCAAGGTAGCTGGATTTCTAAAGAAGGTGATGGGAGTTTCAAAACCGAGTAAAGTAACATAAACATAGTAAACAAATAAAAATAAAAATACCAGGAATGGTTCATATGTGGACCCTGGCTTCAGAAGAATGCAGGATGCACATGCAACATAGAATTACAGAAGATAAAAGTCTTAATCATAACTGGGACTTACCACCTCAGGTCTCTTAGGAAATAACCACAGCATTCAGATGCCTCTAAATCCAACACTGCACACCTAAAACCTTGGGCAGAAGGAACAATTGTTAAGCAACTTTTCTTACTATATGTTCAGGTCACTAACAAATTAAAGCATTCAGATTAATAAAATCCTAAATTAAAAGCCATTCAGGCATTATTTCTGAAATACTGAAAAGGAGCTCTGGGAAGGATTTGCATTTTCATATTTTCATCCTGCTAATCTGTGAAGAAGATTAGAGCATGGGAGAATTCAGATGCTGTATGTGTCAGAGATGGGGAACCTATGGTTCTACAGATGTTATTGGACCATTGCTTTTTGTATGCCCATCCTTAGTCATGATAGTTGATGCTGCTGAGTGCTAACCCTCAGGAATACCCAGCCAAACACAAATTTCTTGATCCTGCTTTAATCAATGCATAATATCCATTTTTTGATGAGCATCCCTATAAAGCAGCTAACGGTTCCCCTGTCCAGTCATGACCAACTCAAGGGGGAGGTGCTCATCTCCAATTCTCAGCTGAGTGAGCCTGTGTCGTCTGAGAGTTGCTTCTGTCATCATGTGACCAGCATTAGAGTATGGAATGCAGTAACCTTTCCTGCCGCAGCAGTACCTATTTATCTACTCACATTTGCATGCTTTCTGACTGCTAAGTTGGCAGAAGCTAGGGTAAGTAACAGGAGCTCATCCTGTCACGTGGCACTTGTGTCTCATACCCGGGCTATCAGCTTCCAGCTGACAAGCCCAGCATCTTAACTGTTGAGCCATCTATCCCTATGGAAAATGCTAAATCACTCCACATGCATTCTGAGCTGCCAACCTAATAAAAATGTTCCTTCAAGATACCATAAGTGATTGCAATAAACATTAAAATTCAGCACCCTCTATGAATTATATTAATCAAAAATTCTCTTTATTTTTGTTCAGACCATTCCTTTATCTTGCTTTTGTAAAATCTATTCCCATTTTGCTACTTGAAAAAGCATGTGAATTGCTAACACCAATGAATAATACAAAACTATTAGTGCCAAAGATGTCTCTGTACTGCTACTCTTTTTTTCTGACTTTGTTTAATGAAAGGAAATAACAGTAGGGAAAAAGAAACAAATGAACCTTTCCTGATCTATGATTGTTCTGTTCAGATTTCTGTCAGAATTATTTGCCTATGGTGGATTCAAAATGTAAAAGTTTGGAATACTGCAGGCTGCTGTCTTGAATTTATGGTATCTTTGGTATCTTTAGAGAGATCACCAATTGTTGCTAAAGTGTCACCAGGTTCATGTCAGCTCTTAGTGATTACATAGATCAGATTTTCTCCGGGAATAGAGAGAATATAGGCAAAAAATATGGAGCTGCCTTCCTCATTCTCCTCTCCAAGCATCTGACCCCCAAACAGCTTTTTTCCATTGCTGTTGCATTTAAAGGTCACCAAAGGTTGATGTTGAATTTTGCATCTTTGAGTAAATGGGTTTATTTGAATGGAGTGGAATCTCTTCCAGATTCCAAAACTTCAGCAGACAATCGCCTCTCCATCACCGTGTACCTATCTTTATAACCATTAGAATTGGAAATTGTTGCTTTAAAAGAATAAAAACAAAACCCAGCAGTTTCCCAAGCAGCTAAGTTCTTCACCAAAAAGCAGATAAGGGGATTATGAAACTTTCTGTTTAAGTTCCAGCTAACATCTGAAAAGGCTTAAAGTATATTTTCACAAGTGGTACATGGAGCCAAAGCCTATGTATATGTGACCAGAAGTTACATTACTTTCAGAGGGGTTTATTCATAAATTGCCATGCACAGGACAATCTTTGGAAGTAAAATACTGCAATCCTATGACATTTCCTTGAAAACAACGCCATCAAATTCAGTTAGGACAGTTCTAGAGCAAATGTGCAAATATATTTGTAGTTTCCAATTGGGTTAATGCATCATGTTAAGCTACTTTTCCTCAACTTGATATTCTCTTAATCAGTGTTTCTAATCAATTCCCAGAATTCCCAAGCCAGCCACTTATCTTAAAGTTGCCAAATTTGAGAAACACTGCTCTAGATACATTGAACTGCAACTCTCAAAATGTCAAGTCATTTGTTAATTCTTGGAGTTGTAATTCCAATACATCTGTGGAGTACCAAATGGGAAAAGCTATATTAAGCCATAAATTCAATTAATCAGAGTTTATTGAATAAGCTACAATTACTGGATACATACACCATACTAAGCCATAAACCATTCTCAACAGATATCAGTGGCTGGGTTTATATAATCTACAAAATCATATTACAGCCTTGTGTAGGAACTCAATCTGAATTTGAAATAGATTTCTAATAAATATGGATGTGAAAAAATGATTTAAGTCAAATCTGGTCTAACAACAAGAACACACACATACATTTTATTGATTTTATTATTGCCAATAAATTCAATGGTGCTTATCAAAACAGTATGAAGAGGCAAAGATAGCTATAAACTTGTATTGAACTGCATCATGTAAAAATATGAGATCACTATGTGTGGAATGTTTAGCTCTTTAATTCAGTTTGAATTTTTTTTAAAAAAAAAACAGGAATCGTTTGGACAAAGCAAGCAGTACTAATCCAAATAAGACACAGCCCACATCTATAAAATTCTGCAGTTTTAGTATGATTTCACTTTTGTATGCAACAATGAGCAAATGCACATAAGTCTTAAACACCTGAAGCAACTAAGTATGCAAATATATTTTTCATTAGTTTATTCTTGAAAAATGTCATAGTTGCAGGCTCGTAGTTGCTCTTTCAAATGATATTTAGTTTTGGAAATTGTTTCATGAATAATAGTGCCTAGTTGCAGTTGAATCTGAGCTAAATTCAAAATAAAATTGAAAGGCACAAAGCAGGAAGTTCAGCAAATAAGCAATCTAAGCTTTTGCTGTGACTTTTGGATAATGGAAACTATGCAAAGCAATATAATACCAAAAATAGGTATGAAGGAAAAAAACTGCTCTCATATACTAAATTAGTGCAACATAATTAACATATAGCTTTAGCCTACTTGATGTAGAAGAAACTGAACTAGATACAGTTGCAAAAAAACCTCTTTGGGTTATCACCAAATTCTCTGCACTATCACAATAAGGCATATCATCCAGCCAAAGTGAATGATTTTTAGTTGACTAAACCTAGAATGATGACAATAGTTTCACTAAATACCTGTCACCTGCTGTAAATATGCAGCTGATATTAACTAACAGAATTATTGCTCTGTAGAGAGAAATTTAAATCAATCAATTTCACATTCAAAAGTGGAAGTTACACTGAACATTATGAGATTAATGCAGATTACAGAGATTGAGATTCAAAAATATATTCTATCATGAGCCTCAGGGGCAGTACTTTTGCTCTTTGTACTGACCTTTAAAAATAGATGGTAATATAAAATTTGGGACAGGAGCAAACATATGCTCTATGCCAGGGGTCTTCAAACTTAGCCCTTTTATGACTTGTGGACTTCAACTCCCAGAATTCCTCGGCCATCATGCCTGGCTGAAGAATTCTGGGAGTTGAAGTCCACAAGTTGTAAAAGGACCAAATTTGAAGACCCCTATTCTATGCTTTTTAGAGCCAATTAAAATGAGTTGCATAGAAGAGTTATAAATAAATAAAATTCAGTTTATAGTAAGTATTATTGTCCTTCTCCAATAATTTCCCATATTGATCAATATTTGTTTTTAATCTTCTGGATTTTTCACTCACAAATATCTAATTCTGAAGCTGACAGAGATATTGAAGAGAAATTATTTCCAAATGTTTACTATTCTCACATATAGTAAGCTTGTTTGGATTTGCATTATAATATTGTAACAAAATTAACCAAATAGTTTAGGTTCACAACATGGTAAGTCAATAACCAAGATTTATACATCTGTAATCACCTTTAATACATTGTGTGGATGTATCCAGGGCTTATAATCACCAGTTAAGCCAATGACATGTTTACATATTACATCAAATTATGATTTTATTTAACATGATTTGTTAAATAAGCAACAAGCGGGAACCACACAACCATAATCATTTGCTAAATTCATTTCACACAGTATAGTAATATTTTAACCATGATTTGAACAGTCCTAATTGTTTGCTTGATTCACAGATAATGTTAATCCATAATGAGTAAATTTATATAAGTTAAACCAAAAGAAAATAAACTAAGTTGTAGAAACTATTATGCACAAAACAGTTCAATTACTATAGTAGGGTCAGAATTTATCTTGACCATGCTTGGATTATGCATTTACATTAACCACAATGCTGCTTCTAAAAGAGCCTATATTGGCCTAGATACAAACAGAACTCTTAAATAATCAGCTATGATCATTCAATTTCCCACGTTATATCTTTCACCTTACTCTCCCTACTATCACTTTCCATTTGGTGGAGAAAGTAATTATTTCTCAGCAGTTACAAATAAATTGAACAAGTTATCAAACACACAACTTTACTTCTCATCTTATTTTAAAAGGCAGTAATATTATATGAAACCAGCAGATCATCCCACATTCTTAAATGTTAAATTTTTAAAGAACCATTTAAAAATGAACCATTCGTACATTTAAAATTAAATGGGAGGGAGTGATTACAAATTTCAATTTACCTTCCTTTTCCATTTCTCCAGCCTACCTCATCTATTACAGGAGGTCTTCCCAGCCTATCCTTTACACCTGAATTTTCCAACCTCTGCAGTTTTAAGATATATGGCCAGCATGGGGAATTCTGGGAGTTGAAGTCCATATATCTTAAAGTTGATAAGGTTGAGAAACACTGTTTTAAACAAATGGATACTAGTCCCTTTGGCTTGTTAAGGGGCGAGGGGGACAGGAAAACACTGTCAGCCTAATAAACCTCCACACTATCTGATTTCCATCCTGTCATCATTAAGAGGAGGCAGTGGCTACATTGAACACAGATAGCAGAAGAGTGTCAGGAAATAACTGATATATATTCAGCCAGAGGCGGCAGAAAAGCAGAAGTGAGTAATAATATACGTGATAGGAGCAGAATTACGCACATGAGGGTGCATTTACACTTTACTTTCCCACATCTTTAAGAGGTAGGCCATCCATTGCATGGTAACTCCGGCAAGTTGCCAGGGAAAAATGCATGTATGGAAAAGCAAAAAGTTGATGCAGGCTTGCATGAAATGATCTGGGAACATTGTAGTGATTATGTATCTCTGTTCAAGGTAAAGCTCGTTTCAGATATAGGTTTCTCTTTAATTTCTGAAACAACGTAATGACTCCTTTGCACTTTGGTTGTCAGAACTTGCATTCTTATTTCTCTTCCTTCAAGCTGGGCTTCGTTTAAACCAGCTTTAAATCCGAGCCCTATTGAACAAGCTAACTCCCCAACGTCCGAAGCCAAAAATGAAAGGCAAAGATAGCTCTAACCCAGTTCATTGTAGCCATCCTCCTCCTCCTCCTCCTCCTCCTCGCTTGACAGTGGTCGGAGAAAGGAGTGGTCGGACATCTTTCCCTCCGTCCACTTCTTCACGAACACTTGAACGGTCCTCAATTTAACACAATCACGCCCATATTTTCTGGGTAACTTAGCTGACAGGGGAAAAAAACTCTGCACCCCAATGTTTCTTTATCCGCCTTTGCTTAAACTTCATAAATAAAGACTGGAAGGGTTTTTTTAATTATTATTTTCATTTTGTGGAGGGACAGCAGCAAGCACACATAAGAGAACATGTATACACAGAAGGTAAAATATACGGGAGGTGATGTCAAATTTGTTCTAAATCTTCCCCTGAGTAAAAACCAGGAAGGTCTACAGCTCACCCACTTGTCTAATTCCCTTTCCCCGCCCGTCCTTCCAACCTCTCAGCTCCCTCGAGATTTCCGCCCTGGCGACGCACCGAACCTCCAAACGCCGCCGCGGGCTTCGATGGAACAGACTCCCGCACGCGCCACCGGCTCCATTCGCCTCCCGGGACCAGGCGCAAAGCCCGAGCACTCTCACCCAAAGCAACTCACCGGGACCGCCGAAGAACCAGCAGCTCCCGCAGCGCAGCAACCGCCCAGTGTCGGAGCCAAGCGAACGCAGTCAGGACTGGCTATTCCCCGTTCCCGGGACCAGCGCCGACTGACGGCGGGCAGCTGCCCACTATCGCTACCAACCTCATCCGTTTCCTCAGGAGCCTCGAGAAGCGGCTAACCCGGCGATAAAGCTCGGATGAAGTGAAGGGGAGGAGCTATTGGCGCGAAGCTGCCAGCCTGGGAATCTGCGCCACGCCCACCTCCTCCTCCGAGGCGGGGCTTTGCGAGTGAGGAAGGGAGCGGGGCGCGGAGGTCAGGAAAGGTGAAAGGGGGACGCTGCCTCTCAACGGAGAAGAGCGGTGGGAGGATAAGCGCTTCGCGGGCCGATGTGGGCAGACTCGGGCTGTGATATATATAGAGAGAAAATGCCTCGGAATTAAAGGCAGCCGACCGATGTGCTGGTAAAAACCAGTCCGATGGTGACTCTTCCAGAAGCAAACACATGTCACTGTATCTATTTCTGAAATTTGCATCCTGCCTTTTGTTAGGGAATTGAAGGCACATTACTCCGGTTTTTTTCCCCATAGCAACCATCCTGCAACGTAAATTGGGCCAAGAAAAAGTGATGGCTCGAAGTCCCCCAATGGATTTCCAGGGCTAAGGATGGAACTTGGTCTGGATCCTGTTGGTGCCACTCCAACACTGCAACCACGATTCCAAGTTTTGGGTCTGCTTAATGTGGCTTGTTGAATTATTTAGAACTGTTGTAGTGAAACATCAAGCATGGCTTATAATGCACAATCGCTGGTTTCATAGAATGCAAAAGCTATAAACCAAACAAGGCATCCTATGGTTAGGACAATATATAAACTCAATCATAGCTTGGTGATTTTTTTTGCAGATGTTTCATTACAAACTAGCTAACATCAGGACATTGATAATGAAATGTCTGCAAGAAAATTACAAACTCACAGGGCATCAAGGATTCCACAGTTCAGCCCTGAGCTACAGATAACTCTAGTCTATGGAAAAACTCAGTCATAGCTTGCACCCTCCAGCATATATTTCTGACTCAAATAATTGTATAAGTGATATGGAGTGGGGAGGAGGGAGATAAATATATCTTTCAAAAAGTAGCTCATGTATTCATGTATTCTTCCCACACACCTTTTTGTAGGTATCTGCAGTAGACCACAGGGATGACATATGCATCAAGAGATCAGGCAACTGGCATAATTATGCACTTGTGTCATGCCATCTGTGTTAAATGTATAAATTGCCTCATGATTCATATTGTTTGCCCCTTACAGACATTTGTGTCCTTTTTCAAGTTTCTTAAAGAAAAGTCAGTTTCCATAAGCATCATAGACAATATTCACATGACATGGATATCCATGGTTATCTAAACTCTAGTTTAATGAGTTTATACAGTACAGTAAAGTATACTTATCTACAAACTGATTTATATGTTACCTGCTAGGCTAAAATGTGACTGTTTTTAACATTTAGCAAACATAAATTCTACATAAAAGCAAACATAATTTCTACATAAAAAATTGAGTTCCAAAAAGAAAAGAGAACTTTGTTGCCTTGATCATCATACTGAGAAAGAAACTCATCACGACACAAGATCACTCTAATAAAGTAAACTGGATCAAAGCAGAGAACATATAAGGCCCTTTAATAGGTTTTTTTTCTGTAGTGGTCTGTATTATTTATGTTTCAGTATTATTTTGCAAACCTACAAACTTCTAAGGTTTTGGAAGTCACTGAATCCAATTTGGTCATTCTGTTTGAAAGATGGGAAGCTGGTGGGATTTTTAATAACATAAATCATAGCAGTAATATTGTTCTGAATCTCATTCCGTGTTATGAAACAGTGAAAATTTCAGAAGGTAATAGGTCTTACTGTTCACATTTTTAAACAATCTTTACTACTAAATTGTAGTAAAAACAACATTGTCAACAAAAAGATAAGGGCTAAACTATATGCTCTTGAGAACTTGTAACTGCTTTCACTAAATGTTTAAATTATTTACAGGAAGGATATTCAAGTTATCATTCTATCTTAGAACTGTAGCTTTATGCTTACTATAATAATTTTGGCAATTGTGTAAAACTTACATTGTTCATATGTACAAGATAACTAAATAACTTTATTCTGAAAATATCTATCTATGGAAAATATCTATTAACTATGGAAACCAAATGTTGGTGATCAGGTAGGGGAAGTATATTGAAACAAATGCATCTATATAATCTTCCTGAAGATTGAGAAAAAGCAGCAAAATCAGCCTTTCTTGTGCATAGAATATTTGATAATCAGATTTTATTTGCCCTTAAATGCATTTGTGTTAGTGACCAGGAAGAACTAACTGTTGGTTGTAGGCAAGATTAAGGCTACATTCATCCTATATATTACACTGTTGTTAATGGAAACCCACTTGCCTGATTTTGGGCAACACAATGAACCATATACCAACTACATGTTACATTTTGAAAAACTCACTGAGGCACAACACAGTCAATCAGTAAAAATCAAGTTGCTGGTTCATTAACACTATTTCTTACTTCTAGTTTGTTGAACAATTTCATTGCCTTTACATGAATTAATGACTCAAAAAAGCAACATAGTCATTTTGAGACATTGATTAATCAAAAGCAAAAGGCCTTTACTGAAAAGTACTCTGTTTTAACCAGGAGACTCTGTTGCCACTGTTTTAATCAAAGACTGTACATACTGTGAAAAGCCGTATCACTTCTACCTGTAATGTCTTTGAGATTTCATTAACATAATTAGGGGTCATAGCTTAAGCACAATTGACAAATATATGGATTAAAGCAGCAGCACTATTGTTCAAGTCCACTAGTTGTTTATTGCTTATTAGATTCCTTATACTGAATATGCTCATCTCTAGACATATTGTAAATGCTCTGGGACCTTTATTAGATTAGCAGAAATATGTATATGTTTGTGTGTCTATACATACATACACATTTCTTAAAAAATTTACAGATAGAAGAATATTCTCCTTATCTCAGATACAATGTAAATAGGACTTAGCCAGTTTGGTAGTTCTTTTTTCCATTCTGGCCTGTTGCTAATAATTCTTTTTTTTTTTTTCTCAAAAAAGAATAACTGGATTTAACATGGGCTAAATTAACAATAGTTTTCTCAATTAACCCAGGTTTTCACAAAACAGAGAACACTAAACAAAGCTGTACATGACACTACTGGCTGAAACATGGTTGGCAAATAGAAGCAGTACAAGCAGGAAATTTATACTGTAGTTTACTGTTGCACTTACTTCAGACCTAAATGATAGAGGCATGCACAATAGAAACATTGCAATTATTGACATGCCCATGATTAACCCATACTTTACCTAACTAATTTATTTTGGGAGATTGCCTAATATCTTAAACCATACACTAATATCACAGACTAATTCACCCAATAATTTTTACATATAGATATGCTTGGCTACTATAATTAAGGTTTATTGTATTGTGTGAATATAGTCAATTTTTTAAATTGCTAGAGATATATATTACATGTATTACAAAAGATTAACCCTTCATTATAGAGTATTAAAAGTATAACAGGCATAGCTTAGTCCCTGTGAGACTTGCCGTTCCTGCTAACATTCCATATCACACATAGTTAACAATGCTATCTTTTGTTTTGATTCTAGTAAATCTGTTTGAGTGTTATGTTCTTAAAGCTAGCTATGAAACCAGTATTTCTGAACAGGGAAAAACTATTAATCTAAATTGATATACTTTAAAAATCTATCTTTGTTGGATCTGAGAGCAAAAAGTAAAGTATAAAGTCTCAGGAGAAGGAAAAATCTGGCACAGAATTATGACCTAGATGAAGAAAGCTATAGCTACAAAGCCAAAAAAGTGTTAAGTTTTAGAGTATATAGATGAAAATTCAAATAAACTGCTTGACAAAAAATATTGAAACTACTTAGGAAAAACTACCATTGAAGTAAATGAAACAATTTTGAATAATTGCAATAATTGCACTGATATCTACATGCATAAAACATGGATTGGTTAACTATGATTTTCTGAATTTCTTTGCTCTGATTCAATGAGGACCCCACGTTTTTTAAAAAAAATTTGCTTCACTCATGCCCCTCACGACTTCTCATTTGGACTACTGCAATGCACATTACATGGCCTGCTCCTGAAGAGCATTCAGAAGCTTAAACTGGTGCAGAATGTGACTGCACAGATAGTAAAGTGTGTTGGGTATTCAATACAACCCCATTGCTTTGTGAGTTGCATTGGTTTCCAATTTCCAATTTAAGGTGCTAGTTATCACCTTTAGAGCCCTTCATGGCTTGGGTCTGGCTAACGTAAGGAACTATTTCCTCCCATTTGTTTCTGCCCATCCAATTTGGTCAGGCAGGATATGTATGTATGTATGTATGTATGTATGTATGTATGTATGTATGTATGTATGTATGTAATTGATTAAATGCCAACATGAGAAGACATTCATGCTTTGTAAAAAATAAAAAAATATGTTTAAGGTAATAGAGATTACTTATTTTCAGCGTCAACTGACAGCTGTATCATGGATCAAGATGCATTGATTTTACTACAGATGTCATTCTAATTAACTTTCTTCAGTTTTGTACAACTTAAATTTCTCTAATTTTATCTAATACATTTCAAAAATAAGATTAGGAATAATTAGGTGGCATAAGACCGGCTTTGTTAGAATACTACAAGTTCTATCTTCATATAGGTGAGGGTCACTAGAAGCAGGCTGTCCTATTTGTATACTAGAAACATTTATTAAATTTGAAGTTTTATCTAAGCTTTTAGCAAGAATGACTGAGATTGCCTTTGTGAATAACTTATAGAAACTGGATGAGAAAATTTTTAGCCTGAATTGTCCTGGAGTTCTTCACAATAATTAGTGTTATTAAAATTGGCATATGTCCGGAGCAAATATTAAGACTAGGCCTTGGGGCAGTGGGCCCTTTGCATTTTTTCCATTGAGCCATGCTTAGAAAGCAATAGCAATAACAATAGCACTTAGATATATATACCACTTCATAGTGCTTTACAGCCCTAAGTGGTTTACAGAGTTAGCATGATGCCCCCAACAATCTGAGTCCTCATTTTACCAATCTTGGAAGGATGGAAGGCTGAGTCAACCTTGAGCAGGTGAGAATTGAACTGCTGGCAGTTGGTAGAATTAGCCTGTAATACTATATTCTTACCACTGAGCCACCACAGTTTATGGCCCTAATGAAGGGCCATAGGCCTATCCAGTGTTCAGTCTCATCCCTTATGCTATTCCATATCTTCAGAAAACTGGTAGAGGATGTTATCTGGGTTGGGATGCTATCAGTATGTCGATGGAACCCAACCATACTGCTTCCTAGTATCTAATTCCAAGAAAGCAATGTGTATTCTGAATGAATGAGAAGAAGCTGAACCTGAATCCAGACAGCACACAGGTGCTATTTGTCAGTAGAAAATTGAACTTTCAGTTCAACTTGTTCAAAATGGAGTTGAATCCTCCTCAGTTAGTAAGACTACAGTTTAGGAAAGATTGTTCAACCTCAGCAGTTGCTAAATCTCAGATTTAGCGTTTCTTTAATACCATATTTGGCTGCTATTGGCTTCATGGCATGTCTGAATGGAAAGGTAGGATATAAATAAAATGCACCATTAAAATAATTGTTTGCTGACTAAATCACAAGGGTTGAGTCCACAAAGTTTGCTAAGTTCAAGGTAAACAAACCAGATATCTTAGCAAACCTATACACCCATGAGTTATAATATTGATTCTGAGATATTGTATTTGTTTTTTTTTTCTCATAAGATCCATCTTTTAAGCAGCAGGTTCTTGAAAAAGTACTCTTACCAGATCTCTTCTAGAAGGCTTTATAAATTAAATCAAAGCCTATTTTCCTGCAGGCACAAGTTGGTTACCCCTTGAAAAATACCACAATTTGTTTTTATTTGGGGAGAAGGATAATATATGCCACCCATTTTCTTGCTTTGGTAAAGGCTATCAATTGCTTAGAAGATACAGGTAGTCCTTGACTTACAACCAAAATCGAGCCCAAAAGTTCTGTTGCTAAGGGAGACAGTTGTTAAGTGAATTTGACCCCTTTTTACAGCCTTTCTTGCTACAGTTGTTAAGTGAAACTGGCTTCCCATTGACTTTGCTGGTCAGAAGGTCACATGACCGCTGCACACTGCAACCATTATAAATATGAGCCAGTTACCAAGTATCCAAATTTTGATCATAAAAGTCATAAGTGTGAAAAATGATCATAATTCACTTTTTCTAGTGCTGTTGTAACTTTGAGCTAAAAGAAACTAAACAAAAGGCTGTAAGTTGAGGACTAGCTGTATAGTCTTTGCTTGCTAGTTACAGCAATATGTATGTAAACCTCAACAACGGATGTTTTTCATATTCTGTTGAACACTAGCCTTCCCTAATCATTTAAAAAAATTGGGAATCTACTTTGACCTATTTTAGGACTGAAGAACTGATAGGTATTTGTCAATGAAACTAGCTTCTTCATTTGATAATCCTGTGTTTACAGAATGGCTTTAAGGATTGAAAGCAATAATATAGGTAGTCCTCAACATAAGACCTCAATTCAGCCCAACATTTCTGTTGCTAAGCGAGACATTTGTTAAATAAATTTGCCCCATTTTACAATCTTTCTTGCCACAGTTGTTAAGTGAATCCCTGCAATTGTTAAGTTAGTTATAAGGTTGTTGTGAGTCTGGCTTCCCCATTGATTTTACTTGTCAGAAGGTCACAAAAAGTGATAAAAGGATCCCGGGATACTGCAAACATCATAAGTATGAGCCAGTTGCCAAACATCTGAATTTTGATCATGTGACCATGGGGATGCTGCCCTGGTTGTGAGTGTGAAAATTGATCGTAAATCACTTTTTTCAGTGCCGTGGTAACTTTGAACAGTCACTAAATGAACTGCTGTAAGCTGAGGACTATCCTGTAGTAAGGAATGAAAAATAGAACATAAGGTCACATAAGAATTTATGAAAAAAGGCAGAAATTTCAAATCAATAGAACAAAATCAATTAACAAACAAGCTAGAGGTAACAAAATGAAAAACTAGAGAGATGAGATTAAATGTGTTTATTATCCAATTAAATGTTCAGCATGCAAATATTTAGGCTGACACATTAAATATAAAATGTTATTTATGTAGTAACCTCAACCACTCTGGTCTGTAAATCCTAGATTAAGGTGGTTATTTATAAAAGTAATCACTTTTGACTTGTTCAGCAAATCATAATTTACCACCCTGGATGCTGTTGGTTATGTCACATGAGCAATTGAACTAAAATGTCCAGTTAATGAGCATAGAAGCATGTCCATCTGATGATGATGATGATAATAATAATAATAATAATACCATTTCAGACAGATAGTTGTCCAGTCCCTTCTTAAAAACTTCCAGCGTTGGAGCATTCATAACTTCTGGAGGTAGGCTATTCCACTGATTAATTGTTCTAACTGTCAGGAAATTTCTCCTTAGTTCTAGGCTGGTTCTTTCCTTGATTAGTTTCCACCCATTGCTTCTTGTCCTGCCTTCAGGGGCTTTGGAGAATAGCTTGACTCCCTCTTCTTTGTGGCAGCCTGAGATCTTGGAATACTGCTGTCATGTCACACCTCGTCCTTCTCTTCATTGAACTAGACTTATCCAATTCCAGTAACCGTTCTTTATATGTTTTAGCCTCCAGTCTCCTAATCATCTTTGTTGCTCTTCTCTGTGCTTTTTATAGATCTCAACATCTTTTCTACATTGTGGTGACCAAAACTGGATGCAGTATTCCAAGTGTGGCCTTACCAAGATGTTATAAAGTGGTATTAACACTTCACGTGATCTTGATTCTATCCCTGTTAATGCAGCCTAGCACTGTGTTGGCTTTTTTGGCAGCTGCAGCACACTGCTGGCTCATATTTAAGTGATTGTCCACTAGGACTCCGAGAGCCCAATGTTCAAGTCTGTCAATATCCTTCTGTATCTTAAACCTATCTTCCGGAGCGTTGGCTATTCCTGCCAGCTTGGTGTTGTCTGCAAATGTGATGAGTTCCCCATCTATGCCCGCATCCAAATCATTGATGAAGATGTTGAAGAGCACTGGGCCCAGAACAGAGCCCTGGGGCACCCCACTACACACTTCCCTCCATGTAGATGCAGTTCCATTGAGGACTACACACTGAGTACGGCTGGTCAGCAAGCTACAAATCCATCTGGCGGTGATGCTGTCTACCCCACATTTTTCTATCTTACCAAGTAATAGCTTGTGATCTACTTTATCAAATGCCTTACTGAAGTCCAAGTAAATTATATCTGGTCCACTAATTTTGTAACCTGGTCAAAGAATGCAATAAGATTTGTCTGGCATGATCTGTTTTTAACAAACCCATGTTAGCTTTTGGTAATGACTTTGTTTGCCTCCATCTACCTCCATTACATGATTGAAACAAGTGTTTGGCTTCTCATGGCATACCAGCATAGAACAACAATCATTTTGGTTTTACAGAAACTAAAATTTGTAATCCAAGCTTCTTGCATTATGTATAATGAGGTCTTGGCTCAAGTCAATGTGTAAATCCAGCAAGAGTGTGTGTTTCAATAAATGATGGCTAAACAGAAGAGGGCTTAATTCTTTAAGTTTGGCAGAAACAAAATTGCAGAAAGTAGTTTCTAATCCTAAACAATTAAGAGATATATAAACCAAGATCACATTCAAATGCATTTGCCCTGACTTTACAATACACAATTAAATTCCAGAATAGAGCCAGAAAGATTAAGAAGGATTGCAGAAATATTTAAAGTATTTTAAAATCTATTGGGTGTCAGCCAATCAAATAAATTGCTTTAAAATCTCAATAATTTAAATGCAACAGATTTAAATCCTGTTCTGAAAATCAGTGGATTTAAGTGATTAACTTCTGGCTGAGTATCACTCAGTACTTTGTTTTTGCATGCAAATTATTATTTCTGGCAAAATAAATGTTTGCAGCATCCTATGATCATGCATCATCATTTGCAACCTTCCCTGTCGACTTCCTTCAAGCAAAATCAATGGGAAAGCTGCAAAGGAAAGTTGCAAATTGCTCTGATAAGTTTCCCCCACCCCCAGCCTTCCCTCCGCCTTCTTTAAACAGGAGGTGTACGTTGTAATTGTATAAAATAAATCTATGATTTGTAAAACATATGTACTGAAGTTATATTTCAGATGTCTGGACTTGAAGAATCTGCTGAGTACTGATTTACAGCCTTCTGATAACCAAATCTCTTGAATTTATTTTAAATGCTCCTGGGGAGTATTGTAGCAATTCACCACATCTTAGCCACTTCGAATTACTTGTCATATGTTTATTTTCTTGTTGCAAATTATAATGGTTTCTTAAAATTCTTTAAAGTGTCTCAATTATTGTAATAAATTTCAAGAAAGGAGTAGTAGAAACTGAATGTATAACTTAATGTTACATGTGAATATATAAACTGTAAGCCCTTCCTTCTTTCTTTTTTTAAAGGGTCAAATGGGAAAAGAGACATTAAGCAAGGATGTTTAGTCCTATTGCCATCCCAGTTTTCCTGTTTCAATTCCTTCCTCCCTTGAAGTTTAAGAAGTAACTTAAGCTTGACATGCTGTAGTTTTTTTGTCTGGGTTTTGAAGATACTTTTAGTTTGACAGTATTGTCTATCTTTATATTGCCACTTTATTAAATGCAACATCTTTTCTTGCTGAAATAAATCTTTATATTTTATGATTTCAGAATTTTGTACTTGCATTTTAATTGAAAGGTTTTTCATTATGTTATTTAATGTGTTAGGTGCATAAGTAGGAATCCCGGAGAGTAATATTATATTACTATTAATCTATAGTAGAGGGGGAAAAGCAACCTTATTCCAGAGAAATTAGGTTTGGGTGTCTTTTTCTAGTCTCTAATGGCTGCTTATAAGTTGATGAATATTTAAGAAAAAGACATTAAATTTCAGGTGTTCCCAACAAATTCTACATACTTGCTCTGAATTACATTTTGCTTTTCAAATTGTTTCTCCCCTTATAAAATATCAAGCAATTTATAATGCGTGTAAGTATAACATACATTTGGCTTCAGCAAGCAGTTAAAAATCATAATTTCTTTGGGAATTTCCTGTTTAGTTTGGTCACATGTTCCTTTTTATCTAATAGTGTGACAAAAAGGGACAGCTCTGAATTATTTCAAGTCATATATTATTTTGGGAATTGACATATTTCTGTTTCTAGGCCACATTAGGATAATGGAGATTGCTTTTGTTGAAGAACAATGTTATATATCTTTTAAAAAGTTTAGAGGTCAAGGGCTTGAGCTCCATCAAATGTGGAATGTGACAGAAGTTTGCTTTCCTCATTATCAGACACAAGAAGGAAGGGAAGGTGCCCCCTCAGTTTTCCTGATTAATGTTATGTTGGTTTATTTTTTAAAAACAAATCTCTGGCCAAATATTCTACTATTGAGTTAGTGTTATTTCTTATACAATAAAAGGACCCTGTGTATTAATTATATATGTGAAACACCAAATCTTGTCTCCATCATAAAAGGGCTGAAAATTAATAGTTATTTTTTTAATTGGGGCAGAGTGATAAAAGAAATGTACACATCGCTTTAGTTTAACAATGTACTTATTGAGACAAACTCTGAACGAAAGATTATAACTATTCACAATTTATTTTAATGGATAAAAGGCTGGGGTGTTAAAATTATTGAAGCTGTGTGAAATAATTCTGATCTGTATTTAGCAATGATCTTTTTCAAAATTCTTTAAAAATTCGAAGTTCTGAGGTCTGTTTTTTCTTACAGTGCAGCAATGCACATCTTCTGATAATTTCCAGTTGCTTTCTTAAATCTGTTTTTAAATGCAAAAAAGGAAATTTCTAGACATAACGTTCAGAAAAGATTACAGTATTGACTACTGCTGGGGTTTCTGGGGGGGGGAATAAATTATTAAGTGGTCCCTTCTCAAGCAATATGTTGGCTCCACCTATTATCTGCATAACAGTGAATCAGATCTCTACCTGTACAACTGCTAAAATGGAAAGGAGTCTTGGGGACCAACTTGTAAATCTAAAAATACTGCTCATTATCTTTAGCTTTATACCATAGCTTTAAGAGCAATGGTGCTTACTGAAATCATGGAGATAATTATCATGTAATGGTTGGTAGCATAGTAGTGGGTTGTTGATTACCACTAATAATGGAAAGTTGACACTTTGGCAGCCAGGGAGCTTTCTATTCTAAGTGCTAATTATTTTTAGTAGCTTTTCAAACTGTTCAGTTGTAATTCTTCCAGCTTTTACATTTTTTTCATTTAATAGCTAGGCAGGATTTGTCAGCTCTCATCTGTAGTCATTCCATACTTAAGAGTATAATTCCATAATGGCTCCCCATGATTCCCCATAAGGTTTATTCCTGCTTCAAGTCAGTAATCAATATACAGAATTGAAATAGACCTGGCAGTCATGTTTGCTAGTGGGTCAGTTTCCCCAGTGGCTTCAAATTAAAAAAAAAAAAGGAAAGTTTAGAACCAGGCATTGAGATTTGCTTGTTTATAAAACACAACAGATGCAGACAAAATATTTCTGTCAACATTTATACTGCATTTCTATGTCTTTTCCCTGACTAGCAGAGTTGTCTAGAAGCTATGAATTTATAGTTGGTCATAAAAACTACAAATGAATCTCTGCATGAATCTTTCAAACATCTTTTCAACTTGCTTTATGTATACTACTTGCACAAATCTATCTTTGGATAGGTTTTTTTTTTTTTGGATTGGTTGCATGCTGTCTTTGCTTTTTTTTAAGCCACATGCAGACTATATTTATATACAAGTTCCTGAAAAATACATAATATTCATGAGAGTCTTACATAAAGATCTGTACAATTAAATTTACATAACAAGCAACTGTGGTTCATTTAATCATGGTTTATTGATGAACTGTGAACTCATTTGGTTGGATTCATATGTTATATTAAAATATATAAATAAACCATATTAGGATGGGGTGTTAACCTAGCAGCTGCATCTGATTCTACTATACGAGGCTGATTCTAGACTATTCCAAGCTTACAGGTTAATTCAAGTCATAGTACCTAGTATGTAATATATCATCCAATGCCTCCAATGGATTTCTTCAAATGTAGGTAGGAATTACTTTTTGTAAACAAGGAATGCTTAAATTGTACATTAGGCTGCAGTGCTTCAAATCATTATATATTTTGCTATGATATCATACATTATATAGCTCAGATATCAGCTACTGGCTGCCTTTATCCTGTTTCAAGAATATGTCATGCTAACATCTGTGATTTGACGATTTTTTTTATAAGGAGTCACTCATGGATGATAGTGCAGCAAGATGTGCAAGCAAGAAAATTATAAGAGTGGTAGCAAACAGTTTCATTATTAATACCTACTACTGCTAAACATAGTTCCCTTTATGAAACATTTACTATATAATGTACCATTTGAAATGTACATCTAAGACTCCTGAAGTTATAGAAAAAATAACTAAGCTAATAGTGATCTTGAAATAAGCAAATGTTGTCTAAAATATGCAAATCTAGGTCATTATAACAGACTACTGCATAGGTTAGTTTCCATGGAAAGTATATGTTATTTGAAAATTCCACTGCCATAATATTAAGAGAGATTTCAAAAATTTGCACATGATTTTTTTTTTTTTTTTTGTGGTCTTGGGTTAGCCTATGACATTGGTCTGACATAGATGTTGGCTTTTTTTTTTTTTTTTGGTCCTACCTAATACAATTGCCTTTGTTTTTTCTGTATCATTTCCAGGAAAATGAGAAAGGTAAAAAATTGTTGAGATTCTTTTTAAATTGTTTTTCAAAAGTTGTTAAACACTATAGCTTGATTCATACACAAGATCAAAATTTGGTGTGATTTTTGCTGCTGCCTATTCTGTAGTCCCAGTGGAGCACTATGGAGGCTAGTACTACTCACAAACCTCAAGGCAGCTGACAGCTTTCTATCATATCATATTCTATCATATTGTAATAGAGCTGCATGGTTTATGGCTTACCCTGATGACTTCTCCCATTACCAGATATACTTTGAAGAAGGTATTTGCAATGAGGAAGCCTCATGGAACTATGCAACTGAACTGACTTTCTGCTTGCTTTGCAACATCTGCTGAAATCAAGCAAGGAGGAGGAGACAGCACCCTATGAAGATGACATCTAAGGGAGGGAAAATCAAGAAATGCTCACAAGAGGAAAAATATGAGATATGGAACCTAACACCATCATCCCCAAATTCCTGTAGATTTCAGATCATGTAATTCACAGTAGTTATTCATAGTGTTGGCTGGAGCAGAATCTCCATAAATAAAGAGGGACACTAATAATTTGTATTGTCAACCAAAAGTATTAAAATCCTAATTAACTGGTTGGTTGAAACATATGTTTCGAAGCAATAAGTATACTTATTAGGAGAGGCATTTGTGCTGACAGAATGAAAATAAACTCTTCTTGGCACTTGCCAAGTGTAGAATTGGTACATTCTTGCCATATATTTTTAAAACATCTGTTCCTTAGCAGAATCTTTTACTGTTTTTTTTGTGATTTTACTGTGCAAATCTGTACATATCTGCTTAAAGATAAGACTTGTTGAGTTCAGTGGTGCTTAATGCCAGATAAACATGCATAGGTTTATAAAGGATTAGCATTTTGAAATTGATCAAATAATTATTAATTAAAACTTTGCAGGCCTAATCATCATTTATCTCAACATTTTAGTCTTATATTGGATATCTGAATAAATAGGATTTTGCTGCCCTGATATCCTAGAAGAATTAGGTATAAATAAATCTTAATAAATAAACATGCCCTTAAGCTTTTGCATGTAGTGTGATTTTTGACACCTCTTGCTGTGAAGGAAAGTTATGCTTTGCCATAGGTGAAGACATTAAAAATAAATGATAAATTGGTTTCTCTGACTCCGGCATGATCTATACAATGTTCTATACATTTGTTTCTTTTATTGTATTTCTAAACTGCCCTAATCCTCGACATAAGAAAACAAAAAATAGAATACTATAAATATGTAAATCAGAATAATATCAAAATCCAAAACATAATCACAAAGAAAAATTAACCCCCTAATGAAATCCAGTGTCAGCATCTACAGTCACTCACCTGGACCTGAATATATATTCAAATCAAATATTCTTTTCAGACTTATTATTACAAATCAAACAACTCTTTTCAGATTTGCAGCAAAGCAGAAGGGGGGAGGGCTGCATGCACTTGTAAAGGTAGACTAATCCATGAGGTGGAGGCTTTTACAGCAAAGGTCTGCTGTGTCACTCATGTTGCATGAACTCATAAGAGGATGTTCTCTCAATGACTGGACTGGATGGGCGAATTCATTTATTACATGTTGTCTGATGTATCTAGAACTTTATAGATAACGATGAACACTTTGAATTGGGCCCAGAAACTTCCTGGCAACCAATACCAATAGCACTTAGATTTATATACCACTTCACAATGCTTTACAGCCCTCTCTAAGCAGTTTTACAGAGTCAGCATATTGCCCCCAACAATCTGGGTCCTCATTTTATCATTCTCGGAAGGATGGAAGGCAAGTCAACCTCGAACCGGTGAGAGTTGAACTGCTGAACTGCTGGCAGCCACCAGTTAGCAGAATTAGCCGGCAATACTGCATTCTAACCACTGTGCCACCATGGCTGTTATAGTCCTACCAATGCATTGACTATAATAGAGGTATAATTCTATATTGATAGGGCTTGATCTTGCTGCTATATTTATACCACCTGTAACTTTTGTGTATCTTTAAAGGCAAATTGGTGTAAAACAAATTGAAATAGGGAGTTTGAAATGCCTAGCCATATATTGTAAAGTAAAAAAAATGAATTAGAAAAGAAACGTAACTAAAACTAACCCTGCAAGTAGTCTTCACTTAATCACTGCAATTGGGAATGACAACTCCTTCACTAAGCAATGTGATCATTATGTGAAACAGCACGTGATTGCACTGAACTTTTATCAGTTCCACTGTGGTTGTTAAGTGTGAATCACCCATGGTTGTTAAATGCAACATCACATGACTTGTGCCAGCTTCTCCATTGACTGTGAATGTTGCAAATTGCAATCAAGTGTCCTTTGGCATGCTGCAACTGTAGTACATTCAAGGGCTAGTTGTAAAACTATTTTTTCAATGCCACCATAAGTTTTAATGGTCACTAAACAGTACAGTTGTTAACCGAGAACTACTTGTATTCATTTGTCCTTCTATACCTTTCTATCCTGGTAAATTAATCTTGCCTCAACCATGTCTACACATTGCTTATACGTTGTCTTTTGTTCTTGAAACTCCTCATCTCTTCTTTCAGAATCTCATCAACTTCATCCAGCCACAGCTTTCACATCTTAGCCCTCTTTTCAACTTATTTGATTTGCTATTCAGTCCTGTTCATTGTATAACTAAACTACCTCAATATATTTCTTTTATATTAGTAGCTTAACATATATTATGTCTATTCTTAATTCCATTATCTTCTTGCTTTATTCCATTCAACCTATCCTTAAGTTTCTTCTGATCTACCCAACCCTTCAATATAATGAAAAGGGCAGAAGGCATAATCAAAAGCAAGTGGTTAAGGCACCAAGCTAGGAACCAAGAGATTGTCAGTTCTGGTTCCACCATAGGCATGAAACCTGGCTTGGTCACCTTGGTCCAGTCACTGCCTCTCAGCCCAACTTCACAGGTTTCTTGTGGGGAAACTAGGAGGAGGAAATAATATTAGATATGTACACTGCTTTAAGTTATTTATAAAAATATTAAAGGTGGGATAAAAAAAATCTTTAAAAAAATCATTCCTTGCAACAGAGTCCATACTGCTTACTACTTTTCTGCCAACTTTTGTATAATATATGCATTAGGCCTATTGTACACTGCCCAGAAGTCGGACAGCTGTAATAAATACAATAAATAAATATTTAACATTTTCTTGATCCACTTTTTTATCTTTAGTAAATATTCTATCAAAATACACAAATTCATCTTTTTTGCCATTTATATACAATTTACAATTGTTGATTTTCTTTCTCAAACACATTTACTTTGATACATTAATTTTCATATCAAAATTCCTTAATTTTCAGATCCCATACAATCCAACTGCTACTGCAAATTATTCCCATTCTCAGGCAACAACATGGCATCATCTGTATGCAAAAATGCACATGCAGGTAGCCCTTGCTTAGTGACCCTAATTGGGACTGGAATTTTGTTCCTAAGCAAAGTGGTTGTTAATGCAAAACATCATGTGAATGTAGTACTTTTTTTTAATTTTTTTTTAAGTATGTTTTTTCACAAAATGAAAACAAAACAAATTTATGATGTCGTTGATGCTGATGCTGAACCTGCTAATGGAAAGATTATAAAATAGTTTATTTGAACTGCAAGCTCCAAATGGACTGATAAAGTCCATTTATTTAGAGTTTGATTTATTCATTAAAAAAAATCCTCATTTCAGTTCAATGGGACCATTTCTTGCAAAATGTGAATAGAAATTGCACTTCTAATTTCTACTGCCCTTTGTTAGATTTTATAAACTTGGAAGTAGTTATTTAACTCTGCTACTTTTGATTTTCATCATGCCTTTTGGCAAACATTAATGTTTTCTATCTGGGACAAGCTGAATTCAACAATTTTCTTGTTATTTCCTTATCATTTCTTTTCGGAAGACTTAATTGATCAGTATTGTTAGAATACAGGGAATGATGTTTGAGAACTATTATAAACCTTGCCAAGGTACAGAGCAAGATAAAATAATCAAAACTGATTATTCCTGGCTTATTTTTGCATTATAAAATCAAGATACGATCCTGTTCCATTAGACTCTATGGGACTTTTGTTGAAGAATTCCAAGGGAGATTAGGAGGGTAAATAATATTCTATGGAAAAATAGCTACCACTTGCCAAAAATTTCTGGAGGTAGTTTTTTCACCCTTTTGGAACTGTCAGAGCTCTTATATCTTATTTCATATTTGTCTGTTGCTACTATGTTTACAATTGCTGAATTATAATTGCATTTTATAAGAATAATTCTCTAATTATAAAGACTCTCTCTAATGCATATATATGGTCCAGGTTGTCATTTATGCCCTAAATTCTTCCTCTTTCAGCCATCCTCAAAATGAATGTAACAAAAAAAATATTACTTTTAAGATAACTAGTTTAATGGCTAAATTTAGAGTACAAAAAACATGTGGAACTTGTCAGTTGCATTTTTTAAATTGACATTTCTCACCTTTCTTCAATATGCCTATGCAACTATTAAGGAAGGTTAGGATATTTTTAAATCAGGTTTCTAGGTGGCACCAGTGTGACAATACTAAACTTATGCAAGGAAAATCTACAAAAACATCTAATATAGGATGTAAGAATTTACATTCCTCATCATTATGAATCTTCCACAACTATGTGAACATGCAGAACCCAAGTAGGTTCAAATATCAATATTCAACATTAACAGTGAAAGTTCAAATTATATTATATATATTATATTATATATTCCAATTGGACATAGATCCTTTGAAAACAAATCTGACAGCTGCCTTCAGCTTCAACAGTTTCAGGTGTACTGTACAATTGTCTCAAGATGATCTACTATAGAATGGAGCAAAATATTTAACATGTTTAAGAGTTATGGGAGAAGAACAGCTTTTACCAGAAAAAAGACTGATCTGAAAGTGGATTTAAAAATGTCAAGCTACAAGAATAATGCTATAGTGGGCCTATAAAACAAACCAGCTGATGTCTTTATAATTAAATGGGTCATACAAACCTGGACCTGGATTAATATTAATATTCCTATATTGGATTTACAAAACAAGCTGTCTGAAGAATTTTTTGAGAAGGGACAAGAAAAATATTAAAAGAAATGAAGTTCTGGGACATTATTTGAAGTGACTAAAAATCAAGATTTTTAAAAAGAATATAAAGTTGGTTTATATAATCAGGGTAAAAATAGATATTTTACTTATTTTTTATTTGTATCCCTCCTTTATTATGTTTACAAATAGCTCAAGACAGTGAACATATCCAACACACCTTCTTTCTCCTATTTTCCCCACAACAATCCTGAGAGGTGAGTTGGGCTAAAAGAGAATGACTGGCCCTAGGTCATCCAGCTGGCTTTCAAGGCAGGACTTGAATTCCTGATCTCCCGCTTTATAGCCTGGTGTCTTAACCCAGAGGTCCCCAACCGTTTGGGCACCAGGGACCAGTTATGATGGAGAAAGGTTGTTCCTCGGACCGGAGGGTGCATGGTTTTGTGTGCTGCCTATATCTTGCAGATGGGGCTTTGCTTGTTTGTGCGGACTGGTTGCTGGCATTCCGCAGACCGGTACCGGTCCAGGGACTGGAAGTTGGGGACCCCTGCCTTAACCACTAGACCAAACTGCCTCTCATATTGTTATCATCTACTTTAATTCTTTACTGTAACATTTAATGGACTTTTGCTGCTCAATATTGAAAGGATGATGAGATTTTTAAGGATTAGTATAATGAAAAATTGTTGATCCACTGAAGACAATAGAGATTTAAAAAAAAAATCCCCAATAGATACTGAATTTAGGACAAATCTTTGCTGAAAACACTATATGGCTACCAAGAATGGAGCTTTACTTGAAGCATGTTTAAATTGCTTTTTGGGGTAAGAATGATTTATTTTGATTCATTATGATGCCAAGTCACTAAAAATCTCCTATATGTTAAGAAAAGATAGCTAGACATTTACACCATTCCACATCGCTGAAAACTGTAATTTTGATAAGGTTATGTTCTTCCTAAATATCATTTTCTTTGGATAATGCTCCCTCTTCTGGACTAACATTGCCAGTGCTGCATTTTTCGCTACACGTATATGTGTATTCTTTGAGAATACTTGTTCTTCTTGAAACTCAGTACTGTTACTTTCCCCCTGGAAATTATTATATTGACATATTAACAATGAAATGAAATAAACCCAAGACAAGATATTAATGTTACCTACAGCCTTGGCAACAATTTATTAATATAAAACACATTATATGTTTGATTCAATGTGGCTAATGAGCATTTTCTCTGAAATATTCATTTTGTTTCTTTTACACCAAGAACTGATGTAGAGCCCCCTTTTTCCCATGGCAACCACAAACATATTACACTGAACATTTACTGCCATAGGAAAAAGAAAAAGCTTAGCTGTCTTTTTAGATATAGAAGTACCTTGACTGAGATGCCCAATCCATATCTTTGAAATGCAAATCCAATTCTGTAGACTGTCTTGTAGTTCTGGAAAGCAACATCCTTCATCCAAGAATAATATACGTATCACGTCTGCTCAGAGGTGCTGCTTGTGGCAGTCCCTGGCACTTTATTTGACGATGATGTTTCAGCAGTCCGTGGAACCTGCTTTGGGAGACGGATAGGCACATAGATATTGGAAGCGCTGTGTTCCTTAAGATATTCTCCACCTTTCTCTTCATAATCTTTCCTAGTTATCCAGCCTTCTTCTCGGTTCATGTACTCCAGTGCCCAATCCCGAGCTCCATACCATGCATCAAGAACAGGATTAGAAGCAAGGTGCACCTGCATGGCAACAAGAATATCATACTATAGAGACAATTAATAAGCAAAACTATTTGGTAGAAATAATTTCGAGAATTGTCCTTTCTTGCACGAAATGCTGTTTCTTAAGATGAACTTAGAAGGGATAGATAGGTTCTCATGAGAATGGCTCTTTATGAATTCTTTGGTCTTCACTTTCCTAGGGAGGTGGCTATGGGACTCCCCTCTTATAGAATTTTTTTCCTCCTGAAATGTGTTCTTATGTTGCTATGAATATAATAGCTTTCAATGGCTTTGATGTTTAACATTCCATCATTTATATTTGCACTTTAATTATTTGTGTACTTGTCAGTTGCTGTATACACACTAAAAGGAAAGTAGGATATATTTAAAAGCAAATATTTTTCAAACCTTCTGAAAATAAAATAATCTTGTTGGATAAAATCAAAGGTCCAACTGAATGCTTTTAGGAAGCTACTCGCAGTAACTGTATTAATACCAGCTGAGAGTCACATATTGGTGAGATGGGCAGCACAGAAATTAAATAAATAAATAGCATACAAAATCTGAACATATTTTGATGATGCAATGCTGAATATTTCACTATATAAAACTTTTGAATTTTCCCCTTCAATTGTGGCAAAGGCAATACTATACCTGAAAGGATGATTGGAATGGCCTCATTTCAAGCAATTCTTTCTGGATTCTAGCTTTCATTCCAGGATACATCACATTTCCACCAGTGAGGAAGACATTCTGGACAAGCTTTTCCTGTTGATCTTTAGAATATCTAAAAAAGAAACAAAAACCAACCCAGTTATTAAAACATTTAAAGCTCTTTTTGTCTGACAATAGACACAGCAATCTGCCAGTGTATAAGCAATAGCTTATTTCCCTTTCCGCTGAAGTATTACCTACATATCTCTACAACAAACTAAACCACCCTTTCTAACCTAGGTTTTTCAGATACTTATGTGAAGCCCATGTGATTATTGCTGAAAATTCAGAAAGTTAAAGGGCACCCAGATTGGCTTAAATTTTAAAGACTTCCAGAGTATGAAGCTGTGAAGTGCAATGCTTAGAATTCAAAGATAAAAAAGGCACTAAAGAGCATGTAAGGGTGCAACATGGCACTCATTTGCACCTTAAAGTAATCAAATCTTAGGATCCTTGTGGCTGTTCTCTGCAGGGAAAAAAAGCATACTTCATTCCATGTTTGCTACAAAATTTGCTTCTCAGCTTTAGGCCTACAAGTATTTTTTTAAATCAAAGTTTGATTTTTTTTATTTTCTTTTTTCCTGATTTATAAAATCTTCCCAGATGATAAAAGCTTTTTTAAAGTAATTTCTTTCTTCTTCATCAGTTGCAATGGCAAATAATAATTGTAAATGGTTATAGTGAACCTCAGATTTCAACTCTTCCCCATTCTTCCTCTGCTTTCCTTATCTGAAAGAACTAAGTGTGCTTGTGATTGTGGTAGGTCTCACTTTTTTCTTGTAGCACTAATCTAGTCTAGCACAACTTCTAAACACAATTGCTATAAAAGTGACACCCTGAACAGTATTTTTACACAACAGCAGAGTGTCACCGAAGGTATCAAGTATATATTTCTATATTACTCTTATATATTTTCTTGGAAATATACTCCATGTTATGCTCAGAGTAGTTTACAAAGCATATATTATCACACAATGCTTTGCTAAATGTGTAACTTGGCTTTCTCAGAATCTGCAAATGCAAACCCTCTTCTCTTATTTAAAAAATAGTATGAAAACTAATCTGAAAATAAATAAGCAAATACCACATTTATTTACCTAACTTATAATCAATCCATGATTAATTGAACTATGATTTGTTGAACGAATGCAACTGCCAGAGTTTGCACAACACATTGAGGCAAAGCTAGTTGAGTGCATGTTAATTCACTGTATTATTCCAAGCATCCTTCTCTGAACTGAAAACATATTCTTAAGTTCACCAATTTAAGTTAGGAATTCAGGAAGTCTGTACTTTTACCTGTCCAAGACAAACTGCATGGTTTCTGCTATCCCAGCCTGTTCTTCTCCTATTAGGGATGGCTGAAAGACAATTTCAGGAACTCGGATTCTCTCTGTGCCAAGAAAGAGCTGATGATACTCTGCCAGATTAAACACAGGCTGTAAAAACATGAAGATTCAGGAGAACAATGCTTTAGAATATACTGTCTCTTCTCAAAGCACTTTATCAGAGTTAAGATTTAGATTGGTCAAGCTCCTGTGTATTTTATTTCCTTCCCTCATACATGTCAGATTTTCTTTTTACAGTGCAGTCTGTTCGTAGCCATTCTACCTGATGGCAAAAAAAGAGAGAGATCTGAGAACACAGTCCACTGCACTGGACTGAGCTGCTTGGCTTCTCTTCAAGAACACCTTCTACTTAGTCATTTGGGATGTTATGAAAAGCCAGGCCTGCATTTACCTCTTTCTGTATTTTCCTCACATGCTGTGCTCCCCTTTTTTTCTCATTGTTTCTATATTTGCAGGAAGGAACGGTATTTTTAAATGTCTGTTGTGGTGCTGTAGAAATAAGTAGTTTAAACTAGGGCTGCTACACAACATAATAATTTCTCCAAAACTTCATTAGCATCTTTAACTGTGCTCATAATTAGACAGCACTAAGAACTTTTAAAAATCAACTCCTTGGATTGTTAATTTAGTTTTGGGTCTTACCAGAAGATTTAAATTTCTTTTACATAGGGCTTTTTTTCTCACAGAACGCCCAGAACGGAATTCCGGCACCTTTTTGGGATGGAACCTTGTAGGGTAGGCAAGGCGGGTTGTATGACGTGTGTGAATTCCGGCACCTTTTTTTTTTTTTTACAAAAAAAAGCACTGCCTTTACAGAACAAGATGATTCACTTGCTGTGATAATGACGACAATGTTATAACTTCATCTCTTTGCTCTAATTTGCAAGGCATTGATAGGATAAGCTATGTTGCAGGCCTGTTTCTGATTTGTGCAATAATTTAATAAAATGACAGAAATAATTTGTTGCAAAGAAAATTTGGAAATCTTACCATGTGAACATTTCTACCTGACAATCTTAATTGTAACCACTATAGGGTATTTACATATCTAGAAAATTAGATATAACAATTACATAAATATTTCTTCTGTCAATAAAAATTATTCAGAAGCAGGATTACAGTAATTGAATCAAGACTATATACTAGACCTGGTCTTATAGATTAAAAATTACATACAGGAACATTACACTCTTATTTGCCCAATTAAGACAGAATTTTTTTAATCTTATCTCTGCCTTTGAAGAAAAGGACAATAGCAATATAAATAATACAACAGAGCAAGCATGATCCGAAAGCAATCAGATATGATAAGCCTGGATTGTACTGAAAAGATATGATTTGTAACACAAAGCTATGGCTAAATCTTAATACTATTTAGAGAAATTGCAATGTCCTCCAAAGCCGTTCTGGCTGGAAATTAAGTGAGTCTGGCATATTTGAAGAACAGTAAGTTGGGGAAAGGCAATTTCAATCTATATTTTTAGAATTAGTATTGCATGATTTTTGTTTCTCCCTTGCTTACCAGTCTTTTCTAAGTGGAAATTTTTATGGCTGAAATTCTATATGTTTTGCCATCTAAAAGCTAACAGCTGAGTGACAAGCAGAAATTCACAGTGTGTTTTACACAGCATTTAAGAATAGAATTGCAGCTTTTGAAATCCTCAGCCGTTAGGCTGAAATGCAGGAAAAGTACTGTACCTAATAATGTTATTGCCACTGAAGTATCCAGGGTAAAGTTACACCAAATGAATTTCTGACTGCTACACACAACATTTGTGCCCCTTCAACTGAAACTGAATAACCCATTTGCTTCATGATGTCCTCAGCTAAAAAATGGTAAAAAGCAAACAGCAATGCTGTGCCCTAAAAGTATTGAAGTTACAAGAAGCAAAATGAAGGTGATCCTAATTCAGACAGAAACAATCACAACAAGATTGCTGAAGGGCAAAGGCTCTTGAGGGGAAAAAAATCCAACCTGTCCCAGAAGCAAGAAATTAAATAATTCACTTGTTATGGTTGCTCTCTATTTTCCAGGCATCTTTTCTTGTCTGTCAGATCCCTTCTCACCCCAGAAATAAAGATAAAAAAGGACAGAGGAAACTGAAACTATAGGGGGAGTACTATATTCTCCCCTTCTTTTTCCCACAAAATCATTATTTTTAACAGAATGAAAAAAATAATAAAAGCATGCATCACAACAATATTAAACAACGTTACAGTACTTATATTAATACTGAAATAACAAAGAAATAATACTAATTTCTCACTGAATTACTTTCTTTTACTCACAGCATCTGCTTCTACTTCCTGACATTTTGACACTTTTCCCTTGGCAAGAACACACATACGTAACTAGTATGTTTCCCAGTACTTCCTTCATACCAGACACCATTTGTAACCTCTGGATTTCACAGTTGTTTTTGGTTAAATTATTACAGGAAATTCCCTTTGTCTTCCATGTTCACCAACCAGGACTCAAAAATATTCATCCACGATGTCATAACACAGCCAACATGATTAAATCTAGTTATAGAAGGCATGGCTGCCCTGAGACTTCCAGCTCTGATTTCAATTGCATACAAATAGATTCAACAAAAGAAAACAGCGGACGAATTGCTTTCTAAACATATGTCTGTTAATATGATTCAGCCAACACTTATGCTTATCTCTTCCTCTCACCCTATCCCTGGCACAGCCGATTGGAGAGAGATTTCAAGAGAGTAAAGCTATTTAGTCTTCTACACATTGAGAGCAATGCAACTGCATGAGCAGTGGAAAGAGTCAGGTAAAGGAGAGACTTATCTACAAAAATCACTTCCTTCCCTTCTCCACAAAGCAAAGCAATTGCAGAGAGAGAGATTCCAGTGAAGTACTGTAAGCTGTTTGCTCTTCTACACATCAAGAGCAATGTGATAGCGCCAGCAGCCAAGGGCTCAGAGCCACGGGCATCCTATGCAAACAACTCACAGTATCCTTTCCTGCTGCCAGTACAATCACATTATGAGGGGAAAGAGTCAGGCAAAGAAGAGATTTCATATAGAAATCACTTGCTTTTTTTCCTCTTCCCTCTTGTGGAGCAGAGAGATTGGAGAAAAAAAGATTTTAAGAGAGTACTGTAAACTGCATAATATGCCTACAGCTCCCAGCCCAGGTCTACAAGTGTGATTGTGTTGCTTTCAATGTGTAAAAGAAACAAGCCACTTACTTTCTTGCAATTCCTACATCTCCAATCTTTCTGTTCTGCAAGGGGGGGGGGGAGAAAAAAATCCAAATGTCAGGCATAAGGCAATGCAAACTGATTGTAATAGTTATAATGCTACTGAGGGACATTGTGAAGGTCATAAATGGGCTGTATATTTATTTTTTTCAGCACTGTTGTAACTTTGAATGGTTGCTGAATAAATGGTTGATAAGTGAGGAGTACCTGTACTGCATTTGGAGTTCAATGTACTGAATAATAGCATAGCAAGATGGAGGCCACTGCTCTGACAAAGTCAGCAGAAGGATTACATTGGACCTGTCCTTGTGACCAAAAAGTCTGTGAAGTTCTAAGCTCAGCAGTTCTTGTGAAAATAGAGGTTTAATCCTCCTTTAGCAAAGAAAGCCAACTTGATCATTTTGGACCAGTCTCAGCCCAATCCAACTCACAGGACTGTTATTGTGGAGAAAGCAGAAGGAGCAAGCATTATGTACGCTGCCTTAAGCTATACAAAATAAAGGTGGGATATAAATACATATAGATACATGCAAAAATACCCCTACCTTCTCAGGAGCAGCTGCTGAAAGGGAGAGAACTTTCAGCCTGAGTGGTTTATTTTCTTGTCTTACTTACTTACTAATATATTTATTTAGATATTTTTATCTTGTCTTTGTTTAGAAATAATTCAGGGCAGTGGACATACATAATAATACTTCCTCCTCCTATTTTCCCCAGAACAACAATGCTGTGAGATGGGTTGAGCTGAGAGAGTGACTGACCCAAGATCAGTCAGTCGGCTTTCACGCCTAAGGCAGGACTAGAATTCACAATCTCCTGTTTTCTGGATCAGCAGCCTCACAACTATACCAAACTGATTTTAAAACAAGCAGATTCTTTGAGATCTAGCAATTTCTTATTTCCTATGAAATTTCCATATGCAAGGATGTACAGAAAGACATTCACAAAGAAACCTCTTTATTGTCCAACAATAAAGCTCAAGAAAAGGATGTCTACTGCCTTGTCTGCAAAAGTTTTTTTTTCCTTCAACCTAAATTTAATACCAGGAAATAAGATAATTATTTTCTGGAGGACAGGCATTCTTCAGCTGTGACTAAACTGTTAACTATGGAAAACTGTTCTTCCAATGTAGTTGGGCTTTTAGAACTTGCACTAGCAGACAAATTGAAGTTTTTATTTAAAAAAAATCTGCCACAGAGATATCAAAAGAGAAAGCCACAAATAAATCCAGATAAATTTTCAAAGGTCATAGAATGCCCTTAGCTTTTAAGGTTGCCGAGCATCACAATGGAGACGATGGAAAATGAACAAGGCTAGAAGTCTGGAGGTGGTTTGTGGATTTTTTTTTTTTTAAAAAAATCACTGGTAAGTTTATGTGAGAGCTTATACTGTAGATTTTGAGTGTACCAATTTCAAAGAGTGGGAATGGTAGTAATTTTCAGAAGCAGCAATCAGAGATGGCTCTGATATCTCCAAAGATGAGATTCAGTAGTTGCATATAGCCCTGGAGTCTTAACCTATTTACCCATAAACTACCGTTCTTATTATTGTCATTATTAGTTTTTTATTCTGCCTTTTTATATATAACTCAAGCTGGCAAGCACACCTAATTCTCCTGCCTTCTTTTTTCCACAAAGCAACCACCTGGCTTTCATGCCTAAGGAAGGCCTAGAATTCACATTTCCTGCTTTCTAGGACAGCACCTTAACCACAACACCAAACTTTTTAACAAAATGGGCACACTGTGATTTAGCAATGTTCTCTATATTTCTCAGAACGGATGACCTAGAACTTCTTTTAGATGAATCATACAAAGGTTTATTTGAAGAAAATTTCATAGAGTTTAATAGAATTCATTTTCAGCATGCAGAATTGAAATTTCAGTTTAGAAAGACAGGAAGCCTTTCTTACCAAACACAATCTCAGTTTGTCAATTCTACAATTTTAGATTATGACAGTTCCAACTTTACTATGAAAAAAAAAAATCTATCTAACATTACCCTTCCTCCTTCCCATTTTCTCTCTCTCTCCAACTTATATGCCACCCATCTCTTCCAACTTAACTGACTGGATTTCAGAAAGCAAGTAAGCAAATATTTATTTGAAATTGAGAGTGTGTCTACTTAAAAACAAACCTGTACTGTGGAAACTGGTTTTTCAACTTCAGGTTGCTCCTCAGCAAATAAAGGGTCAAAATCATTCACACTTTCTACGTCTTCCATGGATTGTTCACTGCCCACTGGATCAAGGTCAGGAATCTTGGAAGAAAAAAATGTTACAAGTTATTCCAAGAAAAACAAAACACATAAGATATGTGTTAAGTTCTAAAAGATGTTACAACCAATTAACTAAACCAATACCTTTCCTTTTTTTCTGAAAAAAAAGGCAACTATTCTTAAAGTTCCAAATTCAGTAAATCTTATTTCCTTCAGAGTGAAGTTCACACTAAAGTCTTTGACAGCAGGTTTTCATATTTCCAATTATTTTAAAAGGACAAGCTCGATGTTCCAGCATTGTTCCTCTGTTCCAAACCGTGGTCATTTCATTTCAAGCAGTCTCTAATAGGGTTAACCTAATTATCAAGATGCCTCAAAGTTGTTGTATTTTTAAACTCACCAGTAGATTAATTAAATATTTCATCCTCATTCCTGTTCACCAACTTTGGTAAATAAACATTTGTTAGCCAATTAATATAGGAATTTTAGAAAATTGGAACTTTTAGCTGCAACAGTTAGTTATTATTTTATTTATATCATTTTTTAAAACCAACCATCTCCCACATAGAGAGTTTCTGGAGGTTACTATCCCAAAGGACAACACAAAAGAATGTGAAGGAACTAATGTATGAATCCACATACATAGTGACTAAAAATATTATCAAGTAAATCTTTACTAGATTAGGTTTTAAATCTATGGTTAGTTATTTAGAGCTATTATGCAACATCGGGGTTGGGAATTCCATTCCAAGAATGTACTTTTTCAATTGCATTCCAAATATACTATTTTAAAGGTGGCAAATATGAAAAAAGTAATCCTCACAGCTTAAAATAAAAATTTACATAAAAATAGATATTAAACATTCATTTGAATGTAAGCAAAATGCACACATTAAAAATGTATTGCTTGAAAGATGATCATAACTCTTTTCCCCCAAAGATATGCAAAAAGCATTTAAGAAAAATGTTCAAGGAAACAAACCTATATAGCAATAATAAAAAAGGAATTTAGCTGCTATGAAAAACAGAGGCTCAGAATCAGGCCTGCAAAGCTGTTAGCTACCCATGAATATCCACATACATTTATGTTCATGGTCACATCCTACTTTTTTCTACTCCCTTTGTCATAACTTGACACAATAGTTCTAGCAATTGCATGAGTCTAATTTTAGCAAGAATCCTTGTACATATAAACTATTTTATAAGGTTCAGTGATGGCAATTCTGCTAAGTATACCTATTGAACTAAATATCTCAGAACTAGTAGAGCGTATATGTAACTACTTTGTTCCCATTTCTTCAATCATTATTACACTGTCTGTTCTAATGTCCACCTGTTTTCAGTGTCCTGAGCTTTTTCTGATAGTGAAACATGAGTGATTGGGAACAATAGTAAAAAGAGAAACTTGTCACACTTCCAACTTAAACAGGCTTTATCTTCTGATCTTTTGGCCTTAAATAGGTGTTATTTAATATGTGAATAAATCAGTTTTTCTCAAGAATGCTTCCCCCCCCCCACAAAACTCTCTAAGCCTACTGGAATACATTTGTTTTTCAGAAAAAAAGTTATTGCGTACCATCGTCTTGTCATGCTGCAAATGAATTAAGAACAGAATTAAAGATGACAAAACAAAAAGCAGCAGGAGAGAGAAATGTGTGCACTTGTGTGAAGTTGCAGTACAACCAAGAGAACAAAGTCTTGAAACTGTTTTCCATATATTGATTCCTATACATGGTACCTCTGGTTTGTTGTCCACAACATCCACTTCAACGCTAACTTCTGCCTGGAGGACTTTCTGCTTAGTTTGCTCAATAGCCAAACTTAGCTTGTGGATATAAGACTGGAGTTCCTCAGCAGAGTCCATGTTCAGTTCCATCAATGCTTTGTGAAACTGATCCACCTGACCATCTTCTAGCAGTTCCTACAAAAGGAAGCATTAAAAAGAATCTACTGTTAATCTGCTATAAATCATTAACCTTCACCATCTATTTTCTATTATAACTAAGGCAATTCTTGCAGAAAATTACATCTGTTGTTTGGAAAAAAGAAGCAAGTTGATTTTTAAATAAGTGACTTGTTATTTGCTGGCAATTGTGTAACATCTTTAATTCCTTCCTTGAAATAATATGAAAATGACACTCTGAGAACAAATATTTTACTGAGAATACAATTCCAAGAATAATCCTCCCTCAACTTCTCATTTTTCACTTCCTCCAAACTAAAACTACAACTCCAGCAGTGCATTGAGTTACCTGAACATAAAGAAGCCTCTCTAGTCTCTCTTGATCCAGCTGAAGCTTTTCTTCTCGACGGCGAGCATTAAGTTCCTGAAGTCTTCGCAGTTGTTGCTGCCGTCGCTCTTGCTTCTCCTCAGACGTTACTGTACTCCCAAGGAGTTTATTTGAAAAAGGCAGCTGCATCTTATGCACATTGTTCTCGTAGTATTCAGGTGATCGCCATTTGTGCATCTCTATTCAAATATTTTTAATATTTGATATTTAGTTTTTAAATCATAGTAATAATTTTTGCTCAGAGATAATCAATAATCTCCTATGCAAATGCCCTGAGAAATTATGGAAAAGCGAAGTAGGATTTTTTGGGGGGAAGGGATGATAGGAGAGAGACATAAATAAATTACCTGCTGTGGGAAAACCTATATGTCTTTTATGATAGATCTTGCACCAATCCATATGAGAGAAGAAACAGGAAATTTTGTATCTATCTGATGTCAGAAAACAGAAATTGGAAAGTAGAAACTTCAGGGCAAAATACTATTTCCTGAGAAAATTCCAATGGAAACCAAGAGGCCAGAAAAGGCAAACAGCAGGCAATAATGAAACTTAATAATTGGTATGATAAAAATTGGAGAAACACTTCTTCTCATTTTCTTATAAAATGGCCTTTATAAAGCCAACTATTAATCAAATAGCATGATTCATTCACCTTCAACAGTTTAGGATCTAACTAAACTAGTCCTTCTTAGATCTCAAATAAAAGGTCATAAGTAGGTTCTTCCACTGATTTCAAGGGAATCAAATATGGATCTAGCCCACTGTGCTTTATTATTATTACTGGTGTTTTATTGCATAATTGCACATTGCTGGGCAGTTCACAAACCTAAATCATAGCTGAGCAACATCATAAATTAACAACATGACACTAGTAAAAGAACATTTCAAAGTTTTAAAAAAGCATGCTGCCAGACAGATGGCAGAAAAGAGCAGTAGTTAATCTTTAGAGACTTGTCAGAACAGCCATGTTTTAACAGCTTTCCAATAATGCCAAAAGTAGAATTCAAATGGATTTTAGGATGGGTGAAGTATCTTATATCCAATTGGTAGCATAATTAGAGCACATCCACCAAAGTCAACACTTGAAATTAATTAAGTCCAGCTTAAGTTCCACTGTTTTCAACAAGTCTGTTCTAATTATGTTGTTGGATCTAAACAATGATGAAAGTAAAAAACTTTGAAAATAAAATATTAATTTATATACTGTAATTATATATATTTTAATTATGAGAAAGACTCTTGGCAGTTTACAAGTTTTCATATTGTATATTTTATAATAGAAGTATATCAAATCACTAATGATATACAGTAAGTTAAACAAAAATATTAAAAAATGAAACAATCTACCCAATTCCAGTATTACTATATTAATCATTTGGCTTTATGTTTATTCTTAAAATATAAAATCTCAACAACATATAACAACATGCAGTATATTGGTGATTGTTTTTACAATACAAATACAATTTTTCAGTGAACTCATTTTTCATCTCTATTTACTCTAAATATATTTGTTGATTTAACCAAGAATATGTATTTAGCTGCTACACCCTGTTTGCTGAACTTCCTGGATTGAAGAACCATTCACAGAGTTTGTTGCAATAATTAGTTGTAGAATTATGAAATCAATATATGAAATCAAAGCATGTTAAAAGATTTATATTCTTTAGATAAGGCTGTGGTTATTTTATCCTATTCACTGAAATTACATTGGCTGCATTTATATTAAGACATCATTTATTTAACTGTGGTTTTGGAATAAGCCATTATGGCTGATTTACACAGCAGGGTTACCTGGCCCTTTAATGGAATGTAACTCCAACCAAAACCAACTGTGCTCTCCCATTTAGTTTAGAAGACTCCTGGTTACAACTAATTTCTATTTTCTTTTGATTAAAAGGATATTGGCTTTTTGTGAAAAGCTAGTACTACTAAGCTATTGCTTGATGGAACTAAACTAAAATATTATGGTTTTGGATGCTGTAATAATTACATATGTTCTAATGCCTTATTCAGATTTGCAAACAAGATCAAAGCAACCTGCAATTTTAGATACTTTCCTATCTCTTTAGTAATATAAAAAATTTTTTAAGAATGCCAAATGCTGTGTTTTACAAAATCAGATAACACAAAGGAAATAAAGCTGCATGATAACAATTGACAGCAATGCCTTACCTTCTTTGTAATCTTCGGCGATATAGCTGTGCTCATGGAGTATTTCTTCCACACGGCTGAGCGTGATGGCAGCAAAATGCCCTGGATATTTCAGTTGCAGGAGACGCTGGAGATAAAGAGCTGCCTGGCTTCCTCCAAGATTTATACGCTTACAGTTTCGTGCATCTAACCTAACAATTCATAAAAATGGAGGAAAAATTAGGCTGTATAGAATAGTTTCATTCTTTCTATTAGAATCCAAGTTCTAAAGACTTTTCAAGTAGCCATTTATGTCATGTCACTCTCATCATCAACATTGGTTGATTTTCACCCATACAGTGGAAAGTCTTAAGAAATCTTCATTACTTGTGTACACAGAAATAATTAAAATACACTTAAAATATCCCAATTCACAAAAAAATAAATTATGCTTAAAATAAAAATTATTCAAGAGAGAGAATCCAATTGAATAGAAGAAAACTATATTTAATCCAGTCCCCAAGGGCTATATGAGAGATTTAAGACAACTAAGAAAAAGGATTGATTTGGTTCTCACCCTCTGGCAGGGCATTAAATTGAGTGAGTCAGAAAAATGATAAGTAGCCAGTGTAAGCGATACAGAACAGAAGAATCAAAATTAATTTCTTCTAAGTATTTTAACTGCCATATTTTGTACCATCTGAGATGTTTAGCACAACAGATTATAACAATGAAGTTGAATATCATAAATATTCAAACTAAATAACTAAAAAGCATAGTATTATTTAAATAAAAACACTGCTAATCTCGAAAATTACATGTATCGTGCTATATCATAACAATACTCTAAACACTGTTCAACAGACTTCAATGGCTATATTTATTCAATACAAGTTTAATAATAATTATTCATTGAGTATTCAATAAACTTGAATACTCAATGTATAATATAGCCATTAATAAACTTCAATGGCTATATTATACAACACACCAAGGCAAAACCATAGAAACCATTATAATGTTTAGCAGAATATAATGCAAATAAAGTACTGTACTTCCACTGAGATGAGAACATTCTCTAACATGCAGATTTCAATCGTATCTAGTGCATATTTAAGGTTGCTCGTTTCCCATTAAACATAAATTGCCCACAAAGGCTTATCTAGGGTTTTTCCATTACTTCTTGAAATAAGGAGGTGAAAAAAAAAGAATGACATTGTGCCAACTTGTCAATTCATATTTCTAATTTATGTTAACATGTCCATGCAGATTGGGACATAACAACAAGGACAATATGTCACCCTTCAGTATACTTCTGATATCACAGGCACCTCATTCCTGCCCCCCAGTACACAAAATAAAACATGTTGGTCTTTTTTTTGCATTTGGGGAATTTCTTTAAGCAGCAATAAAGTAATTTGCCTTACAGCACACATTTTACCTAACTTTTGAACTCCCTTTTAAAAGACCCCTCAGCATTCCAGCACCACTTTTGGAGTGTGGACATCAGTATTTATTTTATTTATTAAATTTGTTTATTGCCCATCTCACCTCAAGGTGACAAAAATGCCACATGTATGGTGCATCCCTAGAAAAAAAAGCTGTAATTCTGTAATGTAAATATTAAAAAGATGTATTCAAAAAAAAAGACAAAACCTATAGATAGCTCAAAACCTGATGCAACAGAAGTAAGGCAAAGATTTCTAAAACACAACCTTCCATACTTCCTATAGAACTGAACTCACACCCAAGTGTGAGCACCCAAGTCCCAATGAGAAATATAACAAAGAAAAGCATCTTAACTAATTCTATCAAAGATCAATGAAAGAATTCAGGAGGACAGCGTCAGGCTTCTCTCCATTCTTCAGTGAAAGTTATTTATCAAGGCACCTACTATCCCAAAACCCAGGCCAGAACTTTAAATTGCACACACAACAAAAAGGATAATTATTCGTAATTCATGAAAAAATTAAATTCTATAGGTATATAAGAAATAACTCACCTGCCATCTAAAACTGGTAAAATATGAGTACACTGGTATCCAGAAGAAACTATGAGACCACTGCAAGGCCAGCCTTGCCTTTTGTTATGATAGAAACTGTACAAGCTATCCACACCATAAGAAACCTTTGGAACCTGATAACATTCAAACAGGAGCTCTGACATCATTTGCCTTGAATAGAGAGGGTTGCAGACAGCCTCCGTTATTACAACTGGATGGTCAACACAGCTCTACAAAATTAAGATAGAAGTGACAATCTGTGAATCCTCAACAAGACAGATTTAAGAAAGATCAGTATAGCCAGGCTCATACGTAGGGACAGTGAAGGGTGATAAAGTGATCACTTCTACACTATGACATCGTCAAATGACATAACAAACATATGTACATTAGATTTCATGATGCACATGCCATCATGTTGATGTCATTGATGTTTATTACAAATGCCTGCAATTAGAGATTTAAAAATTTAATATTACATGTAATAACATAACCCCAACACATAGTATCTTGCTAAGTATTACTTATTATTACTTATGTGTTCTTCCACAGATATGAAAACTAAAATATACATTAATAAATATGGAAGTAATATATTTTTGTAGAAGCGTAATCTGCATACTGCAAATTCTATGCACCATTCAACAAAAAAGCTTGTGCTTCTTATACAGTATATGCAACACTTACAAAACGAGAATTATGCTGTTCTGATACTTGAATAATGTACTCTTTCTTGAAAATAGGAATGTTTCATAATTAAACTTTTGCCCACAAAGGCTCTGGACTGGCTAAGTTACTCTACAGATTAGCCATGTAGAGAGCAATTTGGCAAACTGGGCATTTGCATCTTTCCATTAATTTAATCGCTGGGAAAATGCATGCACAATATAACTCTAATCTCATTCCAACTCTTTTAGAGCACATTTTTTGCCCAAGGCTCAGGTACTACTTTTATTTTTTATAGAACAATATGGATTTGTGAATTAAGATGCTAGGATAAGATGCACCTGAGCTCTTTGTAAAAATATTTAATATACACCAAAAGGGAAAAAACGTTTTTATGATTTGGAAGGTGTCTAATTCCAAGGACTGACAATCCTGCATTTCCACATAATTTATGCTATCATTTATTCTCCTCTCTCTTAAGTGCAGAATATACAATATATATATTGGTATTCTTTTCTACAAACTAAGTGTGATGCCTGGGCTACCCATTCTAGCCTGCAAACAATTTCAACCTGCAAACAATTTCAACCATTTGACACCATCTAATGGTTACCTGATTTTTGCAGGCCAGCCCTGCAACATTATATTTTGCCCAGATGGCTACACTGGTGTACTAGAAGCTCTGACACATTCTTTAGCAACTCTTCTTTGACTTCATTTGGGGGGAAAGTGTGAGAAAAGACTGCATTGCTGCTGTTCATGAGACAGAAATGATCATTGTACTTTAAGTAATGCCCTGATTCAATTTTTGACTATTGATGAATTCCCTTCAAATGAAATTAAACAATGAGTGCAGGCTGTTCATGATGCTAACTGTGGGCATTAGTACTAGGTATCACTGGAACAAAAAATATAAAGATAGTGAAGAGCTGATTTATGTGACCAAAAATAAAACAGATAATCTGTGGCAGCAACCATCGTGTTTTATATGAGAAAAGATGAACTAATTAAGGGCAGCTGATGAATCACTCAAAGAGAAATTGTTGTCAAGTTTGGCATTTTCCACAAACATGTGTCAAATTCTTGACTTTTTGAATACCATAAAGTTCATGCAAGAGGATTTTTTACATGATGATAGCACAGATGAAACCTTTAACAGCTGTCAGCAATTGTCATGTATGAAAGTAATACTAATAATATTAATAATAGCATTATTAATACCTGTGTTGTTACAATAACATGAGCCTATTATTATGACCAAAATAGGGTCGGTTCCTAACAAATCATAAAGCTTTACCTTTGAAGAAAAGAAAAATACTAAGTCCAGGTTGCAGCAGGAAAACTGAGGTACAGATGTTAGTAATGTAAATGGTATTATTCACATGGTGAAATTGACAGCACTATCAACTTGGAGTTCTACATTGCAACACTCAACACCTTGAAACAACAATTAACTGGAGTTTAGAAGCACAAGAAGGTGTGACAATGCCAGGCCTCATACCCCACAAGCCACTCAAGAGCCAACTTGATGTAGTAGTTAAGGTGCTGGCCTAGAATCTAGGAGACTTTGGGCCAATCAGTCTCTTTCATCCCAATCGACCTGTTGTTGTGGAGAAATAGAAGATAGGAATGTTAGGATATGCTTACCACTTGAGTTAACCAAATATACAAAAGGTGGGAGTAATAGTAACTGTAAGGTTGATCTCCCTGTTTTATACCATTTGCCATATAGTCCAGATTTGGTGCCCTGCAAATTCTACCTTTTTGGAAAATTGAAGGAATATCTCATGGGTGTTTGTCTGACTCAAATTAAAAGATCAAAAAGGACCATAGAGTTCTTCAATAACAGTTTTAAGAAGTTTGTCCACTGTTCCCAAAAGTGTAGCAAACAGATGATTATGTGGAAAAGTATATGCAGGTTATAAAAGAGTTCATTTATTATTAATATATTTGTATCCCACCTTTATTATTTTTACAAATATCTGAAAACAGTGAACATGTCCAACATACTTTCCTATTTTACCCACAACAAGAAATGATTGGCCCAAAGTCATGCATCTGGCTTTCATAGCAAAAGCAGGACTTTAACTCATGGTCTCTAGTTTTCTAGCTTGTTGTATTAACCACTAGATCAAACTGGCTCATTTCAAGAAGTCTTTTCCTTATTTATTAAAACATCCTATTTAAACTGAAATTTTAGAGAAGGGGGTGTTATTTTTCATTTAACCCTTATAAATGTAATGTTATGTTCTATACATATACAAAAGATGCTCCAAACGTGCTTTAACAAGATAATGCTTTTATGCATCCTTTTTAATATATAATTCAAGGTGGTGAACATACTTAATATATAATACACATAATCCTTCAGATCTTGAATACACATCTGTAGTTCAGAGCCCACTTCTATATTCCTGCTTTTGCTATCTGACCAGCCCATACCCCTGAAGAAAAGCCTTATGTGTTTGGAAGAATATTTTGTTGTTGCTGTTTTAAGGACACTTACCGGTCTTACCCAAGTTACTAATTTGTATGTTCCAGTCTTACTGAACTTATAGTCACTGAGGAATGAATTCTATTGAACATCAGTTAGTGAGGCAATACGTGGACCCCGCGCAGGAAATTTTGTTGAGCCAAAGAGAGGCCTTCGGTGCAAATCTCACCGCTCACTCCATTTCCTTTACGTCCCGGCAAATCAACGCAAGCGGTTGCCGTTAGCCCTATCACAACTGCGCTGCGAGTCAAAACCGGCGCAAAGCTTCTCATCTATCGCGGCTGAATCAACAGGCACGCAAGTTCTGCCTTCCTTACCTGCGAGGAGACGCCCAGGCGCTGGAAGCCGTGATCAAAGAGTTGCTCTTGCAGCTCCATCTGAACAGGCACGTTGCGGTCGAAAGGAGAGCGGAGGAGCCATCGGAGGGGCTCGGGGCTGCCCAGATCGTTGCCCACCTGTGTTTCCGAGCCAGCGCCGCCGCGAGCTCCCCGACTTCGAGCAACTAAGGAGCGGAACTGGAGCAAGGGCTCGCCAGGCACCGCGGCGTGCGGGCAGGCCCAACCCAAACGCAGCTGGAACGAACCGTTATCCAGCACCAGAGGAACCGGAGCCGGCAGGCGCACCGCCGCATGAGCCTCCAGCATCGGGTCCGGGTCCCAGCGGACGTCGCGGAACGGGAACACGCCTCCGGCTGCCTCCATGGCGCGAGAAATAATTTGCCGCCAGTCAGGTCCCTCCCCGTCTTTTCTCCGACTCGAAACAAAGGCTTCAATGGAGTGTTCCGTTCCCGAGACGAATCACCATGGAGACCAGTAAAACCTGCGCTCATCGCCGGTTCCCCTTTTCCCTTAGAAGAGAAGCTTTAAGATGTGTGGATTTCAATTCCCAGAATTCCCCCAACTAGCATGTTAAAATTCCTGAAGGTAAGAAAAATCGCTTTAGATTAGAAGAGTGATTTGCCACTTTGCTGAACAGAAGCATAGAATAAACAGAGGCATAGAATCAAGATCACGTGAAGTATTAATACCACTTTATAAAACCATAGTGAGACCACACCTGGAATACTACAATCAATTTTGGTCACCATACTACAAAAAGATATTGAGACCTTGGAAAAAGTTCAAAGAAGAGCAACTAAGATGATCAAAGGCCTGGAGACTAAAACATGAAGAACGGTTGCAGGACTTGGGTTTGGCTAGTCTAAAGAAATGAAAAAATAGGGGTGACATGATAGCAGTATTCCAGTATTTGAGAGGCTGCCACAAAGAAAAGGGGGTCAAATTATTCTCCAAAGCACCAGGAGGTAGGACAAGAAACCGGTTGGAAACTGATCAAAGAGAGAAGCAACCTGGAATTAAGGAGAAAGTTCTTAACAGTGAAGACAATCAGTGGAACAGCCTGCCTTCAGAAATCGTGGGCGCTCCATCACTGGAGTTTTTAAGAAGAGTCTGGATAGTTATTTGTCTGAGATGGTATAAGTTGTCCTGCTTGAGCTGGGGGCTGGACTAGAAGATCTCCAAGGTCCCTTCCAGATTCTATTCTATTCTATTCTATTCTATTCTATTCTATTCTATTCTATTCTATTCTATTCTATTCACATGTGCAAGCATATACATCCAAAACCTCTCTTTACTGAAGTAGCGGGATTTTGAACTACATATTTAAAGGCACTTGAGAACCTGAACTAGAGAACCATTGAATAAAATATAATATTCCTCCCCCCCCCCGCCCGCATTTAATGTTGGAAATAGGATCTGCTTTTGATTAGCATGTTTGAAGGCTAACTGATTAGGGAAGATAGAAGAACAATATTAAGAGCTATTATAGATTTATTGAGATTCAAACTTCTTTTGTACTTTAAATATGTGTTAATGTAAATTTTCTGACTAGAATTTACTAAGTTCCCTTACTAAAAAGAAGTGAAGCTGGATTTCTGGAGATGAGTAACAGTTGATGGCTGCCATCTTTAAATTAAGAACTGCCAGCCTGCGGGCCAGACGCGTCATACAGAAGCCGCACCCACCCCATTGCCGGCAATGGCAAAACAGTGCCGATATGTCAGTGCAACATGTGACATCGCAAGTTTGACATGTCTGATTTATAGTATCTTCAGAAGATATCTCTTGGCTAGCCATTTTAGGCAACTATCACGTAATCTCTAACTTTCCTTTATAGGGAATGTTTTGGAGAAGAAGTTGGAGATTCAGCTACCCAGGATCTTGGAGGAACCATTTTCTGGATTTTCTATAATTGAGCATCATATCTGGCCATAGGATTAAAATGGCATTGCTTGCTTTGATGGATGACTTTTGGTGGGACCTGGAAGGAGGGGATGTGCTAGTCTTGGTCCTCTTAAATCTTTCAGTAGTTGTACAGTACAATACCCATGACCATTTTTTGGGACGGCCTGCAAAGATTGGAGCTTCGAGGAATGATTCTGCTGTGTCCCTGCTCTTTCTTGAGCATGTGGTTCCAGTCATCATGGGTGGGAGGAAAAAGTGATCATTCTTGTAGTTACTCCAGAGTAGGGTTCCTCAGGACTTATTCCTCTCACCCATGCTACCATATTAATCACATGGGTGAAATGACGTCTAAGTGGAGAGTCCTGCACTATAATTTCATGTATTTCCCACTTCAAACTGGGAATAAACTGCTGTCAATTTTTAGATTGTCCACCTATGATATAGTGACCTAGTTCATATTGTAAAAAGCCATAATGGGTGTTGTTTGAAATTCTATAGAATTTTTGTGGGAGTTCACTGTATTGATAGCAGTTGTATTTTTAAAACAAGATGGCCTAAACTGGGTTGGTTGGTTTGTGGTACTGTGCTATTTTAATCCAAAGAATGCTGTTTATTTATAAATTTTGTAAAACTCAGGCAGTTGGCAAAATTCAGTAAACCATGGTTCAGTTACTCTTGACTTAGCATTTTTTTTATTAATCCAGCTATTGGAAAATCTTGAAGAGATATGCTCCTAAATACATCAACTATTTGAGCAGGTTTTTTTTACATTACCTTTATATTTAAATAGGATATTTATGTAAAATGACTTTACAGCGTAACTATTGCCCATTTTTATTTTTCTATTTCAAATTAAAGTTCAAGATACAAGGTGCACTGCAATTTCTCTATCATTTCATCTGTAACATTCCCCTCTTAATAGTCTTAATATCAGCTGTGTTGGAATGATAGCATAACTGCTTTGTGATTCAAGTCATGATGTAGTAAAACAGGGTAGTTATATAAAGGTATTTAGGGACACACAGCAAAAACTTAGGAAGTCATCGCATAGTGAGTTCAGCTGGATTTTGAATCAAAAATGAACTATCCCCTAGTTCCTTTAATCAATGATCTAACATTTCCTTTTCTCTTCTTCTGGTTTTGTTTGCCTTTGGGGATACTATTGATCTTACTGATTTTTTGGTTTCAACATCTACTTGATGAAGGTAAGCCATATTGGACTACAATTTTTACAGTTTTCACTTAATGTGATTTTTAGGAAGTTGTAGCACAAGGTATCCAGGAAGTGCCAAGATGGGGATGGATGTTATAAATTGCTTTTTTATATCCCATGATATCCAAAATATTAGCATGGCTATAAAATAAGCACTACATTACGGTATATGTCTATTCTAATTGGATCTGCTTCACTTAAAAATGGTGATATGTAGTACATAAAAAAGAAAACTAAATATTTTGAATTTTATTATATGCCAAGTCATTTAAATAGAACTGGTCAAAAGTGACTCAGGCCTCTCCACCAATTGGTGGGTGCATTGAAATAAGGTTAATGCCATTACCTGTATCCTGATGATACTATAGTACTATAGGGGCTTCCACAAGTCTTTGGGGGCTGAGATGAATAATTCTTGGTTCATGCTCCAGAGGAAATACTGTGGAAATGTGAAGGCAATATTTGCAGTGTTTCCTCTGGAGCTGAAGAGTAAGTGGTTTTTGTGTGCAAGATTTCATTTTATCTTTTCACCATACTTTTCCTCCTCTAGAGATTTTTTTATTTAAAGGTTTGTTGTTCTCAACTTACAGGAGTTAATTAATGTTTTAAAGCTGGCTGTTCCTTGTAAAAAGAATTCCCTACAAGTAAAGCAACGAGAAAGAAGGGGCAGTTAGTTGCTGCTATTAGCTGGTCTCAGTTGGATAGCCGAAGGAAGATAAGGATAGTAGTTAAGTGTTATGCAGCTGCTTATGATTGTGCATATATGTTTGTGTCCAAAGTTGGTTGTGTCAAGGGAATCGGAGTTAACATAGACATGGTGAACTAGCTTTTAAATAGTTTACTTCTTTGGTGTTTTTTAACTTTATTTTTTTCACATAGGGAGAAAGATCTTGGAAGACTGCAGTTGTTAAACTGATTGTAAAACAGAGGGTATTGTGCTTTTAGGCTGTGTCCAAAGACAACCTTAAGTTGCTGCCTTATTGTAGATTGACATTTGGTAGACCTGTCAATGCAGATTTCCTGAAGCAAAGACTCTTGGGATCCTATGGCTAATTGCTCTAGAACAGGGGTGTCAAACTGGTGGCCTGTGGGCCAGATGCGTCACATGCAGGCCACATCTACCCTGGCTCCGCAAAGACATAAAAACATCACGATACATTACGATACATCACGTGACGTGATCGAGTTTTGACACCCATGCTCTAGAACAAAAGCTACTGAAATTGTACTTTTATATCCAAACTGTGTTAGTGGAGGAACATTTGACTGCCTCTTAGTTACAAGCCAATTTAGTTTACTGGTTAAGGCACTAGAGTAGAAACCAGGAGAGTGAGTTCTAGTCCAACCCATAGGCATGAAAGCCAGCTGAATGACTTTGTTAGTCATACTCAGTGTAACTCATTTCATAGGATAGTTGTGGGAAAATAGGAAGGAATAATAGTATGTTCACTACCTTGAGTTATTTATTTATGAAACTAAAGACCTATGTAAGTAAAAATGTTAATTTTATGTGCTTAGCAACATACTGGTACATTTGAGGATCAGAACACTTGGAAATGCATATGCTGCTATCAGAATAAAACTCCTTTTTGCAACATGTGAAGTTTGGAATGGCGCTATTCCACCATAATTCCAGAACTATTACTACTCTGTGTTATCAAATGCAACATTTTACAATTGTTGGAGTCATTGGGTTATCTGGCCTGTTAGGCTGAGTCACCAGCTGCAGTAGGCCAAGGTATGCGGAAGTCAGAAGAGAAAATAGATTGGCGTAAACAAGTTTGTGCCGTGCGGTGCAAGGGAATGTTGTTTTGGTGTTTGTTAGTGCCGTGTGCAACAGCTGTATAGTAGCGTGTGCAAAACAAAGTTAGCACGTGTAATATGCTAATATGCTGTGTCATAACAAATGTGGTTGGTGTAAGGTGGTCACCAGGTGCCTATAAACCCGCCTTCTGATAACACAATAAAAGGGATGCTTCGTCTTTGTTCGAGGCTCCCATCCCGAAGAAACCACGTGTACGTGTCTGTTCTTCAACACCCATGGGAGACCGCTGGGCGCGAGAAAACCCGCAAATGGTGACCCCGACGTGATTCAAGTTTCTGAGCACGTCTCAGGGTACTGCAACTCAGGGCCGGTCGTCAGCTAGACGAAGCACCCTCCCAAAACTGCAACTCAGGGCCAGTCGTCAGCTAGACGCACCCTCCCAAAACTGCAACTCAGGGCCGGTCGTCAGGATAGACGAAGCACCCTCCCAAAATATTACATCTCTTGGTATCCTCTTACTTACTCAGCGGAAGAGCTCACTGCAACTCAGGGCCGGTCGTCAGAGCTAGACGAAGCACCCTCCCAAAACCGTGAGTATGGGGACAGAATTCTCTAAGCCTCAGGTTGCGCACCTCCCAGAACTTAGGGAATTGACCAAGTCATCAATAATTAAATCAGGAAAAACAATGGGAAAGATTTGCTGCTTCCCACTAAAAGGGATTTGATCCTCCTCTTAAAATATGTATATCTAAATTGCCTTGCATAGCCCGAAGGAGGATCCCTAAAAATGTCTGTGTGGGTTAAATTAGGAAAGTATTTTCATGAATGACCAGGATGTGTAAAACTGTGACTGTTAACTGTTTCAAATCCAAAGGAAAAAGAATTTTAAAGTCTGCTAGAAATTCTGCTTAAAATAAGCCACAAAAAGGAAAAAACCCACTCTGTTTGTCTGGCCAACAAACAGAGTGAAGAAAAAGAATTGTGTTTGTTTGTTTGTATTCCTCCTTCTCTCTGTGTGTCTATCTACAAGAGCCTTTTGAAACTCAAGTCTGCTTGTGTGGGGAAATAACTTTTTAAAGTTACTTTTCGTATCCTATCACTTATTGGTGATGCTACTATGAAACTTTTCTGCAACAAATAAGCATTTTCTAATCTCTAAAATGATGTGGTCTATTTTAGAATAAATGTTCTCCTACCCTTGGCAAGTTGCACACCTTAAAATATTAGGCTTTTAAAATTATTTGGAGTTTTCAGCATTTTCAAACTGCCTGCAAACTACCCCCCTTCCAATTCTTTTCCTGCTCTTTGTTCTCCAAACCTTTTGTCTGCCTCTCCTGGTAGAGTCTGTCCAGAAAAGGGGGGGGGAGACCTTGTTCTTGTATCTTTCAGCCCTGAAACCCTCTCCCAAGCCTTTGGAAGCACAACACACAGACCCAGATGCTGCCTCCATCCATTTGAGCCATGGGATTGAGTTTGAATCCAGCCATCCACTAAAAAGCCACCATGCATCTTCCCAAGTCCTACCATTTCCCCAGCTGCCTGTGAGAGCTGCAGAAGGAAGGTGGTGCCATGTGAAGCCTCAGAAGAGAAAATTAAGACTATGGGGGGAGGGTGGAAACTCATTGTAAACTTTTCTTTCTTGCCCCATTTGTATTGTAACAAGCCAGTTGAATGTATTAATGGAGAGATGGGAATATGTGGCAGAACAAATACTGAACATCTTGGACTTCTATCTGGTGGGAGGGAAAACTTTTCCAGAATGTTTGTATTGCCTGTTTTGTAGAAATAGCTGCATATGCAGCTGCATATGCACACATACACCATTCACACCATTCAGAGTCTATCCCCTCCACCTACCTTTAGTAAAGTTCCCCTCAGGCTGATTTTTGCTCTATTGCACCAAAGCTTTGTGGGACCAACTTCCAACAGATTCCAAGGGGGAGGGAACTAGGCCCCCTCAGGTGATTTGCAATTCATATGCCCTGACTAAGGAAGCAACAGGGAATATCCCAAACTTCAGCCCTGAATATTTTGCACTGTTGAGCTCAGATTTGAATTCCTAGAACTCATTACGTGCAATTTAAAGAAAATTTAATAGACTGGCATATTGGACATTACAAACCTGGATGCACTGAATTAAGAGCTAAGGCAGGAAACAACCCTTGAAATTGGGCAGCCAGTGGTCATGTACTAAGGAAAACCATGGCTGTGAAGAATTTTGGGAGGTATGCAAACCTGACTGGAAGCTAAAGGTGACATCCAACATTTGAAAATGATTGGCACAGAATATTGGATACTATAAATTTCTTTTCCACCTAACAAATTTGGGAGCCACTAAAGGGATCTTTTTCTGCTGCCTCCATTAATGTCTTCTTTTTCTTTTTTTGCTTAACAGTTTAAAAGCTTGCCTACCAAGTCTCCCTGACCAGATCAATTTTAATGTCATATATTTACACACTTAAGGCACAAAGTGGGGATATTGATGGAAGTTAGCCCCCCCAGAAGGAAATATTAAAAAGGGCAGAAAAATATATTTTTCCTCAAAAGGACTTTTTAAAAACCAAACCTGGCCCCAAATCTATCTGCCCCAAACAAGAGCTAGGCCCATACAGATGCAAATGTAACACCATCAGAAAGTTGGAGCCAGAGCAATCAAGAAGACAAAAGAGAAGATCTGCATACCCCACCCAAACTCTAGGAGTCAGCCCCATCACCTGGGAAGCAGGATATGATAATGCAATTTCCTGAAGAACCATCTTTCTGCAATAAACTGTAATCTTCAGGAACTGTCACCCACCAACAGGTCAATTTAGTAACTACACCTATCACTGCAGTTCAGTTACCCTTGCTAACCAAACCGGCCTTCACTTTGCCAAGCGACACTGAGGATGACTTCCTATAAAGCGCAACCTCCTTATTTTTTAAATAAAACAGAAAAGTAGGAGATGTTGGAGTCATTGGGTTATCTGGCCTGTTAGGCTGAGTCACCAGCTGCAGTAGGCCAAGGTATGCGGAAGTCAGAAGAGAAAATAGATTGGCGTAAACAAGTTTGTGCCGTGCGGTGCAAGGGAATGTTGTTTTGGTGTTTGTTAGTGCCGTGTGCAACAGCTGTATAGTAGCGTGTGCAAAACAAAGTTAGCACGTGTAATATGCTAATATGCTGTGTCATAACAAATGTGGTTGGTGTAAGGTGGTCACCAGGTGCCTATAAACCCGCCTTCTGATAACACAATAAAAGGGATGCTTCGTCTTTGTTCGAGGCTCCCATCCCGAGGAAACCACGTGTACGTGTCTGTTCTTCAACACCCATGGGAGACCGCTGGGCGCGAGAAAACCCGCAACAATACAATTAAATATGGCTGCTAATTTTCCACATAGGGGCACTAGTATCCTGGATTCAATTGGTGTGATACAAATATATACAGATGAGTTGTTCTTATGCACAAATCTAACTAAAGCATTTTGAATGACTTTATGAACAGATAAGTCAGCAGCATTTCTTCTTGAACAATGGCGAATGTCTTGATTGCCCTTCCCATCATGTGTAAATAACTCTTTTCAAAACATCAAAATCATAATTGCCAATCCCTATCCAATGTTGAGTAATATGAAGTTGCATTCTTCGTGAAATGTTTATTCAGATTCATTGTTATTAAACTCAAATGATGTTAATCATCTTGAAAACAATTATAAAAATTGCCTTTCATTACTGGAGCAAGAAAGATTTCATTCATTAGAAAACAGATCAGGAATTTAATTTAGTTTTGATTTCTGTCTTTGATAACATAACAATTGTCCCCTTTGGATATCAATGTTATGCATTTTAAAAATCTATGTTTAAACTGTAATATAGATATAAAAATCTTGCTTAACTGTTACACCTTCTGTATTTAACCAAAAGGATTGTCTTTCTAGCTTGTTTTTTCCCCTGTTGCATTGATATAAAATCCTAATATTTGTATTTTTAGCTGAAGTTCCCATTACTAAAGAAATAAAAATGTCACCCCGTGATGATCCTGATGGGAATATTGACCTCAAATCTGAACATGAATCCAGTGGGAATAACAGCCAAAACAAGTACAGAAAAGCCTTAAAATTTGATATGAAGATGACTCCAGTTGTGGAAAAGCTGGGCTTCAGGTCTGCTCATTCAGGTTCAAAAGAAACGGAGAAAAGTCTGTCTGCCTGTATTTCACGCCAACTAGACCAATATGGCAGACAGTATTGTTCTGAGAAGAATTTCATGCACAATACCCCTGTGGTAAGTAAAAGGATCTATCTGTAGTATATGAGTAATAATGGTCCTCTCTTTACTAGGTCTGTAGAAGAAGGGATCTGGCTCATTAAAATTGGGCGACATGAAAAGTCCCTGAGCAAAGTAAGGCAGAGCAGTCCTCAGCCCTTTTTACCTCTTGGTTCATTAGGTTGGAAAAAATTGAGTCCTGGGTGTCTCTTTTTCTCTCCTGATTTGCGTTCTATATATAAATGAGAAACTTACATTTCCTTCCACTCACCCATTGTAGTTCAGCTCAGACTTACTGTCTCATGTTCAGCAAATAGTTTTAGTCAATATTTAGTTCTCAGAACTCAGCAGCCAATGTTGTCTAAAGAGATTATAGTCTCACCATATAACCCAGACCATGCAGGGTTGCCATTTTAAAAAAATGTGCATGCACATGGCTCTAATATAATTTTGTGCAGTATTTAGTTGTTTTTGATTCCTGCTGGATTTAAGAAAAACTATTTTTCAAGGTTTGTCATTTCTGTAGTTATTGTAAGAATTAGCAATTACATCTGTAATAATTCATTGCAAAGGTGATAAAAGTTTAGTGCTGGGTTTACACATTCCGTGTAGCCAGACATGAGCAACATCTGAGAAACTGGGACCCAATTAAGATTCTTAACTTTTTGGAGGGTTGCAGGAGATAATCTGAAAGGGGAGAGCCACATTCTTTCCAGTCCATGTTTTACCTTTGAGAGACAGGAGGAGTTAAGACTGAGAGGCAAAGCATTATTGCTATTATTCTGAAAACCCCTGAACCAAGACATTGGTATGCTCACACACCTTTGAGAGCTACAGATGGCATACTGGGGAACTCTGTGCATGTTGCCTATTCCTTAGCTTAGCCATGGTGTATTAACTATATCACAATTGCCTAGATTCTCATAATATACAGTAACATAACTACACAAACAACATAACATACAGTAGGTGAATAGAAACATTTAATATGTTTGATTAATTATATGTATTTATATGTAAGAATGTAGGTATATATACATATGTTGTATATAGCATGTTTATATGTGTTATGTACGTGTATACTTTTGAGAGCAGGCAACAGAATTTATTTTTAATGTGTGCCAGTGTGCCCACAGTAAAAAAAATGACAGTAAAAGTCATCTTATCATCTTATCTTATATAATAATAATAATGATGATGATGATGATGATGGTGTTGGAAGGGACCTTGGAGGTCATCTAGTCCAACCCCCTGCTCAGGCAGGAAACCCTATACCATTTTGGACAAATGGCTGTCAGTCTCTTCTTAAAAACTTCCAGTGTTGGAGCATTCACTGCTTCTGGGGGCAGGTTGTTCCACTGGTTAATTGCTCTAACTGTCAGGAAATTTCTCCTTAGTTCTAGATTGCTTCTCTCCTTGATTAGTTTCCATCCGTTGCTTCTTGTCCTGCCTTCAGGTGCTTTGGAAAATAGCTTGATTCCCTGTTCTTTGTGGCAGCCCGAGGTATTGGAACACTGTTATCATGTCCCCCCTTGTCCTTCTCTTCATTAAACTAGACATACCCAGTTCCAGCAACCGTTCCATATATGCTTTAGTCTCCAGTCCCCTAATCATCTTTGTTGCTCTTCTCTGTACTCTTTCTAGAGTCTCAACATCTTTTTTACATCGCGGTGACCAAAACTGGATGCAGTATTCCAAGTGTGGCCTTACCAAGGCATTGTAAAGTGATATTAACACTTCACGTGATCTTGATTCTATCCCTCTGTTAAAGCAGCCTAGCACTGTGTTGGCCTTTTGGGCATCTGCAGCACACTGCTGGCTCATATTTAAGTGATTGTCCACTAGGACTCTGAGATCCCTCTCACAGTTACTATTGAGCAAGGTACCCCCTATACTATATCTGTACATTTGGTTTTTCTTGCCTAAATGTAGAACCTTGCTTTTTTCACCATTGAATTTCATTTTGTTAGTTAGTGCCCAGTGTTCAAGTCTGTCCAGATCCTTCTGTATCTTAAGCCTGTCTTCTGGAATGTTGGCTATTCCTGCCAGCTTAATGTTGTCTGCAAATTTGATGAGTTCCCCATCTATCCCCTCATCCAAATCGTTGATAAAGATATTGAAGAGCACTGGGCCCAGAACAGAGCCCTGGGGCACCCCAGTACACACTTCCCTCTATGTAGATGCAGTTCCATTGAGGACCACACGCTGAGTATGGCCAGTCAGCCAGCTACAGATCCATCTGGTGGTGATGCTGTCTACCCCACATTTTTCTATCTTGCCAAGTAGTAGGTTGTGATCTACTTTTATCAAATGCCTTACTGAAGTCCAAGTAAATGATATCCACAGCGTTCCTCTCATCCACTAATTTTGTCACTTGGTCAAAGAATGCAATAAGATTTGTCTGGCATGATCTGTTTTTGACAAACCCATGTTGGCTTTTAGTAATGACTTTATTTGCCTCTAGATGTTCGCTGATTCGTTGTTTGATTGTCTTTTCCAGAATCTTCCCAGGTATTGAGGTCAGGGTGATAGATCTGTAATTTCCTGGGTCCATTTTTTTCCTTATCTTATCTTATCTTATCTTATCTTATCTTATCTTATCTTATCTTATCTTATCTTACTTATCTTAATCTTACCTTACCTTACCTTACCTACATAGATAATGTTCTAAAGGTCTGCTATACCATGATTGATCTATGTAGTAACACTCTTCATGAATTGGCTTAACTGCTAACATCTTCCCAGGTATTGAGGTCAGGGTGATAGATCTGTAATTTCCTGGGCCCATTTTTTTCCTTACCTTACCTTACCTTACCTTACCTTACCTTATCTTAATCTTACCTTACCTTACCTTACCTACATAGATAATGTTCTAAAGGTCTGCTATACAATGATTGATCTATGTAGTAACACTCTTCATGAACTGGCTTAACTGCTAGCAATAATTATGGGAGACAAATCTGTAAATGTTTCTTAACTTGATTTTTTTATTTAACTTCTGAACTTTTTTTTTTTTTTTAGCCTTCTTCACCAATTGTCTGAGATTGCCAACATTCTGTGGACGCAGCTGCTCCCTTCATCTCCGGTTGCTCGTATTTTCAGCTCCTTATCTGAGGGAAAAGCCTGTTGAAATCATGGTTTCCTTGAAAAAATAAATTGGTATCTGTCATTTCTTGCGAGGAAGAGGGGCTAATGCCATCTATGGGGATAATTAAAATTCAGCTGTTCCACCAAAGAAAGATGGATGTGTAGTAATTCTTTAGTTTATAAGAAAAGTGTTGCTAATTTCAGGTGTGCTATTTTTTCAAAGCATGCGATGCTGCTTGCTTTATCATTCAGATTTTGTTTTGTGTTTTTAAAAGGTATTTGTGTTTTTAAAAGTAATTACAGATTACTTATCATACTTCTTAGACTAAAAACAGATGAAGTGCTGATCATTACTAAACTATAACTCCCAGCATCAAATGCCACTGGACAAATTTACTGGGAGTTATAATGCAGCTCCTTTTGAAGATATTTCTTAAATTATAAATGGTTATGTTGATTTTTTTCCTTTTGCTCTTTGTTATATCCAAGAATATTCAGTTGGTATAAAGAATCTCATTTTATCCAAAGGTCTTGATATCCCTGCTAGGAATATTTTAAAGCAACCGAGTAGTTCAATAAACTCTATTTATTAACAGAGTTCAGGAACTAGGCTGTATATCAGAATCTTATGTCTAATACTCAGAGCTGGTTAACCTTGGTTCTATGCATGAAAATGGACCATTGGACCTGTGTATCTGTTCCATCTACTCATTGCTATGAACTGAGTAGGGGTTTCCTTTCCCTTTGAAGGGAACTTTCATAAAGTTGTCTCATCTCTGGAGGAATGTTTCTGTTAAATATTGGTGTATAATTGAAGTGTAATGTGGCTCAGTTAACTGTACTTAAAATTATTTTCTCCTCTCTAACACTACCTAATGCAGACCTAATACAGTACTACATTATGACTAAGTAAGAGAATAAAAGTGGAAATTTGTGTGCAAGAGAAAAGAAAAATGAATTGGATGTTGCTTTTGGGAGAACAGACTTAAGTTATTGGAATTTCTTTAGAAAACGATTTACTGATTTACCATTTATCTCTCCCTGCCCTTAAGTAATATATAAAATACATATTGTAATTTTAATTCCCTAGCCTAGACTTCATTAAATTGTTTGGAATCAGTCCATAGCAAACAAGTATATCAACCACTTGTTTAAGTAAACACATTTTAAAGCACTTTAATTGTAAATGGCTGTGGAGATTCTCAATCTAGGTCATAGTTGTTCCAAAGAAAACTTTTTTGTAAAGGCAACTGGTCTTTTCTTTGTTTTTTTTTCCTTTGAAATTGTTTTGCTTCTCCTCCAAGAAGCTACTAATTGATGGGGAATGGAAGTATATACAGGTATATTCTTTCAGTCATAAATCCTCCCATTCTCCACCAGTGGAGAAGCTTCTTGGATGAGAAGCAAAACGTTTTGAAAGGGGAAAAAAAAACCAAGAGTGTCCAATTGCCTTAAAAAAAAAAAAAGCACCTTTGGGTCACTTTAATTGTACTTCCAAAAGTTATTGCTGAACTTTTTGTAAGATGTCTTCGCCACTGCTGTAGTCTATCCCGCATCCTTCGCAACTATTTTAGTTTCAAAGAAGAGTTTTCTTCAATGGAAATTGCTATATTTCGATCTTAGTCGGTTCATACTCTGCGGCTGCCTTTGGTTCTCAAAACGTCCTAAATTGCAGATGTACACAGCCCTACGTCGCCACCGTGGGCCCAGAAAGACTATCATTCCTCTTTTCGTTCCGCAAGCCTCCTTTCCTTTTCCTCTGCTGAGGACTTAACTTTTCTCCTCCGCGGGCTCCGCCCCCGGCTCCATTCATACGCGACTTCGCAAATCAAAACGCCTCGCACCAGCTGGAGCAGAAGGCGGGGGAGTGGCCGGTGGCTTCGGCTGCTTTCGCTGCAGTGTCCGCGTTCATCCCGCTGGAGCGGAATCGGCGGGGTGGCGGAGCCTTTGTTCCTCAGAAGTGCTTCATCGCGGGCGAGGAGAGGAAGCCGTTTGAAGGTGGGTGGAATAGGGAAGCCGCGGGCTTTAGGCTTTGTCTACGTCCTCAGTGGCCAGGATAAAGGGGGGAACGAAAGAAAGAGACAGCCTAAGTTTTAGCAGCTTCTCCCGGTGCATCTATCCCGTTGGCCGAAATGAAAGAGAACGTTTCTTCCTGTTCTCGTCCAAGTATCGCTTTTGCGAGGAGCAAGGCTTGCCCGGTGGAGAAGCCCGGATTTAAAGGGCCCCTGGGCGCCTTCTGGAGGAGTAACTTTTATTAAACCAAACGTCAGACTTCCAAATAGTAGGTCCGTCCCCGAATTGAAGCGACCCGAGTTCCTGAGCGGGAAGAAGCGGCGTGGTTGGTTACTCTATTGCTAACTATAGAGCGCAATAGAATAGAAGTAGAATGGAGAAGAAGTAGTAGTAGTCCCTGGATTAGTAGGAGGGAGGGGACTCCTACACGGGGGAAGCGGAATGAATTGTTGCTGGTATTCCCCTTGCAGTATTTCAAAAATTCCCACCCTGTGAGGTTTGGTTCTCCACACCTCACTTGTGGCAAAGAATTGCCAGCGTAATCTACCAGCATGAGCCGTGCGGGTTTCCTCGAGACTAAGACGCGCTTGTGTTGGAAAAGTTCACGCTCCGAGCAAATTCAACTCTCGAGCGCGCAAGCAAATTTTTTGGTTCCAGTCTTTCCATTATATTGAGAGATTCTCAATCATCCGGATTTTGGTTGCCCCAAATGTGCTTTTTCCAAAAGGCAAGTGGACTTTCTTGCGTTTTTTTCTTTGTAAACGTTTCTCTTCTGATGCAACTGAATAGATAGAAGAAAAAAAAGCTTCTGGGATGAGAAGCGAAATGTTTTCAAAGGAAAAAAAAGCCCCAAGAAAGTCCAGTTGTCTTTTGGAAAAAGCACTTTTGGGACCACTTCTTTCTGAGTAAATGTGCCTCGCGTTTGAGGACTTTAAAAGGGTGCCTGTTTCTTTCTTGCATTCTTATATTTCCCTACGCCCTTTGTTCAGTGTATTGCTATTTCAATCGTCTGCTAACTGCCAGGAGCCTATTGCTATTTTTTTTTTTTTTAGATTTTGTTATAGCCTCCCATTCCAAAACGCGCTATTCTACATATTTTAAAGGAATAGTCATGATACGCAAAGCAAGAGATTAGTCCACGTTAATCTCGAAGGTGGAGTTTTGCTGTTTTTGAAATGTGTTGCTGTAATCCGGCGGGGTACATCTTATTTTCCTCTCTGCCTGAGCAAACCATTAAGTAGCAATTCTGTCGGTGTCAGCTGAGGGACTGCATTGTAAATGGTAATCGACTGCAAATGGATGAACCGTTAGTGCGGCAGTTGCTTCCCCGTTGGGCTTGCTCAAAAGCACATGGGTGGTTTTTTTGTTTTTTGTTTTGTTTGTTTGTTTGACTTGAAATAACTAGACTTATTCTGAAGGATGGCTGCTTCTATGCCAGAGACAATCGGTTTGGAGGAGACTGGGGTTCATATTTAAAATAATTAGTAATACTGGTATGTCTTTTGCAAATTATTTTTAAAATAATCTGGAAACCAGAGCATAGTCGCTATGGATGATCCTTCTACTCGGGAGAAAGTAGGGCTTGTGGGGAAATCTTTTAATGTTTTTTTAAAAGAGGATTCAGTGAGGTTCCTCCAGATAGATAATTCTCAGATTTCCCAATCTGATATTAGAAAATGGAACCCAAAATAGCTGGTGCAGGGAGTTGATAAAGAAGAGGGCAGCATAATTCAGTAATTATCACTCATTTTCCCCCTTATGCTGACTATAATTTTATTTATTTCTTTTACAAATAACTCAAGGGAGTGAACATAACTAACACACCTTCCTCTTCCTATTTTCCCCATAACAACCCTGTGAAGTGGGTTTGACTGAAAGAATGACTAGCCCAAAGTAACCCAGCTGGCTTTCATGGCTAGGGTAGGACGGGAACTCATGGCTTCTTGCTTTGTAGCCTGGTGCCATAACCACTGCATACTGGCTCTCTTTATTTTATAATATTAATATAATGAAATATATAATAATATGTCTGCAGTGCACAAGAGGCAGACTTAGATAATTTTGAGGCCCCAAAATAACAATTAGTATTTAATTTTTCAAATGGATGAAATCTCATGAGATTGCAGTAGCAGAAACAGTGTGCAGTTGGGGATGGGGACAGAACTCTCTAGAACAGGAGTGTCAAACAACATCAGGTGAAGTGTTGCGACGATGTATTGTGACTTTTTTTTGCCATTGCCAGCAATGAGGTGGGCGCGGTTTCTCTATGATGCATCTGACCCGCTGGGCCGGCAGTTTGACACCCTTACTTTAGAAGATTTCCAGTGAGAATGCCAAACTTTTCATGAGTTCTAGCATTGTCAGGAGATTTGGGACATTGCATTTAATGTATGGCTTTATTTTATATTATGTATTCTTTTACAATGTTAAGCCATCCAAAATGTTTTTGGAGCTGGACAGTCTTGTAATCTAATAAATGTACTCTTCTGGCACTATTTATCATGTACCACAGGTTGGAATCTAGTGATATTTTTGATGATTGGGTTTTGTTTATTAGCATTATAGATCATCTGCCTCTTCATACTTTTCCTACCAAATAAGCTTTAGTCTGGCTTGAGCTTGCTGCCTTTGACATTCATTCAAAACAAAGCATTCAAAAGTCCAAGAGGTGTTCCTGTCATCTTTCCATCCTGGAAATGTAAAGCAATATGTCAAATTTAACAAAATCCTTTTAAAATATTTGTAAAAATACTGTCAAAGTTTCAGCTGTAAAATCAGCTTCATAAAATTAGTAGAATAAAGGATATTTTAGTTCTTGACTTCAGATCCAAACATGGGTGATCAGGACTAACCATCATGTTGGTAGGAACCTGTGCTACTTAATGGGTTTCGTCTGAGTTTTGTGAAATGGTAATTTATGACCTGGTTCTGGGTTCCATGGGTACTCTTTCTGGATTACTCAATTAGCAATTAGCTGGGTTTACATAATATAATTAGCTGGTAGATTTACATGCTATACTAGACCAAAACTAAAGAATACATGTTATAATTTTGTGCAATATGTGTAATAAACTACTCCAGATGTTGTGATGAGGGGAAAATGTTTTATGCTACCTAATTTTCCTTGAGGTGAGATGGGCAGCAGACAAATGTAATAATAATAAAAAATTCTACAACAGTTGTTCTGAATTACATTTTGATTTCTTGCTGTGGGTCAACAGATCCCACTCATTCCTTGGAGGATTAATAGTACTGCACATGTAATCCTTGTTTAGCAATTGCCTCATTTAGCAACTATTTGAAGTTATGACAGTGATAAAAAGTAACTTTGAAGTCAGTCCTCAGGAAAGCTGAAGTAAGCACAATTGTGGTTTTACTTAGCAGTCATTTTTTCTTAACAAATGAGTTGCGGGTCCTGATTGTGGCCACTAAATGAGGACTGTCTGCATTCTGTTCCAGCCCTTATTCATGAAAACTGGGTTGGTGGGTGTGTTACAATTTTTGGTATATACAACTTACAGACGGCTGAATCAGCGTTTGATTTGGTTGTATGTATTTGAAGGTGGGGAAGCTGGCTTGATATCAAATGGATGAAGAACATGGTGTGATTTCTGTGGTATTACTTGTACCTCATTACAGATATGATTGTTGTTTGTCTTTTGTTTCTTAAAAGTACAGACTCTAGTTTGAGAGAATATGATGATATAATCCAAATTGTCTGGTATTTTAATGTATTGTTACTAGAAGTTTGAGAGAGATGGGATGGAATGGAACATTCTGTAGTAGAGTATCTATTACCTCTGAAGGCTTCCCTTCATCAAAGATATTTCTATCTATTATGTATATATTTAAATTAATTGAAATGCATCATCAGTGTGGTTGTTACTTGCTTTATTGTACTATTTCTAGTATTAAACTGTTGATGCATGAAGCTTTCTAAGTGCATATGTTTTTAGTGAAGGAAACTGGATAGAAAAGATATTCATTTCATTAGTATTTTGATTTTAAAAAATCAAGAAAACAACCATTTGAATTACTAAGTCTTACAAACAAATTGGAATGAAATTATATGCCCAGATGTTCACTTGAACTGAACTGTAGGTATTTACATAAAATGCAGATAGTGGAAAAATATGCATATACTATGTGCATGGTTTTTTCTGTGAATTAGAACAAAAATTGGACAAATATTAAAGTTAAAGAAACCTAGCCTAACAAATGCAGTGTTCTATAGATACAGCAATTTATTTGGAACTAGCTTCGTAGCAAGTGTTCAGATTATGAATGAAGGTGAATGGCCCAGGATAATGTTGCAGGATCCAGTCTGGGTAGGTTACCAGGACCAGATGTTTAATCTTCCAAGCTTTCGGACTCGTGCTAAAACCCATCTTCAGAAAACTTCTCTCTAGCAGTGTTCAAATTATTTAATGAAATATTTATTAATATTTAATCATGAGCCACTGTTCATATGACTGCAAATGATGTTATAATTTGGCAGTTCTACAAGCACAGGATGTCCTTTTTCCTTCCATTTCGCCAAGGAGCCTAGTTCTTTCACCCTGCAAACTGCATCATGGATCATTAACATTGTGATGGTTGTAACCTATTTATTTAAAAGATTTATATGCCCACCCATCTTATGAACCATATGGTCAGCTTGCAGCAACAGTTAAAAACAAATCAATAAAAACCAACATCCGTAACTTCAAGTTGCATTAATGTGCTGCTTTCTTTTTCTTTAAATAAGCAAACAATCATTTGAATTACTTAGAGAAGACAAGTCATTAGAGCTTCAGCAGAAGGAAGAAATATAATCACTTGAGGGAAAAAAAGTGATTTGGAAGTGTCATACATTCTTACAAAATTTCTGAATTTTGGCAGAAAAAATGTAGTGTATTGTCCTTTCTGTTATATTGCTGAAATCAAATACCTGTTGCACTGAATTGATTGGATATTTAGGGCTGATGAGAGGAAGTATTTTTTTACATAGCATATAGTTAAACTGTGGAGTTTCTTATACTATAGGATGTTATAATGATTTTAGAGGGGGATTAATTAGGCTATCAGTGGCTACAAGAGATGGTAGCAATATAATAGCAATAGCACTTAGACTTATATACTGCTTCATAGTACTTTACAGAGTAAGCAGTTTACAGAGTCAGCATATTGCCCCGAAAAATCAGGGTCCTCGTTTTACTAACCTCAGAAGGATGGAAGATTGAGCCAACCTTCAGCCAGTCAGGATTGAACTACTGGCAGTCACAGAATTAGCCTGCAATACTGCCTTCTAGCCACTGTGCCACCACAGCTCTTTAACTAGACTTCAAGGTATGGTAGTCCTTGAGTTACAACCATAATGGAGCTTACCCATTAGGATCATAAATCAAGTCACTCATGTGACTGACTTGATTTTACAACTGTTGTTAAGCAAACCAAAGGTTTGTATAGGCTGGTTTTGCCAAAATTCAGAACTAAATGCAATTTTTTGGCAAAAATGTTGTAAAATATGGTCATATATAACAATGTAGGAGGTTGCAAATGGCTATATGAATATGGCCTGGTTGCTGAGCACATGAATTGCAGTCAGGGGGGGAGGGGTATCAGAACTTCAAATCTGGGTTGTAAGTAGTTCCAGGGAGGTCCATTGTAACTGAACAGTCGACTAAGTCAAGCACTGTTGTAGAAAAAGATGCAAAGAAGGTGAGAGAAGGAACTGGAAGTATCTATGTGCTAACTCTTAGATATATTACATTTTCTAGCCAACCTCATTAAAATTCTAGTTAACTGTCATGAAATACAGATTGAGTACATTCAGTAATGCAAGGAACATGATCTCTGATAGCTTCTAATAAAGTTCTGCTGAACAGTGGCAAATAGACTTAAGTTTTATTAGCATATGATGTCATTTGGATTTTCAATCTTAAGCTGAAAAATGCATTGAAAACTGTTTTGACTCCCTTTTTAAATATACTTTGATCATATTATTTTTGGCTTTAAAAAACCCTTCTGGTTTTTTTTTTCTTGCAGTATCCCAACACTGGAATCATCTGCTTCTAAGATCACTAAGCAACTACTCGCTCTGTTGGTTAGTTCCTGCTATGATCGTTTTATTTCATAAATATGGAAAGCAGAGGAAGTGTACCTATCCAATTCTGCAATCTACTATTAGTCTGGGCTAATAGTGGCTGTTGTTTTCCCTATCAGTCCTTGCAATCAGGCAAAATGCTTCTAGTGCATTCCCCCCCTCCGCATTATGTTACAGTATATTTAAAGAAAGCTAGTAGCATTTATTTATTTATTTGTATCCCACTTTTATTTTATAAATAACTCAAGGTGATGAACACATCTAACACTCCTTCCTCCTCCTGTCTTGACCAATAATAACTCTGGCCCAAAGTCACCCAGAGACTGGCCCAAAGTCACCCAGCTGGCTTTCATGGCTAAAGCAGGCTTTGAACTCAGTGTCTCCTGGTTTGCTTTCAAAAATTTGCTTTCAGATTTTCCAGCCTAATTTTTCAAGCATAATTTGCAACTAGATAATTATGCTTCGTTGCCTGTTCTTTCCTTTCTCTGAGTCACTTGGAAGATAACAGCAGTGATTTGTCATTGAGAGTTAGGCAGCATATAATTTTTAATAAATTATTATTAACTTTAACACGAACTTTTCTCTGCTCAAAATGTTTGAAATCAGTAATGTTAGCTTAACATCTGTATACATTTCAAAATCTAAAAACTATAACTACTTCTGTTTAGAATTAAAGGCTAAAGTTATTGCCATTCTCCTTTTCTCAGACTGATGGCAGCCATTTTGGCTGATAGAATTTGGATTTCCAGTCGCTTACTGGATAGGCAATTCCTAAAGTGGTCTCTAATCACTCTTCTCTGGATCATCCCCTGCTCTGCTTCAGTGGTCTTCAGGCATGTCTTGAACCAAAAATCCTGATGTAGATCATAACCTCCAAGTCCATCTCAAAACCATTAGCCAACATTGTTCATAATAATAATAATAATAATAATAATAATAATAATAATAATAATAATAATAAAAGCCTTACCAGAAGTAATTCAGAATGTAGAGGCAAACCAGGGGGAGTTGGCAGTGAAGGAATCTAGCAGAGATATACAACTGTTCTCATTTGGAAACAGGCACCTCTACCTCAGGAAGAACAAAACCCTCTAACTAAAGAAATAAAAGAATTGAAACAAAGAATAACTGAGCATCTAGAACAGCACAAAAACAACAGAATAAGGCTACCTGCATTGAAGCTTGTTCCAAAGAAACAGCTAGCACAAGCATTAAAAGATGCAAATATTGCAATATCAAGTATAAGCACCAATTCACTGCAAGAAACAAACCAACTAATGTACAGCACAGCTGCAGTTATAACAGAATACCTGGGATGCAAAATCAACAAAGAAGAAAAACAAACAAACAGTGCACCAGAAAAATGGAAGGTTAGACTAGAAAATAAGATCAGCAAGTTAAGATCACATGCAAGCAAGCTAGAACAGATGAAAGAAAAGAAGCTGAAGAACAAGAAGACCAAAGAATACCTAATCAAGAAATACCACTTAGAAACAAGGAAGATCAAGGAAGCACTGGAAATAATAAAGCAACAAATAACAGCTATAGCCAGGAAAATCAGTAGATATGAAGCTCGAATTGCAAACTATAGGCAGAACCTCCAATTTCAATCCAATCAGAAACGTTTCTACCAATCCATCAATGGAGAAACTGCAAGGAATCAGTCAGTACCTGACAAGGAAGAAACAGTGCAGTTCTGGAAGCAGATATGGGATAACCCAAAGAAATACAACAAGGATGCGGCTTGGTTAAAAGAGGTGGATGCAAATAAAACAGAAGTTGAAATGAAAGAACTAGTAATAACAACAAAAATGGTAGAAAAAAGAGCAAAGAAAATCAAAAATTGGTCAGCACCAGGTGAAGATGAACTGCATGGGTTTTGGTTGAAACATCTAACTGTTATACACCCACTCATTGCCAAGCAGTTCAACAATATACTACAAGGAGGAGAAATTGAAAAGTGGCTAACAACTGGGAAAACCTACCTAATAATGAAAAATCCAGCAAAAGGGGCAACACCAGGTAACTACAGGCCAATTACCTGCTTACCAACAACTTTCAAATTACTAACTGGTGTAGTAGCTGATGCAGTGCAACAGCATCTAGTTGAAAACAATCTCTTTCCACCTGAGCAGAAAGGAAACCGCCCCCATAGCAGAGGAACAAAAGATCAACTCCTAATAGACAAAATGATCTTGGAAAACTGCAAGAGAAGGAAGACCAACCTGAATGTGGCATGGATTGACTACAAAAAGGCATTTGACTCTCTGCCACATGATTGGATAATAAAGTGCCTAGAAATAACAGGAGTCAGTAGAAACATCAGAAAATTTGTGCAAAGATCGATGGCACAATGGAAGACACAGTTGCAGATCAATGGTGAGAGGCTGGGAGAGGTTAATATCAAGAGAGGAATATTTCAAGGAGATTCATTATCACCATTACTATTTGTTATTGCACTGTTTCCTCTGTCAACAATACTGAATAACTCAGGACATGGCTATCAAACATCAAAAACATCTGCCAGACTATCCCACCTCCTTTATATGGATGATCTGAAGCTGTATGGAAAAACATCATCTGAAATAGAATCGCTGCTCAACACTGTCCGTATATATAGCCAAGATATTGTAATGGAGTTTGGCTTGGACAAATGTGCCACACTTACTATCAAACAAGGAAAAATAATGAAAACTGAAGGAATCAAGATGCCCCACGAAAATAACATTAAGAGTCTGGATGAGGAAGAGTACTACAAATACTTGGGTATCCTTCAAGCTGACAACATCAAGCACACTGAAGTCAAGAAAAAGATTAGAGGTGAATACATCAAGAGAGTGAAGAAGATCTTAAAATCCAAACTCAATGGAGGAAATACCATAAAGGCAATCAACACCTGGGCAATCCCAGTCATTAGGTACACAGCTGGAATAGTGGACTGGACTCAAGCAGAACTAAAAGCAATGGATAGGCAGACCAGAAAAATAATGACAATGAATCATGCCCTTCATCCACGCAGTGACATTGATAGACTTTATCTACCAAGGCAAATAGGTGGGCGTGGAATGCTACAAGTACATCAGATGGTTGAAGAAGAAAAAATGGCTTTGGAAGAATATCTGAAGAACAATGATGAAGATGCACTGAAATTAGTATATCAGGAAGGCTTACTAACTACTGGAGAGACCAAACTGGCCTACAAGAAAGACCAAATGAAGAACAGAATAGAGGCATGGGAAGACAAAGCACTACATGGCCGATACATGAAAAAAATAGCTGGGAAAGCAGATAACAATAAAACCTGGCAATGGCTAAGAGCAGGAAAATTGAAGAAAGAGACCGAGGGACTAATTCTGGCTGCACAAGACCAAGCCTTAAGGACAAATGCATACAAAGTCAAAATTGAGAAGACAGCAACAGACAGTAAGTGCCGCCTATGCAAAGAAGCTGAAGAAACAGTGGACCACTTGGTAAGCTGTTGCAAGAAGATTGCACAAACTGATTACAAGCAGCGGCATGACAAAGTAGCAACAATGGTGCATTGGAAGATCTGCAAAAAATATCATTTGCCTGTAAGCAAAAACTGGTGGGATCATAAAATAGAGAAAGTCATAGAAAATGATAAAATTAAACTGCTCTGGGACTTCAGAATTCAAACAGACAAGCACCTGCAACATAACACCCCAGACTTAACAATTGTCGATAAGAAAGACAAAAAAGTCTGGATAGTGGATGTGGCAGTGCCTGGAGATAGCAGAATAGAAGAGAAAGAACTGGAGAAGATAACAAAATACAAAGACCTACAAATAGAAATAGAAAGACTGTGGCAAAAGCAAGCAAGGGTAGTACCAATAGTCATAGGCTCCTTGGGTGCAATCCCAAAACAACTGGAGCACCACTTGAACACCATTGGCATTGACAAATTCGCTATTAGTCAATTGCAAAAGGCAGCCTTATTAGGAACTGCTTCCATCCTGCGACGATATCTGTAATACCATCAAACATCCACATCTGCCTATCCCAGGTCCTGGGTAAGGACTCGATAGGTAGACAAAATGCCAAATCCAGTCTGAACATCTGGCTGACTGTGCGATGATCGATAATAGTAATAATATAAAATTGGAAGGGATCTTGGAGATCATCTAGTCAAACCCCCTGCTCAGGCAGGAAACCCTATACCATTTCAGACAAATGTCTGTCCAGTTTCTTCTTAAAAACGTCCAGTGTTGGAACTAAAACAAGACATTTTCAACAGTCAGTGCTGTCTAGCTCCATCTTAAGTGGCCAGCCACTATAAATCCTACAAGTTTTTGTTCCCAAAATGCTCATTTTTTAACAGTCTATCTTTCTTTCCCAGTTTAGCAGGCCCATATCTGTGAGAAAATTTGCCTATGGGAAGCTAAGCTATGTCCTATTTTCAGATTTTTTTTTTCTTATCACCAGAACAAAGTATATGCTGCATTTGATTGTCTTGTTTGTGTTTTTGTAACTGTTTCAGAAGGAGGTATGACTTCCTGTAGACTGCCCAATTAAAAAGCCTCCTCAAAACAGTTGCTAATGTGTTCTCCCAATAGGCAGGGTATTCTGTGCTACACTACAGCATTTTGGGATGTAAAAATAGAGTTGGGTATGATACATATCCTCCAAATTAGCCTGCTGTTCATTGGCAGCAGTGGAGGATGCTGTGTTATTGCTGATGCTGACTGAAGCATTCCATTTGGCCTTTGTGGAAGTGTGGGAGAAGTGATAACATCTTGTCCTTCACCTCTAGAAGCAAAGTAACTTAAACCTCATGTAATCCTTATTTGTAGTGGGCGTCCTTCTGATTCCTGTTGTACTTCCCCCACTCAAATTGGTTTTCTGATTGCATTTGTAAGACTACCGTTATAGAAAGTTTCTAATATTCAGATATCATTAATTTGCTTATCTAAACAAATATTTTCCTGCAAATAACTTTGTGAAGACCTAGCTCTCTGGGGAAGTTTCTAATGCTGGGAAAGGAAAAGAAGAGGACAACTAGCAGTTTGTGTGATAGTTGTAGGACAGTGTATGAGCTCAATTACTTTACAGATGAGTGCACTGTTAGAAGACCTAAAAGACCAGGTTAGATGCAGATCATCATGGAGAAAGTCTTATCTGGTTGCTATGAGTTGACAATTATTTGATGGCATGTAATCAGTTGCAATGAGAGCCAGGTTGGTGTAGTGGTTAAGGCCCTGGACTATAAATTGGGAAACTGAGTTCTCATCACCTTAGATAAAAAACCAACTGATTACTTTGGGCCTGGCACACACTCTCAGCCTTAAGAAAAGGGCAATGATTTCAAAAAATGATGCTAACAAAACTTGAGTGACTTGTTCAGGCAGTTGCCAGGATTTTTTTTTTTTTTTAATTATTGGTATGTGTCTGAATCTCTAGCAATAGGTGGTTCAGAGTCTGGATTTGCTGTGATGCATCAAACCAAATATTTCTGTTGGTAGCCAATTAGTTTTATTTCCAATTCTCACAAACCTTTTATATGTCACATGACAACCACTGAGGAATAATTATAGGCAATCATATAACTTCATATGAATGTTGTGTCACTTTATTAGGAAGCATGAGAAGTTGATCTCTTGATTGTTTCCTCCTGAGTGATCATTTGATCTTTTCTCAGAAAACAGAAATACCTTCCTCCTGGTTCTGAAAAATCCACTGACTGAAAGAGGAAGAAAATGCAATTCACTGGAATATAGAAATTTAACAAAGGCCACTTTCAAGAAGAGCAAAAGAAAAGGAATGGAAACTGACTAGTTATTAAGCAAAGTCTATAAGTGCAAGGATAATAGCAAATAGTGTTAAACAAGACAGTTGCTAGATGAGGACTATCTGGCGATAAAGTTAAGCTATTTTGATAACTCTTTCTTCTAAAAAGTCAACTTTAGTTTTGTTGAGAGTTGTTAATGACTTCTAACTGAAATTTAGAGGATTATTTTTTTTGTATACTGCTTTTCTATTAGCTTTAACAATTCTTCAATCTGGAAAAGGTGGGTGGGATATCAACAGTGGAAGCCATTATTAAATGAAGGTATATTTTAAGGGAAGTTCCAAATATTTCCTGAAAAAAGAATAATAGTCCCTTAGCAGAGGCTATTTTTTTCTCAAAGGGACAATTACTTTGCAGGCTACTATGCAGGCAGAAGAAGAACATCATGGCTTCAAAATCTAAGGGACTGGTTTGTTCAAAACTCGGCAGCACTTTTTCATGCGGCTGCTGGTAAAAACAGGATCGCCAACATGATCGCTAACGTCCGATAACGGATATGGCACAAGAAGAAGAAGATTCCCTAAATCAGGGGTGTCAAACTGCCGGCTGACGGGCCAGATGCGTCAAGAGGAAACTACACCCAACCCATTGCCGGCAATGGGGGAAAGGTTCTGATACATCACGTGACATTGCGAGTTTGATATATCTGCCCTAAATGATGGGCTGATCTCCACAACTGAGATGCATTAACAGCATTTATTTCCAAAAGAAGCTATATTGATCAGTTACAGGTAGATCCAAAATAATGTATATTTTGGTAAAGAAAGTAGTGAGTGAAAAATTTTTTAAAGATATGCACACATTCTAAAACCTTCTTGTTCTTTCTTCACTGTTGCAGTTCTAGAATTTACTGGCAGTGAGAGAGGACAATAAGAGGGAAATAGTGAGAAATAAGTCATTATATTTATTTAAGAAATTCACATGGTTGCCGAAATCACTCACATTGACTTGTTGCAAATTACAAGATTTACCCACTTTTGATCACTTTATGGTCGGAAGAATGGAGAAGTGGGATTGTTTATTTTGTTTATTGTTAGGTATTGCCTGAATTCTTATATTGCAGGAAACCTTGATTGACTTGATGTACTGATCAAATTTAGGCATATGTCATGCCATATAAATTATTATAAATTAATAAAGTACAGGAAACCAACCAATATTGGGGCATTAGTATAAAGTGTGAATCCTCTCCCTTGCGATGATTCTCCTAAGTATATACATTATCTGTTCAAAGCAGCATCACAGGAAATGATTACTTACTTGTGTCAATGAACTATTTTATAATAACCATGAAGTTAATTAAAAGGTTTCCCTGTCAAATTAGGCAGAAATCTTTTTTATTTTTGTTGAAAAAGTTTGAGTTGCCTATGTTTGCCTGTGAACCACTCCTTAATATCACTAATTTTCATGTGTTGCTCTTGACTAGACAAAAAGTTGAATTAAATCTTTTTGGTGCATCTATTGAGGATTATGATTCTAAATAACAGTACTTAAGTTTGTTTATATTCTCTTACTCGTTTTAAATTAAATATAATAGATGTACTTTTACTGATTTGTTGCCTGTGATTGTACTGTATGCTGCTTATGGCCTTTTAATGAAAGAATGAAATAATAATAAAAATGGTTACAATATTTTGCTTTAATAAATATGAAAACTTTAAACTGAATAAGAATCGATGTACATCAAGTCTTATTTGCTCAATAACAGGTGGCCTTAATGTATCAGATCTGGAAGGATATCCTTTTGGAAAGAGGTGGAAAAACAAAACGAAGAGATTGACTTGTTTTTCTAGCCCAATTGAGTCTCAAAGAAACCCAGCATTTGCAAATAACACTCTTAACATAGTAGAAGGAAATCCTGTCCTTTTGTGTAGGAATTGAGAAGAGAGATTGTCTTATTTACATCCTTAGCAGCTGATCTGAAAAGCAGCTGCTTAGACTTCATTAAGAGGTGTTTTTGTGCATCTTGTTTTAAGTAATGGAATACAAGATAGAGTTGGTTGGGGGCCAAATGGAAATTTGACTTGACATCACATTTGGCTAGTGTGAAAGGGCAAAAGGCTTTTACACTTACCACTTTACCATTTGCTATCCTATTCTTCCTCACTTGGGGTTGAAAATAATATTCAATCTGGTTGAATGCAGTACTCATCTGCTTTCAGATTATCCTTAAACACATTATCCATGCGCCATTTTAACACCAAATAATTAGGAAGGCATTATTTGTTCCTGAGATACGTGTTTACAACAGAGAAATACAGAAGATATTTCTATGTACAAACATATTTTCTTGGCCCCTAAAATGTGTTTACACTTGGAAGAGGCAAAGAATAATCTTGGAAAGACTTGCATGCAGTCCTTAGGAAGCTCACATGCATTACTTGCTTTCAGTGTTCTTTTTTATTTATAATTAATTCAATGTCTCTCACCCTCCCCCCTTTAAGCATGTTACTTAAGCAGTTATTTTAAAACCTTAGATTCTTCATCTGATGATCTGGACTACAGTATCAAAAATACCCGAACTTCTGGGTGAGGAATGGATTAGGGAAATGTGATTTTGATAATAGAGTTGAGAAGGGAAAGGCATTAGGAGAAATTGAATGGTAGCATTTGTTATCAGTTTTATAAATGGCCATTTTTGCATTGGGCAACTCTAGCATTCTAAATTTTTAAGTCTAGTTTTTGATCACAAAGTACCCCTAACTTCTTCCTCCATTGAATTGTAAGGACCCTATTGCTTGAAACTAAGGGTTTATAGGATAGAAGACAAAAAGAGAAAAAAGAAAGCTTTCAGTGAACAAGGAGACAAGAGAGTGTAGACTTGGACAAAGTACTTAATTCAGTTATTCTTAGCGAACTGCTAAATTAATAGTCTGTAAGCTCTTCAAAAGGGAAAAATATATACTGGTTTATGTAGTCATGCATAAGTGAAGACAATTGCTGGCATTTATCCAAAGATTATTCATAATTTAAAAGAAGCTTATAAACAAGCCAGAACTTTAGAATTGATCTTCATATGACAGACTCTCATGTGAGCAATAATTTTGTCAGGTATAGTAGTGCTTTTTATAGTGCAAATTAAAAAAAAACTCTGAAATGATATTATAGAGTCTCCTGCTTGAGCAGAAGGCAGGACTAAAAGATCTCCAAAGTCCCTGCCAGCTCTATTCTGATGCTGATGTTTATATTGTATTAATCACAGTTGTCTCACCAAATGAATGATCCAAAAATGGGCTGTAGTAATGAATTGGAAGTATCTCTAAAATAGGGTAAATGGAAATTTATATAAAGTTAATTATTTAAAATTCAACACAACTCAAATTTTAAGGAAAGCTAGGAAATAAAAAAAATTCAAAATAAGCATACCAAAGGCAAGACATTGCTATGCAAAAACCTTTTCTGGTAGTGGTCAGATGGTAAAGGGATTTTGGAGGAAAGTTTCTGATGCTGGGCTTAAAATAAGACATGCAGATATAGAAATGGGTAAGCCTTTAATCCTAAATTAGGAAAACTTTAGAATTATGATCTTGCATGTAGTTTCTTCTATTACAAGTTTGTTGGTTTGTGTCTTACTCAGCCAATGACTATTAAATTATAGTTTAGCCTGAGATCTGTACACAGTCTAAAATGTCAAGAGGCACTTTTTATTGGGTCCAGAAACACAGTAGGAACCAATGCAGTTGATAAAGCATTGGCACAAGATCATTACGGTGATACGTTGTTTAGCAGTTGCAGCTCCTACACAAAAGAGGAAGGGCATCAATAGATTTGAAGAAATTCATAAATTTGTAGAAGTTTAAGAACATTTTAATAGTTCCTTCTGCCCTAAGGTTTCCAAAATGTTCTGCAGCTCTGCTAGTAATAAAAATTTATATGATGGCAGAATGCAGTGGATGAACTGAATAACAGCATAACAGAACAACAAAGTTGGAAGGGACAATTGGAGGTCCTGTAGTCTAACCCCCTGCACAAGCAGAAGACCCTATACTGACAATTAGACAATATAATAATGTTAATCTAGATTTTTTCCTTTTCTTCACAAATATGGACATATACAGTATAGTGTATATAAATTATTTTTATAAATCATACAGTGCTCAGGGATTTAAATTCTTAGAACATTTAAAAGATTTAATCAGTCTTAATTCTCTTTTTCCCGTCCAAAGGAATAGAAAGGTGATTTCTTCCACCTCAGCTACAACTTTCTGAATTGTTTTGTGCTAGATCAGATACTATATTTTAACTGATGTTTTTCATCTTTACAAGCTATAGTTTGGTACTTTTCTCTCCCCCCCCCCCATGGATATGGTTTAGAATACCCATGGCCTGTAATCAGACTGGTATTATTAATTTCCTCTCTTATTCCTGCAGAATGTGTGGTCTAAACATGCAACATTCAGATTAAGAAAAGCAAAACAAAGGGAACTAGTTTGGTGTAAAACTGTTATCAAACTATATCAAGAAAAAAAAGCATCTTTAGTCTAAGTGGAGTGTTGGTTAAGGTCAAGGACTAGACGTGTATGGAGGTTGTATGTGCAGGCGAGTGAATATAGTAGAAGAAGCTTTGACCTGTCTTTAGCAAAAAGGAGTGTCTATACATTCTACCTCCAATCTCTCGCCCCAATATTTAGAGATCTTTCATATTAACTCTGGATAGTGTAATATTCCCCCAGACAAAAGAAAATCTGAACTTCTGGACTCTCAGTTCATTATTCTGGAGTGAGTTACAATTATAATCAGGAAGGGCTTTACACAAATCCATCAGCTACATCAGTTGTACCCATTGTACCCATTTAGAGTTCAGAAGGCACTGGTCATGGTTACTCATATCTTAATCACTTCCTGGCTGGTCTATTGCAATGTGCATGGGGCTGCCTTTGAAGAGTATTTGGAAGCTTCAGCTGGTCTAGTATGTGGTGGTATGAAGTTCTGGACACACTATAGTGTGCCAATGTAACAGCATTGCTGTTTGAACTACTAGGATCTGAATAGGCTTCTAGGTACAATTACAAGGGTTGGTTGTTAACATTAAAGATCTACTTGCGAAAGAACTACCTTACCTCTGAGACTACTTGACTGGTGATTTCTGCCTATCCTGTCAGATCTGGCAGAATGAGCATGTTCCAGGTCCCCCTTGGTGAAATAATTTCTTCATGCCTTATCCTGGCATAGAACATTCCCCCCCCCCACTCCGAGATTCAGATTTCCCCACCCTATTCGCCTTCTAGAAGGCCTTGAAAACGTGGAGCTAGTATGTTAGCCAGTGTGTGTTTATTAGAGAAATTCCTCTAGTTGCTCTTTGTTTAATTTGTTTTTAACATTTTGTTTGCCACCCGGAGTTACCTTGGTTAAGATAAGTGGCCATATACTTTTGTTTAATCAATAAATAAATGATCAGCCAAAGTAAATAAAAGTTTGATATTAGTGTTTGATAAATGAACAATACAATATACCTACAAATAAGTCTGAAGCATTCTTGACTTCAGCAGAGAGACTTGGTGCATTAGATAGACTGAAAACAGATATTCCAGTTATTTATTACACAAATTTCCAATGGTATTGATTGTGTCCACTATATTTAACAGTATATTTTATCTAGGTATAAATAATGTGTGTACCACATGTATCCAGTATTCTTTCTTTGTTTAGAAGGAAAGCAGTAATATATAAAGTGCATTCTTAGAATGTCCTGTTGCTTGAGAGGTTAGTATCCCAAAATGTAGGTTAACATGTCAAATGTGTTTTATACCAGGAATCCCCAAGCCCTGGTCCATGGAGCAGCACCGGTCCATGGCATGCCAGAAATTGGTCCACACAAAAAAGCCAAGCCCCATCCACGGGATGCAGGCAGCATGCAAAACCACACACACACCCCGGTCCCCGGAAAAACCTTTCACCACGGAACCAGTCCCCTGGTACCCAAAAGGTTGGGGGACGCTATTTTATACTGTACTAAGAAAGCATTTCATTATATAATTGTTTTTCTGCAAACTGGATCATTGTTATTTTGTTTTACAGATATGTTGTATAGTATGTTTTATTTGTGCTAAATAAGTGAAAGATATATGTAAAAAGCTTCTTATATAAGTAAAAGATAAAATTTCTCACTTTATTTGTGTTATTTTATATCACTATTTTAAAGTGTATATATGTTTCCTAGAAAATTGTATGCACAGAAGTTATTTTTTAAAGAGTACTAATTAATATTCACCTCCTATCAGTTCATATTCTTTTAAAGGCTTGCATCATTCCCACACCAGAGAAACTGGCTCTTGTCCAAAGAATAAAAACCTGTAGGGTGGAATTCAGTTCCCAGAGAAATCAATGCTATCTCATTATTGTAATCCACAGAGAACTGCAGTTGAGTTTGCTCGTAGGAATATTTATGTATGTTGGTGTTTTTCCCATTGCTTGGGCTTAATAATGGGCTAAATTATTCTTGTTTCCTCTTAATTTATTTCTACCAAGGAAGACACAAAAAGATTCATGCCACAAAATACCTGGATAATAACTTTCAGAAGGTTTTTTTTTCATGTACATTACCATACATAATCATTGTTAAAAAATAAAGATGGCTTTCTGATAATAGCCCATGATTTTAGGCCTCTGAACCTTTAACCTCTAACCTTTATTAGAGATCACTATTCCATTCTTCTGATTGTTGAACTCTGGAATACTTAACGAATCCTGCTTTTGCCAGGTCTTAGTGGAGGGTGTGGTTACCTGATCTGGATGAAGAAGGGGCATGAATAGTTAAATCCCTTTGACATGAAATGTGGAAGATTTATGTTGTGCCTTTTGGTTTAGTCACTAAACTTCAGTGAATGCTCTCTTGATCTTTATTAGATTTATTTGACTGACTTATAGATTTATTTTGATGGGCCAGGTCCCTGTGCTGTAAAGTTCAGGCTGTATTTGAAGTGATTCACCAACGTGCCTAGTTTTAATATGCCTGACTTGAATTATTTAGAGTTTCACATCTCTTCTGTGGACTCTGCTAACATGATATTTTCCGATCCTGACATTACCGAAATCTCAGGGAAGTGCTTTGGAAGATTTTGTTATATTTATTGGTTCCTTGTGCCTGATTTTCAACTTGCACCTTTTAAGCTTGCTTACTAAAAAAAAGGGCAACTAGGAGAGTGTGAGTTCTAGTCTTGACTTGGACACAAAGCCTGCTGGGTGACTTGGACCAGTTACACATTCTCAGCCCCAGAAAGAAGACAAAGGAAAGCCCTTTCTGAAAATCTTGCGAAGAAAACTACAGTTCAGGCAGTCACCTGGAGTCAAGACTAACTCAAAGGCACATAGATACACAAAGAAACAAACCTAAGAAATCAGCTCTGTTCAATGGAAGTCTAATACAAAAGAGACCTCTGTATCATTAAAATATTTTTTTTCTCTTAGCCCTCCTCCTCTATCCAGATTTCACGTTTTGTTATTAAAATGGATAGTTCTATTTTGTCTTCTCTAGATGGCCAAGACTATGGAACAAGAAATTTTGCTTTCTGCCTTTTAGATTAAACAGAGTTACCGGTTGAAAGAAACCAGTACATTTTTAACAGTTTTGGCAGTCAAATATTCTTTTCAACATTGGATCTGATTCGTAGAAGAAAGCTTACACTCTGAAGTCTGGATTTACTATAAGAAGCATCTTGGAGCATCTTTAGACTCTTCAGAAACTCACACAGACTCAAATCAATTGGTATATTATTCCTATTTTAACTTTTATATCACTTATGTCCCTAGCTTGCCAATTAAGCAGTCTGATGCTTTTTCACAAAGTCAGGAATATATCATCCCCCGACCTGCCTCTTGTCTCTATCTTGCATCTGGAAAATATTGTCCTCATCATCATTTCACTTTCTTCATTCTTCATTAAGCCCCACCCCCAAAATAAGCCCCAGTTAAGAGCGTCAGCCAGAAGGATGCATTCAGTATCATATTTCCCCAAATATAAGTCCTAACTGGAAAATAAGCCCTAATGCACCTTTGGAGCAAAAATTAATATAATTTTTATTTTTGGGGAAAGATGATAGCAGCAACAAAATCTTTATATTGGATGAATTCTCTTCAGGCATCCTCCCAATTCACTCTTTCCCTTTTTTCTGGAAGTGGTCAAAATTGTACCAAAACAATTTTCCTTGTTGCCTGAGAAAAAAGAGATTGAATTCTGCTATACCAGCAAGGTAGACAGACATTTTAGAATGTTTCCCTTCCACTTAGGAACTTTTTGGTGCCCTCATAACCAAGCAGAGATCAAGAGTGTTGATGCTAGTGGACCTGCTAATAGTTCATGTAACAATGTCCTTTTCTTATCATCGGAATGCAGGAAATGGGACTCAGCATGCCAGTTACTTCATCTCAGGTAGTGATGCCAAAGTCACAGTGTCTTTTTGTTGTATGCCGTCCAGAGTCACTTGATTGGGACCCACCTTCCCCAGTCTCTTAGTTCTTACATTTTCTACATTTTTACATTTTCTAAATCATACCACTTCATCCAGGAATAGCTGGGTCATCTGATCCCATCTGTGATTGTCAGGGATGGGAGATGGTGTGTGGTTTGCTATCAATTTTCTGCTATCTGTATGTCCCTCTTAAGAAATTGGAGGCCAAATATATTGGTTTCTTCATTGTACCAGCTTAAATTCACTCATTTTCCTTTTGCTTAAAACTTCCAGGTATGATGAAAATACTGTTGGTTTCCCCTCATTCTGTCCTTGGATGCTATTTGTGGCATTTGAAGTCCCCTGTCCTACGTTCTCCAGTTTCATTTGATGAGGAGGAGAAATTTGATGCAGAATCTATTTTGAATTCCTGATGCAGAAGTGGCATATTGGAATACTTCCTGATTGTGTTCATTTGTTCTTTTTTGTAAAGAACTCTATTAGAAAAGAATGTACAAAAAAACCTTTTTTAAACAATTGTGTGGGTTTTTTTTAAAAAAAAAATACCGTACGTATCCTGGAAAGCAGCAGAAAGTGACCATATGCCCATATTCTTCACTAATTATGTTTGCCATGCTCACACAGAATTTGGATGCCAATATCAAATGTGGTGCAGTCAAGGTATGTTATTTCCTCACTGCAAACAGATAGTAATCACTGGAACAAGTCATACTAGGATGAGTATGACTCACTTTACCTGAAAGATGCACACTAGAGGAGACTCCATGTGCTGACCCATGTTCTTTTCAGTCCATGAGCAACCAGTATGCAAGGCTTAGACTGGAGGTTACATCACATGCTGGCAATCTTTTTCACTATCTGAACAATGATATGTGAGGGTCACAGGTTACTTTGATTTGGCTGGTTCCTTAGGAAAGTGTTTACTTTGACATTGCTGATTCATTGTTTCACTCCATGTTGGTTCTGTTGTTCGTTTTTCATAAAATCATGGAATTGGTATGGAATATTCTGAGTGCAGTATCCACTAGAGCAGGGGTGTCAAACTGCCGGCCCGTGGGCCGGTTTCATCCTACCGAAGCCGCGCCCACCCCATTGCCAGCAACGAAAAAGAGTCGTGATATGTCGTGACACATCATATGACGTGGCGAGTTTGACTCCCGTGCACTAGAGCATCTATGATAGATGTTCTTTTGGCTTCTGTTTGAAGATTTCTTGGTTTCCAGAGCCTTAATCATCTTGCAGTTCTCCTTTGAACTTCTAGTATGTCACTGTCTTTTTTGATTGCCTGGCATTGGACATAATACTACATATGGCATCTGACTAAAGAAAAATAGGGAGAAACAGTTGCTTCTTGTGATGTAGACTTGTTGGTCATTTTAGTGTACCCCAAGAAAGCATTTGTTTTTTTAGCAGTTGTATCCCATTGCTGGCTGACAAGGACATTTAGTTCTTTTCCATGTACCATACTATATTGCCAAGCCAGGACTCTCCATTCTATAATTGCTTCATTTTTTCCTGCTGAAATGAGGAACTTTACATTTCTCCCACCCTATTTGTTTCAAGTTCACTGTTTAAATATATTTAGACTTTTTTTAAATTCCCTCTTTCATGCAAGAATATAAACTGAAATTATTCCCTCATGATGTTGTACTTACAGTTACTCAACCTATAGACCCTTTCATATAGTTAATGAAGTATATATAAGAATATGGCTTTATGTCAGGCTATTGGATTAGTAAAGAAAAACTGTAAATGCTGTCATGCACTTTGATGGGAAGAAAAACAATGCTAGAATAAAAAAAATAATCTTCAATACTGCTATAAAGAAGGTCAACTATTTAGGACTTTACTTCACAAAAAAATAATTATTTACCACATTGGATTGAGAATTATTTACCAAACTGGGAAGGTAGCAGTTATTTCTAGGTAGAAAAAAAATTATCTGAATTTGTCTTGGTTAGGAAAAATTGCATCAGTTAAACTTGCATTCTGTCAAGACTCTGTTTTCTTTCCTGTATGATTCCAGACATGGATCACAAAATGGAGTATACTTCCTTGTTCTGTTGCTCATACTGAAGGACTAGGGTTCCAGATGATTTGTACAAATATCTTTAAGTTGGAGCCATTAATGTGCTGCCTTTTTTGCAGTCATTCAACTATTTCTGAGTCCATCTGATAGTAGTATTAGCTATCTCATAATTTATTTTTCTATTGAAGAGCATATAATGTGTGACTTTCTTGAAGAGATGTTGTAGATAGCAATAGGAATAGCACTTAGACTTATATACTGCTTCACAGTGCTTTACAGACCTTTCTCAGCAGTTTACAGAGTCGGCATATTGCCCCCAACAGTCTGGATTCTCATTTTACCAACCTTGGAAGGATGGAAGCCTGAGTCAACCTTGAGCCAATGAGACCCAAACTGCTGGCGGCCGGGAGTCGGTAGAAGTAACCTGCAGTACTGCATTCTAATCAGAGTGTATTTTAAAATGTGATTTACTTTTGCTGATTGATCCCTGGAGGCTTTTAAGAAGAGACTGGTCAGCAGCTTGTCTGGAACAATATAGTCCAGTGGTGGCGAACCTATGGCACAAGTGCCAGAGGCGGCACTTGGAGCCCTCTCTGTGGGCACACATGCCGTTGCCCCAGCCTTGCCTCCCCCACAACCCCCTCCTCTCCAGCAGCCCCCCTGAAGGAGAGTCGCCCTTGAGCGTGGCCCACATGGAGCAGCGCAGCCAAGGACATGGCAGCCAGGCAGCATAGACAAGACTCTGCTCTCACACCCCATCATGCAGTTGATGCTGCAGGGCGTGGGCAGAGGGTGTGGCCGCTATAGAGCTGCTGGGCTGCCTGGGCAATCTGCGGTGGGCCCTGGAGGCAGTGAGTGGTCCTATGGGTAGGCGGGGTGGGGGAGGGGGGGTAGAGTGGGGACAGGGCAGGGGATGGAGTAGGGGTGGGGCCAGTTTTGGGGCACTCAGTCTCTAAAAGGTTTGCCATCACTGGTATAGATTCTTGCTTGAGCAGGGGGTTGGACTAGAAGATCTCCAAGGTCCCTTCCAACTCTGTTACTTTGTTATCTGAATGCACTCTGTTTATGTTTAGGTATGCATTTGAGTTAAAGAGATGCCAATAGGGTGCAACATAATGCCTTCTCAGCAGCTCTAACTCAAATGTGAATTTTCCTGAGGTTGTGCAGCTGCTTTGTGAAGCTAAGAAACAATTGCATAAAGAGGTGCCAATAGGCACCTTTTGGCTTCAGATCCAAAGCAGCATGCATCCCTGCTTGAAAGGTTCTGGTTGGATGAAAGGAGCTGATCATCTTGGTTGTATGCTAATTTGGGGGGATGGGTGAGAGGAGGAAACAAGAAAAACAAGTTTGACACTCAGTTTATGGGAGAGGAGAAGAGATGGGCAAGGAACAGGATAGAGATTGAGCCATTCAAAAGCAAGAAGGGATGGTGGTGTTTTGAAATACCCCTTTCCTAAATTAATAGTAGGAATTCCCATATGCGTGGCATTTTGTTTAATTTGCAGTGATAGTCCTATGTATGTTAGTGTTAAATTTAGTCTGTATCCCATGTTTGATGTTAGATCCTACATTGAAGACTATGGCCATATGCCAAAGGTGCCCTGTCCTTGTGCAAGAGATTTTCAGGTCATTTTCAATATTCCAAAAATATTAGATGAACTTATGAGAATAAGTTTAGAGTAATTAGAACCGTTTTTAACCAAACGATAATTAAACTTTTGATAGGTTTCTATGTATGCTTGCCAGTTTCAGTTGTCATAAGTTGCATGTGTTAATGGGCTATTACAAGTCAAAATTGTGTATTTCCCATCGTGCATTGCTTTTCACTGATGACAATGTGCAATGACTATTTGCTATCTATTGTACAGAGCAATTGTTACAGACAGACAGATCTGCACATGGATTAGAGAACAAACGATAGTATATAATATCATCAAGAGAGTAAAAGAATTGAAATGGAAATGGGCTGGTCCTATAGCAAGAAGAAATGATGGCAAGTGGACCAGGGCAGTCATAGAATGGATCCCACTTGATAGAAAGCGTCCATGAAAGAGACCTGAAACAAGATGGATTGATGACATCAGCAAGTATTGAGGATCCAATTGGCAAAAGAAAGCTCAGGAGCACATTGGTTTGAAACATGCAGAAGAGGCCTTCGGATAGACAACGGCAAAAATGATTACACACACACACACACACACACACACACAGACAGACAGACAGACTGACTGGACTACATTTAAGACATTTGTGGAAATGAAAAGGGACAAGTTTATCTGCCTTTTGAGAGGTTATTGAACTATGGGAAGGTCCATGCCTTCTTGACAGAAAACATACTAGGAGAGGATAATAATACCTAGCCTACTAAATGCCAGATGTTCTCTATAGGACTGGCTCTACTGATATGACTGTATTTCAATTGACATTAAATATTATACTTTTCAGCGCGGCACTCAGTGCTCTAATCCATAATTATCAAAGATCAAATGATGACTGTGTGAACTGCTTGTTATTCAGTTAATTCTTATAAATAACACCCTGTCCTGAAAAACAATACTTTAATTCAGCATTCTCCCTCTTTAATGTTCTCTAGATGTATACACTTCAAATTGTAGCATTCTCACCAGGGGTTAGGGAAAATAGATGTTTCATATTAAATGCGGTTCATGGTAGTACTAAAAAAATCACTTAAAATATATCGTGTCTTTTTGATCTTCCTTTAGCTTATATTGCTCTAAATTGGCAGCTGCCTGTTGTGTTGAGAATGCATCACCTCTAATACCTAAATAGCTTAACCATCATATCTGGATAACAGAATATTAGGTTGGGCAGCTTTTCTAATGTTCTTATATGAATTTGTTGAGGATTTAAATTGCAACTTGTATTATATTCAGTTCTCTATACATTGTTTGTTAGGATTAACTTCCATCAATGATTTCAATTGATATCTCCCTGCAATTAGTCTAAGGTAGTGCAGTCCAGCTGACTGAATGGAGAAACTTTGCAAATAATCTTTAGAACAGCGGTTCTCAACCTGTGGGTCGCGATCCCATTTGGGGTCTAACAACTATTTCACGGGGGTCGCCAAACAACGCAGTCCGCCATTTTTTCTCCCCTTTTCCTTAGCTGTGCTACTCCCTCTTATTCTATTGGCTTTTGAAAGCCAATAGAATAGACTCTATTCAAGAGACTCTATTCTATTTGTGTTCGAAAGCCAATAGAATCTATTGGCTTTCGAAAACCAATAGAATAGACTCTATTCTTGGCCAGCGCAGGGGGCAGCACCACGCATGTGCGGCGCTCCTGGGCCAAGGTGGTTGCTGGGCAATGGCCCGCGTGCAGCTGCGGGAGAGGAGATGGAGCGTACGTGTCTCCTCCTGCCCCACCCTCAGGGAAATACAGGTAGTCCTCGACTTAACGACTGCATGGTTGGGGTCGCGGCATTAGGAAGGTTGAGAACCACTGCTTTAGAATGACAGCAAGCCTTTTGATCTGATATACTGTACTGGTTTCTCTTTTGAGGGAGTTTCTTTCTACATAGGAACATTCAGAAGCGCTATTTCTGAGAGAAACCAGAAGTTTTATTATTTGTTGTAGTGTTAGGGCTCAGCTATAACTTTGCCGTAGATGCCAACCATATCTATTTTTATCTTTATTTCTGTGCATTAAGGAACTCTGCAGCATGGTTTTTGAAGATCTTCTGTCATGGCAGTGAACCCTAGAAACATACCTTGGCCTATTAAATAATAAGATTATTTATATTTTTTTATATTACTTCCCTCCCATGTAAAGACCAAAATTTAACTGTCTGCCAACTTTTGCCAGGGCATTTTATGATTATTCTTCCAACTACAGTCTGGTTTGGGCAGGTATTTCTGGTTTTGTGTCTAATTAGCTGATGGGAGATAAGTGTGGAGCAGGCAGACACTCTGGATCCAAACTGCCTGGCCTGACACCAGAACAAGTCCCGTCTTTCCACCTTCAGTTTCACATACGAGACAGGTATCCTTTGCATTTCAAGCACAAGACAGTTGACGACAATTCTTGAATGAGTGCCTGGCTGCATACTTGAAGTCTTGGGTATGTTGGCTAGATTTTATCTCTCTGTTCTCACTGGGTGTATATCAGGGTAAGAGCAAAGGAGGAGGATCTACTACCCAATTAGCAGCATTCCTGAGGAATGAGTGGGAGGTGCATTTGTGTTCAGAGCTGTCTCTTGTGGAACAATCCAAACTTCTCGGCATAGGTTCTTCTGTTCCTGGATATTTTGAGGACACGGATGATTTGATAGGAGCCTTTCTTGGCAGCAACACACTATCTGGGCTATAAATGAAGAAAATGGATAAATTTGGAAAGCATGGCAGATATGGATTTGTTAGAACTCGATTTCCTAGACCCCAGATCATCTTGCAGCCAGTCCTATCCTCTGGACACACAGAAATTTGCAGGTACGGTTTGCGTTAACTTGTGTTACTTCCTCTTGAATTTACACCAGCACAGAAATGGCATAAAGTAGAGCAGTAGCATAAAATTCTGAAATTCAGGTAAAATGACAAAACAGCAAATTAAAAATGGCAGAAAGCTTACTTTCTTGTCAGATAGCCAGCATTAATTGACTTCACATGGCAATGGGATAGGGGACAAGTAGCAAGCTGTGTATGGATGTAAAAGAAGATAGAAATAATTTTTAACATGCAAAGTGGCTTACCAAAGCTTAGAAGCTTGTAATTGGAAGTACATCTTCATTTAATACCAGAACTGAATAGAGAAACTATATGTGTCAATATTGTACTCCATATATAAGTGGCATGTATTAGTTTTGTTAGTTGGTTATAGCTGCAATATGCCTATTGAATAGTTCCAAATATTTGTGTTTTAGCGTAATGGTTTAGTATAATGATGTTTAGTGGCTTTTTGGTGCTGACCTTACAGTATTATAGTAATGGATCAACTACTTATATGCCATATAATCTAACACAGATGGATTTTTCCCTTAGCTTCCCTCAAATAAATCTTTTCTAGATTTATACCTTATTTATAACAGTACTTGTTCTATAACTAATACTGCAAAGTCTCTCTTTTACTGTTGTAAAGGTCTTACCTTCTTTTTGTGTAAATCAAAAATTGGTACTCTTATTATTAATTTTGAAAGAAATGCAGATAAATCAGCCTGTTTTAAGTTGTTCTTGCAGGTTTTTTACAAGTGTAGAAATTGTATTTAGGTTATGAATCATATGTTATAGATTTGTAGGCATAATTAATTGAGCCTGTGACTACTTGACACTCACAAAATGTGATGGAAAATATACTGACACTTCAATTACTCATTCAAGTGATCACTTGTTCAATTAGTGTTATAGCAACCACAGCAGGTAAATTGGATTGTCATCAGTCATAAGTCATCAGTATAATTTCAGTGCCATTCTTCCCCCCCCCCAAAAAAATCAGAAGGAGATGGTTGTTGATCCAGGTTCTTTTGGAATGTTTATTTGGTTTCTTATTCTTTAGGCTAAGTGCCAGCTGTGCTGTGATTTCTCTAAGCTCAGAAACTGACTTGGTGACATTCCACAAGATGACCAAACTTTGTGCAGAAACTATTTGTGCATTTTCAGCTATTGTCAGTCTTCTGCAGTTTTGTTTAAAGACAAACCTTAAATATTGCTCCTTCTCTCTGTGTATTTGGCCCTGAAATTAATCCATCTCTAAATCTTATTTCAACTAAGGTTCTGATGGTTGATATATCACTGAATTGCAGATTGCTTTTGTTTGCCAAACTATCTCATTTCTCAGTTGGGTTCTGGGTAGGGGGAAGAAAGATTGCAAGGATTTTTAGGTATGTTTTTCATTTCCATTTCTTAAGCTTGCAACTTAAAGTTAATTGTTTAGTACATTTTTCTTGGCTTTAAGTACTTTTTTCTTGGCTTTTGTTCTGGTAGGATTGGTCCATATTTTATTCTTCCACTGTTTGCAACACATTTTATTACTTACTGAACTAGAATGTTATATAATATAATCCAAAGACATGAAAGAATAAAAGCCTATTTGCCTGGTGCTGCAAAGAGGACAAATGTTGTATGCATCACTGGAGGGAGCATTCTGCAGCTGGAATGTAGTGAACATTAACTCAGAAGACCTCTCCTGGAGAACTACTGGCTGTGGTGGTCTCCCATGGAGAATGAGACACGCAGACAGGTATCTCGGGATGAGAGCCCAGAGCTGACTCCAGCACCCTCTTTTATTGTTACTAAGGTTTTTACATCACACAGCATAATCAAAAGACGTATATAGGGGTGGTTACAATGTATCAAATAACAGACACTCTCCAGATACAAGGCTACTGCAGGTGTTCTTATCAGAGTCTGTCCAAAAGGCTGATGAATGTATCCTGTGTCTGAAACAGTTATCTCAGGCCCTTGTGGGAGATGCCCATGGATAGATGCCCATGGACATTTGTGCAATTAGTCCCACATCTCCTGCTTTTCTGTTTTTTCAATGTTACTCACTTCCAGTTCCAGAAGGGATCTTGATTCACTGATTAAGGCGTCCTTCCTAGTGGAGGGCGTAACATTTTTGCACATTTGCAGGAGGGAGGGAATACATTGAATGCAACAACATAGCAATACAAATAATATCAAAATGGTTACTATAATAGAAATCAAAGATCGTAGCCAGGATCCATCCGGTAGCCAGGACCAAAGGGCACCCCAAATATCCACGGTGCCTGATCCATCGCTGCGTAAGGGATTATTCTGGAGCATAGATTCCATTTTTCTAGCTGTAGCAGAAATATTAGGTTGAAAATTATGTATATACATACAACAATGAGAATGAATTAAGGCACATACACCGCCTTTTGCTGCTAAAATAATATCTAAAGCATACCGATTTTGCAAAACTACTTCCCTTATTTCCCCCATTTCTTGATTAATCATTTTAATGCTGTTAATTGTTTCATTAAACATATGAACAGTCCAATTGTTAAGCAAATGAAGGTCTCTATAGTTCATGGCAACTCCTAGATTGGGTAAAATCCCTCTGCTGATTTGAGTCTCTAAACTACCACCCAATGTTAGGGGTGGATCTGAGGAACCAGTATCACGTTTGTTCCGCAGGCGTCTATCAGGGAGATGAGGCAAGGCATATATAGCAGGAGTCAAAAGGCCCAGTGTACAGGTGCCTTTCCAATCCTTAGGCACCTGGCGATAGGCTCTACGGCCACATAGTAGCCACATATCGGGTAACTCATAATAACCCTGGTGAGACTCATTAGCAAATGTTATTATGGATTCCATGTCAAGGCAAGCCATGTAGGTACTGATGTTTGTCCATTGATTGCTTTGATAAGTGTCATTTATCTTAGTAAGGTTGCTTTTGATGGATTTACATTTCTTTGCTGAATTCCATATAATAACTTGTTGACAATTACTATAAGTTCCCAAATAAATGGCAGTACGGAATAGTCCTGTGCTATAAAAACAAAATCTGGCAGGTTCCATTATACGAGCACCCACAGCATATGTCATATTCAATGTCTCTGTAGTTATGCTCCACAGCTGCTTCCATCCTGTTTCATTGAATGGAATGGCATGGAAAATAAGACCACCACGACTGTCACCAGGAATTTGCATGCAGATCCAACAGTTCGTGACGTTAAGTGTAAGAGCAGTGCGCCTGGCATCCCGTACAAAAGCATTAAAGGCCCACAGTCCCTGATCCTCATATGCCTGGCTGAGGTGGTGTACGTTGAGCCATATAAGGACGAACACAACGAGCTGGAGTCCAAATGATCTCGCCATGGTCGTCTATTGCAGCATAGCCTCGACCCCAAGTAATGAGGGAGGCAGGCCCTTTCCAGGTGGGATCAGGCAAACGTCGATAGTATACCTGGGGGCGTGAAGAATCTGTGGGAGAAGCAGAAAAATGCCTGCTTGCGGCAGTTGAGCCAGGGGTGCCAGAAACATTCAAAAAGTTTAAGGTAAAAAGTACAAGATTAAGAGTGTTTTGTATCCCAGGCAAGCCGGGGGTATTTTCCCCTTTCTTTTTTGCATGCATGTCTAGAGCCCTTTTTACGGTCTGATTGGCTCGTTCCACGATCGCTTGACCAGTAGAGTTATATGGAATGCCAAATTTATGAATAATAGACCAGCGAGAGCAAAACTGCGCAAAGGAGGTGCTGGTATAAGCAGGAGAGTTATCAGTCTTAATTTCTTTTGGATTGCCCAGGGTAGAAAAAGTACGAATACAATGATTAATAACATGTTTAGCAGACTCACCCCTTTGAGGGGTGGCCATAATAAAACCTGAATAGGTGTCAATGGAAACATGCAAATATTTCCAAGGGGCAAATGGCAAATATTGCGTAACATCCATTTGCCAAAGTTGACAGCTCTGTGTCCCTCTTGGGTTGACCCCTTGAGGAACAGAGTGTGTTTGGAGGCTGCAGGTGGGACATTGTTGTATGATAGCCGCAGCCTCTATAGCTGTTAAAAAAAATTGTTTCATTAAAGCCTTCTTATTTTGATGAAAATATGAATGGCTGTCCCATGGAGTTATGGGAGATAAAACAAGGACGGAAACGTCCTGGTGAGTGGAGGCGGCCGAAGCGGCAGCATCCGCCTTGGCATTGCCTTCGGAGATAATACCAGGGAAAGGTTGGTGACTTCTAATATGAGCAGGAAAAAAAACAAGTAGAGCGGGAATGAAGAAGGGATTGGAGTGTGAGAAATAGACTGAGGAGAGAGTCATCCAATGAGGGTGACACATATGAATCAGATAAAGAGGTGAGAACTTTATATACATAAAGACTATCTAAAATAAGATTAAAAGGTTCAAAAGAAAAAGTTTGTAAGGCCAATATTGTAGCAGAAAGTTCAGCACGCTGAGCAGAAGTTTGAGGAGGAGTAATTTTTGTGTGCCATTGTTCACCCTCCTTCCATACACATGAACCATAAGTCTTGCTGCCATCAACATACAGGGTGACAGCGTTAGGAATGGGAGAGGAGGAAATGGGAGAATGCAGAGAAATTGAAACATTATTAAGGAGTTGGAAGCGAGGGTCAGAGGGAATATGACAGGAAACAGATCCTGCCCAGTCAGCAAGAGAAAGTTGCAATACATCTGAAGAGTACAATTGAAGCAAGTGCCTTGGGGTTGATTCCCCTTTTGGATTGCAGCTGCAAGAGTGTCCATTTGAAAAGCATTGGTTCCCACAATGCGACAGGCTTTAAGAAAGTCTGCCAGAGTGGCCGTGGGACTGGAAACAATTGGTTTAAGAATGGACTGGCAGTCTGCATTTGCATATTCATAAGCCAATTTTATGAGGATTTCATTTGCTGCATCTCTGTTTGAAATTTGATGCTCAATGGCAACTTGCAGGCAATTCACAAAGTCTGCATAGGATTCAGTTGCAGTTTGGCGAATGGCAGAAAAAGATTGAATCGGGGTGCCAGACTCATCAACACAAGCCATGGCAGAAAGAACACAAGCATTAATGATAGGAAATGCAAAGGGAGTAAAAGTTTGAGCTTGAGCATTGAGGGTAGTAAAATTGCCTTCTCCAAAGAGTTGTTCTGCTGTGTATTGTGAACCTGGGTGATTAGCTCTCTTTTGTGCCTCTCTTTTATATTCAGATTCAAAGACTATGTATTGTGTTCCGTTAAGAAGCATGCGGAACAGATCTTTCCAATCTTGAGGCAACATTCTATATGCACTAGCAATTGAATGTATTAGTCCTCTAGTATAGGGACTGGTTATGCCATAATCTTTTGTAGCCTTTTTCAATTCTCTGATCATAGCCAGGGGAAGTGCCTCCCAACCCACTATTAACCCTGTAGCAGTCTGTTGGTAATTAACAGGGAACAACTCTGTCTCGGATAGTTCAGAAACGCTTAAATCACCATTGTTTAAAGCCTTTTGAAATGCACCACGGATGATTCCAGGAGAGAGAGAGAGAGAGGAGAGAGGAGGCAACGTGGCAGGAACAGGAGAGGTTGTTTGCTGTTTATCAGAATCCATAAAATTTGCAGGGACAGAAGGGTTAAAACCAGCTCCAGGGGGTAAGGGAGTGGCCAACATAACAGACGGATTTTTATACGGTGGAGGATCTAATAAAGGCTGATGAGGCAATTCAGCATAGGTTTGAATCAAAGTATAGGCAATTTTCCAAAGGCATAAAATCTCTACAGGGGCTCTTGGAGACTGGTGGAGAACAGTACCAATTTTCCTCCATGTATCTACTTTTAAAGATCCAGACTCCGGATAAAATGAGCAGTTAGCCCATACGTAAGCAAGCAATTTAGCAGCCTCAGATTTAGAAAGGTGACGGGTTAATTTCTGTTCCTGATCAGTAAGATATTTTTTCCTGCCAAGTAGCCTCAGCTCTTCCACATGCTGCTTTTGAGCGTGAGACATTCCACCCCCCATACTTACGAAGAGGAGTCAGTTGCCAGCAACTTCGTCGGGTGCACCAAGCCTATTCCAGGCGATAAGTAAAGGGTTGGCAGGGACGTATCCTTCAGTGGATCACGTCGGGGTCACCAGATGTGGTGGTCTCCCATGGAGAATGAGACACGCAGACAGGTATCTCGGGATGAGAGCCCAGAGCTGACTCCAGCACCCTCTTTTATTGTTACTAAGGTTTTTACATCACACAGCATAATCAAAAGACGTATATAGGGGTGGTTACAATGTATCAAATAACAGACACTCTCCAGATACAAGGCTACTGCAGGTGTTCTTATCAGAGTCTGTCCAAAAGGCTGATGAATGTATCCTGTGTCTGAAACAGTTATCTCAGGCCCTTGTGGGAGATGCCCATGGATAGATGCCCATGGACATTTGTGCAATTAGTCCCACAACTGGCCACACCTAGTTTGAGAAGATAGCCAAAGCAGGACCTCTTAAGATGTTTAATCATGTTTTTCTGAATAAACAGCGGATGACATGTTTTACACAACAGTCTTAAGCTCAAACCAAACTTTTTTATGACTCAGTGCAATGTGCAGATCCAGCCTGTACGTGAAGGGGAATAACACTTGCAGAGGGATTTTTAGAGAGGGATGTTTAAAAAAGCCCTGAAAATTCCACTTTGAAACTGATGTGTTGACATATTTCAACCCCAAGACCAAGACTCTTAAAACTTGATCTCCGCTGCTCCTGAATAGAAGTAGCTCCTTAGGTAGAATTCTAAAACTTTGTCAAGATGCAGAATAATAATGTTTAGAAATGCCAACCTTGTGCTTGGTTCCTGTTCATAAATTTGGTAAGCTGATGCTTCATAGTTGACTGATGTGTAACAATTAGAGGTTCAGAAATTGAATGAGAGAGACCTGGGCTTGTAGCATTACCTTTGTGCACACAGGTGGAAGACGCAGCTGGGAATGTTGAGAGCTGCCTAGTGGCATTATTGTTTTAGTTCCCCATTTATTGCCTAATTGATTTGGATCATTATTCTATAATTTATATTCAGGTCACCACTGAATTGGTATCAGTGAATTAACAGCTCTGCTTTGTTCATCTCTATTGGAATTTAAAGCTAGAGAATATCCCGTTGGGCTATCTGCCTGAAGTAGGTAATCATTCATAGATGAAGGACTGTGCACAGTGGACAGAGCAATGGCAATTGCAGATTTTCGGCTAATCCTCAGCCAACAACCACTATTAAGCCCAAAATTTATGTTGCTAATTGAGACATTTGTTAAGTGAATTTTGCTCCTTTGAACAAACTTTCTTGCCACAGTTGTTAAATGAATCATTGCAGTTGTTAAGTTAGTAACATGGTTGTTAAATGAATCTGTTTTCCCCATTGATTTTGTTTGTCAGAAGATTTAAAAAGGGGATCACATGACCCCAGGACACTGCAACCATCATAAGTATGTCAATTGTCAAGAGTCTGAATTTTGATCATGTGACCATAGAGATGCTGCAACGATGGTAAGCGTGAAAAATGATCATAAGTCACTTTTTAAAATGCTATTGTAACTTCGAATAGTCACTAAATGAACTGTTATAAGGCGAGAACTACCTGTATGCACATTGGCATGGTAGTCTTTCTAATAGATACCATGGAAGAATAATGGATAAACTAGGATTCTCCCTCTTTGTTTTTATTCCTCATCTAAGCATAAATAAAGGGCCTTTCCCAATTTGAATCTAACCAGAGGTAATTCTTGATTTACGACCACAATTGAGCCCAAAAATTCTGTACCTAGGCAAGACAGTTTTAAGTGAGATTTGCCCCATTTTATGATCTTTCTTGGCACAGTTGTTAAGTGAACCACTGCAGTTGGGAATAAGTCATTAAGTGAATCTGGCTTCCCCCATTGACTTTGCTTGTCAGAAGCTGGTTGTAAAGGTTACAAACAGTGATCACATGACCCCAGGATAGTGCTACTACCATAAATAAATGCTAGTTACCAAGCATCTTAATTTTGATCACCTGACCGTGGGAATGCTGCAACAGTTGTAAGGGTGAAAACCGGTCATAAGTCACTTTTTTCAGTGCCTTTGTAACTTCAAAAGGTCACTAAATGAATGGTTGTAAGTTGAGGGCTATGTGTGTGGCAGGGATCCCCAACCCCCGGTCCGTGGACGAGTACCTGGCCGTGGCATGCCAGGAACTGGTCCGCACAAATAAGCAAAGCCCCATCCACGAGATGCAGGCAGCACGCAAAACCATGCACCCTCTGGTTCGCAGAAAAACCTCCATCCGTGGAACTGGTGCCCAAAAGGTTGGGGACCTCTGGTGTATGGCATGAAATCCCCTGGCAGTGTCTTTATTCTGCTGTGTCCCCTTGGTGTTGCCTTCACCTTCAAAGATGGCTCCTCTTCTTAGCTGAACAGGAGTTGAAGTATTTTTCTCTTAAGCTGACATCAATTACAAGCAATTTCAGAATGTTTCCAATCCCTTTTGTCAATAACTCCATCAGGGGACCCTGGTGGGGAAGTGGGCAGATGAATCAGGCACCATAGGAGTATTTCAGGCTGTTGTAAGTGTGTCGCATCCCCTCCACACTCTTTTACCATTGTTCTTCTTACCCTTCCACCCCAAAAAGGGAGTGCAGCTTTTTGGAGAAGGTTAAACCTACGATTTTCAGAGACTGCAGGCCTAACTATCTTTCAAAAGTTACTACTTTATGAAAGCTATAGTAGTGGCCAAAATTTTGAAAACCTTTTGGGAAAAGTATACAGTAGAAATGCCACCTTTGGTTAAGTTTCCACCAATTTTTCTTCTAATTTCTTTATAATTGTAGCCTTGTTCACTTAATAATACTATTTTACATCGCTTTTTGGGCAATCAGTCAATTCTTTGCACCATTACTTTAATTTTATTATGTTTTATAAGCTCACTAAATGAAAGAACACAAAAAAACCCCCAACCAACTTGATAGCGATCACGTAAACACTGACAAATGTCCTCCTTTCAGCTTCAATACATGACATCAATAACTGAATCCTACTGTGATCTGATTGGCTCATTGCCAAAACAAGATGACACCTGATTGGCTCTCTAAACATTCATGCTCATTGGCTACAGACAGATGAAGGAAAGCTACCTGATACCAACCTAAGCAAGTTGTGCTTCCTTTTTCTGGTTATTTGGCTGTAACTTTTCATAGAATACAGTACAGATAATTGAACAAACTATGTTGCATTACATTCTTGATTAAATTATCTTTCCATTGATATATAATTTTATGGTACTACTCCAAAAAAAAGTGATGTTATTAGCCATCAAACCTCAAAAATACACTTTCCCCAAAAGGTTTCCACAATTTTGGCCACTACTGTACTCAGTTGCTGTTTCTATTGTCCTGGGATTGGATTTTACACCCCCCAAACTCAATGGACAATTCCTCAGCCATCTTATGGAGGTAATGCGTAGGTTTGCCCTTTCCTTTTCCATGAGTGGTAAAACAGGAGAATGTGGTTTGAGCTACCTGCCAAATCTGCACCCTTTCCAAGCACTGTCCTTGCATCATAGCTATGATTGGTGGGTGGTTTCCCACTGGCTGGTAAGTGGGAAAGCAAAGCAGCAAAGTGAGAGTTTAACTAATCTCTTGGCTAAACACACCCTGCTAATCTGGAAGCAGAGGTCAATATTCTCCAGTACAGGAGATGGATAATCCACCAATGGGTTGTCTCTGTCTGCCTGCTCTTGAGACCAAGTAGCCAAACTTGACACGCCCCCTCTTGCTAGGAGATCCAGTCTTAACTTGGTCTTAGCTCTTGAAGACGTATCAGGTTTGGCTCTCAACAGATAGCAGGTCAGAAATCCATTGGTGAATTCTCCTTTTTCCTCTATATTGACTGAATATTAATTGAAATCCTCCCTTAATTTGTAAATCCTAATTTGGAATTCTCCCTCAAATTTTTCCCTTATCACTGGGATCAGTGCTACTTTAGAATTACTGATTGGGGAGTGAGAGGTGGGGGGAGGCTCCTGCAGCTTTCCTTTCCTGCCTTTGGCAGGCTTGCCTTGGAAATCCATCCTTCTCCCCCCGTTTTTTTCCAACAACTGAATCTCGTGCTGCAGGCTTGAGATTTCTTTTTGAATTTGGGGCCTCCGGATCATCTCCAGTAGCCAGGAACACCTGCAGACGCCATTTTAGTTGCCGTCGGAGGCAACGAAGTCAAAAAACTTGTCGTTTTTCTTGCCTGCTGTTCGGAGGCTACCTGTTGATTTAATTTTCATGTCAAGCACTTGATCCCTCTTCCCAATTGCAGATTGCTGTGCAATCCTGTATCTTGCTTTATTCTCAACTTCGCAGAATCTGCAAGTCTGGTAGCAGGTTGTTTAAATATCCCATCCATTTATCAGGACCCAAGAAGGGAAACATGGGAATACTGTGTAAAGGCTGTATCATTACCTTGCTGAAAGTTTTATTCAGATTTCTCCTCCTCTAGTACAGGGTTGTCAAACTGCCGGCCCGCGGGCCACATGCGTCACGCAGAAGCCAGGCCCACCCCATTGCTGGCAATGGCAAAACTGTCCCGATACACGAGTTTGACATGTCTGTTCTAGTACATACTTACATAAGACTTTTACAGTATTATAGGTAAACTCCGAGTTACGACCATTCACTTAACGTTCGTTCGAAGTTATGGGACCAGCAACCCCTAGTGTTTACGAGCAAATCCCAAAATTATGAATATTGCAGCACCACAGCAGTCATTCGCCCTTAAAAGCGACCGCAGAGGCTCTGCAACATTCATGCTACTTTTCCCCCACACACAACTGCTTCCCCCTTCCTTTTTGCCGTGTTGGACTCACTTACCTTGCAAAATCTGTCTCCTCTCTACCGTGGTTTCTTTCCCTTTTGAGGGAGAGGAGAATTGGCTTGGAAATGCTTTTTGCGCCAACAATGGAAGCTCCTGGGTGCCATAATATCGTGCGAGTTCAAACACAAATTCTCTGCAAAAGAGATCATGGCCCCCAGAAGCTTCCATTCTGAGGGGGGGGGGGAAGTGTATGCTTCGTTTGCATGCCTATGGGGCAAAGTGTGGAATTGGAATTGCCCAGGTACAGGAACCAATGCTGTTCGTGGCCCGGGTGCACTGCTCGCTCGCTTGCGCCGATCTTGGTTTGAGAGCAGGAACAAAGCTTTCAACTGAGCGGGGATGCATCGTGCGGCAAGTTCCCTTGCACCTGCATCCAAACTGTTGGCGGCAACAGCCACCTGAGCAGCCACAATCTCTCCTCCCGAGCCAGCCACTCACCCTGCCCGACCTACTCCTTGCCTGACTGGCTGGCGGCACAAATCCTAACTGCTCTTCTCCTTGTCGTCCTCCCCACTCAAGTGGTGGCAGCAGCTTCAGTTTCTCAGTTCCGTTTGAAAGGAAAGCAGAGGAGCAGAGCAGGATTGCTCTCAAGAAGACGTGGTCTGCTGCTCGCTTGCATGCACCAGCCTCATTGAAAGCAATCCCGCTCTGTGCCTCCACTTCTTTTCACTCGGACGGAGCGGAGAAATTCCAGCCACTGCTGCTCAAACACATTTTATCCAAATGCAGACCTGAGAGAGATTGGAAGGTCCACATGACTGCTTGAAGCTCTGTTTGACTCAGGTCTCCGTTTGAATTAAAAAATGTTTGAGCGCCTATGGGGCTATTTAATACGCAGGGATTCACTGCGTTTTGAAGCTCCCTGTGACAGTTCTTTCCGTTTCTGAAGCGCCCCACAGGTCTTTTCTCAAGCCCTTTCCTGGTGAAACGGAGCCCCCAGAGTGATTGCACCACACTCTGTGGCTCTGTTTTTGCTGGAAAAAGCCTGTTCTTAAGCCCTTTCCTGGCGAAAACAGCCACAGAGCAAGGTGGCAGTGGCTTGAGTTTGTCCGCTCCATCCAACTGGAAGAAGCAGAAGAAGTGGAAGCACAGAGCAGGATTGCTCTTAATAAGCTTGGCGCACACAAGCGAGCAGCAGACCTGCATCTTCTTGAGAGGAATCCTGCTCTGCACCTCCACTTTCTTCCTTTTGGACAGAGCGGAGAAACTGAAACTGCTGCCACCACTTGAATGGGGAGGAGGACAAGGAGAAGAGTGGTCAGGATTTGTGCTGCTGGCCGGTCAGTGGAGTAGGTCGGGCAGTGTGGGTGGCTGGCTGGGGAGGAGATATCGTGGCAGCTCAGGTGGCTGTTGCTGCCACCACTGCTGCTAGCAATTTGGACGCAGGTGCAAGGAGACTTGCCGCGCAATGCATCCCCGCTCAGTTGAAGATTTTGTTCCTGCCCTCAAACTAAAGCCAGCGCACGCAAGTGAGCAGCGCACCTGGGCCACGGATGGCATTGGTTCCTGTGCCCGGCCAACTCCAATTACACGCTTTGCCCCATAGACATGCAAACGAAGCAAACACTTCCCCCTGCTCAGAATGGAAGCTTCCAGAGGCCATGATCTCTTTTTCAGAGAATTTGTGTTTGAACTTGTGTGATATTATGGCACCCAGGAGTGCAAAAAGCATTTCCAAGCCAATTCTCCTCTCCCTCAAAGGGAAAGAAACCGCGGCAGAGAGGAGACAGATTTTGCAAGGTAAGTGAGTCTGGCATGGCAGGAAGGGAGGGCATGAGATTTCTTAATGGGGCAGGGAGGCCTTGGGGTATGTTCCATCATTAGGCCCCCCCATGGCCTTCCCCACCCTGAGATACCTCATGCACTTAACATGCCGTGTGCGTCTTAATGAGCAGGGACTTTTTTGATTTGAGGTACAAGATTCCCACGAGTTTTCAAGTTACAAGTGGACTGTGCAGGCTCCATTACATTCGTAATTTGAATTACCTGTATTTAGTTAAACCATTGCTACTTTAGCTTACCTCCATGTCCCTCTTTTCATCCTATTCCTTTTCTCTGTCTCTATGATAGGTAGGAATGTCTTTTAAAAAAATGTGTATGTAAATTTATCTCTGGGAACCATTTTAACTGAAAAATAAAATTAGAAATATCAAACTAATCTTCTAATACTTGTCACTTCTAATGATTGTCATTCTTGTTCTTTTGTTAAGTAATTCATGCAGTGTTTGGATTACCAAGCAAACACCATCTATATATTTCTCTTGCACTTTATTTGGGTTATGGGCAGTTGGGTGGTGGACATAAGATGGCAAAGACATTGATACTGACTTGTGAATAAATTTTAAAACATGAAGTTATAATACAAATCTTCACTCTCATAGCTATGGAACCAGAATGTATCTTTTGCATGGTTACTGAAAATGATCAGTTTGGGGTGAATACAAGTTGTTTCCTAAATAAAGGTAACTCATGCATCAGACATCTAGCCTTTCTGAAAACCACTGGAAAGGATTAGAGGAAGTTATTTTTAAACCGACTAACTGCAGATTCTAGATGGTGGGAACCATATACTGTAGCATTGTGTAAGTAATGTGAGTTTCTCTTCTGCAGTTCCTCTTTAGAATGGCAGCAGAATGGTAACTATAATGTTGATTTGTGAGGTTCTCCCTTCCCAAAATATTATTCTGTGAATCAAAATTGGCTGCTTTTCCAGCTGCTTAATTTACTTAACCACACAACATTCTTGCACTGCTGGGGAGATCTAATATCAGTTGATCTGGTCCTCATAGGTTTTAAGTGATTACTTACTATAATCCATTATTCAAATGACAATGCTTCAGGCAAAGACTTGGAAGCAAATGAAAGAGACTGAGTTTCCAGTTATGTGATTTCTCCACATCCCCCACACATGCATGTTTATTTTTTTTTTTAAAAAAATATCCCTTTCATCTGTCATTTCCTTGCCAAGTGATTATAAACTTTCCTGTGGATTTCTTTCAATGCTCTGCTTTCCCTTCCCAACATTGTGATTTGTTACACAGGTTTGGTTTGTTCATGCATTTCTATATCCTGGATTGTAGGACTGAGAAAATCAATGCATAAGAAGTCTGAGAATATTCTACAGTCATGGTTTCAATATTTACAAATAGTGGACAGGTGGACTGTAAATAAGAAAGAGGGAATAACATTAGATGATAAACAATTGGTTATTCAGATTAAAAATCAGAGCCAGGCTCATATAAAAAGAATTTATAATGCTTTATTAGAGTTAGACTCGGAAACAGAATTGGTCAAAGACTGTATGATTAAATGGGCTCAGAATATACAGGAACCGATTTCATTGGATTTATGGGAGACAATTTGGATTAGAAATGTCAAATTTACACAAGCTCAAAATTTGAGGGAAAATTTTTATAAAATGTTTTATAGATGGCACCTAGATCCTAAAAAATTATCTTGTATGTATTCTAATATACAGCCCAAATGTTGGAGATGTGGCAATAAGGATGCGACATATTTTCACATTTGGTGGAATTGCAAAAAGGTAAAGGCTTTTTGGATTATGATTTGGTGGAACATTCAAAAGATTTTTAGAAGGAAGATAAAGTTTACTCCTCAATTATTTTTATTGGGTATTTTTGTGGATCTAAATGACAAAGAAACTACTTTAATGTTGAATTTATTAACCGCGGCAAGGTTACTAGTAGGTTCATATTGGAAGAAAGATTCCTTGCCTACCTTAGAAGAATGGATACTTAAAGTTTCTAGTTTTGCAGAAATGACAAAAATTTCTGCTTATTTGAAGGACCATACACAAGAAAGATATATTATTGTATGGAGAAGATGGATAGATTATATTCAGAAGAAGTATGGAACTATAAAGTTTCATTTACTTTACGAGTGAATGTTATAGTAAATGTTATAGAGATTTGTTTATGATGTTATTGGAGTTAAAGGTTAAGTATGATATTTTTTTTCTCCTTTTTTTTCTTTTTCTTTTTCTTTTTTATTGTCAACTTTGTCATTAATAACCCTGTATTCTGCTCTGGGAAGTGAGGGGAGGGGAGTTGGGGGTGGGTGGGTGGAAGAGTGGGTGGGTAAGGATCATATAGATATGGTAGTTTATAAGAAAGGTGCGGCTTGGGCATTTCCCCTATGCTGCGTTCATGTGTTTGAGAGGGATGAGAGGAGAAGAAGGTGTAGGGAGGAAGTAGGACGGTAAGAGGAGAGGGGGAGGGGAAGAGAGTAGGAGGGGAGGAGAGAAAGAGGAGGGAAGTAGGGAAGGTTTTAGAGAGGGTGGACGCGGCCTGGGGGGAATGGACAGGCGGTACCAATGGTTATGAATTTATTTTATTCCAAAATTGTATTTTGTATGATGTACAAATGGAAAAAAAAACTTTTAATAAAAAAAAAAGAAGTCTGAGAATCATCAGTTCAGTGAAGAAGCCAGCTTTATTCAGAACTCTGCTGTTTGCTCCAGAAATAATTAGTTAAGATTTTTCATGTCCTCTAAATGTGTTAGGGTTACAGTTTGTATAACAGTGAGTGCTTTTCAATATTTTTAGGATTGCAAAAAGTTTTCTTCTAAGTTTGTAAAGTTCTTTGTGTTTACAGACTCACTCTGAACCTTTGATGTTCTTCTGCGTGTTCTGAAGAAGATTCTCATCTAGGTCTAGATGAGAGGAGAGCAATCTAGAAGAGAGCACGGAAACCTATATTGTTGCCCTTTGTACTTACATCAAAGCTTGGGCTTATTTTTCTTTAGTCCACATTACTGTGCAATAAATAGAGAAAAATAAGGATGTAGCAGAACCTTATCTTTTTGGGAAGTAGTTAACAGCCAGTTCATGCAGTAAGCGCTGATATTATACACAATATTTATATTTGTATAATAATTGGTTATTTTCACTCCCCTCCTCTCTTAGCATTCGAAATTGCCCTTGCAAGATGAATTACTTTTCCCGGAAGAGCTCCTCAGAGATACCACCTTTGGAATACAGGCCGTCCCAGACAGATTCATCAAATAACCTAGCCATGGATACTTTTTGGCTAGAAGTAGAGAGCATCAAAGAGAGCACTGAATCTGAGTCTGATGAGGGCAGCCTTACAGAAGCCAAGCTCCTAGAAGGTAAGAAGTGCCTATAGTTTACTAGAGTCTGACTTGAAAATATTTTTGCAAACAGTAGCTTACTGGGCACAGCAATTGTGGCAAAGGGCACATTCTTTCAAATAACCTTTTTTTTGTTCTTGAGATAAAAGTTGTTGTAAAATGTGAGAGGAAGAGAATTGCAGCCAAAGCAAACAAATTATCTAGGGAGATGGTGGTATTCCTTTTTTTTTATTTGTATTGAAGTAGAAGCTGAAGAGAATTTTCTTGTGGATGTTTCAGCTTAAATACTTTCCTTACGCAAGCTGTTGAGCTCAACAGTCTAAATGATGCCTTCTGACTTGATGATTCTAAATGTTAATATGTTTTGCATGATTTTTTTTTAAAAAAAGCTTTTGGGGGATGAAGTTTAGAAATGTTTATTATTGTGGAACAGGGAGCAGCAAAAGTGTTCTACCTCTTTGACCTCACCATAGTTCCGTCATCACTAAATTTTGTATCTGGATGAAGCCTCTCCATGCTTGTTATTGCTCTGGGTTGAACGTTTCTATTCTGAAACTCCCAAGGCGAGAATCTGTTGATTTGAACAATGTTGGGAGCAAATAGTTCAAACTTTCTTCTCTTGCCAGGATAAGAGTTTTTGGCATTCATTTCTACGGTATTTATTTTTAATTATACATAAAGGTTGGATTGTCCTCATGCTTAGTTGCTCTTAGTAATAGTAATAGTAGTAAAGTTGGAAGGGACCTTGGAGGTCATCTAGTCCAACCCCCTGCTCGGGCAGGAATCAACTCCCTAAAGTCCAATTGTTTCTAAATTTACTTTTTGACTTCCTGAAGTGCTGTTGAAAAATAAGTTTCAGAAAGAAAGCAGCTTCCCACTCACAAGTATAAACTGTTCAACTATCTCTTCACCTCTTCTTAGTTAACAAATATATAACTCTTTGTCTCATAACTCAACTCCTAATTCTAGGCAAATTTAATAAATAACACATTTTCCAATCCAGGCATTAGCAAAAAGTCCAAGCAGAATTCTGAAATAAACAAATTTGTTAACAAATATAAAACAAAATATAAAACTCATCATTTCATATCTCAACTCTTAACTAGAAGCAAATTCAGTATATAATGTCTTTTCCAGATATCAGCAAGTCTAGAAAATAACAACTATCTCATTTTAAATCTGATCAAATATATTCCTCCTTTTTTTACAGAAAACAATCTTCTTTAATCCATTATCCCTTGACTCATTTTTTCTCAGAACTTTTGACAAGCCTCTTTTATAAGTTCAAGAAAAAAAAAATTGCAGTTACTCTGTTTTTTCTTCAGATCATATAAATCTTTACTCTCATGATGGGCTTTGTCTTTTCATTTTTAGAGATTCATCCAGTGTTTCCAGTCATAAATTCATATTCACATTGCTCTCCATAATAATTTCAAATAGGCTTTAAATACTTCTGGTGTTATTTATTTATTTATAAATTTATTTTCTGCCCATCTCACCACAATTGCTTCCAGGTCAGGGTGTTCATGAAAACATGCAGTATAGCAGATAATGTTGATTTAAAGTCCTATTGCCAGTCCTCAGTGATAACTCTGAATACCTTTATAAGTTGCTTATCTTGTTATGTCTCCAATATCAAAAATATTTTTCCGCAAAAATACAATTTATTTAAAATTAATATCAGCATCTTAATATTCAAAATTAAATATTACAGCTTTTTCTGAATTCTTAATTTATTTAAAACTCTGTAGTCAAAACCTTGTCTTCCTTTTTGCTTTTTATTTTGAATTTATAAACTTTTAAAGATACAGTTTCATTTTCTTATGCTAATGATTGAAGATGCTCACCTGGTGTTTCCAGCCATGTCATTTTGAAAGTGTCTAACTTCTGTAAAGCAGTTAAAAGGTGATTTCCAAAGGCAGTTAGGAAGGAAGGGTAATTTTAGTGTCTTTTAAAGCAAGGGTCCCCAACCTCCGGTCCATGGACCGGCACCGGGCTGCAGCATACACAACCAGGCTGCGCAAACAAATGAAGCCCCATCTGCTAGATGCAGGCAGCACACGAAACCACGCCCTCTCTGATCTGCAGAAAAATCTTTTTCCATAAAACAGGTCCCTAGTGCCCAAAAGGTTGGGGGCCTCTATTTTAAAGGGTCCAACTACAGCTACAGGAAGAATAGTAAATTCTGTTGTATCCTGATTTTCCCTGGAGACAGCTGCATTGCAGTTTTCTGGTGAGGAGCAAACGTATTGAGTGCAATGTGGGCAATCTTATTTCCTCCCTCCAGAGAGGGTCAATGGACTTAATGTGTTTGCAGGCTTCTTGTCTTAGCCACAGTTGTTTGCTCCTCAAAATGCTGAGCCATCTTCAGTTTGCCATTTCTTCCCTGGAAGTTCGGGAACATTCCTCTGCCTAAATTTCATAGGCAATACTGGGAGAATAGAATTAACTAATTTTGTATATACACTATTAAGCCGAAAATATTTCTAAGGGAAAGTCTATGAACTAACCTTAGGTAGACATTTTGTGTAAATTTGGACAGATTTATTGATTTTCTTTCTGCTATTTTCTGCTAAGCAGATGCAGAATTTAATTGACCAGGTAGAGTTCCTCATTGTTGATGTGAGGACTTTCACAAAAAAAACCTTTCTCTGTGTCTGGAAAGTGGTATGGTGTGTACATTTCTTTGAAATATTCTTATATTTTCCAGGCCTCTAAGTAATTATACCTAGTGGGTAGAAGTGAAAGAGATGAATGTGTTGAGCAGTGTTGCTATTCTTGGAAGTGAAGAGACCTTTCTTAATAGCTACAAAGAAAAGTCAGAAGTGTGTTTGTGTGGGTTGAAGAGTTTCATTTACATTTACAGGAATCACTGATTCCCAATTTTGGGATATTATACTTTTAATTCATACCAGGCTAAGCCTAGATTCTTTGTAGAGCTATGCTGGTTCTGTAAACTCCTCCAGGGCAGGAGAACCAGATTTTTTTTATTATGAAACTACAATGTAGAGTTTCTAATTCTTGTTTGATCAGTTTGTGATTCATTAAGATTGAAGGTAACTTTCCCCTATCTCTGATACTGGAGCCATGGTGGCACAGTGGTTAGAATGTAGTATTGCAGGCTAACTCTGCCAACTGCCAGGTGCTTCATCCTGACCGGTTCAAGGTTGACTCAGCTGTTCATCCCTCCAAGGTTGGTAAAATGAGGATCCAAATTGTTAGGGGCAATATGCTGAGTCTGTAAACTACTTAGAGAGGGCTATAAAAGCACTATGAAGCAGTAAATAAGTCTAAGTGTTATTGCTATACAAACAAACTTTGATTTTTTTGGCGGGAGGAGGGAATGCCATGTCCCCTGCTGTCTTCTTTATCTTGTTCCTAGTCTATAAGTGAGACAGTCTTAACTCAGTTGCATTGATATTTTGAAGAAAGACATCCAAGGGAGTAAATGTGTAATATCTATTAGGCTTCATCACTCATTATCTTGGAAAGAAGTCAGAATTTGGCAGTAACTGGAACAGAGGCAACAGAGGTTAACTGTAGGGATAGCAAATGTCACATGTGGTTTTCTTCCAACTCAAAAATGGGTGGACAGCATTTCAATTCAGAGGAGAAGTCTGCTAAGAAGAGTTGGGCTATAAATAGATGTCAGATTCTGCTTCCCTAAATATGCTGAATATCTGGTTATATGTAAGGAAAAATGAAATAGAAATGTGTCAGAAAACAACTCTGCTCTAAGAAAAATTGAAAAAAAAATTTGCTGGGAATTTTTTTTATTACTCATGCAGTGTCAAAATGGAAAAAAAAAGGTTTTCATAGCTCTTTGTGTGTATCTATGAAGAAAGATGAAAGACACCGAGAAAATAACATTGTAAACAATGCACTTCAGAAATAATGTGTATTGTGGAGTTCCTGGTGCTCTCTGAGTTTCGTTGTTTGCTTGCAGACATTTCATAACCTGAAATGGCAACATCATCTGCATATCAGTGCATCATAGGAATGTGTTGTTTGGAACAAATATTGCATTAACTCATTAGCCTTGAAGTATAGTAGCTCACTAAGAATTTTTTTAGGATTAAAAATGTACAAATACATAAAGAAGAACAATACTGAACTGAGCATTGGAGAAACAAGATTTTGCAAAGATAATCAAATATGTAAGGAATATGATGAAAATCCTTGTAAAGTAACTTTATTTATCCAGAAACAATTTTTTAAAAATTAGTTTTCTAATTGAGATAGATGACATTTCAAATCAATGTGCTTTCAGCATAGAAAGCTAAAGAAATGAAGGAAAAATGCTGAGCATAGAATATAAGAAACATGTACGTGCTACTCCTGTCTTTATTTGTTTTGCATGGATGTCAGTTTTGAAATCCTCATAAATTAGAAGGACTTGACTCAAGGAAATAGATGGGTATTTAAATAGGACTGGGAGTTTTCACAAGCAAGCCCATTGGGCCCTTTCAGCCCTATCATTCAGGGAAAATAATAGGAGCTTCTTAAGATATCTTTGGTTAAAGATACATTTGTTTAGTTTTTACAATTGTATTTATCTGAATTATTCTGTGACTGAAGAACAGATCACAGAATGTTAGACTAGGCATTGGTTTGTTTGTAGTTCCAGGTATTGTGACAATTTAGCCATTGTCTTTTCATGTTGCATGAGCCATTAACCAATAATATAGCATTTTAGGCAACTACAGCAGTTGTGTTTTATAGACCCAGTTCAGGCTTCATAATGTTGTGTGAACTCATTCTTTGAATAGTTAAGTGCTATGCTATTTGTTGACCTTGCTTTTCCCATTCTTTCTTGCCTCTCAGAGGGAGAAGCTGAAGCTGAATGGCTGCAGGATGCAGGACTCTCTGATCTAATGGAGGACCATGAAGAGAATAGCAACATTGTCCTGCTGTCCACTTTGACCAAGACTCAGGCCGCGGCTGTGCAGCGAAGGTTGGATACTTATACCCGCTCCCGACGGAAGAAAAATAAGCAGCCTATCCGTGATGTCAGAGACATTTTTGGAGTAGTTGAGTCTGGGGTACGTTTCTTTACATGCTCATTTTGCATCAGCTCTTATGTTCCCAATTTCTAATGTCAACAATTTAAAATTATCCCTCAAAAAAAAAAAAGCCGCATTTTATCCTCTTTTTAAATTTATCAGACTTAACCTCACTTAGATATATTTTAGAGAATGGGTGATTTAAGTGAAATATAGATAAGTTGTTTTCATAAAAACGTGCTAATTTTGAGTGGTCAAAACCATCAAATTGCTTCTTGATTAAATGTGGAGGATATTTTCCTTGTTAGCAATTTCAGTAATTTTCTTAACGTTGTAACCCAGGCAAACAGTCAATTTTTAACTGAGAGAGACCGTGCAAACCTCTTAATACGTGCTCAACGTACGGCCGCAATTGAGCCCAAAAGTTCCATTGCTAAGCAAGACAGTTGTTGAGAGTGTTGTGCTCTATTTTATCACCTTTTGTCATGGTTGCTAAATGAATCATTGCAGTTTTTAAGTGAATCATGTGGTTGTTAAGCAAATCTGGCTTTCCCATTGACTTTGCTTGTCAGAAACTGCCTAAGAAGGTTGCAAATGACAATCCCAGTAAATACATGAGGGATGCCATGCATCCAAGATTTGGTTATGTGACTATGGGGTGCTACAGGGCTCATAAGTATGAAAACTGGTCATAAATGTCTTAACTTTGAACAGTCATTAAACAAATGGTTGTAAATCAAGGACTACCTGTACTGGGTAATTGTTATTGTCTCATCATTAGAAAGCTGGATTTCACCACTAACAGTTAACCTTGCTGTGCACTAAACCAAAACCATGATGGTATCCCAAATCTGTTGCTCTCATTTAAAGAAAATATATATATATTTCTGACTCTTAGAGCCTGCAATATTTGCTTTCTGACCTTTGACCATATTAATCTGACAACAGATGAACTGGGTTTTAGCTGTGAATCTTAGTTTTTGTTTCAGATAAAGCAACTGAGACAATCATTGAAAACCCCCAAATATGTACTGGAATGATTTTTTTAAATAACTGAAGTGAAGGGCATCACTCCATGGTACTTAGATACTGTAAAAAGATAGAATTTTCAAGTGGTTTTTTTTTCCTATCCTGTTCTTTGAAATAATGAAATCATTTTTGAAATCAGCTAAGGTCAGCTATATGCTGCCAGCTGCTGGGCTTCAAAAATCACATCAAATTTTTTTCATAAAATTTCATGAACCTCCTTAGAAATGATTAATTATTGGTTGACAATCAGTTTTGATTTTGAAGGGATATCTACATTGTGTTGCACTGACAAAGTTGCATTTTAATCTCCAATTTGGCTTAATGCAATATGTGAATCAGTCTTTGTAAGCTAGGTGTTTTATACATATTTGACTTTTTAAAAAAAAATACAATTATTGTAAATATTGCATTTTGGAAACATTTTCATTTGTTTTATTTTTACGTTCAGTATTGGGATAGCCTGCAATCAAAACAATACACTTGCTACTTATGTAGATTACACAGAAAAAAGTCCACTGATGTGCTAGAATGCATGCTTAAAACAAGCCATGGTTTAATGTGATACGTGAATTTACTGGCTTTTCTTGTACTCTCCGCCTAGGAGACTGAACCAGTGATGGAGTCTGAAATGGATCGACGTCACCGCAGGTCTGCATCATCTAACAACCTTCAGAAATGTAAGAAAATTATTGCATTGCTATCAATAGAAATTAGGAATATAAAAGTATGCAGCTGTTGCCGACTAAAGTGCCACATCGGGCTTTGAATGACAGTCGAGAATCATGTTCTAGAAGTGGAGAGGATTTGAAAGGAGGATTTGGGAATTTCAGGGATTCTTAAAGAGTTTGCAAGATTTTAGGCATTCATTTTAGCCCCTTAAGCCAATGCTTCCCAAACCTTTTCCTTTGTTACCCAAAACTGCTTATCAGAAAGTCTTAGCAAACTTTGAAGATGGTTGTAAGTCCCTTCCTTCAGTCCACTGTAACTTTAAATGGTCTCTGAACAATTGATCATAATTTGAGGACTACCTATATCAGTGGTTCTCAACCTGTGGGTCGGGACCCCATTTGGGGTCGAATGACTATTTCACGGGGGTCACCAAACCACGCTGTCCGCCATTTTTTTCCCTTTTCCCTAGCTGTCCTACTCCCTCTTATTGGTGGCCACACCCACTTGGGGGTCACCACAACATGGGGAACTGTATTATGGGGTCACGGCATTAGAAAGGTTGAGAACCACTGACCTATATTATAACAACAGTATCATTGATCGATCATGTCATTTCAATAACAAATTACCATTTATAATTGTATTAGTTTTCATCTTAATAGGAATAATTTGGGAGATTTTCAGATATATTTTAGTCCATATGGCAATCTTTAAGTCAATTTAAATGTCCCTGTTGTGAAGAGTAATGGGTTTGTAGAGTGGCTGCCCCAAGAAAAAACACTTTTGTTCAATTTTGGGTAATTTATCCAGGTTTGAGGAACACTTTCTTGGGGAGCCATGTCCAGGGTAAAAATAAAACCCTAAATTCTTCCCTACAAAAGTGGTCTTTGGCAAATTGCCACATGTTCTGTACCTTGCTGTGAAAGCAGAAACTCCCGGTTTTTCCATGTGTTTATACACTGACTATAGTTTTGTAACTCTCCAAATAGTGTGGTATGACATCATGTTTGCAAGAAATTTAAGGTGATTCTTCTGACATAAATTTCTTATAGATTTCTTCCTCTGTTTTAAAGTTCTGTCAGCCCCATTTATTGTAGCATGTACGCAAGCTTTACAGTGTGAGTACCTCCATCCTGGGCCTCTTAGTAACGACCAGGCTGACTAGAAAATTCTGTGATGTAAACTACACGCATTGCATTTAAAGAAAACCTATTTATATTTTGGTGGTGATTACTTTCTTCTATTTCAATATTCTTTTTTTTCTTTTTCATTTTTCTAAGAATTTAAAATTTGCAAAACTCAAGATCTAAAAGCTTCAGTTAAATAATTAAGTCTTCAAGCTGAGCTTGATTTTTGGCAATGTTGTAATCATATTGATGTTTTGATTTTCTTGGCAATAGCACACAAGTCATTTGCCTCTCATCCAAATACTAAAAGAGTCTGAAGTGTAAAAGCTGCTTAGCTTGTTGAGGTCAGCCAGACTGAGCTTTTAAATAAATGCAAGAGTTAGATGCAAGATAAAATAAATTTATTTTTACTCCTGCAAACATATTTATCATATGAGTTAAAATACTGTAGCTTGATTAACAATACTGTATATTAAGTTCAGGTATGCAAAACTTACATCAGTTTTCGAGGAAGGGAAAGCAAGGGAGGAGATTGTAGCACTCAAGGTTTGGGCTTCTAGAATTTTTTGAATTCCAGCCAATACAGTGATCACATCAACATCCCAGTGGAGAAGGCTTAGCCCTCTCCTTCACAATGTATTCTTGTAACTCCCCCACCTCCCCACAAAATAATACTGCTTTTTTAAGTTATAAAAAACGAGGAACTGAAGTAGCTAAAACCAGCTAGGTGGGAACACACAGACCTTAGTTAATTGTTGCATCTTTAGTAAATGGATACATCTGGCTGGAATTCTTAAGAGCAAATTTTATGTGATATATAATGTTGCTATGACAAAAATTATTGGAAATAAAACTATTGAGTGAGCTCAACTGATTGAACAAAATAATTTCATTAAAATACTAATTCACACAAGCGGCATGTACAGTATTGAAATCCTTCACAGATAACTGGATGTTGAAATGAAAAGAGTTTAGTTAAAGTTTTGGAATTGTATGTTAAAATAAAGCTTTTATTTAACCTCTTTATTCTGGAAATAAAACCTAGATTATTTAAATTTGTTTGATTCTTGGTTTTAGGACCCTGGGATCCATTTATTTTAAAAGCCAATCTGTATTTCTGTAGACTGATTTTAGTCAGTAGATAGAAGTGTAATTTTTTTCTTGTTTATTATGTTCTTTTCTTCATTCAAAATCCTTTACTTTTAGATCCAGTGGGAATCCCGGACTTTCAGTCTCCACTGAGAGATTCTGTGAGAGAAGAATTATTCAACACTGAGGTTGCCTATTCAGAGCAGGCTGCGATCCTGCTCAAAGGATCATTCCCAAGGGAATCCAGGAGAATAAAGGAAGATAGTTGTTTACCTGTAAGGCTTCCAATGTTTTCAAACCAGGTTGACCATCCCATGGGCTGAATTATTCCCATTTGTGACCACTCCCACAACTCTGAAATTTGATGGCTGAATGGCAAAATGTCACAAATAGGATTTCAGGACTTCCATTGGGAGACTATTAATGAATGGTAGTAGCTTGCCTTTCTGAGGGTGTCTACCCCCATTCTCATTCAGAAAACATCTTCAGAACATCAACAGAAATATCTGGAAACTATCTGCTCTCCATTTTTTGGGGAAGCAATTTTATTACTTTATTTATCTGTGGAGATTCTCAGTCATCCAGGTCATAGTTATCCCAAAGATGCTTTTTCATGAGGCAAGTGGAGTTTCTTGTTTTCTTTGAAGTTGTTTCGCTTCTCATTAAAGAAGCTTCTTCAGCTCTGACTAGATAACTGTCTGCAAGGACTATAAATCCTTCCATTCCCCCACCATCGAGTCAAAGCTGAAGAAACTTATTGGATCAGAAGCAAAACATCTTCAAAGAAAAAGAAAAACAAGGAAGTTCAGTTGCCTCATGAAAAAGCATCTTTGGGTTTACTGTATTACAAGGTTGCCCCTGCAACCTTCTAGAACAGGCATGTCAAACTCGCGACTCACGTGATACCGCACAACGTATTGCAACTTTTTCCCCATATCCGGCAATAGGTGGGCGCGGTTTCGGCATGACGCATCTGGCCCACGGCCCAGCAGTTTGACATGCCTGTTCTCCAGCATGATAGATGTAGCATCCACCGATTGGGTAATCAAAGCCCTCCTGCTCAGATTTAGACTAAGACCAAACTTTAGCCACGCCTCCCTTGGGCGCTCCTTTCCCAGTTTTGTCTTAGTCTATGCTCAGAGAGGACACAGTTTTGTTAGCTCCTCAGCAATTGTTAGTTTAAATAGTGTAGCATTAGGATTGCTAATATAGCTTCCTGTAATGTACTCTTTACATAATTTTTGTTTTTTTAGTAAAGGATAGTGAATTAGCAACCTTGGAGATTTGCTTTCCAGAGGGCCTAATTGGCCTCGTGGATCGTCGGAGCTTTGCCGCTGAAGCGGCTTTCAGCTCAGAGTATCTGTTCAGCACACCGAGGGAGGCTTCCCTTGTGTTTGATAACAATTTTTATTGCCAGCGTTTCTGGAGAATTCAGCCGATTACCAGAGCTTCTCTCTTGCCTCGTGGCCACGAGGCTCTATCCAGGATCGCACAGAGACTCGCCCAGACTGCAGAATCGCAAGTAGTTTGTGGTGCCTTATAGCTGTAAGGGGGGAAGTGTGTGTAAGGTTCCCTCCGTCTTTTTGCCTGCCTGAACGGGGACTTCAAAGACGAGGCCGGAGAAGCTGTCTTAACAGCTCTGACTAAGAGGAGAGGCCATTTTTAGGCGGAAAGAAGACCTGTGGCCGCCATTTTGAATTTGGTGCTGGGCGTGGTCGCCATTTTAAGGTTGCTGTTTGCCTCCAATTCAGGCCTAGCATTAGTGACTCACTGCGTTGGGTCCTCTTGGGGGTTTAGCTGTTGTTTTTTCGACACATTGCTTCTCAGAGATTTATTACAAAAATAAAATAAAATAAAAATAATAATAACAATAATAACACCTATTATCTTAAATTGTGGGGTTCCTGACCTGTTCTATTTAGCTCCCGGCGCTGTGCCGGCAGGGCCCAGCAGACAGTTTTAGACAGCTGTTCTGTCTGTTTGCCATTGTGGTTGTCTTAGGGCGTGGGAAGCTTCCCTCCTGGACAACTTGATCTGCGTAGTTACCCCCACCCCAGGGCTTCTCCTACCTGGAAAGCCTGGGCAAAATGGCAGATGGTGAGTCTCCTCAGGCTTTGCAGGGTTCTGATATTCCCCCCATTCAAGCAAAACGCAGATCCTCTGATTCAAATACAGGGGGGAAGAAAAAAAGCTAAAACCAAGCATTTATCAACCAAAGAACCCTCCAAGACTGCTGAGCGAGAGGCTTCGAAGAGACACCAGGCACTGGATCAAGAGTTCTCCAAAGCACAAAGGCTCAGGTCCAGAGAAGCTGAATTGGTTCCCCCTGCTTCTCTGGCCAGCTCACCTTATGAGCCCTCACTGGTGCCGTCTTATCAAGCCCCCAGGGCAGGGTCTCCTCAAGGGGGAACTGAACAGGTCAGTCTATCTGCCCCTAGACAACATATCCCTACATCCCCTCTGCCAGGGCCTTCCATTTCTCCTGCTAACATTAGTACGCATACTCCTGAGACCACTGCTGCTGGTGTGCCTTCAGCTGAGCGATCCTTATGGGCTGAACAGTTTCAGAGCTTTATGCACCAGGCCTTCAATCAATTCATGTCTTCTTCCTTAGCAGCTGGTCCCTCACAGGTTTCACCTTCTCCACCCTTGCCCGCAGACCGCACTGGACGTCCCCAGTCAGCGGGTTCAGGTATTTCTGAGACTTCATCTCAGTTTGGGGAGACTGAATCTGTTGACCTGGTGACAACTGAAGGACCTATGTCTGAGGATGAGGAGGTAAATCAGGATCCAACCCCAACATCGGGGCTTTTTGATCCAAACCTATTCAAATCTCTTTTGTTAAAAGCCTGCACAACAGCCAACCTGGTCTCGGAGCAGGAACCCAAGCCATCTACCTCGGCTACACAAGAGTCAAACCCTTTATTTGTTAGAAAGGTGGTAGAGGAAAAACAAGTTCCTTGTCCAGCTGTTTTCCACAAGACGGTGGAAAAAGAGTGGACCTCACTGGCCACCCTACCCTCTCCTAGCAGCACAGAAAAGAGATTGTATAATGTATCTTCTGCATTCTCTTCCCTTTTAGAGGTTCCCACAGTGGATGCTCCATTAACATCTTTGTTCTCCACATCCACTGTTCCTGGAGACATGGCCAAACATCTCAAGGCGGAAGATAAACGTTTTGAGTTTTCTCTCCGCAGGGCTCACCAGGCCTCTGCCTGGGCCATCAGGGCGTCTTCGTCCTCGTCCTTTTTCGCGAGAACTTCTATCATGTGGCTCCGGGAACTACAGGCATTAATTCCTCCAGACCAGGTATGCGCACAACATACTCTAGGTAAACTAGTAACAGCGGCGGAATACATGTCAGATGCTTCCCTCAACTCCACCAAATTTTCGGCTAGATCTATTGTAGCCACAGTTGCGTCCCGCAGATTCATGTGGCTCAAACACTGGAGGGCTGACCTAAAGTCAAGATGGCGTCTTGCTACAGACACCTACAGTGGCAAGAATTTATTTGGCCAAATCCTAGAGGCGTACCTGGTTGAAGGGAAGGATAAGAGAAAAACCTTAGCTCATCCATCCAAGAAGACGGATAGGAGACCTCAACAAGAATTTCGCAGGCAGTCCTTCAGGGCCGGAATTTCTTGGGAATGGAGGCAGCCCTTTCGATCAGGGCAGTCCTGGGATTGGCCCAGAGGTTCCTGATCCTTCTCCCCCAGACAGGATCGCCAACAGGACCGCCAGAATTCAGGAGCCAGGGGTCAGTTCCAGACCAAGCGACCCTTCAGGGGGGCGGGAGGCCGTCCATTCCGAAGGTCTAAGTGACGCCAGGTTGGACCCTCCCATAGGCGGACGCTTAACCCTGTTCAGCGACACTTGGGAGGTCACCACAAACGATACCTGCGTGAGAGAGACCATAAGATTCGGTCTAGCCCTAGAACTAAAGTCCATACCACCAGACCGTTTCCTTCAGTGCCCCGCCTCAAGACACGCACACAAGGCCGAACTAGTAGACACAGCAATATCACACTTATTAGAAATAAGAGCCATAGAATCAGTTCCTCCGGAACAAAAAGGAAAAGGGTTCTACTCCATTCTCTTTGTGGTTCCCAAGCCCTCGGGGGGATGGAGAGCGATATTAGATCTAAAGGGACTCAACCGCTTCCTAATCTACAGGAAGTTCAAAATGCAGTCCCTCAAGTCCATTCTAGCAAGTGTCAGGAAGGGAGATTACCTCTCCTCCATAGACCTGACAGAAGCCTACCTTCATGTTCCTATCAGACCACATCACCGCAGATTCCTCTGCTTCTGCCATGCAAACAGACATTATCAGTACAGGGCACTTCCCTTCGGTCTATCCTCGGCACCACGGGTATTCACAAAGATACTGGCAGTATTAGCGGCACATCTCAGATTAATACCGGTAAGAGTACAATGTTACCTGGACGATATAATCATCCAGTCCAGTTCATTCCACACTGCTCAACTAGATCTACAGACCACAATAGAGACACTTCAGAGACACGTCTTCTCAGTAAATTTCAAGAAGAGCCACACCACCCCTACCACTCGGATCTTGCATCTAGGGGCGGTGATAGATTCAGACCTATGCAAGGTCTACCTCTCCCAGGAACGCAGGGACGGTATCAGATCCTTAGTTCGCAGGATCCAGAGAGAGAAGGTAGTTCCCTTGTTCAGTTGTCACAGCTGTTGGGGAAGATGATTTCTTGCCTAGGAATAGTGCCGTGGGCCAGTCTTCATTCCAGACATCTACAATGGTTCCTGCTTCCCTTCCAGAAGCGGAACATGAATGCCTCCACACGGAAGGTGAGAGTTCCGTACCACACTCTACAGTCACTCAGATGGTGGGGGTCACCAGCCATACACAAGGGGACATTCTTCAAGGAGCCTCACAAACTTATCCTGACCACAGACGCCAGTCTGTTTGATTGGGAGCGCACATGCAGAAAACATATGGCTCAGGGTCAATGGTCCAAGCACGACCTCACGCACAATATAAATTGGCTAGAACTAAGGGCAATACACCTGGCTCTTTGCCAGTTCTCCAACATAGTGAAGGGGAATCATGTCCTAGTAATGACGGACAATGTCGCAGCCAAGGCTCATATCAACAGACAGGGAGGGACCAAATCTTGGTCCCTCATGCAGGAGGCCCTAGCATTGGGTCTGTGGGCAGAATCCCATCTGAAATCCAATTGAGCAGAACACATTTCCGGGGAGGAGAATCGTCAGGCAGATTCTCTAAGCAGGGCGACGATAGACCACTCGGAGTGGCGATTGGAACCGAACCTCTTCAGGGAAATATCGGAGAGGTTCGGGCAGCCTCAGGTAGACCTGTTTGCTTCGCCAGCAAATGCTCAGCTTCCCAGGTATTTCACGCGGTTTCCGTCACGGGGGGCGGAGGGAACGGACGTGCTACGCAGCAGATGGCCCAAGGGACTTCTGTATGCCTTCCCTCCACTTCCCCTGATTCCAGCTGTCATCAGGAAACTCCTATTAGAGGGGGCAGAATTAATCTTGCTGGTCCCACATTGGCCAAGGCGTCCTTGGTTTGCAGATCTCGTGGACCTATCAATCTCCCCACCTTGGAAGATTCCAGCAGATCGCATCTCCCTCAGTCAGGGTCAGCTCCAACATCCGGACCCGCAGTGGCTTCAACTAGCCGCTTGGCACTTGAAAGGGAGAGCTTAACTAGACAGTCCTATTCGACTGGAGTGATTGCTATAATTCAAGCCTCCAGACGTCCCTCCACTAACAGGATCTACGATGCCACGTGGAAAAGTTTCTGTGCATGGTGTAACACCAGGAGGGTCAACCCACTGGCTAGCACCATTCCGATATTATTGGACTACCTTTTAGACGGACTAAACAGGGGACTGTCTCACAATACCATCCGTAGGCAGATCGCAGCATTATCCACGGTCCTCATTTGCAAGGATCAGGTACAGCTATCTCATCATCCAGCTGTTACGGCCTTCCTTAAGGGAGCGGTTAATACAGGTCCCCCTGTAGTACACAGATATCCCACATGGGACCTGCCAAGGTTTCTGCAGGTTCTTACCAGTTCACCATTTGAACCCATCAGATCTTGTTCACTACACTTCCTTTCATTGGAAGTAGCCTTTTTGATAGCCATCACCTCGGCAAGACGCATCTCGGAACTTGCTGCACTCTCGATCAGGGAGGATCTTTGTGTTTTTCTGGATGACAGAGTGATCCTAAAATTGGACCCTTCTTTCATTCCGAAAGTCAATACTAGCTTCCACAGGTATCAAGATCTGATTCTTCCAGACTTTTGTCCGCGACCTTCTCACCGTCTTGAAAGATTGTGGCATACATTAGACGTACGCAGGGCTTTGCATCACTATGTGAAGTGAACTGCTGCATTTCGTAGATCGGAGGCCTTGTTTGTGTCTTTCCAACCTTCTTCCATGGGTCTGAAAGTATCATCCTCGACCATTGGTAGATGGATTAGGGCCTGCATCTCTCACGCTTACAGGACTCAGTCTCTTCCTGTTCCTCCTCGCATCACTGCTCATTCTACACGTAGCGCTGCTACATCTGCGGCCTGGTCCACTCAGGCCTCGATTGAGGAAATTTGCAGGGCAGCCACCTGGGCTTCCCCCTCTTCATTTATAAGGCATTACAAGCTTGATAAATTCGCTGCCTCAGACGCATCCTTCGGCAGAAGGGTTCTGCAGCAGGTAGTCTCTACGCATGAGCCACAAGCCTAGACTTCCCTCCCGACAGGGACACGGGTGGCTTTGGTATGTCCCAATCGGTGGATGCTACATCTATCATGCTGGAGAAGGGGCGTTGTCTTACCTGAACGCCTTTTCTCAGCATGAAGATGTAGCATCCACACCCACCCTTAACACTTAGTCTAGGCAGATTTTTTTCAGGAGGAGCTACTGTGTCGGACCTAATGAACGCTTCGCCTCAACAAAACTGGGAAAGGAGCGCCCAAGGGAGGCGTGGCTAAAGTTTGGTCTTAGTCTAAATCTGAGCAGGAGGGCTTTGATTACCCAATCGGTAGATGCTGCATCTTCATGCTGAGAAAAGGCGTTCAGGTAAGACAACGCCCCTTCTAGAAGAAGCTGAGTTGCAATCAAGTTTTGCACATCCTTTTTCTATGTTTTTATCTATTCATTACTTTGAAAAAAAAAGTTTTCTCAGAGTTACAAAATGGACCCTGAGATGTCACACTAATTTCCCCTCTTTTGATTCCTTGGTTTAGAAGTTTAAGATTCCCAAGGGGAGGCTGGGAATAACCAGGACAGAAGATCTGTCTCTGCAGGACATGAAGAAAATTCCTACCCTAGCACTCATTGAACTAACCGCACTCTGTGATATTGTTGGTTTAGAGCTGAAGAGGAACAAGGCAGTTAAACGAAAGTCATCAGGTAAACTGTTCTTCACTCCCCTTCTTTTTTTCTATGGTAGCTATAATGTGTGTTTCCTGAAATTGCTGGGAAGGAAGGCAGGGTACAATTGCTAGATGACAAAGGGGAAACTTATTTGAAAGCTGCTTGCCACTGTGGTTTGAAAGATACAATACATCTGCAAATTTGGTACATGTAATTTCTGCTGCTGTTTGAATGTCACTATGATATCTTTGGAGACTAAATCACATAATAGTTGATTTTTTTTGGGGGGACAGAATCCTATTCAAAAAACAAGAACATGTTTTTGTAGGATGAATTGCTCTATGAGAGTGATTGGGGTTAGGATACATAGATGAGGAGAGAAAAGGTAATCTGCCCAAATGCAGTCTGTCTGTTCCTCAGTACGTTCAGAATATCTATCCAGCTTCTCTGTCCTAACTCCTCAATCTCAGATTCCTGGCACCTGAGTAGGGTTTCTTGTCTAGGAAATGAGCCTTCAACAAGTCTCCACGCTGCATCTTCCGCATGCTTCAGTATTCACTAGCCAGTTCAGTAATAACTGCAGCCATAATTCTTCTGCTTGTACCATTGCTGTGGTACTGCTGGCATACCTTCACCATTATTGCCACCACATCAAGGAGCCAGCTCAATTGGACTCTAGTCTCTATCAGCCTTCATAGGTATTGCAGCTCATGATTAGATCTTAAATCTTTTCTCTTTCTCCTTCTTGAATATGTCATTGTGAAAAATTCACAATATTTTCATAATATTGCTTGCCCATATAAAGCTTCTATCTTGAGTCAGAAGTATAGTCCATGGGTGATGGCTGTTTTTTGATATATTCCCAGCCTTCACAGCTGATGTTAATTTCAAGGTTATTTTCTCTCCTGTTTCATGGTGGTTCAAGGCAAGTCCAGGGTAAAGTCCATCAAGGAAACAGGCAATCTGCAAATGGCAGGCAGAGCTACAGAACCAGAAGAGAAAGCTGAATTGGTGGACATCATAATCACGTTATGGTCTTACTGTTTTAAGTACAGTTGCTTTTCCCTATGGTCTACTAAGCTGTCTTTATTTGTTCAAATTTTTGTTTTGTTTGAGGATGAAATAGTTTTAAATATAGTTGCCTTCATTGCAGAGCGCAAACTTTTTGGAGTTGCACTTGGCACTTTGCTGGAAAATGATCAAAAGCTCCTTCCAAACACCAGGGTTCCACTGATTCTGCAAGCGGTAAATTTATTTTATATCTTCTGTTGTTATCAGTTCTATGTTTTGAATTTAGCTGCAGTATTGTTGCTTTTTCATGATGACTTGCTCTTTTGCTTCACAGTTGCTTTCATGCTTGGAAAAGAAAGGGCTGGATACAGAAGGAATCCTGAGAGTTTCAGGATCCCAGTCTCGCATTAAGGTACATTGCTATGGCTTTTAATTCTGTTTCCTCTGGAATTCTTTTGAAATTTATTGGGCAATCTTCATATAGAACATTTGACCTGCAGTATATATAGAAGAATATCATAGGTTAAATCTAAATAAAAGTAAATAGAATGCAGACCACGGTCCATCCGTGGGTTACTGGACAGTTTTTGATAGACTATCAGGCAATTCCTGTTTGCTAGATTGTTCTTTGGAATACCTCTGCTAAGTGTTTAGGAAGCCATTTTATAAAAATGATGAATCAGTAGCATTAGTATCCTTATTTTTAAGGCCTGTGGAAGATGGGGAAAAATATAATGCACAAGATTCTTGGGATATTTGCTCATGTTTTCAGCTGTTCAACTGAGTAAGGAATTCTATCCAAAGATGCAAGTGATAGTCCCCCAGAATAAAAATCTCAATGAGAAAAAGAAAATATTTTTTCTTTGTCTCATTTGAATCCAGTATAGTAAACAGCACGTTGGTTCTTATGTTCATGAAGAAAGTGTACACGTTGATCACTTATCAAACTCTGTGTGATTCTTTAGGTATAGTCTTAGAAGTCTGGCACATCATACAGAATTTTAGAAGAATATAATCACGTCTGCTTCCCATTACAGTTGCAATCTGCAGTGCCCTGGAATCTTCTGTAAGATGCAAAGATGTCAGAAAGATGTTTGTTTCTCCGGGGTTATATTGGCTTAAAAAGTAAAAAAATATCATTAAAGGTTATTATCTGTTCACAACAAAGTGAAGTCTGAACTTCACAGTAACTCATTCACTAATTAGCCTAACTGTATTTGGCTTGATATTAGCTTATCAAAGCAGGTCATCTGACTTATAAGCCATGGTTAGGTGTCACATATAAGCAAAGCCACTTCAAATAATAGGTAAAAGAAATCACAACTTAATACAATCAGAGAATATGCTTACATTTGTTATTTCATCTTGGATTAAAAACAAAAAGGAGTTCCTTGCTCTGAGAATTTGTATTCCTCACCTGACCAGAAGATGGCAGCAGCAAGTAGAAAGAATGCCATTTTTGCTATATTCAGAGACATTTTAAAAACAATCTTTTCGAAATTGCTGCAATAAATCATTGTGATGTATTCAATCTGGACTGGAATTCTAATCAGCTTTCCATCTCTTAGCAGCAGCTATTCAGTTTGTAAGCGGTGGTACTGTATTTTGTCACTAGGAAAATGCTAAGTTACTGTTTTTCTTCACTTCTAAATGTTGATCCATCCATCCATTATTTGTTTCTGTAGTTGCATTTTAAGGCAGACATGCTGTTAATGCAGACCACATTTCTCTCTCCTTCATCCATGGGTTTGTTTTAACCAAATACTCTAAAGCAGGGGTCTCCAACCTTGGTAACTTTAAGACTTGTGGACCTCAACTCCCAGAATTCCTCAGCCAGCTTTGCTTTGCTGGCTGAGGAATTCTGGGAGTTGAAGTCTACAAGTCTTAAAAGTTGCCAAGGTTGGAGACCCCTGCTCTAAAACCTTTTTAACATCAAGGCATCTCTTTTCTCTTCCCCTTTCCTCATTTTCTTCCCCTTGCATTAGTGTTTGGAACAAAAACTGGAAAATGAGTTCTACACTGGCTTCTTCCGGTGGGATGAGGTGCATCAAAATGACGTCTCTGGTCTGCTGAAGAGATTTATTCGAGAGTTACCCACACCTCTTCTAACAGCAGAATACTTGCCTGCCTTTGCAGCTGTGCAGAGTAAGTGTTAGGCCAAGCAGAGAAGATTTCCTAGCCTTCAGCACTCATTCTTTCTCTCCTCCCTTGTTGGAGAAGGCATTAGGCTGTAATGGATGTGTTGCTGGACACGTTCTGTAGCTGTCTGTGTCTATTTTCTTGCTCAGTCATAAGGAGAACATTTATATAAGCTAGCAGTAAGTGCATCATCTGCTACCTCCTAGATTCCTTGCTCTACTTGATTTTATTGTACACTTAGATTTTTTAAAAAATAAAAATGGAAAAGGGTGATGATATGCCTCAAAACAAAGCAGTAGTGTTGAGCATAATAATTTCCAAGAATCATAAGCTCAGAGTTCCTTTTGAACTGCAGAAGGAAATAAAAATGAAATAAAAAAATAAAAACTACAGCCCAGTGCTATATTCAGAAGAGGCTCACCTAACCTTCAGAAAGAAAGCTGGGATGATAAAGGTGATTCTGGTAGGAGTGTTAAAGAAGATGGTGGAGCATAAGCTGTCAGTTTACACTCTTATATAAATGGGTATTTTGTGCCTGTCCACACCCATCATGGTAAAGCCATTTTGGGAATAGAAATCTTCCCCCATTCATATTCATTCATTCTTTCTCTCTTTCTCTCTCTCTCTCTCTCTCTCTCTCTCTCTCTCTCTCTCTCTCACACACACACACACACACACACACACACACCCCTCTTGCTTCACTTGCTCTAACTCAGGCATGTCAAAATACCAAAACCATGCCCACCCCATTGCTGGCAATGGAGAAAAAGTTGCGATACGTCGCGCGATGTCACATGATGTCGTGAGTTTGACATGCCTCCTCTAAGTCTTAATGATTCTACTTATACTTTCCTACAGCTCTCTGGAAGAAGATGCAACTCAACCTTGGCATGATTTTTTTTTTCAGATGGTGCAATTGAAGTAGTCATAGAAAACACTGTTGTTTGTGAACACTTTTGAATAACTACAGTAGTTCCCATGATAGTAGCAGTTTCCTATCACTTAGGCTTAGGTTTCCTATATGGCTCAAGTTGAATGCTTTTCATATGAGATACGTGAAATGGAGCAGCTGGCTGTTCAAAATCAGAGTCTTTGAGGATTAATTCTCAAAAGGAATGCAATTGTTCTCTCCTACTACAGATATCACAGATTTGATACAGAGGCTGCAGGCTCTCAATCTGCTCATACTGATTTTACCAGAACCTAACCGAAACACCCTGAAGGTAATCAGGCAAATGCTGCCCAGGGAGCTATGACTTGAATAATTTTCAATGGCAATAAATCACTAAATAAAAGCTGTAGCTTGGTAGTACAGTACACTATTTTTTGGAATAAGGTCTTAGATTCCCAATTTTCTCCAGCTGTTAAAGTCTTATGTTTGCAATGTTAGGCAGTCTGGTTTTTTTCAACCTTGGCAGCTTAAAGATGTGTGGACCAATTCCCAGAACTCCCCAGCCAGCCACTTATTGATATTGTTATAATAGGCTTGAATGGGATTGCTTTTAAAAGAGATGGGCAATGAGTACTACTTCAGATATTGTGGGAATGCCACTCCCATCATCCCCACCCTTGTATACTGACCAGCTTGATGGGGCTTAGGGTTCAGGAGTTGGAGGAGCCTGTTGTTCATAATTGTTTTAAAAATTCCACAAATTTGCATGCAGGTTTTTGTTGCTGTTTTGTTCAATTGTTTCGTCACTTTCTATTCTTTATGAGAAAGTGGACATTATTTTGCCAGAATGATGAAGACTTGTTGGTATCTGCTTGACTCCATGCCCCATCAAAAGGAGATTTTTTAAAAATTTAAAAATAAAAACTAAACAGAAGTTTTAGTGTTGCAGAGCACATTTATTTCCAAGAATGGGCTCATTAACACACTTAATGAAATAAAATTTCATGATAGCTTCAAAATAGTGCTTTAATAGTGTGTCTGCCTGTTAGGAAATAGCATATGCTTTGAAATTCTGAAAGTACTAGTAATGCAGAAGTGTTACGAATTTCTGCTAACTCATACAAGTTAAAGACTTCAATGCCCAGACATCAAAATATTTTTGATGTGCAAAGTATTTCTACCATAACTTTTTAGAAGGATTATAACACTGAACAACTCACTCAGCTCAGTTTGCAGATTTGGGCAGCAGATACATATCATCAGTAAGCAGTCCTTATATTCAGTCTCTTTGGAATCAAATAATTCTCTCCTCTCCTCTCTCAGGCACTACTGGAATTCCTTAAGCTGGTAGTTACCAAAGAAAGAAAAAACAAGATGAGCCTTTGGAATGTTTCCACAGTGATTGCTCCAAATCTCTTCATGCATAAGAGTTTGCCAAGCAAGATCCCAGAAGGAAAAGAGAAGCAGCTGGCAGAAGGAGCAGCAGATATTGTTCGAATGATGATCCATTATCAAACTTTGTTCTGGACTGTAAGTTAGGGGAAACTTTATTTACCAAGTCATTCTTAAATTATCATCAGCAAAAACTTAATGTAATATTTTTCCATAAAGTGTTGATTAAAAGGATACTTTTAGTATTTAAAATAACCTCTTTTCACTTTCTATTTCATGCTAACAATATTCCATTATTTAGATTCAAAATCATTCTTTATGTATAAATAACTCTGATCTAAGAACTATTATTTTCAAGCAACCAAGAAATTTCCAGTGCCAAATGGCTGATACAATTAAATTGGACTTATAAAGGGTGATAGTAGATGTAATTAAACGTATCAAAAAAGCACATTGGTTGTTTCTCCCATCCTCAAGAGATAATTCAGAATGATTTCATGGAGATTTCTCATATGAATGAACTGTATCACAGAGTTTGCACACTTGTCATTTTTCATGTTTGCTTTAGGTTCCTTCTTTCTTGGTAACTCAAATAAGAAAACTGAATGAGAACAGCAGCTGGAAGTATCAGTTCTATGACAGGAGGATCAAGAATCTGTTAAAAAAGATTCATGCAGACAAGGAAAAGACAGAAAAAAACAATGTTGAAGTGAGTGAGATCTTCTCTGTCCAGCCACTTTGTATCACTAGGACATCATAAATGGGACTAAATCTACCTATCCTCCCTAATAATTTTGGTGAATGAAAGTGATAGGGAGAATCTGTTCATATTGGCATGTGTAGGGCTTTAGCATCCAATTGTAAGCATGGATGATTTGGAGGACCGAGGGGAGCTGGAAAAGGTAGAAATGAAATCCATCTGTTCTAACTCCATGCATATGGTCCTCAACTTATGACTATTTGCTTAACAACAGTTGGAATTAATTATGGATTCTGAAAAAGTCAGTAATGACCTGAATTTGAAACCAACATGCGATTGCAAATTGAATGCTAGGCAACCGGTTCACCTTTATGACTAGTTGCACTACCTTGCAGTTAAGTGATGACAATTTGCGATGTTTGTTGCTGGTTTCCGGCAAAAAAAAAAAAAAATGCCATTGGTTAACATGGGTTTGCACTTAACAATCATGTGACTTGATTTACAACCATAGTAAAATGGTCATAAACTCAGGTCTGATCACATGACGACTCAACCTATGACTGCAGTGATTGACAATGAAAATTCTAATCCCAGCTGTGGTCGTAAGTCAAGGAGTACCTAGAGGCTGATTTAACAGTACATTCAAGACATGTACACAAATGAAATGATGGCTCCACAGTATTACTTCTCCTAACTGCTACAATCATGCATAACTTTGTTCTCTTCTGAAGTGACTTTTTAAAGGCTTTGGGCTGTACATTCAGTTTTGATGTGCAAAAGATCGTCAAAATCTTGCAAGGCAGTTTCTTTCATGTGATTCCTGCATGATGAAAAAGAAATTGGGCTGTGTTTTTTTGTGACAAATTCCTTCAAGAAAAGAAAGGTCTTTCCCTCGTGTAAACACAAGGGGGCAGTCCTGTTTTATCACATCTAGGCATTCAAACCGCTTCTTCTTGCATGTGAAAAAAGTGGTTTTAATATTATTTCTTTATGGTGGGGTGTCAAACTCGCAACATCACATGACATGTCACAACGTATCATGACTTTTTTTCCATTGCCAGCAATGGGGTGGGTGAAGTTTTGCCATGTCGGCAGTTTGACATCCCTGCTTTATGGCAATCTTCCCTTTGCTCTTACTGTCTGGAGGTATACACGCAGCAGATAATTTGGAGGCAAGAATAACTCCAAGCCCTGATTAGCTCAATATACCTCCATACTTGTTACAGGCATTTGGATTCATTTTTGATTCTTTCTTCATCTCTCTTTTATTACCGTCCCTTTCTTTCAGCCTTGCAAAATTGTCAAAATCCAGACTTCCTTGTTCTTAAAAGACTCGCTGGAAGTTCATTTAACTCATGGAACAAAAGTAGCTGATGTTCTGAGACAGTTCCAGAAGAACCTTGGTCAGAATGGCTGGAATATTGTCAGCACAGTCAACATTATCAAATGGTAATAGTTTCCCATTTCCCCCCTTGCCCTAAGCCAAGTTATAGTTATGACTTGGTTTTGCCTACATGTTAAACAGGAGAAATTTGAACACTGTGAGTTAAATAGCATTTAAAGGAAAGATATCTGTGTCCATGTTTTCAGTGGCTAGAGAAGTCAGCTCAATCACACTATACAAAGAGTTTCAGTGAGCACTTGATTGATTGATTTTTCATTACTTTAGTAGCTCCTTAAGACTAATGGGATACTGGTTTCTGACTTTTCAAATTTGGAGGTGTTTTCTGGGGAATGTATATTAAGCTACTAAGTGCATCTGTACATTACATTATTAAAATCAATTAATTCCAAGATAAAAACATCTTTATGTATAATGTACTACTGTACTTTACTACCATAAAAAATTAGAACACTCCTGCATAGGGACTGGTAACTGAAAGAAATTCCCCTTCACCTTATAATTGACAAAAATCCTAAAGTTAAAGAATTGAAATTAATGCAAGTGTGGTTCTGCAGATTAATATCTGGTTATTGAAACCATCTCTTTCTATCTCTTGACTATGAGGCCCAGCAGAGATGCAAGAGGATACTAATATTCAGTATCCATGGCAACCAGACTGGTTCCACCTTGAAGGAAGAGATTCCAACAAATATGTGCTGCATTAGATTGCCACTCTTTGAAAAACACTTTTCTGTTTTTAAAATTGCCGTCCCATACAAATATAGTCAGTCTGGAGGAATTTGGGTCTGCTCTTGAGAAGGAGGTAGGAGAGGCGAAATGTTTGCTTAGTTCTGGGAAAGTAGAAAATGTGAAAAAGAGAGTTTATTCTGTTTTCCTTAAAAAGAGATAATGAAAATTTGGGATAGGCTTTAAATATTTTCTTATATACCCTACAACACTAAAGTAGCATGATTGAAATCGCTGCTGTGTCTGTTTCTTGACTTGGGCCTACTTTAAGTAGTTGACATCAGCCATTTCCCCCCAAAACTAAAAGTGAGCAAAATAAATATAAGTCACATCTTTGCTAAAGATATCTTTGCATTTAATATGGCATGCTTAATGTGCCGATATTAAAATGCTGTATGTTTTAGTTGGGAAGCTGTGTTAGACCAAGGTGGATGGCGAGAATTTGATCTATTGTTGAACACTCTGAAGTTTAGGATTTATCCATGTAGTTATCTACAAATTCGTAACCATGTAATTTTCTTGGGAGTAATACAAAAGTGGTTTGTTATTACCATCTTGTGGTTGTGAAAGAGGAGGGCTGGTTGGACTTCCAGGTCTAAGCTTCAGCTCTGATCCCTTATTCATGTATTCATTCCCTTTTTGCGAGGGGACCAGGTCAGCATGGTACTTCCACCTAGATTTAAAGAAATTTCACATTATCAGTAGATGAATACTGCTACTAAAGCCAACTTTCTAAAGAGGCATTTTCTGCTAGGATGAGAAAGGTTTAATTTTTCTGTCAAATCTGATTTCCTTCTTGTCTCTCCCCCATTGAATGCAATATAATTTTAAAACAAGGAACCAGACATCAGATAGAAAGAAGTATTTTGTCATGTGAACGTTGCTTTTAGAGTATCAATGTACAGTCTCTAGAGACCTTGCTTGTTAGCTGGTTCTTATGCTTTATAGTTTCTGTTATAATCTTGATTCTTACAAAACCTTTTGGGCCAAATCCCAATCTGGATAATGCTGTCAATTCTATTCTGGTGCTGTATTATAGAGATCTGACCCTTCAAATTATGATAATTGAAAGCAGCTAAAATATAGCAATAAGTATAATACTTACTAGTCACAGATTAACAATTATGACTCAAATATGTGGCTGACTTAGAAAATCTTCTTCTGATATAATTTATATTTCTGTTTGTAAGAGGTTCCCTATGCATAGGAAGTAGTTTTCTTGTCTTCTTTAGTAAATAAAATGTATGCCTGTTCAGTGGAAAAAGGAAGGATGTGCCACAATAGATTTAAGGCATTAGCACTTAATGCTCTATTAATGGCAAACCTTTTCCACCAGGAGCAGTGCAGTTTGCTTGTAACACATTCAAGTATCTCTTGAACAGGCTGTTGAGTTAAGTTGAAATGTTGTCAATAGGTATTGATTTTTTTAGCCTTTTTATTTTCTTGAGGAGGTTGCCTTTTGTTAGTTGTTAAGGGAAGGAAGGGAATGTCTTCACTAGACTATTGTTCTCTTGAGCAGTTTTCTCTGGCATATGCCCTAGAGATGTGTTGTACACAACTTTCATAATTTCCACCTACCATGGTCAAAGTGTAGAAATTAATTAAATTGATAATATGTCTCAGGATGTAGAATCTTATACAAAGATAAAATATAAAGACTCTCTAGAATCTATAACCCTTGTCTTTCTTACTGCCATTGTTACTGAGGTAATTGTTTGGTTTTTTTCAAGGACAGCTACATGCTATTCACATGTGGCTGATTATGTGCCATCAAGTAGGTGACCTCCACAATGTTCTGTCCCCAACTTGGCCCTTCATGCCTTCCAATGGCATATCCGTTGCTGCTGTAATTAAGTTCATCTGTCTTGCTGCTACCTGTCCTCCTCTCTTTCCTTCTGCTTTTCTCAGCATTATGGATTTCTCCAGAGAGCTTGGACTAATGTGTCCAATGTATGATCATTTGAGTCTCATCATTTGTGCCTCAAGAGAGAACTCTGAGTTGATTTGTTCAGTGATCCATTTCTTCATTTTGGAGGGGTGGGGGTGGGGGTGGGTGGGAATTCTCCATTGTATTCTCAGCATCAAGACTCTTTCTGTATTCACATGTACCTTGGATTAGTTCTGACCGTATATAGATTTATTATCAGTCTCTCTAGTTTAAAAACTATAACTTATTATAAAATTATTGTTGCTTTAAAATAAAGTTTTAACTAGGATTTATTAAAAAGATATATTTTAAATAGTTTTTTAACTTGTTTTTTTTAACCTTTTGAAAATCAGATTTCTCTAAGCTTAAATGTAGATTAATAAGAACAGTATTTTGTTTGCTGAACATTGAAGCATATTGTTGTGTTTTTCTTTGTTTTGCAGTAATGGTTCAGTGGATTCAATGAACTTCCTACTTTATGAAGTTGGCGGTAACATAAGTACGTGAATTTTATATTCTTGCAGTAATTCTTGTTCAAGGGGTAAGATTTGGCAATGGAGAATAACCACTGTTGAAAGAATAAATAGGCAGTGGGCGGCAACTAAGAATTGACAGCTTTGACTATAGCCCAGTTACAAAGCAGCATAGAAGTTGCTGAGAATTGTTCAGGTTGGGCATTCAGAGAAAATCCTTTTGATCAAATGTAAGAGACAATAGTCTGGTTCCTACAACCTGACAAAAGCATAATCTTGGTTTAGCATTACGTGTGAAATATGAAGGATTCATATAAGATAGTGTCTAGTAAAAGTTGTTCCATATCTAAAAGAGAGAATAGCTGCCAAGTGAGAATGAAAATGCTTCCCAAGGACATTCTTGGCAAATAGGATTTCAGCTACTACAAGTCCATTTTTAGCATTATGCTCAGCAGACTGTTTGGTTCTGTCATGAGCCTAATTCATCTCTGCATTTTCTCTTTAAAACTAGAAACATTTTCTTCATAGGATCTTCCACCTTCCTATTCTTTATATTCTTTACTTGTAGCCCAGGAATAATGTTTCATGAAAAATGTTTATGAAATCATTTGAAACTAATGACTAAGCATAAAATAAATTCTAGTGCTAGGTTTATAGCTCATTTTTAAAACTAAACAAACTGTTTCCCCTTCTAACAGATGAACATTGCCTGGATCCAGATACATATCTTTTAGACCTGTACCATGTGAATCCTCATGCAGAATGGATTATAAGGCAAACCCCATCTTTTCCAAGAACACCTTAGGGAGACTGCTTTGTAAAACAACAACAACAATGGAACTAAGAATTGTTTAAACAAAGATGAAATGTTGGAACCAAGCACCATATGTTCATGAAGATAACAATTTAAATGGAGCAGTAGCTCCAAAATTGGAAAATTAGCAGTTCCCTTTGAATGAGACATAGCCAATAGAAGATGACAGTATTGAATGATAACATGGCTTATATCATAGAAAAGCTGGTAGGAAAAAAAAAAAAGGACGGAAGGCATTTGGAAAAACTCATGCAGATAATCTGATTTTAAGGTTTGTTCACATTAGAGCATATCTCAATATGCAATAGCTGGTTATCAGTGTTGACTTTTATAATGTGAAACTGAATATTTGAATTAAGGCTTCTGGTACAACGATATAATTTTTTAAAAATATTCCTATTGCTTTATTTCTGGAGAGCTTAATTGATAACCAGCTGCCTAGAATATAGGAGGAAAATTGATTACTATAGTGGGAGTACTGCTTTAAGAATGCTTCTGTCCATGAATGGGGTGATCATGCTATACACAAGTAATAACTGTAAGTAAAGAAAGTCTTCTGTAATGACTTTGAGCATTGCAGATTTACATAGAAGTTGTGTTTGTATAAGTTCAGTTTTACAATGACATTTTAAAAAAGAATATGTCACAATAAACCGTCTCAGTATTATTGTTTATATACATTTTTCTCATATTCAAATTGGATTTCATTTCGTAATATATTTTCTTCTGCAAAGATCCCCAATTAGAAATTTCTTACATATTTTTAAGACAATTCATAAGTATCTGAGCCATACAATAATTTAATATTGATGCTTTTTTGTTTCTTTGATATACTTTTTTTAAAAAAAAATCACTTATGAATATATTTAGGAAAAATCTGTTGCATTCTCAAGAAAGCCATGATACTTCACTTGGACATAAATGTAATCCGATACCAACTTTTTCAAACCACATGCCAAAGAAAACCCATGTATTAGTAACACAATATTTTGTATTTTGCAACTTTCGGAGAATTCATTTTGAAGATTTATTTTTAATACATTGTATTAGGTAGTTCATCAAGCCTTGGAATTTTGTTGGATGATAGAATTGCAGAAGTGTGTGGAAATGATGCTGCTAAAAGTGATAATTTTATGTATATAATTTCTCCACCTTCTCAGTGTTTAACCATCCTGAAACCTGGTACTTTTAGATGTGTTGGACCTCAGCTTCCCATAGACCAGTGTTTCTCAACCTTGACAATTTTAAGGCATATGGACTTCAACTCCCAGAATTCCACAGCCAGCATTGCTGACTGTGGAATTCTGGGAGTTGAAGTCCACATGCCTTAAAATTGTCAAGGTTGAGAAACACTGCCATAGACTGACTTAGGAATTGAAGTCCAAAATATACATGGAAGGAATTAAGTTGTGATAATTACTTCCATTTATCACTGTAGTTTTCTTCTTCTAGATAGTGATAATTCCCAAGAACATTCTGATAGCATACATTGGACTAATCAAGTAAGCTTAAGTATATCAAAGCCTAACTCAGACTAGTTGTTGACTAAGTCCCTTGAATATTGATACAAATTATTTTGATACATCAGATGAAACAGATTCATACCAGTACAATAAATGATGCAGTTTGTAGAGCATGCAGATAGTCAAATGGAAAAAAAGTTTTGATCCATCAGGAGAAACTTTGTGTGAGATACCGAAAGTGAATAGTAGTGGATAAAAATGTTTACTTTGATATTTATAAAAATCTCAATGCTATAACAATGAGGCCAGACTTTTTAAAACAAATATTGTTGAAATAGATTTTTGAGATAATAATGATATGAGTGTTATAAAGGAGACACCTGTAATATATAAGGGAAAACACCCTCCTTAATTTTGTCCTTAACTTGATTTTTTAAAATCATTTTGATATGTTTTGTGTCCTTGTTGACAGTAGTTAAAGCAGTGAAGCATAAACTGCATGTTTTTAATAATGGTTTTTATTAATATTTTAATGCTGTGTTTAAAACAGTTATACAATAAATAACTAAACATATTTCCAAAAAAAATCCTGTTTTAGGTTGCATTTTGTTTGTTTCTGGATCTACTTCGTAAAAAAAAAAAGCTGTAAATTTATTTAGTGATCAAATTTATTTGCTGCCTATCTCGTGGTTCAGGTGGCTGAGTGGTTTACAATGATTTTGTCTATGCAGCATGTTCAGTTGAAACACATGAATAAAAAAGCATGTTATACCTTAACATAATGTGTGACTACAACCAGGTCTATTATGATGTAGGGTTTTTTTTTTAGGCATAAAGCTAGTTTGACATGACTAGTTTTTCAGAACCTTGTTTGAATTTTTGGATATAAAGAACTCTGGAATTGCTGTTTTTCATCCTTGCCAGATACTGAAACCAAGATGACAAGTCATTTTCCCAGAGCCTCTTCCTCTTTGAAGTAGTTTCCTGTGTCTAGTTATGTATAGGGCTATCCAGAACATTTCAAAACAGTTGTACTGAGTCTTTGGAACTCAAAACAAAATGTTTGAGCAAAACATGTTATTTTGCTTTGATGTGAAGTAACATTGAGCTATGCTCAGGGCCTCATTTTGTGTGTGTGGGGGTCCCATGTTGTAGTTCAGCCATAACTTGGTTTATTTTGGGGCTTGTGCTTTTTCAAACTTTTGGCAATATAGTAGCAGCAACCAATAATATCTCTGCTTCTTTCATTTATACTGGATGGGATAATTTAGAAGTGGAGTGATGAGAGGAAAGCAGTGATTTTATTTTATTTATTTTATTTGTTAAATTTATATGCCACTCATCTCTTCGATAGGTGACTCTGGGTGGCTTACAGAACATAACAGCAATTAAAATTAAGCACATGACCAGACAGAATGTCTACTGGATTCTAGACTCTACTCAGCTTTTCGCTTTAATGCTATTCTGTCTATATGATTTGAGCACTTAAACAATTGTTAACCTCACCGTTACATTTCTTATTATCTCTCTTTAATATCCAGCAAGTTTACCTATGGGAACTAAGCATACCTCTGTATTAAGAAACTCTTCCATACTTCATTTGTAATTCTTGGAGTAGACAAAAGTCAGTTTAATTTGCTTCTTTTGACCAACTGGCTTATCATCTGATTGCAGGACACCTCGTAGAAGAGATAGGCACGGATTCATTTATACATATCTCTTTCTTCTTTCGTGCTGTGTCTGAAAAGGAACAAATACTTTAAGTCTCCCTTCAATTTAAGTCAGAAATTATCTGTATTTTTCCAGAGGAAAATTGAAAATAGTATTTCTTCTTCCAGAGAAAAAATGAAAACTCTGGTGATTTCTTTCTGAGATAGCTCCAAAACTCAGAAACAAGAGTTCTTCATAGTAATTGTCCAAACCACAGTCATCCAGCATTAAAATCTTTAAGAAATGTCTTCACATTCACAATACTAGCAAAGTAGTTGCTAATTAGTGTGACCATTGAAGGAAGGGGACATTACAAAATTATGTGATTTTGTTCACACCTTATTTCAAAAAGAATATTGGGGAAAATAGTGGTAAGCAGAGCAGGGCAGGAATGAGGCCTGGAATATAAGTAAAATTAGAATATAGAGATTAAAATTTTGAGACTCTAGAAATTTCTAGAGTACAGAGTAGAGCAACAAAGATTAGGAACTAGAGGCTAAACTATACAGTGAATGGTTGCAGGAACTATGAATGTGTAGTTTAATGAAGAAAAGGACTACTTGTGACATATAGCAGTCTTTCAATTTTAGACAACTATTCTCCAAAACATCTGAGGGCAAGACAAGAAGTAACAGATGGAAACTTAATAAAGAGGTAGCCAACCTAAAATTAAGGAGAAATTTCCTATCAGAACAATTAATCAGTGGAATGGCTTGCCTCCAGAAGATGTGGATGCTCCATCATGGAGGTTTTTAAGAAGAGATTTGACAGCCATTTGTCCAGAATGGAATGGGATCTCCTGCTTGAGCACGGGGTTGGAGTAGAAGACCTTCAAGGTCCCTTCCAATTCTCTTATTCGTTATTTTGTATTTCTGTCTACACTATTTATGGTATCTTAAATTCTTATGAAGAATTTATATTATCAGGAAAAAACTATCCAGTTGCTTATTTATTTTATGTTCTGTTTCAAACTGTTGCACACTAAGAAACTCAGAACATTGCATCTATGATCTAGTATGAGAGCAATTCTCCTATTTTTTTATTCTGAAACTTCAGGTTATAATTATTTAATCACCTCTGTTGGTTGCTATTGTTTCTGAGTATTTCCCTGTGGATTTAAAATAGTTTTGGAACTGCATGCAATGCTTAAAGGGAGTATTTATAGTGTGTATGTGTATGTCTGTATGGCATATTCCATTTTTTAATATGAAGTTGGTTGCTGGGGGGAAGGGAAATAGGCAACAAGGACCATAATAAATGAGAAAGATGAAGGGAGAATAGTGGAAAATGGGCTCCTGTCAGGTGCAGACCTATACAAATACTATAATTAACCTTAAAGTGTGTATCTCCTGCTGCCTTCATTATAGCCTTTTATGTACAGATGTAAATTGAGGTGGCAATTCTCTTCTACGCTGATGACACTGGTAAGCCATACTTTGTACACAAGAGTAAAATTGGGTATTATTTATAACAAACCAACAGAGCTGGTTGATGATTTAGATTCCAGTTTACAAGAGACAATTAAGAATATTACATTGTTTTCTATCTTCTTTTTTAACCAAAAAGCAGAAAGAAAATCATGGGGCTTCTTTAATAGCCCTTGTGAGTCTACTTCATGTCCTTAGAGCACATTTGTTGTGTGTTGCATTTATTATGATCCACTTGTTATTATCCATAATTATTTTGCTTGGAGGAGGTCTCTTACTCAACAGCGAAATTTGCAACTTGATGATGAACTCTCAGCTGCCTGTATTTAAGGTAAAATTACTGCAATTAAGGAAGTGATCAATTCATGTAGCTATCTGACTGACTTTGGACAGAACAAAAGGACAAAATTAGAAGAGCTTTAATAGCATCAGGGCAGGAAAGAGGGCTGCAGATTTTAGGAGCAACAAAAGTAGCCTGCATTTGAAATGACAAACTACATAATCCTGGTTGAGTTTATTCTTTCTATAACCAGACAACATTGCACCTATTCTCAGAAATGTGTAAAGTGGAATTAAAGAATAATATATAAAACCAAATGTAGCCCAAAATGTATGGAACTAATAATAATAGTAATATAATAATAGTAATATAACAACAACAAAACAACAACAACAATAATAAAGTTGGAAGGGACCTTGGAGGTCTTCTAGTCCAGCCCCCTGCTCAGGCAGGAAACCCTATACTATTTCAGACAAATGGCTGTCCAGTCTCTTCTTAAAAACTTACAGTATTGGAGCATTCACAGCTTCTGGAGGCAGGTCGTACTACTGATTAATTGTTCTAACTGTCAGGAAATTTCTGCTTAGTTCTAAGTTGCTTCTCTGTTTGGTTATTTTCCATCCATTGCTTCTTGTCTTGCCTTCAGGTGCTTTGGAGAATAGCTTGACTCCATTTATAATATATTCCCCAATGTTGGTTTGGTTTGTTCAACAACCTTGCTAGATGCAGTTAAGAGTAGTGATTTTAACACTACTTTCACTGTGCAGAGTACTTAGAAATCATTTTCGCAATAAATCTTTGAAGTTAACAGGAATGGGGTGCAGATGAGTTTTGCATACAAAAGATTTATGATTCAGTCCCTGGCATCCTCAGATTGGGCATGAAAAGGAGCCTGCCTTTCGCTATGGTGAAGCCCTGACAATCAGGATAGATCAGTTTTTCCAAATCTGATAATTTTTTCAGATATACTGTATCTGGTTATAATTCTAGCCATTTCCACCATATCTTTTCTTTTCCTCCCACCTACAGCGTCTTCTAGGGATCTTGATCACTTTTATATTATTTTTAAATTGGCTTAATAAAGATATTGTCTAAAGTGGATTGCGAAATGTGTAAGTATATGCTCTTTCAGATAACTTTATAGCTTTTTTAAAGGATACACATTTGCTGCTCAATTTGTTGCAAGACTCCAGATGTCATTCCTCCAGGATTTGCTTCTGTTGGTAGAATCAACAGATCCCATTATATTTACTAGTTTTGAACATATCTTACTACTGTTAAAAATGCAAATGTTGCCTACAATTAACAGGTATCCTTGACTTAAATCACCACAGTTGGGACCAGAATTACAGTTACTAAACAAGGCAATTTTTGAATGAGTTGCACCTGATTTTATGACTTTTTTGCCACAGTTGTTAAGCAAATCACTGCAGTTAGGTGATTCTTGTGGTGGTTAAGCAAATTTTCCCGTTGCCTTTGCATTTCAGAAGTTGTCTGGGAAGGTCTCAAATGACAATCACTTGATCCCGAGATATTGCACCCATCGTAAACATAGATTCCAAAGTGCACAGATTATGGAGATGCTTCAATGGTTATAAGTGCGAGGACCAGTCATAAGTCACTTTTTTCAGTGCTGTTCTAATTTTAAATGGTCACTTAATAATTGGTTGTAAATCGAGGGTTATCTGCAGGTTAGTGTTATATAGAATGCTGCTAAATACTTGTAATTGACTTATATTGGATGAATGTTTTTTTTCCCCTCACGCGTCTGCTATTTTATGGCTTTAAAAAAAAACTTGAGATATATTGGTGGAATATTTCTCTCCCCGCCTTCATGCCATATCACTAAATACAGGAAATTTTGGAAAGTTTTATAACCCAATTAGCTTTTTTTTCTAATTGCCATGCTTTTGTGAATTTTTTAACCTCACAGTGAATGTTTCCCTCCTTCCCAAAAAGCACACATAGACAAACCTCTGTTTTCCAGTTTCAAACTTATCCATACTAAAACTATTTTAATATTATACAGTTACTTTTGCAGAAATCACTGTTAACAACCAGCACTGTGTATCAAATCAGATTGGATTTTTTCCCCTTCAAACACAGCATAATAGATAAAAATATGTCATCCAAGAAATATATATATTACTGACCTATCACCATAGGAAAATGTAACTCAAAATAAATGAGTTCATACGCCACTGATTCCAGAGTTATTATTAAAACAGTTTGGCAGTGAGGAAATTGCTTTTCATAAACCTGGGTAGCTCTTCTGACTTTTTAGGACTACTGCACAGAGAAACATACTTAAATCTTTAAAATATTCACAAACTCTTATCAATAATGAAACAAGAAAATTTATCATTTCTGGGTATGGACATGATGGAAGAGAATAGGACAAAAGAAAAACTCTCATTTGTCGGACTGTTGGAATATGGCATACATTTTGACATGATGAGCGATTTGATTTGGATTCTTGCTTGCTTAATAAGTTAAAGGTAGCAAATGTATGTAGTCTAGAATACAATGAAGTCAGGAGATCAGACCAGAGGGTTTATTCTTTCAATCTTTTGGAGTCATGCTGGAACCCATCCTCAGAGAACGTCTCTTCTTTCTGGAGACAGAGAAGTTCCCTGAGGATAGACTCCAGCACGAGTCTGAAAGCGTGAAAGAATAAACTCTAGTCTCGGTGACTGACTCAAATTGGATCCTACAATTATCCTGAGACACATATGTTTAACTTCATTCACAACCTAAGGAACCTGACTTGCTAGTTTAATGTTGAAATAGAATCAGATGATGTTCCTGGCAATACAGCAAATAGTTCATTACCTGATTGGCCTGTGAAGCATCATCCAGTCTTTCTAGCATCTTTCTTTTCTTCAAACCCTAAACTAAGAATGAGCAGTTGAAGATCCTCTAGAATGGGGATGAATGACAATAATCTAGATCAATTTAGCTTTATTGACTGCCAACTGTATTAATAATTGTAAACTGCAAAATGTGTTAAATAATTTCATCCAACTCTCCATTCCTACTGAAATGATGTGAAGTTCATCATTTACTCTCTAACTTCACTCTTTAAAGCAGAAAATATGAGGAATCTTAGGAGCCTTGAAAGTAGAGAAATTTATAAGTTTGGGTCCCATGGAACTCAGGCTTACCTTCATGGGGCAACAGACTCATCGGCATGGATATTGGCCTGAAATATTGATGTATACTATTCGTTGAATGATCCACAATGTTTAAACTTGACAGTTTGATGCTGCATAAACCATTCACAACAGAGTATACAATATGGGATTGGAGTGGATTTTTTTTTAAAAAAATAAGGTTATAGAAATTTAAAATAATTCTTGTCCAAAGGATGGAAACACATGGAATTAAGAACTGTGGCTTTTATGTTCTAAATCTGGTTTCCAAAGGCACCAACTGTAATGGATTAAACTGAGTGGATAATTTATGTGCTTCAATTTCTGTTAAAATATATGAGAAACTCCGGATTGCCGATTCATGGATTAAATCATGACACTTGTAACAGTCTGAAGGATATAGTTTATTAAATGTATTTACAAAGATGGGAGCTTCTTCAGATCTTGGGGAAAGATCTCTCTAGTCCAGTCCGCTGCTCCGTGCAGACTTTCCCAGCTACAATATTTTTGTCTCATGTCATGCAGCCTCTATTTATACTCCCTGTTAAAGGGAATATTTTTCCTTCTCCAGTAGTCCCTCCTATTTTTTAAAAAGCAGTTAGTTAATGATGGGGAGATTTGTAATGTCCACCTGCTCATTCTAGTTTTACCATCTAGATCCAATCTTGCTTACCTGATTCAGATGTAAATGGTGATCCAGACAGGCAAGGGGATACAATTGGATAATGTAAGACAATTCTTTAGTAGATGAACAAGAAGATAAAAATGATAAAAGATAATCCTCCCATCAAATATACTGAATTTACTATTGCCTAACATGAAAAATGTTTAAATCAGAGTTATGTATTCCACTGTGTCATGATTGCTTTGTTTGGTTTGGCTTAGTACTCTGTATAAACCAGCCATTATAGTTTGTAAACCATAGTTGGTTTAGTGTGTGATGTAAAGCCAGCCAACTGGCCAGGCAAGCTATGGCTTTATGTGATATGTCAATCAGATCTTTGTGTCTTTACAATTTCCATATTTAAAAGTTGATTCAAGAATTAACTTTTGCTGGAGTGTCTGTTGATCACAATTAAATGGGTAAAGTGAAATGTCATTTGTGCACAACTACTTAAAAGGCTACCCTCAACAATATTTAGATAATGTAGTATTATGGAACAAAGACTCTATTAGCCAGACTTTCATTTAATGTAGAAATGCAGCCAGAATGCTGGAGAGAAATTGCTTGTCTAAAGGAGATGCTACGACTGGCATCAGAAAAGGACCTGTGAATAAGCATGCAAATATTGAGATCAATAAACAGTATCAAATACTCCAAAAGAGATCAGAAGATTCCTATCTGAAATTCAGAATGTGTCAATATCCATTAAAGAACTGGACTGCTGTAATAAGAGCAGAATTTTTGGCATGATTTTTTTTAAAAGTAAAGCCTACCAGTGTGCATCTAGGAATAAGTTATTGCATGGCAGCTAAATTGAAGAAAATTATGACTATTTTCGCTCCATCCCTCTTGGAAATCTAGACATGTAGACCAAACTGAGTTGCTAGGCAACAGAGCCTGCACATGGCTGATAACACTCAAGGCATTATTTGCCTGCCTGACTGCACTGAATCAGAACAAAGGCCAGCTAACGAAGCTTTCAAATACTGTTGGTTCTTCCCGTTGATGGTTCACCACAGGTTTTCCCTGCATATTTGTGACAGTTACACATTCCCTACAAAGACAAATGCCTCACAGGTTTGAAAAAGCAAAAATCCAATGAAAACTAGATGACAAAGTAGATCATGTATGGCCACTGAAAATGTCTGACAGAAATTCAGTCATTCGCTTTCCAACATGGAGGAACTCTGGAAAGAGATGAGAGGCGAATTAACTGATATATGCAGTGATGGGATTCAACCAGTTTGGCAGAACCAATAGCTAATTTTTCGTTGCCCAGGCCCAGAACAGACTTCTGGAAGCGGCATCCACACAGAGAACCAGTTGTTCACATATTTGAATCCCACCACTGGATATATATATATATATTGTATATACTGTATATGTATATGTATATGCTCTATATTGTCAGAGACTTGAATTTATTTAGAGGGATTTTTAGATCCAGTACACCTTTGCTACAAATACTGAAGCCAGGGGGGTCTCCTGATATCAGAATATAATGGCAATAGAATAAACAAATTGTGTTTATGAAACTTTCTGGATCAGATCTGATTCAGATTCTATTATTTGTGCTCTGTGTGTCTCTTGATAATTCATGTGATTCATGTGATTTTATTTTTTATTTTAGCATGAAATATGATTTGACCTATCAAGGTCTAGGTGCATTAGGCATATTCAACAATTCCTGGCTAAAAAATATGGCATAGTATTATGTGTGAATAAGTATTATATGTGAATGCAGCCTTAATATTTAGATATTATAAATATCTGTTTGCTTGTTTATAATTTAGATTTCTAAAAACCATTCAACTCATCACCAACTCTAGGTGGCATACAAATTTTAAAATGACAACATAATTCAATGCATTAAAATAGAATACCAAATAAGATAAACCACAACATTTCCTAACAGGGAGAGCAAAGGTATGCTTTCTGTTTCATAGTGGACATACACCCTGACTTATTTTATGGCCTGAGGAAAAAGTTAGGTGACCAAAGCTTATTTGAAGGAAAGAAGAATTGGAGCAGAACAATAGTATTGTAGCATGCACTGTGACATAGAAGGATCACCTCTTGCTTTCTATGAAATGTCATTGCTTGATAGATGATACCCAGAGCATGCCAACCCTGTCAGATACTTTAGGGCAGGACAAAACCATGGGAAAACAAGTTTTTTTTTTTTTTTTTTTTAAAAATAGGCATTATTCCATGTAGAAGTTTGCAGATAGCAACCAATGCCTTGAAATGTACTGGGAAGACATATTACATAACCATGCCAACTTACAACTATATCATATATATCTGCTTATGTTGCTGCATTTGGGGCCAGCTGAAGCTTCAAGGACAACCCCATATGGAGCATATTGCAGTAATCTTGTCTGTAAGGTGAAGTTAGTAACCTTCCCTATGTAATAATCTGTGTTGGACACTTTCCAGAATTCCTAGCCTGCATAAGCTAAGAATTCTGGGGGATCCTGAACATTTGGAGAACATCAGGCTGGAGATGTCCACAATATAAATGGATAGCATTCGATAGTAATATTACCATAATATTCTTCCAAAGCATTGGAAAAACAGCCAATTTACATTACACAAATTATTTGTAAGTAAAGCACACATACGCATACCAGTCATATAAAGATTTAAAATATTTAGTAACTTTTTCCTAAGAATAAATTGTACTTGCTCTGCACAGTAAAATTCAGCTCAAATTGGAATAAGATTTTCATTTTTTTTTTTTTTTTTTTTTTGCTAAACTAGTTTTCACTAGCCTAGGGCATCAGATTGTGGAAGTTGATTTAACTGACACTTACAGCTCTGGAGACAAATACAGTTCTATGAGCAAGATAAAATGATAACCATTATGTCATGATTTACATAAAAGTAATGTAACTGCTATCTTCTTTTGTCATTAGTTAAATAGCATAGAAACAAAACTTTTGGCAATTATTTCTAAAATATGCACCTACTATTAAGTATGATTAAACCTCCATGTAAACAATATAGAAAACACACTGCACACTGATGAAATCTCTAAATTCCTTCTGCAACTCCAGGTAGTAAAGCCCTGTTCTGTATTGGGATCAATTAGAGGAGAACAGAAGGAGAAGATTAAATATGTAATTGATGAATCCGAATAGGGCATTTCAGGATTGCTTATGTATTAATAGCTGAAGCATTATGTGACATCTACAGGCCAAGTTATTTTTGCTTTATAATAGTGAAAGCAGTTTATAATTTGGAATCAAAGTCTAGGTTCATATTACATTTAGGTTTAATGAGATCATCTGAGGTTTGCAAACAATTGTCACAAGTCAGTCTATTAAAGTGTTGGGATTAAGATTTCTATATTATTGCCTACTTCTTTGGAATATCACAGAAGGACTGACTTTCTAAAAAAATTATCAAGAAAACTACAGGAAATAATCTACACAGTCACTAGGAGTCAACATTGACTTGAATTCCTGTGCGTGCATACACACGCACATAGTAATAATGATACAAATGCAAGTAGCAGACTGGATTGGCCAAAGCTCTATCTTCTCTACATCTATTATTTATTATAATTCCAACTGCTCTCCTTAAAAAAAATGTACTTAACAGTTGACATAGTAGCAAATTAAGTCCAAATTTCATAAGTAACTTTACTGGATTGTGACTGTAATAAAGATAAATTGAAATTTCAATCATTAAAAAAACACACTTCCAATTTTCCCAAGAATTAATAAGTGAACAGAAAACAAGTTCTTTAAATCCTGCTTAAAAGCAAAAATAGAGAGGAAAATTCTTCATTTCTGGAAGGAAGTTCCATAATATGAGGATATGAATGAGAAGACCTTACATCTCAGACTCATCAACCTTAATGATCTGAAATGTGGGCCAGTGATCAGGACTGGCTGATCTTGTGCAGATTGCAATTTCTCTGCTATTGCATTTTCATGAGTTATCAGGCCTAAAACACAGACCCAAAAGCCAAATAATATAATGAGATAGATGTGAGTAGGAGCTGAAATATATTTATAAGGCCTGGTTATTTGAGGGACCCCTACAGGATTTCCAATAGTTTATGCCCATCAAATAAGATTAGATGAGTTTCAGGTCCCTTCTATTAAACAGTGCCATCCATAGGGATGTAAAAAACATTTTTCCCCATTATGGTGTCTGTTCTTTAAAATAATGTTCACCTTGAGAGAATCACACAATTCCTATCCTGATGATATTCAAAAATTCCTTGAAAATGGTTAGTTCACATTTATTAATTATTTATTTAAATTTGGAGACTGCCTGACTATTGATGATTCTGGGCAGCTTACACTTAAAAATTATGAACCGTTAATTAGAGGAAAAGGTGCCATATACAGTACATCCACAACAAAAACATACACAGAGCAAAAAATAAGTTAACAGGGGACCAGTATCCTCTGATCTCGATGACCTGGGAGAACAACCACATTCACTTTCTTCTGTTCACCTGTTTGCTCTTCTGAACTTGTATTAATCAGCAAAGTAAATTGCTCAATTTCACAGCGCCATTAAAATCTTAACAAACCAAGAAGCTTTCAAGAAAATAACTTTTTTTAAAAAGAGTTTTCTAGATTATATGTGCCGGATTATTAATTAATATAGACGTAAATCTTATAATCCTTGTGTTTTCAGGATTGACATGCATAGTTAATTTAAACTAAATAGCTGATGAGTTCCCCCAGGGCTAGCAGTAATAAAATAATATCATAAGAAAAATATGAGTATGATTGAATACAGGATATAGAAGACTACACTTGATAAATGAATATGTTTCAAGGATGCATATCATACTGGCTGAGTTTGCCTCATATTTAAGTCACAGACACAAAATCCAATCAATCATCAGACTCTAGAACAGTTGGCAGTTTTGAAGCAAAATTACCCTATGTTTGAAATCTGGCCATATATACAAACCAAGACATGCGAGTAACCAGTTAAAAGTAGCAAACAAATGGAAATGAGTGAAACTGCAGGATGCAGTAACTCAGAACAGTTCTTGTGAATGATATCCTAATATAATCTTAGAATGTATTCTCTCAGGAGGAAAGTTGAATACAAAAATACTACTTGCATCCTTTACCTCAATTTGATCTTTTCTAAATCAGGGATGAACCATGATAGCCCATTAGATGTTTTTGAATTCTAATTCCACTGGGAGTGATATTGGTAAAGAATTGTGGAAATAATTGTCAAAATTGGAGAATTATTCATTGCCTACTCCTGTTTTAAATAAATAATCCTTACCTTCTATCCTTCTTTGCCAAACAGACCTCTGTTCTGTTTTTATCTTTCTAGAAGACTGCATATCTTACTTTAGATGGATTTCATCTTAATAGGGGAATTTCACACAAAAAGAACGATGAATGATTATTTTTTGTTTCTTTTCTGGAGCAAGCCTTAGAAAAATAATTTGTTGAACTTTTGCATTTGACATTTATTTAGTTAGGATCAATTATTTTATATCTCACATTTTCACTGTTTTGTTAACAGTTCAAAAGCAGATATTGTTGATCCAAAAATATCAGATTTCCAATTCTGAACATTCCATTTAAGATCGTAGTCTTAGGCAGATATCTTTTTTTTTAATAAAGATTTTATTATTTTTTTTTCATAAACATATGTTAATTTTTCCAATCAAAAAGTCTTAGGCAGATATCAGTCTATATCAATGCATTCATAAACTGGCAATACTTGGGTTTTCAAATAACTTCATTCCGGGAACCATTGTATATGATCATTTTGGCACAAGGGTCATATAGTCATCTTTTGTGAGCTTCTGACAAGGGTTAACAGTTTCTGATTTTTACTTTTGTCATAATTTTTATCAGCAAGAAGAATAGGTTAAACAAAATCTAATAATTAATTTGCAGGATATGATTTTTCTGATCCAACTAGTAGGTTGGATTTTTCAAAGTTAAATTGCTCAATGCTTTAGACCAACAATAATGCTCAAGACTACATACTTTCATTTCTGTCTCAGTCTGTCTCAATGTAAGTAAGGAAAAATAAAAAAAAAGGCTGGATGAATGCCCCAAAATCTTTTTGAGTGTAAAAATATTTACATAATTGTTATTGTGTTTCAAATTGATACTGTTTTCCCCATCAATGAAAAAAAGCCTTATTGATTGTAATATGGCATTTTATCCATATTATTTGATTCATACCTTGAACTAAATTATAATGTATTTAGTTTGGTTTTGGCTTAATTATAATGTATTTATTTTGGTTTTGACCTACAGGTTCTGCGAGTTGCGCATAGCAAAGTCCAACAGACTGCCAGGAGATGTGCTAATGACTATTGGCTGCAGCTTTGCTCTCGGATCCAGATAGCAACCAACACAGGCAACATCAAGGGGATGTACAATGACATTAAGCAGGCCTTAGGTCCAACACAGAAGAAATCTGCCCCTCTGAAATCTGCCACAGGTGAGGTTATCCGGGACTGAGCACAGCAGATGGCACGCTGGGTGCAGCACTACTCTGAGTTATATTCCAGAGAAAATGAGGTAACTGAAGAAGCATTAAATAATATTGAGTGCCTGCCTGTCTTGGAGGAGCTTGACAGTGAACCAACTTTAGAAGAATTAAACGCGGCCCTGGACTCCCTTGCCTCCAGCAAGGCACCCGGGAAAGATAACATCCCTGCCGAAATTCTGAAGTGCTGCAAAGAGAGCATCCCCATTGAATTACATGAAATCTTCTGCCTTTGTTGGAGGGAAGGTGGAGTACCGCAGGACATGAAGGATGCAAATATCGTCACACTGAATAAGAACAAAGGCGACAGGGGTGATTGTAACAACTATCGCAGCATCTCTCAGTGTTGTAGGGAAGCTGCTTGCCCATGTCATACTGAAGAGGCTCCAGGTGCTTGCAGAGAGAGTCTATCCAGAATCACAGTGTGGATTCCGAGCCAACAGGTCCACCATTGACATGGTATTTTTCCTTAGACAGTTGCAGGAGAAATGCAGGGAACAAAGACAGCCACTTTTCATAGACTTCATAGATCTTACGAAGACTTTTGACTTGGTTAATAGGGACAGCTTATATAAAATTCTCCTCAAGATTGGATGTCCACCTCAGCTCCTCAATATCATCAGGTCCTTTCATGAGATAGGAAGGGCACTGTTGTTTTTGATGGCCTAACATCAGATTCCTTTGACATTCGAAGTAGAGTGAAGCAGGGCTGTGTCCTTGCGCCAACCTTATTCAGGATCTTTTTTGCAGTCATGCTGAAACACGCTTTTGGAACTGCAACAGAGGGTATCTATCTCCAGACCAAATCAGATGGTAAACTCTCTAGATTGAGAGCAAAGTCTAAAGTCCAGCTGAAATGCCTATGGGATTTCCTCTTCGCTGATGATGCTGTCGTTACTGCTCACTCTGCCGAAGATCTTCAACAATTTATGGACTGTTTTAGTAAGGCCTGCCAAGACTTTGGTCTAACATTTAGCCTGAAAAAAACACAAGTCATGGGTCAGGATGTGGATCCACCTCCCTGTATTACAATCTCTGCACAGGAACTGGAGGTTGTCCATGACTTTGTGTACCTCGGCTCAACTATCTCTGACACTCTCTCTTTAGATACTGAGCTGAATAAATGTATTGGTAAAGCGGCCACCAGATTTTCCAGACTTACAAAGAGAGTATGGCTTAATAAGAAGTTGACAGAACATACAAAGATTCAGGTCTATAGAGCCTGCGTCTTTAGCACACTCTTGTACTGCAGTAAGTCTTGGACCCTTCATGTACAGCAGGAGAGAAAGCTGAACACCTTTCATATGTGCTGTCTCCGACATATTCTCGGCATCACCTGGCATGACAAAGTCCCAAATAGTGCAGTCCTGGAATGTGCTGGAATCTCTAGCATGTATACACTATTGAAACAGCAATGTCTACGCTGGTTTGGGCATGTCGTGAGAATGGCTGACAGTCGGATTCTGAAAGATCTTCTGTATGGAGAAGTAGTGCAGGGAAAGCGCCCCAGAGGGAGACCTGAGCTGCGATATAAGGATATCTGCAAGAGGGACCTAAAGGCCTTGGGAATGGACATTAACAGTTGGGAATCCTTGACCTCTGATCGTTCAGCCTGGAGGCTAAAGACGCAGCATGGCCTTCTCCAATTCGAAGAGACACTTGTGTGGCAGGCTGAGGCAAAGAGGCAGTCCCGGAACCAGTGAAATCTGGGGGCTGGACAGGGGACAGATTGTATCTACCCTCAGTGTGGAATGAACTGCCATTCTCGAATTGGCCTTTTTAGCCACACCAGATGCCTTAGGGCCTCTTTCCAGAGCACAATACCATAGTCTCTCGAGACTGAAGGATGCCAACCTAAGGCTTAATGTGAACTTCATTTGTAAAGCAGAGCTTGTTACTTAGCAAGTTGTGTGAAAGCATCTAGTTCTGATTAATTAGCATGAGGTTGTTATCTACTGATTGGATGACTAACTGAAGAAACTGTTACCGATGCTAAGAGCAAATGATATGAAAATGCAATTGGAACAGAATTTCTGCAGAAAAATACTGGGAAAGTGTCTCAACTCTATTTGAGACTCTAGAAGAGAGAATCCTGTCACCACATTAACACAGCTGTTTTGGCCAATCCATGGCAATGATACTGTCTTTCTGCCCCTTCTGCTGCAGAATGAATACTGAACAAATTGCAGCCATATGAATACTGAACAATACATATAAAATTGCTCTGCTAGAGCAGGCTAATGATGGGAAGAACACTTGACAATTTCAAATCTTGTCTTATGAAGGAAATAAAATGTCAACACATAGCTGCAAATGAATATAATCATGTTTCAAAGACTGCTTCTGAAAGAGAACAAAGCGAACTGGCAATTCATTGATTCTGTCCTTAAGTAGCTTAATGTTTTGATTTAGAGCTCTAGCTTTTTATTTTCATTACCAATCCTGAGCTTCCATCTTTATTTTCATGATTGGCTCTGAGGTTCCATCTATTAATGTGCAACATTATTTTTAAAAAAGACTTACACCGTCCAGGCAAGATCAATGCTGAAAAGAGCAAGGGAAAATTGTTTATTAGAAGAAAATTACAGCTTTGTGAATAATGGCAAAGGAGTTGCAGCTGGGGGCTCAAATGGAGCCTCCATTATGCTTATGATTAGGGATAATATGTGAGAGAAAGAGAATTGCAGAAAAGTAGATTAGTTGAGTGGGGAAGGGACTAATAAACTTCAGATAGTTTTCATGCATTTTCTACCTATTTAATTTTAGGAACATTATTACTTATAAACAGGAAGCAGCTCACATATTAAGATAGAAAGAACTTTGCTTTTTGAAGCATGGGGCTTTGTGTGAAGCTAATTACTTGGTAAACTATGGTTAAAAATCCTGACAGTTGTTAAAGCTATAATTTGAGCACAGACTCAAAAAGGATTGGTTTGAATGTAGGAAAAATAAAGGGCCAGGAAGATCTCTATCTTCTGTTTTAAAATGTAGCTCTGTCCCCAGGTGTCCCTCCTTTTTTTAAAAAAAAAAAAAAAAAAAGAGCATTGGAAATCTTGCCTGTTCCACCCTCCCAGATGCCAAATGCCCTGCTTGGGGAATTGCTGCTATCAGCAGCCAGCAGAAGCACTGATTCTGGCTTATCTTCTTGTGGCCCAGAAAGGTCACTGTTGGTTGTTAATCAGCTCAATATCTGGAGGCTCTTTGAGAAAGGTTAATAATGGTTTTGTTCATGTAACAGGGTTGTTTTATAAAGAGCCTACCTCTATTCGATGGAGACCGTGCATAATCTGCTTTAACTACTGTGTTTAAAAAGTGACTGCTGCCGGCCTGCAAAGTTTTTCTCTCATCGCTTGAATTTATAGGGGAAAATGTAGGGTGGCTCTTAAAAACTTCCACAAGTTTTCTAACTCATTCCAGGGTTACTTAAGTCTGACACCGCTTCTCCCTCTCTGATATGTCCTTCCTCTGTGAGTCGCCATCTGATTTACATGACGGTATTAAATAATCAAATACATAGAACTTCAAAGGAAATAATATTTAGTCATATCTCCATTTCTTGGCCGAGAGAGTTAGCGTTGTTCAAAGACATTTTTCAGGGTCATGTGGCCAGCAAGGCTACATGTCATAATAATCGCTGGCTATGAGACTGTGAATGTTTCAGATACAAAATATCTCAAAGGGGCAGTGATATTTATGTCTGCCTTATTCCATTCCCATTTGCTCATCTTTTTCCCCTGCATAAACTAAAATGCAACAAGCATTTTATCATATTGGGATTTGTAAGGTGCTTTCAATACCTTTGACTAAGATGGCTCAGTGGTTAAATACATTACAAAGCTGCAAAGCTGACAGCCTGGGTTTGAGATCCAAACACCGTGTGACAGGGTGAGCTTCCATTACTTACCCCAGCTCCTGCCAATCTAGCAGTTCAAAAGCATGCAAATATGAGTAGATAAATAGGTACCACTTTGGTGGGAAGGTAACAGCCCCACAGCATATAGTCATGCTGTCCACATGACCAGGGAAAATGTCTTTGGACAATGTTGGTTTCCTCAGCTAAAAAATGGAGATAAGCACTGCCCCTAGAGCTGGACAGGGACAACTTTTACCTTTATTTTTATACATTTGACTGCTATAATTTCCCTTTCTGATTTCTGATTTCCCAGTCCAATGACATTGCTAATAGTTTCAGTAAATTTACTTAATATTTCCCTCCACTCCAACTTGTGATCTTGTAGATATTACTGACATATAACTCACATCCCAGATAAACTAGTAATTTAATTAGTGAAGGGAATCAGGGACAATAAACAAATAGCAGACTCCTGAGTGAACTCAGTGTTTTAGAGTAAGCATTTGCACAGTGAATCCCTTCAATACTCCCATCAGGCCTAACCTTCTGCTGGTTGAGAATTTGCAGCCAGTTGCTGGAGAAGAAACTGTATTCACAATGAAGTCTTGCTATTCCTTGACTCAGCAAGATGACTGCAAAACATACAATAAGAAGGACATTCAAAAGGGAAGACTCTGTATCCACCACCACTGTCATCTTTTCCATTTATCCAAATTTTAGTTGTTTTCATTTCTTTGTAATTAACTCTGAATAAACTAATAATCAAATTTGATACATTTTAGAACATGGCAATCTGTATACCTTCTTTTACACCTTTGTGTATATTCTAGTTTTGGTCATTCATACAAGCATAGGATTGCTGATAGGTTTATCACTACTTAGATGACAAGCATTTGGGAAAAACTTTTAGGAGAAGGATGTACAGCTAAACATTGGAGGAACTCCAAGTGGATGATTGGATGACCTTATAGCGACTCTTTTCTGCTTGAAAAAGAAAATGTATGAGATGTTGAACAGAGCAATTATAAGTGCTGGCTTGTCCAGACTACAATAGAAAAGGAATTTTACTGACTCCTGAACACATACTGTAGCCAGGCAGTAAGCTTCAACTATAACAGTTACTTTAATTAATTGAAGCATTTAATTACCCTCAGGATGCTTTAAAATGAAAGTTAATATCTGATTGAAGAAATTTTAATTGATTAGTCTATCTAATCTAAATAGTCTGAAATCTGATATAAATCTATATTATGGGGCTATTTTACCGAGTTAATCCAATTAAGTAATTGTGTATAATATATTTTGAAGTTTTGGAATGGCTAAATATTTGAGAATTGTTTTGTGATATAGGTTTTGTAGAAATTAAACAATATCTCTCTTGTATTGGGTCCAATCCAGTTGTGGCACAATTGAGAAATGTTATGATTGCCACTTAGATTTCCTGGGTCTGCCAGCCTGCTTGCCTTGGGTGTTATATGTCTGTACTTCAGCCTGGTCATTTTACTTCACTGTTCTCTGTTTGACATATGCCAATGAACAATGAAACAGACATGGCCCTCATATTTGGAGAGGCCAACAAGCTGCATGCCAAGTAATATCTTGGGAGAAAGCATGTTATAATTGAGGTTATTTACTATGCCCCCCACTTTACTGCTTTCTTGCACAGAATGGAAGCATTGGGCTTTCAAAAAGCTGTCTTCCCTCCCAACTGGCACTGTAAAATTATTGTCTATAATTACCTTCCAGCTAAAATCCAGTTCCCCCTCCTGCTTTTCAGGTTCTTTTTTGCTCAGTGGAGTTAACAATCACCTCTCTCACCAGGGAGCATTTCAAATGACAGCATGTCTGTTTAAAAATAAAATGAAAAATTTATGACTATAAAACACTTCTCTATTCATCAAATAGAATGTACAGTGATAAATGGAAGAATAAAGAGACCTGGGGGAATATCTGATACCCAGCAAACTGAGTGGTATATTTTAATTCAGCAAACAGAGTTTGAACAAGTGTTTGACTTCTTTTGTTAAGCCTTGGACTGTGCATATTCAGCCATAATCTTATGTCTTCTGCCTTAATGTAACTATGTTATATTCTTCCTGTATTCAGTAATGGGGATTAAAATCCACAATTTAAGATTCAGTAACCCCCAGGTATACTTTCAACGTTGCCATGCATTAATTGGGAGGATTTGATTTGACCTTACTTCCTTGAGAAAACTCTATGGAGATTCTCAATCATCCAGGTCATGGTTGTCCCAAAGGTGCTCTTCAAAAGGCAACTGGATATTTTTTTCCTTGAAAACGTTTCACTGAAAACTGAAGTTCAGAACTGAAGAAGCTTCTTGGATGAGAAGCAAAACATTTTAAAGGGGAAAAAAACCAAGAAAGTCCAGTTGCCGTTTGAAAAGCACCTTTGGGATTCCTTGAGAAAAAGTGTTTAAATATTTGTAGCTTATCAGTGTATTCAACAATATAAGATTGTGATGATTCATGGGTAGATTTGCCATGATTTCTAAAAGATTAGAAATTAGAAATAGAGGCAAATTTAAACAAATAACAATAACTTTAATATGTTGTGGGAAGTCAGCCCCCCCCCCCAGAGAAGGAAATATTAAAAGGGCAGAATATTATATTTCCTCAAAGGATCTTAAAGAGGCAGAAAAGCATGCCCAGTTTTTCTTAATAGCCCCAAGTCTCCCTCACCCAACCAGAAACCAGCTCTGTAGAAATGCAGATGTAATAATCCGTTCAGAAAAGTTGGAGCCCTCCAGCTAGAAGCTTAGGAAGACAAAAATACCTAAAATCTACATAGCCCACCCAAACTCTAAGACAGGAAACATAATAGGATTAACCCACCACCACTAGAATGCCAGAAAGGCACACTCAGACTCAGGTCAAAGTACATGACACAGGAAATACAAAGCCTCAAACAGGAACAGGAAACAACTCCAAACAAAAGCCCAAGAGGGTATAGAAACCCACTACCTACTACATGTGCTCCCTTTTCTTCTTTCCAGCCATCTTTCTGTCTGGCTCCCCTCTTCAATAAACTACAACCTTCTTTCTAAAGTAATTGCCATGTTGTTTATTCCCTGCTTGGATTGGACCCTGATGAAAACTTTTCCTTCAACAATATTGTCTTTATCCAAACTGCTCTCTTTCCATATAAGACATAAAAGTAATATATTTACCTAAATGTTTTAGTATGCTGAAGTTCAACTTAGTTTTCATAGTTATTGATTTTCACAAAAATTTCACAAACACTTTTAAAAAAGCAATTAAGATAACAATGATTTTCACCTTCATAGTGATCTCAAAAGATGAAGACAATAATATTCGATTGAAAAGGAATTAAAATTGTATCTCTACCAATTGTATGCTTTATATAGCTTCTGACGCATATTTGATCTATTACTGAGAAATTGTGAAGTTATGAATGAATATTGCTGATCATTAATGGTTCTTTTTCATGGTTTCCATGTAACTGAATGTTGGAAAACTTCCTATACCTGTGACAGAGCAGCAAGTATACAGCAAACAAAGCTGACAGAATAGCAAGCATTCACCAGTAACTGTAATATCTAGTTCCTGGACCTTGAAATATACTCTAAATAATAGCTATTTTTCAACAGAAGAACAGAGTGACTATCGAACTATCACATTTTTGTAATTTTGTCAAAACTACCAAAGGCTTGACTAAAACAATAACATGCATGACTAAACAGGAAATAAAATTAAGATAAAAAAATGACTGAAAACCACTATTCCACTGGAAAGCTTGCACTTAAAATCAAAATCAATGCCTAAATGCCTAAAATAAGAAATGTCATTGCTTGGTACCCAAAAGACATTGACAAATATAATAATCACATGCAGTGTAAAGTGCTGAAGCCTAGAATCAGCTTTTTCCAACCCGATGTCTTCAAGCTCCCAAACTCTCTTGCAATAAAAATGTTGATTGTACATTTTGTGAGTTTGTACAGTAATCCCAATACACCCAATACACTAAATTGAAAAAGACTCATGTAAGGAATAAAAAGATCTGAAGGAGGAGAATTATTTTGATTGCATTTTGATCAGTATGAGAAGGAAACAAACAGCTAGAATATTTCTGGAAATCTAATATGGAAATATGAATAGCATGGAATTGCAGCATACATTTATTCTGATAAATGAGATTTCCTGTCTCAATTAATCTTCCTTTTATAGGTCCAAAGTGAATTGTTTTTCAAAGCCATCATGATTTTATATGAACAAATTACAATTCTTTATTGAATCATTTATATTGGTCATTTTGTTTGAGTTTGCAATAAAACCCACCGTGTACTGAATGTCAATTAATTGTTTTATGTATGTACACTTTACAAAATATCCTGAAGCCCTAAGCCAGTAACAGCCATTTTCTTTGCTTTCATAACACCTCTGAAAGGGAGGTAGCTACTTTAACACATGACAAACTAAAAATGCCATACACATTTTTTTATGCAAGTCCAGTTGCTCAATCCATGACATTCTACTATTGAAATTGGATATATTCAGTGGATTAAATAATGTATTTCATTTATCTAGTGTGGAATGTATTAATTTATCCCTATATTTGAAAGGGACAGGTAAAGAAAAGAGAGGATTTCTAATGATATACAATCAGATTGCTTTGCTTGGACTTTTATTTACAGTATTATCCTTTACTTCTAACGTAGTATTCATTAAGATTTCTGATTGTGGCAATTTAAATGTTTGTCAGTAAGTTCAGGTTCAAACTCTGCTAAAAATGAAACTCTTTTGTGGGAGTAGGGTGTACTATTCCTAAAAAGGACTGTCTGGTCTGTTGGACAATTCTCATAGGTCTTTCAAAAAACAAAATTCTGATCATTGTGACATCTTCCAGCAAAAGACAATGTCCACCTGGCTGTTCGTTTGCCTTGCTAAAAAGAATGAAATGTAGATATGGACTGGGGATGTAGTCTGGGATTTTTTCATTGGTGCTTTTTTGCCTGTGGTCCTTTTTTCACAATAAATAGTTAAAAGGCAATTAGAATGTTAATTTGTGGGGCTAATATGCTACAGTGGAAGCCACATGGACTAATATGGTGAGCCCATCAGTTTGAATTAACAGTGCAGGGTATCCAGGGAGTTCTCAGAGTGACTGAAAAAAGAAAATAAAAAACCAACCCCATCAGTGTGTTATCAAGGTTGACACTGAAAATGATGCAATCATAGTCAAGTGTCCCTGAAGGACCATAGTACTGAATAAAAATAAAAGCTGCTCTCAATCTTTTCTTTGATTCAGTGAGAAGTATATTAATAGCTAAAGCATAAATTTCATTCCAGGTTCTTCTATTTTTGGTTTTTAAAAGCTACTTTCCTGTGTTTGTGTATATTATCTTCCAAGTTATACAAGCAAGTTTAGTAAATATGGAAGAGTGTGATGCTATTTTGTGATGCAACTTTTGTGATGTAATTTTGTTTTCACTCCTACCACTGCAGAAAAATTTGCTTAAAGTACATAAAATGCTCCTGTTCATGTTCCACACAGTCATCCTCCTCAATATGCGATTTCATCCTCCAATCCAACAGTCAGTCAGTATTCCATGGCTATTAAGCATGCTTGGTTCTCACTAACCTCATGACAACCCCAGCTTTTCAATTTGAGGCTACAGAATCTATATGAATAAAGGACATGTCCTAGATATATCAAAAGTAATTCATCTGTGTCACAATAATGACTTAGCTTTATGTGACATTGATATGTGCAGAAATCACTTGGGGGGAACATCTACTTACCCATCAGGCATTACCCAACCCAACTAATGACAATCAAACCCAATATAGAGTAACATTATAGTAAAAACAGAAAAATGTTATCATTTACGAAATGACATTCAACATTGTGTTACATTTATATTACCTGTGGAACAAAAGCTGACTTAGGGAATTTAAACTCAATGAAAGACTTCAGAGAGAGTATCAACCTGGCTTCCTGAGGATCTATGTTTGACCCTTTCCTAACTAACTATGGGTCTATAAAATTCTTTTTATGGACAATAAAATAATAGTAATGTACAAAAAATATGTGCAGTATATACTCAAATGGCCAAATATAATACACACACACTCAGAGATACATTACACACAGGCATTCTAACAAGAGCAAAACAATGACAAGAATAAGTAACAAGATAGTGAAATTCAAACATCAAAGGCTATCTTAAATAATTCTGTTTTAATAGTTTCTGAAAACTTAATAAAATAGGGGCTGCTTGAAATTTACAGTGATAAATGTTCCAAAGAACCACTGATGCAACAAAGAAGCAATGTTTGTGGGATTATATCCTTCTTGGCCCTCTAAAGTGGAAATTATTAACTGATTCTCTCAGGGACTTCTCAACAGGTGGAGAAGAAAGTATGCTGGCACCTGGTTGTTAAGCCATGTGGGGTTTAAAGGTCAAAAGCAGCACAAAGAGAGTGTATGCTTAACTGTCTCAAACAATACTCTCTAGAATTCATATTACTAAATATTGGATGGATTGTACTGTTCCGAAGAATTTTAGATAAAGATTCTGCTTCCTTTTAAATTTGATATATTTTTCACTGGTATTGTGATTGGCTGCTGCAATTTTTCTTTTAACATGTAACAGAAAGCTTAAGAAATATAGATAGAAGTGGGCTATATGATCGCTTGATAGAAATAAACACAGCTAGCCAAACTAAACATATACAGCTGCTATTTATTGTATTTTTCAGTTTCCTTAAAACAATTTTCAGTAATTTGCATTGGATGATTATTTGAAGGGACTTAAAATCTAATATCTAAAATGTTTTCATGTAAATACTGAATGAAAAGTTAATTCATTATCAGCAACCTTGAGCTTTTGCACAACACACACACACACACACACACACACACACACACACACACACATATTGTATATATCAGGCATTATAGAGAATTATCTCTTAAAAACTTGCCTGGAGTCAAGAAACTGGAAGTTGTACACCAAAAACATACATGCATGTTAAAATGTTTAAAAAGAGGTAGATGAAGGAAAAAATGTGCAAAGCTAAAGGAGTCCCATGAAAACCTAAATACAACTTTTTTTCAAAAGAAATAGAAGGGTTTTTTAGTGATTTATTCATTATCATTAAAATTATTGAAACAGAGTTTGGATGATGCAATGTTTGAGCATTTTTCCCAGTTTCCATATAACTACAAGACTGAGTTACACTAATGTCTGATCACATCAGTATAAATATTCTATAGGAGCTCTGGCAGTTCTTTTTTTATTTTTTTTCCCTGCTCATCATAAAACCTTTCATTTCTGTTATTTTGAAGTTTCGGTTGGCATTGCCAGTAAAGGAAGGAATAGATTAGAGTGAAATTTCAATGTGACAGATCTGTATGTAATATGATTAGGATTCATACTGGCCCCTTTGCAGCAACAGTAGTACTTTGTAGTAATCTATTAGTATTAAGCATACCAAAAATAATGTTACCGCCATATTATGTCTTATATTGGCTCTATCACTGTAGCTTCACTAAGGAACGCAATGTGCAGAATAGTTGTTCCGTACCTTTACATATCAGAGCTGACTGTAATGGCAGCATCTTTTAAAGGAATGTACCTTTAAAACACATAAATATACTCAGGAGCCTTATAACATACTTAATGGGGTGTGTGTGAGAGCATATTGTTGAATATCATAACCAGTCATCACTGAAGTTAGGGTCACTGATTGATTATGTTTCCTCAAGTCATTTTGAACTCCTTGTAACCATATTGCTAGATTTTCTCCATGATGATCTATCTCTATCCCTAATCTTTTCTTTCAGGTATCCTTGAAAGGTTAGTGTAGATTAATTTTATCCCAAAGTATCCCATAGGTTTTTGAGGATAAACAAGCTTCTTTCAATAACTTCTTCAACACAGAGATGAAAACCATTTGTAAGCATGTACTGCTTGTACAATAAGTAAGCATTTGCTTAGCTATGAGGCAGCACTGAGCTCACATTGGCTGTTCACAACAAATACAACACGTACATAGGCATATAGCAAGACGACTTAAACTAAGCTTGTTTAATTTGTTTTAGGAATTTCTTTGGCAAGGGGTACTGTGCAAAAAGCGGCATAGATTTTGGAAACTGCTATGTCTGTCTTACTAGGCATTGTTAATAGTGAGCTGTCTATGGTACTGAACTATGATAATTAAATAATGCAAAAAAGTGAAAGATGACTGAAAGATAAAATAAAATATGTCCAGACATGTCTTTTAAATTAGGCATTGAATCTTTCATTTATTTGATGAAATGGAAAAAGGAAAAAAAAGCTTTAGAGGGTGGTCCTCAGGGTATAAAAATAAACATTTCTCCTGTCAGTTGAGTCTGACTCTAGTCTAGAGGGTGGTGCTCCTATTAGCTGAGGGAACCAGCCTTGTCTGAAGAAATTTCCCTGGTCATGACTAGGCACCGAGGCACACAGAATGTTGTTACCTTCCCACTGAAGTGGTATCTATTTATCTACTCACATTATCATGCTTTCAGACTGCTAAGTTGGCAAGAGTTGGGGCAAGAATGGGAGCTCACCCCATTACATGGTGCTAGGTTCTTGAACCTGAGGCTGTCTGCTTATCAGATGACAAGCTCAGCATCTTCTAACCTGTTGAGCCATTGTGCCCCCTTCCTCAGTGTGTATAAGGACTTTAAACTTGTAAACTTTTAAAATATGCTAGCTTCATTAAGTAAAAGCTATGTTGTATTCCTATCAAAACACTTGTTCGCTTTGGCATATCAAAACAATTTCCTTCATTTTTGTCTTATTGTTGTGTTGTGGCTAAGCAAATGAACTATGAATCAGGAAGCCCTTAATTTAAATCTCACCTTTGCCATGAATAGAGTCAAAAAGATGCTTAAGTTCTGTTTGCTGTGAATTATTCCATATAATCCAGTGGCTGATCTTGAAGACGGTAGAACAAATTTACTATCAGACTCTGTAAATGTCATTGCACTACAAATTTTTTAAATTTTAGACTGCACATTGAGAAATTATTTACAGTTGGGAGGAAGGAATAGGGGAGAAAAGTGACATTTCTTTCACAGGTGATAACATTTTCCACCTTTAGTTCACCAGCAAATGTGGAAGGAAGTCACCATTCTAAATGTACTTTTAGGAAGCAACTTAAAAATGAAAAAAAAAGTATGTCTTACTAAATGTACAAAGACTTGGAACATACTGTAAAGTGAGTTCCTGTTCTTTGATTACAAAGCTAACATATGGGTATATTATATCTATCTATCTATCAGTGTTTTTGAAGATAAAGAAGACAATATTGTTTCTTCCTTTTCATTATGTGTTAAATGAGGTTATAGTAGATTGAGTGGAGGATACTCTGCACTATACCAATATCAAACTTCTGATTCTGAATGTGTATGTCTGTGTGTGTGTGGCTGTGTGTGTATGTATATGTTTCCAAGGCTATTCCACTTTAAAAAAAAGATAATGTATATTAAACTAACTCATGAGATTGGTAATATGCAATTAAATGTTTCCATTTTATGAGCTGATTTATTAGCCTGGAGGGAAAAACATACAAATGGTTATTTTCCCCAATAGATAATTGTATAAGTCAGATATTCACACAGCCTTGGTGTTTTGCATGCATCAGCCTAACTTGTATCCTCTGGCAGTGTGTTGGTGCTGCAAGTCCGAGATTGTCAGCCAGCATAAGCATCCAGGAGATAAGAATTTGAACAGTTGAAGACCCAATATAGCATCACATTGGGGCAGATTGGCATAGCTCATATGTAAGAATGGGACCACAGATCTTCTGATATATAGAAATGATTTGTCACATTTATAAAGAGGCATCAATTTATTAAACTGAAGCATATATTTTTCTATTTCTGTTCAATCATATCTGATTCTTGCAGTTTTTTTGGCAAGGTTTTCAAAAATGGGTTGCCATTGCCTCCTTCCTAAGCCTCAGGGAGTCCTTAACCATTACACTAAACTGGGTCTCATAGCTGTACAAAAAAAAATACATTTGATGCACAGTAACAATAAACAGGAGTAATTGTCATCTTGAAAACTATTAAAATATTTTATGTAACATATTAACGTACCAAAATAATTGTACCGTAATATAGTCATTCAAATGTTCTCTTTAAATGCTATTGTTTATGGCTTCAAAATGAGATTCTCTCTGAGATTTGGACAGCTCCCACCCTGATGGAATTAGATCTCCCCTTAAAGACCTGGCTCCCAGACCTTGTTGTAGGGAGGATAGAACCCCTGGATAGATATGTTTGACACATTGCCTCTGTCTTGGTGTTAGTTGTCTGGATTTTCCACCTTGTTTATTATCTTGATTGTATTTTTTTCAAACTATTGTGAATCCTCCTGAGTCACTTTAAACTTGGGAGGCACAGAAATAGAATAAAATTAATAAATGACAGCTTTTACCTGTCTAAATGTCACTTTTTTCTGCAGTCTTTTTACTATACAGACTCAGGCCTAACATTATATGATCTCAGGTACAGTTTACTTTTTGCCATTTTTTTTAAAAAAGTCCCTTTTTTAATATGATAGCATTTTAATGCATTTAATTAAATTGCATTTGGAGTTGCATCCTATAATCTCCACTTCTGTATAAATATAAAAATCCTATGAGCAACCACATCACACTGAAAAAGGCTAATTATCCAGATTCTGTTGTGACCTAATGTATTTTTCAAACCCTGCCCCTACATTTGTTGTATAATAGTCATTTTCTGCTTCACTAGCTAGTCAGATAGGCAGGAAATGGTGTTGGCTGAAGGTCAAAGCACATCAAAAGCTGCCTCTTGCTGTCCCCTAGTGAGGGAGGTTTATTGCATTCATCTTAATATAATTGTTGAATTTGTAGGCCAGAAAATAATCCAGAAGGTTTGAGCTGAAGAATCAAAACATCAAGGGATTTGGGCATTTAAATTATGATGATAGAAAATGTTAGAAAAAGGATTCGAAAAAATTCATTGATAAACATAACTGAAATATGCCCCCAAGAAGGACTAATAGGCTTTGAGAAGATTCAGTGAAGATCACAGTAAGACTTATAATAATTTCCAAAATAAATGTTTTTGAAAGATTATAAAACTGAAAGTGATTGACCCAGATAGAAACTAAGATGGGACTTAATCAATGCTCACTGAAGAATGGAATAATGTTGACTTGGGTGTGTAGCTTTAACAACATTGTTCTTGCATGAATTTTCTAGGATTTAACCATGCCAATTCTGAGTTAAGAGTGTATTGACAGAAATAATAAAATCTCAGAGGAAAATTTCCTTTCAGAATATTCAAGACTATCAATGGTAATTATGCATATGGGTTATATATTCAATGTCAGAGTCAACTTGATTCCCATTTCAGATTCCTAGGGAATGTTCTTGTGTTGCCTTACTGTGGGTTCCTACCAGGATCTAGTTGGCCACTTTGGGAACATAGCATTTGAACATTGGTCTGATCCTATCAAGCAATTATTTTGTTATAACAATCTCAGAGCAATGTTTAATCAATTTTAATTAAATCAACTTTGAAGCGTAAGACCAGTTTGACTTTGGAAACAGTTACCAGAAAACTGATGGACTCCCTTCCCTTGCTACACAATAGGTATATCTGCAGCAGGAGGTCCAAGGAAGGCCAACTGTAGATCAAAAGCCTCTTTCATATGTGCATATATGTGTATGTTGTGTATGTCAATATGTATATATTAGATATATGATGTCAATATTAACATATACATGCAAAGGAACAAGTCTTCAGTTTGCAGTTGCATTTACCACATAGGCCCTCTTCATTCCCCACCAATCCCCCCCCCCCACACCTCTTCCCATAGACAGCTGCTTTCCTAAGCAGCCATCTGTCTGTGTGCTTTAATTTGGATTCCTGCACTGAGCAGGAGGTGTTGACCTAAACAGTCCCTTGAAACCCTATAATTCTATGAATTCTGACTTTGGAACCTTGATTTGCACTGCCATATTTATTTTCCAATCTTGTAGTTGTAAGATATAGCACTATTGCTGTGGAGCTGATGGGAAAAGGAACCATACAAAGGGACTCATTTGATAGTGTCTCTTATCTCAGAAATGAAGCAGACAGTACTGGATCCTTCTGGGAGTTTCCAAAATGGGATAAACAGAAATGATGGCCTGAGTTGCATGAACCAAAGAGATATGGTGAAGAAATAATTCCCCATTGCTGTCATTCCCCCCATGGCTCACAATCTACATTATCACAGTCCTTTTGCTTGTGTATATTTGGCAGTTAGTCACAATGAAAAGCATATATAATATCAGCATAAAATGTGTCATTGAGGCCTAGAGGGAAAATCACATGTCAATCTTTTCTGGACAGAGAAGTTAGAGGGCAATAGTTGATGCTGTAAGGCTTTCTTCCTTAAAATATCATTTATATAGTAACAAGTACAAACACAAACAATTAAAGACAAGAAAAAGGCAATGTAGCTTCAGATATGCAAACGTTTTGCAGGATACTTGAAGAATCAGAGAATCAGAATATATGAATAAAATGTAATAAAAATACAGGCTTTGGTTGATTATTTGGAAAAAATAAACATCTAAAGCTTTTGTTAATAGGTGAGAAATAATGAAACAGAAAAAAAAATCATTAGTTTGTGATACCAAGGAACATTTGAAACTACCACATAAATGTAATAGGGAATGGACAATGGAAGAAACAATAAAGATTGCCTTTCTGACAGTGAATGATAGCTTTTGTTTATTAAAGTGTGCATTATATCGTTCATCCTCTAATATCTCAAAATGTCACTTAGTTGAACTCTGATAATATGCAGGCAGTTATTAACATTTATGAATCAATTATATTAAAATGTTATTTTTCATTAATAAATCAGCTAAAATATGAAATTAGTTGTCGGCAAAGATTTGTCTGGAAAACTAGCAGTAAACATGAAATTGCCAACTAGTCATTGATGAAATGAAATGCAATTACATTTTTTTTTAATTTGGAAAATAATTTGCTTTTGAACTTTAGAAGGCAAATGGTGCCAAGACCTCTGGGAAAAACTAGGTTGCATTTATAGATCTACTGATTAGCCGCTTTTTCATTTTGAATAGAAAGAATTATGTACATACATTTTTAGCAAGACTTTTTTTTTAAAACTATACATTGATTCCATGCCATGCAGGAGCAGGGAAACACTCACAGACAGTAATTTTGGATGAACTTTGGAAAATACCTCTGGATACCAGTTCAAGCAAATTATCACATTTATAAGCATATTCCTGTATAAATAGCAACGTTTCAACAGCATTGTGCAATTAGACAAAGAAGGAAATTGTCCAAAAATAATATCCTCTTCTTCTCCTCCCCACCACTACTCCCTTATGAGGTTACAGATTCAGTTTTTAAAAAGAGAAAATGTTGATTCTTATGAAGTTCTGCAACAGACACAGGAGGAGCAAATATTTATTCTGCTATTGACCTTCTCTGGCAAATAGTGTTGTTAGGTGGTTTACAGCTTCGCACTTTAGGGAGCTGAAAAATCATTTAGAAAAAGAAGGCAAGGAAGGCTTGAAAAGAGACAACAGATTGTGTTGAGTGACTGTCATGAATTCTGTGAATAGCTGCATTCCAAGAAGGCACTATCACAATAAATAGGACTAAATAAAATCCATGGATTTTTAGAGTGACATCTGTCCAAACAAAAGCAACCTTTCCCCTTCCTGAGATGCCAACATTTTTGTCAAGTCTATTGAGCCAAAGAAATAATCAGCACCTGCTTTAAGATATACAATATATGCTGGGTGGCTGCATGCATACTTAAGCCTTTAGGTTTGCACATGCCAATCTTGTCACTAGGTCAAGATTTTGCCATTAAATGGATTGGGAGGCTTCCTTCTCAGTCACTCACTCATTCCCTGGTCATCTCCAAAATGGGTTACTGTAATGTGATCTACATGGTGGTGCCCTTGAAGAGCATCCAGGAACTACTGCAGGTGCAAAATGCACTGGCATAGGAAGTTAAATGTACTCTTCACTTGGCATACAACTATGCCTGTTCTGTAAGCTGCACTGGTTGCCAGTTTGCTTTTAGGTTCAATTCAACATGCTGGTAATGACCTATGAAACCGTAAATGGTATGGGGCTAAGTTATTTGAGGGACTGCCTCTCCCTGGTTACATTTCTCCATGCCATCAAGATTGGCAAGAGAGGCATGTTACAGATCCTGTCTATCAAGGTATATCATCTGATAAGATCCAGGAGGAGAGCCTTTTCTGCCATGGCATCTGTCCTTAGGAACTTCAGTCTAACTCTGAGGTTAGACTGGTCCCAACTTTGTTGGCTATTCAGAAGACTCACAATACATGGCTTTGTCATCATGTTTGGTGATCCAGTAGTGGCATGAAGCCTATTAGCTGGCTGTAGTTAGTTATTATATTGACTGTATTTTCCTGAAGATTAAGTTTTAACTGTTTTAATTTGATTTTTAATGATTTTCATTTTGGTTGCTTATTTGTAATTATTATTGCTTATTGGTTAGTCTGTGAGCAACCCAGAGTCACATATGTGAGATGGACAGTTACATTAAGTAAATAAGTTAGTAAGTAGGTAAGTAAAATACCAAACATCTGGTCAGCATGGGCCATACTAATCAATTTATGTGGTCCAGAGTGGGTCCATCTCTCTCCAAGTAGATAATTATTGTCATAGGCAACCATGTTTGTATGGGTGCATAATAAAGAGCTGGGTGGGCAATCCAAAACTGATGGACAGGGATGCAAAAATAGAAGTTTGTGTTACATCCAGTCTGCCTGTATCCCTTCTGTGTTTATGGTCAGCTAGAGGACATGCCCTCAAATGAGGAGAAGTGGAGCCAGAAGTATTGAATAGTAGCAGTCCAAGTTCCCAGGACCCCTCACCCTCACCCACTGACAAGTTTCTCATAAATCAATCCCTTTGTCCTAGGTCGGGGTCGGCAACCTTAAACACTCAAAGAGCCACTTGGACCCATTTCCTAGAGAAAAGAAAACACTGGGGGAGGGAGCTTGATTGAAGAGTTTAATTAAAAAGAAATAGAGGCTGCTCTCTCTCATTCTCTCTCTCTCTCTCTCTCTCTCTCTCTCTCGCTCTCTCTCTCTCTCCCTCCCTCTCTCTCCCTCTCTCCAATCTTCTGCTCACCTGGCAAGTTGGCTTCACACTCCAACAAGCTAACATACATTCTTATTGGGCTGGCTCTCTCCTGCCCTTGGTCTGCCAGTCCTCTTCCCCCACTCAGTGTGAGTGTGTGCATGTGTGTGTGTGTGTGTGTGTGTGTATGTGTGTGTGTGAGACACACACACACACACACACACACACACACAGAGAGAGAGAGAGAGAGAGAGAGAAGGGAAGCGCAAGTGCCTCTCTCTGTCTCTCTCTCTCTGCAAATGGCGGAGGAGGCTGGGAGCCTCAGGAGAAGGCTCAAAGAGCCACATGCAGCTCCAGAGCAGCGGGTTGCTGACCCGCATCCTAGGTCATGATGCTTAAGGAAAATTCTGAAGCAAAGGGCTGAAATTGATGATCTGAGTAGCTATTAAAAGGCATGGAAGTGCTAATTGGAAAGTGGACTCTGTAGCTCCCAAGTAATATGTTTCAGCTTATTTATTGCCCTCTCTCTGAAAATGATGAGAACAATTCTTCAAAACTCAGTTCTGATCTGTATGTGCACCGCTTTGCTATTTCTTGGGGCCTCATCTTTTCTCTTGCTTCTCATCTGGATTTGTAGCCTCATTTATTTGTTGACTGGGTTCAATCTGTGCCTGTCCTTTTTTACCACAAGCATACTCTAGCCTCAAGGTATTGTAGGGAATTTTTTTCCAAAGGCTGCTAATTTTCTATGCACCATGAAACAATCTAAGCTTGCTTATTTCTTATGGTGACAGATTTATAGGTGGCTGATTTAATGTTCTAGCAAGCAGCTGATTTGGCACAGAAAACTCTGGCCCTTAAATTTCAGTAAAGAGAGAACAAAATAGGGCCTTTTGGATTTGAGGATATTTGTGAGACTAAGGGAGAAGATGGGGCCTTAAATGTTTTAAATGCTCAAGACATCAGTTTCAATTCTTAAAATTGGATCTTCTCAAAACAGGCATGCCCCTTCTCACTTTTCACATGTACCCCTCAACATGTGCAAAGCCTAGTCTGTCCCTCATACTCTCAAAAGTTACACTTCCTAATATACATTAAATCTCTCAATGGGACATGGCATCCTAGTTTAGGGGTGTTCTGAGGTCAGAATCAAATGAAAATCATATCGTAAACACTAGAATACTGTCCACATAAAAGCTTAGGAAGAAACAAAAAATGCAAATGTAACTTCACTTTGCCCACTTATGATTGCAGTTCACATACTAATATTAAATATTCAAGCCTACACAGCTCTGCTAAAGATGCTTATATTCAATAGTATATTCCAATTAACTTATATTATGACCTTGGGCCAGTTCTTCTCTCAGCCTAGGAAGAAGGCAACGGCAAATCACTTCCAGAAACACTGCCAAAAAAACTGCAGGGACTTGTTTACTTAGTTGCCAGGAGTAAAAACTGACTTAAAGGGAACAAATAAACAACTGGGATGACTGCAGTGAAGGCTCAACCTTGAATTGCCATGAAACAAATTTGTATAAACAAACCTCCTCATCTAAACTTGGTGAGATTGGCATATAGAGAACCCTAGCCTCAATCCATGATATCTCCTATTAAAGGAACAATTTTTGGTTTTAATATCTTGGGAAGCTGCTATAGGACAGACTTGACAATACTCAAGGGAATAGGTATCAGTTATCTTAGTTTTATCATCTGGGGAAATGGCCAGTAAAGTGAATGTTAAGATTAAGTATGAATTTGAACATGGATTTCCAATTCTATATTACAATTTTATTTTACACTTTGATTGCTACTCTAAGGCCATAGGACTTTCAGCCCTTCAGGTAAACCAGGTCAGAAAACAGTAAAGATTTATGCTATTTTTGTAGGATATCAATAATATAATCTTGGAAGCCTACCAGAAGGCTTCTACTCCACAAGAATCCATATTTACAGGACTATGTTTTAGTAGCTTGCTAACAGACTTGGGCAATAGGCATTCATTTGGTTTCAGTTTGGATTATCCTTATTCTAAAAAGATGAGTTGCCTGATAAGATCATAAAAATATTGCCTCCAGTTTAGGACCAGATCATCCAAAATTTCTAGGTTTTATCAGTGTTCTGACCCCTTGCTTTTCTCACTAGACTCTTGTATGGTTGAGCCTTGAGCATCTTTGCAAGACAAGATTACAATAGTTATCTATTTCATGTAACCAACTTGGACAAACCAAGCCTAAATGTGTATAGACCAACTGAGCATATACACCATAAAACTGACTTAGCATTGTGATTTTCCAAAGTACCACGTGACACAGTAATTTTGATGGAGTCAAGTGGAATTGGCTACTAAGAGAGCAAAGCTATTTAGAATTTTATGTAAATCTCTCTGAATTGCTTGAATAAGTTGGCTTTGTAAGTCACCTTGAATTACTTTCTTTTCATGGGGGAAGATCAGAATATGAATGGAACAAACAAATGCAGCTTTCAATGTCAGTGACCTCAAGCATAGCATTCTCTATCATCTCAAAGGAAAAAAAAACACGACATTAAGTATATCTTATAGAAAGATTCCTTTTTCTTTTGCATCCACTATTTTACTATCCCAAATTAACTTTCTTCAAGATGCTACAATTCTAATGAGTTCATTGTGAGAGCTGATACATTGTCACTATGCAGTGACTCCAAATATACCATGCATAAGGCTGTAGAGAGGACTCTAGATCAATACTTTGATTTTAATAATGGAAAAAAGTTCACATAAGGCATAGTCTCCTGTCAACAGATTGCAATTTGAATTTGGGAATACATATGTGTTTGTGTGTTGGCATGTACACCCAGTTGATAGTTCTAACAACAATAGATAGGGAAAATAAATCTATGTAACAAACAAAAAGTTAACTCACCTGGCATCTGTTTGACAGTTTGGGGATAACTATATGTGAAGTTCACAATACCTTTTTCATAGCTTCTCCAAGACTGTGAGATGCCAACATCACCAGGCAGATGATCATCTAGGCATCCAGCAGATTATCATCTTCATAATGATACCATTCATGGCTAATTTTCCAGGATTGAAAATGAATTGTAGCTGCTGCGGCTTCCACCTTTGCTGCATAGCAACGAGAGCAGAAAGTCAATTAATTACCATCTTGGTGGAATTCAGAGGCCCTTTCATCTTCAGCTCAGTCGAGTGTGTAATGGAAAAAGGGAGAGAAACAGACCGCATTTGGCCAATAGGGAATTGAATGACAAAGTGAAAGATGAGCACTAGGGGAAAAAAAACAAGAGGGTGTACAATAGAAAGTGGGTGGACAGAAAATCTGATTGCATGAGTTCATTTTGTGCACTAGCTGAGTGGGAAGAAATAGTTGCTGATCACAAAATTACATTATTATGGAATTATATCATAATAAGCTTTATTTTTGTTTTAGTCTTACTATAGAATTTCAGAACATTCATTCTACCGATTCTTTATTATGTTGCTCCAATGCAGACACAATTCCTCATCTTGTTCCTAAACATCTCAAACACTTGCCTACTTGGCTTGAAGGGACTTCTTCTGGCCCTTAGCAAATCCAGCCCTTTGAAGACTGCTTTTACCTATGATCCCATATTGTACTTGAACATTAACATACTTTTTCTTTTCTTTCTCTGCCATTCTATTACTCATTAAGTCCTACCATGACATACTTTTACAGCATGCATTTATTTTTGACTTGGTAAAAATTCAAACAAATCAATATATTAGTTGGGATGTAGGTCTCAATACTTCAGTTACATTAGCATAGTAAAGAGCATTTATTTTTAAATATAAGTTAACCCTTTATTTTATAGCAAATTGACCAAGATGCTTATGAAAATATCACTTAGGGTTTTTTTAAAAAATTCAAATACATTCTATTCAAGTATTTTTAAAAAGAAGGGAGAAATGTCATGTCATTTGCTTAAGGTCACAATAATTATATAAGATGTTGACTCTATAATAACTCATTGATCCTTGAACTAATCTCTGAAGCAACAATTAATTCATCTGTAAGTAACATTTGAATTGGACAATAGAAATTTAACCTTGAATGAAATATTTGTCCCTATTCAAAACCAATGCTATGTATATCTCTTATCTTTTTGCTAATAATATGATTATATGCCTTCAATAGGTGAGTCTGCTTCAGTATAGTATTAGAACTGAGGGATGCTGTAAAGGATTCAAAGGAAAAAAATATTGACATGTAATTTGCAAAATGTTACAATACAATTTATGAAAGTGCATATTTCCAAAAGTAATAAAAATATTCCTGTTGGCAATAAAGAATATAACAGTGCAGGAGTTGCATTAAACTCTTGTGTGCACCTGTTTTACAAATAAGTGCTAATAAAATACTAATTTTATGAACTGGATGTTCCCATCTCAGCAAAAGCTTTATTTATAAAGCTGTTTCTAACATTTAATAGATTCTTTGCAGAGATGTTCATGAAGTGTAAAAATGTTCATGACATGTTGTGGGTCAATGTTTAACCTTGCTCCAATATTTTATTCAGAATATGCTTTGTAGGGGAACCTATGTGTATATATCTTGAATTTAAGCAAGAGTACCTTTACACGTTAACCATGATTTTGGATATAAATAAGCCATATGCAAAAATAAGCTTAGTGTAGGTGGGGCAAAAAAATATGGACAAACATTGGCAATGAGTTATGCTAGACAGTCTGATCAAGACAATCCTTAATAATCGAATATAGCTAAAGAACTTATACAAAAAATGGATATCTCACTGAGGAGAAAAAAAAATATTCTATCAACTTACAGTGCCTCCAGAAAACCAAATTCCTAAAAATAGAAGAAGGTGAAATTATGGTTTCATTCAATGTTATAGCATTCTTTAGATCATTAGATCCAGAACTACCAAAGACTCCATGGAAACAGTACTATATAACACGCCTTATCCAGCTAAAGACACTAAGATTGAAATATCTGGAATCATGACCTCATAAACCTCTGCCTCATTACTTATTTTCAGCTTAATGGACAAATCAGAGTACCACCCATGGGATCACCAGCCTCAGGACTCATAGCAGAGACAGTAATATAGCCTTAGAAACTAAGCACTCCCACACATACAGATAGTCCTCAAAGTACAACAGTTTATTTAGTGATCTTTCAAAGTTACAACATGAGTGAAACATGAATGAAAAAAGTGACTTATGACCATTTTTCACACTTACAACCACTGTATCCCCATGGTCACATGATCTAAAATTCAGATGCTTGGTAACTGACTCATATTTATGATAGTTGCAGTGTCCCAGGCCACGTGATCACCTTTGCGACCTTCTGACAAGCAAAGTCAATGGGGAAGCCAGATTCCTTTAACAACTGTATTACTAATTTAACAAATGCAGTGATTCACTGAACAATTGTAGCAAGAAAGGTGGTAAAATGGTGCAAAACTCACTTAACAAAAGTTTCATTTAGCAACAAAAATTTGGGGCTCAATTGTGGTTGTAAGTCAAGGACTACCTGTACAACCAAAAATATGGATCGGATACATAGCGGGCACTTTCATCATAAGAGAAAAGGAACAGTTAGACACATGAAACAATCCACATCATCATCAAAGGAATGAAATTTACAAGGAAAGAAGAAAATATCCAATCTCTATCTGCCCTAGATATTCTCATCACACGAGGAAACAATAGCAAATTAGAAATGCAATTTTATCGAAAAACTACCCATACTAACCAAGTGTTCCATTAGCAAAGTAACAATCCAAACTCCCACAAGAAGAGCTTTGTAAGAACATTATTCAGGCAAACACACACACACTGCATCAACAAAGAGATGGCATCTAGATCATGACAAGTAATAATGCCACTTTATTTTGCATTAGTGAGGCCATACTTAGAATAGTGCGCCCAATTCTGGTCACTACGATGTAAAAAAGATGCTAAGACACTAGAAAGTGTGCAGCGAAGAGCAACAAAAATGATAAGGACTCTGGAGGCTTAATTGTATGATGAACGGTTGCAGGAGCTAGGTATGTCCAGCCTATTGAAGAGAAGGATTAGGGGTAACATGATAGCTGTCTTCCAGTACTTGAAGGGCTATCCCAGAGAAGAAGGGATTGACTTATTCTCCAAAGCAACAGAGGGCAGAACTAGAAGTAATGGGCGGAAATGTGTTAAAGAGAGGACCAACCTGGAACTAAGGATAAATTTCCTGACAATAAGAACAATTAATTAATGGAATAGCTTGCCTCCCAGAGTTGTGGGTGCTCCATCTTGGTCAAATGGTTGTCCAGTCTATTCTTTAAAATAGACTGAACAACTATTTGATCAGGATGGTGTAAGGTCTCCTGCCTTAGTAGGAGGTTGGACTAGAATGCCTCCAAGGTCCCTTCCAGCCCTGTGATTCTATGTTCTACAATGTTCAAGAAGCTATTAAAGACCTGGCTATTCTCCATGGCTCCAAGGCAGAATATAAATTGAGCCTTTACTCAGTGGATTTTCATTGGTAATATGTTATTTTGAGGGGTGTTAATGGTTCTTAGTTTTTTTCTGATTTGCATTTTTAGTTTTAATTGTAAGTGCCCAGAATTATTGCTGTTGAGAAGCCTTTGCACTGTATAATGAACTAAAATACTTCCAAAGCAGCCTTTAAAAAGCCATTTTTAATGAATAACAAAGAGTGCACTTTAGGCAGTTGTATGAAGTATGACACTCTTCTTCCAACTTCTTTAACTTACTTCTTGACTATTGTGAGAAAGGGTGTTACTCCATATCCACCCTTGCATTTCTAATAACATCTGCAAAGTGAACACCTAATCTAAGGCTAACTTCACAAGAACACTTTTATCTGGTTTCTGAATTAACTTTGGTTTGCATAACTTGAAAAGTAGCCAAATGGACTGGATTTATACATTATATTTAGTAGTAAAACAAGGTAGGGAAAACATGCAGATCGTGCCCTTTGAATTCTTTACCAGAATCAGTCTTAGATGGTATCTGTATTTTCATCAGCATAATTGTGTGTGTAGGCAACATGTATGTATGTTTTCCTATTTTCCCTTTCTGTAGTGATTGTGTATTGATTGCATAGGGCAGTCTACATATCTGACCAGGAGGAGATACGTTGAGAGTGATATTCTGAACAGCTCCCTCCCTAGCTGCCTCAGCCATAGCAATGCATTGAGGGAGTTTTGCTGGAAGCTCAGCCCTTGGTCAGATACAGCCTAGTTTTTCTTTTGCAGGCTTCTCCTACATACAAATTTGGTTCCACTTTGTTTCATTTTCCAGAATTAATTTATTCATGGACAGATATGAATTGACAGATAGAGTTGCCAGTCCCCTTATATAATTGCTTTCCAACATTCCATTTCCATAGCCTCATTTCTAGAATAGAATAGAGCTGGAAGACCTTAGAGGTCTTCTAGTCCAGCCCCTTCCTCCTCTAAAGCAGGAGAACCTATACCATCTCAGACAAGTGACTGTCCAGTCTCTTCTTAAAAACCTCCAGTGATGGAGCATCCATGATTTCTGAAAGCAAGCTGTTCCACTGGTTAATTGTCCTCACTGTCAGGAACTTTCTCCTTAATTCCATTCTCCTTGATACACCTTTTTTTTTTTTTTTTTGCATTGCATAGATGATGCTTCTTTCCTTGTGAAGGGGAAACAAGTCTGTGATTTTTCTTACTGAAATGCTGAAAGATAGAAATAGTTGTAAACTAATTGAAATATATAGAATAAGATAAGTTTTAAGTAAATAAGTAGGAATAGATGTAGTATTAACTTTGAATGTAAGATTGGAATAATTACAAACACTTTAATTTTGTATAACAAGACAATCCTTAATGAAGCAAAAATAAAGGAACCAGTTGGAAATAACTCTAACAAGGTACCATTATTTGGAGATTTAGATCAATTCATGAGCTCAGTTGTGCCTCCATGTGGTTCATTTGCCTTTTAATTAGCAATCATTGTGACAGTCAGGGTAATATTTAATATTTTGGAGTGGTGGCAGTAATGGGGAGGCAAGACTTGCCAATTTTGTTTTGCTACTCTTTGTGTACTGAATCTCAAAGTAATGGTAGGCTACTTAGCTATTAAATGCATGCTGAGTTAAAATAACTGGTCATAAGAAGGGTGGGGCAATGTTCATAGATCAGAGCCATCAATTAAATTCTGTAAATGTCAGAAACATGAAAAACACTTCCCATGAAGTGTCTGCCATGCTTATAGTAATGGTGGAGGAAAGGAATTCTTGAGGGCCTGACTTAGGATCAAGGAGTTGGAAGGACCTGCGACTGATCACATCATTTGACATCTAAAGCTTAGCCAAAAAGAGGGAAAAGTTGAAAATGACTCTGAACTTTGATACTATCTGAAAGAAAGAGCAAGGTGAATCTTATTCATATCTATTTACTGAATAGTAGTGCACTATTCTCACTTGCAGATCTCAATTCTAATGTGGCCAATAATGAGGTTCATCCAACCTAACAAGCTTTGTTCCTGGGTTGCACTAAGCTTGTGTAGATGGATGTTAGAAACCACTTTCCATTGACTGTATATGATGCTGAAAAACAGCAAGATTGTACAATGTATGATTTGATATCAATGTACCTATAGCAGAGGTTGTGAAAAAAGTTGTGAGGTGACTCTGGGAGACACTCCCTGTGGGCTAGTAACATATGGTTTTCAGAGCACTGAGCATTTGCCTTTTGACCCAGTCATTGCAGCTACATAGAAAACCCATCACTTTTCAAATTGCTTCTCTGCACACAAAAATGCTTAGCCTGAAGGAACAATACAGTGGTGCATTATTTTTGGTGGAGTTTTATTGATGCTTTATACATAATATTATGCAGCTGTTCTTTAGTGAACTTTGACAATAAGAATGTTGTACCTTTCTTCTCTATCTCTACACAGTACATTTATATTTGGTTTTTTTACATTTATTTCCTGTTGTTTCATATACAAATATTTAAAGCAACTTATGTTAGGGTTATTTGTTAGTCAACCAGCAATGTCATAATAAGAGAATATGCAGTTAAAAAATGAAATACTATTCAACAGAATATGAGTATACTGAAAGATTTAAAGTTTTTGTTAATTTGGAGAAAATATATTCCATAGGAACAACTTCATTTGTACTCTAAATACTAACTCTCAGTAGCTTACATTATAATTGCAATTTATAAAATGAATTATGCTTTTCCTAAAGACATTTTTAAAATTATTCACGGGGTTTATGGACCTTTTGTTCATTGATTGAACAACCTCAAGGCAGGCGATTAGTTTTTTGTATGGGAAAGAAAGATCATAAATGCAAATAATAAAGTTAATAATTTAAATAATAGGGATATGTGGCATTGATATGGAAAAGCAGAATCCACCACTGCAATGCCAGGGGAATGGACCTTTTGTCTCCAAAAGGCAATGAAGATTAAGAATAGCCTTCAGATTAGAAAGAGTTGGGCATTACTGTTCAAAGTATTCATGAATGACAGCACTCAAAACCCTGTATAGCCTAGCAATGGGTGAGGGATGATGGAAGCTGTAGTTCTTCAATAATTGAGAGAACATAGGTATCCAATCCCTCCCATGGAGTGTTGTAAGTATTTATCTTGGTTGATCTTAGCCAAGAGAACTAAGTTCTATGGATACTTCTGACAGAAGTGCTCATTTAGATAGTAAACGTAAAGGTTTCTCTGTCCAGTCATATCAGACTTTAGGGGTGGTGCTCATCTCCATTTCTTAGCCAAGTGAGCCTGCATTGTCTGAAGACTCTTTCCATGGTCATGGGGCCAATATGATTATATGCTAAGGCTCACAGAACGCTGTTACTTCCTCACCAAAGTGGTACCTATTTATCTACTTGCATTTTCATGCTTTCGAAGTACTAGGTGGGCAGGAGCTGGGGGAAAGTAATGGGAGTCAGCATCCAGGTCTATCAGCTTTTTAGCTCAGTATATTTAACCACTGAGCCATCGCATCCCCTCCATTTAGATAGTATGGCTCAAGCCACTCAGAGTCATTTGCAGCTGAGTTGGCTTCTAAATTCTAGTTGTGCATTTGTGTGTATAGTGAAACTGCTGTATATAATTGAAGTGTTATTGGAGTGAAGAAAATAACAGTATCATTGATTCCTTCCCATTCATGTAATGTTTGTTGGTGGTTATGAGAACTACAAATTCAAAACAAAATAAAAAATAAGCTCTAATATTCGCTTCCCAGAAGCAAATACATTTTGCCTGAAAACGCATAAAAGAAAACAATGGTTCATACATTTGCCAGAACTAGTGGCAAGCATTTTCTTGGTTTATAATCTTCCTTGCTACCATCCCCCCAGTCCATCCTGTGCCACGGAGGGTCAAGCCTTCTGTGGTTTTATTCCCGATCTGCAGAGCACAGTGTGCTTTGAGGAGATAAGGGCAAAGCCATTAACCCCTTGGAGGTCTTTGTAAAACAGCTTATCACTCTGCCCTTTGAAATGTGATTGGCTTGCTGGGAGGATTCAGGTGGGATTTACATTTTAAACTAGAAAACTGTGGGTCATATGATTTTTCTTTCCCTTCAAGAATACTGACATAGACTTTGTTTAAGAAATATAACTAACCATTAAGTGCTGCATAAAAGAAGAGGAAAAGTTGCATCTTCTTTTTTATTCCCTCCACTCCTTGGCTTGTTTTAGATCTCCCTAAATGCCTCTAGGTATTTAAATCTCCTAAGGACACTTGATTCCACACATCAACACACAAGCATTGGGGAATCCAAAGGGTTTGCAAATGGTTTTTGTTTGCCTCACACTAGTTCCATTCTGAAATTGTTTTCTAATCAGAGGTACACTCAAGAGAGTTAATAACCTTTGAGCAATATTGGCATGCGGCATTTTCAGAGTAATTATTAGTTAGCAGGAGAATGAGTGATATGGCCTGCTTATTTACCCTTACCCTTTTCTAAAGCTCATCTGTTCTCCACTTGCTAAGGGGATGGTGTACTGATGGCAAACCATGTAATCATGGCAAACAAAATACTTTCCCATCTTTCTGTTCCTTCCTTCCTTCCTCCCTCCCTCCCTCCCTCCCTCCCTCCCTCCCTCCCTCTGATTACATTTTCTATAAGAAATGTGGTGGTAATAATAATAATATATGAGGTATGCTAGCAGTAAAAATGTAGGAAATTTTAGAAACACAATATGAAAGATATAAACACTGTTGATTGAAAAATACATTTCCATTGATATCAATAGGTCATTTTACTCTGCCTTTCAAGGAAGTCATCTACACAATCTCAACTCCTCTCCCCTTCATCTCATTGTATCTAAATCTCACACATCAACCAAGCAATTTCATGCATCCGAGGAAGTGGGCTGCAGCTCTTGAAAAGGTGAACTTCAAGAGGGGCGACCGGACTCTTCCGAATATGAACGGAAAAGGGGAAACAGTACTGCTGTGTCAGCTTAGAGTCCTCTGGACTGGTTCGATTACAAGTTCCATAATGACCAGAGACTGCTGATGGAAGCTGCCATGCAGCCATCTGGGGGGTGCCAAAACGCGAAAGCAGCTCTTATAGGTAGCTCCAGCTCTTATAGGTAGTTCCAGCCACGTTTCTCTCCGCCCTTTTTTGCCCCCGGGTTTCTCAGACTCCACTCCCTCTTCCGCCGCTCAGGGGTCCCCTCGCCGACCCCCTCTTGGTCTCCCCCCTCCGCCGACCCCCGGAAAGGCTTCTGGCTTACCCGAGAGTTCAGTGCCCCTGGGTGGTGGGATGCCTTCCGAGTGAAACGCCCGAAACTGCGGCGGGAAGAGATTGCCAGGCTGCTGCTGGAAAAGGGGCTGGGCGACTCACTCACCCGGCGGGAGAGGGTTGGGCGTGGGGGGGGGGGCGCGGGATGCCGAGCTTCTTCTTTTGCAACCTGGCTGGTGGCGAACGAGCGCAGTTGGCGTAATCTAAGCAAGGCTGGAGGCAGCTTCTGCGTTTAGAGTGGGAAGGAAGGAAGGAAAGGAAAGGAAAGGAAAGGAAAGGAAAGGAAGGAAGGAAGGAAGGAAGGAAGGAAGGAAGGAAGGAAGGAAGGAAGGAAGGAAGGAAGGAAGGAAGATTTGCTTTTTGCTCCGACGAACTTCTTTTCCTCGGAAACCGCGGCAACCGCCCTCGATTCTGCCCCAGACAATACACCAGCTCAACCGCGCGCAATAATTTGCTCTGCTTTGCGGGGAAGCTTGCAGCATTTGCGGTCCGTGTCTCTTTGCGGAGCGCCAGCGGCGGGCGAGGAGGTCTGTCTCGGCCACCGAGAGAGGGGAAAGGCTTCCGCGTTCGGGGGTGAGTTACGCAGCCCCCGGCTACAGCTGTCTCTCCTTGGAGGGGGATCCCGGCCAGGTATCCCGAGAAGAAAGTCCGAAGAATTCAAGAAGTAACTCCCCGGTAGTTGTCTACTCTCGAGGCTTTGCTACCGAAGCAAAGAGGGAGCAGGAGCTCGGCCCTTGGCTACAAATCGCCGCGGCTTTTGCCTTTGTTTTCGCAGGGCTCCGAACGCAGGTTCGCCTCGTCCTTCCGAAGTCGGAGTCAAAGGGAATGGACTAGAACTCCTTTCCTAACCTGCTGTCCCTCCCATTTCCTCCCTTTCCCGGGTAGTCGGTCTTAAGCAAGGCTAAAGCTTCCGAGAGTTCAACGTCTAGTGCCCTGATGGACCTTCCGCGGATCTTTCTTGCCCATCAGTAGGACGGGGTTTTGCCGCGGTGTTCTTCCGGTCTGGTTTTTCCGACCACTTTACATTCCTGGGATTTCCTGGCCGTGTCTAGATTTTAACCAGGTGACACTTGGTTTAGTTTCTCAAGTTTTTCCCCCCAGGGTGGAGTTCCTTAATTCGCAGTCAGCGTCGTCAACCTGCTGACTGCGAATTATGGAAGTTTGCCGTCCAACAAACCCGGGGAAGCAGCTGATTGGGGGGGGGGAACGATGTAAAAACTGGCGCCATCATTCTAAACCCCTTTGCTTTGGTCAGATCCAGCTTTCCGTCGTTGAATGAACCTCTTCCTCTGAAAAAGCAGCGCCCGCCAATCTTGTGAGCTTTAGCTGAGTTTTCTTATCTGCTTGGTCCGTGTCGGTTGAGCCTGGCGGTGGGGCTTTTAGAGTTTTATTTCATTTCATTATCGCTCTGCAGGCCACTTTAGCTGACTGTGTTCAGCAGGTCAGCGGTTCAAATCTCACCGGCTCAAGGTTGACTCAGCCTTCCATCCTTCCGAGGTAGGTAAAATGAGGACCCAGATTGTTGGGGGCAATGTAAATATATATATACATTGCTTACTGGTGTACACCGCTTAGAGAGTGCTTGCACTTAAAGCGGTATATAAGTCTCATAAATAAATAAATAAATAAATTTTACTGTGCAAGAAACAAAGAAAAAACTAACGTGCTTCAAACAGCGTGTTTGGCAATTAGAAACAACCTTGTGGTGCTGGTTCCCTGGCGACTATGTCGACGCCAGCGAAGTAGGTCATTCTTGGCCAAGGCGAGGAAGTATTTCGCCATCGCTATTTTTCGGAGATAGACTTTTCAGTCCATTTCCAGGCAGCCTCGCATTTAATGATAATACTCCATCCAAACCTTAACTTGGCTCCCGAGCCCCAAACAAAGGAAATACGGAGTTTAACCCGTTCTAGCTGGTGCTTCTAAACAGGCACTCTTAAGACTCAATCGATTTCCTTTTAATTTTTAAACGCACCTCAGACTGTTGGGGAGAGAAAGAGAGCTTTGCCCGATAAATTAATCTGAACTAAGTTTAGATGGGAGTTGCACGGGCGCTATTTACAATCTAAACACGTAGGGAAAGTCAATTATTTAAATTGGAAGCCAAATTGGTCCCACTCTCCAAATAGCATCTAAAAGCTCCCCCCCTCCTCTCGTGCCTTTTTCAGGGACGAAATTGAGACAAAGCAGAGAAAAAGATTGTTAATGCCTGTGAATTAATGGAGGCACTTAATGGCTGTATTTATACATTAGGCTTAACCTGGCTGGTGTTTTAACTCATCTTCAGGGTTTGCACAATACATTGGACTAAAAATTCTACCTAACCAAGCGGCTTGGATTTGCAAAAAAAAAAAAAAAAAAAAAAAGCTAAGGCGGATAAAAACTAAACCGCTTAGCCAATTTGTGCGAAAGCCCCAACTAAATTTGAAACCGGCCTTGTCCAGGGCGTTATACAAACAACAGCGTCCGCATTGACTGCATTGCGATTAGACATTTGGAAGACGATCAGAGAGGCCGGTTGGGTCCTCCTTAGGGTGAGAAGTTTCTGAAACTTTAAGCCAGCTGTCGCGTTCCGAGCAATTCCTTTAATCAATGTCAAGGTTATAACAATTCAGATGGAGAACCTTGCGTCGCTTCAGTTTAAAGCCTAAGGCAGTGTTTCCCAAACTTGACAATTTTAAGGCATGAGGACTTCAACTCCCAGAATTCCACAGCCAGCGTTGCTGGCTGTGGAATTCTGGGAGTTGAAGTCCACATGCCTTAAAATTGTCAAGTTTGGGAAACACTGGCCTAAGGCATCGACTCGCTAGGACAAAGAGCAGACAGACCATTTCCTCCACTTCTGCTTCTAGCACGGACAGCTCTAGAAAATGTCGGAGTCAAGTAACAAACTACTGAAATAAGAACCGTAGGGGAAACGCTCAGCCTCGGAAGAGAAGAAGGTGGAATGAGGTTGCTGCGAGCTGCTTCTTTGTTTGTGAACTAGAAGGCTACTGCAGCAAAGAAAGGAAGATGGGGGAGGGATAAACGCGAGAGAGGGGAACGCATTGGGGGGGGTGGGAGCACCGACGTCATCGAACAAAGAATACCTAATGAAGACAATGGGGCTTTCCCCATTTAGAATTCGCGGAAAATTTGGGCGGGGGGGGGGAGAAAGTGACTTTGACCTTTCCAAGTCAACCCTATTGTCTGGGGGCTAGAAGTAAGACGCTATTTATTCCGAATCGTTCTTTCATACCACAACAGATTTTAAGTATGCAATATAATAAATAATGTATGTTTCCCCATTTGGGGTGAGCGTGGTTATAATCATATGTAAAACTTCTGATGAACATGTCTACTGAGTTTTGGTTTTATTAGAAAATATACCTAATTTAACTTTCTTTGGTGTGGGAAGACAGAGAAGGGAAGAACGAGAAGAATGCTATTCTTTTTTTGGTCACAGGGATGGGCTATTCAGTTCCATGCCCATCGGATGGATTTGCCCATTAGAAGTGTGTATTAAAATTTGTCTGAGAAAGGTAATGTTGTTCCTTACAATTGTTCAGCTGTGTATTTATTTAAAAATATTTAAAGTTTAAAAGTAGGACTGTTGACAACTAAAAGACCAATTAAATTAATACTTATAGAGCTGCATAATAAAAAGGATGCGGGGGGGTAGGTGAGGGGGCACTGTGGTTTTGTTTTAGAAATGTTTTGACCAATGTAAGAATTTGCCAGACTGTTTTTCCTTAGGTTCGCTGCAAGGTGGGGTGTGCATGCGTGAGGATACTGCACTGTCATTTCACAATGGGAATTAAAATTTGGATGCGGTTTGACTGCTCCTTTAGTTCACATGCCTGCTGGCTATTTCTAAATATGGAGCGGAAGAAAAAAAAAAACCCAAACCGCCTGCGCTTCTCTTCCCCGACCTATTTGTGCAACGATATGTGATAATTCCTTCTTCCAAGCAAAGCTGGAGATCGCTTTGGCTAAACTGCCCTTACATCTCTTTCCCTTTTCTCTCCTTTCTAATTAAACGGATGCCGAGAAGGCTATTTTTAAAATGGAAAAAATTAGCTATATTACTTGTAAATTTCAGCCAAGTGTAACCGGGGCTATATAAATCTTTATGTAACTCAACAAGTACCTTTAAAAAACAAATATTTTTATTCTACTTTTATTACTTTATAAATAACTCAAGGCAGTGAACATATCAAACAGTCCTTTCTCTCCCTCTTTTCCCAACAACAACCCTGTGGGGTGCATTGGAGGCAGAGAGGGAGGGAGGGAGGGAGAAACAGAGAGAGAGATTGGCCCCAAATCACCCAGACGGCTGATCTGGTTAATGCAGAAATAGGACTAACGGTCTTCCGGATTTCTAGTCTGGTGTAACCTTGGAATCTTTCTGAAACCAGGAATCTGTTTTTGAATAATGGCAACTATTTTGAATCTTACTGCTTTAAAAAACTCAGCCCACAATGATATAATTTTCTATGATTCTTATCTATCTATCTATCTATCTATCTATCTATCTATCTATCTATCTATCTATCTATCTATCTATCTATCTATCTATCTATCTATGGCTTTACGGAAAAAATATTTAATAAAGTGAAACATTTTATTAGTTTATATGGCATTTTATATCAGCCTACTTCAAAAGATTCCGAGACGTTTATTAATTTATATGTGGAATAATTCGTTGAGTCCACAGGACCAGGACCAGGGGAAGAACGAAAACTCCGACATCCAGTCCATCTTCCACTCTTGCACATTGCAATTTTATTCCTATGAACTCCCTGTCTACAGTTTCTCGCGATTATACATGGATCGGGAGAAATGCGACGAGCATGGTTTCTTTTCTCCTTTGTCTTTCTTTTGTTCAAAACGCACAATCAAAACCTTTCCTCTGAAACTGAATCCGGTTTCGAAAACACGTTTCAGTATTTCGAGAAAACGTATCGTCAGAATGGAGGGCACGATCCTATTTCAAGGAAGACATAATTGTCTGTTAATAAATGAGGGAGTGATTGGGAAGAGGGGAAAGCCACCAAATCATATGAGCCCCGAGTTGACTAAAAGTGCGGAAGGTGCTTTCAATTTCAATCTCGCAACATCTGCCTGTCCCCTCTCACCTCCGCGCACGCAGCCGCAACACCCTATTTCTCGCTGCAGTATTTTATCGAGCCAGGTGCCGTCTTGAAGCTTGGCTAAAATTAAACGGTCACGCTTCCATCTAAAAATATGACGATATTAAACTGCAGATAATAAAGAAAATTGATAATGCCGTACATAAATTCTAAAGACAGTGAGAGAGAGATTCAGTACGCAGTTGGTGTGGCATCACAGGAATATGCTTAGCCATGTAAACAGAATTCGAAGCAAAACTGTCGTACACCAGTATTTCCCTTTAAAGTCTTAAAACCGAGCAAATCTGATGTAGTATCTCTCTGCTGGTAGACAAAAATCAGAGGTCTGGAAACAAATTTTGAGGCTAATGTATTTCATTAAAGCTTGTAATAAAGTGTATCACTGTAGCCTGAAAAGGTGCTTCCGGCTCCTACCGATTTGGGGCTACCCTAAACTTACTTAGCTCTCATCCTACCGTCTCTGCCAATAGATAATTCAAGGAGTCCATTAAAACATCGCCATTTTTCCTAGGCCTGCCTTGCTGGCATCATTCCCCGCGCTTTCCTCTTCATGCCGGACAAGCTAATAATATTTAGGTTTGGCCAAAGAGACACAATTCTTAGGAGAATGAACACAGAGAGCGGTGGGTAAGGAAAGGACCTTCCCCAGCCTATTCGAGGAGATAAGTGATGGGGGCGATTGCGGATGGCATAGGGGAGCCCTCCCCCCCCAAATTTGATATCAAAGCTGGGCTTGGCTACGTTCTGCAAACCGCGCCTGCCAAGAAAGAGATACGTGAAGGTGCCAACTACTGCCCCCCTCCTTTCCCTCTGCAGTTTGTCTCAGGCGTGGGTGTTGCTCGAGAGGGAGGGGGAGGGGGAGGGAGAAGTAGATTTTGGTGGGGACCTCCCCCAGAAATGCAGCAAACCTTTCCTCAAGCTCCCTTCCTCCCACCCACTCACCCCACCCCACATCCCATTCCCCCTCCCCTTTCCTTCTGCTAGTTGGACGCGTGGGGGGACAGAGACGTGCCGCGCGCAGCAGAGGGCTTGCGTGGCAATCTGGTGACCGCCGCTCGTCCCCCTCTCGTTTCCCCCTCCCCTCCAGGTTCCTCTGCATTGCTTTGGCACCGCCGAGGCTGGAGAGACAACCCGCCCGCCTCTCGACTACTGAGGAAAGAAGCCGGAAGAGAGGAGGAGGAGGAGGAAGAAGGACCTTGGGGAAGAAGGGGAACTGGGCGGCCGGCGTCGAGGTGGGCATTCGAGCCCCACTTCCAGCCCACACCTGTCGCGCCCTCTGAAGAGCCTATGCCCCAGGCAAAAGGCGAGGGCTGCCCCTGCAGGTGCCGAGGTCATGGTCCAGACGACTCTGCAGAGGCGAAGGTCCAGTTCCAAGCGAGAGTGGAGATAGCGCCCTTCTAAGGCTCGCCCTCAACCGCCCGAGCAGCAGCAGCGGCGGCAGCGGCAGCAGCAGCAGCGGGACTGGCGTGCCAAGCGGGTCTGGCACCACAGCAGCTTCCTCGGCTTCGGCTCCTTTTCGCCTCTCTGCCCGCTCGCCGCTTCCGGAGCGTTTGCTCGGTGCCCACAGCTGCCCTTAGGGACAAGCGAGGCAGCCCCGGCGAGCATCATGGCGACGCTAATTCGCAGCAAGATCTCCAATGTGGCCACCTCGGTTTCCAACAAGTCCCAGGCGAAGGTCAGCGGCATCTTCGCCCGCATGGGCTTCCAGGCAGCGACCGACGAAGAAGCGGTGGGCTTTGTTCACTGCGATGACCTGGACTACGAGCACCGGCAGGGACTGCAGATGGACATCCTGAAGTCCGAGGGCAGCGAGGAAGGAGGAGAGCCGCCCTTGGAAGGAGATACCCACTACCAGAGGGATGGCACGGGACCCCTGCCCCCGTCTGCTTCCAAGGACGAAGGCGTGTGCTCCGAGCTGTCCACTCAAGGGAAGCCCAGGATCACCGCCTGGGAAGCGGGCTGGAATGTCACCAACGCCATTCAGGTAACCTTCAGAGCTCCGTTTCTCTTCTCCCTTTGGGTGAAATCCTGAGTTAGTGGGGACTTTCCTTGGCCTTAGTTTCCAGTGGAGCCAGGGGATCCAGAGTGTTTGAGAGACTGTAGGGATTCATCTGGAGTAGGGTTCCTGATGTCCATCACCTTGGATCATAGTATGTTAGAAGCAGTAGGTGTTCCCAGAGGGACACCTTTATCCAATCCACTGTCCATCTGTGTAAATGACTGTCTACCCATTTTCAAGTAACTGCAATTGAAGAACGGTAAAATCACTTTCTAAATCATGTTAAGAACACGAATCAACACGTCTTAGGTGTTGTTGCACTTCCTCCCTCCCCCATCTTTGTCTCCTCCCCCAAATTCAGCCAGACTTATCCCTATTGTGGCAATTCTGATCTCTGTTAATGATGATGGGATGGCAATTTAAAAATTGCAGTTGCATTGTGCATTCTAAATTTGCATTTTCTAATCCTTCCAGTTTCATCTGTATTTATGCCTGAATTTGTTTTAATATGCTCAAAGCAGCATATGGTCCAAATGGGACAGCCATTCTCCCTTAGATGTTTTATTTTATTTTTGCTTCAGATGGAGGCATTTGGAAAATTTTGAAAGAGTGAAACGACCCTCTTCCCCCTTACATTGTTTTGTATTGTAGATACAGAACATGGGGCCTTAATAAGCAAAACCTGATTGTATAATCACAGTTATCTTACAATTTGTTGGCATTGTTTGCAACAGTAATAAGATGCAACATAACAAAATTATACCTAGAAAAGATTTGCTCCTTTCACTTTCAATCCAACATTGTTCCGATTTGAAAGAAAATAATACTAATCATGAAATGAACTTTTAGGAAAATGAATAGCATTTCTATAGCTAAATAAATTTTTATTCAGTAGTGAAGATCTGAAAGCAAATTTCCCTAATATTTCTGTTGCTTTCCCCTTCCAAACTGATTAATATCTAATTTAAACAAGCAAACATAACAATGTTACTTTCACTAGTTAGCATTTTTATAGTATTGCTAGCTGTCTTAAATTATAAACATCCAACTTTCTACAAAAATAACCTCTGAATAACTGCAAAGGCTGTAGTTTAAAATTATGTGCTTATTTATTTGGAAATAATCTGTAGTGGACTCAGTGAGAACTACTTCTTAGTAGACATGTATATGATTACTTTACAAAACAACTTGGTCTACATATTCAGTTCTAATCCTTTAAGTGAATTATTTCTAGATGATAAAAATGGCTTCTATCCCAGTGAACAGCAGTGCCATTTACAATTTGATTTAATAGCAATCTGATGATCAGACTGCATTTTTTGCATCTGAATCAGAGGCATTGCAACCAAAATAAGTCAAAGTAATTTTAGTGAATGAGTTTACAATTATTGTCTTGGGTTATTGGTATCTAGTCAAAGACATATATTACACAAAGAAGTATGGTTGACTCCTATAGTGTCTTCTTCTTCTTTTTTTTACAAAGCTGTTGAGCAGATGCCTGTTTTCTTAAGCATTTGTAGGATAATCTAGGATTACGTAGGACCAAACTGTTTTTGTTACATTACTTTTTTTTAAAAAAATTGTTTTAATTTTTGCATGCACACTTTTAAAAAGTACTGGTTTTAATATGATGATTTTATTTATTTATTTTTTAAATCATCCTGGATTCCCACAGAAAAGTAAAATGTGAAATGTTTGTAGTTTTAAAGTGAAGTATGTATTCATTTTGAGCTTTTAATTCCTTTTTTTAAAAACAAAACCAAATCAATTCTTTCAATGAGAGAGGGTCTGCCCCTGTTACCTTGTTTTCCAGCTGCATGAGAATTTATGGAAGTCATATTTTAAAGAACCTTTCTGTGCAGAAAAATGAAGTCTACCCTTCCTCCTATTTTTAAACATTTTAATTTTGGAATTAAAAATGGAAATTAAAAAAGCAAGTTCTTACTATCTCCATTGGTGTATTTTCTGGGAGAGTAAATGCTCCCTTGCAAATAAATCTGAGCAATACAATATCCATTTTCTGTCTTTCTAGGGGATGTTTGTTCTTGGCCTGCCCTATGCTATCCTTCATGGTGGATACCTAGGACTCTTCTTAATCATTTTTGCAGCAGTAGTTTGCTGCTACACTGGGAAAATCCTCATTGCCTGTCTCTATGAAGAGAATGAAGACGGAGAGATAGTCAGGGTGAGAGACTCCTATGTGGATATTGCAAATGCTTGCTGCACTCCTAGGTTTCCCAGTCTTGGGGGCAGGATTGTAAACGTGGCACAGATCATAGAACTGGTCATGACCTGCATCCTGTATGTAGTGGTCAGTGGTAACCTGATGTACAACAGCTTCCCAAACTTGCCAGTGTCCCAGAAATCATGGTCCATCATTGCGACAGCAGCGCTCCTGCCTTGTGCTTTCTTGAAGAACCTCAAAGCTGTTTCCAAATTCAGTTTACTCTGCACCTTGGCTCATTTTGTGATAAACATTTTAGTGATTGCCTACTGCCTCTCCAGAGCCCGAGACTGGGCATGGGATAAAGTCAAGTTTTACATTGATGTGAAGAAGTTCCCCATCTCAATTGGCATAATTGTCTTCAGCTACACCTCTCAGATTTTTCTGCCTTCCTTGGAAGGGAACATGCAGAATCCTAAGGAGTTCCATTGTATGATGAACTGGACTCACATATCTGCTTGCATCCTGAAGGGTCTCTTTGCCTTGGTAGCCTACCTGACTTGGGCTGACGATACAAAAGAAGTTATTACAGACAACTTGCCATCCACCATTAGAGCTGTCGTTAACATTTTCTTGGTAGCCAAGGCTTTGCTCTCCTATCCTTTGCCTTTCTTTGCAGCTGTGGAGGTCCTGGAGAGATCCCTCTTCCAGGATGGAACCAGGGCTTTCTTTCCCAATTGCTACGGGGGCGATGGGAGGCTGAAAGCCTGGGGACTTACCCTCAGGTGTGCTCTTGTGGTGTTCACTTTGCTGATGGCCATTTACGTCCCACATTTTGCCCTCCTGATGGGCCTAACAGGAAGCCTCACAGGGGCAGGCCTCTGTTTCCTCCTTCCCAGCCTTTTCCACCTGAAGCTATTATGGAGGAAACTCTTGTGGCACCATGTCTTCTTTGATGTGGCCATTTTTGTAATAGGTGGTATATGCAGTGTGTCAGGTTTCATTCACTCTTTAGAAGGCCTCATTGAAGCTTTTACAACCAATACAGAAGACTAAAAGATGGGCTAGATTGGTTGCACTGGAGGGAGGAGAACAAAAAAACCCCACACAGAACATTTACATAGCCAAAAGATTATGCATTCCCATAAAGGAGAAATGTTGTTATTTTAGTGAAGTTACACTCAATAAACATAAGCAACTTTCCAGATCAGATGCTTACCCAACAGACTTTTTAAATAAATAAAGAAACCCTATATATTTTGTATTATTTAGATATTATCAGAGAAAAAGTATTTGGAATATTTCCCTGTCTTCTTCACTTCATAATTTGCATACATTTAATCTTTACAGTATAAAGAGTAAAATCCTCTATTCAGAAATAGGAAGTGATTCCATGGTAATATTTTTGCAGGTTTTATGCAACTCAGTATTGTTTAAAAATAATATAAATGTCCATCCAGTTGCTTGGGATCATTATGCTGGATCACTGGAGTACATGTATGGCTTGATGCTAAATTGTATGAGGAGCAAATTGAGATGGCTCTGATGACCATCCATGAGCCTAGCTGTATATTAAAACAATTCATAAGAACTGCTTAACACTTCCATATCAGCTCATATCCAGTACCAGCATGTCCCATTTTGAGGAAAGATCTGTAGCTGACCTGCAGCTGAGATCAGAGACTTAATGTCAGTTATGGATTGAGTTACTTTTATTCCTATTCTTAAAAAAAAAGAATAAAATTGTTGGATTTGACAGCTATTATGGATAAGAATAAATCATATACAAGAAAACATTTCTGTGCAACTACCAGGTTTGTGGAGCTGTTTCAAATGTATGTGTGATGTAATTGTGGTAAATACAATGACAAATGTATATCAGAAAATTTATCTTTAACATAGAATGTGATTCATCAATATATCAAACAATAAAGAGAAACCATAAGAATTATGGCTAGTATGGTTTGTTCTAGTAATGCCTTTATTGTATGCCTAAAACATCTTATCTCCTATAGATATTTATGTGAAACCAAGCTCCATTGCAACTCAGCATGTCTTTCTTCTTTGTAGCTAGCTCTTTTTCTACTGTAGGGTAAGTCAGCATTATTTTTGCAGATACAAGATGGATTAAGAAACATCATATGGTGTAAGTAATAAAGCATGTGTTGAGTTCAAATGATGTGCCAACTTTGAATGGGTGATTTCTACAGTGTGCATATTTATCTAGAACTAAGTATCTAAGATTTCAGTAGAATTTTCTCTCTGATTAAGCATTGGATTATGAACTGATTCTCTGCTCTATGAAGAACATTTGGTATTCAGCCAAAACACAGATGGCAGCATTCCATGAGAATTGTGATGGAAGTTACTTGCCAATAGTATTGTGAAGTTTTTGTCTTCTGGTTATTCCATCACTATTCAAAATATATTTGAGATGTTACATTTATTATTTTGAAATCATTACACTATGTAATTTTCTTCTCTTTTTATTTTAAGTTTTTAGGTCTTTGAACATAATTTCTTTCCATCTACATACTAAATATACTTTAATTCTATCTATCTATCTATCTATCTATCTATCTATCTATCTATCTATCTATCTATCATCTATCTATATCTAATATCTACATCCATCCATCCATCCATCCATCCATCCATCCATCCATCCATCCATGTTCTTTTTTTATATCTTTCATTTCAGTTGTTTACTTGATTATATTTCTGGGTATTCAGTTTCTCAATTCATAATGTATTCTTATTATTCTTTTCCATCTGTAAAATATTTTTAATGTTTCCATAATATTCATGCAACAAAATGAGTATTTTGAGTATTTTAGTTCTACAGAAGGGAAGCTGAAACTGAGAGCGAAGGGAACAGGAATAACACCAGGAATCCTTGGGTCTACTTGATATAAGAATTAAACTGTTACCTGGCATTCCTCTTTTTGGACTATATCTTTTCAGAGTACAGGAGAGGCAATCAAAGTAGGATTATCTCCTTTATGAAGGCATTTTTTCTTCTATGATAATCTTCCGTGAAAGGCTGAAGATTGAAGAACTTTGCCTATCTCTTAACAACCTAAGACTACCCTCCCCCCCCTTTTAAAGATAATGTATAAGAAGGATTCATCTTGCTTGCACAATCCTCCAAGTGCCATGCCAATTGACAACTGTAAATCGGGAACTCTTCAAACATGACTGCCCATCTTGGGCAGCTTCTAGGAAGATCTACTGATCTCCTGCCAGGTAAGAGGTAAAAGGGTAGACTAGGAGGCAAGAATTCCTTGTGGTAGCTTTTCCCTGATGAAATATGTTGATCCCAGAAGTGAATCTAGCCCCCCCCCGAAAGGCAATGAAAACTATACTTCTGAAAGAGGCATTAATTTCTGAGCATTTTCTTTGGGAGTCTGTTAGTTATATCTTCTACATTATGGATTTTAGTTCATTTTAGATTGAAGTTTTCATGGTAGAATTTATTGTTCCTTATGGCTTGAATCTTATAGAAGAGCAATATAAAAATTAGATAGTACAGCTCTTAAATCAATACTCTATCTTTGCAATGAGTTTGAACAATACAAAACTGAAATGATATGGGAAAAAGTGTTCTTGAGATATTTTCTGAAGTTTGAAGTTTAATTCCAGCTTAATTCTTTTTATGACAAACTTTTCATGGAAGTGTTTTATTTATTTAAACTGTGTTACAGTCTTTTTGACCCATTTAAGTAGTGAAAGACACTAATGGATTTTTTCAAATAAGATACTATTTAAATTAACTACTGGACATATTTGGAGATTATAGGCATGATAATATTCACCAACCCTCATCTTTGAATAATTTTGATTTTGAGCTTAGGGATATTCCTGCCTTGAAGAAAAGATGAGATAAAAAAGAAATATAATTTAATAAAATATGAATAATTGAATATCAGAATAGTGCTGACATGCAGTCCTAACCACTACAGTGGAAAAATATTATGCTTATACAAGGAAGACAACTTGTTCTCAAAATTAGCCTATTAAAATTATAATCTGATTTAGGGCACCTTTGATAAGCGTATTAAATCCAAACAAATAAAAAGCCATCAAATGATTCAAAGTGCAGAGTGTACAAAGAAGCAGAAGAAACAGTAGATCTTATTTATACTCAATTGCTGCAAGAAGATCACACAAACTGACTATAAATGACACAGCACAGTCACCACAATAATTCACTGGAACATCTGTAAAAATTATAATCTGCAGGTAGTGATAAATTTGTGGGAACATAGAGCTGAAAAAGTAGTAAAACTGAGCAAGTTAAAGTATGGTGGGATTTCCAAATACAAATTGATAAAATCTTGGTTCATAATACATAAAGATTTAACTGTAGTTGAAAAGAAAGTGTGACTAATTGATGTGACAATTCCAGCCGAGAGGAAACCAGAAGACAGAGAATTGGAGAAGATCACAAAGTATCAAGATCTGAAAATCAAAACTGAAGGATTGTAGCATAAACTGGTCATGGTGGTTCCAGCAGTTATTGGCAGACAGGGTCCAATACCAAAGAATCTTTGGGCATTGAAAGAAAACCCCATCTGTCATCCATGCTGCTTGGATCTGCACATATGCTACACCAATACATTACAACATTCTAGGTTGAACTTTATGCTAAAGAACTAGCAGCTGTGATTCTGTATTTTTATGTATGTATTAATAATTTTTAACAGCAACTTAATTACAAAATAACTTTAATATCCTTGGAAAAGACACTTCAAGCGGTATATAAGTCTCATAAATAAATAAATAAACGCCAAATTCAGTCTAAATATTTGGCTGACTGTACAACTAAACATAATAACGTTTTTCTTAAGAGTTCTACCTTTTTTCTTCCTGGCTAAATTCTTTCTTACCCCTATTTGGAATTTCAAATAGTGCCTCCTAGTGGCCACGTAAGATTGCTTTCTTCAAAACTCATATTTCAGAGTGTCTAATCTTTTTGCAATCTTGCTGACTGGAGTATCATTGAAATACAAGCCCCTTTTAGAAAATGTTCTACGAAAATGCTTTCCAAAGATGTGTATGATAATAGGTGAGGATTTTTAAATATAACTTCTACTTTTTTGTGTTAAAACAATCCATTTGAAAAGGAGCAAGAAATACTAATTCTTGCATTATAACTAATTTTAAAGTGTGAAATTTCAGAGTTCTCTGGACAGGGAAACCTTTACCTATTGTATGCAGAAAAAAGACATTTCTTTTTCCTGCAAAGGAAAATAGGAGAAATAGAAACCAAGGCTAGAGTAACTGGATCCCTAGATGAAAGTCCAATGGAAACCAGTGACAGTAGCTTCTGAGTAGACGGAGACAGATAAGATCTTTCAGAAATAAAGTGAGCACCTTTGAGAACACAGGCGTTCAAGGAAAATACGCATGCTACCTTGTTCATAGGATTACTGTCTATATCTCAGCGTAATTAGTTCACCAGATCTCCACCTCCTGGCAGGGGTAATCCTCATCACGGCAATCCTTCCTGCTCAGTGTCACGTCATCCGCACGACGTCACAATTGCACTGTGAAACTCCTGCGGCTCATGCGTAACCTAAACATATTTGCTGTGCAAGCCATCGCCCGAAGCATTGAAAGGGTAATATATTTTGTTGTCTGTTGCGCTAATGAAGTATTTCTCTGTAGGAAGATCAACCCTTTGCAAAATAAATAAATAAAAATGTCCTGTGATACAAGCTACCGGCCCGCGGGCCGATTTCATCATACCGAAGCCGCGTCCACCCCATTGCCAGCAATGCAAAGAATCGCGATACGTCGCGACACGTCACGTGACGAGTTTCACACCCGAGTTTTAAAGGCAAGGATATAGACAGGTACCTAAAAAAAATCAGTTTAAAAGGCTCAGCTGCCTGCTTTAATAAGCTTCCCAACTTGATTTCTCCAAGAAGTATTGAGAATACTCATTCCCAAATTCCCTGTTTTCCTGGCATTTTGAATCCCAATCGTTCTGGTAGAAACCAGTTTGGGGCAGGCGGAAGGCTTTCGACTCTCAAGAAGTTCTCAAGAACGTTAGAACCTGTTTGTTTTGCAACGAGCAACTGAGGGGAGAGCCGCGCCAGAAGACAAGGTCCTGGTCCTTCCTCCGTGTACTTTTAATTCTGAGCTCTGCTTCAAGTAACGGACTTCTTCGTTGGAAGTAGCTGCTTAACAGGTCTCTACGACTGATCTCCCACTGTTTCGGGGAAGCTGAAGGGTGTAAAATTGTCCGAGTTCTGAAACAAGATTCTCCCCTGTATTTCCCACAGGGATGAGGAGCTAGTCGTTAGTAGAAAGCTGTAAAATTCACCCAAATTTGCCGTCACCAATAACAGGATGGTGAAAAGGGATACTTCGATGGAATCCCATTTCCTCCTTTCTTTTGCATTTTTTTTTTTTTTTGCAAACACACGTAGAATGTACTTTGGGCAGGTTATTCCGCTGCACAGAGAGGGAAATAGTATGTGTGGGGGAGAGAAAGGGGAAGAGACGCTGTTTGATATATTAAAAGTGACGGTGGAAGTTGGGGGGGGGGGAGAGGAACGAAAGTTTCAAGGTTGCCAAAAGTGCCAGTACAGGTAGTTACGAGAGGTATAAAAGCAGAAAGAAGCATTGAAGAACAGCCTTTGCGGATGACGAGGTTGCAGACTATCTTATTTAAACCAAAGGAATACTTTACAAACAGAACCGCTTGCCTAAGAAAATCGATTTGCAAAAAACGAGAAGGCTGCTAATCAAACAACGTCACTGTTATAGCAGCAGAACGAGGATTGGATGATGACGCGATAACACTCCCCCACCGGGCCCGGTGAGGAAACGGCTCTAGAGGCGACCGTTCTTTAAGCAGACTTTATCCATTTTAACAATTTTAAGATGTGTGGACGTCAATTCCCCGAAACCCCCAGCCAGTTATCTTGCTGGCTAGGGAATTCTGGGAGTTGACGTCCACAATCTTGAAGCTGCTAAAATTGAGGAAGTCTGCTTCATGTGTGCCTTCTTGAAAATCTTCAGGGTTCATTTGGAAACTATTTTCTCTTTCCCAAGCTATATTCTAGTCAGAAGATACCTGTTCTAAATTTCCAGGTGTTGTTATCTGCTCAGCCATTGTGTGGATCTCTCAGGGCTTCTCTAGGGCTTCTAACTACCCCTCCCCTTTATGATTTTTGATCCTCCTCAAACTGTTGTCCTTAGTCATGCTGGTTGGAAATTATGGGAAAGGGAATCCAGTCTACCTGGAAAGTGCCAGGCTGAATAAACCTCGGAATAGAAGCATGGCAATTAAGCCAGTTATTCATTTCAGCAGATTTGCTTGATTGTCACTAAGACTATTCACTTGTGATTGATAATGAAGATAGGCTTAATTTTGTTTCAGTGACAGGTTGAAACAAAAGACACTACAGGTCATGAGGAACTGATCATGAGTAACACAACTGTGTTCTTGGGATAAGTTTCTAGGATTATTTAATGTGTTCCCAAATCAGAAGAAGAGCCTTTCTGAGTAACTAACACATTTTTATTAAAAGACATTAACTTTCATGATCTTCAGCTCACTTTAAAGCACTTTAAAGTATACACACAAGCTGGATTTGTCAACATGCTAAAATATAAATGAAGGGGTCTCAGCAAATGGCAAATGACTTTAGCTATTTCAGAAAGTAACTTGCATTAGATTTGGTTAATATTTAGATAGGAGACCATGTAGATATTCCAAAGCTAAAGGGTAGACATAGAAGGTGTTTTTTTTTAAAAAAAAGATCAGAAGTTAACAATTTATTTCATGCTGGCAAGAAAATGGTGTGGATGCATCTATCAGGTCACACTCATTTTGAGGGTATCTGCATTTTTAGTAAGGGATCTAATGGTTCTCAAAAGAGAGATATTTGAAGTATCCATTTGCTGCCAAATAGGACAGGCACATTCTGGAAATAACTGTTGGTTCTCTAATAAAAAACTATCCTATTGGCTATTGCTTATGGAGGGGGTGCATGCCTTGTGGGTCCCACAAGATGACATTTTCTAATAGATGGGACTCAAAGCATACCAACCGTCTAATATTTTATTGGATGGGCACAGTTGGGATTTAGATGGTCCCTCAAATATCCAAAACTTATGCCAATTATTATAGGTGCTTTATAAGTGATAACCAACTCCCAGAAGCAAACTAGTGCAGTTTATGCAGAGGGAGGTATTACTGGCCTACTTATCACACTGAGGCACAACTATCAAAGTGCCAGCTGTAGCTTCTGAATTATTTTCAAGGAGAGCCCTATATTGAAAACATTGTAGTAGTCCATACATAAGTTATGCAAGGCACGAGGGACTGTGAGTAGGGACTCCCAGCTCAGGAAAGGGTTAAACTATAATATAATATGAATCTGTGAAAGGGTTTTTCCTGGCCACAACTGCCAATTACTCCTTGGGCAGGAACTGTAAACCAAGACCTTCGTGCCCCCCCCCCTCCTCAATCTGTGTAACAGATCTGACTGGGGAAATGCTATCCTGCTGAGAACTAAATTTGAACAATCTTCAGGATCGGTCAGATTAATTTGCAATCATGGTTTTCTCTAGTTTTGGCTACATCCCTTCTTTTGTAATGCTGCTGAATTAAATTAAGCCAAAAATAGCTTGCAGTTTCCTCTTTTCAGAGTTTCCTCTTCTGTAGAATTCAGATGGTGTAAATCAATAGACATGCTTCCGGTTATAGTAGAATGCAAATCCCATCATACCTAGGTAAAAAGTTTACATCGCTAGTCCAGTATTAAGACCCACTTTCTGAAAGCTGAAGATATAACTCAATATTATACTTTTTCCATTCTCACCTCATGTTTGATGAGTCTAAAGTGGCCCTAACATTCAAGTTTTGATTTGGAAAGATAAAAGGTTAGGTTATCTGTCCAAAAAACTAGTTACCTCTCTGGTTTCAAACTTTTTTTCCATTCCCTATGCAGCAATGCTACAAGAGGAACCACTATTTTTTAAAATCAACATAGGGCAGGAATGAAGGAGAGTTTATTTAACTACTTACATCTGATTATGTAAGCAGTTACTGCTATCTAACCAGTATGTCAAAAAGTAAGTTAGATGCAGTACTCTTTTTCCTGCATGACCAGCAGAAAACAGAAACCTGTTTTCCAACTGCTATTGGATTTTCAGTGAAATGCTAACTTCAGTGAAATGCTGTCTTGTTATATAAACACATTATATTAGAATGAACGTGCTTTAACACCAATGGAATAGGTAATATACTTTTGACCCTTATTACTGCTTTCCTTTAGCTTTCAGTTTCATTTCAGTGTACAAAATTAAGCCTGAGTTTCCCTCACTACCAAAAGAAATTAAAATAAATCTTTATTATGACCAGAACCTAAAAAAACAAATACAAAAAGACTAGTAATGAATATAGGAGGAATTTAGTATTCAGAATGGTTCTTTTGCTACATTCTTGAAAGCAGATAGTACAACTGGCAATGTTATAAGTGATCTGAAAAATCTTGCTGGTTAATAGGAAGGCTACATGATAAATCATCTAAATGCCTCCAAGAAGGAAAAAATAAATTATGGTGTAAAGTAAACAAAAACCACCCATGATGTATAATTATTTTTATTTCTTCCATACCACAATAGTACCAGTAGTGGGTTAAACTATAGATCAAGGGTCTCCAAACTTGGCAACTTTAAGACCTGTGGACTTCAACTCCCAGAATTCCCCAGCCAGCATGTGCTGGCTAGGGAATTCTGGGAGTTGAAGTCCATAAGTCTTAAAGTTGCCAAGTTTGGAGTCCCCTGCTATAGATGTTTTGTGGGACTTGTCTTGCAACAGCCCAAGGAGAAAGGTATTGCAACAGTCTATTAGTATTTAGTACAGATCAGAATGTAAAGATAAGACATTATGACTCTTCCACCAAATAAAGTTGAGATTCTGCAGAATCTGAATATCTGACTTAGATTCAGTTGCAACTCTAAATCCAGATGTGATCAATTCTTTGGCCTGATGCCTATTTAATGATAATGTACGTACATTATCAAGGAATAGACCCCACAATACTGTTTTCTGGATAAACATTTGATTCCATAATACATTTCCCAGGTTTTCATTTAACACCAGCAATTTCAAGTGGTTCTTTTTATCCCATGGAGTAGATGTTAGAGCAGAGGAATGAGAGGAAAGTCACCTCTAAATATGTTATGCATCTTTTGAAAATGCCTGCTTATTCTTTTTACAAAACTCTCTGTATATTCCAATCTCCCAGCATTTGCACAATGCCGTTAATGACCCAAGAAAAATACAAATCAACAGTCTTCTGTGCTTCCATAGAAACATCATGCCATGATAAAAAAAACATCAGCTGGATTGCTGCAGAACCATCTGAAATGCTGGAACCCTCTAATATATTTTTATTGTTAGATCAACCTTTTTCTTCCTTACAGCTATCTTGAAGGTCTGAATTCAAATCCTTATTATGTGCAGCCATCTTATTACTGTTAATTATGGGATGTATAGTTCAGTATAAAGGAAGGCACCAGGATTAAGAAAGAGTTCTCTGGAATCCCAAGGAGCGACCATCTGGGAGAACATTCAAAAGGTATGTACTTTTACTTATTGTATTTATTTAGTACAATGAACTGTCAGGTTTCCCAGAGTGAACATCCATAAAGCATAAAATGCAACACATTACAATAAAAATTAATCATATCACCATGGTATCATCACATAAGATTCCCAACAGAAAGCAGATGGCGGTCCCCCTTGACCTCCAATTACTTTGCAAAAGAAATTCAAGTTTTACCAAATTCCAAAGCAGAGGAATTACAACTATTACATATGTAATATTAATACTAATACTAATCTTCTACTACTACTACTACTACTACTACTACTACTACTACTACTAATAATAATAATAATAATAAAGTTGGAAGGAACCTTGGAGGTTATTAACCCCCTGCTCAGGCAGGAAACCCTGTACCATTTCAGACAAATGGCTGTCCAGTCTCTTCTTAAAAACTTCTAGTGTTGGAGCATTCACCGCTTCTGGAGGCAGGTTGTTCCACTGATTAATTGTTCTAACTGTTAGGAAGTTTCTCTTTAGTTCTAGGTTGCTTCTCTCCTTGATTAGTTTCCATGTATGTAGCTCAAGCTTCTGCTCCCTTTAGTTCATGGTGCTGTAGGAATAATAGATTTTGTTGGGGAGCACAGTTTCTAAGTAGAGAAGGCAGTTTTGTAGGTTAATATTTTGAATTGTATCTAGCACTGCATTGCTCTCAGAACCTATTGGTAACCAATGCAATGCAGGGTTAATGATTGCATTCACCATTAGGTTGCTGAGTTTTGAATCAATTAAAATTTCAGGTAATCCTCAGAGGCAACATCATATAAATTACCTTGCATCAATTCAGCCAAGTAGTCATAAGTCATATGAATTATCATTGATAGGGCTTTCCATTTCAAGAAACAAGTAGCTTTTGGAGAGAAACAATTTAAGTGGCCCAAAATCAATAAGTGAGGATTTGAATCATGATTTTTCCCTGCCCTGTCAAACAACTTTGCCACTGTATTACACTGGGTCTCACCTGTACTCTTTCTTCAAACTAGCAGACCCAGAGATGAAGAAATCTGGAGCTCTACTTTGGATTTGTGAGTGCATCACTGAGTACTTTGTATATTTTTGGTTCTAGTTATTTATTTAGTATACTTATATTATTGCCCATATAAATTAGTTCACACAAAGTGACTCTGGTGTATTACTGTTGGAATAAAACAATAAATAAAAACAATTGTTTAAAAACTTTATTAAAATACAACCATCCTGTACAGAAGAGAGTAAATTAAACACAATACCAAAGTCATCTTAAGATATTTCTGGATCTCCAGGCCTGAAGACAAATCCAGGTCTTGGGGAAATTATAGAACATTAAAAGGTAAGATGACCAAGAAGAAATTTTGGATGAATTTTAATAGTAAGATGTCCAGTCTTAACTTACAGCAAATAAGATTTCAGGTTAGCTTGCAATTTAGTGTACCGTGTTTCCCTGAAAATAACATCCAACTGGAAAATAAACCTTTGCAACGAACCTGGCTGAAGCCATCTTGCTCATTTTCAGTTGCCACAGGAATGGGGAGTTTTATGCTAGTCTAAACATTTCTCTGTCCTGTGGGAATCAAGGTCATTTCTGTTCGTTAGACTGGGGGTTGAGCCTAATGTTAGAAAGCCTGCCAAACTGTTCTATTGGGAAACATAGTTGATTGCATACCATGTTTTCCAAAAGTAAGACACAGCCAAAAAGTAAGCCTTAGCTTGATTTTTGGGGGTGGGCCTAATATAAGCCCTACTCCAAAAAAACCCATAGTTTTGGGGCAAGGCACATGCTTAAAAATCAAGTTAGGGCAAGGGGTGGTGGGGGGGGCGTGAAGCCCCACATGCCACGCACCCACTTACCTTACCGATAGGACTGCCGCAGCCAGGCCACCGCTCGTGGCAGTAGGTTGAACAGTGCTTCAAGCCATTGCTGCTGCTCACAGCAGGACACCACATGGTGCTTTGCGCCATTTCTGCTGCTCGTGGCAAGAAGCCGCATGGTGCTTTGGTCTGTTTCCTCTGCTCGCAGCAGGATGCTGCATGGTGCTGTGCACCATTTCCGCTCCTCCCAGCAGGATGTTACATGGTGTTTTGTGCCATTTCTGCTGCTTGCGGCAGCACACCATGTGGCTCTTTGGGCCGTTTCTGCTGGCAGAAATGGCCCAAAGAGCCACGCGCATCCTACCATGAGCAGCAGAAATGGCCCGAAGTGCCGTGCGGTGTCTTGCTGCGAGCAGCAGAAATAGCCCGAAGTGGCATGCGGCTTCTTGCCACGAGCAGCAGAAATGGCCTAAAGTGCCATGTGGTGTCTTGCCACGAGCAGCAGAAGTGGCCCGAAGTGCCATGCGGTGTCCTGCTGCGAGCAGCAGAAATAGCCCAAAGCAGTATGCGGCTTCTTGCTACGAGCAGCAGAAATGGCCCGAAGTGCCATACCATGTCCTGCCGGGAGGAGCGGAAATGGTGCAATGCACCACATAGTATCTGGCCGCAAGTGGCGGCAAGTGTCCGCAGAAGAAGTCAAGCAGTGGCATGACAGGTGTCAGGGTGTGGGAGGCCAGGCTGTGGTGGTCCTAAGGTAAGACGTTCTCTGAAATTAAGACCTCGTGCCTCTTTTGCAAGCAAAAAAAAAAAAAAAAAAAGTAAGACCAGGCCTTAGTTTTGGGAAACACGGTAGTTTCTTGGGGTGGGAAGTTTAACTTTGTAATACTGTAACTTTTGGGAGGGAACTTTAATCTTGGTTTCACTTTTGATCGTGCCGATACTTTGTAGCCAATAAACATGTTCTTGGAGGAAAACTCAAGCCTCGGAGTTCTGCTTTAATTGGTTTCATCTATCGGAACCATGACAGCCCTAGCATGATTTTTCAGGATGCTTGTAATATAAGTCCCACCCCCAAAATAAACCCCAGTTAAGATCATCAGCCAGATGGATGCATTTAGTATTGTATTTCCCCGAAAATAAGAACTAACTGGAAAATAAGCCCTAATGTGTCTTTTGGAGCAAAAATTAATATAAGATCCGGTCTTATTTTGGGGAAAACATGGTAGTTAGTCCTCAACTTATAACCATTCATGCAGTGGACATATGATCAGTTTCAGACTTACAACCATGGTCACCTGATTGAAATTTGGGTGCTTGCTAACTGGCATGTATGTATGATAGTTGCATGATCCCATGGTCATGTGATCACCATTTGTAACTTTCCCAGCTGGCTTCTGACAGGCAAAGTCAAGAGGGACACCAGATTCACTTAACAACCACATGATTCAGTTAACAACCGTGGTGTTTCTAACAACTGTGGCAAAAAGTTCATAAAATGGGAGACAACTCACTTAACAACTGTCTTGCTTAGCAATGGAAATTTGGGGCTCCATTGTGGTAGTAAATGGAGGACTACTTGCAATAGGCAAAATGATTTGCTGCAAGACTGAGTCACATTCTTTCATAATGCCTCCCAGCTTCATCAGAGATTTAAATGTAACAAATAGTCAAAATAGAGGACAACCAGCTTTCTTTTCAGTCTTGCAGACTTGACTTTGGTTCCACAGGAAACAAAATTTCCTCCTGTGGCAAGGGATTAATGGCAACCAGCAGGGCAGAATTCTATGTAAATTGGTATTCATTCCAGAATCATTTTTTTTCAAATATATCAAGTCACCAAGATTCGGTAACCACACTCAAAAATAAACATTATAGCAAATGTTTCAGCAAAGGCTGAAAAACTCAGTTACTTCTTATACTTTTAAAAAACTAAATAGTTACCCAATGCTTAATTACTGTGCTTATTTCAGAAGTAAGAATATTTAGCATCATTTTCTAGAGTTATCATTCTGTCTATATAACTTTCCCCTCTATTGTTAAACTGAGACCCCAAGTATTGATACTTTAAAGACAGACTTGAAGAGGCTATTGTATCCCTGTTTTGTCTATGAATTTAGTATTGGTAAACCATATTGCCAACAAATTATGGGATAACTCAAATTCTTTCTGGCTAGGTTTTTGTCAGTGCTGCAGATTACTCTGACAAAACTTCATACATATGTACACCATGCTTGATATTTTACGATCTTAAAATATATCTACATGGCCCATTCAGTAGCCAAGAAAAGCTCTTAATTAGTTTTTCTGTATCGTATTAAATACAACACAAACAATAGTAACTAGTTTCAATATTTTATTTTCTGCAATGCCATCTTATGGACATAAAAAACAGTGCAATGTTTTTACTTTGAATAAAATCTCAGTGTTGTGTATACATTTTCAGTTGTTTCACTTATTTTGAATTTTCAAATAAGTTTTCATCAGAGCATTCTGATAAGGAAAGGGATTCATATTCCAATATGCTTGAATATGTGAGAAATCCTCTTCCATTAATAACTTTAAATATATAAAATGTTTTGGAAATTGTAGCCCCTAAGGAAAGAGATTATATTCCAGGCCTGATAGTGATTTACTGACAATTCTATCAACGGTTGATCATATTACCTCATTTTAAATATGAACAATTCAGCACAATATAAAAAGAAAACACTTCAACAATAGCAATAGCAATGGCACCTAGACTTATATATTGCTCCACAGTGCTTTATAGCACTCTCTTTACAAATGTCAGCATATTGCCCTCAACAATCTGGGTCTTCATTTTACTGACCTCAGAAAGATGGAAGTCAGCCTTGAGCTGGTCATGATCGAACTCCTGGCAGTGACCTGAAGTACTTACTACATTCTAACCACTGCGCCACCACCATAAGCAAAAGGAACGTCAGTATGAATGATCTGGCTGTAAATAAATTACTTTACACACTACCTCCCCCATATGTTTGTAATTTTCAATTAGCCAGAATGGTGTATCATATATCAACAGTTTTTGAATCAAAGTAACTCAAATGCAAAATTTGGGACCCTTTACTCCAATGGAATTGAAATTTTACTGCAATCAGCCACAATAATGTGATCATGATTTCTGACATTCCATGCCAGCTTCCAAGTCAACGGGGAAGCTGTCAGGAAGTCAGAAATCACACCCACTGGTTCTTTTTGTCTGCCCATAATCATTCTGTTTATCTTTTTAGGTAAAGAAATAATGACTAATGATGATCCATAGGTTGTCTCTTTCAAAGTCCTAAGGATGGATTTGTGCTATGGAATGCCTTTCAATAGGATTGCAGCATCAGTGTAAAGATAATGAAGTAGTTAAGCCAGGAAGAGCCAGACTAAACCTTTCTGTTTCCAAAATACGAAGACGGTATGTTTTATGCTATATTATCTAGATGGCAAAAATTCAGATAACCAATAGATGACAAAGGGATGCAAAAAGACATTTTTGCTCTTTAATGGCCTTTTGTATTTGTGCAGCACAGATCTTGTAACCAACCCTAGTACAATGTTGGTCACACTTTGTTTTGTTATTGTAGATTAGCAAATAAAAGATTGGAAAATATGAGGATATTCCAGTTAAATGAACACTCACTCATCTCATTTTAACTTTAAAAGCATGGGAGTTCATGTTTTAAAACAAGGGCTATAATTGAACTTGTGTATGCCTTCACATCTGTTCATTTTAAGTGTCTTTTTCAATTATATTTTCTATATAATTTTCTATTCCTAAATATTACTCATATTAAGAATTTATTTACCATTTGGTGCATGCACAGAGGCCAATCACTTTCTCTCAGTCCTAGGAAGGAGGCAATGGCAAACCATTTCTGAAAAACTTTGCTAAGAAAACTGCAAGGACTTGTCCAGGCAGTCTCCAAGAATCAGACATGATTGAACAACAAAAAAACCATTTAGCTTACCTATATTTCCTTATTTGTTTGTCTACCCATGATGATAGAATTGCTATTATTTTATATAGTTATTTTAAATGTTTGTAAAATGCAGCTGGCTATTCTTTGGCATTTTTATCAAACTTATTTAAGAAAGAAGATCTATGAAACAACATACTTGTTTTCATATCAGGTAGGAGATGTTAACAACAACAAAATCTTAGTAATGACATTGTTTGTAAAAGTCTCATAGCAATTAGACAGCAATCCGAGCACATATACTATATCCTAAACACATACTTTAATTTATTCCAATGAATTTATCAACAAAATGTACAAGGTATCAACAAAATATTATTACAGCATAACAATTTCTACAAGATGGAGAAGCATTGTCCTAGAAATATAGGTTTTGAATTATATGTCAGCAATAATAAATGAAATACTTATTATTATTTTTTTAAATACTAAACTCTTGATCTGGAAGCAAGGCAGGTGAAAGACAATGATTAGAACATTCATGGTTTATAATCTGAATATAAATTTAGATCAAAGCCTGTTCCTATTCATGTGATTCTGCAGTTGGTGAAGAAATGTCTATTTCTAAATGAACAGACATGACGTCTTTACATGAAAATGAGGAAAGCCTGCTTCAGGCTTCAGATTTATTCATAGAAGAGCAGCCATAGAATCAGGTAGATTATGGATCAGCCAATTTAGCTTGAACCCTGAGGCACATAATTTTGTGTGATTATTGAGAACAGTAAATTGGGAATTTTCTGTATTTCTGGAGGCTCTTTGGGTATTAAGGATTTAATCATAATCAGAAAAAATTTCTGAAGTGTTATAGGACTAAAAAAGAGATCAGTGTTGCAGACCCAAAGACAGTACTTTTATAACAGACCATGGCAACCTTCATTAAAATGCAAAAGGTACCTATAGTTGCCCCCCCCCCTTTGAATAGGATTTGTCTGGTATGATACTCAGCATTACCTAATGCTATTCATCACTAAGACTAAAAGAAGCAAATAGAATAATGATTATGATCACGCTGGGACAATCAGGTAATCCTACTTTAGAAAGGTTACGGGGGAATATTGGTAGAAGCAGTGTTTTCTGGGAGCAATTCCAGGACTTTGGAATGGCCTCTCACTTAAGGTTGGAGTTGCTTCTACTTTGGTCACCATCTTCCAGAAGATGTTGATGTCTGAGCTCTTCTGGGGGATTGTGATGCGTCTTTGATTGATACTGTATGTTTTAGATTTTACTTATTTTTCATATGTTTGTGTTTTTGCTTTATTGTAACTGTAAGTCACTGAGAATCAATTGGATTATAACAAAGTAAAAAATTAACTTTTATTATTATTATTATATTTATTATCATTCTGTGGTTTTTTTTGATGCCATATGAACTTTTATTTATAGAAACTAGAAATTCAAGTTGACTTTTTGTGTACAAAAATATTTCCCAATACAATTTTCATCCAAAGAATTACCTGAAACATTAGATAACAGGAAAAAAGATAATGTTAAACTAAACATAAAAACTCAAAACCATCAGGCAATGTCAGAATGACTTGGGTTTAAATGGCTTAGAACAGGGGTGTCAAACTCGCAACATCACTTGACGTGTCGCGACGTATCACAACTTTTTTACCATTGCCAGCAATGTGGTGGGTGTGGTTTCGCTACGATGCATCCAGCCCATGGGCTGGCAGTTTGATACCCCTGGCTGAAATTGTTGTAAATAGTGTTGGGAAAAAAACCTCATTTCCAGACAAAAAAAAAACCCAGAATATTTCTTATTTTAACTAGGTAACAATTGAATGAGAAAGTGAATGTGCTAAGCCAAGGCATAAAATCATAAATAAGATTACAAAAAATTCTCAGTAATTTATAACTTGATATACTTAGTGGTCTAGTTAGTATCTACCAATTGGTAAGTAATATTGAGTTAAAACCAAATAGCGTCAAAAGGTTATTTGAATAACATCTTTACTAAAACATTGGGATAATGTAAGGTTAAATCCCCAACAGGTTTTGCTCTGCATTTTGCATCAGTTACTATATTATGTAACACTTTGTGTGAGTTTCTCATTACATGGCCTAAGGGAGGGAAAAATGAAGTTCAACAAGGATAATCAGATAAATATTTATAGTCAACATATTGTACTTATTTGCAAATGTTGAAAATTTTTTGAATACCAGTAGAGGGTGCCCTAAACCAGGAGCAAGGACAATATCTGAGAAAATGCATACAAATCTTTATACACAATCACAGTAAATCAGTTATTTGTTTTAACCATATACAGTGTATGTTCTGTTCTGCTCTTTTGTTAAGAGATGCATTTATAAGTGACATGTATTTTGATTTTCACAGTACAATTATAAAACCCTTTTCTTTCAAACTCAGTGGAACATATTTTGAGGTAAGTGGAGTTTGAATTGCAAGCTTTACTTTGAAAAAAAAGAGTGCGCTAGAAATAATTGTGATGGAGAAATAAGCTAAATCAAGGCAGAAGCAGAAGCCTCTTTGTTAAATGTCAGCCAAAATCAGTACCATGGACAATACCAATTCACTTTCTTGGCTGAGACTTTCTTCTACCAAGAAAACATGAAAAATTAAATCCAGTGCAAACTTCAAGTACACAGTTAGTTCACTATCATGGTCAGCTCTGTTCTTTTGAATATGTTGCCAGACTATTAAAACACTTTTATCTGATTTTAGTATCTCCAATTTCTGAGAGGTTGGCAATGCAGGAAAAAAGGGCCAGCAGTGAGAGAATGGAAGTTCTGTTAGGAATGTGGATAAAAAAATAGAATACTATTTTTTTCTAATTGAAAAACAATAATCACAGACATAATTTTGTGGTCTTGCACTTGATTTTTTATCCACAGTTGATATAATTAATGGGAGAGCAAAAATGACTTGAAAACTACAGCTCAAACCTAAAATAAAATGACCCCATTTCCTTTGGTTTAATTAATGAAGATTACTTTCAAATAGTTTTAAAAGCAAATGTTAAATTGCCCTTCACAAGAACCAAATGAAAAAAAAAACAAAGTATTGGCTCTGATTGAGAATGGATTTGCTGCTGGCCAACATATTGTGTATGGCAGGGTGGAGAGTTGTATGAAAATAGTGGCAAGGGCACCTAAATAAAGCCTGAACCAATTTTCTTTTATGAAAAAACATGTGATTCCATTCATATATACCCCTTTCATGCATCTTCCCCTCACCTCCACCTTATTCTCATTCACATCTTGTAACTCATTTCTGCATTCATATTTTCCCATATAAGCATTTCATTCGCCTGGGAAAAGTCACCTGTATTCACTTAGGTCTAGAAAAGCATCGATTAGTCTGCCAACAAGTTAGCCATTTGAAAGCCTGTTTGAAGCAGAGAGTGAATGTTTAAGCTGATGGTGATCATAAAGACTATATTTGCATGAAATATTGAAACACACATTAACTAAGGGCATTTTAATAAAGTTGTTAGTAAATCTGCTTGAATGATTATTATATTGTTTCATATTCCAGGAATACCCCAAATTAGATTTATTTTAAAAAGGTTAATCATGGATAAACACATCATATCAGCACATGTTCCTAAACATGATGAGAAAACCTGAATTCTGATGTCATTTTGCAAGCTTCAATTCACTTCACTTCTTTGTACTTGAATCACAATATTTCATGTATATTTAAAGGCAAAGTTTGTATCACAATGTCAGCTAAAGAAAGGGAGTAAGGCAGGGGTGTCAAACTGCCGGCTCGTGGGCCAGTTTCATTATACCAAAGCCACACCCACCCCATTGCCGGCAATGCAATGTGATATGTTGTGACACGTCACGTGAAATTCCTTTGGTATTGCCTAGCCTAGCCTAGACTACACTTCTGCTGTTCTCTGGTGGTTTCCAGATAGGTACTTACCAACTCTGCCTAAGTTCCAAGCCTAGACAAAACCTGCTCTGATGAATTGATAAACTACAGGTAGTCCTCAACCTACAACAGTTCATTCAGTGACCATCCAAAGTAATAACAGCACTGAAAAAACTGACTTATGACCATTTTTCACACTTATGACCATTGCAACATCCCCATGGTCACGTGATCAAAATTCAGATGCTTAGCAACTGATTCATATTTATGACAGCCACAGTGCCCTGAATTCATGTGATCACCTTTGCGACCTTCTGACAAGCAAAGTCAATGGGAAAGCAAGATTCATTTAACAACCAGTTTGCTAACTTAACAACTGCAGTGATTCACTTAATAACAACTGTGCAAGAAAGGTTGTAAAATGGGGCAAAACTCACTTAACAAATGTCTTGTTTAGCTACAGAAATTTTGGGCTCAATTGTGGTTGTAAGTCGAGGACTACCTCTAGTTATTTATTCAGTCTAGTCAAAATAAGACTTTCTCTTTCTCTCTCCCTCTGTGGGTGTGTAAAATGATTAATACAAAATAAAAAAAGAACTGGGAACCCCTGTAATACAGGGGGATGTTTCTATTTTTCTATGATATAAGAATAACTAATATTGGTATAGATAACTACAGTTCAGTCTTGAAATATCAAATTAAACCTAAATCACATGGAATTATACTGTCTGATCTTGCCTTTCCACAAATAAAGAACCAGATCAAAAGCTGGAAGTTGTCAAATTTCACTGATCCAACTTTCAGAATCTAATCTGCATATATCCTTTCACAAAGTCTAATCACCTTTCTTTTAACACTCCAGGCAAAAGTAAGTAGACATATTCCAATTTTGGAGGATATAATTTAATAATGTAATGACATTTTTAACCCTTAGCTTTCTCCAAAGTACCTGACTCACCATAAAACTAATATCTACAAAAAGGAACTATGCATAACCACAACATACGTACTACGATGCTTTTAAATGTATTATGTCTCACCCCAAAGTAAGGAAGATAGTCATATAGTAAGTTATATTGTCATCCACTGGAATGTCCAACAAACCTAAAACAAATGTTTTTTGTTCAATTAATCTAGCTTTCAAATTGTAAGGAACATATATTTAGTGCTCTAATTAATACCTACTAAATCACGGAATTACAGGGCTGGAAGAGACGTTGGAGGTCTTCTAGTTCAACCTCCTGCCCAAGGCAGAGACCTTATACCATCACAGACAAATGGTTGTCCAATCTTTTTTTTTAAAAAAAACCTCCAGCAATGGAGCACCCACTAAAGCACTGCAAAGCGGTATACAAGTCTAAGTGCTATTGCTATTGCTACTCCAGGAGGCAAACTGTTTCATTGATTAATTGCTCTTACAGTCAGGAAATTTCTCCTTAGTTCTAGTCTGGATCGCTATTTAAAGAGTTTCCACCCACTGCTTCTTATCCTGCCCTCAGGTGCTTTGGAGAATAATTCAACTCTCTCTTCTCTGTGGCAGGACCCTCAAGTACTGGAAGACAGTTATTAGGTCACCCCAACCCTTCTCTTTGCTAAGCTAGACCTACCTTAGCTGTCTATCATATGGTTTATCCTTTAGACCTCTTATTTTTATTGCTCTTCTCTACACTCTTTCCAGGGTCTCAACAAAGACTAGTGATCCGACATTGAGAGCTGTAATTGTAATCAAAACAGAAAGAAACAACAAACAAAGAAGACTTACTCCTGCTGTGTTATGACTTTACAGCGATAAATATGGCTTTTTAAAAAATTATTTTGTAAAGGAAGCAGTTTCTTGGCTTCTGTTTTCCATGTAAAGCTCCTAATAAATGTAGGAATAAATCTTCACAATCCTGCTGGGTGTTGGCACTGCAGATGGTGAGAGCTATTGCCAGTGTTACAATTGCAAGATGAATGGTAATTAGGCATTTAAAGTAACAAAAAAGTTCACAAAGCAGGGAATACTCGTATCATTCATCACACTCATGTGATCTCATTCCATACAATAATGAATAAAAAGAGTAATAAATGCCCAATGTGTAGAAAAATAGGTTTTACTGAGTGATTAGAGTTTAAGAATCACGATAAGTTCAAATCTGGGATGGGAAGGAAGAGATATGTGGCTATTTATTAAATGTATCATGTAACAAACAATAGAGATGTGATATTTTATATCCCCTAAAGGTAAATAGTGGCTTCTATGGGGACATATTGATTGAAAGCAAAATGAAGGGAAAATTAAGTCCTTGAATGTACGGCTTTGAATTGAAATTAGAACCCTCATTGCTACTAAGTGTCTTAAGTTTGAAATCTCCCAATTGTTCTGCACCATATCTAACATGGTTATAGTCAGATGTGACAACTGCTAAAAGAGATTATGTCATCCAATTGTGGCTGAGCAAAATTTGTCCTGTAATAAAAGGTAATGTAAGACAGCGTCCAAATATTGTGGCTTTGAGTATTCCAAACTTCAAGGGCTATCTCAGAAAAGGTTATTGTGATCCAGGAAATAAAGTGTTCCCAATAAAATTTCATCAGTTTATCACAAGGAGAGGGAACTGGCAACCCCACAAAAGTATTGATTTGTTCTCCAGGAATATACAGCATTCCTCTTGTCCTCTAGCTCCACAGATACATTAGCTGATAGGTACACTACTCTACAATCAGAAACCGTTGACCAGGTTTGCTAAGGTTTTTGGGAGTTCTAGTTCAGCAGTATCTGGAATGTCATAGATACCGTATCCTTGATATATCTCAGCATTCAAATGGGAATATGGAATTTCTTCTGAGCTATCATACTTCTTATGACATTTAGAGCTTTAAACATTAAAACTAATATCTCATTTTGAATCTAAAACCAAAGTCATAAACTGAGTTGCTTTGAACCTAGGTCACTCTAGTCCAGGGCTTTTCAACCTTTTCACCCATTGTACCACTTTTAGGATATGGCAACATCCGAGTACCATCAGTCGCCTAGCAAGGTGTCAAAAACCTGATGACCAAAAAAGAAAGAAAGAAAGAAAGAAAAAAGTGATAAAGTACAGGTAGTCCTCGACTTACAACAGTTCACTTAGTGACTCTTAGAAGTTACAATGGCACTGAAAACAGTGCCCCCCAAGGCACAGCCGAGCAAGACACCTGCCTGCCCACCCAGCCACGCTCTTCCTCCTGTCTGAGGTTTCCATGTTGTGAGCATTTCTGTTGAGGATTGGCAGTGGGGGTGGGGTGGGGGGTGTTTGGTTTTTATTTCCCCCATCTGCTGGGTGGTTGCAGCAGGTTTTGGTCACTTCACATGACCCTGGAACACTGTGACCATATAAATATGAATCAATTGCCAAGCATCTGAATGTAAATCACAAGACCCTGGAGATGCTGCAACATTCCAGCTGATTGGCGCTTCTTCTGGGCTCAGCAGAAGTGCCAGGATTAGCGCTGCTTTCCAGCTGATTGGTGCTTCTTCAGGGCTCAACAGAAGCACCAGGATCAGCGCCGAGCTCCAGCTGGAGCCTAGTGCTGATCCTGGTGTTTCCACTGAGCCCTGACAGACCCGAAGAAGCACTGATCAGTTGGAAAGCGGCACGATCCTAGCGCTTCCGCTGAGCCCTGACAGCCCTGCAGCTCCAGCCATCTCTTGCTCAGGCTTGTGCTGTGCTGCCACCGGTTCAGCTCATTCCCTTCCCCCGCTACCACTTTTCTAGGATGGTCGCGTATCACCTGCCAAGTGGCAATGTACCACAGGTGGTACCCGTACCACTGGTTGAAAAGCCCTGCTCTAATCCATATTCTTTTATTAGACAATGACATTCTAAACACATTCTCAAAAGATAGTCACAGTAATCCTATTTTCCAGTAGGCTTCTAAGTGTCCAGATATTATTGTGATAAGTAAACAAACACATTTAAAATCATACAGTAGATGTCCTGGTTGTGACCCAGCTTGTTAAAGGAATACAATGCTATCCTGTTGGAGAGCTATTTCCTTACCTAGCTAAACCACTGAGTAGCTTCGTCTTGACATAGTACACTCCCATCTTATTATTCAGTATCCCAGATACCCGGTTGTCCTTGCTTAATGATCAGTCACTTAGTGACCATTCAAAGTTATGAGTAAGCTCCCTAAAACTACGTACGACCCAGTTTCAGAGTTCTGACTGGTGCATACCACCTCACAGTCACATGACCACATTTTTGGTGGTTGGTAATCAGCTCAACTTTACAGCTGGTCACAGCATTCCAAAGTCATGTAACCATGATTCATGATGTTCTTTGCTGGTTTCTAGCCTTTTTGGACAATTTCCAGCAAAAAATGCTCACAGGAATATATTGATTTGCTTATCACTCATGGCATTTGCTTAATGAATACTGTGTTCACTTAATCACCAGGGCATTCTCTTAATGACTGTTGCAAAGAAAGTCATGACATTGGGTTGCTCATGTAGGTGCCTAGACTTAACAGCTGCCATGCCTTAGAGCAGTGGTTCTCAACCTTTTTAATGCCATGACCCCAACAGGTCGTAAGTTGAGGATTACTCAACTGGTCGTAAGTTGAGGACTACTCAACTGGTGCAGCACCGTTTGCAGAATGGGACTTTTGGCGGGCTCAGCAGGGCAGAGACAGCCTGGACAATTCCTACTGGCTTTTGAAAGCCAATAGAATTAGACTCTATTCAAGAGAGTCTATTCTATTGGCTTTCAAAAGCCAATAGAATAAAAGGGAGTAGCACAGCTAAGGAAAAGGGGAAAAAATGGCGGACTGCATTGTTTGGTGACCCTCATGAAATGGCCGTTCGACCCCAAATGGGGTCCCGACCCACAGGTTGAGAACCACTGCCTTAGAGGGAAAATCCAGGCTCCATTACAGTCATAAGTTGAGGACTGCCTTTAGTTGTTCAACCACCAGCACTCTTGGATCACATAAAAAGGAGGGATAGAGGTAATCATTATCTGCACACCAATGAAATTGTACAATAGCATTCCAGAATTTAGCTATCTCCAGAAAGTTCATCCAAGTGACTTCAATCAGCAATTTCACTGAGTTTACATACGGGCAACTCTTAATCCATGGTCCTTGAAAGTGATGGTTCTCTTCCCTATTTCTTCCTATTAGGGGAGGAGATGAAGGATTTTAGTCTCTATTCTGGCCATTGTAGTTAAAAATCATTGATTCCCCATTGCTAATTTTACATTAGCAACAGTAATTACCTCTGCATCGAGTCTTTTGATAATTACCATAGAACAACAAACTTGATGAATGTTACTGGTGAGCTTTTAACCTACCCAGCAGTCTTTTTGGAATAAAATTTCTTCCCTTTGCAGCAACTGTATCTATGTCTGTATGCGCAGACTGAATAGATGCTGTGTTATAGCTTCATCCATCAGCTTCACCTACTTCTGAACTCCCACAAAGAGGCTTCTATTTATATGGTTGCATGGTGTGAAATTCAGCATTAAAGAAGATTGCATTATGAGCTTATCTATTCTTTCCTAATTAAACATACTTAAAAAAAAAATCTCTGGAGGAACAGGATAAAGAAAGAGCATACCATTATACATTTCAAGCGTTCTGGCCAGTTGGGAGGAAGATTTCTTCATAGGAACTCAATTAAAGCTCTTTCTTCTAATTATTATCTAATTCAAAATGAGAAATATTAAGCCCTTTTAGTGCTATTCACTTATTCTATGTTGTGGTTTTTTTTTTAAAGATATAGTTCTCTATTCTCAGATACAGCAGATGGCAGCATCTAACTATTTTGGCTTATCCTAGAAAGCTAAGCGGGTTGGACCTAGTTATTACTCAAGGACTTTTGTTGTTGTTTACCTTTCCCAAACCTATGATTAGATTCAGGGACCACATCTGGATCTTTTGCATATAAATCATATGCTTTTCAATGAACTACAGGCCTTTCTTTAAGATGCTCACCACAGGGCAAGATCTTATTAAGTCCTTCCAAGGGATTATGGGTTGATTTTTCTAAATGAAAATACTTCAACTACTGCAAAAGAAAAAATGTGCACATTACGAGTGATGATAAAGTTGAAATAATATATCTTTTGGTGTGGTTACAATCACTTTTGAGACACCTCACAAGATGGCGATGTTGCATTAGATTATCAATATCTTTGTTGCAGCAGAAAGAAACTAAGAACTAATAGTCTATTGAACTACTTTACTGTTTGATTCAAAAAAGAAGAGTGAACGATCAGAAATCTAAGGCTCTGATGAGCTCTCTAACTGCAAGAATGTGTGCACTGATAATTTAATAAGTAGACATATGCAAAATGCCTCTCTTTCATGCAGTGAATCCCAATATGGCTGCAATCTAAACTAGACAGTGTCTCCTATTGAACAGAAGGATTGACTAGCCAGGCCCAATCTTGAACAGTCTCAGCTGATAATCCATAGCTATTCCAAGAACATTTCAGAGACCTACCTTTTCCACTGTCTCCCTTTCTTGTACTTTTTTCAGTCTTGTCAAAGTATGTAATTGTGATCTCAGAGGAGAATGTGTTTGCTGATTATGGGCTCAAAAGCTCAACTCTTGTTTTGTTCAAAATAGATTGGAATTCTGCAGGTACATGGACAGAACCCTTTAACTATTTCAATGAATCAGGGAATTAAAATAGCTCAGCCAAGGTTTGAGTTTAAAATCCTTGTCCTTGGTTGTGGAGACGAGGCACTGCTGCCAAAGAGAAGGAAATCTATTAGAATATCATGAAAGGAATAGGAATAGAATAGAATCATAGGGCTGGAAGGGATCTTGGAAGTCTTGTAGTCCAACCCCTTGCCTAAGGCAGGAGTCCTTATACCATCTTGGACAAATGAATGCTCAATCTTTGCAATCTTGCACCCAAGCAAGAAATTCCCAACAGCTCTGATAAGTTCATAAAATAAATCCAATATCATGCAGCTAAAATCACTATCTCCTAGACTTTGATTCCCCCCCCCTGCTCTTTTTTGTACGTAAGGAAAAAATATCCTTGTTGTTTCCATGAAGGACTTTTTTTTATGTCTGAACCTCTTGGGATGTACTTCTCCCTATTGACTATAACAAGTGAGGGATTATATTGGCAGCTACCTCTGCAGAAGGCAACTATCCTGTCTCTCCTGCAACCCAAGTCAAAATGGTCTTGAAGGAGCCTACAGTTCCCCATGGAAGTTGGGCAGATCCTAACATCATTACCAGAATAATTGATAAATATCACAGACCATATCTTCGGTAAGGCTTTTAGCAGGAGAAAAGGAGAACTGCTATTTTTTAACTAGAGCAACTAAGATGCCTCTGAGGTGAGTAGGGAGTGGACAAAGGCAGTGCCATGGGGATGTGCTCTTTAACAAAGTTAAAGGCATCATCAGGATTCAGTGAGAGGCTGAAGCTGAGCCCAGAACCAGCACCTCTGCTAAGCCATTTTTCTGTAAGATATGGTTACATTTTGTAGAATGACTTGCCTGGTGTATAATTAATTTCCCCCCAAAGGTGGACTTTCTGAAAAGTCCTAAATGAATACTGGGCCTTAATCTGTACTGGTGAGATTACAGATATATTTTTTAAGGCTACAATATTTTAAAATACTTTTTGAAATCTTTGGAATACTGGAAGTGTTAAATATTCTAATATAGAACTATCAAGGGAAAAGAAGATGGAAAAGAAATATTTGTTCTAGAAGGAGTCTCAGTCTGTTATCTGTGAGAGAAGGAAGCTGGGGAATGCATTTGGGAAAAGCAGCTGTAGCTGGGCAGGAAGACTTCTCACCCCCACTTCCCCAAGGTTCAGCTCATGCTTTTGCTCAAAGAGTCATTACAAGTTTACAGTCATAGAAACTGTAGAGGAGATTGGCCCCATGCTGGAATTCCAGGTGCCTGGCTAATCGAATCACAAACTGAGGAACATGCTAACAACCCCAGACATCCTCACCTCACCCAGGCCTTTAGTCTAAAAAATGTGGGTGTGTAGGAGAAAAAGTTAAGAACATAGAATGTAAAAGAGTAGGATTGGAAAGGACCTTGAGAGACTTCTGGTCAAAACCCCTGCTTGAGCAGAAGACCCTATATCATTTCAGTTTGTCCAGTCTCTTTTTGAAAGCCTCCAGTGATGGAGCACCCACAACCTCTGAAGACAAGTTGTTCCATTGGTTGATCGAAGGATAAGAGGACATCAACCAGATGAAGAGAGAAGTAATCTGGGGATATACAACCTATTACAGACAAGCAAGAGAGATATCAGTCAATTGCCAGGACCACAAGTAATGTTAAACATTAGTAGTGTGATTCTTGCTTGGAGTCTGACTTTGATCTTGCAGTAATCAGAAGAAAAGCAACCATACTATGGTAGCACCTAATCCAAACAAGTGCAAGAACTTTTAGAAGGAGACAAAGATTGAATGCTTTATAGATTTTAAGACTTAATATTTTCCAATTGATTAGATTATGTATCCACCTGGCTTATCATATGATTAAAATATTTTAGAAAGGACATTAACATCAGATCTAGCCAAGAATCACATTGATACATTTATTGGTTTTATTTTCTTGAGCAGCTTTGATAAATGATTAGTTCTTTTCTTAGGTTAGCAATGTGGAATTCACTGCTGCTGACATTCATTTTGAAAGGAATAACTTTTTTTTATTTAACAAGCTTTAATTTTTCTCCAGTCTAAAACTCCTGACAATGACTGTCACCTTCACGCTGATATAAAATAAAGCATTTGGAAAATCAGTTTCAAATGCTTTGCAAGGACAAATGTTTCTTTAGGGAAAAAATATAGTTTAACATTAAAGACCTACTTATTTTGAATGGACAACATCTGCAAGTCTTTCAAAACACAAAACACCCCTCTCTATGTATCAACAATTACTGCCAAATTCATACCATTTCAGAAAAAGATTAGGTATCCCTGCTAGCTTCTGGTTTGCTGTATCTAGAAATATCTAATTGCCTGGATACTTTATCCATTTTTATTTAAATAGTACTATCAAAAATATTTTTCAAGAACAACCCCCCCCATTCCTGAAAAGTTTTCGATCAGTGTGTGCAAACCGCTCTAACATATGCCAATGAAACATGGACACTAACCTCACAATCAGTACAAAAGCTATGCGTGGTGCAAAGAGCCCTGAAAAGATACAAGCTTGGCGACAAGATAGAAAGACTCCACATGGATTAGAGAACAAATGAAAGTATACAATATCATCAAGAGAGTAAAACAATTGCAAAGGAAATGGGCTGGTCACATAGCAAGAAGAACTGATGGCAGGTGGGCCAAGGCAATCATAGAATGGATTCCTATAAAAAGTGTCCACGAAAGACCTAAAACAAGATGAATTGATGACATCAGCAAGTATTGAAGGTCCAACTGGCAAAAGAAAGCTCAGGACCATATTGGTTGGAAACATGCAGAAGATGCCTTCATCCTGCAGTGGATAGAGAGTGGCTAAAATGATGATGATGATGATAAAAAAACCCATAGTGATAACTTGATAATATAGCATATCTAAAACAGAGAGCCTCATTGGATTAAAGGAAAGGAAAGGAAAGGAAGGAAGGAAGGAGAGAGAGAGAGAGAAGAAGAGAAGCTGGCTTGGTGACTGTGAGACAGTCACTCTCTTTCAACTCTAGGAAGAAGGCAATGGCATATCAGCTGACTTGGAGGCATGAAGGAAAGGAAAGGAAAGGAAAAGAAAAGAAAGGAAAGGAAGAGAGTCAGTTTGGTCAAGTGGTTAAGGCACCAGGTTCGAAAAAAGGAATTCTAGTCCCATCTTTAGCCATGAAAGCCAACTGGGTGAGTTTGGACTAGTCACTCCCTCTCAGTCCAACTCACCTCACAGGTTTGTTGTTGTGGGGAAGAGAGGAGGAGGAAGGAGTGTTAGATATGTTCATCGCCTTGAGTTATTTATAAAAATAACAAAAAGTGGGATGAAAAAGATTAAGAATAAAAGTAGGAAATAGGGCATGGTGTCAGAGTTAGAGAAAGCAAGCAATCAGAATAAAGTGACATTACCAAATTTGGATCCACCTCTATTTTTTTCCTGCTCTCCCTCCCCTGAAATCATTGATAAACAGTGGGGCTGTAAATAGAGAGGACTTTTACAGAAAATAAATTATCTATCTCTGGAATAGGTCTACATTTCTGGTTAGAGACCAGTCTTAAATTATTCCCTTTTGATAAACAAAAGCACATTTCCACTGAATTTCTTTAAAGATCTGTTAGCTCAACATTTTGATTTTGATTAGCTGCCTTTTGAAAACTTACAAGGAGGCATGGGTTGATGACCATCAGGCTCTATTACAGAATCTAAATTAAAATTACAGTATAAGTTTTAAATTATGACTCTTTCATTTTATTGGTATTCTGCTTCTGTAACTCTGTAACTCTCTAGAGCCTGGAGTTTTCCTTTCAGAACCCTGTTCATCCAAATGGACTTATTAGTCCATGCAGTTTTTGTTGCTGTGGAATAATTAAATCCTGCAGAACCTTTTAATTCTAAAAAACTATGAATTGATATTAAACTTTGATGGATGGAAGGTAAGCAATTCACTTGGAGAGCAGAAAGTATTTTGCCACCTTTATTCTGGCTTGCCATGTTGAATACAGTGGTTTCCTTGGGAAAATATATCTAGCATCTTTGCTATATTTTTTTAAGTGTAACATTCCATGGAGAATATTACTTGCTAAGGACAGTTCTATAGTGAAAACATTGCTAAACCTGCAATCCTGCTAAAGAAACTCAGGCTACTTTTCAAATATTTCTCTTTCATTTTCATCTTCAATACAAAAAAATGAGAAGAGAAAAGAGTCGTTTGCATTAGTAAAGAGTTAGGGAAAGAAAGTTTTACAAATTAACACAAATGCAATCATAAATGGTTAACTATAAAGTTGATCCTGGTGCTGGAGAAGACTCTTGTGACATCAACCCTGACTGCTCTTTAGAAGGCCAGATCCTGAAGTTGAAACTCAAGTACTTTGGCCACCTAATGAGAAGGAAGGACTCACTGGTAAAGAGCCTAATGCTGGGAAAGATTGAGGGCAATAGAAGAAGGGGACGACAGAGAATGAGGTGGCTGGATGGAGTCACTGAAGCAGTAGGCATGAGCTTAAATGGACTCCAGAAGATGGTAGAGGACAGGAAGGCCTGGAGGAACGTTGTCCATGGGATCATGATGGGTCAAACACGACTTCGCAACTAACAACAACAACAAGGTTGATCCATTGATATAATTTTGATCTAAACCTTTAGTGGTCTTATATAGGGATTGATTAGAAAAAAAATCTCCAAATTAGGCTTTTCTGAGAGATAGTGATTGGCCTGAAGTTACCCATTCCATTTCCACAGCTGGGAGTAAACTTCAACGTGGCTCTGCCCAACCTAGTTAAAGAATATTATGCCACACTGGCTCCAAAAGCAGCAATCTTAACCATTGGCTAGACTCTTATGCAGGACTAACATTACCAATAAAAGAGAACATATGTAGCTTGGGGTTGAAATGGAGAGTCCTTGGTGCTCTCTGAACTTGGTTGGTTTTACAGACACATTTTGTTACTCAACTAGATAACATCTTCAGTGCTAGCATCATCATCCAAAGGAGTAGATGGCTAAATTGACTGTACTGATTAAAGAAAAGAAAACAAATACTTTTATTGCTACATGGAAACCACTTCTGGACTTTTGCTTGAGGTAGAAAAAAATGAAAAAAAGTTGAGGTTTGATGTTGATATTCTATTTTACTGCACCAAAGGAAGTCGGAAGTCAATGCCTTTTTTTTCTTTTTTCTTCTTTCCTTCACTTTTCTATTTCCTTTTCTCTCCCCTATCTTTTCAGTTATTTACTTTTGTATTTTCATTGTATTGTATACTATAAACTAATAAAAAACTTATATGACAAAGTAATGGGGCATTTACAGCATGTAGGGTTCATTCTTCTCGTCTCTTCCCCAATGCCTGCTGCTGCTTTTATACAATGGAACCAACACCACTGTACCATCTGTCTATTTATCCCTCTCTTGCAGCCCTTTTGATAAGCTCACCTACAATAAAATCTGGTAACTGCTTAGCCTGAAGTTCCATTCCTGCTCCACTGCTATGAAAGCTCATGCATATGTGAGATAGTGTAAGACTGGTGACTATAGATGCAGTATGGATTCAAAATAATATAAGGGCCTAAGTTACATAGCTGGGAACCTATGCATCTGAAGATTTGTTTCATAGCTTCAGGCAAACTGTGAATGAGGACAGTGGTGAGACTAGAGGATGGAAATATAATGGAGAAAGTACCCCAGAAATTATAACTTTGTCCTCTCCTGCAATTCTGATGCGGGCTTTGGTTAAATGCAAATGCAAATAACATACATGTGTACAGTTCAGTGATGATTATAGACACATTGAATTAAAAGCTCAGACACCTTAGCACCTGTTGTTGGAATAATATGTCTCAAAAAGCAGAGGTAGCTCATCCTGGGAATTAGATAAAATATTTTATAACTCATTCCTTAACACATGGAAATCCTGAACAGTAGAAAAAGGGTTAAATTCTAACAGGAGTTTTTCGGAAGAAAAGTTTGGGCTGTATTTTATTACAATTACATACTTTTAGGAAGCGAATCCAAACAGCTAACCATTCTGAGATTCCAACATCACTGCTAGCAGAAAATTACTTTCCACTTCAAAGATGTATTACTAATGATGGGTTTGTGTTCAAAGTCATTTTTGGTTAAGTTAACATATAACTCTTAAAATGTCTGAGCATTGCTGCAGGTATATATGGTCCTTTGATCATTCTAGGAAGGCTGAATTCTGTGTTCATTTCAAAAATTTCTTCCCTTTTTTTCCCTCTGTGATCATTTTCTCTATTTTCCTAAGAAAGAGAATAAGATTCTTGATCAAAGTTGAAGTTGTCACAAAATAGAGTAATAAACAATAGCTTTGTTGGGTTTAGAGTAAAAAGTTGAACAAGTTTGCTGCCTCCCCACTCCTTCAGTTCTGTAATCATGACCACAATTTATCCTTCTGGAAATGAAACACACATACTTGCATTGAGGGCTAGAGGTTGAACAATCTAGAATGATTCTTTTGCAGAAGGAAGCTGCTCAATATTGTAGGGTCATAGCTTTATTAGGTTATTTAGAACTGCCCATACACGTTTATTGATGTTTTATTCAATCTTTAGGTTATAAAGCTATTCATTTTCACGTGGAAATTATTTGACAGACATTCAGGTTAGAGATAATTCATGCCTGAAAGTAAAATCAAGAGAACATCCAAAGGCAATTTATTATATCTAAAGCATAATGACCTGCAAAGATGAGAAGTGATTGTAAAGGTTGCATTTGGAGCATAATTCAATGAGATCCAAGTCAAATTTGTATTTTTAGGAAAGAAAAAGGTTTATCAAATTGAGTATCAAATAATTTAAACACCAACTGAATTTTTGATATAAGTAGGAAAACTCTGAAATTATATATTTATCCAAGCTTAAAACTTTTTGGCTTTTCTTGCAGGCTGATGTTGCATTTGTTATCTTTTCTGCTATGTGAAATGCACATGATATAGATATATATTTTTAGAAGGGATATTTAATCCTCAGGAGGAATGATCAGAGGTTTACATCAGCAATCCTGTGGCAAACAGACAACAGTTCACCAACTGAACATCTTCTGCTAATTCTGAGATCTGTGTAATATGCTCTTTCTAAAACTGTATCTCTTGGCATTTTAACAGTAATAACTTCACACTTACTTGCATAATGGTAAGAAATATCAAGGCCTTTAAAAACATATCTTGCAAAATTTGAATGCCCAAACCTTCAAAAAGTAACAGGTCTTTGAAAAAGTGGAAGAAACCAAAGCTTGTTATTAAAATAGAAACTACACAGTTTGGAAACATAGCTATGAAGACACTATTCAGAAAAAGAAAGCAGTTGATAACTGATGTTGGGATAAACATAGTGGGGTCATATTAAACAGGTGCTTTTTACACTCCTATAAAATATTCATCCATAGGTTCTACCTATGACTACTTTGAATGTGAAGGATTTTAAATGTGCTTCTTGATCTATTTCTGAGTGAGCCAAATGTGTCTTTGCAAATATATTCATTAAAAAAAACACATCAGTATTGGCTGCAGCTTCTTGCTGATGGGATATTTTATGGTTTTTTTCTTATTCTGAACAGATTCCAGAGGAAACCATAACTTAAATCTCTTTTATGACATAGCAGTTTTAAATACAGCACTCCCATAGTTTTCCATTTTTTTTCCTCTCTCTCCATATTAAGTCCTCCCTTTTCCTGTCAGGCTTTAATGTCTCATGGTTTCTGTAGTACTACAAAATGATTGAAAGCCTGGGAAATGGCCCCTCGTCAGTCATCAAGAATGCTGGTTTACTTAGGAGGTGAGGACTTGGCAGTACTTAGGAAGTGAGGGCTTGGCAGCAAAAGGAAACGACAGCCAATGACTTTTTTTTTGAGTTTTCCAATAGTTCTTTTATTCTTCTGTTATTCGGACAAGAAGTAAAGCAAGTGTGCCACAAAGCTTCATGAGTTCCTTTACATTTGTATACATATTTGTCTAATTTCAAAGTTAGCTTACCAGAATAAGCTTTGCCCAACAAGGCTACTCAAGTTGCTGTAAGCATCGTTGTCCAACTAGGCTACACATTCACACAGTACTCACATTCACTCTCAACCCAGGGGACCAGGCTGCCTTAGAGGGGCTGGAAGGCAGACTCGAGATGCTCCCTGCTCCAAAAAGAGCCACCTTGAACTGAGGTCTGGGTTCCTCCCAGTCCTCTCTTTATGCCCAACTTGCTCAGAATTCATATGTCCATCAAGTGAGGCCAGGAACTTTCCTTCCTTCCTTCCTTCCTTCCTTCCTTCCTTCCTTCCTTCCTTCCTTCCTTCCTTCCTTCCTTCCTTCCTTTTATAATATTTTAGATTTTCTTATTTTACAATTGGACATTTAAAAAGCAACGTGATGGCTGGGTTAATCAATAGTTCAATAGTGTACATAAATCTTTAGTATAAATTTCATGTTACAATATCAGATATTTCCTCTCTTTTTCCATTAATATCTGTTATCTCATATTAGGCTAGTACAATTCTTATTGTTATCAACTAAATAAAAACATCTTTGTTACAGTTATCAATAATGTTTAGCTTATACATATCTTAATTGCATTTGCACTTAATCCTTGTATACAATCAATGTCCTGTTATTGCTTTTTTTCAGGCTTTAATTTCCCATCAATATTCAAAGTAACACTTTTATTTATGATTTCCAAGTATTTTATGTTTAGGTGACCAAAAGTTTCCTTTATCTCAACTTCTCCCTTTTTCTCTTTTCATATTAAATTCTAATATTCTGGTTACACATCTTATCTATTTGATTATAATATTGCTCTGTTTTCTAAAAGTTATCTATTTTCCACTATGTTCAATCATTTAATTGACAGTACAGTATCCCCCAATAAATCAAAACCATTACAGGTGTTGTCTGGGTTAACCAATAATTCAGTAATATACATAAATTTTTAGTTTAAGTTTAATATTAGAACATGAAATACTTCCTTTCTCTTTCCAATAATATCTGTTATATCATATTGGGCAAACACAATTCTTATTTTCAACTAAGTAGAAATGTCTTTGTTACATTTATAGATAATTTTGGCCTATACATATCTTGATTGCATTTGCACTTAATGTCCTTGCATAAACAATATCCTGTTATTGCTTTTCCACCTGCAAACTTTAATTTCCCATCAATATTCAAGAAAACACTGTTATTTATGATTTCTAAGTACTTTATATTTAGATGACCAAAAGCTTCCCTTATCTCAACTTCTCCTTTTTTCCCTTTTCATACCAAAGTCTAATATTCTAGTTACACATCTTATCTATTTAATTATAATGTTACTCTATTTTCTAAAAGTTATCTATTTTCCACCATATTCAACCATCTAATTGGTAATATAATATCCCCTCTAATAAGTCAACACCATTATTTTCTTCAGCCTTAATCTGGCTTTCTTCCTTTGCCAGCTAACCTTCCATGTCAGCGTCTTTAAATCATCAAATATTTCTCCCTCTCTCTCTATATATATATTATTTGGAATAAGAAAGACCATTTGGTTGAAGTTTTTTTGGAAGAGCAAGCCCATTGATATTCATTAAACCGCCTCCCTATTACCGTATATTCCGGCGTATAAGACGACTGGGCATATAAGATGACCCCCAACTTTTGAGAAGATTTTCAGGGTTTAGAAAGTCGTCTAATACGCCGGAAAATACGGTACAATATTGAATTTCTGTTTATAGATGAGCACAATAGGAGCTCCATTCCTTTGCTGCTAGAAAGTGAGTGTTGCCCACCACTGCTTCTCTAATGCTTCCTGAACTCAGCTGGTATTTTTTTCCCCATATATTTTATTGATTTTTTAAAACATAAATCACTTAATAGTTGGTAAACAGTGTGTTTGCTGGGTTTACATTTGTAAAGAAAAATTTAAAAATTTAAATGGGATTTTTGAATGCTTTGTCCTGCTGGCTGTGGAATTCTGGGAGTTGAAGTCCACATGCCTTAAAATTGTCAAGGTTGAGAAACACTGTGTTAGTGCTTATTTCTGTAAAAAAAAAATAGGGCTGGCCACTAGGGGGCAGATTGGTTTTAAATTCAGAGAACAGCTACCCGGCGTATAAGATGACCCCCAACTTTTGAGAAGATTTTCAGGGTTTAGAAAGTCGTCATATGCCAGAAAATATGGTACTCCAATTTCACACAATTGTCCTAATAACTTTATCTTCCTTTCAATCTGTTCTTCTTCCTTTTTCTCAAATATATTCTGATTTCTTGATTTGTGAAAAGTCTTTTTCATTTTCAATGTCACTCCATTTTCTGATATTTCAGTTGGCTGGGTCTGTTGGTGAGTTGGGTCCTCTGTCTTAGCATTTAGTTGTTCCAATTTTCCTTTTGTTTTCTGTGTTGGTACTTCTTTGCTTATAATCAAGATTTGGGTTTGTATATTTAAACTAGAACATTGTTCTTTTGTGTTGCTTCTTATTTTATCACAAGCTGAAAGGATAGTTTCATGTATTGATTTCAATATGGAAAGGATTTTTTCCTGATCTTCATCCATATTTTCTTAATAATATGTTATTTGAAGACTTTAGAATCAAACATTAAAATATTTTTTGTCTTTTGTAGCTGGGTATGGGACATCTGCTTCACAATTTATAGATGGTTTTATAAGTGGTCTTTATAATAGAAATTGTTTATCAAATAAGAGTTTATAATCCAAGGTGTTCCATCATCTTGTGTAATAATATATGCTTCTCATTCAGGGAAATAGGAAAGCAATTCCCCAAACATAGTTCTGAGAGTCAGTAAAAGTTTACATTCATAGTTCAGGCAGGCCAGCTTCCAAAACAGCACATCTTCTCTGCAACAAAGATAAGCCATCCAGAAATCCCTTCTTAGCAGCTGCTTTCCCTTCAAGACTGGTGTGCAGTTTGGGGCTTGTCTTGGACTCACAGCTACTGCTTGAGAATCAGGTGGCATTAGTGACTAAGAATATATTTACATGGCTCCAACTTGTATGCCAATGACACACTTATCTGGAATAGGAATCTAAGACCAACAACAGTTTACTTTGATTGTTACTTTTCCATTATTTTCTTTTGAAAGCTATCCCTGAAAGTGGTAATTAGGTAAAAGGTAGCAAGAAAAGGGAGAAGTAGTTAGCTTCTGTTTTGATCTGGGTTTTCTCAAAGTATATGCATATCATAGGGCTTATCTGTCTATCCTTCTTTCCTACTTTCTGCTCTGATTAACTTAACACAACTATTGTACCAAATACCTGGAACAAAAATAGTATATAAAACGTTTAAAATATAAATTAGCAGAAAAAAAAATACAATCCACCCCCCAACTTTAAAAGCCCAGGTGAATGAAATGATTGAAATTAGCATCCTAAGTTACTGAAGGAATTTGTTGATGGCCTGACCTGTATTCTTTCTTTGAAAAATTTTGGAGAATGAGTGAAGGATCAGATGATTAAGACAAGGCATAAATTGATCCATTTATGGTACTCAAATGTGCAATAGAACCTAAAGGTTAAAATACTAATGCTTTGATTCATTAAAATGACTAGTAGCTTTATCCATTCGCTTTGACAAACTCAGTGAATATACTTTGTTTTAGTTGACACATCGTGCTAAATCATATTGTATGCATGGATACATGATTTATATTTGGCTTAGCATCATGTATGAGCCCTTTCACTATAGCCGTGTTTCTCATTGTTGTTGGCCACTTGAGGATATGTGGGACTTCAACTGAAGAGGCCAAGAGAAAACTACAGTATAACATTACAGTATATTCAACCAAACAATGGTTTAAAAAACCTGGATAGGCACTACTTTGTTTTGTAGATATACAGCTGTCAAGTCACATAAATGAGGTGCTTTGTGTCATGGAGGCAGCAGAATTTATCTTGTTGAGGTACTTCTCAGGACTCTAATGGCTGCCTGTAACATTTCCACCAACTGGAAGACACTTCTTTTTATGCAGAACCATAATAAACATTCATTTAATTCATAGATTAGGTTAGGACCTCTTGAAGGGCTAATGTGTTTGTTTTTGTAAAATGATGTCAGGTGAGAATATTAGAACTGACCCCACCACTTACTTCATCTTCCTTGCTGATTGTTTATTAGCAGAAATTATTTCCTGAGTTGTTTTTGATATCATCACTGCAGATAAATGTTTCATCTAAAAAAAGGCCAGTTCTGAAATTTAGATAAAGCCATTGGCCTATTTTGATAGCATTTCAATACTTGGGTGCATATGATCTGAAAGGAATGGGAGTTTAAGGAAATACTAATCAGAGAGTAATTATTTCGTCAACTTAGCTAATGGCCTAGTTACATACTGCTTGCTTCGAAATGGTAAAATGAAGGTTTGAAAGGAAAGCTTTAAGAAATTCTGCCAGTTCTTTGGAATCTGTAATCCTGAGCTGTGAAGGGATCTGGTTTTATAAGACAAGAAACAAATCCTCATCAGAGCCAAGTGTTTGTTGTATGCAAGTGTGAGGGAGGACAAGATAAGTAAATCATAAAAGTTGCATGGCACTGGAAAGTTAATGTTATAGGTGCAAAAAAATAAGGGCCAGCAGTGTATTTTTATTTACAACCAACATGTTTTGTATGTGATAATGTAATATATTTACACTCACATAGGACTAACCTGATATAAGCAGAATGTATTAAAATGACTAAGCATTCCTAAGGGGTTTAATGCTATTTTAAGAGCATTTTAATAGTTCTAAGACAAAGGTAACATGAACTATAATATGAATAGTGGTATGTACCTATAATATTTTATCTTGTTAAGATTTGTGTAGTAATGTCACACTGAGTTGTTTACACGTATGGATCATCCTTGTGGTTCCTCATCCACAACTTAATGGAGCATTTACAACATTAATGCTTTCAAATAAGCATTAATGGACAATATAAAATATAAATTTTAATTACATTAAAAATTACAAAGATTACACAGAACCAGTCTGGCGTAAAGGTGAGGCATCAGAAACTGGAAGACTGTAAATTCTAGTCCTGTCCTTGGCATGAAGCCAACTGGGTGCCCTGGGCCAATCACCATAAGAAGGAGCCAGTGGGAAAAAAGAAACTTCAAGAAGAGAAAAAAATGCTTCCAACACATTGCTTTTTATGCTTGTAGACATACATAACTCAACATAACTTTCTATGCATTTTTAATAGAAATGCAAAAATAGAACCAGGATGAATGTCTTCCAAGGTATAAAGCCTGTCATAAACATAAAAAGCTTCCTATAAAATTACTACCTTGTAATGTACTATCAATATTTGTGCCTCTGAAAGGTAAATGCTGAGGTCAAGGAGAAAGGCTTTCTAAAGTTGATATAAGGTATATTATGTTATTATTTTGGAGTACAAAATACTTCATCAAAACAAATCTTGTGTCTTTCCGCTCCAACTGTATTGTTATGACCCAGAGGGGAACAAAGCTTCCATTTATAGTTTAGGACAAATTATGATTGGTTCTTGGTGAACAGAAATGATCAATAATAAACACAAATCACAAAGAAAAACAACACATAGCATTAAAAGCCAACAAAAAGAATGAAATGATGATCAGAATTAATATATACTATAACTCATCTGATTGGGACACCTGATAACATAGAGCAGGGGTTCCCAACCTTTTTTTGGTCTATAGACTGGTGGGGCTTCGGTGGGGGAAAATGTTTTTGCACAGGCAACCTAAATCCCGTACATGCACAAATGGAGCTTTTGTGTGCTCACCTGCTGCTTTGGTGGCCACAGGCTGATAGCAGATTGTGGCCTGGAGGTTGTGGTATCCCTGACATAGAGTATTATGATCCCAGCTCATAGGGGACCATATTCTCCTTTGTGATCAAAAGGAGCAGTGTGGGATGGATAGTCCCATTACCAGATGGATTTGTACTTGGTTAAAGGCATAGTACTTAATGGATCTATGTTTATATGGATGGAGCTATGAAATGGTATTCATAGCTCAGATTTTATCCTGAGACCAATGTTCTTCAACATTTTCATGAATGACTTAGATAAGGGGATAGAAGGAATGCTCATTACATTTGTAAGTGACACAAAATATGGGGGAATTGCCAACACCTGAGAAGACAGGCTCAATGTTCAAAAAGATCTCAATGATCCTGATATTTGGTCCCTATCTAACAATTGTTAAAAATAACAATTGTTATTGGTTGATTAATAAAATTCTGCTGTTTCTCAGTTACCTATCTGTTGTTATCCTTGCAGACTCAATGGAATTTGAGTTTTTAGAACTCTCAGTCAAGCAAGCAGCAGAAAAAAGCCCACTTTTAATGGTTGCTATTTTCTCTCCAATTCAATACTTAAAAACTGTAGTAGTTTATTCTTATATAGTCCACCAATACCTTTTATTTTTGCTTCAATATCCATGTATTTTAGCAGTAATAAATAGAATGTTAAGTATTTATTTGTGTGCCATTCTTCATTATAAAGCACACCAGTATAACTTACATGATTATTTAATGACTAGTTTTCTGCCTTTTTCTTACTATGCTGAGCATATGGCACATCATCAAAATCGCCTTGGGTCTTCCTACCTAAAAATACTACTAAAACATAGCTTGACTCAGAAACCCACATTAAAAACTGAATATTAGTGTCTTTTCAAAAAATGAACAGTACTTTGTTTAGTATAGTTCATATTCTGGGCTAAAAATAAATAAATCCATAAGGTGAAAAATGAGACTATGATTGTGCTATGATGTATAATAAATGGACAATAAATTTTAATTATTATTATCAGAATCATAAATTCATAAAGTTAGGAGAAGCCAGTTAGGCATATGAGTCCAACACTCTGTTCAGTTCAATAATACAAATTAAAGGATTCCTGACAGATGGCTACCTAGCCTCTGTTTGAAGTCATCCAATAACTGTGTGAATATGTCCAACATATCCACCACTGCACTAAGTAATTGATTCTGCTGTCAAACTGATCATATTTGTTTTTAATTGAAATTTATAAGGTTGTCCAACTTTTAGTAGTCGAACAGTGTGTAAAAACAGAAGAAAATAAAATATGACCAAGGGAAAATAAACATGCTGCAGGTATACTAAATTTTTTATAAATACATACATATGAAACACAATCTCATTTAGATGAACATAGGCCCCTGCCTAATCTAGAGCCAAGGAAAAAGCCAGGTCCAAGACTCATTTAAAGGACAGGAGGATTGGACTGCTTGAACTTTCAAGGGGCTACTGTTTCAGAGGTCAGGTGATTGTGTCAGAGAAGCCATACCTCATAGGTCTCATCAGATGTTGTAGATCAGTGGTGGCGAACCTATGGCCCGCATGCCAGAGGCAGCACTCAGAGCCCTCTCTGTGGGCACATGCGCTGTCGCCCTAGCCCCGCCTCTCTCCATGGCCCTCTCCTCACCAGCAGCCCCCTGGAGAGTTGCCCCCAGGCTGGTCTGCATGGAGCAGCACTGCCAAGGACATAGCAGCTGGGCAGACTTTAATAAGACTCCGCCCTCGTGCCCCATTGCGCACAGATGATGCAGTGTGTGGGCAGAGGGCATGGCCACCATGGCGCTACTGGGCTGCCATGGTGACCTGCAGTGGGACATGGAGGCGGTGAGTGGCCGTGCGGGCAGGTGGGGGCGGTTTTTGGGCACTCAGTCTCTAAAAGGTTCGCCATCACTGTTGTAGATTAATCTCCGTTTGTTCCAAAACATTTTTAGCTTTGAAGCTGGAAAGGATAGTTAGGAAAGGGTTGTGGTGAAGTTGTGAATGCTCCAACACTGGATGTTTTAAGAAGAGATTGAACAACCATTTGTCTAAAATGGTATAGCTAAACAGGGGGTTGGGCCAGAAGACCTCCAAGGTCCCTTCCAACTATTCTATTCTATTCTATTCTATTCTATTCTGTTCTGTTCTGTTCTGTTCCGTTCCGTTCCGTTCCGTTCCATTCCATTCCATTCCATTCCATTCTATTCTGTTCTGTTCTTCAGATCTCCATAACTGAGAGTGGTAACCCCACAAAACCAACTAGAAAAACAGAAGAATCCCAAAACTTCTTGGAGATAAGTTAGATGGCTATTTCTAAGCACGTAACTCATTGCTGTAAACAATTATGACACATTTGTATTTACGTAGACTTCAACCCCAGCTTAACATTCTTCAGTCAATGGCTCATTGCTAGCTATGAATTAAAAATTCTATCAAGGATAATGTTCATTCAGTGTGAAATCTCACTTCAAAATAGATCGTTGGATGATACATCAGTGATGAGCTGTTTTAAAGAGGGAACGATATGTCTCAAAGATTTTTCAGGCAGTGGGGAGGCAGAAATACTTTGAGATAATACCCTGCTAAATCAATAGCCAGACATCACAACCTTAATCTTATATAACAATTTTGCTATGCAAGCAGAACACTCTGGATAAAGATTGTATAACAAGCAAACATTTGGAGAGCTGTGAAAAAAGATCGCATTGAAAGGAGTTATAATTGAGCTGAGTTGATATAAGAGGAATGGGAAACTTTTGTAAGCAATCAATATGAAATCTGAATTACTGCAAACATTTTTTTTTACCTCGCTGGGCCTTTTGTCAATAACTTTCAAGATTGTTTTCATACATGCTTTAAGTTGCATGCATCTGTATTTCTGGTGTATTTTATACTTTTTAACTAAGAAGAATCACCTGTATTGGGATGAGCTAATTGCAAGTAATAGAGTTCTGAAACTGATATATATATATATAAAGAAACACATACATACGCTTCACACTTTAAAAATCATTTGGAATGTTGTCTAAAACTCTAATCTGAGGTTATTATGATTATGAAAGTCATTTATCTCATTCCCATTTCCTCAATAAAATGAACTCCTTGCATGAAGTTTGATGCATGCAGAAAGGTTCACTAGTCAAACTTTTATTAGATGCTGAGTGTGAAGGCTAAATCACTTTCCCCTGATGGATTGTATTCCTCCTTTGAAGCTGCAGTTGCAATTCACTAATGCAATTTGCCATTGAAACTTGGTGGCAGGTAATATCTCCCCAGTTTGGTGATATTTTTTTTGTTCATTGTGAAAATGTTTATTTTTAAATGCTTTGAAAGTGTTACATTTAAGTTTGGATTTATGTCAGGCTTTTCCATTTTGTTACTTTTAAATTGCAGAATTACTAATTCTAACCCTTCCAGGTGTTTGGTCAGAATTGTCCTCAGTGTGTTGTAGTATGATTTTAGTATATACAGAGTTTTATAATTAAGAAGAAGATCTCTCAGATAGGCTAAGATGTTTAAAACACTGCAGGAAGTGTTCAATTAATGACTACTCATTCAGTGATCATTCAGAGTTATGACAAATGGGTGATATTTAGGACTGGTCTTCAAAGTTCTGGCTGTCCCAAGACCACTGAGGTCATGTGATTGCAATTTAAGTGCTTGGCAACTGATGTGCACTTATGACAAATTGCATCATCGTCATGTGATTGCCGCTTCCTTCCCTATCGGCTTCCCCATTGACTTTGATTATGGGAAGCCAACCGGAAGATGGCAAGTTACTCCTGAAAATTGCTCCTCCTGCCATTTTTCTACATAGCACATGCCTGTCCCCAGAAAATGCCTCACCTACCTGATTATCTGCCTGCTCATGCTCATGCCTTCTTGTCAAGGTATTGATTTAACAGCTAACCCGCTTATGTAATGTAAGATATAAGATAGAATGATGGGAATGACTCAGCTGGGTCTGTGTCTCTTTAACAATCTTTGTATAAAGGGAAGGCTTTGCTGATGTGTTCTCTCTTCTTCTGTTTCCTGCTGTAACTGTGGTTTATTGGACCTTGCTGTATTAGCACTTGTATGTATGTTGTTCCTGGTGTATGATATTGTAGATAGTGTAAGATAAATCATCATTTATTATAGACCACTGTTTACTGTGTTTACTCCTGAATTATCTTGCACAATAAGACTGTGCACGCTCTGACACTTTCCATTGGCTACACTTATGCTGTGCCAGTGCAGCCACCTGCATGTCCTCCCACATTCTGCAGCAAACTCCCTGCCCAGTTGTACTTGTGGCATGAGAGCCACTTGTGTGTCCTCCTACACTCCCCAGTCACTATCCCCAACTATCTGAGGTTATGCTGCATTAAGGCAGCCATCTGCATGTCCTTCAGCATTCCACATCACTTTCTGCCCAGCTGTACTCATACCTCAGCAATACCCCCTCCACCAGCCACAACTACCTGCTTAGTGATGGAAATTCTGATCCCAATTACCATTGTTAAGCAAGACTACCTGCAAGGAAATAAACCTTGAACTAATTGCATCTGGAAAATAATAATCACTGCGGGATTTTCAGACATGAATACAGCGTGGTCTGAATATCATGAACTAGATATTTTGGACACATTATGCAAAGACAGATATCCCTTCAGAAGTCCATAATGTAGGGGAAAGTGGAATAAAAGGAAAGAAAAGGAAAGGAAAAGAAAAGAAAACATGATGACTAGCAGCAAGATGGATGCACTCAACTACAGTGGAGATGAGTAAACCTGAGGGGTCTGGAGATAATCCTGAGGATAATCCTGGAGAAGATCTATCAATTTGGTCGCTAAGAGTTGACACCAACTCTTACCAATCAAACCATATGCTAGGTAGCACTATTATGGTAGCATATGCTACTTATCACATTTTGCATCAAAGACCTTTCCAGACACTCTTAGCTCCATGCAAACCACATTGTACTTGGCACTTGGCTTGTCTTCAGATCAAGAAGCAGAAAGGGGAACATTTACGGTATGTTAAAATCCTCACTTTTCTCCAAGCTACCTACTATATCTTTGATTAGGTTTTCAACTTTTGCCACTTAGAGCTTTCAGCAGAGGATCTCATTGCCTGGTCTCTCATTTGCAATCATCCATACAAAAACCTATTCATTTTATCTTACTTTAAAATTAATCAAAACAAGAAGCCTGCACTGAGTTTTTGTTTACCTAGTCCTTTGAATGGGACAATTATTTTTTCTAATAACTGATATTGTTATGCTTTCCATGAGTAGAGCATGATAAGGGGATGATGATGTTATTATAGTGCATTCATTGCCTTTCCTAGCAACTCTTTCCTGGGAACAAATACAAAGAGAAATGATTATTTTTAAAAGAATTCAACTGAGTTTCAGTTGAGCTGAGCAATCTTGGCTCAATTTTTTTTATGAACACTTATTCTAAAACAGAAAAAAATAACATCTTCCATAGTTATTTTTTAAAGCTAGCATAGAGATACATTTATGAGTCAAAATGAAAATATATGAACCATGTATGAGGGAAACCCAAACAGTTCTGCCTCCTGTCATTACTTAAAAATGGCAGTTTTGAAAACAAAGCCTTTTGGAATGCACAAAGGAGCAGACCTAGACAAATAAAGGAAGCAATTTCACCACTTAGCAGTCAGTTACAGAAAAGGCTAAATAAATAACATTAGTGTAAAGTTATATTTGTCTTTATTAAAAGAATCCAAAGTTCTTTTAATTCAGTATCAACAGCTGATGTTCTGGCTGCAGGAACCTGTCACAAAAGCATGGCATCTTTTAGGCTGTCATCCTATCCATCCATGGAAGTAAGGCCATTAGAAGCCCTTCCTTCAGAGAAGCAAACAAAGAATTGCACTGTAATTCTGGAAAATTACTGTATGCTCATAGTGAAGCATCTGTTTGCTAGGCTGGCCAACACAAAGTTTTGTTGAGAACAAAGCTGGCATAAATAGGGTTTCTCGAATGCTAGTCTAACATATCTTCTTGAAACATTGCTTTGAAAAAAAAATGAACCAGTGAGATCCAGTTAGATGAACAGTGAAAAGCAAAATCCCATCCCAATGGCCAAACTGGTATCGTAGAAGAAGCATTTACCCGTCCTAGTTCTTCTGAAACATAATTGTACATGATATGGTATAAACATGAAAGATCTTCCATTTTTTTAAAAAATAAAGAAATTAGGAGCCTTCTGCTTCACATTAAGATCCCGATGCTCTATCTGTATCTATGTGGAACATATCTGCTTTTCTATGCTGGCTACTATTCTTTTGCCATTGCCAAAGATGCCTTTGACATCTTTCTCTTTATAAAAATGAGAATTTTATGGAGCAGTGATATACAGTGGATTTTTGCTGCATCTTTGCAACATCCCCACATTTAACACTGAATGGTGATCAGATTCAATCAGAATAGAACTGAAAGGGATCTTGGAGGTCTTCTAGTTCAACCCCCTGCAGGAGACCCTATATCATTTCAGATAGATGGTTGTTCAGTCTTTTCTTAAAACCTCCAGTGATGAAGCACCTACAACTTCTGAAGGCAAGCTGTTCCACTGGTTAATTGTCCTCACTCTTAGGAAGTTTCTCCTTAATTCCACTACTCTCCTGGATTAGTTTCCATCCATTTTTTATTTTCTCTTCTGGTGCTTTGGAAAACAGGTTGACTCCCTCTTCTTTGTGGCAGCCCCTCAAATACTGGAATACTGCTATCATGTCATTCCTAATCCTTCTTTTCTCTCAATGAACCATTCTTCATATGTTTTTGTCTCCAGGCCCTTAATCATATTAGTTACTCTTCTTTGTACTTTTTCCAAAGTTTCAACATTTTTTTTGTAATGTGGTGACCAAAACTGGATGCAGTATTCCAGGTGTGGTCTTACTAAGGCTTTATAAAGCAGTACTAATACTTCATGTGATTTTGATTTTATGCCTCTGTTTATACAACCAAGGATTGTATTAGCTTTTTGGGCTGCTGCTGCACACCAATGATTGTCCACTGGGACTCCAAAGTCCCTCTCATAGTTACTGTTTTTGAGCCAGATTTCACCTGATCTGTACTTGTAACTTTGATTTTTTTCTGTCTAGGTGTAAAACTTTGTTTTTCTCCACATTAAATTTCATGTTGTTGGATACGGCCCATTGTTCAAGTCTTTTTAGATCCTGAGCTCATTTTCTGGAGTGTTGGCTATTCCTGCCAGCTTCGTGTCATCTACAAATTTGATGAGTTCCCCTTCTATTCCCTCATCTAAGTAATTTATGAAGATATTTTGAAGAGTACTGTGCCTAAGATGGAACCTTGTGGTACCACACTGCTTCCTTCCTTCCATGATACAAAAGAAAAATTAGTTTTTAATATTCTAAATTTTTTTAACTTGCCCTGGATTTATAAATAAAATAAATAAAATTCCTATAAGAAATATTGCTGTAAGGTTTTTGCCAATGTGAGTAGTTCTAGACCTGAACAGAAGGATGAGAAGTGAAAAGCTCAGCAATGAGCTAAGTGCTAAGGTTAGTTAGCTTATTCCAACTCTTTGTCCACCACTAGATGGTGCTGCCATTGTGTGTTTCTCTTTACATGTTGCTGTAGCACCAAGAAAGATAAACAGTATATATATATATATATATATATATATATATATATATATATATATATATATATATATATATTCAATAATGATGGTGAAAATGCGACTCCCGGGCATAATTATAAATGGAATGAATAAAGCGCGTTCACCAGGAGAGTTTAAAGTTAAAATACTTTAATTAAAGTATTTTACTATATTAAAAGGTTGCCAAGCTTTCGTTGGGAAAACTCCCCAACATCTTCAGGGCTGAGAGACCGTTTCTAACAAGGTGATTCAAACGGGTTCCATAGACGTCTGCACGTGGTTCCTAGACTGTGCTAGCATTCCCTGCTGAACAGCTGATAGGTGGGAGGGGGAATCGGAGTAAAGATTTCTTCTGTCGTTCTCTCGAGCACTTTTGTTCACATTTCCGTCGACCTCAGGGGGTATTGTTAAAGTTATGTTCCGCCCTCTCCCGGCAGTATTGGCTCTCGTTGCAGTGGGGGGGTTTAGTTTGATGTCATTGTGTATCCTACCATGGAGGCGGGGCTTCATCGGCTGCAATTTAACATCTTTCCTCTGCTGCGTGCTCCCATATTTATCTTCGCTCGCATGTACAAGCATCAACTGGATGTGGTATTTTTCAATGTTTGAATCATCCTCCTCCATCATGGTGTCCCCCATGCTCATCTTCCCTCGTAGGTCAATATTCAAGTTAAATCCCCCCCATTTCTGTGAGCAAAAGTCTGTTGGTATTTGGGCAGATTCCCCGCTCATGTTACTTTCCCTTTTATCAAGCGAACGGGTCATCATCACATGTTTTTTCTCCCCTCTCTGTATGGGATATCCACCTTTATTATTATTATGGGTAGTGTTAAATTTAGTGGTTCTATCCTCAAATTTCTTAAGCGCTCCAATGTCATTATTGTTGTTTTCTCCAATTAAAGGGGGTGTGGTTTCCCCTTGATATTGTTGGGGGGTTTCTGGGTAGTCTATATCAGATTGTTTCTGGTAGGGAGGAGGTGTAGCTCCTGGTTTAGAATGTTGTGGATGTTGATTGTAAGGTTTGTGATATAAAGGATGATGGTTTGAGTTCCATTTTCGTAGCGCTTGTTGTGCTGGGTGCAAGTCAATGTGATGATTGATTGAGTTGTTATTCGAGAACCAGGCTTCTTTTAGCAGCCGACCTCCCTTTGTGGCATCACTGGCTATGATAAGGGTGTTATTGAAGTCAAACTGATGGCCTTGTTGTGCCATATGCATCCAAAGTTGTGAGTGTGGTTCACCTCGTTTTATGGCCAGTTTGTGTTCGTGGAGGCGAGTTTTCAAGAGTTTGGCTGTTTCTCCCACATAGTTGCCTTCGCAGTTTTTGCAGTTGATCTTATAAATGATAGCAGATTTCTCCATGGTAGGTAGGGGGTCCTTTGGACGCATAATTTTTGATTGTAGGGTTTGGTTAGGTTTGTGAGCTACTTCTATACCATGGGGTGCTAGTAGTCTGGCTGTGGCCTCTGAGATGTTACTTATGTATGGGAGGGAGATGCATGTTTTTTGTAGGGGGGAAATCCCTTCTTCGTTGGGTGGTCTGGTTTTTTCTTTTGTATCATGGAATCCTCCATTACCAGAGTAATCATCCTGTTTCCCATAAAATCAGCTGCATAAAAACGTTATTTAAACGCGTTGACTCCCACTGTAGCACAGATGAATATAAGAAAGAAGAGAGGAGACACCTCTTCCGTACGTGCATATATAACAGTTATCCATTAAAATTTATCAAACGACATTGTACAACTTTCCAGCACCAGACCACCCAACAAATCATGTCAATGATTCATAATTGTGAGGTATTGATGGGTGGGTGTCTTTAGACTACATGACCAGAAGGGCTTAGAATAGAGCAAATGCGGTTTTCTCATAAAGTTCTAGTATTATTGGCTGAAATTCTTTATAAACAAATAAAGGAGGGGAAAGCCTGAATTTTTTGCTTAAGCATTCTGTTACTTGTTATTTTCTCATTTTTGCAGATGCTGACTCTTGAGGGAAACTCCCCTACGACTGCCTCTCAAAATTAATATTGATGACATACCTTAAGTTTGCCATCAACACCTCCAAAATGTCTCCCCAGCTACACACATATTCCAGTCATATTTCTTAATGTGGTGAATATGGCTCTTTTTCTTGAAGAACTTCTTGAATTGGTTGTACAAATTTGTAATATTCCTCATTTGGATTTTTCTCAAATTTTACACAACTTTATGACTGAATATTATCAAAGATTCTAATGATAGGACTTGATTGGTAGAATCCAGAGCTTTGGAAATGATTTCATAATCTAATCAAGGATAATATTTGTAGCTCAGGGCTGACACGAGGGATTCTTGGTGCTCTCTTAGCTTGCTTGTTTTCTTGCAGACATTTCATTACCCAAATTAGGTAACATCATCAGTGCTCAGCAAGAGCACTGCAAGAAAACAAGCAATAGTTTATAATCTCTTTCAGACAACAGAAATCAATGGATTTTTAATGTAGGTCTTCACGAAGTTCTTTAAGGTGGACATGAATCTGTGTGGAGAGAACTTCATTATAATGAAGGCAAGCAAAATCTGTAAGATTTATATAGAGCCAGTTCTTACAGTACTCTCACAGCTGGTCTTAGGTAATCCTTTAATTGAATTAATTGCTTTATGGAGATAATAGCTTTTTCAAATTAGCACATTACATGTTGGATGACAAGCACCAACTTTTGGTATTATTTATCCATTCAAACTCTATTTATATGTCAATAGAAGCTGTGATAATATTAGTGGCAGAGATTCTGAAATCTGAAAGAGAACAAATACTTTTCCAAAAGTTGAATTCAGTTATACCAGCTAGAGAAATTATTCTTACTGACTGATTTCCAATCAGGATTCTTGACTGGAATTCTTGATTTGGACTAGAAGAGCTCTGTTTGGGAAACACCCACTTACTTACTTACTTATTTAATTTGATTTTCTGTATCTCTAATTTTTAAAGTAGTATGTAGTCAAAATTTAATCTTCTACAGCATGGGTGTCAAACTTGTCACATCACGTGATGTGTTGTGATATATCACGACTCTTTTTGCATTGCTGACAATGGGTGGGTGCGGCTTCAGTATGATGAAACCAGCCCACGGGCCGGCAGTTTGACACCCCTGTTTTACAGTTTTCTTCCCAGAGAAAATCTGTTAAGAAAAAGATGGCTACTAAATTTTCTTACCAGTTTTTGCTGAAAGAATTCATTTCCCTCCCCATGCTAACTGAGGAATGTCTTCTGGATTAGCCACAAGTTTACGAGTTCATTGATATTTGCAAAGAACTCTAGCAGTTAGTGAGGCAGGACTTTTGCAGTGTTGATCCTCTTCTATTCAAAGTAAAGAAACTCATCTTGTTTCTACACATTCAATCAATTATTTATCAGATAACTTGGTTTGTGTATGTGGGGGTGAGATGAACAGGTTTCCTGGATACTCTAATCTATAGTCTGTGAACAGAACAATCAAAATCAAGATTTGGCCCAAGGATTATGAGATTCTACTCTGAGAAAAAAGAAATCACATTGCCTAAGGAGAAAAATCACTAGACGATCACATAATGTAGTTGGTTCTGTACTGCAGCAATTTTTATATGTGTGGGCAAATTATGGAATATCTTTCTAAAACTTCTAGGCACATTTTCTAACGTTTAAATGATCTCTTAGGTTGCAGGCCTTTAAGTTGCAGGACAGGGTCATATGACTATTAGCTTTTCTAAAGAACAAAGTAATGTATAAAGTATCCTTATTTGGAGATTTTTTCCTAGTCCTTTAATCTCCTGCTTAAAAGATCCCTTTCTCTAATAGTACTTCACAACTAATGCTCAAATGACCCAGGTTTGAATGGCCTTCATTAAATCATGGTTTGGAACCAAATCCTGTACGTGCTGTAATAATAATATGAAAACTTTTGTAGACTAAAAGTGCATTATACTAAAAATGTCATAGATACGCAACCCTTGTGCCTTTGTAATGTGCCCAGTTCCTTAGGCATTTCTAGAATATATAAAATGAAACTTCTGCACTTTCCCTTGCGCTAATTGAATTTCAGTCCATAACATTTACCGACATTAAAAGACATACAATATAATTATTTTCTTTTTTCTACTCTCAGTTATTTCTCACTCTCTATTTTAAAACTCATTGTACTGTGTCTTTTTATAGAAGTTTGAATAAATCTTTTGTTAACTTATGAAATATTATTCCAAGTACACAAAGAGTATAGGAATAAAAGCTTTTAAGAGAGACTCGATGAGGTTTTCTGAATTTCTCTTTATGGTTCAATTAAAAATAATGTGGACTTCTCCAAGTTTGCTAAGAGAATTGACTTTGCCATCCTGGCTGACAAATATTTTCAATAGGAGATGAAGCCTTATCTCATCTTCTCTCTTTGGCCTTTTCCACATCAACTTGTAAAGCAAAATTCACCAAATTCTCAAAACATTTATGTTTTTGAATTTTTTTTCAAAGTACGAAGGACAAATAAGTCATCCTTGCTTGGCAAACACAACTGGGATCAGTAACTCATCGCTAAAACCTAACACTCACTTCCCATTTGGCCATTATGCAAATCACCACTGCCTTTAAGCAACATATTACAAGACTGCAACTTGCAATTTTACTTCCGGGTTGTCCATTAATTCTTGGAAGCTAGTTGTGAAGTACTCAAAGAGTGATTATGTGACCACAGGACACTGTGACGGTTGTAAAGTTGTGCCGGTTGAAAAATGCTTGAATGTTGATCATATGACTTCAGGGTGCTTCAATGGTTACAAATGGGAAGATGGATCAGAAAGCTTTTTTTTAATGGCATAAATTCAAATGTCATTAAATATTAATGGTATGTGGCAATGATCTTGGGAGCCTGGGCCCAGAGACACAGCATAGAGAATGGTTAGAAAAGAGACAGCATAGTTCACAGCTGGATGATGGAAGGGACAAGAGGGTCAGAAGAGATCTTCCCTAATTTCTCATGGCGTAAATAAGAAAGGTACTTTCAGACTTGCAAGATTCTACTAAATGTGGCCTTACTGTAAAGTAGAATAAGGTACTGGTAAGGCCGACATTAAACAAGTAAGCAAGGACTATCTGTACATATAATACTAAATTCTGATTTCTTATCTAAAGTTTGTTGGTTGCTTAGATTGTACATAATGCTAAGTCTTAATCAGGTATGAGGCAATGCCACAAGCAAGTGAATAAACTGCATTGTGGTTTTAGTGTGGATAAACTAGGTTACAACACAGAGTTGTACTTGGTGAACTCCTGTTACTCACCCCAGCTTCTGTCAGCCTAGCAGTTGGAAAGCATGAAAATACAAATAGATAAATAGGTACTGCTTTGGCAGGAAGGTTACTGTGTTCTGTATTTTCATTTTGACCACATGATGATGGAAACGTCTCTCAGATAACACTGAGAATCAGAGATGAACACCACCCCCTTGAGTCAGTCACAACTGGATGGGGGAAACCTTTAAATTTTGTTTTTTAAAACTTGTTGAACAGTATGGCTGTAAAGTTGTCCATGAATGTGGTTTAAGGGAATAATTATTCAATGTAGCGAGTAATTCTCATATGTAGATTTCTAATAAATACCGCTGAAAGAGTTAAAAGCTGAATTTCTATCTCTTTAGTAAATGCAACCCCAACATGTCTGGATGGCCGAGGAAGAGTGCCCTACATCGCTGGACTCCTTTAAACTTATAAGATGAATATATTGTTTAATAAAAATGGAACCATTAATAAATTATGTATTTCAGTTAATTTTTATGGGGGTAATCAAGGAAGATCAAGGATCAATATTGTGTAGGGGAACTTGTCTTGCTTCTTGGTGATCATCAGGGAGTCTATATGTACTCTAGAGGCAATAGGCTCAAAATAGAATAAAATGCAAAAAGGAATTTATTGAATAAATGTTAAAGGAGTTAAAGAGGAAGATATATACCAGTCTACATCACTTCAAAAGTCTTTGCATCTGCAGCAAAGTTCCATGTGCCTGGGACTTTTACCATCTTTTTATACTTTTCTCAATGGACAGGAAATCTAAACAAAACCTGGAGATGGTTTGGTAATATAGCTCATCACTGATTTGATCACAACTTTAAAGTTATTTTAAGAAAGATAACTTGCATTGGTCTGATGATACCTTGTCCATAAATTGGGAACTCAGATAACTGACCTTCTGTTAAGTATACTTTTATCGGAAACATTGCACAATACAGCCATTCACTCTCATCACTGCAAATATTAGATTGGAGAACATACATTTTCTTTATTTTAGTTGCTGCAAGTAGGGATACAGCTGCAAGGTTCAGAAGTGAGAGTGATTTGCAATACAATGATGCGATCCACAAAGCTTGTTAAGTAATTCGAAGGACTCATGTGTAAGACTTTATAATACAAAATTGTTAAATTATGTACAAGTTGCTAAGTTACCCTTTTTGAACAGATATAATCATAGGTGTGCAAAAAACAAAAACAAAAACGTGGCTCACATAATTCTCTCCTTATCAATGTTCTGCAATGCTACTACATAAAACCTAGCTTCTTTTGTATACTAGGCTCAATTTACTGATAGTTTACATCCCAGGTGCACAATTTGAGATCCCAAGGCTGGATGAGGTCTTTGAATCCCATGGAGCATCCTTTGAACATCTCCAACATTTATAATTTTCATCTTATAGAAGGAGGAAATTATGCAGGACATGAGATTAGTCATATAAATTGCACTGTTTTAAATTAATTTCAGTCTACTTGTAAATAAAATTAAATTTAGATAATTGTCCTAACTCAATCTGTGTTTTGGCTTGTAATCCAGCTTAGAACTCAAAGGCCAAAGTATGTTATCAATATAAAAAGAGCGGCACTGCTCTGTTCTACATGATTTAATTTAAGCGGGCTGGAGAATTCTGGGAGTTGATCTCCACATGTCTCAACCTTGCCAAGTTCATGAAATCCTGCTCTAGGCTATTGTAGTATGTCAATATACACATGACATATGTTGAACAATTACAGTAGCTTGAAAATGCACACTCAAAATGCTACATGTCTAGATATATTTTTTTGCATTTGATTCTTGATGCTTCCACGCTGTGATCTTAGGGTCTTTTTTGAAAGCAAAGCCAAGGAAAAGTTTTTGGCATGAAGTGAGAATGCATTTCAGTATGTATGATGAATATTTGCTGCCAACAGAGGCTTGTTAACATTGTCAGACTGAAACATCACTGTGCCAATTCAGTGGCAAAATAAAATTAAGACACTTTATTAGACTGCACAGAGCATACAAAAATGTTGATGTGAAAGTAAGGCTACTTGGCATTCCTTGTACAATATTAAATTAGATAGCTGGTAAAAGGTAACATTTGAAATACACATGGAATGGATTTTTTTTTGCCAAGCATTACAATCAGTCATGCAATTTGTGAGTGTATAAGCTGTCATGATGCAATGTAGTTTTACAAATCTGTTAAATCTTTCTACATTTCAAATAACTATTTTCTATTGCATTGTCTTGGTCCTTCTCTCTGTTTTAGCATACTGAACAGGGACCTGTATAACAACCCATCCCCCCTGCCAATGGATTGGTTCACATTAGAATACTTCCTGAACAAGTAAAATGTTAGTGACTCTCACCTCCCGCTTGCTCCTTTTGCCATCAATACCCACAAAGTGCTATCTTTATGTAATTTATCATTATGTATTTTCTTCAAAATAGCAGTCCCCCATAGGTCTTTGCCATGTTAGTTTTAGTTCTATCATCCTACTGCCCATATTTCCATGTTACTGGTGGTCAACTGGCAGCTATGTCTCTCATTTTAACTCAGAGACTTCATATCCACTGCCTTTTTCAGCTCCTACAACTTTTACAGGATTGTTTTGCTATCTACACAGATGCTCCAAAGATGCTCACCAACTAAGGAAAGGCTCTACTAGCTAATTTTTGACTTTCTATATTCTTTCTCTCAGGCAAGTATTCATTCATTCATTCATTCATTCATTCATTCATTCATTCATTCACTACCTGACTCCAATATAACAAGCAGGAAAAATTACAAGGTTTGTAATGCTCATCATCTCCAACTCTCATCATTTTTATTCCTTCCAATCCAACCACAAACATCTAGCAAAATCAGCAACATTCTGACTTTCACAACAACCACCAGCCAGGGTCTTACAATTCAACTGTTAGCTTGTAGTATACTTAGATTTGACCTATATTCCAAGAAATCACCAGCAGCCAAAAACATGTGTGTTGTATTTCTAATGAGGATCAGCTCACTACTTTATGCCATCTGAATTAGATTAATTTTAACCAGGGTAGGAATAAATAATTTTTCCTGTTCTTTTTGTTTATTCTAATATGGGATTATTCTATCTTGCCTTCCACTCTTCTTGAATTACTGTTTACTGTAGTGCTGTGATATTATTTGAATGCAATAAGAGGCTTAGTCTGCCTAGATACACTTTCTTCCTTATATGCCCATCAATTTAGAATATTTTTTGAGGGAAAAAAACACAAGAAAAATATGGGTAAAGTGAAAAAGGATTTGCTATGCTATATCTGACTACAAAATAAGAGGGATTCACCCATAAAGGAATGCAAAACAGTTATTGAGGCCTGAAGCCAAAGGAGTGAAGAGCTTGTCTGCTTGTCTGATATCCAAACTTCTTTCTCTGTCAACTGACTAAACAGGAAAACAAAGAAATGAACAAACAAAACTGGTATCCATGTGGCCCTTACTGTTAAAATCAGATTTTGGAATCTCTCTTTGTACCATTACATAATGGGAACAGCATGTAGGATCTGAACTGATAGCAGAATTAATGAATTTTGGTGGCTTCCATTGATTTTAAACCACCCTGGAAAGGAAGGAAAGGTCCAGCTTTATGCCTAAATTAGAAGACTAGCTGAAGCATTGAAGGGAGCATGGAGGTGAATAAAGTCTTTTCCTTGGAACAGAAAGTCTAGGAACTGAACTAAAAAATTTTGGGAGGAAGTAATTCTTGAACAATTTTTGCAAGTTCTTCAAAGTTAATTCAGGTTTTGGTTCAGGAAAATCAGTCTGACTTAAATGAGGGAATTAAAGGGGAACTCATCAAATTTGCAGATGACACCAAACTGGCAGGAGTAGCCAACACCCCAGAAGACAAACTCAAGATTCAAAAAGATCTTGACAAACTTGAACAATGGGCCCTATCCAACAAAACGAGTTTCAATGTGGAGAAAAGCAAAGTCTTACATTTAGGCAGGAAAAAATCAAAGGTAAAAGTACAGATTGAGTGAGACCTGGCTTAAAAACAGTAACTGTGAGAGGGACCTTGGAGTCCTAGTGGATGATCACTTGACTATGAGCTAGCAGTGTGCAGCAGCAGCCAAAAAAAAAGCTAATACAATCCTGGGTTATATAAACAGAGACATAGAATCAAGATCATGTGATGTATTAGTACTGCTTTATAAAACCCCAGTAAGACCACACTTGGAATACTGCAGCCAATTTTGGTCATCATATCACAAAAAAGATGTTGAAAGTTTGGAAAAAATTCAGAGAAGAGCAACTAAGATGATTAAAGGCCTGGAGACGAAAACATATGAAGAATGGTTGCAGGATTTGGGTTTGGCTAGTCTAAAGAATAGAAGAAATAGGGGTGACATGATAGAAGTATTCCAGTATTTGAGGGGCTGCCACCAAGAAGAGGGGATCACGTTATTCACCAAAGCACCATTGTACTCTTGCTAATTCCTCTGATTTGTGTGCAAACAGTTGGCTTTTTTTCTATAGTATTGTATGTTCTTCCCTTGGTAACAACTTTTTTTTTTGAAAGATACAAGATTGGATGCATACTACCATCAAACTTTTGCATTAACACTGCTTTCAACATCATAGCACAGGCATCAATCTGTAAAGCAAATGGAAGTACAGTGTCAAGATTGAGAAAAATCATTATGCTTTTGTATTCTGTTTTGGCCAGATTCCATCAGTTTTACATTTATATTTCAAAGCCAAGGACACTGGGAAACTGGAACATGTCCAGAGGAGAACAAGTAAAATGATAAGGGGCCTGGAAAGAAAAAACGTAGAGTATGTTTCATCTGGAAAAGAGAAAATTACAGGGAGACTTGATAAATGCTACCTTTAAGTATCTGAAGGGGTGTCTTGTAGAAGACAGGGCAGAATTGTTCATAGTTGTTTCAGACAAAAAAATAATTAGTGGGTTTAGATTATAAGCAAATAAATTTTGGTATTTGGTAATGAAGAGACCTGTTTTGAGAGGTGGTTGTCTTTGCTGAACGCATTTGCATTTAAGTAGAAGTTGGATGACCATCTGTTGGAGAGGAAATTGTTCCAGAGCTTGGCGGTAATGGCAGAGAAGGTCTCTTCCCAATTCTGCCAGCCAGAGTTCTTTAATTAATGGGATCTGCTACAAACCCTTGGCTGCCCAGAGGAGTTATTTGTGCAACCCTAGGGATACTAAAATTCTGTACCTTAGTACAGAATGCTCATGCCATTGCATTCTGTGCTAGATAAAGCTTCTGGAAACTCTCCAAAGTAGCTCCATGTACAGTGCATTGCAGTAGTCCATACGGGGGATGAGCATAGCATGACTATCTGAAAGAGGACTTCTCAATCCAGAAAAGGGTATAATTGATGCACTACGCAAAATTGAGCAAAGTCCCTCCTAGTTACAATGCCACTTGCTCCTTGAGCAGGAGTTGTGAGTCTAGGAGGACCTCTAGATTACCAAATGTAGTTTGACAGTGCAATCCCATCCAAGACCAAAGATGGTAGGCCCCAGATAGAGAGGCTCCTACATATAGTCACTCCTTTTTACCAAAGTTTGTTGAAACCTGTTTCCCATATTAGTTCCACTTCCAATGGTAAATGTTAGCATCTGCCTTAGAGTATATTCATTTGAAAGGCTTTGTTAGGAATTCAGATTAAAATAAAGATCAAGGATGAAGCCAGCAACTAAGGCTAACAAAAGAAAAAGGCTGTCAGGTAAATGAAAAATATTTATATCCTGGCCTTTATTATTTTTATAAACAGCTTAAGGCAGTAAACATATTCAGCATTCCTTCCTTCTCTTATTTTTCTCACAATAAAAGTCCTGTGTGGTGGGTTGAGCTGAGAGAAAGTAACTGGCTCAAAAGTCACCAAACCACCTTCATGTCTAAGGTAGGACTAGAAGTCTCCTGGTTTCTAGATTGGTGCATTAAGCACTAGACCAAACTGGCTCTAAAACCAAAGCTATGGTAAATCAACTTTAGAACATCAGAATCACAAGTCTGAAGATGTACCAGATCTAGAACATTTTATACTTGGATTTAAAGAACCAATAAAATAGGCTATAATGGTGCAATGTGAGAAAGAATGATAAATATATCTGGCTTCCCTTCTACACTGTAGACAAAACTTTCAGAAAATAATTTTGTTCCTATCTCATTTTAAGTGAAAAATCTTCCTCTTCTATATTTTGGACTGTAACTGGTAATAATACAAGAACCTTGCTAATAAAAATGGTATTTTTTGTGTAACTTTCAATATAAACACAGCACAGTCTAAGCATCCATGATCAGGTGGAAATTTAACATCTATTTTTGCAATGGAAAATTGTTTGCTTAGTCTGAGGTAATTCTTGCAGTGAGATAGCACATGGCTGTATTTCCCCTTTCCTCACTTCAAAACTTGTTAGCAGATACAGTATGTTTAATATGCAGCATATAGTCAAAAACTGACTTCACTAGCAAGAATGAGATGCCGTCAATGTTTGGGTGGACTTGGCAATGATCCACAGAGAGCAGCTGTTATGAGAATGATTCAATCTGTCTGGTGATGATTATGGATTTGAGTAGGAAGATCCAGCTATGATTGAGTCTTCTTTATTACTGCCTCATTCTTTACCATTGGTTTTAGGGCTTAGGAACAACAGAGACCAAGACAGGACCTTCAGAGGTTCACCCAAATCCAGTGACAATATATTTGGGGCATTCATTAAATCTGCAGCCCCTTCTAATTTACTTATTTTCATTTCTATACTAAAATATAATTCTTACAAGCTTCTCCACGAGACATATTGCCTACTTTATCCAGTTACTGAAGGGAGTAACATGAAATAGTTCTGAACTCTTGAATGTATATTGTAGCAAGAAAACAAAAGGGCCAGAAAGAAGGTCAACTACAAGAAACTACAACTACAAAACTATAACTACAACTATAAGAAGCAAGTGAGAGGTAAAATGGTTACAATATAAATATATGGAGTATGACTAGGGCCTTCCAATCATTACTGGTTCCTATTTGAGTGGTAAGTCTTTTACTCCAGAAATATTAAAAGAGTGTGTTCTCTTCATGTTAAATCTTTCCATTCATACCTTTTTATTATTTTGGAGATATCCCAAGTGGTTGCCTGATGATTTTGAAGATAAAATAAAGGATGAGTGAGTGTTGCTATATTGAGCACAGGCTTTTCTAAAGTTGTTATAAAAGATGAATTGATGGTGTTTCAGTCTGGGAGAGGGATGCAATTTTTCCTTTTAAAAAAAGAAGAAATTTCCTTTAGTCTCCCTCCTTTACATAAACTTCTATTCCTACTTCCTAATTTAAATTCCAGCTTTCACAGCAGCCACATCACATAATCTTGAAGTCTGCCTCTTATGAACTTTGGATTTTACTCTGATTGCAGTGAAGAATCCTTGCAGATTTTTTTTGATGCAAATATAATTTAAAGTGAGTCAATCTCAGTGGAGAAATGTGGGTGCCAATTTTAACTCTTGGTATAGCAAGCCCTTTGTGTCAGAGACCGCTTTCATTCTTAAATAAACATCAACCCCTATTCCCAGATGCACAACGCTTCAATACCAAATCTAGAGGAAGGATTTGCCTCTTATCTAGGAATAGGCACTTATGCCAATTATAAATGTAAAAAATACACAAATGTCAGTTCATTCCTAAACATGGCTATTCCATAGCTGAAACCACCCTGAAGAGTCAGCCACTCCTTGTCTACTTCAGTGATGATGAGACAGACAGGTAGGAAACAAGCAACAACCATTCCCATTTTCTAATGTTTATGTTTTGGGCATTTGTATTTGTGGGCAGAGGTCCTTACTTTAGGCATCCCAGCCCTGTCCTAATCAGCCTCTGCTTTACAAATGATGGATCTACTATCTCTGCATCAATCTGATTTTCAAATTGTGCTGGCATATTAGCTTTTTGGAATCTACATAGTCCTGTTAAGTGAATTTGTTTCCATAATACTTTCCTGTTAAATGTGCAGCAGTAATTCCATTTGATACACTTGAAAGGCATTTCATTACTGAATAGTTTCTTGTAGGAGTTTTAGTCTCTATGTATGATTCACAATATTTCAACCGGCACTTTTTATGGCATTGGTACATGAAGTGATATGTGAGAAAGACCTTGAAAGATGGGAACAAGAAATGCTGCATAGGGAATGGTCAGATAAGAGAGGGCATTGCCTGCAGCTGCATAATGGATACAGAAAAAGTCTCAGAAGGACCCTCCCAAGCTTCTCAGACTACAAAAGAGATGGCAGGGGTTTTGCACTTTCAGACTTGCAACATTTTGTTAATATAGCTACACAATAAGGTTGAATTAGCTCATCTGGTCATGTTTCCTGTCTGGTCTACATGAGATATCAATTTTGTAAGTCTAAAAGTATGAATGTCTTGCCATCCCTTCACAGCATGAGAAGCTAGGGAGAGTTTCTTCTAAGTATCTTTCTCTACCCATTAGGTAGCTGTGGGCCATGCCCTCTCTTATCTGACTATTCCTTAGGCAGCATTTCTCAAGAACTTTCTCACATACTATTACAATACATGTACTTTTGTTATATAGCATGTTTGTTTTTATAAAACTTTGGATATTAAAGGTGGAAGGGGCATGCTAGGTATCTCAATTCTTGTCATTAGCATTTTTTCAATCCTAGCATAGCCATGCTGCAATTTAAAGCATCAGTCTTAAAAATAATTAGTTTTCATGATCAGGAAGTGGGATTCAGGTAATAGAGATACTAAATTAAATTTGTGGCTTTAATGAGAATAAGATACATTATGAGAACATGATCGCTAAAGCATCATGCACCCAACATGTTCCCACTTGCATCATATTTAAAATTTGGCATAGGATCAACTTAATGAAAAGCAACATGAACAAAGATAGTAAGAAGCTGTTTAATCCTACTTAAGCAGAAGTCATTTATCTTCTAGGATGTGATGGTGTTACAAAATAGTTCTTCAAGAATTGATAAAACTGTAAAAATAAGTCACTAGGGAGGTCTTTTTGATCTCTTTTTGATGTCTTTCATGCAAATTGTTGGACTTTGCATCTTCACATACAGAATTAAGGCAAAAAGCTTTGGAATAGAAATCAGTAAGTTAGTTAGACCGGCCTATTTCTTTACAATTGCTTCTCATTGCTAGACATTCACCCAATGAATGTCAGTTGGCATTTTTAAAATTTCAAGCAAAAGGAGGAAGCAGACATCAAAATCCTTTTTTAGTTTAATCTTCTGCTTTTACCTACATTAAAGGAATACTCATTATCATTCTTTATATCCCCCCGAAACCCAGTTCTTGCAATTTACTGCATGAATCAATAGAATGTAAAAACACTCATTGTTTTTATGGGCAGCAAAACCCATAGGCTTTCACAATAGTTCAAAGTGCCCCTGTTTCCACTCTGTTATTTTTTGAAAAAAAACCACAAAAAATATTTAGCAGAAAAATATTTTAAAGCTATTTTATATTTTTGAGCAATTTTTTAAAAGTATACTTCTTAACATATTTCAATCTTACAAAAAAAATGAAGTGAAAGATCTGAAGGAGAATTGCTTTCTGATTTGCACTATAAACTATTTAAAATATGTAGTCCAGCTCAGGTTTGCAAGAATCCACAAGGAATGGATCTATCCCAATTTTGTGCTTGAAAGTGCATTTGATTTATCTTTTGTTAATTTGGTGTAATGCCCTTACTGAATTTCACAAGAGATTTCTTTTTTGGATTAATAAGAATTGATAGATAAAATACACAACATTGACTTCACTGTCTGAAGGATGATGAAAAGCAAGGTAGAAAAAAGAGAAGGAGAGAAGTAGGATTAATGTGCCAATAAAACAACAACAACAACAACTAGGAGGGAGATGTCCTAGGCCCCCAAGGTATAGGGCAGAATTTTCATCAGATAATTCCATCAGTTGTTCTATGATGTTCACAAATATACCTGAAGTGCCCAACTTTTTATGCACGATTCTTTTCTATGTATCAATCATATCAACATGAAGCCATCTGTCTCTAGCTGTGGAAAGTCTTATCCTTGCACTTTAAAATAAATATTTAGCAAAAACTTGCCCTTTTCAGAGCTACAGAGCCCCTAGATCATTGATATTATTTTGCTCAACTAAGTAAGAGAGATTGATAGAATTTTTGTCTGATCTTGAAAGTTGTTATGTTTTAGTTGGCTAATTTATAAAGGGCATTTCATATGAGTTGATAGTTGTGAATAACAAAACATCATCTGGGAATGGGAACAAAACACAATATTAGATTCCTGCTCCTGGCAAGATAGGTTTTTTTTAAAAAAAACATATTCTTCAGCTTCTTTAAGATTTATCATGAAGCAGTGCCTGTAAATTGTGCCCAAACTGGAGCATTGCTTTTCTTAAGAAAAAAACAGGCATTATATATCTTACATTTATTTTACATCTGTGATTTTAAAAAGCAAATGTATTACCACTTATGTTTTTTTACAAGAATCTCGTTCTTATAATTCAGCTTTCATATCCTTTGCTAGGTTATCAATAATAAATTGCACATAATAAATAGGCTATGTTATTTGCTCAGTGTAACTGGTGAACAAATTGTATTGCTATTGAATTAAACCTGGGGTCTGCTTGAAAAAAAAAAGGCCAGCATATGGAACTGAAAGAGAGAAGAAAGATTTCAAGTTGGCTGATTTGGGGTTTCCAAGGCACATTATCTGTGATGGAAAGTTATTCTCTGCAGAAACAATACTAAGATCATTATCCTGATAAAGCTATATATTGTATGATAGGTACTGGATTTCAAACTATAGATAGTTCCTCATAACTTTAAATAATATATTAAAATGCATAATTGTAAGAAATATTGGCAAGCTACTGTATATACAGATGGAGCAATACCACATTTTACTAGCACTGGTGTTAACTAGTTGGGCAAGCAAACAATCATGCTCAGAGAGCACAAAGGACATCACATAGCAAATGTAAAACTCATAATAACTATATGTAAACATGAATAAAACACATATAGATGGTGCTTCTCCTTCGTGGATTACTGCCTTGTTGTGGCGAAGGGGCTTGCATAACTCAATGAAGCTATGAGCTATACCATGCAGGGCCACCCAAGACAGAAAGGTCATAGCAGAGAGTTCTGACAAAATGTGATCCACTGGAGAAGGAAATGGCAACCCATTCCAGTATCTTTGACATGAAAACCCCATGGACAATACCAAAAGGCAAAAAGATATGATGCTGGAAGATGAGCCCCTCAGGTTGGAAGGTGTTCAATATGCTACTGGAGAAGAACAGAGGGCTAGTACTAGTAGCGCCAGAAAAAGTGAAGCGACTGGGCCAAGGCCGAAAGGACGCTCAGCTATGGATGCACCTGGTGGTGAAAGGAAAGTCTGATGCTGTAGAGATCTTTTCTCTATAGGAACCTGGAATGTAAGATCCATGAATCAAGGCAAGCTAGATGTGGTCAAACAAGAGATGACAAGACTGAACATCGACATCTTAGGAATCAGCAAACTAAAATGGACGGGAATGGGTGAATTTAGGTATACTACTGCGGGCAAGAATCCTTCAGAAGAAATGGAGTAGTCTTCATAGTCAATAAAAGAGTGGGAAAAGCAATACTGGGATACAATCCCCAAAATGACAGGATGATCTCAGTTCGAATCCAAGGCAAACCATTCAATATCACAATAGTCCAAGTCTATGCCCCAACCACTGGTTCTGAGGAGGATGAAATTGACCAGTTCTATGAAGCCTTACAGCACCTTATAGAATTAACACCCAAAAATGATGTTCTTATCATCATGGAGGATTGGAATGCTAAAGTAGGAAGCCAAAAGATAACTGGAATAACAGGCAAGTTTGGCCTTGGAGTACAAAATGAAGCAGGGCACAGGCTGATAGAATTTTGTCAAGAGAATACGATTGTCATAGCAAACACCGTTTTCCAACAACTCAACCCAACGACTCTACACATGGCCATCATCAGACGGTCAACACAGAAATCAGATTGACTATGTGCTCTGCAGCCAAAGATGGAGAAGCTGTATACAGTCAGTAAAAACAAGACCAGGAGCTGATTGTGGCTCAAATCATGAGCTTCTCATTGCAAAATTTAGGCTCAAATTGAAGAAAGTAGGGAAAAGCACTAGGCCACTCAGGTATGAACTAAATCATATTCCTGATGAATATACATTAGAGGTGACAAATAGATTTAAGGAATTAGATCTGATAGACAGAGTGCCTAAAGACGGAGGTTTGCAACATTGTACAAGAGGTAGCAACTAAAACCATCCCAAAGAAAAAGAAATGCAAGAAAGCAAAATGGCTTTCTGAGGAAGCTTTGCAAATAGCTGAGGAAAGAAGGGAAGCAAAAGGCAAGGCAGAAAGAGAAAGATACATCCAACTGAATGCAGAATTCCAGAGAATAGCTAGAAAAGATAAGAATGCCTTCTTAAATGAACAATGCAAAGAAAAAGAAGAAAACAATAGAATAGGGAGAACCAGAGATCTCTTCAAGAAAATTGGAGATATGAAGGGAACGTTTCATGCAAAGATGGGCATGATAAAGGACCAAATTGGCAGGGACCTAACAGAGGCAGAAGAGATTAAGACTACTTAATTAAGACTACTACACAGAAGAACTATACAAGAATGAGCTTAATGTTCCAGATAACTATGATTGAGTGGTCACTGACCTCGAGCCAGATATCCTAGAATGTGAAGTGAAATGGGCCTTAGGAAATCTGAGCAACAACAAAGCTAGTAGAGGTGACAGTATTCCAGCTGGGCTATTCAAAATTTTAAAAGACAATGCAGTAAAAGTGCTACACTCAATTTGCCAGCAAATTTGGAAAACTCAACAGTGGCCACAGGATTGGAAAAGGTCAGTTTACATTCCAATTCAAAGAAAGGCAATGCCAAAGAATGTTCAAACTATTGCACCATTGCACTCATTTCACATGCTAGTAAAGTTATGCTTAAAATCCTACAAACTAGACTCCAGCAGTATGTGGCTATATTGATGGATTGTTAAGCCATAATTTCATTAATTTCTTTGATCCTCTTCTCTTCAACTTGTTTTCTTGTATCAAGATTCTCCTATGAATAACTAAAGCTTAAATTTATCTGCTTTAATTGTCTTTTTTTGGGGGAAAATCATAGATACACCCTTAAATTCCTGAAGTTGGACTGCACATTTCACTGGAACCTCAGAAACTTTTTTTACATAAGAAATTTAAAAAGGAATGCTATAATTAAAAGCATATGACAACTTTCAGTCAGCTATGGTTATTGATATGTAGCCAACTACTAACAACTTTTAAAGTTACTAAGGTCAAATCAAATCACACATGTTTCTATAGTCTATTAAAGTAAAATTTGTTTTTGTGGGGTAGGCTACTTTATAAGAGTTAAACAATAAACTTATACAATTCAGAATGTATATTCTTACCTAAAAGGCAAGAACACATCATTAAAAATACTGAACAATAGCAATGTAAGCTTTTCTTACAACTGCTTTTATATATGGTTTTATAAAGTTTAAACTGGGGGAGAAAGGCAACTACTTCATATCTTGATTCACCTGGATGACCTTGTCTTCCTTTAAAGGAAGTCTGTCTTTGAGATTTATTGTCCATTTTTGTTGTTAGTTGCGAAGTTGTGTCCGACCCATCACGACCCCATGGACAACGTTCCTCCAGGCCTTCCTGTCCTCTATCAGCTTCTGGAGTCCATTTAAGCTCATGCCTATTGCTTCAGTGATTCCATCCAGCCACCTCATTTTCTGTTGTCCCATTCTTCTATTGCCATCAATCTTTCTATTGTCCATTAAACACACACACACACACACACACACACACACACACACACACACACACACACATACGTATTCCCATATTAGTTTTTTTATTCTTGCAGCAATGTGTATCTTAGCCAGAGACAGAGAAAAGCCAGTACCATATAGAGTTGTAGAGCATCCTGTGATCAGTGGTGTGATAGAGCTTTCTTGTACTAGCTCACAAGATTCCATTGTTAAATTTTCTGGAATTTTATATGCCAGTTGACAGCAGAGGAAAGTCTTTGTGGCTAGTACACCAAACAGTTGTTCCAGTATACCAAGTTTGGTGTTCTAGCCATGATGTGTTCTTGCCTTTTAAGTAAGAACTATGCATTTTGAATTATGTAATATTTTGTTTAGTTCTTATAAAGTGACGTAGTGCAGCAATAGCAATGGAACTGGCAGAGCTGATTCTTAAGTATTTCCCAGCACATCACAGCTTCTGTTTGACCCATGTTTTTAAATTAACACTAGGAAGAAAGGCTGCTTAGACAAGTTAGCTCTTCCTGTTTCCTATTGCAAATTGTGAGACAAATTTCCTGCTCTAACTCCAGTTAGATAATTAGTTCCTACTTTTGTCATTCATGATGTACATATATTCAAAGTTGTGAGGATTCTTCTCTCTGTTTGCTTAGGCACCGGATAAAGTATTGGTTGTTTGGTTGAATGCGAAGGAAGGGAAAGATTTGCAATGGCTTGTTTTAGAGAATACCCAGGTCATCTGTTCACCATAGGATTTTTTTAAAAACAATAGTTGGTTCAAACATTACCGCAATTAATTGTTCCTTGTCTAGAGCCAGCCAGATACATTCAGGTTCTGACAGTTTGATTTCCAGAAATAGTAATTTTTTTTTTTAATCCCATAGGATCCATAAAGCAACATATTGGTTCAGGCCAAATATCACTAGCTCTTGTCTTTGTTCCATATCTTTTCTTACACTAATAAAACTGACTTTAAATTAATCTTTAAAGAGGCACTTAACTTTGAAAGGAGCACTTTTTGAAGAGTCTTCTCAATGTAGCATAACTCTCTTGCTAAGAAACACCCCCCCTCCGGAGACTCATTTCTAAGGTTAAACTTAATGGCTTGAATGTACTTCTATATATGGACAAAGCCTCTTCTGATCAGTTACAGGAAGTGCCTGGACAGTTTTCTGCACGTGTACAATGCCTCTTCTGGCTATTGAGATCTCCATTAGGGTTTTGAGTTAAATCTAACTCCTCACTGAGGAGAAATATGTTGTTTCTTTACCTTAAGCAGGGAGGATCAAATTACTTTTGTGTCCTGAAGTGTCTCACTGAGGTAAAGCCAAGATGACTTGCACAGCCCCAGAGACTAACACTTTGAAGCAAAGTTTCAAAAGTACTGAGATAATTGGATTCATGGTCTGCTTGGTATAAACCAGATTTTTATACTTCCATAGGTTCTTCTTAAAAAAAAAACCATACGAAATGGATTCAGTGCTTTCTAAAGTTAACTTACTTCATACTGAAATCAACCTTCCTTTTCTATAGTTTGAACTGTGTGTTAATCTAGGCTTAATCACTCAGGTTTGTAATATAGACAATTATATGGATCATGACTGGACATTTCAAACTAATGAGACAGAAATGTTTTGAAAACAAAACAAAACAAAGGAATTTGGTAAGATCCCCTTAGGAAGAACTAGTGCAATTCAATAAACAAAGCCCCACTCCACTAGTATATGCTAGAAAGTTTTATTTTAAGGATACTAGATATAAAAGTGAACAACTACTTAAGAAAAATATCTAATAATTACTTTACAAGGGATCCTTTTTTGCTTTACTTCCAAAAACATGATTCAACCATTTTTATTTATTATCATTGCATCTATGCTTCTGCTAGGTGATTAAGTAAAGGTATTTCCACTTTCTGTACATTCTTGCAAAATCATTAAGTGCAAAATCTTTCTCACCTGAAATTATCCCAAGTACACATACTTCAGTAATTTAACAATAGATTATCTGCATCATTTGATTGTTTCATTTCTCAGACATTGGAGAAATGAGCTATATAGACCAGTTTTTTTTCCTCATCAGACCACTGATGCCAAGAATCAAGACTTACAGGGAAGGAAGATGCATGGAGAAACACCAAGCCAGAAGTATGTTATTCCTCTTTTTTCAATATGAAGAGAAACCAGAGTATATAACCCTGTTTTATAATCATTTCACCAGTTCAAGGGTTCATTCTACTGGATTTTATAACCCTGGTGCTTCCTCCAATTCTTGATCTGAACAGAAAACCTTTTCTTGTTCCAAATGTCTGCATCATAAACCACCTCTTAGTAGAGAGAGAATTTCCTGCTTCAGCAGTCTTTATTATGTTCTCTCACTGTGGTGTCTTGTTCTGAGTTTTTTAAATTGCTTAAAATCCCTCATTACTCGTTAGCAGTGTGAGGAATAGCTTTTATATGCCCACATATTAAACAAATAAAAGACATTTGGGGGATTTAAAACCACCTCTAGCTGCTTGAAATTTACAGTTTAAACTTTCTTTTTTCTTCTTCCTCTTCTTCTAAGGCAAAGTTTATTTATTTATTTGTTTGTTTGTTTGGATTCATATACCTACTACAGTGGGAAATGAAATTATTAAAATATATAGTACTGGCTAAATGAGACCAGCAGAAAGTTTATGAACCATGTCCTGCTCACAATATGAAGCACTTTGCATGTTTTTTTGAAATGTCTTAGAAGGAGCTTGCTTCCAGATTCTCTCTAGGCCAAAGTTTATGAGCAAAGAAAGATTTTCTTCTGGTACACCATGGGGAATTTAAGGCTTTATTTTGATTTAGAACAATCCCCTTTAAAGAAGACTAATTGTTAAAAAATCTGATGCTAGAGTATTAGATTTGTTAGGTGCAAATTTTCCAAGTCACATACTGCCTTTTGGATGTATACCGTATTTTCCGGCATATAAGGCGATCCGGTGTATAAGATGACCCCCGACTTCGGCGCTGAGTCGCATGCCTAGAAAGTTATCTTATACGCCTGAAACTACTGTTATTTCCAACGTATAAGACGATGCTGATTTCAACACTTTTGAAAGTCGTCTTATATGCCGGAAAGTACGGTAGATATATGCATGGATGTATTGTTTTTCTGAATTGATTTAGATATCATTTTCCTTGTTAAATGACATTTCTGTGCTGAGCAGTGCTGTGCTATGCTACAAATTCTGTTCATGCGTGAAAGCCATTGATTTGGAGAAGGTTGTACTATTACATTAATATGAAGCCACCATTAGCAGCACAAGTACATATCATAACATAAATTCTGTCACCAAATTGTGGTACATACAGTAAGGGAGCAGGTTGTTTCTGCCATAATATTGGTTCGCCTTTAGTTATTCTGATAAGAAGTGTATCAACTTGGATCTCTCCCCTCCCACAAAGTGTTCCTTTTAGTCCTTCCCCAGGACAAATAAACAGCCAGTTTGGTGTAGTGGTTAAAGCGCTAAACTAAAAACTAGGAGACTATGAGTTCTAGTCCTGCCTTAGGCATGAAGCCAGTTGAGTAACATTGGGCCAGTTATTTTCTCTCATTCCTAGGAAGAAAGCAATGGTAATCTACTTTTGAAATCTTGCCAAGTAAACTGCAGAGGCTACTCCAGGTAATTTCTAGGACTCAACATTCAATTGAAGATGTGCACATGCTCGTGCACTCACAAACACACACAATACATATGTATATTATCCTACATTATTACAGTAATTGTTATTTATCTTCCAATACTGGATAGAATCATTTGGTTGTTTACATTATTTCCTAGGAATTGTATATTTTGGCAGAAGTAATTAATATTCAGGTTTGTTGAGTTTCATTTTAATGCAGATAAATACAGTATAGTATAGTAATACACTAGCACTGATGATGTTACCTAGTATCGGTAATGAAATGTGTGAAAGAAAACAAGGAAGCTCAGAGAGCACTAAGGACCCCTCAAATACAGTGTAGTTTATATTATTTGAAATAGACATGGCTATTAATTATTACTAATAATTATAATTCCTTTCTAGCATAAAAAATTGCAGCAGCTTCAGGTGTGGTTTAAGAGCAAAACTATAGAAATGCTGCTGTATTCTGGTCTGGATAATTCAGATATTTTGTACATTTTAACTAGAAATCTGATGCTTTCTGAGTTTCCAGAACTCCCAGAATTCTAAGACAAATCAATCCCTGTGTCATTATCTATCTCCTTTACTGTTGGCATTCTTTGGTCTATGTCTTGACTGTGCGATGATTCCGAAGTAGAGTTTGTTACTCAACTCACACATTGCTATCCTCTAAGTGGATATTAGTTGCACTGAATTGTTCATTTCCACTTTGCACTTTTTTTTGCATTTCCATACAAACTTCTCAGGTGACTTCAGGTGACTTGGAAACTTCTCAGGTGACCTATTTTCTCTCCAGTTACTCCTTTTTTTATCAACTTGTTTTTCTATTCTTCATCCCAAAGGGATCATTCTCTTTAAAAAATAGATATATTGGTTCATTCTTTCTTCCCTGCCTATCTATATGTTGATTTTCTGCAGTTTCCTTCTTCTCTTAGAGATTCAATAAAAATGAGTCTATCTGTATAAACCATTCATTCAGAATTTTGTAAACTTGTGGATTCTGTTAGAAATATCTTTAAAGAGCTCTAGATTGGATTCTTACATCCAGTATTTTCCCCCCAACACCTTTTCTCCCTAAGACAACACATTATAAATTAGAATCGGTTTATGCATAGTAATAGAGCTACTGATTTAGTCTCAAACATTTTTTTGCAGTAAGTAGAAATATTTGACAGAAAATGACAAGGAGACTGCAGCAAGTATCCATGTTGGGTAACAATTAAGTAATCCCTTCTGCCTGATCGTATTCCCTGAGTTAGATTTCATGATCATTAGGTTCCTACTTTTTGGAAATACTATTTAATATCTACATGCAATTGCTGGGTGAGGTTATCTAAAGGCTTGGCATGAGGTATCATTAATAAGCAGATGATACTCAGTTATATAGTATATCTCCATCCCAGGCCTGTTGAGTGATGCCATGGATTTCCTGTCCTAGTGTCTGAAGGCTGTAGAGGCTTGGATGTGGCACAATGAGCTCTGACTGAACCCAAGCAAGATGGAGTGACTTTAGGTATTTAGTCTTCTTGGGAATATGATTCTTCCATCTTTGGTCCTGGATGGAATAGCACTTCCCTAGACAGACCTACTACATAATCTACATAATCTCCTCCTTGAAGAGCAAATGGCAGCTGTAACTACAAGGAGCTTTGCATACCTTCACGTTATGCATTAGTTATGCCCATTCCTGGAACTAGAAGCTTTGCTCACAGTCACTTATGCCCTTGTTACTGTAAGGCAGGGGTGTCAAACTTGCAACATCATGTGATGTGTCGCGATGTATCACGACTTTTTCTCCATTGCTGGCAATGGGGTGGGCGTGGTTTCGACATGACGCATCTGGCCTGTGGGCCAGCAGTTTGACACCCCTGCTGTAAGCAAAGGAATGGCAGAAGCTCAGAGCACAGTTAAAAGAGGGATCAGCCTAGACTCTCTACATATTTACAAAAGAGCAGAAAGGAAAAAAAAGAAAATTCAAGTTTTAGAATTTGTTTCATTCTATTATAAATGATTTTGTAAAAATACTGAACTTTACAAATTACTCATATTTTTTAAAAAAAATAATCCAACCAAGTGAAGACATTTTTAGAGAACAAACTGTTCAATTTAGCAATAAAACATCATGTTTGCAGTAAAACATAGCAACTTTCTCAATGTATAAGATTTAATATGGTTTTAGTTTTGTCTTCAGCTGAAATCTCTCTGCACATCAATTATTGTACTAAATTCTGCGCAAATTAGTTTGGATCCTAAATTATATTTCAACTTATAAATAAAGGTTAGCAAATGGAGTGCTCCTGCTTTTTGATATGAAAACAAACATCAGCTCCACTAAAACCCCAAACCACAACAGAAGAAAACATGCTATTAACCATTAAGAGTTAATTAAAATATAGGAATCCAAGGAAATAAAAAAGAAGATGGTCACAGATATGGTCAGTGAGCATATCAACCTCATGTTTCACCAATGAGATCTGCAATGACATTTTCTTATCCTATGTGGAAAACAAGTGCTCATGAACACTGTAGAAAAAAATAGCTGTTGGAAATTTTCAGGACGAGCGATTGGTGCACTATGCACATCATGAAAAGATGCCATCTAGAAAAAAAGAACTTAATCTATAATAGCTTTTGTTCTTGCACTTGTCTTATAGGAAAAAAGTTTTAGAAATTTAGTCTCTCTCTCTCTCTCTCACACACACACACAATCATTGTCATCATCGTCATCATTATCATCATCATCATCATCCACCATCATCCTCTTATTATAACACCTAAAACTGATTAATATGGGAATGTAGAATGGGAACAGGATCTTGTAGGGATGATCCCAATGCAATAATGAACATCTAAGAATTCAGTGAAATATACATAGTAGTAAAATAGCTGAAGTCATCCTTATTAAATACAATTTCATTTTAATATATTGCTGCATTTCTGAGCTATTATCTCCACTGTGCTTGGAGAATAAATTACATGGAAGCCTTTTTTTTTTTTTACTGTCGACATCAATACATGCCATGGACTGATTCCAAATCTTTGGCATGGCTATTAAATTATAGCAGTGAATGAATCTTTTTAGAAATGAAAAATAGTTTTGGAGCTTTGACCTTTTACATTTCAATTCACAGAGCACCTTGCACAAATGGAAAACGTTGATCAAAATCCAGTTACATTAATTTGCTACCCTGTCCATAACAAAGAAGAATACATTGTATATTCTTGCCTACAAATGCTTGGGATCTCCATAATAAATTTTGCCTGAAAATTAAAATGAACGTGTATGACAAATATATTCTTTCTGCTAGAGATAAAAACAGCTAAGTATTTGATGATATTATAAAAATACAAGTTCATGCTGTTCCTTTTTCATATCAGTTTGTGACATTTATAAACTCCATATGCATTTGATACATATTTTTATGCATATAGAGATTCATATTTATATCTGCATATTTTTCCCCAATATACTCATTTATGTACGTAAGTACTTTCTCTTAATGTCTGTATTTTTATAAGATAATTGCATCACAAAACAGAAGAATTTCAAAACAAAAAGATTTGCAAATGAAATCAGTTGTATTTATATGTGAACCAAATATTTTTTTTTCATACCTACTTATTATGTATAAGATGATGGCATGTCCCATTTAAAAAAAATTATAAGGATATTAAAATAATATTAAGACAATGAGTACTAAATGTTTTTCTGCTAGATTACAGTACTGTTAAAAAAAGAATAATTCAACTTATAAAAGTGCAGCTGTAACCCAACACATATACACCATGATTCAAATCCATTGAGTATAAATAAATACCTTTGATGATTATGTTGTAATTATGGATTCTCATGAATATGCTGCTAATATAACAAGTTTATGATAGCCAATATGATCTAGTTTTTGTAACTAGAGATGATCAAATGACTGGTTGGCAATCCTTTTATTCATAGGTATGTTAATTCATGAAACCATTCCATGCAATTTCCACAATAACCTATTAATTAAAAACTATGCGTGCAAATTTTCTTTATTTTTGATGTTAATATTGTTGGTACAAAATTTGGATAAATTTGAAAATAGAAACTCTGTTCTATTTTTCCAGGAAAAACGAATCTGTCAGTTTACTTTAAAATAATGATGAAATTCTTCTGTATCACAGCTGTAATTCTAATCAAACTTAACAGGAAGTAAGCCCAGCTGAATTCAGTCAGTTTTATTTCTTTGTAAATATATTGCAAATATATTTGTAAATATATATGTGATGAAAATAGTTTCATGAAATCATATAATGTGAGAATTGGAAGGGATCTTGGGGATTATCTTGTCCAACTCCCTGCCCATTTCAGGAATCCATTACTAGATTATGTCAATAGATGGTCCCCTACTCTTTTTTTAAAAATATTTGTAAAGAAAGAACTTTACCACCTTCTCTTCTATCACTGAACAGCTTTTACCATTATGACATTCTTCTTCATGTCAGTCAAAATCTGCTTCATCTCATTTTAACTCCATTGTGCTTGCTTTGTTTTCTCAAACAACACTGCAGAAATTCACTTCATCTTCTACTTGACATTCTTCCCCAAATCTTCTCTTCTTCCTTCTTAAACATTGACAGCACTGATAACTGTTTTTTGTAAGTTTTTCTTTCCAGCTGCTTTCCAGCTGCTCTGGATATGCTTTAATTTGCCTAGTGGTTAAAGACCAGTCTAAAAGTCAAAAGACTGTGAGTTCTAGTCCCACCTTAGACAGAAAAGCTGGCTGAATGACCTTGGGCCAATCACACACACTCAGCCAAACCTACCTCACAGGGTATTTGTTGTGGGAAAATAGGAGGTAGGAGAATTTTGTTGCCATCTTTAATTATTTATAAAAATAATAAAGAGATGATATAAGTAAATAAGTAAATAAATAAGCAGGTAGGTAGGTGGATAGATAGGTAGGTAGGTAGGTAGGTAGGTAGGTAGGTAGATAGATAGATAGATAGATAGATAGATAGATAGATAGATAGATAGATAGATAGATAGATAGATAGATAGATAGATGAGGGGCCCTTAGTACTCTCTGAGCTTGCTTGTTTTCTTGCAGACATTTCATTATCCAAATCCGGTAGCATCATCAGTGCTAGTCATTAGCACTAATGATGTTACCTACTTGGGGTAATGAAATGTCTGCAAGAAAGCAAGCAAGCTCAGAGAATACTAAGGACCCCTCATATCAACCCTGAGCTACAAATATTCTCCATAGATAGATAGATAGATGATAGATAGATAGATAGATAGATAGAGAGAGAGATAGATAGATAGATAGATAGATAGATAGATAGATAGATAGATAGATAGATAATCCTTCTTAAAATACAGTGTCCAGAATAGAACACAGTATCCCAGTATGGTCTGATCAAACAGAAGAAAGAAGAAAAAAATTTCTCTGTACTTTGACGTATATGTTTATGAAAGTAGCCTAGGATTGCATTTGCCTTTTTTCAACTAGATCATCCTGTTGGCTTGTATTCAACTTCATGAACTACCAAGACAGTCCATCAAGATGCTAAGATGCATTCTTTTTTTTTTTAAAAAAAAATATTTTTACCACCATACACCATACACGAAGGCAAACTAAACATACATAAACAAAAATCTTTTCTTTTAACAGAACTGTGCTATACATCCTAACCATTCTATTACATCTTATTTACATTTTATTTACATTCGATAATTATATCTTTTCTAGCCAATTACAACATTTATTCAAATTTCATAAGATTCTGTCGCCTCCTTGTCTTTTAATTCTAACGTAGGTTTATTCATTTCTGCGCATTCCAAAATTTTGTAAATAACCATGTCATCTGTGGGTGTATTTTCATTCTTCCAACATTGGGCATATGCTATGCGGGCTGCAGTCAATATATGTATAATGATGTGTTGGAGTTGTTTTTCAAGCTAAGATGCATTCTTGCTGCCCAGTATCTTCTCGTCCATTCTATATTTATACTTTTGATTTTTCTTACCCAGTACTGGACTTTGCTTTTGCCCTGTTGAAATTCATCTTGCTAATTTCTGTCCATTATTTCAGCTCATCAAGATTTGTAGAGAATATGGATGATAACCTTGAAGGACAGAGGAAAGATGCATTAATGATCAAATAAATGAAACTTGAGCCTACACCAAGAAACAGATTGATGAAAACATGTCAGACAGTCTCTTCTGTCCAATTCACATGGATATAAAGGAGGGAAGAGGGGAAGCTCATACAGATTTGCAAGATTCTGTTACTATAGCTTTTTAAAAAATAAATGTAACTTTAGACTTTGTGGTGTCTGTTACTTAGTCTGCTCTGCCTTATAGGTGACAAGATGGTCCTGAATTTATCCCTTCTAGACTTTTTGCATGAAACAGAAAAATTCACTTTTATTTAATTATTTAAAAAAGGGGGAAATAGTAAAAGTTAGATTATTATGTAGTCATACAGTAAGAGATAACTTTCTAGCTTCGGTTATAACTTTCTATAGTTACATTTACTGCAAAGGAAATCAGAAACCTCTATTTCTTTTTCTCTCTTTTTCCTTTTTTCTGCAAAAAGAGAGACTGTTCTGAATTTAGTGTTTATTATCCCCCTCTCTATTTTCTGATGTCTGCATATTTTTCTATGTTGTATTAATCATCAAGAATAATTTGACTGTAGTGGGATATAAATGCAATAAATATATAGAATGGCACAATACAACAGCACTAAAATGTTGGACAGATAATTTTGATATCTGTCTGCAATTTTATTATTTCATATGGAGTTTATCATTTATTGCTTGTGTATGTATTTGGATATTTTATGTTGTTGCTGTTGTTGTTGATGATGATAATAATAATAATAATAGTAATAATAATAATGCAGTTATATTATCTATGTGGTTTAATAAGGTGCTTGCAGAATGTCTATATTTACAAATGTTGCCCAGTAATATGAGAAAGAGAAACCAAGTTTAGTGTAGTGCTTAAGGGATTAGTGTTTAAGGGATTAGGCTAGAAACCAGAGGACTGTGGATTCTTGTCTCACCATAGACAGAAAGCCAGCTGGGTGACCTTAGGCCAGTCACTGTCTCTCAGCTCTAGGAAGGAGGCATAGCAAATCAATTCTGAAAATTCTTGGCAAGAAAACTGCAGTGATTTGTCCAGTCTGTGAAAATTGTGAAAATCAGATGTGATTGAAAGGAAAAAAAGGGAAATAAATACGTCATCAGTATAACTCCTGAACTTGAGGTGTCCTGAAAGTTAAGCATCAATTCCTTTAACTCTGCCATCAGAAAAACTGAATTTGTGTTAGGTGATGGAGAGTTGGACCTTTCTCCTAGCAAAGAGATACCTCTAAAGTGGAACCGGAGATTTAATTTATTCTAGTGAACATGAACATATGAGGTTTGGATAAGAAGATATAGCTGTAGACCGACTCTCCCTTGCCCATAATTTTCTTGCATAGTCCTGCTCTCTTCTCAACCTTCTCTGGAAGCTTGCACATATATATTTTTGAACGCAATTATAATATTTCATGTGGTCATAGATCCTACTTTATTTGTGATTGCATGAAACTTTCTTGCTTTCTAATGAATGAACTGTAAGGACCCACCCCACTTTGCATCTTAAGAAGACAGAACTCTTGGAATAATTCTTCCAACAGGGATCCTTTATTAAGAGAAAATGGTTGCAGGCATTCTAGACAGGACTTGGGGTTCAAGCTCTCCCATTCGAGGTTTTAAGGGGTTCCCCAGTAGTCCCACCCAATCACCCCCCTCTTCCAGTGACAGTTTCAGGCATCACAATCCCACCCCTTTTTTCCTTTCTTCCAGCTGGATGGAGACTTCAGATAAACTACATGAAAGGTAAATAGCCTCCTTTGTTATGATAAGGCCTTTTGGTGCTAACCACATTCAAACCCTTTGAAGTTGTACCAAAGGAAGTGAGGGCCATAAAGCCCCTTTGTTCACCCCCCTCTCTTTCTTTATGACAGAATCCAGAGAGGGCAGAAATGGGGTTTTCTATAATTAATAACTGGAGATGAAGTATAATTGGATTCTGACATCCGGCCCCCCTTAAAAATAAGAGAGATCCACCTGAAAGAAAACAAAACAGGTATAAAAATTAGTCAGGCTTGTTAGGATACTCTGTGTGAAACTTCTTCAATAGCTTCGGGGCTCTGACATGACGTTTATGGACCCACTCATTTTGTGAGGGAGGGAGGTGTTTCCAGGCAACTAGGTACTGAGTTGCTCCATGATATCTCCTAGAGTCAAGGATTTCCTTTATTTCGAAATGTTGTTCGCCCTCCACCATGATTGGAGGTGGTGGGGTGGATTTTTGGCCGTAGAGGTGACTGATGCTCTCTTTTCAGCAAGCTGCAATGAAAAATTGGGTGTATTTGCCTGAGATTTTTGGGTAATTCTAATTCTACTGTTACTGGATTTATGATTCTTTTAATTGGAAAAGGTCCTATATATTTTGGTCCAAGTTTTTTACAGGTCTGTAGGGACTTTAGGTATTTTGTAGATAAGTACACCATTTCTCCTATAATGAATGGTGTAGGCTCAACCCTTTTTTTATCGGCTTGTGCTTTGTATGCCTGCCTAGCTTCATCTCGTGCTTTTCTAACTATTGGCCAGGTGTTTTGTAGTTTTTCCATCCATTCTTTCAGTGAAGGGATCGTTGGTTCGTTTGGGGTTAACTCTGGCATGGGGTTGAAACTTTGACCGTTGGCTATTTGAAAAGGAGTGTAACCTGTGCTGGAGTGGACTGCATTATTGTAGGCAACTTCTGCAAAAGGGAGTAAGTCCGCCCACTCGGTCTGCTGGAAACTAAGAAAACATCTTAAATATTGCTTAAGTATGGAGTTCATTTTTTCAGGCCCCCCCCCATTTCCTTGTGGGTGGTGGCTAGATGTCAGTCCCTGACTGGTTCCTAAGAGGGATAAAATTCCTTCCAAAATGCAGACGTAAATTGAACCCCCCTGTCAGAGATGATACGTTGGGGTGCCCATGCAATCTGTAAATGTGCTGGATGAACAGTTTTGCTAAGGCTTTTGCAGTGGGAATCTTTTGGCAAGGGATAAAGTGCACCTGTTTGGAAAACAAGTCCGTGACCGTCCAGACCACAGTATTTCCATTGCTTTCTGGCAATTCCACTATAAAATCCATGGCTATTTCTCTCCAGGGGGCTGAGGGACTTGCCACTGTTTGCAATAGTCCTGGCAATTTCCCTTGCAACCTCTTTGCCGTGGCACATTTTGGACAACTGGCTATATAACTTTCGATGTCCTTTTTCATGGATGGCCACCAAAATTGCTGTTTAATTAAATGTAAAGTTTTTACAAATCCAAAATGCCCTGATGATTTTGTGTCATGGCAAAGCTGCATGAAAGTGACTCTTTGAGTTGTTGGTATATATAATTTTTCCCCTACCAAAGGCAACCTGTCTTTCATTGTGCACACATTTTTGTTTTTCTGGAACCATTCATCTGTTTCCAAACTTTTTCTGAATTCAATTCCAGTTTGGCTGTCCAGTTGTGGTTTTAATTTGGCTTGGGTTCTTGTGGTTACTGGGGCTGCCAGTTGTGACTCTGCCATTATTGGTCTAGAGTCTGTGGCTCGTGCGCTGTTATATTGGGGCATGTGAGATAGTGCATCTGCCAGGAAGTTCTTTCTTCCTGGTAAATGTTTGAGCTTAAATTGGAACTGGTGAAAATGCTGGGACCAGCGGGCTTGTTTGGGATTGAGTTTCCTGGACGTTTTCAGGGCTTCCAAATTTTTGTGATCAATCCACACCTGGAAGGGGATTTTGTTGCCTTCCAGGAACTATCGCCACGTGAGTAATGCCCAACATATCCCATAAGCCTCCTTCTCCCATACGGGCCAGCGCTGTTCTGTTTCCGTGAGTTTCTTGGATGTATATGCACAGGGTTGCAATACCCCTTCATGGTTTTCTTGTAATAGAACAGCCCCCACTGCCACATCACTTGCATCTGCCTGTATTACGAAGGGCTTGTCCATGTCTGGGTGCCTTAGTATTGGTTCGGCAGAAAAAAGTCTCTTTAGTCTCTCAAACGCTGCTTGGCACTCCATTGTCCATGTTAGTGGCTGGCTAGGTTTTACTAAGGATGCTCCCTTCATTTTTAGTAAGTTAGTGAGGGGCAAGGCTATCTGGGCAAATGATGGGATGAATTGGTGGTAAAAGTTTGCAAAGCCCAAGAAACTTTGTAGTTGCTTTCTTGTGCGGGGTGGTGCCCAATCTAATACTGCTCTGACCTTCTCTGGGTCCATTTCAATGCCCTGGGGGGATATGTGATAACCTAGGTAGTCTATCCTTTCCTGGTGGAATTCGCATTTTGAGAGTTTGGCATATAGGTGGGCGGCTCGCAGCTTCTTTAAAACCACTCTGACAAGGTTGACATGTTCCTCTTTTGTTTCGGTGAAGATAAGAATGTCGTCCAAGTAAACCAGGACCCCCTTAAACAGGTTCTCCCTTAGAACATCATTGATTAATTGCATAAAGACTGCAGGGCCCCCTTGTAATCCAAATGGCAAGACTTTGAATTGATAGCACCCCATGGGGCAGTTAAATGCAGTCTTCCATTCGTCCCCTTCCTTAATTCTCACACGATAGTAAGCTTCCCTTAGGTCTAGTTTAGAAAAATTTGTCCCTTTCAACGGGTGTGACAGCATGTCTTTCATGAGGGGCAGAGGGTATAGGTTGCTTTCACTGATTGTATTCAGGGCCCTATAATCCACGCATAAGAGTAAAGAGCTGTCCTTCTTCTGTCTAAAGAGGACCGGGGCAGCCACTTTAGGCTTGGCTGGCTCAATGAAACCTCTCTCTAGGTTTTTTTAAATAAATCTTTCCATTTCCTCCTTCTCCTTTGGGCTCATGGAGTATAATCTGGGCTTCGGGAGTTTTGCCCCAGGCTTGAATTCAATGGTACAGTCTGTGGGTCGGTGGGGGGGGAGCTCATTTGCCCTCTCCTCACTGAAAACTTCAGCAAGGTCTCTATATTCCTCTGGTATTTCTGTTAATCTTTTTTCCTCTCCTCTGGATGCTTTTTCTATTCTTGATTGTGGTAGCCTCCCTTGGGGTTTTAAGTCCATAGGGTCCCCCTTCGGGAATTTGATTTCTGTCGTCCTCCAATTTACCCAGGGGTTCCATTTTTTTCAACCATTCCATCCCTAGAATCATTGGGCATTCCATGCCTGGGGTCACCACAAACGTTATGTCCTCTTCATGTTTGCCCAGGGAGAGGTGTATTGGTAGAGTGGCTAGGGTAGCTGGCACCCCCTCTGCTATGGATCCATCTAACTGGCCAAATGAGATTGGTTGTTCCAGTCTCCTCGATGGGATGCCCAGATTACCCACTAGTGTTGGGCTAATGAGGCAGCGGGTGCAGCCAGAGTCTACTAAGGCTTTCACCTTCACAGCTTCGGCATGGGGGGGATTAATATAGTCACTGTCTTGAGGATGGGTGTGATGTGTCCACTTACCAGGGGTTCGCCCTCCGAGCTGTCATCTGAGGCATCCATCGGCCCTGTGGTGTAGGCTGGACTTCTTTCCCCTTGGTGAGCAGAAGTGGGGGGTTCTGCAATTTCCATCATTCTCATGGCCGTTTCTTTTGGCTTAGCTGAAGACTTTCCGGATTTGTTGATTGGGGATCTGTCTGGGTTGTGCTGGGGGGCTTTGGAACGGCATTCTACAGCTCAATGCCCTTCTCTTCCGCACTTGAAACACCCCATTTGCTTCTTGGCTGTAGCCGATGATTTCACCGGTTCGTGTGTTAGCTCAGGTGGGGGACGGTTCCATTGGTTTCCTCGGCGGTGTCTCTTCAATATGTCGATCTCTGCTTCCTCTGCCAAGATGTACCATTCCTCAAGTTGGTGTGGGTCCCCTCGGGGCAGGCAAGCGTCATATAGATCATAATTTAGTCCGTCTTTGAAATGACTAAGGAGGATGTCTTCTGGCCAGTTCAGTTTGCTGGCAATGGCCCGGAATTCTTGTGTATATTCAGCCACCGGGTGTTTGCCTTGCCTCATCGTTTTTATCCTTTCACGGGCTTTGCGATCAGCCAGGGGGTCTTCAAATTGTCTTCTCAAAGAGGACATGAAACGGTTGAAGTTACTGAGTCCTGGGGCATTGGAGTCATGCAAGTTCACCACCCAATCTGCAGCCGGTCCATCCAGGGCAGATTGCACAATCCGGATGCGGGCTTTGTCGCTGGGAATGTCCTGCCCATATTCCTCCATGTAGCTTAGGACTTGGGTTAGGAAAAACCCCAAGCGTGTTGGCTCCCCTTTGAATTTCACCTTCAACGGTTGACGTCTTGGAATGGATCGGTGCCTCCATTGTTGGTGGTAGTGTCTTCTGTCCAGATTGCCATCTGTGGTCTGGTAGGGGGTGGGGACTACTGGATCAGTAGATGTCCCCGTGGTTGCAGGTTCCACGTCCCCCTCGGTGTCTCTCCCTTTGCGGCTCCAGGAGCTGGGGCGGCCGTAGAGCTCAGGATTCTCCTCTCTTAGGGAGCTGAGAGTTCTCTTCATCAGGTCAATAGCTTTCTCTAGGATCCAGTCTGAGTACGGTGCCCATCTTTCTCCCTCTTCACTTGCGTGAAGGGATTTCTCCATCTCCTGCTTCCATTCTGGTTGCTTGGTCCCCCGTCTCAGGGTCACCTTTCTTGATTCTTTCCCCCACTCACTTTTCTTTCCAACGCCCATTGACCATCGAGGCTTATGGTCCCGTGTCTCCACCACTTCTTCTCCTGAGGAATCTGACCTCTCGGATTCCAACATCTGACAAGGTTCCAATTTGGTCAGCGGCTCTCTTTCCAGGGAGTTTTCCCCCTCTCTTGCTCCATTGTCTGACATGGTAAATTTTTGCAAAATCCCCTGGCAAGGGTCTCCCTTCCAGGTGGATTAATTTTGCAAGTCCTGTCTAATGTAAGGACCCACCCCACTTTGCATCTTAAGAAGACAGAACTCTTGGAATAATTCTTCCAACAGGCATCCTTTATTAAAAGAAAATTGTTGCAGGCGTTCTAGACAGGACTTGGGGTTCAAGCTCTCCCATTCGAGGTTTTAAGGGGTTCCCCAGTAGTCCCACCCAATCACCCCCCTCTTCCAGTGACAGTTTCAGGCATCACAATCCCACCCCTTTTTTCCTTTCTTCCATCTGGATGGAGACTTCAGATAAACTACATGAAAGGTAAACAGCCTCCTTTGTTATGATAAGGCCTTTTGGTGCTAACCACTTTCAAACCCTTTGAAGTTGTACCAAAGGAAGTGAGGGCCATAAAGCCCCTTTGTTCACCCCTCTCTCTTTCTTTATGGCAGAATCCAGAGAGGGCAGAAATGGGGTTTTCTATAATTAGTAACTGGAGATGAAGTATAATTGGATTCTGACATCAAGTATCTCTTCAGATGCCTTTGCTCAATGCAAGATACCTAAAAAAAGGAAGCATTAAAGCATAAGGCTGTAACGAATGTGGAACCAACATGCATTGCTTTATAAATTCATACAATTTAATCTTTATACTTTCACAAAAAATAATGTATAGAGCTATGGAACTGGGTAAACAGGAATAACTAACTTCCTTCATATTTCTCCTACAAAAAAATCTTAGACACTGCTGTTGCCTTTCAATGTAAAGAAATTCTGTCATGCTGAACTCCTCTATCTAGAATAAGTTTATTAAAAAGCAGCATAGAAAATGTTCTCATTTCAAAGCAAATCAATTTCCCCCTCTATTTATTCAACTCAAAAGAAGCTAAAATGCAATGATCAGTTTCAATACATTTTGAATCCTACAAGGCCACAGGATAATATCTACAAATTCAATATGCTGGGTTGACTAAGATCTATTTCCTGAAAAAAAGAGAGAAGAAATTAACTGAAAAATATTCTTAGCAGCTGGTGCCACCAGTCTAAAATTTATTTTATAAATTAAGATCTTATAATCCTATATGCCTTCTAAAATGGAGAATTTCCAGAAAATATACATTTATTTATACATTTATACTGAAACTCACAAAATCCAAGTTTAGTTCTAAATTATATAGCATAGTAAACCTCAGAATTTTGATTATTGTGTGGAAGGAACATGGATCACTTCTCATCCCTAAAATATAACCCGGACTTGTTCCTAGGTATAGAAACTCTATTAGGAATGAAAGGAGACATCTAATGAGTGGAGCATAGACTTTGGGCAGGAAATGGTTAGCATTGTTTTAAAATTGCCCTGCTGCTCTCTTCATCAGAAATAGTGTTGGGGGTGTTGTTCTAAAAATACATTAATTGGATAAACGTATTCACTGAGATTTCACTTCTGGGGTGTAAGTAATGAATCTAATACATACTTGTTAAACCTCATTTGTTAAATAATTGCCATTTGGTATTTAATATGCAATATGTATCCAATGAAATCCCAATGAAATCTTTTCTTTCCTCAGTCAGAACATTTCACACTCTCCAGTTGATTCATTGAGGAAATAAAATTATCATCAAAAAGAATCCCAAGCATGACTTTTCTTGTAGCAGTTAAGGAGAAAATAGTAACATTCTGCTAATACCATTAAATGTACTTGTATAATTGGACAGCATAATCTGTACTATTCTATTGCCCTCGTATCTAATTTACACCACCAACCCTTTGCCTCAATAATTGCTCTGCCAGTGAAACATTCTTAAATCATCCATGTTCAGATCTACGTGTAGGAATTTGCACACTGTTTGGAACAGGAGCTTTTCTGTTTCTTCAACATTTAGAGATCCTTTCATACACATAATATGAAAAGTGGGATAATGCCTTAGCCATATTAGTAAAAATGACTCTTAAGCTGAACTCTAACCCTCATCTCAGGTCCATTAATATGCATGGAAATTAATATATTTCACAATATTGAAAGAAGTAGCAGGAATATATTTCTCACCAAGTAGAAAAGAATGAACTGATATGCTCAAATAATGCATTTAACATATAACCTGGTGCTTTCCAGATCTATGTGACTAGAGGACTAATTGCCAGAAACTTAATTGGAGTTCAAGTGATATTGTAGAATTAACTTTATGGTTAAGAGAAGAAATGAAATGAACTTTTTTTTATCATAACATTAATAAAACCTGTCCACTATTACAACTCTAACAATGGTTTTTGTTGTTATTGTTGTTGTTATTATGAGCTACTCAGAGTTTGGTACAAGTTGGGTAGCTATATAAATGTTTTAAACAAACAAATAAATTAGTGCAAAATAGCTGGGTAATGAAATAGAACAAACAATTTCTTGGAGAATGGGTCCACTGGAATAGTTAACCGTTCTATAGATCAGTATATATTCAGTTCATTTTCTTTGTATCGTTGTTCAATAGCTATTTACCTTCTGTTTTGTGTGCATTCCTAATAATTATATTCAGGGCCTTTCAGTGGGAGGAATGGATCATATTAGGTTAGTAATAGAAAATACAGATTTTACACATGATAGTAAAGACAGCTGAATGTGGATAAGCTGCTGCATGATAATTATTCTGAAAAAAAAGTCAAAGAACCCTAACGGAAGAAGATTTAGAAAAAAGTTTGTTTATGAATAGAGACTGAAGTGTATAGAAGAATTGCTGTAGTGACAACAGGTGGAAACACTCCCTCCCTCTCTCTTTCTCTCTTTTGTATTTCTGAATAATTAATCAACATTTACAATGACTTCAGTGAAGCTCTCAAAAGTATTTTACAGAATCTAATAGCTCTCAGAGCTCTGCCTGGAAGCCCACTTTATTTAATCTATTGGGTTTATTGAAGTAGGCTTTTAGTAAACTCTTAAAAAAAAAGAAGACAACCAAGGCACTGGGATTTCAAAGATTTAAGGAATATTCAAAATAAGTGAACTGACCGAGGCCAAATATTTTTGTAGAGCAGAACCAAAAATGCCAGCATGGGCAAAAGGCTAACTTACCAGCAAGCATTAAAAAATGTATCCTCAATGATTCTAGTTTCTGAAATTCCAGCTGGCTACATTATTTGTTTCCCAATTTACTGATTTTATAAAATTCTACAATCTACTTGCAAATATACTTTGTTTGTATTTTTTCCTTTGTTTTCATCTTAATCTCAGCAGATCAGCAGGTTCTTATTACTTCAGTTCCATTCGGGCCCTCAAAGAATGTTTGAAAAGGAAGGGAAGCTGGACTTGTTATGTTAATGACATAAGTTATGCATTATTTAATTCAAACAATTTGAACTTGTTCTGTAATAACCATCCTTTGGTCTATGACAATATAATTGGGGAAGAAATATTTCAGCATTTCTATATGAGATTGAATCATAGTCCTAAAATATGGAATTCGCCATTTTATGAAGAGTTTGCATTATTCAGCTTGGAATACAACAAAGAAGATAATCCTATTCAAATGGATATAAAGTTACTCTTCTGATTTTAAGGAATGAATCCAGGAAATTATGCTCTAAAATGAGAAAATGCTCATTGCTATAAGTCCAGAGTTATTGATAAGAAAACAATTGAATTCATTTTATATAGACATTTGGATTTATTTTATGGATTTTAAAAATGTTTTGTTTGTTTACTTCATTTAACTTCCTTTTGTTTTTCTTTCCTTCAGTGATTTATTTGTATCACATTTTTATTATTTTTAAAAATAATTTAAGGAAACAAACACACCTTGCACTTCCTATTTTCTCCCAACAACAACCCTGTAAGGTGAGTTGGGCTTTTATGGCTAAGTTGGGACTTGAACTCATGATCTCCCGTTTGCGAGCCTGGTACCTTAACCACTAAACCAAAGCAGCTAATTTGATAATTAAGTGTAGGGTTTTTTCACCTTTGTATTTCACTATTTCTTTAAAAAAAACAGACAGATTCTTTATGCACATGAAAGCCCAATGGAGTGTAATGAATATTTATAATTTCAGATCTTAAAAAGATAATATTATTTTTATTTTGAATATAATTTATTCAGTATAATATATGCTTCCTATTTAGAAAAGTCAACTTCAGCTTGTTGATCATATTACTCAAGATATCCATAGATGTTATTACCCAGTTTCATTGTCTTGTTAATAAGAATACAGATCGGAAGAGGAAAAGAAAGAGGGATAAATCTCAAGGGAAAAGAGCATATTAACATTAAAAATGGAGCCGGCAGGAAAAGTATCATAAAAATTATACTTAAAAGAAGCTGAAAGAAAGAAAGAAAGAAAGAAAAAAGTGCAAGCTGCTCTTAAACAAAATCATTGCTGTTTCCTTCTAACACTTGACAGATTAATGTAACATATGATTGCTAATTATTTCCTACTTACAGTGGAGTTTATATTAAAGAAAAAATATGTCAGATTAAGGTCTAACAATACATTTCTTCTCAGAACCCACTTTGTGCAGTTAAGTCACGCAGTGGCCAATATGCTTCAGGCTAAAAACTTATTCTGGAGCATGATAGTCTTTTGTTTCTCCTTGCTTCAATGTATGGAGTAGGCTAAGTCCATACAAAGAAAAAGTCATGAGACAAAGTTCATATAGGACAGAAAAAAGTTTACTTAGTAACAAAAAGAATCATACATACTCCAAATAAAATAAGAAAACAATGCACAATACAATGATTATTAGCAATTATGCCATGGAGGTACTCTGTTGGTCATTAGACCTCTCCATTCTCAGCTGTGTCAACTATGACACAGTCTGGAAGCAAATGATGTTGCAGCAGTAATAGAGAAAATGCAGAAACAAATGCCTAGAGTGGTATGGGCGTGTCCTACGATCAGCACCCTATATTGTCGCCTGCACTTTAACACCAATGGCAAACATTTGCATGGAAGATCAACGCAAAGATGGAAGGACACAACTGATGCGCACATGAATATCATATAGTTGGACCTGTTTTCTGATTTTGATCTCATGAAATAGTGTTTGTTAATCTGAAAAGCAGACTCTTTCCTTCGGGAAAATGCAAGGAGGAAGAAAATAGTGATTAGCAAGCTTTGATGTCCCAAATCAATTTATACATTATAAGCTTTAGGTTTTTATGATATGATATATAATAGTGATGGCGAACTTTTTAGAGACTGAGTGCCCCAAAACCACCCCCTGTCCCCGCTCCGCCTCCTGCCCTGCCTGCTCCGCCCCTGCCCTGCCTGCACCCACCCACAGGGCCACACACTGCAGCAGATCACCCAGGCAGCCCTGTAGCGCCATGGCAGCCACACCCTCCGCCCATACTCCTCAGCATCATCTGCACGCTATGGGGCATGAGGGCGGAGTCTTGTCCCTCTTGCCCGGCTATGTCCTTGGCTGCGCTGCTCCATGCGGGCTGTGCCTGGGGGCGACTCTCCTCCAGGGGGGCTGCTGGTGAGGAGGGGACCATGGGGGGAGGCGGGAATGGGGCAACGGCACGTGTGCCCACAGAGAGGGCTCTGAGTGCTGCTTCTATAATATAATATAATAATTAGTATAGTATAGTATAGTATAGTATAGTATAGTATAGTATAATATAATCCAACATCAATTTATGTATAGTTTTACCCACATTAAAGAGAACAGCTGAGAGGAGTCGGAAAAGGGGCAAGGAAGATACAGCATTCTCTCTATGGTTACTTCTTTCTGGGTTTGAATTGATAATTTTTATGTGTGAACTCATAGCATGTATGTGCTACTGTAAGACTAAAGCCTGGTATGCCTACATGCAGAGATAACTGTTAAAGACATCTGGGAGTCTGCCCCAAATCCTTTTTTATCTGTTGAACTCTTGATTTGAGCCAGGTGGATGCCCCCAGGGTTTCTGTATGAGTTTGCTATCTGTGTATTGTGCCTAAATTAGGACTTTGCCTATGAACATTTTATTATCAAGAACCTATATGGGAGTTATGAGTAATTAGTAAATATATGAAAGATATTTGTCTGGTATAGGCAATTGTAGCTTGTGGTAAAAAGTCTTAAATCAAGTGAAAAGTTTGCTAAAAAGAAATGGAGATTTTATGTGCTAATGTGATTATATTGGCCACTAATATATTCATAGGGATGAACATTCTGATGATTATTATTGATGAACTGAAACCAAATAAAATGTAAAACCAGATTGTACAGAGCAGTAATGATGAGACAATGGCTGAGGGTCCCATTAGACTAATGGGACATATTAAATTCAAGGGATCATTGCTAACAGGATATAGTTTGGATTCAGTTCAATGTGATTCAGGTTCACAAAAACAGCACTCTTTTCCTGGGTAAATCTGAGGAAAAAATAACTGTAAGAAGAGGCTTTTCCCTTCAGTTCAGATCAAAAGCTTATACATATTTTGCATTTCAGAATGAAACCATTATGACTTGCCCTTTAGAAATAATATCCACAGGCAAATGAATCTCAAAGTGCTCAGTTGAAATCAATTTCAATGCATCTTTTTAAATACTGTTCCCCAATATAAATTGGATTTGAACTTGTTAATTTTTTAAAAGTTGTTTTGCTCTACTGTATTACCTGAAGCTTGAAATGCCCATTTCTTTATCTCTATGTCTTCAAAAACCCTTACAAAAACTAAGGTATTGCTAGTATGTGAATATATGTATTTTTAAGCATTTAAAACTGAAAATCTTGTGCATTAATGGTTGAATATCTGGAAAGATATTTATTTGGCTTTTTTTCTCATAGGGCTTTTTTCCTCATAGAATGCCCAAAACGGAGTTCCAGCACCTTTTTTGGATGAAACCTTGTAGAGTAAGCAAGGCGGGTTGTATGATGTATGTGAGTTCTGGCACCTTTTTTTTTTTTTTTTTTTTTTTTTTTTTTACAAAAAAAGCACTGCATAACAGAAACACTTTTCTATAATCGCTTGGCATTAAAGCATCTTATCCTGGTCATGGGTTTGAAGAAAACCATGGTTTCTGAAGATGGCATCAAAATCTTCATTTGCATAGTATTTACAAAATAGGATGCAAAGTTCATTTGCTAGAGAAAAAGGAACATGTCCTACCTCTTACTTCATTAATACATTGGATATTATTCACATTAATTGGATACCTCTGTGCAGCATATGTGTTGAAGCATTGTCATTTGGAAAGATTTACTGAAAGAGGAATAGATATGAAATAAAGGAATCATTTAATTGTTTCTCAACTTTAAGTTGTGTAGACTTGAACTCCCAGAATTCCCCTGTGCTGCCTTGTAATCCATCGAAACATTTTAAAGTTACCAAGGCTGTGAAACAGTGGTCTAATCATTACAATGGGTCTTATAGTTTGTCACTGCAATTTCTGTGCATTGGACTAACCTATATCCAGACTCCAAAATGAGTAGGGACAATCTGAAGCAGAATTTCATTTATTCTGCATAGAATAAATGTTTGCTCTGTTCTAGTCCTCCACAAATCTCCTATCAACACCTTTGGCTTTGAGACCTCAGTATATTGCAAGTGTCAGTGGTTAGCAGACCAACCATAAAAGCAGAAAAACCACAGATTTTTTTGGTAAAACAACTAATTTGCAAGGGCCCCATATCGGACATTTTCAGTTATTCAAATAATGGTATCTTAGGAGAGGTGGTGAGTCCTTGGGACAGAAAATCTTTGGTTTATTATTTGCTCCATTTTATTACTTTCTACTTTCATAAGAGAAAAAACTGCAGCTCTCTAAGGAAGTGGCAGGATTATTCTCAACCATCTTTTAATGTAATTCATATATCTAAAATTTGCTATTAACACTCCTTATGATAAAGACCATTTTCATTGCACAGTTCATGACATTCTATCTTAAATTAGGTATTTAAAAAGAGTAGTCGAAAAGCCTTTGTGCAATTTTGATGATATTTAGAATTCAAACATCTCCGATCTCCCTATCTACTAATCTACTTATGAAAAATAAAAAAGCTCTTAAAATCAATTGTGAAAGAATGCAATTCAAAAATCTTTAGAGTAAATAGACATCCTGTCATAATAGCCTAATCCTTTTTGCAAATGTTGTCCTGTACCAATAAACTTTTCTAAAAAATTCAATGTCATATGTTGGGCACTAAAATATCACAGAGTGGGGTGGGTTTTTTTTTTTGAGAAGATTAAAAAAAGAATTTTAGCCTCATTACTCTCATCTGTTTGGGGAATAAGCTAAACAAACAACCATGAATAAGTTTCTTGCAAGATTTTTATCTCAGTCATAAAACAGTTTCCACAGAGGGTAAAAATTGTCTTTCTTTGTATGAATCTTACTCCTTTGAACATACTTTTCACATATTACATGCATGCACATAAAAGAGGTGGGACTTCAGTCCCTAAACTGCACCCACCACTTTAACATAGTTTATTTTCCTTGGAGAAGCCTCTCTGGAGATTTAACAGGAGTTGAAATGCACAATATCTGAATGGTATAAGTCAGGGAAAAACCTCTCCAGTTTTGCCCAAGCATACTTATATATACAATAATTGGTGTGTGTTTTTATTTTTTGGGTAAGGTTGTTTTAAAGGATTGGGCAAAAACTTGAAACTATAGGACTGAGTTCATATTGTTGGGCTAATCACAATGCCTGAAAATTAATTCCAAGCAGCCTCTTCAAACAAAGAAGAATTAAACTCCCTGACCCCATCATTGTAGGGCCCTGGGTCTCAGCTACTTTAGATGACAATCTCACTGTGGATCCAGTAACCACTAAAAGGTTAACACCGCCTTCCCCAGGGTCTTTTGAAATATGCTTTCTAACTTCATTTTGAACTAAAATAAATTCAATGGGGAAAAACAAAAGTTAAGATATTTTAAACTAAAATATCAATGTGTTAAACCATTATGGAGAAATTATATATAAAAAACACCAGCAAAATACACTATCATTTCTGGGAGTATCTCTGATGACCTCAATGTTCAGCTATAGACAATGAACATAGCACAAATAATCAACTCTGCATCCATGGCTGACCTTATCAAATGCCAATATAAAAATAGTATTACATCTTGTTTCAATTATGCGCTATAGTAGAATGTACAAGAATGCTCCTTTTTCCTCTTGTTATTTATAAATTTCTATTTCATTGCAAGCTATAATGCACTCCAGGCTGAATATTTCTAAGGAATGATTGTAATTTACTGATGGTTAATCACTTGGCCTTTGGCCTTGTGGCTTATAATTCCATTTGACATGTCCTATAATTACTACTTGGAGAGTTTTATTACTTAATTATCCTATCAGCAACTGCAATTTAACATGCCATCAATCTCGTCCAACCACCTCTTTCAGCCCACAAACAAATCCTTCCTCTCAATTAAGGCTCCCCCACAACTTTATGCATCAAAATGCAACATAAAGCTTTGTTTTCATTTGGAAATTTCCTTTAAGAAGTAATTTTATTTAAATTCTTTCCCCCTGATTTCTGCTGCAGTTATAATAATAATAAACATAGTTACAAGTGCTTCAAAGTTATATGAAACAGCTGCATCTTCTCCTTTTAAATGTGCCTCCTTCAAAACAAATTAGGGACCCATCAGACAAGATGTTGGCTTGTTTGAACACCTGCTTGATACTTCACGGAGTGCTTATAGAAGACATACTAACCCAGTGAACCAACAGCTAATCCTGGAGAACCAACAAACATTCATAGACATGATATGATCAAGATGCAATTTGCTGCTTTGTTTTGCATTAATATGTATGTCTCTCTGTATGGGGTCAGTGAATATAGGTAGTCCTTGATTTATGACCAAAATTGAGCCCAAAATTCCTGTTGCTAATTGAAACATTTGTTAAGTGAGTTTTGCCTCATTTTACGATCTTTCTTGCCATAGTTGTTAAGTGAATCACTGCAGTCGTTAAGTTAATAATAGACTTATTAAGTGATTCTAGTTTCCCCATTGACTTTGTTTGTCAGAAGGTCACAAAAGGTGATCACATGATCTCAAGGTACTGTAGCCATTATAAATATGAGGCAGTTGCCAAGTATCTGAATTTTGATTCACCTGACCATGGAGATGCTACAACAGTCATAAATGTAAAAAATGGTTATAAGTCACTTTTTCTCACTGCCATTGTAACTCTGCATAGTCACTAAACAAACTGTTGTAAGTCAAGGACTATCTGTGCCTGTATTTATTCCACAACATGTGTGGTTCCTGGAGTTTATGGTTGAGTTTATATGATTCCCAAGATTTCTCATCATAACCTAACCAGAAAAAGAACTTAATTTTCTGTTAAAAAAACTCAATATTCACTGAAATGTTTTATTTTTTTAACATAACATAGTGGGTAAGTAGACACAAGATAAAGATGACAAAATCAGGAACAGAATTGAAAATATTGTCAACATCACAACTTTTTTTTTGCTCTTTCACAAGATTTGAGATTAAAAAACCCACCTCTCTGAGATAAAAATATTAATTCTATAAATACTAAATGGAACTGCAATCACCATAAAAACTTTTCGGTAAACAACTTCAATGCAATTTTCTCATATACATGTAATTTTGGAAGAAGAAATTGATTAAGTTTTGATTAAGAAACTGACAGTTATGTGTGCTCCTAAAAAAAAGACATTACATCTTTGCTCCATGTGCTGCATGGGCTTCCAGTTTGGTTCTGGGCCTAATTCAAGGTGCTGGTTTTAACTTTTAAGGCCCTTCATGCCACGGGACCAGGATATCTGAAGGATCATCTTTCCCCAATTACATCAGCCCATCCCATTAAATCTGACAGAGAAATCAGATGTGTCATGTTGCAGGTGCCATTTTCTAGGGCACGGGTCGGCAACCCGTGGCTCCGGAGCTGCATGTGGCTCTTTTGGCCTTCTCCTGCAGCTCCCGAGACTCCTCTGCCATTTGCAGAGAGAGAGAGACAGAGACAGAGAGGCACTTGTGCTCCCCCCCTCTCTCTCTCGTGGACTTGCCCCCTTGTGGGGCTCCTGATTGGCCCTGCACCCGGCGCCCCGCCTCCTGGTACATGTGCAGCCAGGAAGTCCCTTTCCCAGGCTGGCCCTGTCCAAGGCGCATGTAGCCAGGGAGACATGAAGGGCAGCCCCAGGATCCTCCCTGGGAGCGGCCCGCTGGCACCTCTGCTGAGCAGGCCAGCCCTCCTGCAAGCTGAGGCCCCAGGAAAGGGTTCTGCCCGGTTAGGCTCAGCATTGGTCTGTCTCCCAAGCCCTGAAGGTGCACAGATCACTTTGAACAGGAACGCCCCCGAAGTACCGTACTTCCCCTGAAACCCACTGGGAGATGGGAGGCGATGGCAGCTGCTCTCTCAAGGGACCTCTTGCCAGCCTGGTGGATCTGCTGAGGCTGGCGATCCCCACCTGGGAAAAGGAGGTAGGCAATGAGGACCGTATTCCCAATGGGCAAACCTTGCTCCATCCTTCCTTTCCTTTCGGGTGCTGTTTCTGAAAAGAGGGGAGTATCCAACTGGAGCAGGAGGACCCCCTCCCCAGTCCATCCCCACAGCTGCTGGGGTCCCACGGCTTCCTGGGGATCCTGGCTCGGGGCTGGGGGGGGAGAGGAAGCCGGGCACTATAGAACCCCAGAGCCGGAGGGAAGAAGAGCCACCTGGAAGGATCGGCACATGTTGGCTAGGGGAGTTCCTCTCCTTGGGGCAGGGGATCCTGGGAGCCCAGCTCCCCTCACGACCCAGTGCTGAGCTTTCCTGCAGGCTGGTTTGCAGGGGGGACTGTGGTGGGGTCTCCAGATGGGCAGGGCAGGGAAATGGGTCTGGGCTGGGTCTGCTGTAAGACCCCAGGTGTCCTCGAAAGCTGCAGTACCTCCAAGTCTGTTGGTTTACCGGCGAGCCACCTCCTCCTTCTTTTCATCTCCTGCCCTTGCTGCATCTCCTGTGGAGATGCGTTTGCGTCTCTCTGTGTCTCTCTCTGCCACTCAAAGCCAACCTGCAGCTTGCCAAGCATCCCCATGGAAGTCAATGGAGGTCCGCGCCTCAAAAGGCCAGAGGACCCACCTGGCTGAGTTTGGACAAAAGATCAGGCAAGATCCCATTCCAACCATCGCTACTTTGGCCAGGAGAGACCCGCACTAATCAATCCTCCTGCTCAGTGATCTGTGTTGATGCCAAAGCCGAGGAGGCAAAGGTGGTGGCTCACTGGTAAAACCAATGGACTTGGAAGTGCTGCGGCTGACTTTTCGAGTTGCTGCAGACCTTCATTGAGTTCCATGGGGATGTTTGGCAATGAAAGGGCCGATTGAAATCGCTTCAAGGATCGAGCTGCAGGATGGCTTTGAGTGGGAGAGAGAGACACAGAGAGATGCAAACGTGTCTCCACAGGAGATGCAGCAAGGGCAGGAGATGAGAAGGAGTCAGCTATGTCTGTGCACAAGCCCCGAAAACTTTCTTCCTCTCCCTGATCTTGCCTTTCTTGCTCGCCCTCTGATAGAGGCATCTGCTGGGTTTGCTCAACCCCCCTGTTTTATTTTAATCCCACCACTGCCTCCCTCTTTTGCAAAGTTGACATTCCGGGGACTCAGAGTTCGCTTTGCTCCTGGAGTCACTTGGCAAAGCTTGAAGGAGAGGCCGCCTGCTCCCACCTCCCACGGAGCAGAACTGCTGCTTCCTCGCCCTCCCAGCGAAAGCAGCCCAGAGAGCTGGAAGAAGTCCTTTTTCCCATTTTCTGCTTCTCATCCTCTCTTTTCAGAGCACCTCTCCCAGAGCGAGCCAGAAGCCTCAACTCCAGCCTCTCGCAGCAGGCTGAGATAGGTGAGCCTGAGCGGACGTTTGCTGCCACCTTGGAAGATTTACTGCAGCAGCTCCTTCTCCCTGTCGGCCTCCTCCTCCACTCCCTGGGAACCTTCGCACCAAAAGGCAGAAAGAAGAAGGTCCCAGAAAGGGAGAGCACAGGGTGGGGGGAGAGCAGTCTTTTCCGAGGGGAGGAGAAGCCAGGAGCATACCAGAGCTGGATGGGGAGCAGGGCCAGTGCATGTCTTGCCTTAAGCTCCACTCTTCAATTTGTGAGGGAAACTGGTCCAAGTGGCTCTTTCACTGTTTCAGGTTGCTGATCCCTGTTCTAGGGACTTACATTCAGTGGGTCCCAGGAGGCAGATCTTCTCTGCCATGTCACTACCCTTAAGGGCTGGTCCTCTGTCATAACTGGGACATAGAGAAGACATCTCCAGCAGAGGTAGGAGAGGAGATTGTTCCTAAGATATCCTGGACCTACAGTAAGTACTTCAGAGCTTTAAAGGCCATTATCAACACTTTGAATTGAACCTGGACACAAATTCTAAATCAGTTATACTTTCCAATATCTTTTCAAAGTTGGGCCCCAAAAAATAATTACAAACACATTGCAATTAGATAGTTTGACTGTAGATAAGGTATATGCTAGATCTGAATTTATCAGTAATGAGTGCAGTTGGTATACTAATTAAACTAGGTAAAGACCTTTGTGGTTGAGCTATCATATAAGCAGGATTCAAAAATATTCCTAAACATTCTATATCAATTCTACAACATTTACTTGAACCTTCAAGAGATTGGAAACCAGAGAGAATAAAAGGCTTCCTCTTGCAGTTGCCAGTCACCAGGATTCCTTTCACTGTTCACTACTGTTGTAATGGCTGAACCCTATTCCCTCTATCATTCATCACTCACTTCTGTTTATTTGTTTATTTACTGAAGAGTTTATAATACTCCAATCGAAAAAGAATCATAAGTGATTTCTTTCGAAAATAAAAAGGCAATTTTATGAAAATATTATAATAGTAAGAAATTTTACAATCATAAACAAAAGTTACTAAGAAATACATTAAGGCCACCAGGTACAAAAACATCCAAATAAAAACCAAAGTGAGTGCTTTAGTTTATATTAGATTATCTCTAGGGCTTCCTTTAAAAGCCAATTTTAGAAACTGTGCGTCCTTAGTGTTCTCTGAGCTTTATTATTTGCTTTCAGAATTTTCATCACCAAGAAGGTAAAATCATCAGCACAAGTGAGTTTGGGATTTGTTATTTGTTTATTTATAGTAGCTTGTTCTGCCAGTTTTGTTCCTCTCCAAGAAACTATCCTAAAACACAACAGGGTGAGGTCTAGTTTGATCCCAAGTTGTAAATTATTTCAAAAATAAGGAGCTGCAACAGAGGAGACTTGATTCCTTGGGCTCTATAGATGATAATTCTTAATTTTGCTTCATCTTATTGGATGGCAAAAGCTACTGGAAGTATACCATCCCATAGATGTTCAGGTCCTATGAAAATAGCACTTTAAATTGAACTTGGAAACTATGACTTGGGAGAAATTTAGGATTCCCATCACTATTCTAGCAGCTGCATCCTGGATTAGTTGAAGGTCCTAGAATGAGAAGTAATTAAGATATGAGTGACAGTGAAAATTCCTACTAGTTGTAACTGATTGTAACTGGTACATTAATATAACTGTGCAAAAGAAATCTTACCACAGCTGCCATATGATTTTCAAGCAGGAGCTATGAATCCAAAAGAACTCTCAAGTTACATACCACTTCTGCATTCTCTTCCTTAAATCCATTCAGAATGTCTTTAATTTGTAGAACTTTGGGGTTGAATTATGTAAAGCATGCCCAATTTACTCAGTTATTCATGTTGAAAGGTGGCCTTAGAAAGCCTCCAGTAAGCATTACTTTTGCTCTTTTCTTCAAGCACCATGTGGTCCAAAGGGAACAAAGTCTATCTGAGAAGAAGTCCACTCAAAATAATAGACCCTTTGTTAAAGATTTATAAAAGAAAAAGCTTTGACTAATCCCTAGGTGATTTTCAGTTGCAATCTCAAATAATCATCTGAGTGATGGAAGATTTATCTGAACAAAGCTAGACCAATGCCTTTTAAGTAAACTCTGACATCCTGTGCAAGTTTACTTGGAAACAATGTCCAACAATATTCATCTAATATATGCAAGATTGAACTGTGGGTGTGAATTTCAGAACTAGGATGCCTTTTCTCCCAAACTTTGGGATTTTTATAAGAGTGGCTTGAGATGCATATTGCTTTTATTTAAATTGATTCTATCCTGCTTTATAATTTTGCTTTTGCTTTTATTGATCTTATTCTATTCTAAGATGAACATGGCCAGTACCAATAGTTTAATCATTGACAAAATAACAAGAATGATACCATATAGCCTTCTTAGGAATAACTATTAGTTTGTGAATGTTATAGGAATTGCCTTAGGTACCTAGCCAAATTATGGAGCATAAGGCAGATTAATGGCTACAGTATTTGTCAATGTTTCCAGTTTGTTAGATTGCTAAAAAAAAATGAATGAAAATCTTTCTACTGGTTTTCTCAGAGAAATTTAATTGGGAGGATGCTGAACTGGTGAGACCTTTGGACCAATATAGCAGGCCTAATTTTCAGTTTTTATTTAAAAAGCAATTTGAAAAAAGGAAAATGAAAAAGAAAAAAAAATAAGTCAGATGTATGATCAGTACTATGTTTCCCACCATAAACCTCAGTTCTTCCATCAACAGAATCTGTGAATATGTGCAGTCTCTCTTTTCTCCAGCCCAGAAAGAAGGCAAAATAGCTACCTGGGTAAATGAGAATACAGGGAGCCATAGCCACAAAACCCAAGTTGAAAATGATGCCTTGGCCTATCTTTGAATCCACTGCAGTCCACTCCCTAGTCCCCAAATACCCTTTGATGTTAGTTCCCATGTCGCCTCTGCTGCCTTTGTTGTCACCACTCTGCAGCTTACCACCTCTGCGCCAGCCAGCTTGGGGTTTAATTTAAAATTCCTCCAATTGCATGAATAAAGATTGCAGTTTAATCAACTTCTCTTTAATTTTCTCTGTGCAAATTACTAATCATTCCCTTTTGGGCCACAATTTGTTCATGGTAAAAGCTAAGATGAGACACTGCTTTGTATGCCTTAATGTATCTGGTATATTTAATTAAGTATGTGCAATGCATGATACATCTAACTGTGTTTGGTGAATATGGCACATGCATTTATTAATGCTCATTTACCATCCTTTTTCTTGAAATTTCAGTAGAAAGAAAAAGATATTGAATTGAAGATTCTTAATAGATGCCTAAAAGAAACAAATAAACTGTAATTGCCATTGGAATGCTGCATTTTATAGCCTTTGACTTACATACCCTTTTTGAGAGTATATTTAAGTTGATTGGTATTCATAGGATCAGATTGTATCAGAAAATAAACATATGTTTTGACAAAATCATCTGATTCTCATCAAACTGATTTGCAATAGGAAATGGGTTTTTCAAAAACATGGGGAGGGGAGGGGAGAAGAGAGAAATAGAAATGTTATGGGGAGGATAAAACCACAATTTATTCTTGGATTAATATCTGCTCAAGGTCATTCATGCAATTCTGTTAGTCAATAATAACCAGATTAGTGTGATGTATTATTCAGCATTTATAGTGGCAAATTTATCATAACAGTTGTAAAATAAATTGGAATTGCCTTTCATATTCTCTGGCTGCTATTTGGTATTGACATACAATTGAGAGGTGTCTCTAAAAAGTGTAGGTGAAATATGCTTAAACTGGGAGAAGGGATTTTAATTTCTTAGATGTTACCAGAAATTAATTCTTTTTTTAACTAATTAATATTCACCTGCATAGATTCCAAAGAACTTTAGAGTTAAGACTGAATTAAAGAAATAATTAATAAAAATTGAATACCTAAAAAAGTTAAATATAAAACTATTTAGATTTACCACAATATAACAAATATAAAATATTCTTGTTTGCTAGAAACTTTTTTGCTGATTTGTTAGAAATCACTGTGCAGTCATGAAATATAACAAATGGCTTCTATTAAAATAGAATTCTAACAGAGGGATAGATTCAAGAGCACGAGAAGTGTTAATATCACTTTGTAATGCCTTGGTAAGACCACAGGCAGAATATGCATCCAGCTTTGGTTGCTACTATATAAAAAAGATGTTGAGACTCTAGAAAGAGTGCAGAGGAAAGTAACAAAGATGATTTAGGGGGCTGGAGGTTAAAACATAAAGAATGGTTGATGGAATTGGGTATGTCTAGTTTAATGAAAAGAAGGACTAAGAGTGACATGATAGCAGTGTTTCAATATCTCAAGGGTTGCCACAAAGAAGAGGGAGTCAAGTTATTCTTCAAAGCACATGAAGGCAGGACAAGAAGCAACAGATAGAAACTAATCAAGGAGAGAAGCTAAGGAGAAATTTCTTAATTAGAACAAGTAATCAGTGGAACAACTTGCCTCCAGAACTTGTGAATGCTCCAATACTGGGAGTTTTTAAGAAGAGATTGGACAACCATTTGTCTGAAATGGTATAGGGTTTCCTGCCTGAGCCGGGGTTGGACTTGAAGACCTCCAAGGTCACTTTCAACTCTGTTATTCTGTTAGTCTGTAAATATCCTGTTATATGCCGTATTTATTTATTTATTTATTTATTTATTTATTTATTTATTTAAAGGATTTGTATGTCCACCCAACTAAAAACACAACTTTGGATGGCTCACAACAATACTAAAACTCATATCTATAAAAATATAACACTATAAAACTGGTATATTAATGAATGTCTTTGATCTATTAATTTTTAGCAAGTTTTTCATGCTCAGTCTAGGAAAAATAGTTTGAATTTGACAGATAATGTTTAATTATACACACAACCTTGCAGAATTGTTTGTGGAAGATAATACAAGGCTGAGCAGGCAGTTGCTAGCTATATATCTCAAGTTCCAGGCCATTAGTACTGAGAAACTATTAGAATGTGTTCCACCATCACAAATTCTACATAAAGCTCTCCTAACATGCATTGACTTTTTTGCCCTATTTAGATATTCATTATCATGGAATGGGGGTTGAGAGAATGGGGGTGAAAATTGGGATGGGAGGCTAACTGGCTTTCTGTAGTAATGATATTGATTTAAAAAAATGTTTACCATTGGATTGGATTAGTGCTCATTATATAGTGTAAAAGTGCAAAACTATATCTTATTATTACAGATCAATGGGATAGATTTTTACATTTAAAATAACCATTAAAAGATAAACAATTTTCTTTACTTTCCCTTCATACTATATCCCAAAAATTAGGTTATTTCTGAGGATTTTTTTTTTATTTGAGGAGTGGTGATAACATTGAGAATAGAAATGCCAAAGATTACCCTTATTTGAGTTTTGTATTTACTCTGCTATGGAAATAACTTGTAAGAAATAAAGAAAATGCACTAATCACTGCATAAGAATAAAGGAGTAGTACCACTTTGTTTTCCTTTAAATGCTTAAAGTTACACTGATAGAGTTAAGATCATAACATCTGTGAATAGATTTAATAGATACGGATTATCTCCTGTTTTTATCCCATTAATTTGATTATTGGATCTAAGTGCTATTGCCACTAAGTGCTATTGCTTAGCTTCTGTAGCTACTGTAAGTGGCATAGCAAAGGTGATAAAGGAAAACCCTGCTTGGTATCTCATAAAATCTGAATCATAGCTCTTAAATCACATATGAGCTTTAGTTTGTCCCAAAATATGTTCAATCATCTTGCAGAAACCAATCCCAAATTTATATATAATCAACACTGGTTTTTAAAACTACATTTCCAGAGAATTAAAAGCTTTAAGTATATCTAAACAATATGTGGCTGCTGAAGATTTATTAATTTTACTAATTTGTATAACAGATAATATTTTCTTTGATAGGGATAGCTATATTATGGTTTGGAATAAAGCTAAATTGATCCATACAAACAATTTTACCATAATCATTTTTAATTGGTTTCTTTCCATTAATAGCCTCCTTTTCTTCTTCCTCCCTCTTTAAAAACCACCCTATTCCTTTATCCTTCCCCCCCCACATTGTTCCATGCCTCCATATCCATCCTTTCTATTCTTCAATCCCATTAGACTGATGGGAGATTGCAGAGGATCCTTTTTCTTAGCCTAAGGGGGAGGAAGTTCTTCATGCCCTTATTAGCCAATAAACTTCCGAATTTAATTACAATAGTTTCTTACTCATAGTTTTACCTACATTATTATTTTATTTAATTCTTTATTCTTTTTATTTAACTCCTCCTTTCCCCTTCCTCTGCACCTAAGAATTAAAAAAGATTAACACAGTCAATTTCTTTTACTCAGGGCAGCGTTCGTATCTAATTTTCAACTTCTGGTTGAACCTTCTTTCTACACTTTCAGAGACAAGTCACAGATTCCTCCCTTCATCCCTAGAGAGGTCTGTCAACAAGTTGTGCATCTCAGTCAAAGCAGAAAAAAAACTTTTCATCCTTATGGCATATCAACAATTAATTTGAAAGGGAATCCTTACTTGTATTGAATCTCCTTTAGCATAAGTTTTTCTGTCCACTGCTTGAATTCCTTTCTTCCCTGTCATATAGCTACACTGATACCTGGGAAGAAGATTTTCTCACATTCTCATTTAATCACTTCCAATTCACATTGACTTTCTTACAATTTTGTCTTTTATATTGAATTAGAAATATGACCAAAATCTCTCTAGGTCTCTGCATATTTTTAGGAGGGCAAATCCAGTGTAGTGAGCACTTTCAGTATTTTTATCTATTAAGTTCAAATCAAAGCTCAGGCCATTAATTTTAGAAATGAGATAAGTAGTCAGATTGGCTGTTCCAGTTTTCCTTGACACTCCTTTGATCCTTAAGTTATTTCTCCTGTTACTGTCTTGTAAATCTGCTACTCAATCTTTATTTTAGAAATACTCTTTTGAGCCTTGCCTATCTCTAAAATATTGTTTGTAACCATATCATAAGCTTTGCTGGCAATCTGAGTTATATCTGCTCTTTGTAGTGACACTTTCTTAATTTTTTTTATTCATTTGCTCAGATATATCTGCCAACTCTTTAGTTATTTCCACAGCATGTTTAAAATTATTTTGATTAGAACTTCTTTATTTTATGATGCATATTTAGTATAGACTTGACATATTTTATTTATTTTGGAAAATTTATATAGCTGCCTACTTGCTCACAGCAACTCTAGGCGGCTTACAGAAAATAAAAACAAAATGTAGAAGAAATAAAAATAATAAAATAATAACACCCCACCCCTCGGCATCAACATACACTTAAATAAGCCATTTCATGGGGTTTATTCCACTCTGGGTTCCCCAGGCCCACTGGCAAAACCATGTCTTCAGGGCCTTCCAAAAGAGTGTCAGAGTGGGGGCCAGTCTAATTTCTAGAGGAATGATGTTCCAGAGGGAGGAAGCCACCATGGAAAAGGCCCTGATTAAATAGTATCAGTGGTCATTTATTCTGGAGCCTGAAGATGGCTAATAAGGTAGTTTGGTTTAGGTATGTTCTGTTGTTGTGTTTCCATAGGGCTTCAAGAGGAGAACTGCATGCTGAAATCACATCTTAATTTCTGTACAAGTATTAGAAGCATGAAAAAACATGTGTGAGTTGAAATAAAGTGGTCTAATACTTGCAGTTGACTAAGATTTCATACTCATTTTATTACATGCAAATAAACAGATTTTGGAACTTGTATAATGAATCCTTTCATGGGGTAGATAAAGGTTTGAAATAAAAGTGATCTTTTAAAGCAAAGACCAAGTCATTCGGCTTTAATAGTATAATTAATTTCAAAAAGATTCAATGACCCCTTGTAGCATCTTATCAGAGGGTATTCCATAATAAATTATGTTATACAAGTCCTATAAAATCTGATATGGAAGAAAGAAGTATTAGGATATACAGTAAGTAACTCTCTGATGGACTGAAAAGTATGTTAAATATCATAAATACAGGATAGAGGATTAACTTCTAACAGATCCAGGCAAGAGAAGTTACTCATTAGAGTATCTAATTTCTTGGTCCTGCTCTATTTAATAATGACATTAATATCCTGGAAAAAGAAAGTCAGTGGTGTGTTAATCAAACTCACAAATCATCTTAGAAATGGAGTAGAGTTACAAACACCTGTGACGACAGAAGGATCTATAATGAATGGACATATTACAGAACATCACAAAGAGTCGTTTGTCCTGGAAAGATGATTCTGACTTACATTTCTGAATGTGTAAGTCAGTAAAGAACAAGGGAAGTTCAATGTTTGGGAAGCATTGAACTATACTTAATTTTTAAAAGATGACAGGAAAAAAAGAGCAGCTGGATGAATTTTATGGTACCATTGATGTTTACAGAATTCAGTTAATGATATCAAAATGCTACTTGTAAGGATATTTTTGGTTTTTATTTTATTTTTTTCAGGCATCTGTTCAAAGAGAGAGCCAATTTGATTTAGTAGTTAAGCTATCAGTCTAGAAATAGGCAGAAAGCATTCTAGTTCTGCCTTAGGCATGAAGCCAATTACATAATCCTGGGCCAGTCACTCTCTCTCAGTCCTAGGAAGCAGGCAATAGCAAAGGTAACACCCCTGCTTGCCCCAAAACCCAATATACCTTCAGGGACTTGATCATACAGTTGCCAGGAACACTGATTGAAGGCCTCTCCTCTCATCCCAAATGTTCAGGGAACAATCTTTTCTTTCCTCCTCAAACTGACTATGGGTTGTCAGAAAGAGGAAGAATGTGGTTCCACCAATGAGGGAAGTAGTGTCCTGCCAGCATTAGCTTCTGTCCACTGGTATTGACTCAGCAATAGATTATTCTTGAAGACCATGGTCCTCAGCTGCAAAAAAATTGTCGATACTTGGTTGATACAAATATATATATATAGATAGGAATCTATTCTAGGCCCATCTGGTGATTTAGAGGATGAACTTGAAGACCTGGTCAACATTTATCAATGGATTATGGCCTTTCCCATTGTCTACTGAAGGTTCTTGGTTTATGAGTACCAGTGCCTCCTTTTAAATCAGAGTTTATTGCTATACGTGGATAATTGTGGTATTATTCTATGTATATCCTTTGAATCCTATGACATTTTAATAGTAAATTATTAAAACAAAATGATATTTGATTTGCTAAGTAATTTGTTTTACCAGGAAGAAAATTGGAAGCTGCAGAAAAACCATTATGAAAGATTAAAATGCTGTAGTGAAACTGGGAAATAGAATATTGAATTGTTATTTTGTCTGCTGCACAACTATGTGTGCTATTATACATTTTTAAATTATAAAGCTAACAACTTAAATTAAATCTTTGGGGGTCAAAAACATATAAGCCACATAAAAATGCAGTTCAAGGAGAACTAAAAGTTAGATGCAAATATATTATGGAATTAAAGAACAGGCAGCTAGTGAAATTGTTTGCAAATGTTATTGATTTTAAAAGTTATTCTGAGTTAGCTCTGTCTATTTTAGCAATAGACTGGAGACAATGAGTTCTTTCAAATTTATTTTCTGCTAATCAAATTTGGTCTTCCAATCTTCATTCAGATCCAATAGAAAAATGCAGTTCAAAGTATCTTTCTATATGTCTGTGTATATCTGCATGTAAGTTTGTGTGCAGGCTTTTTTAACTTTAAATTTATGTTGCCTATACAGCATGAGTCACCTTATCTATTGTCCATAGAGTGAGTTCTGGCTATGTGCTTGATGATGTTAAAGGCATAATCACAGGATGTAAGCTGTTCCAAGTAAAGTTGCCTTTTGCAATTGACCAATAGTGATTTTGTCAATGCCAATGGCATTCAAATGCTGTTCCAGTCATTTTGGGATTATACCCAAGGCACTGGGTGCAATAGCTTGATGCAATACCTTATTGTTCCCAAGATTATAAAAGAGCTAGCTATGCTTAAAAGAGAATATTTGTAGCTCAGAGTTTAAATGAGGGGTCCTTGGTGCTCTCTGAACTTGGTTGTTTACTTGCAGACATTTCATTACCCAAACTAGGTAACATTATCAGTGCTAGTAATCAGCATATGTAGATAGAGCACATAGCCAGAACTCATTCTGTGGACAACAGGTAAGGTGAATATACACATCATATCTCTCTCTCTCTCTCTCTCTCTCTCTCTCTCTCTCTCTCTCTCTCTCTCTCTCTCTCTCTCTCTCTCTGTGTGTGTGTGTGTGTGTGTGCGTTTGTGTGTGTGTTTACTAGGAGCATGTTTATATATATAGCATGTGATATAGTTTGCAGTTCAAACAGAATTCAGTAATAAGCACAGTTTTATTTCCTGAAAAATGAAAGTGAGAAGCAGTTGAATTGTGAATTGCAAACAAAATAGTGAATATATACATTTTAGGTATATTTGACCTACTTCAGGAATGTCTGCAAAATACCACATGTACAAGAAATTTGATGAATGCTAGTGCACAAAGCAAATCATTATTAGGAATTAAAATTCTGGTAGTGAAGCTAGTTCTCTGAAATCTCCTAGCAAGACAAAATCACAAATGTTCAACAATAAATATGCTAGCAATGTAATTATCTGTTTCTAGAATTCTTGACTGTATTGTAAATATGCATTATCTTCGATATTGAAATTTTAGGTTCTCTATGTGTGGGCTTGAACTTTTTTGCCTTCATATTAAATTCAAGCAATTAACTGGAAATAGAAAATAAAATTTCAATAATTATCTATATTTGTGAGAAATATAATAAAATTGGATTGAGGGCCAAGAAATGTTGTCTGATATCTATTGTCCCACATATAGAATAGCATATGTTGTCAAACAAATTTTGTTATGGCTTACAAAAGAAAGATCTGAATAAAGTCTGAAGCACAAGTTTTCATCTCTTACTTATAATTGTGTCAGATACTGTGAAAACATAGCACCAATTACCCCATTAACACATTTACTATTTCCTATCTCCCTGTTAACACTATAGTTCCTAAGATTTTTTTCTTTTTGTCTCCTATGTCAATGCTAGAAAATATTCTCATTTCTTTAAATATAGCATCTCATGTGCATTAATATTGTTCCATGCAGAAGTGATATGATAATAAATTCCTGAGTATATATATCTTTTCAGAAATCTGTGCCACAAGATCTTATGCCCTTCAGTTTAAATTTTGCCAGTACATTTGTTTTCTTATTTAACCCATATATTTGACAAGAATAATTCATGATCTATTCTACAATCTTCACTTGGGAGTGGCTGCCTGACTAGATTTGCCTTTGCCACCTTCAGTTAAATATTATGCAGTTGATTTGATTCTCATATAATCAAATATCCTGATGTATAGTTTGCATTTAAGTCACCTAAAGCAGATACTGGTAACAGAAGTCTCTTTGCAACCTCTGCTAACCTATCTTCTAATTTTTGCACTGATTTGAATGTACTATCAAGTCATTGTCACCTCCTAGTGACCACATAGATCAGTGGTGGCAAACCTATGGCACACATGCCAGAGGCGGCACTTAGAGCCTGCTCTGTGGGCACACGCACCATGCCCTGGAGATGGCAACTGCCCCTCTTCAACTAGCCACCTGCTAACTCCCTGAGGTCCCATGTGGCCGGATGCATCCTGACATGGCTGGTTTCCCTCCCCCCATCCCATCCCTCCTGGCTTCACATGCTCTCCTTCTGGCCATCCAGCTCAGAGGAGGCTTCTCTGAACTGCTGGTGGTGGGCTGTGGAGCCCCAGAGTGTGCTGGTCGAGGGGCTGGCAGGCTGTGGCTGCTGATGCACACCATTGCTCCCCATGCGCTTGCTTGCATCTGTATGTGGGGGCCGATGGTATCAGGCAGCAGCCGCCCCAGCCCTTACCTTGCCCCATGGCAATGGCACTCCCGCCCTGCCTTGCCTCACCCTGAAGGACAAGCCTCCTGCCTACTGCCCCACCTGCCAGAGACCCCCTGGATCTCCCCCAACCCTGCCCACCCCCACAGGTGTCCCTCCCGACGAGCAACATTGAGGTGACCATGCCCACCTTGGCCACACCCACCTAATTTGCCATGATCACCACAGCCATGCCCACCCAGTGGGCCACGCCCACCTGGCACCCAGCAATAAATAAGTGAGTTTTGGGTTGCAGTTTGGACACTTGGTCTCTAAAAGGTTCGCCATCACTGACATAGATCATAATGATCTGTCCCTAAGTAGTTCAGAATTTCTAATGTCCTCCTCATCACTGTAACGAAGTCTATCTACTTTTCCTTGCATTAGGGCCTTCTCCAGAGAGTTGGGTCTTTGCACAATGTGTCTGAAGTAGAATAATTTGAGCCTAGCCCTTTGTGCCTCAAGTGAAAACTCTGGGTTGATCGGTTTGATGAACTATTTTTTTTTGTTTTCTTGGTGTTCATGATATTTTCAGGAATTTTCTCCAGCTCCAAAGTTCAAAAATGACCATGAGTAGGCTGACACTATTCTGAGGAGAGGGAGAACAACAGAAACTATGGACTTTGAGGAAAATTGCACCCCTGCTCCCTATCCCAGTAAGTCCCAATGGCTCCTCCCTCTGTGGAGGAAGAGTACTCACCTGTCAATCCCCAGATATAAGAGTTTTAATAGTACATAAAGTTTTGCAAATCCTGAATTATCTTGAGTTTTTAAAGAACTGCTGCTAATCTTCATTTATGCCACAAAGTTTTATGATAAGAAGCTTCTAGCTACTCTATATTGGATTTGCTATTTCCCCCCTGAAAATATGGGGGTTTGTTTGAATCTGGTGTCATTAAAAAAAGACTTAAAGGGAATAAGGAAGCCATTGAAACCTCTGAGAAAATTGCACCACTAATCATATTTCCATAAGCAGCTCTCTGTAGCATTACAGTCACACAGTGTATTTATAATTTGGTTTATGTGAGCTACAGTTTAAGTTGGAGAAAATTGGTTTCCTTTTTAAAATGTCATGTTTCTCATTTCCCTTTCTAAATTTCAGGCTGATTCAAGCTCTTATCAGACTTTAAATCACTTGAAAACACAGTCCGCAATTAAAATGCAGCAAATCTGCATGAATCAATGTAAGTTTTTTATTTGTTCTAAAACACTTTTAAGTGAAGCTGAAAGCGTGTTCAAATGTGATATAATGAACATGAATACAAATGAAATGTGTGGTGTGTGAGTTTGGGAAGGAGCAAGGAAATGAGTAGATGGCAGAAATTTGTGTATGTATGTGTGTGTCTGTGTGCCTCTGCTTGTTTGTGTAAGTAGCAAATATATTGCAGATAGGGAGAATGGTTGTATGTATTGGGAGCTAACTCCATTACCTTCAACAGGAAGTATGAGAAGTAATTAAGTTCTTAAATACTTATCTAAGAAATGTGTGAAATAGAGAAATAAGAGTATGATAGGGCAGATGTGTGACATCTTGAAAGTAAATCCATTGACTTGAATGGGATTTATTTTCAAATAAACATCTTGGTCCATAGATTTAAATAGGTGTTGTGTCCTGAGCCTGCAAAGGCAGGCTCGGGACGTTGCAATGGTCCCGGGCAGTTGCAAGCTGCCCGGGACCAGACTGAGTGGCGCTGGCTTCGCGCGTATGCACGAGGCGTGGAAGCGCACCAGTTTGTTACCTTTTTGCCCGGGGATTCTATTAAAGGAGACGGAGAGGCCTGCGAGCCTCAGAGCTGTGTCGGAGAGAGAACTACTGAGAATAAAAGGCTGTTGGAATTACAGAATGTGTTCTATTCATTCGCCGTTGACTCGAGGACTCAACAGTAGGTGTATTTAATACTGGTAAAATGCCGTCTTGCCTTGCCTTTTGTTTTCTATTCTCCAAAACAACAGAAGGCAAGAAGAACCAATGGACGGGAACTAATCAAGGAGAGAAGCAACCTAGAACTGAGAAGAAATTTCCTAATGGTAAGAATAATTAACCAACGGAACAGCTTGCCTTCAGAAGTTGTGGGTGCTCCATCACTGGAAGCTTTCAAAAAGAGACTGGATAACCACTTGTCTGGAATGGTAGGGTCTCCTGCTTGAGCAGAGGTTTAGACTAGAAGACCTCCAAGATTCCTTCCAACCCTATTATTCTGTTAAATTTCTGTAGAAGCTTCTTCCTCCCCAAACAGCATAGTTTACCACCTATAGTATGTTTCCATTCAGCAACTTCTGGATACTTTCATATAAAGAAAATGTTTTGCCTACTGTTTCTGCTGTTTTTAACCTGATGGATGTTAATATTTGTGTTAGATTTCCATTGTTATTTGCTGTTCCTTAAAATTTTTTTAACAGTTACAATTTGCTTTAGCTTTGCTTTCTGAATAGCACAGTAGCATTACAAAAAAGAATCAAGAATCATTTTGGAAATTACTGGCAGAAATTACTCATTGTCGCATTTCCAGATGTTCTAGTATTTAATTTTCTTTCTTTCTTTTTAATAGCAATGATGAAACTCCTCATTTAATGGAGGAAAAATCACTCAACTATCTGGGATATTATACTCATAATATCATAGATATGATATTTCATGGGAAATGTTAAAATATGATAAAAATGATTTTCAACTGATATAAACTGGTTTGATACTCATTTTGTCAGGTGTTGCGCTCTACCTTATTCTGCCATGTACATGACTTCTGATCTCCTTGTGTGCTCTAGGACCAAATAAATTTGATACATGTAACCCAACTAAAAGATTTGTATATTCCTTGAAAAATTAACTTGCATATATTTTTATTCAATTTTAAAATCATTTTTCTAGCCTGATATATTCTTTTTCTAAATGCTTGGGAATTCAAATATTACACATTCATCGTAATAGGCACTGAAACAATTCAATGTTTATAGCAATTTTGAAAAAGCCTTTTATTGCCCTCTTAGGAATTTTGGTGTTTATAGCAGGTGTGTAGCTGACAGTATTAAAGATTCACATACTTTTATTTAAATAGGAAAAAGACACCTTTATTTCAGAGTAAAATAAAATAAAGGAATCTTCTACCAGCAACTTTCAATGTTAATTTAATTTAATTTAAGCAGAGTAATTCATGCAGGGAGAGGTATAGGATTTCTTTGGTTGATACTTTTCATTTTTTAAAAAATTACAGCTGAAAGACCAAAACCAAGTTGCAAATATAATCTAAACATGACATTAGATAAAACAGTTGATCAAATACATATTTAATATATATTACATAATTCTGTGATTCTGGATGTTTAAAATTAGCCCTAATAATGTAACATTAGTAGCCAAGTACTCTTATTTATCTACCAAGTGTTGGTTGATAGTTCCATCCACTGTTTTGGAAAGGGATGCTTTTCCAAAAAATCAATTGTTCTTTCCTCCTAGAAATAATCAGAGTTAGCTTTGGCAGTCTCATGCTTTAAATTGAACCAGTATTTTTAACAATGGTTTATTGACGTGTAACTCTGATTCATATTCAGTTGGGGCTTCATGATTATCTGAGCTTGGAAACAATTTCACATTAGTTGAGGTGGAAAACTTTAATCCCAGTTAAATAGTTTCTTTATTTAACCATGTTTCAAACACTGAAGGTGACTATTACGCATCCCATGGACTGCAAAAATAACAAAGAGGTCCTAGATCAAACCTCACCAAAAATATCACTTGAAGCCAAAATCCCCAAACAAAGGCTGTCATACTTTGGTTATATCATGAGAGCTGACTCAGTCATGCTGGGAGTGATCAGCAGAAAAAGCAGAAGGGGACACCCTGGTACCTATTGGCAAGACACTATAAAAGATAACACTGGGATGACCATGGCGGATCTGAAGGAGGCAGTACAAGACCGAAGGGCATGGAAAGTGCTGATCCATAGAGTGGCTGAGGATTGGACATGACTGAATGGCTGATGACAACAACAACAAACATTGTCTAGCCAAGGAAAGGCATAGCCAGCAACTATTTTTCTTTCTTTGTTTTTAAACATAGATTTGAAAGAAAGAAATAGCCACCAAGAGCTGTGCAATATTTCCAACAAGTGATTTGCTTTCTAGTTCTGTTTTTCACTTCCTACAGGCATGTTTAACTGCCAAAAAAGGAAAGCACCAGGGACGAATTAGCCAACTTTGTCTACATGTAGTGATTGGAGATAGTCAGGCTGACAGACAGACAGAAGATGTTATTTTTTAAAAGCAGAAACTTCAAAAAGCAAAAAAACTTGGCAGTCATCACAAAGTTAATTTGAATATAAACAAAGTAGAGAGAGACCATTAAATTGCTGTTGAATTTTCTAATGCACAGCCCACTATTTACGTATATCTCAGTGGGGACATGCAAGTTTTGGAAATGTCAAGAATGAACCTTGTGAACAAATGAACATGAAATGGACATGTAAGAAAAGAAGTGGAAGAAACAAAAGTGAACTTTAAGAAGAGAAAGCTCGAACAGGGTATGAAAAAGGTACTAGAAGATAAACTTTCAGAAAAATTGATGAAAAGTGGAAGTAGCACAGAAGGGTGGGGAATACAAAAAAGGAATGATGGATTGAAATATCCTGTGGAATATTAGTGGAATGATGAATTGAAATATCCTGTGGATAAGAAAAAATGCATGTATGAGAATGACTGCTGTTGCAATAGATGTGGGGTTTTGGAAGTTGGTGAAGAGGGCTAAAAAAGGAATTAAAAATAAAAGCGACGAAATGATGTGAGATGAATCTGAAGTGAAACAATATTTTAGAGCTCTGCATGGGTACTATGGATCTTTGGTGAACAGTAGGATTAAAAGAAATAATTTCAATGTTATGAAAAAAGAAATTAATGAAAAAAAACCCCAATAAACCTGAGGTAGATGGGTGGCTAAGAGAGATGAAAAACAAACAAACAAACAAATAAATAGTGAAAAAATGTTGAAAAATAGTAAAGTTGGAGGAATAAATTATCGTACCAGAAGTATGTAATGGAAATAAAGCTTCTGTGAGAGCAAAAAGAAAGTTTCATGAATGGTTCATGTTGAGAATGAGACTAGGATCTATGATTAAATGGAATGGTTGTTAAATATGTGTATGAATCACTGCATGAAAAATGTTTCTAGACATGTTGGTGCTTTGCTGGTATGTTAATTTTATATGCAGAAGGCTAAATATTACAAGAAATAGATGAATATGTGTCACTTGGTAAAATGCTTATTATTCTTCCTAAGATGAGGAAATAGATGGAGAGGTTTTCAGATGCAAAAGCCCAGTAGTGCATAGTATATAGCATGTTATGAGGAATTAATGTTTTATTATAAAACGTTACACCTTTGTTATATGAAAATGGGAGGTGAGTATACCAGGAAGAATATAAAAATATACCGAGTACAATGGAAATGAGTTACTTCAAAAGCATGTGAAGTACAACAAGAAAAGAGAGGATCAAGAATGATTATGTGTTGAGTGAATATGGACAGAATATAAAAGTGAATAACCAGTACAAAAGAACACTGATGCAGTTTGTTCATACAGAGAGAATAAATAAGGAACAAATTTAAAACTTAATGGAACAATGAAGGGGTTGAGAAGGAGAATTCTGAGAAAGTTGTGATAAGATGGATTTGATGAGATTTTCAAAAAGAGAGAGGTAAAAAATTTAAAGAACAAAGAATGAAGAACACCTATGAAGCAATGTATATACATGATGGAAGAAACCAGAGAGACATAAACAATGTTTGTGGGGATAGAAAAATATAGGGAGATATAATAAATGGTGTTAATGAAAACTAGAATAAATTATCTTTCCTTTTTTATGCATTTTTCAAACATTTACTTTCTTCAACTTACTAATTTGTACTTTTTGTGCTCTGTAAAAATGTTGTTTACCCTGAAAGAGATGAGTGATAGGTACTTAGATATAATTTTAATTCAAGAGAGGAAAGCAATAACATAAACTCAGTCAAGTTCATGAGGAATGACATTTTAATGACTATAATGGTCAGAATAGTTAAAGCAATGGTTTTTCCAGCGGTAACATATAGATGTGAAAGCTGGACACAGAGAAAGATTACATGTCTTCAAATAGTGGATTTGGAGATAATTACTAATACTTCATGAACTGCAAGAAGAACCAGTCAATCAGTCTAGGAGCAAGGTGGATTAACCCTTTGTGATGATAATCAGCAAGCAGAAACTGACACACTTTTACACATGATATGAAATTATGTCAGACTAAAAATTATTTATGCTTGGCAAAGCTGAGGGAAGTTAATAAAGGAGAATGCAACCGATAAGATGGGTAAGCACGATCCAAAGGTTTACACAAATGTCCTTTGAAAACCTACAAACTATTACTAGAGATGGGTTATAATAGCAAGTATTTGCCATCCATAAAGCTGTTAGAAGTTGAACTTGACTCACTGATAGTTAACTGTTATAGGTAATCCTTGATTTACGACCATTCATTAACAATGTTTTGAAGTTGTGATGGTGCTGAAAAAGTGACATATAACCCATACTTGGTGTTACAACCACAACTCCTTCTTAGTCACATGATAACAATGTGGGTGCTGGGCAACTGGCTCTCATTTACAACGGTTGCAATTTTTTGCAGTCCTATGATTGCAATTTGTGAAAAGTCAATGGAGGAAGCCGAATTTGCTTAATGACCATGTGATTCCCTTCACAACTGCATTATTCACTTAACAACCCCAGTGATTCATTTAATGGCTATAGTAAAAGTGGTCGTAAAATGGGTCTGGTCACATGAGAACTCGCTTAATGACTGCATCACTTAGCAACTGAAATTCTGATCTCAATTGTGGTTGTTAATCAAGGACTACCTGTATGTCCCATAATAAATGTGTCTGCATATCATACAAATCTCAAAACTAATTGGCAAACAAATAAAGTACATTGTGGTTTAGAATTATTAATGTCCAATCTTAATGGACAGTCCAGACTGCATAGACTGCCTTTAAAAAAAGTCTTCAGAAACTTTTATTTGGACGTTCTTGTATCAGATCATCCAATGTTCAAAGAGGATAGCAATAAGATTAGACTTCAGGTGCCTTCCTATCCATTGGAACTCAAATTCTGCTGTGAATAAAAATATAAAAGATTTCTGATTTGTCCTGATGGAGTGTCAGACCCTTTTTCATTACTTTGAGTGGACAGGCATAAATGGCAAGATATAGAGGAGCAGAAACTATAGCTTTGCTAGCTACTAGTGCTTCACTTTAACCTGAATTCTGGAGATGCTAGCATTTCTTTGGTAGTGGAAGCTCTGTAAAAAATTCCAGAATACATAAAGTTTATAATAATAAAATTCTATCATCACATTTTAAATAAGATTAATTATCAATGTTTATTAGGCATTATTCTCTGGCAAGAGAAAATTGTTATAGTTTAGAAATCCCTAGCTTCACAGAAATTCAGCTGAGTTGCAAGGGCTAATTGCTTTGATATTTTTAAATTAAAAATAATTAATGAGATAACTGCTTCATTCTAGTTTCTTATGCTCCTGTAGATAGCAGTGATGATATAATCCAGATTGATCCTTATCTTCTCTGTGCCCAGAACATTCAAATTATCCCAAGATTATGTCAATTTAAGTACGATATATTTCTATCAACCTGTCTTATAGTTGGGTAAACTGCTATAATTTCATTTATATTCTGGCTTTTTTCCCCTGTTCAAAAGTCAGTTTTGAAGCTCCTTAAATTATTGAGGGCCTTAGATGCTGCAGATCATTCCTGGAAATGTAACAATGGTGTGTAGTAATTCTTCAATATCTGTTGGGTGGAGATATAGCTTCCACTCTTATTATGAACACAAAATCTGCCTTACATTAAATCACATCATTGGTCTGTCTAGGTTGGACTATTGTACAATTAGAAGCAACACCCCAGGAATCATAAGGATTTTTCAGGCCTTCTTAGAGGTTCTAGGATTGAATTTAGGACCTTCAGTAAGTAAAGGAAGCACTTTTCCAGTAGTCTACACCTCCTCTATATGTTATGGGTATTGACAGAATTGAAAGATCCATTTTTCAAGTTAGTGGCTTTCTGCTGTGCAGTTTTCTTGCTATGAACATTGTAATATGTTCTGCAGATTTCAACAAATGATTGGGAAGAAGTGATTTGATCTTATACAACTGTGGCACCTTTCTGCTTGAAGGACTTTTTTCAGGTTTCAGGTTTCTGGGTGAGCCCACTGCAAAAATGGTTTGTCTACTTTAATGAATTGAATTGTTAAAGCAAAGCAACTTTAATGCAACTCTTGAAGCAACCACACCTTTTCTCAGGCTTGCACAAAAGACTCAAAAAAGACATTGATGTTCTAACAAACATCAGAGGGTGGATAGACTTGCACTTGTGTAAAGACCAAAGCATTTCTTTTAAATTATTTTTGAGGCATTCATAGTTTTAATGTTCATTATTTGACAAAGAAGAGAAGAGTAAATGGTCATTTGCATGTCAAAAATTGGTTGTTCTCTTTAGGTGTCATATATTATTTGGAATGCAATTTATCTCAATAGACTAGTTCATCAACAGAAGGAAGAATGGTTGAAAGAGAATTGAGGGAGGGGGACAAGCTGAAACTCCCTAACCCAAATTACATCTTCCCAGGGAAAACAAAGCATCATGTTAGCTTTCTGGTGTCAAATCAGGCAACTGTCCTCTCTACATCACAGTAAAACTGACAGCTCTGTCATAAGAACATTTAGAGAGTGAAAAATGTTATTATTTAAGGTGGTAAAAGATAATGGTTCCGGGAACGCAAAGAAAGTAACTTTCTAGAGAAAAAAAAATCATCTTCACAGAATACTGACTCTTTATTCTTTCAACATTGCCACTGCTTTTCTGGTCCTGCCTCATTATCTCATAGGTACACATTAATAGCTTCACTGACCTCTCCAGGCACAAGATGCACTATATCTAATTAAGTAGCTGGTACTATATCTAATCACATGCATATTCTAATTTCTCTACAAAGAGGACAGTAACTCCATTCTTTTTTAACCCTTTAGACCAATTTGTGCTTCCATGCAAGGTGTAGTGGTCTACGGACCCAATATACAGTACTTCTAAAAACATTCTGTTACAAGACACATAGAAAGCTAATGAGATCAGAAGTATCCACAAAATCAAATCAAAGACTCTTTCATGTACATATATGATGTCACAACTCGCATACAAAAGAGTGGAACTTTTGTTGAGACAATACAATGCTACTTTTGTAATTTGCCTCCCTTCCTCTTGTGAATGCCCCTAGATTAAATAATAATAGACTTGCATGGTTGAATTGGTTATAAAATTACACTATAAAGCTTCTAACCTATATAATTTTATATTTAAAATGAGATTATTCTCTTCCTCCACCCCAGCATTTAACTGTAGAATCAGAACAGCAAAAATAAAATAAATAGGCCTTTCAGTTCAGGTTTACTTGTTGCTGAATGCTGGCTCATTAGGTAAAGTAATTAAATAGCACTGCTGAAATAATTATAATGATTAAGGAACATTAGTATTTCTTATTTGATTATTCTCTCTTTTTAAAGATTTATATAAGCTGATTTCTTTTGTGAAGCTCATTCTTAATAGCAAGCACAATATACAGAGCAAAGTTCTTTAGTTAGCTTAGCAGAACTAAATATCTTGACTTACTTGACATTAAAAAGCACCAATTACCAGCCCTTATCACAGAATACAATGTCCAAAGTGGAAATGATTGAAGGTTATTATTCTGAATATTTTTCTGAGAAATCATTTAAAATAGGATAGTGTAGCTATTGGTGCTAGCTGCCAGAAAAGCAAGGAAAGTAGTGACTCTTTAGAAAATATTTTATTTTCTGGGTGCTTCTTTTACCACATTGGCTGCATGTGATTAGCAGGGACAAGGGTTCCTTTTCTGTTCCAGAACTTGGAACAGTGCTAGGGGCAAATGGCCTTTTGAGTGTTTCATCAAGCATGGGTGCAAATTACTTGCATAGATGCTTCTCCAAAGAGAGAGAGAAATTCCCCTCCAACTTTTTCAGGGGCAGAAGTTCTTTTCTAATGGGAACAATAGCACACCTAGGGTGAAACCAATAGAAGAAATTGCTGGGTGACTTTGGATCAGTCACTCTCAGTGCAAATCAACTCAATAGAGTTGTTTTAGGTAAAACAGGAAGAAGGAATATTAGAGGTGTTTGCCACCTTGCATAAAGGGAACATCTGTGTCTAGCATGTCAACTCCTACCCTTCCCAGTCCTAAATTACTATTGTAATTGAAATATTGTGGGTCTCTGTGCTCCTTAGAGCACCAGAAAACCAATAGAAGCTGTGGAGTTGGGTTAATTATTTCTCTTCCTGTATTACTTTTGCTTTTTTGTATATGATTGTACCATTTCATTGTTGTATCATTATGATAGTGTTGATTTAGTATGTTGATTTTGCTCTATTTCAGTTTCTTTTGTAATATGTCTGTGTTTTTTAATGATGTGGTATTTTCACGACCCATGCTGGCTGAGAAATTCTGGGAGTTGAAGTTATTAAAGTTAAGAGACACTGCTCTATATTAAATGACCATGAAAAAGCAGAATATAAAATAAACTGAAACAAATGCTGGGTATGGATTCAACAATTTCTTGCCTTATGAATGTGGTTTTGGGGCTTATGAAAGAAGAGCACGTATTTAGCTATTGCAATGAAATTTGTTGTTATTGCTGTTTTACTAACAAGACGGTATACAGGAACTGGCACAGTTTTGTGTCCTGGGGCAATTAGTCTTGATTGAAATGAATGGAAACAAAATATAAGTTATATAAATTTGATAAAATTAGATTTTGGCTTCTTTTCTGGTTTAAGAATGCATTTAAAGAAACAGATGATGATTCCCCCCCCCATAGTTCTACTTGTTTGGGGGGGCATTCTTTTTATTCACTTATCATCTGCCTGAGACCATTCTTCTCATGCTTCTGTTTGTTTGCCTTTTTAAAGAGTGAGACCATGCATGCTATTATTTTTGATAAGGTTTGAATTTACTGAACCTTCCCCAGAATTACCAAATAGTAGCAGTGAAGATAATAAAGAGATTTGACTTCTGCAGGTACGAAAATAGGTGCATTAAAAATGACTTTAGCATTTCCACACATACAATCTAAAACCACATTAACTCTGCTGGAATTTATCTCTGCTCCAAAACTAATGAAAAAGGAATTAGAAAGCCTCTGTGGAAAAGAAAGGGGAGGGCTATGTGGACCTCAACTGAAATTAAAGCAACAAGTTCCAGTTAATATATGAGCTCAGCTACACCATTGTAAAAGTATTTTTCATTCCATTTTCAATGAACATAATTAATTATTGCATTTTATCTTCCTTGGCTTCACTCTCACGGCTCTGAGCAGACCAATAGCTTGCATTCAAAGACGCAAGCTGGCAAAATGAATATATAAGCCTCCATAATAGAAATTTCTATCCACTTGATGTTACTGGACTAATAATTAAGAACTAATTAGAAGATATTAATAGTTATAAGCACATTAGCACTAGCATTGACTAAATGCAGCTGAAGCCTCTCTCTGAATTTGAGAAATTTATTGTCTTTTTTTCCTTCCATCTTTCTTTGGGAGATGTAATTGGAATTATAATTTTTATTGCTTGTGGGCTATCAGATCATTTATTACTATGCATCCCTTGATAAAAAACAGAAAATTAAAATCTCATCTATACTTTAAAAAGCCCAAACTGAATAAAAAGAGCTATTCCCATTGAATCCATTTACAGATGAATTTTTTTATACTACTGAGTTTTTTTTTAAAAAAGTAGGATTTCACAATACTGTAACCCACATTTTTGTATCATGTGCTTTATACTGTGATAGTTTACATTATTTTTTAAAAAGTAAATTTGGGTAAAAAGAACTTTTCATGTTATTCTTATTTTTTTAAAAAAATAATAGGTGTTTTTCCAGGAAGTTCCCCATTCAGATCCACAATTTAAATTTCATGATGTGATCTTTTCTCCTTTCTAATAGTGTATGTATTCCATAAATATTTTTTATATCATTACTATTGTACAAGGAACTTTTATATTCCAGGTAAAACCAGATAAAGATCTTAAGCAGCAGAATGGAAAAAGATGAATTTGTGATACTTAGAAAGACTGACAATACAGGCTGAGTTATATTGATAGTATTAGATTGGACATATTATTTATTTCCAGTTTCAAGTTTTTTATTGGTTTTACAATATTACATTTACATATTTGAAAAGTAGCATGGTGACTGAGCACAGTAATTCCGTTACATTTAAATATCATCTGTACAAATCTCAAATTATTACAAACAAATTCCCTCTTTCCCCCAAGATATCTACTGTCGTGTTCAAACCAATATAGTTCCTATTCTATTAATCAAACAAAAAAATACCTTTCTAATATTATCAATAATCTTCAGTCTATACATATCTTAATTAATTTGACATTCCATCATTTAGACAATAACCTAGTAAGTTTTTTTAACTTTAATTTGCCATTGATATTTAAGTTTAATGTTTAATCTTTATCATTTCCAGGTTTTTAAATGATCCCAATTTCTAAGTCTCCTATCTCACATATGGAGCTAATATTTTTTTTCTTTTCTTCCTTCTACTTCCTCCTTTCTTCCTTTCCAGAAAGAGAAAAAAAATAAAAATAAACCACCAACATTTATACCACAAACCCATATACAAATGTAATTATTAGTACTTATACTTTTAAGTTTTACTTAACCTTTGTCTCAACTCATAACAATATCTTAAATTCAAATCTTAATTATTTGTAGACATTCAGATTATATTTAATATTTAATATTTCCAAATTTTTAATTAAACACAATTCCGTTATGCCGATTGCTCATACATTCTAATATTTAAAATACACACCTTATATATAAATTCTACCATCTGTCTTATCCATCTAATGTAATATAATATTCTTATTTCAACATATTTCTAGATTTTATATGACCAAAATTTTCTTTATCTCAAATCGTTACAATGTCTTGTGTTCAGAATACATATTCTATCTATTTAGATGTATTCTATTTTAGATCTCATATATAGATCAGAACCCCAATCTTTTTCAATCTTATTCTAGCTTTTTTCCTCTGCCAGGTCATTTTTCGTATTTTTTCCTTTAAATCATCGAAAAAATCTCCTTGTATTGTTGTGGCTATTGTTTGATGTTGATAAGAACTTCCAGTTGATGTTTTCTTGAGAGGACTAGTTGATTTAGCCGGTAGTCTCTTTATTTTTCCAGTTCAATGCAGTTGTCCTGAAGTATTTATCTTCTCTTTCATCTGTTTTTCTTGTTTATCTTCAAATACTTTCTGGTTTATAAGAAATGTCCTTTCCTTGTTCTCTGTTATCAATTTCTTTTTTGTGTTTTCTATTGTCTGTATTTGTTGAGTATCTAAGTCATAACATTTGGTTGTTTCACTTTCTCTATAGAAATTCTGTATAGATAATTCTTTGATTGAAGTCATAGTTTGAGTTTATATATCCAGAGCTTGCATACGTAGAGTTTGGATCATCGCTTTTAACATACAAAGAATTTGTTCCTGTACTTCCTCTGTAGAAGAAATCCTTTCCTGTTCTCCTTCCATTATAATATATTACTCAAGAAAAAGAAACTGACAGTCAGAACGTCCACCAAATAGGGAGCTGAGCTGAATTTTGCAGATGGTTTTCAAGGTTATTTTATATCTTATCTATTTTCAAAGCTATCAACAAGTCTCTTAGAGAATAAAAGGTTACGTCTTAGAGTTAGTTGGATCTTTTTGGGTTTTTTCCCCCCGCTCTACTTTAAGAGGGAAAAACCCCAAATCTTCAATAGTAATTAGAATAAAAATCAAGGAAGAAATATATATAGAGAGAACAGAAAGTTGCAAATCTTATAATCCACCAATTTTAGGAAATAGGATTCCAATTAAGATCTCAGTATTTTTCCAACGTTTTAAACTCCCAAGTGGTTGATAGCTGCCGTTTCTGGAGGGAGGGCTAGAATCCCCCTTCCCTCACCACAGGGGGGAAAGTACTTTAGCAGTTTATGCAGGTAATTAAGCAGTTAGGATGTAAGCGAGGCAAACCTCACCCAGTCCTGTCCACACTGCTTTGAAGTTGCCAGATGGTAGTGTGACTTCGGCTGTTTGCAGTCTAGGAACGAGCCATATTTCTATGGCTGGTCCTTTTGTCTGCCAGGTTGGAGGAATCGTCTGATCTGATGGAAGAGTTGCTGCTCTCCCGGGATCCAGTGAAAACCCCTCATTGCTGGTCGCCTCTTCGGGGTGACTTTCGGCCCTTTTCAGGGCCCCCCAGCGATGCAAAACTGAATGGGGGAGAGAGAGCAAGTCTCCCAACTGTCCATGGCGGCTGTGTGATGAACCGGAAGTCTGGACATATTATTTTTCTTGCCCAATATAAAAGGATTTATTATTTCAAAATAACTTTATCAAATCTTATAAACCCTGGCTTCATTGAAGAAATACAACTTGTCTCCTTTCCCCACGATTTCTTCCTTCAATCCAATGTGCTATAGTGATTTATATGCTGGACCAGCACCAGGCTCCAGACCATAGAAAGCCATAGTAAGTCACTGGGTGGATCTATGCTCTCCAATGAACTTAATGTATAGGGTAATTGTAGAGTACAATTGAAGAAGAGAGGACTATGTTCATTGTCCTGACTTTGGGAGAAAATGTGGGATATAAATCTAATAAACATATTAATATAAATTACCTAAAGAAAGTAATAAATAACTAAATTCCTGCATGTGAGTATGGCAGTTAAGTGTATCAAATAGCACTGATCCTATATAACCAGCTGTACAATTAAAGGAAACAATTTTCAGACAATATGCACAATTGTTTACAACATGAATATAGCTGATGTGGAATAATTGCTCCAGGTTTAGGACTGGTTCACATAATTGGTCCATTAAAAGTAGTATACCAGGACCTTCCTAGAATGAGAATTTTATAGTGCTAGAATGGCATTAAAAAAGAACAGATTTTAATATCCATCAGGGTAATATATCTTGAAAACTGAATATGCATCAAAGTCTCTGAGGTTGGCCTCTGCTCCTAGGCAGGATAATATAGATAATGACGGTTCATGGTAAACAGCTTACTTGTAAGTCTGCAGATAGCATTGAGTATTCTTAATGCATTTGTTTGTTCAACAAGTTCTTATTTTTTCTAATCATCATACTCAAAAGTTTGAGAATTAAGGCTAATTCTTCCAAGGTACACGGGGACTTTGTGAAGAAATTCAGATTTAAAAGCCTATTCTTTGACATACTTGAGATTCTAATGCAGGAAAGCAACAAATCTCCAAACATTTTGTGGAGAAGAGGTAAGTGCTCTTGAGAGATGAAGGTGTACAATTATAAACTCTTGCATGGATGACTATGAGCGTAAGAGCAACAATTATTGCAATTTGTTAGGCATATTTTGCAGATATATTGATTTAACATGTTTTGCCACATTTTACTATGTTTATATCTAAAGATTTCTGAAAATTGCCTACACAATAGCAAGAAAAAAATCATTCAACAAAACTACTATTGCCCAAGAGGAAAAGGCAGCCTTGCATCTCTATGCACTGTGCCCTAAATTTTCTATAGTTGTCAGACATGGTTACAGCTGTGTTGTCACATACTCTCATGTTCTATAAAAATGCAATAAAAGTGCTAATATTTCAAATAATGTTCACAATGGTGTTCTCCCTCCTTGAAAATGTGAGTTATTTCATAGACCATACTGATCGTTTCAAGGGGACCACTATACAACATTTTAGTTAGGTCAGCCCCAAACGTGCTTTTTCAAGAGGCAACTGGACTTTCTGAAAAAGAAGCTTTGGGACAACCATACCTGGATGACTGAGAATCTCCATAGATAGTTAGGGCAGCTTTTATAGTAGTAGTGAACAGGCTGTAGCCCTTAGTCTATTGTCAAAGAAAAAAGTCAAAACATTGGTGAGAATTTTCTGTTTCTTCCCAGCAACCACTTGATTGGGGGAATAAAATTTGTATTGGAGGAAGAAGAATATCCCACAGAGAGAGTGGGTATCCTACTGTGATTTGACCCTTGTCTACCACAGAAGCTCCATCTTGACCATTTATGAGGTCAGTCACGCAGCCCTTGGAAGAAAATAAAGTTTGCTATTTCTATTCTAAAGCATTATAGTGATTAAATGACCTGGGTTACATTAGTCAAAGAAAGAGGGTTTTGTTGTTGTTACTACTTTTGCAGCAGTCTGTACAAAGGCTAATTTGCAGCTGAGAAGAATTTCCAACACTCTTATTAGCAAATTAAATTCCCACATAAAAATAAGTATTCACTTATTTCAACTGTAATATATGCCTTTGCATTAAAGTAGAATGGAGGTTGGTGCATGGATTTGTTCTCATTTTTTCCCCCTCTGTTATGGTGACATATTTATTGGTCCCTGTTCTGGACAAAAATCCAAGTGCAAATTAAGATAGCAGCATTTCTTAGATGAGGGTTACCTAAGCTGTTTCTTCACCCTTGAAAGCAAATTTAGAACATAAATGAATGCATCTGGCTCTGTGGGTTGCTATGGCTGCAACAAAAATTTTCTAAATGTGGGAGATTGTATAATCAGCAAACAAGACTATTGTTATAATATAAACAGTGTCAGCCATATACAGAAATCCATTTTATTTTTACTTCCTAAAGACATTGTTCCACTAGGAATTTGACACTAGGATGCAATGTGGAAAGACCTGCTTTTATACTTGGGTTTTGTAACACAAGCTGACATAACCAAAAATAGCTTATATTTCATTGTGCAATAATCTATCATACTGTCTAGAAATAATCTCACTTTTCACACTTCAGTGATATCCCATGAGTAAACTGCTCTCATAAATATTTTCAGATTGGAATATATAGTTTGCCAGGAATCTTCAAAACTACATATCTTCTATATTTGTTTCTGTATCTCCTATTTTCATATCTTCTATTTCATGTTCTATATCTTCCAGGTCTATTTTTAAATCTGGAAGATATAGAATCTTCTTCTATTTTGATATCATCTATATTTATCAGCAGTATGCATCTTTATAAAATTATCTCAGAAACCATTTGCAAAACACAAAAAGTGAAAGAATAAGATTGAAAAATAGGGAATCAAACTTTTGAACTTATTTTTAAAGGGGTGTGTTGGACAACTTTTAAACTAAGGTGTGTATTTGAAGACAAGGTGTTGCATTATTTCAAACTAGGGGGTGATGTTGCATTTGAGTTTAGAGCTAACAATGTAATCTGAGGGCAGCCTTTGGGGACCCAATCTGGATATAATTCTCCATACTATATTTGATTATTATGTGTCCTCACCAGCTCTAGGGCACTGATAAATAACTCTGCTCAATTTATGTTCTTTAAAGGTGATACCCTTGTCTGAACATTTTGATGCCAATAGGTTGGATGGCAGGGATGGTTATCTTTCTCTAGGCATTACTGCACAACTGTAGGGATTTCACACATCAGCCTCACAAAGCTGATCCTGGTATCGATCAATAGACCCATTAATCCAAGTCACTTGTGTTTTTCTCACCTCTAACAGTTTCTGGTACAACAAACTTACAGCAAAGATACAGTTCAGCACTAAATGACAAAGAGAAATGAACTGTGTAACTATGGGTATCAAGCACAGAAGAAAATGTCTGTTGCCAGCACAACAATTATATTAAAAACATTAAGGTTGTGCAAGGAAATTTAGTTAGAAGAGAATGATATGCAGCTCAGTACAATGTCTCATAGGCAATGGAAGGAGCTGCTTCAAACTTTTATTGAATTTCCAGGTTTTATTGCCACCCATCTCTTTCCAAACACAATTTAAGTGAAAGTGAGAATCTAGCAGTTTTTGTAGAAGAGGATGGAAATACAAATGTAATAGCTACAATTGGAAATCAACACCGCCCCTCAGTACAAATGTTTAGGATCAAATTCTCCAGATTTTGAATTATTTTGAGATGTAATCAAGAAGACCTTCCTGATACCATCTGCATTGCACAAAATAGTAGCAATCATCAGGCATACATCAGAAAAATTAAATCTGTGATTATTAAATTAATTCTACAGAATTAGTAGTAGTAACATAGATCTGGTCAACTTTGGGAATTATTTGAAACTGTAATTGTGGAAAATAAGTAGAAAGAAACGTGACATTGAACTCTTATTAGTGACATTGAGGTAGTAACAGGAATAAAGATTCTGCATTTATGCTTTCTATGCATTATTTTTTAGCCTTATGTTTCTCCAGACATCTGTTATGAATGTTAGAAATTGTCTTTTATGAGGTGGTAGAAATAGGAAAGTCTCATTGTATTTGTTTTTTCTTAACTGTATTTAAGATTCTTTTGACTCTTTTTGTATGAACTATTTCAATCTGCTAAATAAACTTTCAGTATAAAAATAACTTCCTTGCTATGAAAATGATTCAGGGGAATGCTGTAGACCTTCCATAAACACAGCACAGCACTCTTCACTATTTATTAAAGCATAGACATTTTTTAAAATTTGCACATAAGCTTATAAAATATTTTTCTGTTTTAATGAATTGAATAATTAAAGTAATATATCTTTAATGCATTTTTAAAGCAACTACACTTTTTTCAAGGCTGTGTGTTAGCAGACAGCATAGAATTGTGTTGTTTGTATTTGCCCAAGTCCAAAGCACTTCTGAATCATTTTTTAAGTGTGTACAGACTTAACAAGTATGTATATTTATTTATTTATTTATTAATAACTGCTCATCTCACTTATGTGACTCTAAACAATTTACAATAGCTTGCTTATTACTATAGTTTGAAAGGAAAACATCTGTAAAAGAATTAAGCAACAATAATAGTGATTATGGATGACCAAGTTAGTGTGGACAATGTCAGGATGATTTTGAATAAGCAAAGAATATAAAAAAAGGCTAGAACAGCAGCACAGGTCAAAGCAGTTAAAAGGGTAAAAAATAATGAAAGTCAGCTTTCTCCAATATTGCATTCTGCAAATATGTTTGACTGCAAAAAACCCCAAAAGTTTTAATATATTACCTTGCATTCCTGGAAGAAAGTCAGTGTATACATCAAATAAGTAAGCAAACATATTAACTTAAATTCAACAGATCCTTAGCTTGCTCATGATCTAAATATAAAAACAACTATTAGTTAGTTGCCTGTTTGGTAATGTGATTGCAATAGTTGAATTAATAGCATGATTCAGTTTAAAGCATTGTCCTGTGTGGTTTATGGTATGGAAGTAAAAAAAGTTCTTCATCATGACATTGCCAGATAAACTCTACCCTTTCACACTTGCATCACAATATTGGACACACATACACAAACAATGGAGCTGGCATCAAAATGCACATTTTATCATTTTGATGAAATCTTGGTGCTGCAGATACCTCTGCATTCATCTTTTACTGCGGTTGCTTGGACTGATATACTGCTTTTCCTAGGGAAATGAAAATGGGGGGGGGGAGTTTTACAAAAGATTAAAAACACAAAAACAAAAAATCTAAATCTAGCAGTACAGCAATAAAGAAGAGAGATTACTGTAGCATCACATTTGAGACCATACTGGAATATGACAAGACAAATGTTGCCTATCTTTTATTATGCATGTGAAGGCCATCCCTGGTAGCTTTCCCCACAATATTACAATGTCTCTCAAACCCTGCCCTTGTATCCATGACTCTGATGAATATGGGATCTATGCTCAAATACTTGCAGTCACATCCATCTCTCTGTGTGTCTGTATCTGTCTATGTCTCCATGTGTGGTCAAGAAAGGATTTCTGAAGGGATGAAAATTGATACTTAGGTAGTGTAAGGACCTGCATTCCTTCTCCTACCAAGAAAGCAGAACTCTTGAAACAGGCATCATTTCAACAGGAACTTTTATTGGTAGGTACAGACAGTAGAAAAAGTTAGGCAGGATCTGAGATTTTCCTGCCTGAATCAATAGGTTAAAGGAACAATAGAAACCCCAACCCAACTGTCCATCTGGCCGGTTCAAACAGTCCAATCCATAAGTGGCATCTTGCTGTGAGACTGAACCAATAAGGCGCCTCTTCTCAAGGTTGTCAGGTCTCCACAGCTTCCTCCCTCTGTCCAGAGATAAGGCAAATGGCCTGGAGGCACATTCCACTCATACCCTGAAGAAGATACATCAAAGCAGATAGAGCAAAGCAAAGGAAGTAACACTACAAGGGCCCCGTAACTCCCCCTCCACCCAGGAGAATGGGCAAGATATGAGAAAATAGGTTTCTGACAGATAGTGAAACCTACTTTTTAAATCTTACACACAGCCCATGTGTCTAGTGGAGAATACAGCATCAGGAGTAGGACAAAGAGATGCAGGGCCATTATCCTTCCTTGTGTACTAATTTGTCACTCTATCTATGAATACAAAATAATTGTTATTGATACCATGTTGCTTCATATGGAAGTGTGTGCTTGATAATCAATTACCAATTTTCAACTCAATAATCAAGGCTAGACCACCATTAGCCACAGCAAGGCTATTTCAAATGGTATAAATAGATAGAAGATATAAAAATAGATATATAGATGTGGTGGTGGGGGGGAGGGAATGATGGCAATAAGGCATTGGAGAGCAGTGTAGCCCTGCAGCTCTTAAAATTGTCTATAGCCCTTTGCTGCAATTCACATTGCAATTCTATTATGAGCGTAACCATAAAACTCAGTTCCCAATCTGGTCAAACTTTGGCCTATAGAATGAGAAACCATAATTTTTCCTTTCATCTCAGACACTAAAATATCTTCCAAACATTCATCCATTACCAAATGATCTATTGTACATTTAAGAGACAAGATAGATTATTATTATTTTTTTACATTTCTCTGTTTCAAGAATAGAGTTGCTGCTTGAGTAGGGAGGAGGTAGAATACATGTTAGGGGTGGGAAAATATTATTTCAATGTGAAGAAGAAATTTTACCTGGCAATTTTACTTGGCTGTTGAACTGAGCTGCATCACTCAAGTGAGATTGTTTATTCCAAGTAATAGTCTACAGTCTATTACAGATAACAAAGTTTTAGAGTATGTAGATGGCAAAACATATTTCATACCTTAGGGACATATTTAGTAGTTTGTTTCCTAGTAAAAAGGTAATCTTGCAATGGATTTTTGCAGTTACAGTAGTATATTTGTAGCTAATCATATTTTTGCTTTTAGGAAAAAATATTTAGGATCTGGTTCAAATATAAATAATCATCCTCATCTAATTCATAAAAGTTCTAAAGCAAAAGTAGGAAAGCTGTGGTTCTTGGGCTATCATCCAAGATATAAAAATCTGAGTAACTAATACGTGGCAGATATGGTATGAATTATGGAGCAGCAATTTTGTGGAAGGGTCCAGATGTAGATACTGAGGAAGATTACTTTGACAGAGGTAGGCTAAATCTGTTATAAAAGTGAAGTGGAGAAAAACTAGTTTAAGCCCAAAACTAACAGAAAGTTGTTCAGACAGATATCTCCTAATTCACCTGGGAATAAAAAGAAGCAGCAGCATAACACAATCTATAAAGGTAGTCTTAGACTTCCTTTGTATTTCATTCTTGGTTTGATACCAGATTGCAGGATCCATCAACTTGGTTTCTTGGTCAGCAAGAAATTTTGTTTTTGCATTATAATCTCTAACTAGATTATAATTTCTGTTTTTTATTTAGCAAGGAAGGAGTTTATTTTAATGATGTATAGAAGTGGATTTTTTTAAAAAAATAATTTAATCAAGATTAATTTTTTTAAATCCAAACTGCAATAGTTAGGTGATGTCTGAAGACTTCTATCTTAACAAAGGGTTCTACCATACTATTTTGCATTTTTGGATTGGCCCTAATAAAAGTTTTGCCTAATATGGATTGTAGTTTTTTGCAGACAATTTATTATTGTTGCTTAATATGTTAAAGTAATAAAGGGTAATCAACTGTATATATCTCTGAGATGCCACTGACAACTTTTATTTATTCTCATGCTGAGCACAGCATATCAAGAAGGGCTATGCAAAGCATTTGGATGAATAGAAGACGAAGGGTGTTTTTACAACTGTGCCCTCTGCAAAGCTTGTGTGATGGCTTCTAAGCCATCTATGGCTTCTAGAGGACAGGCAACCCTTCTGCTGGTATCATTATTAGAATGTGCAAGTCTTGAGCAATCCATGGAGTGATTAAATATAGTGGCTAAATATTCCCTGTAGACCTTCTCCATCAACAGAGTAGTGTCAGAAGGTGAAGGAATGCAATTATAGTGTGTGTCCTCATTATTTTTCCTTATGAGTGCTTGTAGAGGACAAGGGAGTGAGGCCTTTTTCAGTTGTAGCACCGACTCTAAGGATAGCCTCCCAAGAAAGGTTTGTGAAGACCCATCTTTGGCCATTTTTAAAATGGTTTATAAAACTATTTTATTCTGGCAACCATTTGAGGCAAGCAACAGATCTGTATTTATTTTTATGCTGCTGTTACTATAATTTTTTAATGAGGAGGTTTTAAGGTATTTTATGGTCATTTGCTTGTTCTGGGTTGTTAGGCTTGTTTTTAATGATACACTGTGATTTATATTTTTATTTGTAAATGGCCCTAATTAAGAAAAAGCTGCCTTGAATCAGAGAAAGATGGAATATAAATACCTAAGCAAGCCACCAAATCATATGCATTATGAAGAAAGAGACATAAGAGGGCTCTAATTTGCCTGAAATTTACATAGACACATACACATTTAGAAATGGCAGTTAAATACATCTGATCATAGTGGAGAAACAAATGACCAAGGGTATGATTGCCTCCCTGCTCAGCCTGTTGTCCAGCTGTGAATGGTGAAAGTCACCCTCAAATATTCATGTGTGCTAATTTCAGGGTTTCTTTATTTGTAAATCAGGCTTGTAGTACACAGTGGAAACTTGCTAACAAAAGACTTTTCTGAAAATCTCTCCAAGGACAACTACTTGGCTGCTCTACTCTTCAGAAGCAGCAGGAGGAAAACATATGCAGGTTCCAATGCACAACTAGGGGCTGTTGTGAAGAGTGTCCAACTAGCTCATTCCAACTGCACCCTGATAGTTGCAAATTTGCATGTCTTTTTATTTTAGCAATGTAGTTGACTCTGAGTATTGTTTCTCACTATTCAAAGAGGGAAAGGCAGAGAGAATGATGAAGTTCAGCAGTTCTGCAGAAAACCCCCCTGTATGTATTAGTTTTATAAACCATCATTTTTTCATGAATAAAACATAGCACAGAATTTATGGACCTTCCTAGAAGAACAACCTAAAAGGACTACAGCACACACAGACACAGACACACACACTGGTGCATAATATGTTATAAAGGTGTCTTTTAAAAGTCAGTCTAGAGGATTTTAGGAGAGGAACTAAAGTCAGAAAAAGTCATATTTCATTTGTTGTGGGGCAGGTCCCACTATGGTGTCTTACACATTATAATGCATAGAATTTGGGATTGTGTGATGCACAATCTGTTTAAAAGATTGAGTTAATATCAAAATAAAGTTAATAATAACATAAACTAAGTTTAATCCATGCCTACTTACAAAGAATAATTAATTAGGCAATCTTACATAACTAAATTAGAAGAAGACATGTGATCTGGAGTCTCTAAAGCCAAAATAAGATAAGGTAAGGTAAGGTAAGCTAAGGGAAGGGAAGGGAGAAGGAAAGAGAATGGAGGAAAAAAAAGGGAGGAGGAAGGAAGGAAGAAAGGAAGGAAGGAAGGGAGGAAGGAAGGAAGAAAATAAGACGGAGGGAGGAAAGATTTCTAATGCTTATTACCAGCTTCAAGGAAATTCAAGGGAAAGCCATCAGAAAGCACTCCCATTCCCACTTATTTTTGGCCTGCCTTTGAACATTCTGTTTCTCTGTTTAGATAAGGAAGGAAAGGAGAGAGGGAAAGAAAGAATGGAAGAAGAAAAATTTATATACCCTTCTTTGCCATTGCCCCCCACTGCATGACTTTCTCAATCTTCCAGACCTGCACTGCAACTCCAGGCCTTTTCTGATCCATATGGCACTTGTCCTGTGACTTCAAACACTTTCCCAATCTGCATCCCTCTGCACTCCCTCACTCCCTCCCCACCTGTCAGAACCACATACCTACCTGCTTGCCTTGGACTCGAAATCACCAACATCCTCTGCACCAGCAAGCCACCCAAAAGCAACTTACCCAAAGAGGAACAGACAGCACTACGTAACCTTAAAGAAGACACCAGCATAATAATCCTACCAGCAGACAAGGGCAACGCCACGGTGGTTATGAACACATCTGACTACCAAACCAAATTAACCAACCTACTCCAAGACTCCACATACAAACCCCTAAATACAGATCCCACCACCTACCTGGAAAAAACCACCAGATCCAAAATAAAAGCCTCCCCCATTAGCGAAGAGATCCAGCAAAGAATCATTCCCAGAGAGAAATCATCCAGATGCCCCAAACTCTATGGTCTCCCCAAGATACACAAGGAAGGAACCCCACTCAGACCTATAGTCAGCTCCATAGGCTCACCTCTACAAAACCTAGCCAAATTTCTCGCCAAACAACTACAGCCCTATGCAGAATCCATCACCTCACACGTAAAAAACTCATTCCAGTTTATAGAGATCATAAAGAAACAAAACTTACAGCCCAGCGACCTACTAGTGAGCTTCGATGTCATATCCCTCTTCACACAAGTGCCTATCAAAGAAGCCTTGACAGCTATCCAAAACAAATATAACCCCCCCAAACACATCTTAGATCTGACCAACCACTGCCTATCCAACACATACTTCATCTATAATGGACAAAAATACAAACAAACAGAATGAGCACCCATGGGATCACCCCTCTCACCTGTCATTGCCAACCTCTACATGGAACACTTTGAAACCCAAGCTCTAGAAAAATCGGATCACAAACCCAAACTCTGGCTCAGATACGTAGACGACACCTTCATAATCTGGCCACATGGGAAAGAAAAACTGGACAACTTCCTCACACACCTCAACAGCCTACACCCCAAAATACAGTTCACCATGGAAACAGAAGCTAACAACCAACTTCCCTTCCTGGATGTCTTAGTCTACAAGAAATCCAATGGCTCCCTAGGACACACCATCTACCAGAAGAAAACACACACAAACCGCTATCTGCACGCTCTCTCACACCACCACCCAGCACAGATCAACTCTGTAGCCAAGACACTCATCTCCAGAACAAAACGCTTAGCTGACGAACAACACCTAAAACCCGAACTACACACTCTCACCAATGTACTAACATCCAATGGATTCCATAGAAATAAGATTACAAACCTAATCCAAAAAGAAACCCCCACCAAAATCCAAGACAAAGAACAAGAAAACGGCAAAGCCCTCCTCCCATACATAAAAGGCACCACAGACAGAATCAGTAAGATCCTCCATAAACACAACATCAAAACAGCATTCTGCACAAACAGAAAAATATCCACCATCCTTAGAAACCCCAAAGATAAAATTGAATTAGAAAATCAAGGAGTATACGAAATCCCATGCACCACTTGTCCCACCACATACATCGGACAAACCAACAGAAGAATAAGTGCACGCATTGAAGAACATAAGAACTCAGTCAAAAAAGAGGAACCAACATCTTCCCTGGTCCAACACCTTAAAGCCACAGGACACGAAATTGACTTTAAAAATACCAGAACCATTGCCAAAAGTGAACATTTTAATAACAGAATAATCAGAGAAGCCATCGAGATAGAAAAACGCCCACACAGCATGAACAAGCGAGATGATACCTCCCGCCTACCAGCCATTTGGAAACCTGCCCTCATTGACAAACGACTCCCTAACACAAAAAATGATACCAGACCCACACTCACAAAACCACACAGGATGTCACCACCAAACATCCACGCAAAAAACAAACCCAAAGCCACACTGACTATGAGGCACGACCACAAACCAGAAGCCAGACCACAGCTGCATCATTAGCCACTTTAAACCCCCCCAATCCATACATGAAGCAAACTGACACCCTCCATGAAGAGGAAGCACGACCACGAACACGAAGCCAAGGAATGGCAGGGCAGCCCAAAATCTTGAATCCCTCTGCAACTCAGACTAACCTGAGCACAACCAAACAGAACACTCCCCCAGCCAATCAGAGCACAGCCAACCCCCCAGCCAATCAGAGCACAGCCAACCCCCCAGCCAATCAGAGCACAGCCAAGCCCCTAACCAATCAGAACACACCTCCACCCAATCAGAACACAGCCAAGCTCCCACCCAATCAGTTCATACCTCCACTGGCAGTTAAAAGGAAGAAACAGCCAAGACCACACACTGCAGCTCGAGGCACGAAGCTGAAAGCACCAGCCTGAAGATGACGAATGGGACTTCGTCGAAACGTCGCCAAGACACTTCCAATTTTACGTGGGAGAAAACCCGAACAACCAAAAACCTATATATATATATATATATATATATATATATATATATATATATATATATATATATATATATATATGCGATTAAAAAGGTTAAAAATGTGAACCCTAGGGATATTCATAATAAAATATAAAAATGAACACTAGGGTAATAAAAACTAAGGAAGTTTTTAATAGGTTAAAACTATAAAAGTTTTAAAAAGCGCCAAGCTTTCGCCATCACCTGCCGGCATCCTCAGGGCTGGCGTGCCAGAGAATGAGAAAGTCTTTTTATAGGCGTGCCGAGGTTTGCGCTCGGCTCCTGGATCTTGTTATGGGGCCTGATTGGTTCAGCCGTATGTAGTTGGCCTGCACTTTTTTTCTCTTCTTAGTTGTATTTTTATCCTCGTCCGTCTCCAGTTCTCCCAACCTCAGATTAGCTGAATGGCAATTCCAGTTATTTCGGTTGCTTTCATGTTCCGATCTCCCCTCAGGCTTGGGTGGTGGTGGACGTTCCAAGTTCCTTTCTCCACCCCGTTCTGTCCGGTTGCTACTTTTAGGGTCCCATATATTTCCGGTCTCAATGCTTTCGGTTTTAATATGTTTATCATCCTGGTAATCCCGTAAATTGTTACGAGTCTGGTGTAGCGTGGGGGGGTATTCCGCATGGTGGAGGGGTCGTCTCTTGTTCGTTGTCATGCCCAGCTGTCTCGCACGTGTCTTACTCCGAGTGCTCAATCCTGGGGGTGTGTGCACAGCCATCGAGGCGCGTCCCTCCTGGTTACAGTGTTCTTCCTCAGTTCTCCCCTTTTTTACCTTGTTGGAAGCGCTCGCGTATGTTCTATGGGAGTCCTCAGGATCGTCAGGTAGGGGGTATGACAGCTCGATCTCTCGCCCCCTGCCGCTCTCCGACTTTCCTTCCTCCTCTCTAACGGTATGTAGGGGTTCATCATCAACCACCTCCCGTGGTTTGTCCTCGTAGGAGCTGATCGTTCCAGCTACATGGGGGGGCCTTATCCTCCTTTCCCGACCAGCTGCGATGTTTCTTTTGGTGTGTGGGCAGGCCATTGCGTTTGGTGATTCCTCCGCATTTCCACCTGCCGTATCTTCCCTCATCTCCTCTTGGTAGCCGGGGGTCCGGACCTTGGTTCCTGTCCCTCCCCTGATCTTCTGGGATTGCGGCAGTCCCGCGGGGATGGTCGAGGTGCCTCGCGTTTGTTTCCCTTCTTTCGAATTGCACCTGATTCGTTGGGCGGTGCGGGTGCTACCCAGATTGTTATCAGGCCGTCGGGGGTGTTGCCGCTGATTATTGGCACTCCATGATCTTAAGGCTAGATAGGATGGGCATAGGTCAATGTGCCTATTAATAGACTTACTGTCTGAGAGCCATGCCTCTCTAAGAAGGCGGCCCCCTTTGGTGTTATCATTTGCCAATACACTGACGTCACTAAAGTTAAACTTATGGCCTAGATCCACCATATGGGCCCATATTTGGGAGTGACAGTCTCTCCTTCTCACTGCTAATTCGTGCTCGTGGACCCTGGTCTTAATGCGTTTAGCAGTCTCCCCAGTATAATTACATTGGCAGTCCGTACAGTCAATCCTATAGACGGCTGCTGATCTTTCGGTGCTGGGGAGCGGGTCCTTAGGGCGCATTATGGCCGCTCGCAGTGTTTGGTTGGGTCTATGGGCCACCTGTATTTTGTGTGGTGCCAGGATCCTAGCTGTGGCTTCCGATACGTTATGGATATAGGGGAGGGCAATACATGTGGTGGCTTGAGGCACGGGTTCTTGAGATGCAGGGTTACTCCGGAGTCCAGGTGGTCTCCTGAACTGATTAATGATTTTAACCGGGTAGCCGTTGCCTCTACATATTCGGAAGAGGTGGTTTCTCTCTTCTTTTTTGGCTTTGACGGTGCTGCAGTGTGTCTCCACTCGTTTGAATAGCGTCCTGACACAACTGGCTTTATGGGCCATCGGGTGATTACTCCTAAAGTGGAGAATCCTCTCTGTACACGTTGGTTTTCGGTATACCCTGGTAGCTAGACATCCATCCACCTGGCGCTGCACTAGTACATCCAAAAATGCTAGACTGCCCTGATCTTCTTCCTCCATGGTGAATTGGATGTCCGGGTATACCGAATTCAGGATGCCCATAAATTCAGTTTTGTGTCTTTTCTTAATGACCGCAAACGTATCATCCACATAGCGGGCCCAAAATTTTGGTTGGTGTTGGGCCATCGCTATGTGTTCCAGCTGCTGGAGTACCATCTCTGCAACCACACTAGAGATCGGCGACCCCATAGGTGTTCCTTTAATTTGCTCATATATAACCCCCTGGAAGGTGAAGTAGGTGTTAAGACATATTTCCATGAGCTTTACCAAGTCCTCCGTTTGAAGGGAGTCCTGGTGTTGCCCATGGTCTCCTTGGTTAAGCCGGTCTCTTAGGACCTCAACCGCAAGTTTCTGCGGGATGGACGTAAATAAAGAAACTACGTCAAAGGAGACCATGAGCTCATCCTCTTCTACCTTCAGGGTTTTTATTCTATTGAGGAATTCTTCCGCCGATCTTACGGTGGTGTCGCTGTTACTTGCCAAGTGGCCGATGCGAACGCTCAGCCACTTGGCAAGTTCAGAGATGGGGGTACCCCTAAATGCTACAATGGGGCGGAGGGGGACATTGGGCTTATGTATCTTAGGTAAGCCATAGAATCTGGCGAGTGCTGAGTCACCAGGGCGGATCCTTCTCAGCACTTCTTCCCCCATCCTCCCCTTACGTTTGAGGTCATCTAGGAGCTTGTTAGTACGGTTTCTCAAAGTGGTGGAGGGATCTTTACTAACCACTCTATAGGCAGCACCGTCTTGGAGTAAATCCAATGCCTTTCTTACGTATGCCTCTTTGTCTAAAACGACAGTTGCCCTCCCCTTATCGGCTGGGAGGATGACAATGGTGTCATCTTTTCTAAGTTGGCTTAAAGCCACCCTTTCCTCTGCCGATAAAACTTGTCTGTGGCTCATAATTAGGCTCGTGACCTGTTGCCTGATTACATTCTTGGTTTCCTCTCCTATCCCAGTATGGTGTAGGGCGGGCTCTAATGCCGCCACAAAGTCCAGTGTATCCGCATCATTAAGGTTGTGTCCTGCATCTCGTTGCAGTAGGGATAACTGTGGCTGGCTTAACACCCTTGAAGATAGGTTATGCACCACCCCAGGTAAATTGTTATTACAAGACTCACGTAATGAATTCAGCCTTTTGAATTGAGGTTGGGAGAACTGGAGACGGACGAGGATAAAAATACAACTAAGAAGAGAAAAAAAGTGCAGGCCAACTACATACGGCTGAACCAATCAGGCCCCATAACAAGATCAAGGAGCCGAGCGCAAACCTCGGCACGCCTATAAAAAGACCTTCTCATTCTCTGGCACGCCAGCCCTGAGGATGCCGGCAGGTGACGGCGAAAGCTTGGCGCTTTTTAAAACTTTTATAGTTTTAACCTATTAAAAACTTCCTTAGTTTTTATTACCCTAGTGTTCATTTTTATATTTTATTATGAATATCCCTAGGGTTCACATTTTTAACCTTTTTAATTGCATATATATATATATATATATATATATATATATATATATATATATATATTGAAATGAAAAATTATCCTAGAAAAATTATCTTAGCCTTAACCGTAGCATTAGAAGTTTTGTAAATTGTGCCAGACTTAAGGTTAAGATAAGATTTGAAGTACAATTCCGTAAGTTGTGAGCACATTTGTTTAAATGCACGTAACAATCTTTGAATGATGCTCGTTCTATCCTGACATGGATAAACTGAACTTCACTTTCTTATAGCACATCTCCCTAGAAGCTTTGGTACTATAAATAAGAACAGTTAGCATGCTCCACTTCCCTTATAGCTTCCCTTATAGCTTTTATGTGGCTTTAAAAGATGCATTTTGAAATTTACACAGGACTAAAACTCTACCTCATTGCTCTAGCAACTTCTTTCTACCTGTCTGCCTTTTTATGATGTATTCACAAAAATTAAGGTAAAAGGTTGCCAATATATTAAAATTCTCCAAGAATCTACTTAGGAAGAAAAAACATGAGATATGATCTGAGCTCTGGAATTCCACAATTTTAGCTTCATTATGAGATCCTTAATATTCCCTAATATTGTTAAAGAATTTATTTTTTAAAAAAAGAACAAGGAGGAAAATACATGGATAAAATATTTCTAATAAAAAGTTGAAAGAATAAAAGACAGGAGGCTGAATTCTTTAATATTCTACAAGGCTGAATGAAAAGTATTGTCTTTACCTTCATAATAACTTTAAACAAAAGGTTTTAATAAGTTAAACATAAAATTAATCCTTCAAATAAGCTCTTATGTTGCCTGTATTTACTTTTCCAAGTAATTAACACCATTCACTACAACAATAAACAAACTTTTTAAAGTTGTAAAAAAAAAAAACTTCACATACTTTGTCTTTTCAACCATACCCTGACAGTTCTTTCCACTTTTTCATTTAAATCATAGAGATCCTCATGAAGCTATTTTTTCAATTTTGAGATAAAGGCAAAGGATGCCAAGTCACATGATGCCAAATCTCAACTATATGTTGAAGTGTGTAGTTCAGTTAATTGCGGGGGCATTTTTCTGAACTGTTTTGAAATGTTATCTTGTGGTGATCTTAAAAAATGCTTCAGCCACTTTTGCCTAGGTAACAGTTCATTCATATCTGTGTTAAAGTTATCTTTCTAAGAGGCCTAGATTGTTATATTGCAGGAAAGATTTCTTCTGTGTTTTCAAACTCTGCTTAACTGTTGTTCAAATTTTGAGTTTTGCAATATAGTCTCTGAGTTGATAGTGGTGCCAAGTTCAAGAAAATCTATATTTTGCTATTCTTGGTCATCCACTTTTTTCTTGCTCACACAAATGATTCACCACCTTTACTTTTTTTTTTTGGTGGCTCAGCAATGCACAGTATTCATATTAACATAGTCATCATCATTATTGGCATACATCCAGCAGTGAATTTCAGTTGGAGGGATTTCTTTGAAACTCAAAAGTTCAATTATGATACACTGCTTCAAACATACTGATGATTCTTACTGCAAGCTTTCATCACACAAAAACTATCAATACAACCTTTTCTCACAGTACCCTCCTGCCAATATAAGAGAAAGAACAGTTGCTGAAGAATATGTAAAAGCTTCTAGGGTGTCAATATAGCCATGTGTTGATGACTTATAATGTTGGAGGCATTATTTTCATTCACCCCTTGAATAAAAAGTAGACAAATATCTTTATCAACACCATTTTAAAATTAAAAGGAAAATGAATGTAATTGAAATAAATCAAGATAAAGAGCCTATAGCCATATCTCATAATTTTATGCCACTTTCCATCTTCTGTAGATAAATTACTTCTCAGAAACTACATATTTGGAATGCATATTTTTCATTTCCACATTTACTTTTCGCTTCCACATTTTCAGTGTTGCATTTTAACTTCTAGAAATCTGGATAATGCTTTATATGCCCAGTCAAAACTTAATCCTCAAGAACATAGGGCTACAGTAATATGTGAAGAAGACTTTTGTTAGGGTTGGGGTTGAGTCAATGTATTGACCACCAGGAATTTAGGAATTTCATTTGCTGTAAGACCAATGAGCTCCATGTATATCCAGGGCTTGGATAGGACATTATAAAATACTAATCCATTTGAATATAATAGCTTATATGATTTATTGAACAAATGTGGTTAATAGTAACTTAGTTTTTCACAAACCCACTTCTAACTAGGGAATGCAATTCAGTCAAGTTAGACTTTTACATGTGTATCTGTTTTATGACAAAGAGTTAAAGAAGAGTTTCACTTTGTATCTCAGTTTGGCACTCTTCAAAAACTTGCACAAGTATTCACATAGAAATTGGTACATGTTTTCTTGCATATCGATACACACTTTCATATGCACTTTTCCTAAGTATACACATGTTTACCTACCTTTCCCCATACAGTGTGATTTGGTTGGTACTTTTCCTAAACATGCATATTTATGTATATAAAAATATATGTGTTAATTATTCCATGTCTTTTTGCACATTTTAAAAGTTATACATTGTACTAAATGCTTCTTATCTTTCAAACAAAATGCAATGAATCTCATGATTATGTGACCATAGCTCAGAGTGACTGTGTTACCTGGGTCCCAGATGCTTCAAGACTGCTAATAGTTCCTTATCAGCAATAAAGAACTTATTAAAGTTAAATCAGATTTGGATTGGCAGCTCTTCAAACAGGAGAAAGAATCTTTCAAACAAAAGATGATCTTCAGCAAATTATCATACATCAGCCTGCCTAGTTTACAGTTAATTGATTTATTTTTATTGTAGTATCTTTGAAAATTCATATTTGAGTGCTACTATCCACAATCCCACCATTCATATCTCTCAGCTATGATACATAAGTCCATACTTCTCACAATGCCAAGTATACTATATTCAGTTCAAGAATGTCTGGCTTTGTTGGCAATGTTTATTTTTAACCAGTAGATGGTGTTAGTTGATATCAGCCAATTCTTCCTGCTTTTTGTTTGTTTGTTTGTTTGTTAAGATATTTTCAATGGAAAGGAATACAGGAAAAAAAAATTAGGGCATTCAGTCAGTCTGTTTCAGAGCAAACAAACAGCAGCCAACGAAAAGACTGTATAATACATAAAAGATAAACTGATAGTAAGTTTAAAATTTGAGAGTTGCCTTAAAAAAGCCTTTTGTCTAACTGCTTCCTGTCCTCACTCTAAGAGCAATGGTTCTCAAACTTTCCTTCATTGTGGATCCCCTTAAAATATCTTTTATGGCTATGGATGATGGCCATGGACCACCAAGACTTAACTCAAGATTTAAATCATAACATTTCTTTAAGTATTCATGGACCCTCAGGTATACTCGGACCATAGGTTGAGAACCACTGGCTTAGAGCATTGATGTAAAATCCTTTGTCCCTATTAAACATTAATAGACTAGAACATTGTAGCCTTATATGACTGTTGCTATTAGCAAAAAGAATTGCAGATAAAAAGGAAAGCAGGTGATTTTGAGTTCTAGTCTCACCTTGAGCATGAAAGCCAACTGGGTGACTTTGGGCCAGTCATGATCTCTCAGCCCAGCTCACCTCATAGGGTTGTTGTTGTGGGGAAATGGGGAGGAGGAAGGATTATTAGATATGTTCACCACCTTGAGTTATTTATAAAAATAATAAAGGTGGGATTAAAAAATATAAATAGAATTAAAAAAAACTGTTACTCTTCAAGCACCCATTTTTCACTTTCCCGTGCAATCACATTTAGACATAGGACATTCCCTCTTAAGTTCTTTTTTTGGGGACAGAATAGTGAACAATAGTAGAAATAAATCAAAAGGAAGCAAAATGCTGTTTAGAACTTTAGTTAAGAATATATTGGATTAAAAATTCATTCAGTAGTAAATGAAAACCAATTTAGGGACAAAATAATTAGTTCCAGTCTTTATTTTGTTTTGATAGTACTCTAAAGTTCAAACTAAAGTTAATGAAGCTACAGATTTCAACTGAATGGGCAACTCAACTGTTGATTTAATGGCAGATAGAAGGTTAAGGATGAGCCAGGGAAGGAGGAATGGAGAGGACCTGATATATACCATTAAAGCAGCACCTGATTAAATTCCTCTAGCTCAGGTGCCCAAATCCAGTTTTCTTATACTTTCTTGGGATCTAGGATCCTGTAGATCTTTGTATCTGGAATGAGGAGATTTGAATTTGTGGTTAGCATCAACAGCAAACTCCCTCATCTCACGATTCATTCATTATATTAAGTGTATACCTATTCTTTTACATTTAATACAATTGGAGTCCTTGGTGTTCTCTGAGCATGGTTGTTTGGTTGTAGAGGTTTCATTTCCTGATTAGGTAATATCAACATGAAGAAAACAACATGAAGATCATCAACACAAATAAAACAAGAACATGTTATTTTCTCTGGACAGCCTCACCCACTGAAGAAACAACAGCAATTAGAAACATAAGCCAATCAAAATACAAATCCACATTAACTAAGTGCTCCAGTAACAACCCAATCTCCTACAAGAAGGGCTTTGTAAAAACATTATCAGATTAAGACAAACATACTGCAGCAGTCCAGAATACCAGAAAAAAGGGGGAAAGGCCACCTATACAACATCTTCCAGCCAAGACACAACTTTATTAAAAAATGCCTGACAATTCAACCCACTACAGCATAACCAATACAAGCTATGAAAAAGATAACATTGCCATACATCAAAACCATCTCAAAAAACAGTCTGTTGCAATCACATGGCATCATCATAGCACACAAATCAACTAAAGCACTCCAAAACATGTCAAGTAAACCAAAAGACCCAGTAGCCCATGAAGTAAAAAAAAAAAAGGAATCATCTACAAAATACAGTGTCACAGTATGTTTCACTAAAGACTGTAACAATCACTATATAGGATAGACAGGCAGAAGACTAGTAGAGTGCATTCATGAACACAAACTAGCATTCAGAAAACATGATGCAAACTCCTTAATCTCACATGGACAATCTCATAGTTCCAAATGGGAAACTGTGAGCATCCTAGACCAAGCTAAATCCAAAAATGCTAGGGAATTCCTGGAAGCTTAACTTTCAGACAAATCAGCCATCAACAGACACATAGAGATAAACCACATTTACATACCATTTAAAAGAGAAAAATAAAAAGCTAATAAAACAAAAAGAAAGAACACATCTTCTTTAGCAGCAAATATGCAAATAAGCAGGGATTAATGATAGCAGTGTTCCAATATCTCAGGGGCTGCCACAAAGAAGAGGGAGTCAAGCTATTTTCCAAGGTGCCTGAAGGCAGGACAAGAAGCAACAGGTGGAAACTAAGCAAGGAGAGAAGCAATCTAGAACTAAGGAGAAACCTCCTGACAGAACAATTAACCAGTGGAACAGCCTGCCTCCAGAAGTGGTGAATGCTCTAACACAGGAAGTTTTTAAGAAGAGACTGGACAGCCATTTTTCCAAAATGGTATAGGGTTTTCTGCCTGAGCAAGGGGTTGGACTAGATGACCTCCAAGGTCCCTTCCAACTTTACTACTACTACTACTATTATTATTAATATCAACCAAGGAGAAATTAAGGAACTACCAAGGAGAAATCTGAACCTCTCCCGCAACACTTGTAGGACAAGCTACTGAATATAAACATAAATTCCACACACTCACTAGCACTGATGATGTTATGTAGTTGGATAATGAAATGTCTATAAGTAAATAACCAAGCTCAGAGCACCAAGGACTCCACAGTTCAAAAATGAGCTACATATAATGCAAAATTCACATATTAAACTGCATAATTTACATATTAGATCAAGGTAGAATAAAGCTTATGAAGTCTCTTTTCGATTGCATCAAGACACAGAACATCAACAAAAACTGATAACACACAGTATGCATGCATCTTGCATTTTTTTTCAAAGACATAGTGACATTTAATTCACAGGTCACCCAATGAGCTTCATAGCTGAAAACAGATTTGAACCCAAGTCTCCTGAATCCAATTTTACTTCATTAGCCTTTATCACATACTTTCTCACCTCCAGGCAGAGTTTTTACAATAGTGGAGTAATGGGATAATGGTGTTAAGTTATAGCAAGGAAAGGAAATCAATATACCAATTTACAGCAACTGAACCAAAATTGCAAACTACGTTATCACCCAATGCCAGCAGATGTGATTAGGCTGTATAACTATATGACCTACTGACCACTTTGGATCTTGATGAAACATGAAAAGTGAAGTCTGGTCAAGGGACTATGGGACTAGCCTCATTTCTTGATGAAGTATTCTAGAACAACACCATTTCCAAGCTGCTTAAGTGAGATGGGCAGTGTAGAAATGTGATAAACAAACAAACAAATAAAAATACCACAGAGTTGTTTGAGAAGAAAGTCTGAAGGGGTTTGGATCTTTGCCTGTAACATAGGGACAGGAATCCTGATTGGGTATTAGAGCTAAAACAAAAAGACTAAAATGAGATGCATTCAGTTGTTTGGATTATGAATTATCCTCAGTGCCACTCAGCACTGTGGTAGAAGCCTAATTTTAATCATACTTGATATAAGAGATTTGTGCCTCCCCAGGCTGCCTAGGAAAAAGAAGAAGTGGGGAGGGAAAAAGGTGTTAAAAAGAAAAAGAGGGGGTATGGAAAAGAATGTAGTGTTTCTATTTCTAGCTTCAATGCTACCCACTTTTATCTCAGCCCCATCCATCCTGTGCACATTCTTCTTTCAAGCTATTTCCTTGCATCCTACATCTTAAAGAAATTTGCACACTTCTGTAGAAAGAGAATGAAAAAACCCCATGAACAATCATCTTTATTCCATTCAACCTGATTCAACACAACTCAATTTGCTTTGTGGAACGATAAGAGTACTTAACTGGCAAGGCTCTGCTGATTGTTTATCTTGATTCGGTGCCAACTGAAACAGCTACTCTATTTGTCTCCCCTGCCTATGTAACACAAATCCGCCCTGCTTCAGGTTCATGTTGGTCAACACTAAGTGCTAATTGGTGGAACCACTTAGTTGCCAACCTCAAAATTATGCAGTGCAGTCAAGATGCGCATATCTCTGTGTTTCAATTTATTAAGTTGTGGAAAGGCTTAGGGAGTGGAAAAGAACTATGAAAAGAAATGGTGATTATCATAGGCTATGTTTACATGATAATTTTTCAGAGTTCTGAAGGTAGTATATTGATATCTACAGTCCATATATTCAATTTCTCATTCCTGCTGCTATTTCTGATGAAACAGATATGATAGTTTTTCAAAGTGCAACAAAGTTCTGAAAAAAAAAATACTCCTCTTTGACTAAAGTGGAAGAAAAATATGTGACTATGAGATTTGATACTTTGCTAAATCAAAAAGTTAAAGGAGTTAAAGGTCAAAGTAGTCTCATTTGTTATCAAGAAATGGGCAACACAAGTGAATAGTTATGCTTATGTCCATAATTCTTCCCTGGATTACACTGCTCTCTGCGTTTTAGGAAAAGTTACCTAAAACCTGCACATTGTAGGGAAAGTTTTATTAATCATGATATGTGTTAGGGATTAATTGCTAAAAGCTGAAGAATCCTTAGTGGATAGCTATGTGGAAAAGAATATTGATTAAAAAAAGTTGTCTAGAAAAAAATGTATAAGGTGCTTTTTGTGTAGAAAAAAATGACACTAGTTTGAAATTTATGTTAAAACATATGCATACAATCAAAATAATGTACAAATTGGATACCTTCTAGTTCAGGAGTGTCAAACTCTATTTCATTAAGGGCTGCATCAGCATTGTGGTTGTCCTTGGGGGGCCGGGTAGGTGTGGCCAGGGTGGGCATGGCCTGTGGGTGGGCATGGCTAGAGTGGGTGTGGCCTACTGGGTGGGCATGGCCAGTAGGCCACACCCAGTAGGCCACACTACTTTGTGTCAAGGGTGCCTGTGGGGGCCTGGGCAGGAGTGGGACAGATCTAAGGGTCTCTGGCAGAAGGGGGTGGGACCGGGACAAGCACCAAGGCATGGTTCATTGGAAGAGCCTCACTGTTCCTCTCAGGCCAGGCAGGGGGGGCTGGATGATGCCGCAAGCTTCCCAGAGCCCTGGGCAGCAGAGATCAAATGCCCAACCCGGCCTTCAAGCACCCATGGCACCAAGCCCAGCCTCACTACCACAAGGGGTTGCCCAGCTGCACTTACCTCCTCCTCAAGGCTGCTGCTGCTATGCTTGCTCTCCTTAGCCAGGTTGGTGGGTATGAGGGCAAAGTCAGAAAGAGGCCCACTCCCTCTCCATGGGAGGAGACCCGGCTTTGTATCCAAAGCTTCCTTAGCAATAGGATGGGAGACCCCCAGGATAGGCCAGGAGGAGGGCAAGGGGATGGTGAAAGGGCAGCAGGGCAGGACTAAGGTAGACTTCCCTCCCCTCTTTCCTTCCCTTCCTTCCTTCCTTCCTTCCTTCCTTCCTTCCTTCCTTCCTTCCTTCCTTCCTTCCTTCCTTCCTAAGAACAGAGTGGTGGGAAAATATTTGAGATGAGGGAGGGAGAAAAACAGGCAAGAAACACAGCTGGGGAGGTGTCACCCTTCCTGAGAAATGAAGAAATGCACCATCGCCTGGAAATGGCCAGCACATGGCCCTTGCCTACTTCAGATATCTGGCTTGGTGGGCTTTGGGGGAGGAGACGCCATGAGCAACGTGAGAGTTGACATTACCTGCGCAATGCCGTCCAGCCCCCAGCCTGCATGGTTTCGGCAGGTAGTGAGGTGCTCTCCTCCCAGAGCTGAGAGACTGAGCCAGGCAGTGCAAATACAAAAAGAAGCGTGATGCCACTCAGTCCTCAGCCTGCCTGGTTTCGGCAGGCAGCGAAGCGCTCTCCTCACAGCACTGAGAGGCTGAGCCGGGCAGTGCGAAGCTTGCCAGCTTTGCACCTTGCTGCCTGCCGAAATTGGGCAGGTTGGGAGCTGAGCAGTGTTGCACTTCTTTTTGGATTCACACTGCCTGGCTCAGCCTCTCAGTACTGTGAGGACAGTGCCCCACTGCCTGTTGAAACCCCTCCCGCAGAGCTGATCAAGCTGGATATGTGAAGTAGATGAGGGCCATTTGTGGCCATTTCCAGGCAATAGTGCATTTCTTCATTCCTCACAAAGGGTGACACCTCCCCAGCGGGCACCCAGGGGGCATGGCCAACGTGGCAGGGCTATTTCCAGACAGCCTCGTGGAGCTAAGACTGAATGTGTTTCAGCATAGATGGCCACCACAAAATTGTACATTGACTCCCAGGCAGCCTGGGCCAGGGCCAAAGCAGCTGGGACCATTCTCTCACTGTTTCCAGAATGGCTTCACGGGCCACATGAAACCACGTTGCGGGCCACATCCAGCCCCCGGGGCTTGTGTTTCACATGTCTGCTCTAGTTTGTAATTTGCCAAACTAGAATATTGTCAGAGCATTTATGGGAGCTTCTCATAGAATGGATTTAGGAAATCCAAACAATTCTATGCAACTTACTAAAAGAAATGTTAAATTGGAATGTAAATTAGAACAAGTTGTCCTGAAGTCATGCCTCCTAAAACCATACAAAAGGTTGTTCATAGTGCTTAGTTTTGGATAATATATCTCAGTGAGAACAGAAAAGCCATAGGTGATGGTGCATATGACTCTATGTTTCCCACTTCAGAATTCGAAGAAGAAGGACTAAGTCAAATCTGAAGATAAACCAAATCTTTCTTTCTTTCTTTCTTTCTTTCTTTCTTTCTTTCTTTCTTTCTTTCTTTCTTTCTTTCTTTCTTTCTTTCTTTCTTTCTTTCTTTCCTTCCTTCCTTCTTTCTTTCTTTTTCTCCCTCCCTCCCTCCCTCCCTCCCTCCATTAGATTAAATAAGTAGAAAAAAAGAATAGTACCCAAAATGTACCACTAATACCTCAGTTGCCCTTCATCTCACAATATAACAAAAAAGAACAACATCCATGGTTATCAGATGGAATGATGCTAAGAATACAGTACACTGCTAGCAGTAGGCTAATATCAACCATAAATGAGCCACATATAAATATGGTTCAGTGACAGTATCATGGAACAGATAATGCTCTTTCTTCATCTTAACTGGGTTCCTTTCTTTTCTTTCCTCTCTTCCTGCTTGGCACAATCCTTCCTTTCTTCCTTTACTTAGCAGAGGGTTGTGGTTTGTTTGCTTTCCCATTTCTTGTGCAAAAGATTCTTGCAATAGGCCAGCAAAACTCAGCCTTTCTTCCTGACTGCCACTTCCCAGTCCATCTTTTCTGGCCAAGCCTTGCTCCCTGCTGTTCCTGCCCAAATTATGCCACTTTGAAACTAGCATCCACTTCTGAGGAAAAGCAGCAGTTCTGATTCCCACAGAACTGACAAAATGGGCTGAGAGCTACTGTGTCCCTGTTTTCCTCAGAGGCACTTCCTATGTCCTAGCTTGCATATCATCAAGACAGACTAGAACTTGGCATAACTTCTTAATCTATGGGTAGTAGAATAATGGATAACCAACCCCAGAGGAAACAGCTTTGGAGAAAATGATAATAGATCCAAGAGGATCAAAATTTACATTATTCACAAATTGCTCAGAGGGCAAAATCAAAAAGCTGTCTTGGGAAATCTGAAAGAATAACGTATTTCTCCTGATAGAAGCTTTTATGGAGTACATTCACTTCTACAGAGTTGAGATCTGCAAAAGCTCATATGTAATGTATTTGTTTGTTTTTCAGGTGCCACAAGATTTTCTGATTTGTAATTTTACATTAAAAATGACAGTCTAAAATGGAATGAGAATTCTGGACTTTTGTACCAGAACAATTGAAGTTTTAGAAACCAATCTATAGTTTTCACATAGACATGTGATTGTAGATGGCTTTGTATAAGTACAGGTGTCTAAAATATAATTCACATTTCTTTTAAACAATAATAATTGAAGTAATTGAAGGTAGTATTGGGAGCTTATTTATTTATAGTCTTCTGAAACTTTTTAAAATGAACAAATTCTCACTGTTTTATCCTGTTCACTGATGCAGGAAGGCTGTCTTAGAATGCCTTTCATTCTCATTTTATTTTATTACATTTTCTATTTGCAGTCTTATTAATAATATTATTCTAATATAATAGTAATAGCAATTGACAGTGTGTGGAGTGAGACCACAACTCATATTTCCAGAAGAACCCATTTACATGGCTCTTTCTTCACAACTTAGTATATTTCCACTTCTTCATAGTGGTTACCTGCTTCTCAAATAGAATCTGATTTTTACAGCTGGCTTCTTTTACCACTATTAGTAGAGAGACAACAAAGGTCTTTGTGGTGGCTGGGTGACAATTGTCCTTCTCAGCCAGTTACTCACTTCTTATACTTAGAAAATTGAAGAGGAGAATTCATTTATCAAGAACTGAAGGTAACTTTTTGCTTCTATCTCAGCTCTTGAGTGCTTCTAATTCACAGCTATTTCCTTTCATCAGCAGCTCTTTCTAAAACGATCCAGACCCTGCCGAGTGAGCCAATAGGTGCTTATTTCCTGCAATATTTCGATAATAACACAGAGGAGTTCAGTTCTGAAGAATGTTGATTGAAAGCCTGCTTGTTTGATTGTTGATTTCAAAATTTCTAATTAGTGAAGCACTTTGTGGAAAATTTGCGACATAAAGCCAATGCTTTCTGCTGTTGCTGTTGATCTTATTGATTATATAAATTAACTCTCTCGCCAGAAAGTATTTTGTTTTGTTTTGTTTCGATTTACTTATGAAAATGGACAAGATGCAATTTGTGCCGCCTCCTCTACAAGTATTTTACATTTAGTTTCAGAGGCATAATGAAAAACAACTGCAATCTGATATTTGCATATCACTTCCTATGCCAAAGCACCTGAAGTCATTTATAATAACAGGAAAAATAGAAATAGAAGTATTTCTCATTCATTTATTTATTATATAAGAAATAGAAGTAGAAATAGAAAGAAATGAGAATCAGTCTGGTGTGGTGGTTAAGATATCAGGCTAGAAACCAGTAGACAGTGAGTTCTAGTCCCACCTTTAGCTCAAAGCCAGCTAGATGAGGTCTATGACAATTTGCCAGAGCCAGCTTGCCACAGCCAGCACACCATGACCAAATAGCCATAGCCAACTTGCCATGACCAACTTGCTGTGGCCAACTCACTGTAGGACAACTCGTCATGGCCAACTCGCCGCAGGACAATAGTTACACTAATATCAAAGAAATGGTGGAATAGAATAATTAAAGAACAGATGGAAAAACAGGGACAAAATGAAATGACAAATTTAAAATAATTTTTAATTTATTTTAAATAATTAAATTGAATTGTTAAATTGCCCCACAGTAAGTTGTCCCACAGCGAGTTGGCCATGGCAAATTGTCCTGCGATGAGTTGGCCTTGGTGAGTTGCCTGTGGCAAGTTGGCCATGGTGAGTTGGCTGTGGTGAGTTGTCCCATTCCAGTTAGATGACCTTGGGACAGTCACTTTTTGTAAACCCTAGGAAGGTGGCAATGGCAAACTATTTCTGAAAAACTTTGCCAAGAAAACTGCAGAGATTTGTCTAGGCAGTCTCTGAGAATTTTACACAATTAAATGGAAGAGAAAAAGAAATAAAATAAAATCTTAAACTAGTATAAAATAACCAATAATTTAAAATGTCCTCTCAGGCCAAGCAACCCACACATCAGCTGCATCAGATTCACTGGCTGCCTAGTGTAGAAGATATACAAGTATTTGCTCTCTGAAATATTTTAATCCTGTGAAGACTCAAGAATTGATGTTTGATGTTTTTCTCAACTAGATAATGTTTATGTATGAGCCAAATCAAGTCAGAATGTGTGTGAGAAGCCATGTACCAGGAATCTTTTCAATCATGTGAAATTACATAATGACTTATGGGTTTCCCCAAGTCAAAATCTTGTGAGATTGTGAAGTCTCACAAAATTGTAGAAGTGTGATGCAAGATTGTAAAAAAATCACAAGATTTTAGAATCTGACAAGATTTCAGCATTAAAAAAATATGTCTGATGGCCACTGATAACTTTTAGGTTTACACTGTATCCTGTCCCCCACAATTTGTGGATCTTTGCTGTTAGACAGATTTTATCTGATCTCTCTCTCTCTCTCTCTCTCTCTCTCTCTCTCTATCTCTCTCTCTCTCTCTCTCTCTCTCTCTCTCTCTCTCTCTCTCTCTCTCTCTCTCTCTCTCTCTCTCTCTCTCTTTCTCTCTCTCTCTCTCTCTCCTCCTCTCCCTCTCTCCCTCTTTTCCTCTTTTCCAATTATCAAGCAAGCTGAAACAAATATCTTGGCACTGTAGTTTCACTATAGCATAGATTATTCTGATTCAAGTTACAGCATTATAGCACAATGTCTTACATTTTGGAGACTTTGATGTCCTATATTGTGGAAATCTAATGTCTTCTTCCATTAATAAAGACATCACTGGAAATTGGTGCTTTTGCTATTTTTCTTTCAGAAACTCTATATGTCAGAATGAAGGGTACAAAAACTCATATCTTTATCTTCAAGGCTTGCTGAATCAGCCAACTCATACAAGTTGCCTCATGATCTCTGAAAGTCTGTGTAAACAACAATTAGGGATTGTATTGTGCAAACAGAGATGTTAGAATGCCACAAAGCACTCTGAAAACTGAAATTATTTAAACAAACTTGGTCTAATTCACACCATAGAATATGAAAACAATATTTATCAAGTGGCAAAGAACAGAATTGGCAGGTAAAAAAGGCTCTCTCTCTGTGTGAAGAGATTTCTGCTTTGAATGAAATGATAAATGGCAGATATAATTCTGACTTAGTATCAGGCAACACAAGCACACATTACAGTAATGTTTGCAAGGCTTAAAGGGTCTGAATTATGGGAAAGTATTAAAAGAATTAGATATGCTTGAGAAAATTTAAATAAAATGTAAACTAAAACATGCTATAACATAACAATTCTATTTCCCTTGCCAAATGCCATTATTTGTCTCAGAGTCCTGCAAACAACAATATTTGTTTTAAATGTGTAAATTTCTAGCTGATGTCACGATGAAGAATATATCAGGCATATTCATAGAATAAGTTTAATGTGAATACATTATATTCCAGAGTGTAAAAAAGGGTCAACCAATTTCCTGAAGAAACCTGTTAGTGTCCAGGAAGTTATAAAATTTAAGAAAATTTTCTCTGGCACAAAAAGTATATTTATTTATATACCGCTTTAAGTGCAAGCACTCTCTAAGCGGTGTACACCAGTAAGCAATGTATATATATATTTACATTGCCCCCAACAATCTGGGTTGTCATTTTACCTACCCCGGAAGGATGGAAGGCTGAGTCAACCTTGAGCCGGTGAGATTTGAACCGCTGACCTGCTGAACACAGTCAGCTAAAGTGGCCTGCAGTACTGCACTCTGACTGCTGCGCCACCTCGGCTCCTCAATATGATAATATATGATGATAATAAGACATATAAGGAAGAAAAGAGGAATGTATACTCCCCCTCCCCCCCAAAAAACAACAATAAGGGAAGAATAAGAAAATATAAAACATTGTCAACAAGGAGTAAGGGGATATTCAGGAAAGTTTTAGAGTTTGCAGAAAAAATGAATGGATTATTTGCATCTTTCTTCATTACAAAGAATGTAAGAAGGTACCTGTATAATTTTTGCGAACAGGAAATTAGAATAACTAAGGCAACTTGAAGCAATAAAGGAAGATATTCATAGACATCTTGAAAGACTACAGTAACAAATCACTGGATCCCATTGTCCTTATAGCAAAAATATATATCATTTGTTTCTCAGTTGGACTCTCTGCCAAGGGATTGGAAGACAGACAATCTGACACCAATTTTTTTTTAAAAAAGATCCAGATGAAAATATATGCTAGTCTGCTCAACATCTCTTCCGAGCAAATTGGTAGAAATGGAAATCAAATAAAACATATGATTTGGGTCCTGGTCATCTGAAGGACTAATCTCCCTGTTCTACATGTTTCAGTTTGCATAATATGCTGCATGCTCTTATCCCTCTGAATTTAAAGGAAGATAGGCAGGAAATGTCCTTCTCTATGCTGTCCCAAACTTGTGGAATAGATACCCCTCAAAGAAAGGATAGATCAGGGGTGCCAAACTGCCAGCCCACGGGCTGGATGCGTTACGCCCACCCCATTGCTGGCAATGGCAAAACAGTCCTGATATGTTGCGCGATGTCACATGACGTCGCGAGTTTGACATGTCTGGGATAGATTTTCCCTGTTGCTATTGTCAAGCTATGAACATTGCTTGCCCTAAATTAAGGATATGTTATGGCGAGCAGAGACTTTTTTCTCATAACAACAGCCTGAAGATTAACTGGAAAATGTGACCTAAAGTGTCAGAGAGGGAAGGGAAAGTTTTACTCTTTTAACTATCTTTCTAGTGCCAGAGCTGATTTTCCATTCGTTAGTGCTGGCATGCTGCGCTTAATAAAGTTTTACATTAGAGATCATGATGTCTCAGGTATGGTTACTTCACTGGAATCATCAGCCGGAACTTTGACAGCTATTCAGGAGGAGGCTCAAAACAGTATTTTTCACCAGGCTTCTAGATTTTAACCTATTCGGAACAGCTGCTTTTATATTTTATTGGCTGGCTTATTTATTTATTTCACTGCATTTGCACCTTTTATTGTTTTATTTGTTGTTATTTATTGTGAGCCATCCAGAGTCAAATGACTGTAATGGGAATGCAAAAGGGAAATGGAGAGGGAGAGAGGAAGAGAGAGAGAGGGAGAAAGAAAGAGAGGGAGGGAGGGAGGGAGGGAGAGAGATTTAGAATAATATATTTCTAACACAAGTGTTTCTCAACCTTGACAATGTGTATGGACTTCAACTTCAAAGAATTTTCCTGGCTGCATTCCCTGGTGGGCAGTTGTGGGAGTTGAAGTCCACACATCTTAAAGTTGCCAAGGTTGAGAAACACTGTCTGATACAGTATGTAATTAATCTGTGGGATTCATTCCCATAATTTGGATAAGATTAAAAGGGGATTGGATACATTCATGGAGGAATGAATTAATTGTGATACTCAGTGTTATCTCTTGATTGGAAGTGCATGCAATGATGCCCAGGAAGAATGAAGGGATAAAGGAATGTCTCTATCTGATCCCTGGGGCCATCCCAGGGACATCCTTCTGTCTGCTATGAGAAACAAAATGCTGAACTAAGATGGGCTTTGGCATAATTCAGTAGAGTTATTCTGACATTCTTAGTAAATTATTAAAAGTAATAAAATCCTTGAGCTAAGTGGCTAGATATGGGAATGTTTCCAGATATAATGTATATTATAATGTCTATACAATTAAGTGTATAATTTCCCACTTGGAAATCTTTATCACTAGGAGTTTATCCTGAATAATTGGAACAGTTTTATAGTATGGGTATCTAACTGATATCTGGAGATGCAGTGTTTAATACATTTGCTTTTAATTGTCTAAGTTGGTCCTTAGTTGATTAGGCAGCACATTTTTATAAAACCATTTAAAATAAGTAGTTATAAAATGCAAAGGGCCATCAAGATGCCATCATTAAAAAATTTAAAAACCATTCTTTCTTATCTAGGAGGGAATACTAATTAGACCATTATATAAAACCAAAACAAGCATGGCTTCTTGATTTAGAAATATAGACAACTTTTTTCCAGTGCACATTATTACTTATGTATTATTTATCACATTTCTAAAATGTTCAGTAATTGATGTTCTTTGTATTTCAACAGACAATTTTAAATAGAAAAGAAAAGCTGTGACAGAACAGAAAATACAGATATGGATGGAATCCACTTTTCCACTGTGGAGCAGATGCTTCAAATTAAAGTGAAATACATATGATTAAAGCTACAGTGATACCTTGGTACTGGTTAATTGATTCTGGGAGATGCTATGAGTACTAAAAATGATGAGTGTCAAACATGTGACTTAGCATGTAACCCTTTGTTTCAGCCGGGAAAGACTTCCTATCTGTCCCTTTTCTTATGTTAGTGACCTTTTCATCATGGCTGACTTCCTGTTCACCCTCTTTGGCCATCTCCCTCTTTCTTTTGCAATGATCTCCCTGGCATGGTTGACTCCCTGTCCATTCTCCATGGCTATCTCCCTTTTCCTATTGCAATACCTCAAGTACCAAATAAACAAGTATCAGGACAACATTTTCACATCAAAATGGATTGAGTATTAAATTCAATGAATTTTGAAGCAGTTGAGAACCTCTGTATTAAAAATGAGGTTTAACACTATCCCTGTTGCGGATTCCTCTTATTTTTGGTTGGTAGGAAGGGGGAGATGTGCTCCTTTTCTGATCCAGTTTTTCTAAATCTATAAACTACTAGAACGTTTTACTGGGCAAAATACTGCATCATAAGGAAACATTTTTTTTGAACCAAGGTACCTCAGGTGAATGAACATACGGAATCCAGGACCCATCATTCCCAAGGGAATGAAATTTTGTGACTGGTTCATGTTACTAACTACTGCTGCACTGCTGGGCTGCTGCTGCATTCAGATGATCTTCATTTTCAACATTGTGTAACAGTTTCCCAGCCAGTATCACAATTCCTCTCTCCCTCTGCCACCCAGCAGCAGCCACTTATCTGTCTGCTGAAAAGGGAAAAAGGAGGGAGAAATAGGGAGGGAGGGGTGAAAAGAGAGAAAGGATCCCCATCATTCTTTTTCTGGCCTATGCCAGCCTCCCATTCTTGCAGACTCCAGTTGGTGCTGTCCCCTCTGTGAGAGAGCTGTGGTGGTGTAGAGATTAGAAAGCTGTAATGCACGCTAACTCTGCCCACTGCCAGGGGTTTGATCCTGACTGGCTCAAGGTTGATACAGCCTTCAATCTTTCCGAAGTCAGTAAAATGAGGACCCAGATTGTTGGGGGCATTATGCTGACTCTCTAAACTTCTTAGAGAGGGCTGTAAAACATTATGAAGTGGTATATAAGTCTGTAAGTGCTATTGCTACTGCTATACTCCTAAGCCCCCTGGTACCCTTCCCTATCTGCGCACTCCGCACATCCTCCCTGCACCATATAGCCCCTTGTACTTCTGTACACCTTTAACCCGTGCCACTTCCATGGACCCTACCCTACCCACATAGTACCTCTCAACCTCTCCGTGACCCCTCACACACCATTCCTGATCCACATATCCCCCCTGCACATCATACCTGACTCACGTGGCATCTTTTGCTTACACTCACTGTTTCTGACTATGCAGCACATCTCATACACCCCCAGGTACAATTCCTGACCTACACCCTGTGCATCCCCTAGCCTAGGTCCCTTCCCTACCCAGCAACAATCACTTATCGACCTGCTGGCCTTGGACCTGCAACTTCCTGCTATTTCCCCATTGACATTCTCCCTGCAAGCTTCCAACAAGCAATGAAAATGGGGAGGGTGGGTGGGTGGGAGGGAGGGAGGGATGGATGGATGGAGGGAGGGAGGGAGGGAGGGAAGGAAGGAAAGAAGGAAGGAAGGAAGGAAGGAAGGAAGGAAGGAAGGAAGGAAGGAAGGAAGGAAGGAAGGAAGGAAGGAAGGAAGATTTCTGATGTTCCATGACAGTTTCCACAAGGAAACTCAATGGGGAAGCTGACAGATAATCAGAAGTCATTCCTGTTACATTGCATTTTTTGCCCATCTGTGGCCATTCTATTTCTCAGTTTAGGAAAGGAAATATCTCTGAAATGGTGACCCAACAGGGCATGGGTTGTCTAGTCCTTCTTACAGTGTGATATGCAGACATGGGACAGTATCTGAACCAAAACAGAATATAGTGTATTAATTAATTAATACAAATAATTTTGTAATTGCAGTCTATAATGTCATTCCTTTTTTAAAATGTTGCTGATGCTTATTCAGTTTGTAATAAACTACTATTCTAAATTCTTATTCACAGGTTTCCATGGCAGTTACTTGTCTCTGTTAAGTGCCATTCTGTTACTTCCAGTTCATTTCTCTAAAACTATCAAGATCACTCTGAATTTTATTTCTGTGTTCTAGGAGATGATCCCATCCATTTTTGTGTCATTGGCAAATTTAATAAAATTCCATCCATCTTTTAATCAGCCATGAATAAAAATATTGAAGGCCTCACGACTATTCCTTTTGATCTACCCTTGATATTGCTCTTCAGCTTGATGGGAAACTATTAATGAGCCCCTTTGATTACAATTTTCAAGCTAACTATGTATCCATTAAATTGTCATGACATGCAGCCCAAACTTAACTAGTTTGCTTATTAACATGTTATGGGATAGGGTTTTAAATTATAGCAGTGGCTATGGACCAGTACAGCCAGTTCTTATACATTTATCAGCACACTATTGAAATTATCTATCAAGTATTAATTTTACTCTAGTAAGATCAATTCTTGACAAATCCATGTTAAATTCTGATAATTACAATGTTTTCAAGCTGTTTATGGTTCAATATTTTATGATTTGTTCTAGAATCTTCCTAGGTATTGATTGATCATTACATCATTACAATCTTTTTATTATTATAGCTCCACAAATTAGCTATCATATCTAATAATAAAAAAGAACATAGGAAAAATAGAAAAAAAATAATAGAAAGAAACAAAAAGAGACCAAGAAAAAGAAAGAGAAAAAAGGAAGATTTATTATTCAAAAAATATATTCTTACTATATTTCAATATTAAATTCTAAAAACATCTTTTAAAAATCCAAATCCAAATCAATCCACATCTCTATAAAGCCATTGCAACCCATAAATGTAATCTTAAATTCCATATTTATATCTTATTCTAGCTTTCTTTCTGTTCCAAACGGGTTTCCATAGTAAGGCCTCTAAGTCCATAAATAAAACTCCCTCCATTTCTTGCATAAATCAAGGGAGAATCTCCCATTGACCATTTTAATAGGCTAATGAAAAAGTTGTAGCGATTCTCAATAGCTTGTAGTTGAACATCCATCTTCATCTTTTTTGAAGTTGCATCTAGTTTAATTACAGTCATTTCTGAATCATCCAAAGTCTCAATAGATTGTCTATAAAATAATGTAGAGTCTTCTTTAATATTATTTTGCTCTCCTCCTATTGTTTTTTTTATCTGTCAGGTAATCAGTTGGAGTCTGGAGATAGCCTGCCCTTCTGGGGTAACATCCTTAGTTTCCGTGCTAAGAGTCAATTGTTCATTAGCATCAAAAGTTTTTTCCGGTGTAGGTTGGTAGTCCTGATGTAAGTTTAATTCTTCCATCTCAGTAAATTGTGAATAAGGTTGAAGAAGGGTCTCTTGAGTATATACCCCTTCTGCCGTTTCTTAGCTTACAAAGTGCTCACTTACACCTTGTACTTTAATTTGTCGTTGAAAAATAATCTCTTTTGTATAGGCAATTATTTGTTCAGTATTTTCAAGAATTTTTTCCAATATATATATTGTAATTGAAATACATATTCCAATATATATACTTGTAATTGAAATCTGGACAGAGTTCCTCCATTTCAGTAGTATATAAAATCATTATTCTTTTGGTGGAGGCTGTATTTAATAACAATCAGTCAATATCCGCTTCCACGCAGCTATACAGCTTTGTTATCTTTCCCTTTTGAGATAATTTGAAGATCAAAGTCAGACTCAGAGTCCAAAAAAAGGAATAACAATTGCATAAATAATTTCACCACAAGATGTCCCCAAAGGGTTAACCAGTTGTTCAGTCTTTCCAGACCCCCAATAAAAATAATTTCTTCCCTCTTTTCCTTTTTTCCTTCTTTTCTTTAGTTATAAAAATAGTAGAAAATAAAAAAAAAATTCCTCCAAATTGCTAGCATATTAAGTTTCTTTAACAAGGATTTTAGGACTCCCAAATATTCAAAAATAAAATCAACCATTGAAAAAGTTAAAATTATTTTTTCTTTTGTTCCAAAGCTTTCCTTCCCCCATCAATAAAGCCACTTTAAAAAGATAGGGAAATGATTCCAAAGGCTTTTCACAGGAATAAATAGGAAAGGGAGAGGCAAGGAAAGATCTCACCAAATCTTTCACGGTGGTTCTATTTCGTTTAGATGTTTTTGTGGCTTACGGCTGGTGCAGCTAAGTGATCAGCCATTTTACTGACTGATCTTTACTCGGCCCAAAGGATTGGCCCAAAGGAGCTCACTTGGACAGCAGAGGGCGCCGCCATCCCTCTGCAGTCAAACAAGCAGCCTCCTCAACAGTGGTTGCCCCTCGAGGGTGACTTTCAACCCAATCAAGGGTCTACCGGCAAGGGAAACTCGGCCGGCAAAGAGACGAGCCTCTCTACACGACTGCAGTGCTGTGACCCAGAACCAGAAGCCGAGCATTTGCTTTCTTAATGCCAGGCTACAGTTCTGGAATATCTACCTGTACTCTTTGTTTTTGATCTGGCTTTCTTTGTATTCCTGGATGTTTTTTTTCTTTTTTTTCTTTTACGTTGCAATCCTCACTAAACTTTTCTTAAAGTCATCACCCTCCATTACAGGTAGTCCTTGATTTACAACCATTTGTTTAATGACCATTTGAAGTTACAACAGCACTGAAAAAGTGACTTATGACCCTTTTTCACACTTATGATAATTGCAGCATCTCCATGGTAACATGATCAAAATTTGGATGTTAGCAACTGGTTGTAATGGTTGCAATTTCCTGAGTTCATATGACCACCTTTTGCGACCTTCTGTCAAGCAAAGCCAGTGGCAAAGCCAGTTTTACTTAACAACCATGTTGCTAACTAAACCATTGCAGTGATTCACTTAATAACTGTGGCAAGAAAGATCATAAAATGACGTAAAACTCACTTAACAACTTTTTCATTTAGCAACAGAAATTTTGGGCTTAGTTGTAATCATAACTTGAGAACTACCTCTATTTTCTTCATTGGATTGTACTTGTCTTCTTCTTTAGCAACTCCATACATTCCATATATAAAGTATAAAATGACAACCAAAGAGGATAGTTAGGCAACCCAAATGCCAGGGGGAAAAGCCATGTCTTTATGATTTTTCTAAAGGTAAGCAGAGTTGGAGGCCTGTCATTTAGAAGGGGAGGAGAAGAAGGAGATTATTTCAGAGAACAGGGCAGATGCTTGAAAAGGGATTCAGAATTACCCTGAGTTTGTAAAAAATCTGCTTTTTTAAAAATCTAGATTTGACTATGTTCAGTTTTAGTTTTAATTCCTCATAGTAAATCACCAATTATAAATCATCTTGTTTTATAGGGCTTACTTTCATTTTCTTTGCAGTTAGGGATCTGCCTTTATGTCTATTTTGCAGTGTCTCTTTTTCTTCCCTTGGACACTCAGAATCTATTTTATCTGCAAGAGCTTGAAAAATATATCTCAGTTGCAGTGATGCAAAGTATCTTCTATATGTCTTGCTTCTAGTTGATGTTCTTATCCACTGGGAATTACACTAACTTCCTTATAGAAGGATGCTTCCACTGAAATTTTTTCTCGTAGACTGAATCTTTGAAAAGATAAATCCTTATCCTTTCTCATCAGCTGAAGTGTGTTGGTTGCTGCTTCAGTTTTTGTTCTTTTTTTTTCTTCAAGGACCACTATGAGTTTGCATTTGCTGCAAGTATATTCCAATTTGTTTTGGGGCAGGAAGATAAACATTGTGTAAGTATTGGAGATCACAGTTGCATACTTCTGTCTATTCATCTTACTTTTGCTGCTTAGGGCATAGACACCATCATTATTTCTTCTTGTTCACTCCGCATCTCTCAGCTGACTCAATATAAATTCTTGACTGACAGATAACGATGGTAGGGTTTCTCCCTTAAATTCTACCATATAATTCCACTGGAAAATTTTTATTAGCTAGCCCTGTTTACTCAGTATCTGAATAGTGAATATGCTCACAATTCCTCCCAAATAAATTTTGAAGTACTTAGAGAATATAAGAAAAATACCCCTCTCCCAACCCCCCTGGAAAAGTATATTTTTTAAAACCTGAAGAAACACATCAGTACAGTATTAATCAGGATATGAACAAAGTGTACTTTTGCTCTGAAAATCTATAAGTCTATAAATAAGACTTTTACAAATAAGAAATTTGTAAAACGATAACAAAGCAGTATGTAATATAAGCCACAGTTCAGTCCAATAACTTGTATCATTCTACTGATGTGGTCTGAAAAAAGATACATTTGAGATAGCTGTTGTGAACAAATAATTAATTTCAGAATTTACAGCAAGCCCAGATGGCATTTTACTCCCTTAATCACTTTTGATTCATCAAATCTGTTTTGAAACTAATAACTCACATTGCTGAGGTCCAAATTCCTGCCGCTTCTTCCAGTAACTATTCCTTGTGCTTCAAGTATTTTCATTTAGTCATCTGAAAGGGTGCACATGTATAATGCATTGAGCCCAAAATAATATGAAGAATATGTTTATTAGGCACTTTGACATCAACACATTGCTTTTTACACTCAGGAGACTGCCAGGCAAATCAAATTTGTATGTCTCTTTTCATTTGTACTGCAGCTAACTGGAGGATATCAAAATTATGATCAGTGATAGAACTTCAAAATACTTCCTCTTGAGCAAACAGGGGTGATGTTAGCCTGTCAGATGTCATTCAAAAAACATCATTTCCAGAAGCTACTTGACATATTTTCAACTTTTAAAGTCATTTGGAATATTTTTTTCCTTAATGTATGCTGCTAACCTACTACAAAAGTAGAACTGCCAGTTGATTAAAATAAACAATTAAACTAAGACTGACTTTCTCTTCTGACTTTAACCACCCCTCATAATTTTAAGAACAAAGCTATTATCTTCAGAAATTAACAGCAGAAAGCATTTTAAGGTTGAAAATAAGTTGAAGTACTAATTCTATAAATTAATGTACTGTAAAATTAAAGGCACAGCTGCAAAGTTGGCAATCCAAACTACAAAAGTAAAAAAAAAAATAGCAAAGGGATATATCAAAAATTGTCATAATTATTTAACTCAGTCGTTAATTAACTTCCACAACCCAGTGTATATTTCTGGTGTTCTGTTCAGTGTTGACCACAGTCTTGAATGAGCAAAGAATTCAGGTCTATGGGAATAAAAAGAACAGCTATGCTGCTGCTTGCATTAGCTCATGGAGTTTGAATCTTCTGAAAATCATAGCGAGGTGGTGTCTGCTTAGCTTCATGCTTTATAAGATATGCAATAAGCAGAATGAATAAAAATCTGAATATGTACAGGAATTTAGGTCTGGCCTTAAGATGGAAGTGAGTGAGGTGAGAGAATGTTCAGCCCTGACAAAGTAAAAAGCATGAGAAATAGACTAGAACAGCTCTGTTTTGACCTTGTTGCGCTTTGACAGAGTTTCAAAATTCTTTTGATATACCCTGCAGCAGTAAAGTAACACTAGTCACTCAGAGTCACCTTGAACTGCAGGATGAGTGGCAAATAAATTTGATAAACAAACAAACATTACTAGAATCCCAGTGAGGTCTGTTTCTGGATCTGGTCTATTTTGATGGATTGACAGAAGCAAATTAGATTGCCTTTTCTAGGAGATGAAGAAAAAAAGTGACAATCAAATAGCAAGAATGGCATTGAGGATGAAGGATTGTTGGTTTTACTGAAAGTAATTCTTTCAATTGTAGAAGTATTTCTGCCCGGTATAGTTCAGAAACTGTCAACTCATGAAAATGGCTATGTTTTTTTCATGGCTTTCCCAGAAGTTTTTTAAAAAAGATATAAGTGCTTTAAAGAAGTGTTTCACACATGCACTCATGTTTCAAAGCACCACTTCTGAATCCTGTTTTCAAACTTGCACAGTAGCTAATGCTACAATAAAAAAAAAATGAGTTAACGCACTTGGAATACTGCATCCATTTTTCGTCACCACGATGTAAAAAAGATGTTGAGACTCTAGAAAGAGTACAGAGAAGAGCAACAAAGTTGATTAGGGGACTGGAGGCTAAAACATATAAGGAATGGTTTCTGGAATTGGGTATGTCTAGTTTAATGAAGAGAAGGACTAGGGGGGACATGACAGCAGTGTTCCAATATTTCAGGGGCTGCCACAAAGAAGAGGGAATCAAGCTATTCTCCAAGGCGCCTGAAGGCAGGACAAGAAGCAACGGATGGAAACTAATCAAGGAGAGAAGCAACCTAGAACTAAGGAGAAACTTCCTGACAGTTAGAATAATTAACCAGTGGAACAACCTGCCTCCAGAAGCGGTGAATACTCCAACACTGGGAGTTTTTAAGAAGAGACTGGACATCCATTTGTCTGAAATGGTATAGGGTTTCCTGAGCAGCGGGTTGGACTAGATGACCTACAAGGTCCTTTCCAACTTTATTATTATTATTATTATTATTATTATTATTATTATTATTATTATTATTATTATTATTATTTAATTAAAATTCTTGTTTCCTTGTTAATTTCTCCAATCCTTTGAGATGGTCTTGTGGTGTTCCCCAAGCTTTCACTTCATAAGTGATCAAAATTGAATAAATTGCAATAATTGCTTCTTGTTTATCTCTTATATTTACCACCAAGAGAGTGAATATATCAAAGCTGTTGGATCCTGAATACACATTTTTACTAAATCTGTTTAAGTTAACAAGCCATAGTTTATATGATGGTCTTCTGGTATGTTCCATAATAAGCTTAGAAACTGATTCAGAGAGATACTTGTTTTTAGGTATAAAAATTCACTGAAGGCAAGCATCAAAGCAGCGTCATAGATACAGAGATCTGTGCATCATGTAGGTTTATGAACCATCACTAGACTGTGGGCAAAACAAGGCAGAAGGAACCAGCAGTCATACAGACTGATGAACATAGAATATGAATGTGTAAATTGGTATGAGACCCAGAACTGCATGTGTGTGTGCGATAGAGAGGAGGGGGGAGGAGATACACACAAAAAGAGATTATGATATAGATATGTAAAGGTCTAATGGCTTATATAGATATGTAAATGTCTAATATGTCTTTGTTATGTTATATTATATATTGCAAATCCCACTTGTTTTTGCCTCCTTACTTTGTGTATCAACTTATCTGGCCCCTTATATTTTGGGCATAGGTTTTGATCTTGGAATCCCGAAAACTATCTACCCACCTTGTGAATTACTTTGAATTTATACTGGGAGGTAATCTTCCTCTTTTGATTTGTCTCTATTTCCCCAATCATTACTGTACCTTTGACTTATGTTCTCATTGGAGATGATATTTCTGTTTGTTTCTGGGGGTTTTGGCTTTGCTGTCAGCTTGTTTTGTGACAGAAGAAGGCCCAGAAATTTCTTCAGGGGCTTTAGAGACTTGGATAAGGAGTAACAGATTCCTTTTTCACAAAGAAGCTAAAGGAGAGAAAGAAATACTACCAGGATCATATATGACAAAAGACTCTGATAAAAAGCTAACATGTACTTTCTTTGTATAGAATCTTTGCTGTTCTGGGACTAGAAATAAGTAAGAAAGTATAAACTCAATACAGTGGTACCTTGGAACTCAATTGTTTTGAAACTCATCAAATTTGATACTTAAGACATTTTGACATGAAAATTTTGTCCCGGTACTCATCGTTTGTTTGGTACTCAATGCACAAGCTAGAACTTATCAGTATTAGCTGCCTTGTGACTCTGGAAAAATGTGGTACTTATTTTGGGCATTCATCATCCTTCCTGGAACCAATTAACAATAAGTATTGAGATACCACTGTGTAGCATAAACTTATTTGACATCTTTACTATGCTTGACTATGTTTGCAACTATTATTTTTTTCCTTAGAAAGACAAGAAAAGATAATACCAAATGTTCCTTTATTAAATCAGACTAATAGAATGCCAATTCACACTAGAAAGAGTGGAACAGAGGGTAGGGCTAAATAAAATGAAATGGGACTGGGGAGATGTCAGATTAATAGGCTTGTATAAGTGAGCTAAGCAGAAAAGTGAAGAGCGAAAAGATCAGCATTCACTCAGTGTTTGGCAATTATTTATATTGACTAGTAAATATATATTTATTTGCACGGTTAATGCATGCACACAGTTAACCTATTTGAAGAAAAGTTGTTATGTTATAGATAATTTATCTATAAAATAAAATGCTACTTGATGGGCTCCATACTCTTAATATTTATGCATATTAATGTACTACTATGTAAGAAATCACTGATTAACAAATGTGTATCAAGAGAATAGATTCCTTGTTAATTAAATGACATTTAACAGTAAAAGATAATCAGACTCAGAGAAATGATACATGTTTGATATTCTACTGCCATTAGTAAAGTCAGATGTGACACCACAGACTCCCCAGCCTCCAGGAGTCAGAACTAGAAGGAACCATATAGGCAAAGCATCAGTGGCATTGAAAATTTGACAAAGAGCAGAAATAAAAATTAATCTATTCTATATCCATATAGATTTGGGATGAGCTTGTTTATCCTCAGGCTACTGTCAAGCTTAGACAAAAATGCTTGCATTTTTTTAGCAGTTGGAAATTAAATATTTGGTAGCTTGATTTTGGTAAGTTGTTGAAAGATGGGAGGCAGGGACACTTCTATAAGGGTTAGGGATCTGGTCTGTTGCTTCAAAGCTTTTCCAAAATATTATTCACCTTTGAAGACTTCAGTAAATTGTTCTGTGTTTATTTCTTTTCATATATGTTGTCTTCAAACAAACAGAAACAGAATGTATAATTTTTCAAGGCTGAGAATATTGTTTTAGTTCAGTTTTATAAATAGCTTTAATTAAAACATTAGATGCCTGGAGGATAGACCTGTAAACAAAACTCAGCCTCTCACTCTAAAATATTTCTGATTACTGGGAATTTGGACAATCCATCACTGTGCTTGTAGGACAGTATTTCTCAACCTTGGCAACTTGTAGACTTCAAATTCCAAAAATCCAGAATTCCACAGCCAGCCTTGGGGAATTCCCTCCCACACATTTTCAAGCTGCCAAGGTTGAGAAACACTACTCTAGGGGTTCTTCTAAATAGTACTCAAACTGGAGCCATCATAGCATAAGCCAATATATAAATTTTTGGCGATCTTTCAAGAATTATTTTCAAAACCTTATAGCACAGAAGTTTGAAGCAAACCCCTCAATGTCGATTTCTATTATTTTTCATCTCTTAAAGCTGGTCCCTTCTACTGCTCTTCGATTGCACTGAATTATAATTCCCATCAGTCCAAGAAAAACTGTGACAAATGAAGCTTGTACGGAAAAATGATACAGGATCTATCGATGCATCTCAGCAACAATGGCAAAAACAAAAATAGTCCCACATTGTTGTCTTAATTTATTGCAGCTTGATAACATCCTCACCATCCCCTGTTTACCTGTCATTTTGTTTGTCACAGTGATCTTTGCTTCATTTTGAGCTCTTTCAGGATAGATAGCAATACAGGACTCAGGAGTCAGTTGCTAATGAACAATTATTGGCCCATCTTCTTGGACTTAGTAGAAACCTTCAGATAAGAAACCTCTTGGATGTTATTTGAGAACATATGCTGGTCAAAGAGATGTATCAGTTCCTTTGGGAAATTTATCTTTTCTATAACTGAAGGTATAGGAAAGGAGGCTAAAACATAGGAAAAACAATTGCAGTAATTGGGTATGTCTAATTTAATGAAAAGAAGGACTAGGGCCTGATACAGTGTTCCAATACATAAGGGCCTGCCTCAGAGAAGAGAAGAAGGAGAGAAGTAATATATTCTCTAAGAAGAATTTTTCTAACAGTTAATTAATCAGTGGAATGACTTGCCTCCAGAAGTTGTGGGTACTCCAACAACGGGAGGTTTTTAAGAAGAGATTGGGCAACCATTTGTCTGAAATGATATAAAGTCTCCTGCCTGAGCAGGGGGTTGGACTAAAAGACCTCCAAGGTCCTTTCGTTTTATTCTATTAAAAGTAGGTAGATACGATTGGTACATTAGATCAGGAAAGCTCTGCTTTCCCATTCCATGGATTTCTGTACTATCTTTCACCCAGTAACCATTTGCTGAAAGGAATAAAGAGAAATATTTATGCTTCAGATTATACATGGTGAATATATCAAGAGGTGGCGCAGCAGTTAGAGTGCAGTACTGCAGGCCACTTTAGCTGACTGTGTGCAGCAGGTCAGCGGTTCAAATCTCACCGGCTCAAGGTTGACTCAGCCTTCCATCCTTCCAGGGTAGGTAAAATGAGGACCCAGATTGTTGGGGGCAATGTAAATATATATATACATTGCTTACTGGTGTACACCGCTTAGAGAGTGTTTGTACTTAAAGCGGTATATAAGTCTCATAAATAAATAAATAAATAAATAAATAAATAAATAAATAAATAAATAGTGATATATTTCCTGCTGGGCATATTTGCAACTGTCAGACATGAAGGAAAGGTAGAGGAGAGAGCAGAAAAATTTTGTTTCGATCATTTTAGGTTTCTGATTGAGAAATGCTATGTCTTTTCAGTAGATGAACACAACCTCCTTGAACATTCTTCCATCTGGATAAAGTAAGTTGTAAACCAGCTCTGATGAGTGACACTTTTGTTTATTTAAAAGAAAAAAACATAATATAAAGAAAATGGAAAGAAAAGGCATTTTGGTGGCAACAAGCCCCCTTTACTATGTCAGGATGAACTCCTTAGAATGCCCATGACTGACACCCATAAAGTGCTGTTTCTTGGCTCTTTTTGTTTTTGGAAAAGAGGCATACATTTTATGTCTTGCAAAACTGCACAGCCAGCAACTTGGCAAAAATTATTAAATTCAAAATAATGATCATCACTGCTCTTGTGATTAATGTGCCCTCTGAATAGTTCCCTCTTTTTTTTTTATCTCTCTCTCAGCTTTGTACTGATGTTCCTCATTTGAAGCAAATCTCTCTAGGCCTGAAGGATATTTGGAAACAGCTGATGAGGCCTATAATGAGGATTTCAATCTTTTAAGTCTCTGATCTGAAATTAGACATATGTCCTGGTGTGTTGACATTAATTCGCCCGCAGTTGTAGCTGCTAAAGGTTTTTTCCTGGAGTCTTTTAATAGAATTGCAGGGGAGATAGCTGGTCTGTTGAAACAGGGACTGGTAAGAGGGAGAGAAAGAGTTTGCTGAGAAAGCATTATTCCAAAGGTTAATTTAAAACTGCTTCACTTGTCACAGCTTTTCTGTTTTGATGCTTCCAGCCTTGATATTGCAAATATATTACTATACATTGGGAAAATGGGTTAGACCATGGCTGTTTTCCTGCTGGTGATAATACATGTTCCAATATACTTTTATTTACAAAAGAATTATAATTTGATAGTAAAGTGTGACAATACTCATCAAGAGGACTCCACTTTCTTTTCTTCTAATCTTAAGATTCAAGATGATAAGTCAAATAAAATGGACTCTTTAAGCCAGAAATATTTTTAAGAGCACTAATTCACCACCTGAAAAGAAGCACGAGAGAGGAACATCATCTAAACCAGTGTTTCGCTGCCTCAGCAACTTTTAAGATATGTGAACTTCAACTCCCAGAATTCCCCAGTCAGCCAGAGTTGAAGTTCACACATCTTAAAGTTGCTGAGGTTGCAAAGCCTTGCCTGAATTTAAAATACCTGGAATTTTTGAAAGACTGAAGAAGTGGCATGCAAGAAGGTTTATTTGGATGGGTGGAAGGAAATCAAATGAAGTGTGAGGTTTAGGCAATTAAGTTATTATTATTCCTTATCATTAAAATAAAAGCAATAACATTTAACTCAGATTGCTTTTCAATGGGTTTCTGGCTATTCTAGAATAAAATGAGCAGATTTGTGCAAGGCTGGATTAAACTATGCTGAGTCCTTAAACTATATGATGCTTGACGCTCCATAACATTAAAAAAATTCTGACAAATGAATCATAAAAATAGAAAGAATAAAGGCTATTTTTAATACATATATGCTGTACATACTTGGTAAGGGGAAGTGAAAAATTAATAATTTAAGAGAAAATATTGTTTTGAGATAGTCTGGCAGGCTGCAAGCTGCAGAAACAGACTACAAGCAACAAAGATAGTATTTCCCTATAGTCTAATGGTAGAAAAATTCCTGCTCATCATTTATGGAGGATGTGCCCTCACAATGGAACATCCAGCACATGAGAAGCTTGCTGCTGAGGCACGGAAGGCACACCAAGATGTTCGGGTGTGAAAACAAAGCCCTCCCATCTGAATAATCTGTGGTTCATTGAGCAAGAGGATGTTTAAAAAGATCCAGTAAGGCACAACTATGCGCTTGACCATAAGTGGCCAGGTAGATCTGCTATGGGTATCTCCTTCCATCTAGTCTCTAGGCTTATTGCCTGTTTTGGACTACCATTTTGGAAGCAAGAGAGGGATATTATATATTGTTTTTTTTTCTTGTCTTTAAAAATAGTTTAGTTAATTATTCAACCAATTAAAAAACACAGGAATTAGTAAGCCTATTTTTAGCTTAATAAAATGATGTACAGTTTTATGTTTCTGTAGACCTGGGGCAAGGATTTTCTTCAACAGTACCTACTGCTCTCAGGAGACCACTGGCATTTCCTTTTCACAGAATGATCTTTTCAATGTCTTTTCCTTCACAAAATGAAGTAAAACCAGGTATCAGCATGGTTCAATATACTGTACAGGCAAGTTCTCTTCGTCCCCTACTCTTTTGGAGTTATAAGAGTTATATTCATACTGTGATTTGATACAAGAGTTGGTAAAGGGATTTCTCAAACTACAGTTCTTCAACAATACTTATGCAACAACTTGATCTTAAATGCTTAAATCTGGATGACCAAAAGATGGTAGCAAGGAGATAGAATGTTAACTTTGTTGCCATCTAAGGGTTTTCTGGTTGATAGATCAATATCATTTTATAGAAATTAGTGAAGGCATCTTAGAGTATACCACCACAATTATGTCTTTCATACACAACTATAAAACCTTTCCTGAAGTCTGGCTCCAAGAATGCAGCAGTTTCATCTGAGCTGGTCAGATCTAGATGACCACCACCTTGCAATTAAAAGCGACCAAGCCTTTGCTGCCATCTACTGGTCATTAGACAGATCCTGAAAGTCTTAGAACTTAGAAAAATAGAAAAGATACTGATTACATGGAGCATACAAGCACCCCATTGGCCCATATTTTGTATGGCAATTGTTGGTAGCTTTGTCTTGCACTTGGTGACTTGGTTTGAATTTCAACTACCACATCACTGGCTTATAAATGCCACGAGGAGGAGGAGCAGCTTCTGCATGGATAGCAGCACAGGCCTGGTTCCGTTCCAGTTATGCACTAAGGGCAAGCTGTATATCAGTGTGATTTATGCTGACACAACTTCTTCCTGTCTGTAAGATGGGAGAAACCTTGCAAAGCAAATGCATGGATGGACCCTCAATGAGGAATCAATGTAGCCAGAGGCATGACTATTGCTTAGATCTCCTAGCCCCTCACTCTCATGGGAAAAGAAAAAGCTTTATTCTTTTGAAATTAGAGGCAGAACTCTGGGGAATAAAAATAAGACATTGCTGTTCCTGACTTGGAAGGGGGGGTACCATCTCCCCAATAACTCTGAGAAACATCCAAACTTACACCAGAAGTCAAGGAAGGTTGAAGGAAGAAAAAATATTAATTATTTATTTAGATTTAAGGTACAGTTGACTCCAGACAATTCTGAGTGGCTTATAATTAAAATAAAAAAAATGCACATACATACACTAAGGAAAAAAGAACAGTGTGCATCCTGGAAACACTTGGTAAAACAAAAACAACCAACAGTCTTGATGCTCAGGACTTTCCTTTGGGAGTCAGCTTATTTAAAAAAAAAAAAAAAACACAGGCAAATGCTTTAGGCAGAAGCTGTACTAAATTTTATTTTGTTGCTTGTGTTTAAGTGCAATATTTGTTACATCTTTTTTATAAGCTTAGTGTGGTTATGTGTTTTACAACAGCCGTGAATCATACATTGAGTATATTCCAGAAAATCAAATATTTTCCTCTTTAAAAACTTCTGATTACATCTTTGTCAGAGACAGAGAATATGAAATACTGTATTTGTAGCAATACATTATCAGCTGATTTTTAAAAAAAATCACATTTTTTTTCTTTTGTAGTCTTGGGAAAGCTGCATATGTGATGGCATTGTCAATAAAGAGGCTTTGCAATATAAAACTTTCTATGCACATTGTGCTTAGTGAAGAAAACCCTTTCTGGTACGTAGTATTGTCTAAAGTTCATTTCTGTTTCAGCAATGAAAAGCTGAACTGATCATTACAGATAGACACAAAAGTACCACAAAATCGCTTTTACTTTTGATGACAACTTGATTCTGATGGAATAAAGGCTCTTATTTGGATCATATTGTATATTATAACCATAGAAATGGGCATATCCCCAACAAGATTAGTATTAACATTATCAGAATATTATTTTGCTAAAATTTTATACTTCCATATACTGCCATCAAATGATTTTCTGTGGCTTCTGAATCAACTGAAAAGGAAGGAAGAAGGAAGGAAAGAAGGAAGGAAGAGGGAAGAATAAACTCTGTTGTTCAAATTGGTTTTAGATACACCAAACTCAGGTAAAAAAGGACTTCATTCAAAAATTGTTTCTTGGGGGAAGTCTTTCATCAGCAACAAAACCCTTAGCTTATTTTTTTTTTAAATTACTCTTTTCCTTTTATTCATAGATTTGTACTCTTAATGAAGTAGATTTACTTTCAACTGAATGATATCAAAACTCTATTGAGTTTCTTTCAGGAAATGAGACAATGTTGTTCACATATCTCAGGGCTATATATGGATTCTGTAGAGCCTTGCTGATCTTCTGAAACAAATTTAACAAATGACTTTAGCATAAATACAAACTCTAATTCCTGCATTAAGTCCTGAAGAATGTCAGCTTATCTTCTTGTGTCACATTTTTCACTGCCAGTAATCTGAATATGAGTAAAAATTTTAATAATCGAATTCTTCTCAGTTATCATTTAAGGGGGCTTTGCTTATTGTTCTCCTTAGTATAAGAGAGATATTTTGGTACTATGTAATACAGACCCCAAAAATATTTGAATACTACTTAGCATTTTGTAGAGACAAATAAAAATGTGTATATTTGTTGTATAACAGCAAAATAAATTACTGCATCTAGAAAGTCATCAACCAAAGCATGTCCGGCAAGATATAGTAAATGTCTAATGCATGAAAAATGAATGAATGTGTGTGTTTTCCCCATTATTTTTGCTACATGCCTTTATAGCTGCTTAGTATGCTTGTAGCATTATCATATAACCACACTGCACTTACTGAAGTCAATTTTATATTCCTTATATAGATAAATCATGCTGGTCATAGTTTCACTACTAGGCTTTTCTAATTCAATATTTTCAAAGAAAATAGTGAAAGACAAAATTGTCTTCAAGAGATAGTCCTACAAGAATAGTCAGCTGATCCACATGAGAAAGGTCTGGTGCAGAGTCACAAACAGAAGTATCCTATTTTCCTCAAATTCTGGAAAACTGATTATCTTGCTTTTTAAACATAACTAGAATGAGTTTTTCACAGAGTGTTTTTGGACTTTTCTGTAGTGCAGCCTTAAGCTAATTTATTTTTCCCAAATAATTTGGAAATAAAGCCAGCTTCAGACATACCTTTCCAAATTTTTAGATCTTCTGCTTTTAATCATGTTTAGAGTGAGCCATGATGGGTGGATCCCCCTACTTATTTACCCCTGCCAATTCATGAGTAAAGCAAGAACCAAGCATATTTCTTTCCGGAGTAGATCTCTGTGGATCTGTGTGGGAATTGTCTGATGTTATCTGAAGGTTGAATCATTGCAACTGGATTAATTTCAAATTAGTCCAGTTGCAATGACAACTTCAGACAACGTCCAGACAACTCTACCTGAATGATTGAGAATCTTCATGACACTGAGGACCTGTAGTTTTTGCTACTAGACCTTTGTCTGAACTTACTTTTGTTGATTTGTTCTTGTACATGACACCTTCCTGTCTTCTTATCTATGTAGAGATAAGGAAAAAATGCACCATAGGTTTCCAATTTTTCAGCAATTTGGGCAAGAAGTGGAAGGCGGCAGAATTCTTGTCAAATTAATTTGGTTTGGTTTTTTATTTTTTAAAAAAGGATAAGTTTGCTATTTTATACTTCCATCCCTGAGAAAAACACAGTAGAAAGAAAGAAAGAAAGAAAGAAAGAAAGAAAGAAAGAAAGAAAGAAAGAAAGAAATCACTTTGAAGGACAGTGGCCAATAACTCAAAGAAAAGACACACTGTTGTCAAAGTTCAGAGTGGTCAGTTGGAATACAGATGTTTGTTTACAATGAAATGTAGCACAGCAGGTGAATTGGATAGCATTACTTGTGCTAGCACAAAGAAATAAATACTACTTTTGATGCACAGCAGGAAAAATTGGTGGAAGTTTTGTTCCCAGTGTTCTGGAAACAAGAAAAGGGTGATGTTGCACATGATCAGTGGCCTGCTGGGTAAGCAGATCAGCCCTTAGATGAATATGAAGAAGACTCATTTAACTACTTGATAAGATAGAAAAATGTGGGGTAGACAGAATCACCACCAGATGGATCCGTAGCTGGCTGACTGGCCGTACTCAGCGAGTGGTCCTCAATGGAACTGCATCTATATGGAGGGAAGTGTTTAGTGGGGTGCCCCAGGGCTCTGTCCTGGGCCCAGTGCAACATTTTCATCAACGATTTGGACGAAGGGATAGATGGGGAACTCATCAAATTTGCAGACAACACCAAGTGGCAGGAATAGCCAACACTCCAGAAGACAGGCTTAAGATACAGAAAGATCTGGACAGACTTGAACACTGGGCACTAACTAACAAAATGAAATTCAATGGTGAAAAAAGCAAGGTTCTACATTTAGGCAAGAAAACCAAATGCACAAGTACAGCATAGGTGGCACCATGCTCAATAGTAGTAACTGTGAGAGGGACCTCGGAGTCCTAGTAGACAATCACCTAAATATGAACCAGCAGTGTGCTGCAGCTGCCAAAAAGGCCAACACAGTGCTAGGCTGCATTAACAGAGGGATAGAATCAAGATCACGTGAAGTATTAATACCACTCTTCAATGCCTTGGTAAGGCCACACTTGGAATACTGCATCCAGTTTTGGTCACCACAATGTAAAAAAGATGTTGAGACTCTAGAAAGAGTACAGAGAAGAGCAACAAAGATGATTAGTGGACTGGAGGCTAAAACATATAAGGAACGGTTGCTAGAATTGGGTATGTCTAGTTTAATGAAGAGAAGGACAAGGGGGGACATGATAGCAGTATTCCAATATCTCAGGGGCTGCCATAAAGAATAGGGAATCAAGCTATTTTCCAAAGCACCTGAAGGCAGGACAAGAAGCAACGGGTGGAAACTAATCAAGGAGAGAAGCAACCTAGAACTAAGGAGAAACTTCCTGACAGTGACAACAATTAATCAGTGGAACAACCGCCTCCAGAAGCAGTAAATGCTCCAACACTGGAAGTTTTTAAGAAGAGACTGGACAGCCATTTGTCCGAAATAGTATAGGGTTTCCTGCCTGAGCAGGGGGTTGGACTAGAAGACCTCCAAGGTCCCTTCCAACTTTACTATTATTATTATTATTATTATTATTATTATTATTATTATTATTATTATTATTATTACTGTTTTAAAAAAATCAGCCAAGATTACCTTTAATATTATAAATAGCAATTCATTCTCGAGTGCTCCAGATGAATTGGCTGGCACTCTGCACTTCTGTCAATCTATGGTGTCTTTCAAGCCATGTAAACCTATTTGCCAGGGTTGCTTAATAAAAATCCTGGTTTGGCCTTCTTGCTAAATCAGAGTGTGGGGCAATCACTGAGCCAAATGACATATCTTACCCTATCACAAATGAAGGCATTTCCCTAACCAACCTTCCTAGTTAAATGCTCATGTGAGTTGAAAACCTGATAAGCACTTGGCCTTTGACTTTTGCTGTTTCTTTCAAGACTAGAAAGTTCATTGATTTGCCTAGATAGAAAACATCTCTCTATTTACAGTGAGGATGCTTTTCTTAATGTCCCACTTAAATTTATATTCTTGCAACAGATTGATACAAACAAGGAAATCAATAGTTTAGTTACGGTACTAAATAGCTAATGTTCCACCATAGAAACAGGAATGTAAAGCACTGATGAAATTTGTGAATCTGATCATATGAAATGATAGATCAATTATATCACACTTTGTTCATTCATGTGCATGAGAAAAAATTATGCGGAAATATCCTCTTTTAAGAAATGAAAACAGGCCAGACCTCATTTTTGCTCTTTTTATATTCTGAGTTTAATACAGTCTAAAGGATTTTCCCAAAACAAAATCATGCAGTATCAACAGATCTGAACTCTAGGTATGATGTAAAGGCAAAGTCAGAAGTTGCCATGTAAAATAGTTATGAATAAATAGCCCTTCAACTTGAAGTTAACTTTACTAAATACTGTTATTTGCATTTTTATCTCTTAGCAACTAGGTGCCAAAGTGCTCCAGCTTGAAGCAGATATAGAAAAAAGGAAATAATTTCCTTTCAATACAGTCAGAATAAAATGGCAACTGGTATAAAGGAATCATTTTCAGCCACTGAAATCAGCCATGAATCAGTCACAGGTAGCATTCAGGAATGTTATAACACTGAAAGCCAGTTTGGTGTAGTAGTTAATGTACTGGCCTAGAAAGCAGTAACCCTGATTTAACCATGAAACTGGCTGGGTGACTTTGAGCCAATCACTCTTTCTCAACCCAGCCAACCTCACAGTGTTGTTGTTATGGAGAAAATAAAAAGAGAGGAGTATTATGTATGTTCACTATCTTGAGTTATTAAAAAAAAACCTAGACAACCTGTGTTCCATTGGGTCATTGTTACAGAGATATTTCCTTATCTAAACAGAGAAATAGAGTGCCCATGGGTGGGCAAAAAAGCAGTGGGAGCAAGAGTGGCTTCCTGCTGACTTCCCAATTGAGTTTCCTTGTGGGAAACTAGCAAAAGCCATAAGAAATCTTTCCTTCTCCAGCATGATTGGAAGGAGAATCCACAAATGGGTTGTCTTAATCTTCCTGCTCCGATAAGACTAAGTCTGAAGTATAGATACGCCTCTGCTGTGCCATAGTACCCCAGTTTTCGACTTAGTCTCTTGCTCCTCAGACGCATTTCTCCAGATTTCAAATTGTTTAACTAGCCTTAGAAATTATTTTCCCCTTTTTTGCTGGGAAGGTCCTATCTGGTCTTCCCTGCAACTTGCTAACAGCTTCCCCTTCCTTTGACTCCTCTTCGAAGATATCAGCTGGATTCTCCGTCTGCCCTGCAGCCTACAGGCTTGCCTTCCAGCCGATCTCATTAGGCTCCTTGTGAGTCAACGAGGCTCTCGTGAGCTCGATCGGTCCAGGGAGCCAGGGCACTGAATGCCAGCTGATTGGCGGAGGACCGCCTAATTGCCTTCCGACAGCCAGCTGATCATGGCAGCGTCAGCGAAGGCAACTGATTGTTGGAGGCCTTCCTGATCGTCGGAGGCCTCCCTGATCATCAGAGGCCTCCCTAAACAACCGGAGGCTTCCGACAGCCTGCTGATCATTGCAGCGTCAGCGGAAGCAACAGATCATCGGAGGCCTCCCTAAGCAACTGGAGGCTCGCCGGAGGTCCAGATCAGCATGAAAGCTGTGCGACAGCCAGCTGATCGTTGGAGCCTTAACAGCTCCATTGGAGGCTTCCCAGAAGGTCAAGAAACAGCAAAGGCTCAATTCTTCACTCTTTGAGAGCCCAGGAGCTTCCTACAGGAACCAGGGCTCATCCATAGAGGCCTCAGCTAGGCTGTTTCACAGTCTCAGAGGCAGATTGACCATTATTTTTGGCGTGCTTTGCTTGCGGCCGCCATTTTGTTTGCAGCCTCCATTGTGTTTTTGGGCCTACATAATTGCTGACAAGTTTCGGCCTGGGGAGGGCAAGCTCATCCCTACAAGGATGCACTGCCTATTCAGCTGACCCCCACCCCCCTCGCCTGGGTGCAACTCTTCATCCAGTTTGGGTCTTCAGTGGCTGATTACAATGCTTGGGGGGGGGCGCTTCACCACTGAATTGATCCTTCAGAGGCCTGTTACCTCAGCCATTGGACTGTAAGTAGTGACAGTTAAAGGATATATATATAGGAGTAATATAGTTTTTGTTTTTTTCCCAATAGTTATGACAGATAATTCCCTACCCTCATCCTTAAAGGATGCCACAGAGCCCCCTGCCAAAAAGGAAGCACAAGGCCTCTACTGAGGCGATGGGGAGAAACACATTGAGGCCCAGGACACAGTCCTCCAAGATGCCTAAGGCAGGTAGAAGAGAGAACACTATCCTTCATCAGACTTGGGAGGAGGACTCTTCCATGACAACTACTCTAGGGCCTATGGACACCATTATACCTGGAGGGTCCATATTTGAGGCCCTGTCTGCCCACTGTAATTCAGCCCCAGGGGCTTGGTCCCCACCTAGGAAAGTGGTTTAGACTGAACCTAATGTGTCAGCCTTGGACTTAGGAGCACAGGGACCTGCTGTTCAGGGCATATCTGGGCCTTTGGCCACCCTTACACCCACTGCAGCAGGACTTCGCCCCCCTGAGGCTCAGGCATTAGGACCGGAGCAACTTTAGCCTATGATAGCTCAGGCCTTTGCCCAATTCATGGTCTCTTCAGTCTCCCAACATCCTCCTCAAGCCCCCACCGCACCTCCACATCCCTACGTCACCCTGAATCACCTGACCTCACAGAGGACGTTTCTTCCGAATGGAGTCGGCTGACTGTGACACTTCAGGCCTGATCCTGTCGGATGATGAGGGTACCTCAACATCAGATCAGCTCCACCTGCCAGTCTCTTTGATCATTTCCACCCAGTACAAGAGACCCCAGTTCCTTCTACCTCGAAGGACCCCACTCCAATGTATACTGAACCGGTGGCACTGCAGAAACATGTCCCTTGCCCCCCGTTCTTCTGCAACACAGTGCAGAAGCAGTGGGACAACCTGGGTTCTATTCCCAATCTGGGATCTACAGAGAAAAATTTGTTCAGTGTGGCTCCCTCCTTCGTCTCCTTGTTGGAGGTTCCTCAAGTTGACGAGCCTCTGAATTCTCTGTTTTCACGTAAATATCCCAGGGGACATAACCGAGATGCTTAAGACAGAGGACAAAAAGATTGAAGCTGCCTTGCACAGATCTCATCAGGCATCAGCCTGGGCTATCAAGGCCTCCACATCCATGGCCTTCTTCGCTAGGGCTTCAGTACTGTGGCTGCATGAACTCCAGGACATAATTTCCCCTGACCAGATTCGTGTTCACCAAAACCTGGGTAAGTTGGTGGCCACATCCCAGTACATGGCTGACGCCTCCCTACATGCCACCAGATACTCTTCAAGGGCCATAGCGGCGGACATTTCAGCCCACAGACTTCTATGGCTTAAGAACTGGTGGGCAGACCTCAAAGCAAAGTGGCACCTCGCTACCAAACTGTATGCGGAGGGCATCTTTTGGTGCGACCCTAGATCCTTACCTGGTAGAGGGCAAGGACAAGTGCAAGACTCTCGTTAACACCACTAAAAACGGAGATAAGCGCTCAGGGTCTGGGCCATCTCAGAACTTCTATCGTAGACAGTCCTTTCGCCCGGCCTCACACTGGGACTGGGTCCAGGCAGCGTGTTCCTTCTACCAGAGGCCAGAGTGACAGCAGGACCGTTCCACACCCAGATCCCATCCATGGGTTCAGGGCAAGCGGCCCATTCAAGGCTCAGGAGGACGTTCCTTCAAGTGAGGCAAGTGACTCCTCGGACACCCTTCCCATAGGAGGCCGGCTGTCCCTTTACTCTGACATATGGGCAGCCACCACCACTGACTCATGGGTCTTAAATACCATATCACAGAGCCTGAGGCTGGAATGTTGGTCTAGCCCACTGGATCGATTCCGGACTTGTCCCACCCTCACGAACATAAACAGGTGGTCCTCATGTCAGAGGCCATTTTTCACCTGTTGCAGATACGAGCCATAGAACCAGTGCCGCAAGATCAGGAAAGACGGGGGTTCTACTCAACTCTGTTCGTTGTTCCCAGGTCTTCAGGGGGTTGGAGGACAATCCTAGATTTGAAAGGGCTAAATTACTATCTGATGTACAGGAAGTTCAAGATGCAGTTGCTACAATCAATCTTGGCCAGCATCCGAAAAAGGGACTTCCTGACATCAATAGACTTGACAGAGGCATATTTACATATTCCTATTCTCCCAGGGCATCACAAATTTCTCAGGTTTTGCTATGTCCACCAGCACTACCAGTACAGGGCCTTAACATTTGGCCTCTCCTCAGCCCCCAGAGTATTTACGAAGATACTGGCAGTGCTGGCCGGCCACCTGAGTCAGGCCCCAATCAGAGTCCAGTGTTATCTGGACGATATACTAATACAGTCCTCCTCTTTCCAGAGGGCCCAGTCAGATCTCGCCCTCTCTGTCAGAACCTTTCAAGAGCACGGGTTTTCTATCAATTTTCAGAAAAGCCATACTGTACCCTCAACCCGGCTCCTACACTTAGGGGCAATCATAGACACTAGCAATTGCATGGTCTATTTGTCACAGGACTGATGGGACAGCATTAGGGCCCTTGTACATAGGATACGGAGGGACAATGTAGTCATTTTAGCCTTGTTATTGCAACTCCTGGGGAAGATGGTAGAGTACAGATTATTCCATGGGCACACCTTCATGCCTGGGAACTGTAGTAGCTTCTTCTTCCATTTCAAAGGCTACACATCAGCGCTTCCAGCCAGAAGGTTTGAGTTCCGTAGGGGGCGCTGAACTCCCTTTGATGGTGGGCTTCCCCAGCACACCTCCAGTCGCATTGGGCTCAGGGTCGGTGGTCCCTGGAGGATTTGAAAAACAATATAAACTGGCTGGAACTCAGGGCCATACATCTGCCCTACAACATTTCTACAGCATAGTAGCGGGACAGCATCTCTTGGTACTTACCGACAACATTGCTGCCAAGGCCCACGTCAACAGACGGGAGGACAAGGTCCAAGCCTCTCATGCAGGAGGCCCAATTGTTGGGGTTTTTGGGTGGAATTGAATCTTGCTTCCATCAGGGCAGAGCACATCTCTGGAATGACCAATCAACAGGCGGACTCACTAAGCAGAGCCAGTGTGGACCATGCCGAATGGTGACTGGACCCGGGAGTATTCAGGGAGATCATGAACAGGTTTGGTTCCCCAACCTTAGACCTTTTTGCTCCTCCAACCAACTCCCAACTCCCGAGATTCTTTTCCAGGTTCCCGTCTCCGACAACAGAGGGGACAGATGCCCTCCGCCATCCCTGGCCCAGGGAACTGCTTTATGCCTTTCCTCCCTTGCCACTCCTTCCCACTACGATCCACAAGACCTTGCACAAACAAGCGGAGATCCTCCTGATTGCATCACATTGGCCAGACGATCGTGGTTCGCCGACCTGATGGAGCTCTTTATCCCCACTCTGTGGAGGATCCTAGCAGGTCGTATTTCCCTCACTCAGGGGAACTCCAGCACCCGGACCCGCAGTGGCTCCAGCTAACTGTTTGGCACTTGAGAGGCAGGCCTTAAGCCAAGACTCATATTCGTCGAGGGTGATAGCCATGATTCAACAATCCAGGCGCCCCTCGATGAATAGGATATATGATGCCACATGGAGGAGTTTCTGCACTTGGTGCTCAGGTCATAAGGTGGAGCTCTTGGGTATCTCTGTTCCAACTGTGTTGGAATTTCTGATGGATGGGTTAGACAAGGGACTATCCCCGAACACCATCCGTAGAGAGGTCGCAGCTCTTGCTACGGTACTCACGTGTGACAATGCCACTCCTCTGACACACCATCCCAAGGTCCGTTCCTTTTGGAAGGAGCAACCAACGCCAAGCCACCGATGGTACATTGATACCCTTCGTGGACCTTCACCAGGTCTTACAGGCACTCATTTCACCTCCCTTCGAGCCTATTGCCACATGTTTGCTTAAACTGTTATCTATGAAAGTGGCATTCCTTGTGTCAGTCACGTCGGCCAGATGTATTTCGGAACTGGCTGCGCTTTCTGTCAGAGAGGACCTGTGCATTTTCCATCCAGATAGGGTAACCCTCAGACCTTCCTTTATTCCTAAGGTAAATTCCTTGTACCATAGGTCCCAGGAGGTGGTTTTACCAGATTTCTGTCCTAACCCGTCCCATGACCTTGAGAAGTAGTAGAACACACTTGACATTTGCAGGGCTACATTAAACGGACTTCGGCCTTCTGTAGATCCAAAGCATTGTTTCTATCCTTCCGACCTTTATCCATGGGCCAGAAGGTCTCGTCCTCGACAATAGGGAGATGGCTTAGGGCCTGCATCACCCTAGCATACAACACACAATCACTGACGTTCCTAGACATATCATGGCCCATTCCACCCAGGGTGCCACTACTTTGGCAGCTTGGTTGACCCAGGCATCTATAAGGGAGATTTGCAGGGCGACTACATGGCCCTCATCCTTTGTCCGTCACTATAAGATTGGCAAATATGCCTCTTCAGATGCCTCCTTTGGTCACAAGGTGTTGCACATGTATTTCATCTAGCGGGACCCAGGCCCAAACTAATTCCCTCCCTTAGGGACGCAGGGCTTTGGTATGTCCCATTTGTGGATTCTCCATCCAATCATGCTGGAGAAGGGACGTTGTCTTACCTGAATGCCTTTTCTCAGCATGATGATGGAGAATCCACTCCCTCCCTTTTAGGGTCAGTTTGTCCCTGGTTCCGATATTAGGAAAGCACACGCGTTGGATTAATGTCTGTGTATCTCCTTAGTCTCAAACTGGGGTGCTATGGCACAGGAGAGGCATATCTATACTTCAGACTTAGTCTTATTGGAGCAGGAAGATTAAGGCAACCCATTTGTGAATTCTCCATCATCATGCTGAGAAAAGGCGTTCAGGTAAGACAACGCCCTTTTCCTTTCCTTTCCTTTCCTTTCCTTTCCTTTCCTTTCCTTTCCTCTCCTCTCCTCTCCTTTCCTCTCTTCTCCTTTCCTTCCCCTTCCCCTTCCCCTCCCCCTTCCCACAGACAGATAACTGGCTGCTGTTGGATGGTAGAGAGAGAGAGAGGGATGGGAAACTGTCATGGAACATTGAAAAGGAAAATCACATGACCATAGCAGCTGCCCAGCAATGCAGAGCAGCCAGTAGCATGAAGCAACCCCAACTTCTCCAGATTTTATTCCCTCCAGTTATGGGTCCTGCATGTTGAATATATTCTGAGGTACGTTGATTGAAAAATTGATGCAGCATTTTACCCAGTTAAAAGTCATGACAACGAAAGTTTTATCAGATAGTAAAGTTGGGAAATAAATAAATAAATATTGACATGGCTGCTTTATTGTAGAAAAATAGACTGATGTTTCAAATCAAGGTTAATAAGCTTTTTCTACTTTTACTGCTATATTTTCCTTTTCTCTGTATCACTGCTTTCTTGTAAAAAGTCAAATTTTGCACTCATATGCTGTAATAATTATTGCATACATACTTGCTTTTAATTTTTACAGCATCTTTTCATTTTCTATTTGAGAAAGGTTAAAGTGCAGATTTCATATTTTCACTAGAACACGCCAGGAAGCCTGGACTTGTATGCAGTGTGTGTGTGTATGTTTTTATGTGTAGGAAAAGTTGTATTACCTGCATGACACATATTCACACATTTTTTTCTCACAATAAAATGATCATCAAATAGGTGCTGACATTAAAATACATTATTCCTACATGGTGTGAATACTTTGTACTATTATTTGATGATAATTAATTGCTAGGACAGACAACCTAGAAACAGTGTGAAAGCTTTTAGTTCTATTAACTTCTTGTACAAAAGGGGACTTTTTTAAAAAAAAAAATATAAATAATTATAATATTAACCTGTTAAATTTTCCATAGAGTAAGGGCATCATTTCAAGTTATAGGCAAAAGAAGGGTTATTTTAAATTTTCCAGTGACACAGTAGATGTTCAGAACCCATAAATGCTGGAGTGCCTATAAAGTTAAATGGACACTTAGGCTTAGTGAAATTAGAATTGGAATTAGACATGATGCATTGTAATATTCCTGGTGATGATCAAAGCTCACGACTTGCCATTTTTTTATTGAAACAGTGGGAAACCAGAAGGAATCTTTGGCTTTCTATGTCAACACATTATCCTTCCTCTTCTCCTTAGCACTCTAACCTTTCTTAATGAGATGGAGAGAAGGAAATTATCATGAGGAAAATCAGAGAAGCAGATAGAATCTGATGAAAAACTATTCCAAACTTGGGAGTGGGATTTTTAGTAGCTTACAACTGGATTGGATGAGTTAAAGAATAAATTTCACCTGTTCTATAAGATATGTGTTATGGCGTCAATACTGCAAGGCACTTCATGGAAAGTGGACAAATTTAAGCCATTATTTTTCTGATATTGGATCTTGTTCCCTTCCCCCCCCTCAATAAATTTAATAGGACACAAAATATCTACACCTTTCTGAAACTGGTACATCAAAAATCCTGATCATAAGATCTCATTGGTGCTCTGAATCTAATAGAAATGAAGGTGCTCTGAATCTAATAGAAATGAAACTTTTCTCAAATTCTCAGAATACACCAGAGACCTGTGTATTGTGCAGTGGTTACAATGCAGTATTGCAGACAAACTCTGACCACAGCCAGCAGTTTGATCCTGACTGGCTAAAGATTGACTCAGCCTTCCATACTTCCATTTTACCAAAGGTTGGTAAAATGAGAACCCAGCTTGTTGGGAGCAATATGCAACCCACCCAGAGCATGCTATTAAGTGCAATGGAATGGTATATAAGCCTAAATGCTAAATGTGATACTCAGTTTTGGGGTCCTCCTAAAGCAGGGCTTGTCAACCGGTGGTACGCGTACCACTTGTGGTACGCAACTACCTGGCTAGTGGTACGCGACTACCTGGCTGGTGGTACGCGGCGTCGCCTTTCTCCCCCCTGAGGCGTTGCCTTCCTCCCCTCCCACTCCACTCCTTCCCACCTTACTTGTTTGTGGAAAATATGCTGCTTGGTGGCAGCTTGCACGAACTTTACTGAATGTGCCCTGCAGGAGGCGCATGAAGAGCGCAGGCACAGAGCAAGGCCCTGCCCTCCCCAGGGACTCATTGTGCAGCAACTGGTTTGACTTCTTGTGCACTCAGATCAGCGAAGGGGAGGCCGCCGCAGCGCTGAACTCCTGCACCCATCAGCTGGTGACTCCCCAAACAGCTGGGAGGTCTGGCCCCAGCACCGGCCACCAGTCTCCGTTGCCACTCCGCACGTTGTCCTTGACCCCTCATCCAGCCCATTCATGTCGAGCCCGCGGGGGCTTGACAGGGAGAGAGGGAGGGAAGGAAGAAAGGACTCCTCCTCCTCTCCTAAGGTTCAAAGCATGATCAGCTTCCCAAGGGTGCCACAATCCCAATTCATGTGTTTCTGCCATACCTCCTCAGCGCTCCCAGGAATGGTGCAGGTGGAAGAAAGCTTGGCTAGGCTAGGCAAAGAAAAGCCATGGAGCTGCAAGCTCAGATCGCAGGCACGCCGGGGAATGGGATGAAGAAGAGGAAGGGGATTGGGAGAGAGGAAATGCCAAGCTTGTCCTCGCCTCTCCCAAGAACCTCCTGTGCCACCTCACAGGAACATAGTCCCCAAGGGCCGCTGACATGCTCCCCACCACCGGCGACCATGCAAGCCCTGGCAACTGCTCCAGACGAAGAAGCAGGTGGCTGGGAGGCCGCCACAGCGCCTACCTCCTGCGCCTGTCAGCTGGCGACCCCCGGATCTGTGCCTGTCAGCTGGAATGTCAGGCAATGCTTTGGCCGGTGCAGAGGGTGAAGGGGAGGCTGCCGCAGTGCCGAACTCCTGCGCCCGTCAGCTGGCGACCCTCCGAACTTGTGCTTGTCAGCTGGAAGGTCTGGCGATGGAGCCGGCTGGCGTGGAGGGCGATGGGGAAGTGGCGGCTCGGCAGGCGGGGTTCTGCCTGCCTACAAATTTCAGGCCCACCTGCCCCATCTGTAAAAGAAAAAGTCTTCCGCCCAAGCATAACTTTAAGGATTTTAAGGATCTTTGAGAGGGAGAGAGAAATAGAGAGAGGGAGAGAAAAAGGGAAAGAGAAATAGAGAGAGGGAGAGAGAGAAAGAGAGGGGGAGAGAGACAAGGAGGAGAGGGAGAAAGAGGGAGAGAGAAAGAGGAAGACAGAGGGAGAGAGAGAAAGAAGGAGGGAGAGGGAGAGAGAAAGGGAGACAGGGAGAGAGAAAAAGATAGGGAGACAGGGAGAGAAAGGGAGAGAGAAAGAGATAGGGAGGGAGAAAGAAAGGGAGAGAGGGAAAGAGAAAGGGAGAGAGAAAGAAAGAGGGAGAGACAGAAAGAAAGAAGGAGAGCGATTAAATTAGTAACATGATTGTTCAGTGAATCTGGTTTCCCCACTACCTTTGCTTGTCAAAAGGTTGCAAAAGGTGATCACATGACCCTGGAACAATGTGACCATCATAAATAAGAATCGGTGGCCAAGCATTCAAATGTAAATCACATGACCCTGGGGATGCTGCAATGGTCATAAGTGTGAAAAATGGTCATAAATCACTTTTTCCAGTGCCGTTGTAACTTTGAACAGTTACCAAGCAAACTGTTGTAAGTTGAGGACTACCTGTACTTTATCATTTTTTCCATTTTTTTGTCATCAAGCTTTTGACACCTTGCTGAGTGACTGGTGGTACTCGAATGTTGCGATATTCTAAAAGTGGTACAATCGGTGAAAAGGTTGAAAAGCCCTGTCCTAAAGCACTGAGAATTCAGGGCAGCTGGCCCCTGTTCTGGCTGAATTCCTCTCTGCTTTTCTAGATGGAAGACTGTGAATCTTACCAACCTCTGAAGAATAGACCTGAGGTTACTTCTATATAGTTTGTATTATATTGTTTATGTCTTTGCCATAGTCTGATGAACACTGAGTAGTGGGATGCAATTAGCATAGTGATTCTTTTCAAGGTACACTTTAACTTTATTTCTAAAAAGCATCTCTTGGTCAGACTTTGGAAATCATTCTTGTAAGAAAGGGGGAAAGGATAAGTCTCTTCTCTTCTGTATGGCAAGCAACTTAGAATAGTAGGAAAATGTAACATGCATATTTAGAAAATGACATTACTTGGAAAAGTCTTATATTTCTGATAGCTATCTGTTAAACAACCTTGTTCTTTTTCTTTTACTGTTATAGAACAGCATCTGGTTACAAATATCATTTAAGAAAAGTAAAAAAATATATAATTTCTGAGTTCCATACAAGTAGTCCTCAACGGCACTATATCCACATGGAGAGAAGTAAGCAATGGGGTGCCATAAGGTTCTGTCATAGGCCCAGTACACTTCAATATCTTCATAAATGACTTAGATGAGGGAATTGAAGGGGAACTAATGAAATTTGCACCAAACTGACAGGAGTAGCCAACACCCCAGAAGACAAACTCAGGATCAAAAAAGATCTTGGCAAACTTGAACAATGGGCCCTATTCAACAAAATGAGTTTCAATGTGGAGAAAAGCAAAGTTTTACATTTAGGCAGGAAAAAATCAAAGGTACAAGTACAGATTGGGTGAGATCTGGCTTAAAAACAGTAACTGTGAGAGGGACCTTGGAGTCCTAGTGGATGATCACTTGACTATGAGCCAGCAATATGCAGCTGCAACCAAAAAAGCTAATACAATCCTGGGTTGTATAAACAGAGGCATAGAATCAAGATCATGCAAAGTATCAGTACCACTTTATAAAACCCTAGTAAGTAAGGAATATTGCAGCCAATTTTGGTCACCATATTACAAAAAAAAATGTTGAGAGTTTGGAAAAAATTCAGAGAAGAGCAACTAAGATGATCAAAGGCCTGGAGACTAAAACATACAAAGAATGGCTGCAGGAATTGGGTTTGGCTAGTCTAAAGAAAAGAAGAAATAGGGGAGATATGATAGCAGTGTTCCAATATCTGAGGGGCTGCCACAAGGAAGAGGGGGTCACTTTGTTCACTAGAGCGAAGGATGAGAAACAATGGTTGGAAACTGATCAAAGAGAGAAGCAACCTGGAATTAAGGAGAAACTTCCTGACAGTGAGGACAATCAGCCAGTGGAATGGCTTGTCTCTAGAAATTGTGGGCATTCCATCCATTTAAGAAGAGACTAGACAATCACCTGTCTGATATGGTATAGGTTCTCCTGCTTGAGCAAGGGGCTGGAATAGAAGACCTCCAAGGTCCCTTCCAGCTCTGTTCTGTTCTATTCTATTCTATTCTATTCTATTCTATTCTATTCTATTCTATTCTATTCTATTCTATTCTATTCTATTCTATTCTTTGCCAAAGCTATACAGATTAAAAGAGCAATTGCTGGACTTGGTACTGTATATATTTATGAACCAATTATATTGCTCTTTCCAAATAATGCAATTATGAGCACAGAACAAGTCTGCTGAGGACTCCTTTACCACCTTACTTCCTTCTTCACAAACCCCTCAAGAAAAGATAAAGCTATCTCTTTTTATTGGCTGTGATTTGGATTTAATGACTTCTATCTCCCTCCTCTCTTTCTTTTAGGTCACCATGTGCATGTCCTTGCTCTTAATTTTTCTCCTTTATTAGCCACATCTATGAGCTTCTTGAGTGCTGTATTTTTTAATAGTGTAGGAACTAATCCAATATAGTCAGAAAATAAGCAGTAGTATTTATTACACAAAGCACTGACATTTCAGAAGAGCTGTCTATGTTTCTAACTCAGCCAGTGGGTAAAATGAATAGGTCATTTTGAGTGAACTTTAGCATATTCTAATGGTCATAAACCAGAGGTGAGTCCAAAAGTCCCACTTAGCTTTGGTTTCATAACCTTCCACATGTGCAATTTGCACAACTCTCAGACATGCTCTGTGTCTATGTGTCCACATAAAGACAACCCAATTAACATCAAAACCAAGGGACTTTGGCTTCTGTTGTGGTGCAAATGAAATTGCTGGGAATCCAGTTGCCAACATGAAAGCTGGACCTTCAGGACAGATAATTTCTAATCAGTGTGATCTTCTGACTTACCCCAACTCCTGAATTTCCCCTTCCTATATTTAATAAACCACAGTAACGCCACAATATCTTTGCACCAATCTTATACATTTGAGAAAAGGGCAACCTTGCCATTCATCTTCTAAGTAATCAGGTTGTTCCCCCACCCATCCCCAAAACCCTGTGAAAAAAAATGCAGCAGAAAAGATGAGCTTCCCTATTAGACAAATGGAGGGACCTCAGGTCAGCTTATGCAAAGTTTCACATATGAAAAGAATTGCAAGCTTCTCTAGAAATTATTCTGAAGGTTTAAGAAGTGAACTGTGTAGAAATGCCTTCATTCATTTATGAAAGAGAATTCCCTTTATTTTTAATGCATTTATAAATAAAACTTCAGGATTTTTTTTAAATTCCAATTGAGCAGTCCCAAGCTATCGACTATTGTCTTCCTGTCAATACATTTTCTGAGGGTCTTTTTTCTGATTCCTTTCCTATAAAATTACTTAGGTAAAGGAACACTGCAGAAGCGATGGAAGACCATTCCAATTTATTTACCCAGGAAAAGTATCAATAGCTGAAACAAGTACAATGATGTCAAAAGAACATAGAACAATGTTAGTTGCCAATCTCCAGCAGGAGACAGCACTAAAAGAAGAAAAAAACATTCCACCAAGTGGGAAAACATAGGGAGTAGAATAGTAATCCTAAAGAGGTGCAGCTGATTGCAATATTCTTTTTTTATAGAGATAGTAATAGACAGACAAACAGACTCCTCTCTGTGAGAGAGAACATTTATATTTTGCAGGAAAGATATTCTTTGTTATGCCCAAGTTGGAAATGTGATATTATTCCAGATATCAAGGAATGTTTGTGGGAATGTGTGATATATCTGTTTTGGAAAAGTAATAGAGAGCACTTTGGTATAGGGCTGAAGACACCAGTCTAGAAACCAAGAGACCATGAGTTCTAGTCCTGCCTTTGGCATGAGGCAGATGGATGACTTCGGGCCAGTTATTCTCTTTCAGCCTTGAGAAGGAGGCAATGGCAAACCACTTCTGTAATCTTGTCAAAAAAACCTGCAAGGACTTTTCCAGGCAGTTGCCAGGAGTCAACACTGACTGGAAGGCACAGAACCAACCGAAGAAACAAAAATTATTAACCGAAACACAGCAACATGTGTTACTCTGCAGAGACTTTGTGATATTTTACAATAATACTTTGTACTGTTCATATGAAGGAAAAGTCTTCATCAGTATAATAGAGTGTACTCATCAGTACACTTGTACACTTTTATAATACTGTAAGCATAAGATATAAGGTAGATTTTTCTTTTTTCTTCCCTTTTCTATCTTTTTTAAGTTCAAACATTGTTTTGTTAAAATATATAAATAAAGCCAGTATTCACTTGTTTGGTGGAAGTGTGAATAAAACAAAGGATTGGGGTCTAGGTATGACCTTGAGGATGCCAGCAGTTCTGTTTCAAACACAGGGAAAGAGCCATCTTTGTGACCAGTTTAAACAATAAACACACCAGCATTTTTCTTTCTTCCAGATCAAGGGCCTTCTTCCCCCATGCTAGGGTGGTGAGGACTCGAGGCTACAGGGAATAATAATAGCAGGACAACATCAGCCGCACTTCTGATTCATGAAATGACTTTATGAGACCCTGTTGAGCTTGATTGCAGGTGAGAGAGGCTTTCTTGTTCTGGTTGCCCTGGAAACCTTGGCTTAACTGACCTTAACAAAAATGTCTCTCTTTCTCTCTCTCTCTCTCCTTCTCTCTGTGTGAGTTGGGAATGGGGAGAGACTGAATAGGAATAGAAAGGAGCAGTCCATAAATGCATGGTACATTTTGTGTGTGTGTGTGTGTGTGTGTGTGTGTGTGTGTGTGTGTGTGTGTGCGTGTGTATGTGCTGAAGTACTTAAACTTTCTTGAGGATACAAAGGGGAGGAATTTGATGGGGAAAGAAAACTTTCTTGAGGATACAAAGGGGAGGAATTTGATGGGGAAAGAAAACCTTCTAGTTTGTCTACAGACATACTATTGCATAACCAGTGGTGGGATTCAGCCAGTTCGCACCAGTTTGGCAGAACCGGTAGCTAATTTTTTGTTGCCCAGGCCTAGAATGGACTTCTGGAAGTGGCATCCACACAGAGAACCAGTTGTTCACATATTTGAATCCCACCACTGTCCATAACCCAAATCAATTCAATGCAATACCATGATTGTGGTATTGGTGGCTGTTTAAAAACAATAAAGATTGTATTTGGTTATAAACAAGCTGTTTTTTTAAAAAAAAATCTCTGAAGGATGTGCCCTTTTTAACTAGATCTAAAAGATCTGTCCTACAGAAAATATGAGTGATCACTAAGATGGTAGCAAAAAGCTAGTTTTTCTGAAATTTTGCAATAGAGACTATATAATTGGCTGTTTTTTTTTTTCTTTTACAAATCTGGCAATTTTAAAATGTATGGACGTCAACTTCCTGAATCCTGGCCTAGCTTAACTCTTTGGGCCCTGCAAACCAACTGTACCAGAAAAGCAGATGGACACTGTGAAACCTATTTCTAGGTTATAAAAACCCAAGGCCTACCTGAACTGGGTAAATTGCTTTTACCTAGATTTCTCCCACCTTCCTCCTAGTTTCACAGCCTTTACAATCTAGAAACACCTGAAGAAATTGATGTGAGCATACAATGGGTGTGGTTTGTCACATCACTATTTTAACACTTTAAGATTAAGAAAAATTGCATTAGTTGTTTTCAACCACATTATAGAGCTGGAATCAGAGTGATATAATTTGGCACTTTTCTAACTTTCAAGCTTTCCAAGATCCTCTAGCATTTTCCCCTTCAATACTAATATATATATTGCAAACATTTTATGATCTGATAATTACTCTATAAATAGGACAACTTGTGCCATTAGAATTATATTTCATGAAGTACAAATGAATTGTCATTTTTGTGTTCAGACATTTCAATTCTGAAGCTGCATGTTCACATTTGAGTGACAATTGTTTGTAGTTGTAGGTTGTAGATTTATTTCTTTGCACATACTGTATTGCTACAATTTTTTTTACTCTACTAGTTTTTGGTTGTGTTACACTTTCTCTGAGATTTATTTCATATGTTATATACAGCTCACATTCATAATGAAACTTTCCTGATGCATATTATATAATAGAGATTAATCAAAATATTTATTTGCAATTGTATGAAAATATAAAATATAGAAATTCTCTAAGGAAAAAATACACACATGTGTACTGCAAAATAGCTGTATTAATGGTGTTTGAACTACTATTGCTCAGATACATCCTAATTTCCTCTCTACTGTCTGGAAGCAGAATTTCTTCTTTTAATTCAAAAGAATGTTTCTCTAAAGAGAGGGATACAGAATCGCTGCTTTCTTTTTACTGTATTCACAAAGTGCTTCTTCTGCCTAGGATTTGCAAAGAAATAGTTCCTGTGTCTGCTCCCTTAGGATTAAATTATCTACTTTGGCATTTCAGAAGAGAAATACAAATTCCTTCCTTTATAACAATTGCAAGAGTTGCTGACTAGAGTGGAACATTCATATGTATCTCATGTTCAAGGACTTATATTATAATTTGGAAAACCCTTTCAGTGAAGAGTTGGTGAAGGTTGTATGACCCAAAACTCATCTTGCATCTAAGCAATCCTTAATTCAATTACTGTGTTCATTTGAAAGAGAATATCTGTAGCTCAAGGTTGAACTGTGGAGTCCATGGTGCTCTCTGAGTTTGGTTGTTTGCTTGCAGACATTTCATTACCCAACTAGGTAACATCTTCAGTGTTCATATTTCAAGATCTCCACTGAGTTCTCTTTGCTGCCCACCAGTACTTGAATGTATGTATTTCTTGTATTTTCTGTTCCTCAGAAAAGTGTAACTGAAGGCAGGAAAAAAGACAATGAATATTTGCAAAACTACAGATGAAATGCACACAAGGCAATGTGCAGTTGATTAGAAGAGAAATTAAGTATAGACAGAGGAATTGCACTCTCACTGCTCCAATCCTCCCAGATCAGAACACATACATAGAGTCACACATACATACTGTATACAGTGGTACCTTGGTACTCAATTGCTTTGAAACTCATTGTTTGTTTGGTATAACATGATTTCTGTCAAATGAAGAGTATATATCATAGATTCTTATTCTTTTTATTAACATAGGGAGACTCATTGGGGGCAGTTCTGGGTAGGTGAAAAGCATCATAATTTGGATAATTAATTACCTTTAATTTATCAACATGTTAGCAATTAAGTATTTACAAGTGTTTATCTCCCTTTTATTTTCCTCTGTAGAACAATGGTTACAGTCTATTAGAGAATGAGTCTATTTGGACACATTGTATACATTGGGATCATCTTGAGCCCATGGTTATTAAAGGTTCCTGGGGCCTCAAGGAACAAATGCAAGGAAGAAATGAGTTTACATAATTATTATGCCGTAGAAACATCTTACTCAGTTTGTTTTATTATTTATCTTTTTAGGCACTTGTCTGAATGAATAAGATCTTCAAATATGTGGCCTCAGAAAACAAGGATGCCCTTGGATGCATCTAACCTTTCCATCTCAGATGTTCATTCTCACCATAGGGAATAATAGGATCTGTACACACTCTTTAAATAAAATAAAAATCTTTGCAATCAGAAGCTCTCATTAAGTACTATCTGCTTCCATGAAGAGAGTTATTTGAGTATTTGAACTCATATTCAAATGAAGCTGCATAGAACTTCTCTTTGCAATTTGCCATTCAGGGATTTGATTGGATAGAGTCAAAATCATAGCTCCTTTGTTCCTTTGTGTCTTGATACAAGTGCCTGTTGAACAAGTTTATAATTGAACACATATCCATAACTGTTTCTGGCTTCCGCTGGAAATATTTACAACATATTCTTAGCTCTTTGCAAACTGGCAAGCAAGATGCCTAGCAGCTAAGTAATAATTTGTAGTTCTGGTTCTAAAAACAGCTTTTAGCTTTCTTAATGGGCCTGCCATTTCTCCATGGAACTGGGATTGGTTGGGGGAACTGAGTTGCATATATGAGGATTAAGAACAGAGTGCATAGTATTGAATTGATATTAATTTTTCCTATGGTGCTGTTTTTGTAGATTGTTGTTTGAGAGGGATGAAGCTACAACATTTGATTTCCTTTTAGCAAACTGTGAAATATCTGTACAAACTTACAAAGTTGCAATTGTAGTGGAAAATAAGGAACCCATCCATCTGTAATAGAATTTAGATGCCACCAGAGTGCCATCTGTTAATAATTTATGTTCAAAAGGAAGCCCTACTCATGTTCCTTAATCTTCTGACAAATCACATTTGATTATTTACAGTACTGGCTTAGCAACGAAAAGATTGTACTATATTGATATATGAATGGAGAGGACAGAGTGGTTATCATTAATGACATAAACATAGTACCGTATTCATATTCTCCCTAATACCTTAATTAGTTCCATTAGAAGAAGAAACGTGGAGATGCTTCTTTGCACTGAGCTCTGTCAACAGCAATTTTTAAAAATTTTGCTTTGTTGTTGTTTTTAAGAGCCCCTGATTAAAGTTTTTGAAATAAATGGATGAAGGAAGATCTAAATTCCAGTCATTTAATAATTTAATCCAATCAATCACTCTAGCCTTCTTTAGGTATTAAGCATCATATTGTAAAGCTTTAGCTGGAAACAGGACTGGAAGCACTTGGATAAACATAAGAAAATCCAAGAACTGAGAATAAGTAATTATTGGGGGGGGAATGAAAGTATTCCTGAAAGAATTAAAAATTGATTAAGTATTTTTATAAATATATTTTTTAAAAAACTAACCCAATTTATAGAAACATGGCTGAAATAATCCTATGTTTACTTTTCATTCCACCTTAACTAATGAACTATTTGGCCCTCAGTTTTATTAAGAAAGGTTTATTTTTATTTGTCCTTCATTTTTACAAAGATCAGATTTCTTCTTAACATTTTTTAAATTGACAAATTAAAACTTTCATCCATCTCATCTGATGGATTTTTGTATCCAACCCAGGTACTGTTTATATGGCAAGCTCTTACACAATGAGAAGTACCCCATTTGATTAAAAAAGGGCATTATCTATAATTAAATAATGTCCTTGTTAAAGATTTTTGATTTGTTAAAACACATAAAAGGAGATGAAGTTGGTAATAACACATTCTTTTTCCAGCAAATCAGACAAAAGAGTTGTGTCATTGTTTGAGCTCATTAATGGCCCACATAAAGGTATTTTAAAGAAGTTTAATCCTGATCAAATGGACTTACTAGGGGCAGAAGGTTCTAATCCAAGGAATCCATTTAAATGGGATGATACTTTTTTTGAAAAGCTCATATTTACACCTTGGGAATTTTCCTTGATCTAATTTTGCTATTTGGAGAGCAGATGCAGAGTTTTCAGCCAACCCAGGATGATATGCCACCTTGATCATCCTGGAGAAGAGTTTGTAAACAGTGACCCATGCTAAGATGATTTAGGTGACAATAATATACCATGTTACATTTATTTAGATGATAAAAATATGCTACTTCAAACTACTAGTAATTTGTTGCAAAAATAGTGTATATATTTTTGAATAAATAAAATAAGTTATGTGTTGTCCATAGGGCTGTCCCCAAACATAGTTTAGAAGTTTAAAATCTAAATATGGCTGTGGTACATACTTTGGTCATCAGTTTACTTCCAAGCTCATTATTGGTATGAATAATTAGGAGGCAAGAGGGCTCCTTTCTAATAGAGGCTAACTGATTAGTTAATTAACTGATCAGACAGTCAGATGGATATCCATCTGGAACTTTATGGAGGCAAAACAATCAAGCTCCCTTTAAACCTGCCTTTTTATTCCTTATATATATCTGAAGTGATCCTGAAACAAAGTTATCTATTATTACTGTTGCTTGAGATCTTGTGGTGAGGGTGTGCAGCCCTAAATGAGACAGGACTTGCATGGTTAGGATTTTTTATCAATTTGCTAGCTTCATGGAAAGAGCCACATAGAGATTGGTGAAAATATATAAAGGGCATATACATTAGGAAATAGAAGTTGCTATTGGATGTTCTTGGTGCTGTACCTACCTGAATATTCTTATCCCAAATTTCAATCAAACCTCATAAAGGATGAAGTGCTAAATCCCACTTACTCCTCAAATCAGGCAGTTTGTGCTTGATGGACTGGAGGTAGGATGGAGCAGTTGGAGGAAAATAGGGAGAATTGATCTCTGGAGTAAAAATAAACCAGAAATCAATGACTCAGGAAAATCAGAAAAGTGAAATATCTGGAATGGACTGTGGGTAGAAGAACTGCTTCTGAGAAGAACAGACCAGATGTTAATGGAGGTGAAGTGTAACTAAGATACTGAGTTTCCAAGAGTATTAAAGCAGAGTTATTTTCCCTTTTTCCTCCTCCTCATATCCTGTATGGTTAAGTGCAAGGCAAAAGCCAAAGCTCAACAAAACAAAATTGTTTAGTACTGTGTAAATAAAGAAGGAAGATAGTTGAGAAATTCCATATATAAATGTATGTATATAGATATTTAGTCGTGATTTGAGTTTGCAGAAGTAACTGTGTATTTGTGTCTGGGTAAGTTCCTGTCCATTTTGCCCTCTCTGACAGACCTGATGAATAACCCTTAAAGGAAGAATCTTTAAGGAATTTAATTTTATTCTGTAATTGACATTTTTCTAGTCTAATATAATATATGCTTCAACCCGAGGTTTAATATTTTAAAGCTCTTTATGGATTAGGTCACCTTAAGTGATCATGAAAGTCTTTCATTAATTGTTTTCCTAGAATTTTGCCGCTATCAAGGACAGGGCAGTGAAGAAGAGAGCTACCAATTGATTCAAGCTTTATTAACAAGCTTATTCTTCCAGGAAGCTACCTGGCAACCTCTGTATGATTTAAAACTTCTCAGGGATTTCAATTATTTGTATTTTCATCATAAAACGTGGCATTTTAAGCAATGAATATGATGTTTTATCTTTGCCATTTTAATGGCTATTTAGTGAATTTAATTGCACTACATCAGATTTTATTTTTAAGGATAGATGTGAAATATAATATATAGCTTCCTTAAATAGTTACAAATATATATATAGTTACAAAGATTTTCCTGATATTCAAAACGATACTGAGTATGATTTAATTTGGGATCTTGGTATAAAAGTATTTAATATAAATAACCAGAGCCATATAAATTTTATGAAGACTATGAAGATGCAAAGTTAGATGCAAACTAAATAAAAACACCAATACTGGCTAGCAGCTTTATTTATTCTAGGAGCAAGGTCATCCTAGCACCCAGAATTCATCATGAGAAGAGCTCATAGAATTGCTATTATTACTATAACAGAGGCTTTCAGAGAAATGGAGAAATCAGTGTTTAAAGAATCACTGAGAAAAACATAGCAACCTTCCTCTTATATTTTCCTAAGTGATTGATACGCTGCAGGCAACAACTGTCTTATTTAATCTGGAAAAGATATTATAGGAAGTAAGTTTATAAAAATAAAAGGCATTTTTAGTTTGCTAAAATTTTTAGAAGTAAACATAATAAATAATTGCATATTAAGAAAACCAAAATCATGGCATCCGGCCCTCTCAATTCCTGGCAAATAGATGGGAAGAAATGGAGGTAGTGACAGGTTTTATTTTTCTGGGTTCCAAGATCACCTGAGATGGGGATTGCAGCCAAGAAATTAAAAGACGCTTGCTCCTGGAGAGGAAAGCTGTGGCAAATCTAGATAGCATACTAAAAAGCAGAGACATCACCCTGCCAACAAAAGTGCGTATAGTCCAGGCCATGGTTTTCCCAGTTGCAATGTATGGCTGTGAAAGTTGGACCATAAGAAAGGCTGAACGCCAAAGAATTGAGGCCTTTGAACTATGGTGCTGGAGAAGACTCCTGCGAGTCCTTTGGACTGCAAGGCGTTCAAACCGGTCAGTCCTAGAAGAGATCAACCCCGACTGCTCTTTAGAAGGCCAGATCCTGAAGTTGAAACTCAAATACTTTGGCCACCTAATGAGAAGGAAGGACTCACTGGAGAAGGGCCTAATGCTGGGAAAGATTGAGGACAATAGAAGAACGGGACGACAGAGAATGAGATGGCTGGATGGAGTCACTGAAGCAGTAGGTGTGAACTTAAATGGACTCCAGAAGATGGTAGAGGATAGGAAGACCTGGAGGAACGTTGTCCATGGGGTCGTGATGGGTCGGACACGACTTCCCAATTAACAACAACAACAACAGAGGCATAGGGTCCATTGGTTCTTATCAGATCCTACAGTAGCCAGTCTGTGATCTGAGGTGGGGGGGAGCCAATGCATCAGCAGTTCTGTTGACAAGCTATTAATGGTGCGGTGGTGTCAAATAATGCTCCCCTCTGCCATGATATTTCCCAGATAGAGCATGTATATGAATACTGTATAATTCAAAACATGCAGATTTAAAATGTAGAACAATTACCTATTGCCTATTTTCTTGGGTTCACTTTAATCACACTCTGATGCAAAATCTGTTTAAAAGAAATTTCATAGTGTCAACAAATGAGAATACTTGTAGCTCAGGGTTGACATGAGGAGTCCTTGGTGATCTCTGAGCTTGGTGGCTTTCTTGCAGATATTTCATTACTCAAACTAGGTAACATCAGTACCTAGTTTGGGTAATGAAATATTTGTAAGAAAGCAATCAAGCTCAGGGAGCACCAAGGACCCCTCAGGTTTCATAGTATTATTTATATTTCCACTACCACAGCTGAAAAATGAATTTGACTAGAGCAGGTGTGTCAAACTGTTGGTCCGTGGTCTGGATGTGTCATGGTGAAACCGCGTCCACCCCATTGCTGGCAATGGAAAAAAAATTATGATACGTCATGACATGTCATGTGACATTGCGAATTTGACATCTCTGGACTAGAAGTATATGATTAGGTCAAAAAAGACACATTATCACTCCCTTCCCCAAGTATCACTTTTAAGTTACAAAACTAAAATAGATCCTCCTAGTTTAGTTGACTCAATTATCTTTAATGCATTATAGGATAAAATTCTTAATAGTTGACTCTAAAAAGTCTAATCTTTGAAGAGTCTATCTATCATATCCTATAGTTCATTTTTAAGCAAATACTATTCTATTTTGTTGAAGAACAGAATCTTGCAAAGATATTGCTTTCACAGTTTTTATCTGGTATTTTTAATTTTATGTAAATGTCTTTAGGGCATTCTTTATTTTTTTGGCTAGAAATCTGCTTCAAAAGCAACTTCAGTTGATTATTTAGTTATATGCATCTTTTTCAGACTTTACAGCTTCCCCTGATTTGTTCTTTTGTTATATATTTTTGAAACAGAGAAGAATCACACCTTTTTGCAAATGATTTCCTTCTCACACAGATGCTTTGAAAAAAAAAAAGGCTGCTTTAAAATCTGCTAAAATTATCTAAAAATGGTTGTCTCAAGAAAATCACTGCATTTCACACCATATGTGGCAGCATAATCAACCTTGTTTCTCCACTGTTAAGGCCTAGGTTTGAACCTGTGTGTGTTCCCATAAGAATCTATTTTTAGTTGCCAAGTGCTGAACCAAATACAAATACAATTAAATGAGAAATTCCAGGAACAGAAGGAATGGTGCTAGGGATTTGCAAGTCTGCATATGACTATTTATAGCAATACATTCCTCTAAGGCTTTCCAGGTTCCATTTCTAAAATATTTACCATTTACTAGAAAATGATCTCTAAAAAACCATAAACCTGACTGCATCTTTAGAGAAGGTTAACTAACTAGTGTAAATCTGTAGTGTGTCCAGTTTGACCAGAAGCTGAATATCCTAACCTCTGTCTTCCCACGAATACGGGATTAAAAATATAGTTTTCCTTTACACCCACAAAAAGTAACTAAGTAATTTGTTGGTGTCCCCCCATCCCCCCACCCCCTGCAAATCCACATATGTATTTATATATTGTCTAATGGTTTGCCAAAACACTTCTTCCTTGTGAGAGGTGGGAGTGAGGAAGTAATTGAATAGTTCGCATAGCAGCAAGCCTGCATTCAAAAATCTCTGTGGTCTTTTGAACTGGATGGCTGAGTCCTATATTTGCATTCCACAATGTTCCCACGGCTATGACTCTGTGGTGTGCTGTTAAACTTCTGAGAAGGAGGGTGAAAAAGAACAGACCTAAACAGCGCATGTGGGACATTGGAAGCTGATTGCAAAATACTAAATAAAGCTAGATATTTGCAGAAGGAAATATGCTTTGGAAATAATTTAGAAAATAAAGCTTAGGAACACTAGGGAACAGTCACTCTTTTACCAGGATTACATAACTACTTTTTACAATTGCCAAATAATTCTGGAAAAAGACACAGCTGCTTAAAAAAACTGCAGATAGGTGTTACATTCATGTTCCCATAGGCTTGGAAGCAGCTTTTTGGAACTGAATTCAAAACATTTTGCAGTCTTAAGTTGCAGTTCCAAAGAGCAAACACATCAACTTGGTCATGATACATATATCTGAAATTTAATAACTGCAAATAGTAATAAACATTCATCACGATTAATGTTAAAATTATCTCTACCAAATACATTAATCAAGGGCACTTTCATATTTCAGCATCGGGGACAGGTTTATCACTGCAATAGAATATACATTGATATTAAAATGAATGGAAAAGTGGAGTTTTAAGAAACACATTTCAATGTCATTTTTCAATCCAACATAATTAGCTGATTAGGAAGTGTAGAGTGTCAAAATTGTTTTCAATAACTGGTCACATTAGCTGTATCAGGTTTAATATATATACCTGGTCATAATTTAATTTGTTTCTCATAAAATTTTATAATAAGGTAATACATTTTATAACAAAAAATCATTTTCACAAACTCACCTATGATTTCTGCTATGTGCAGTGTAAGGTAATTGCTCATGGGAAATTGATAAGATTGGAGTGTAGCAGAAAAGGTTTTTACATATAATGGCAGTGGTTGTTCTGAGATTATACAATTAAAAGTAAAAGGTAAAGGAGTCCCTGCCAACTTTATTCTGCAAGCCGTTACTGACTTTAGGGGGCCGTGCTCATCTCTGTTTCAAAGCCGTTGAACCAGTGCTTCAGAAAACATTTCCATGGTCATATGGCCAACGTGACATAATGGAATGCTGTTGCCTTCCCACTAAAGTGATACCTATTTATCTGCTTGCATTTGCATGCTTTCAAACTGCTAAGTTGGCAGAAGCTGGGGGTGGGGAGGACAGGAGTTCATCCCATCACATGTCTCTTGGATCTCGGACCTGGGCTGCTGGCTTTACAGCGAACAAGACAGCATCTTGATCGCTGAGTCACCACACTGTGAAATTACAGAATTAGATTTAGGAAATTCCTGTTCTAATTTTCAGATTCCCATCCATAAATGTGTGTAGTCCAATATTTTGTATAATAAAGCTCAGGAGTGTTATTCTTTCCAAATATTTCTTAGTTACATCAGACTCAGAGGTTTTGTAGAAATTGATGACTATTTTTTCTTTGCTAAGAGCAATCACAAGATGGCATTTGTCCTGTAAATCTGTGTAAAATTAAAAATACCTTTTATATGGTGAATGAAAGTTAGCAGTGGGATTGATCCTTTGCAAAACTTTGGATAATTTCCGTACTTCTTTTTAATGACTTGTTAGTTTTTAAACTGGTTTCAGAGGAATTTTGGTTCTACTTGGAATCCTGTCAAGGGAAGATTAGTAATGGTAACTTACATTGACTCAAAGATATTCCACACTGCTCCTGGTCTTCCCTTGCAATGCATAGTTGCAAAAAAAAAAAAAGTTGTATCATAGGTCTAATCCTTATTTCATATTACAGTCCAACAGGCCTGTAAATTTAATCCAGAATAAATATCAGAATTATCTAAGGAAGAATAGGTCAATGTAGGAAATACTTCAGTAGTAAAGTCAGTATATAAAGATTTCTTTATAGAACATATCAACATAATTTTAGTCTAGTCAAGTCAATGAATCCCAGTAATAAATGTTAGAGCTCTTTTTTATAAGCTTAGTGTACAGTAATCATACAGTATGCTGGTTAAGTAGTCAAAGCCCTTAGATGATTAGCAATAATTGGACTGACTTGCTTGCCTATTCCTATTGAAAAAAATTATTTGATGATGGTAACTAAAAGCCAGCCATATTAAATTGTTTTTACAGACCTAAAATATTGCAGCATTAGGGTATAAAGGAGCATACTAAATGTAAACTAGAGTGCTGCAATTGGTTATAATTTGGTGTATTTGAACTGATGTTTGTCATATATGCCATAACATTATAGTCCTATAGTTGTTCCTCTACATCAGGGGTGTCAAACAGCTGGCCCATGGGCTGGATGCATCATAGCAAAATTGCGCCGACCCCATTGCCGGCAATGGCAAAAAAGTCACAATACGTTGTGACACATTATGTGACGTTGCGAGTTTGACACCCCTTCTCTACACTGATTATTGTTTTCTTTTGTTATTAAAGAAATCCTACTAATATTGGTGAGGGATGTTTAAGTCCTTTGTTAGCTAAATAAATCAAGTGTGTGGCAGCCCTTCTTGCTGCCACACACTTGATTTATTTAGCTAACAAAGGACTTTCAGTTCACAGATATACATTATTAACCATGATGATGCAAAAAATATTGAAATGTATATTATGACATGAAGAGACAAAGTCCATAGTTTTTCCATATTGTGACATCACATACACACAGGTATCCAAAGGATGGAGTTTTTATAATGGCATCACAATATATGTTCTATTTTTTGCTCACCCTTGCTCTCTTCCTGCAGCTGCCTGTGAGTGAAAGGTTTTGCAGCAAAGAAAAAAACAAAACAAAACAGACCCAGGCCAATGAAAAGAGTTCCAACAAGAAGTTTTAAAAAGTATTTGGCAGAAGAATCTATAGCACATATTAATGTTTTCTTTCTGTAATGAGCTTATGTCAAAAAACGGTGTAAACAACTGCTATGAATTAAGTCCCCTTTCTCCAAATCTGTAAAACTACAATTCAAGTTGAAGTTTTTATGTGTTACAACAGTATATTTAATGAAAACAGCTATGCTTAAGAATTATCATGATATGGGAGAGAAAACAAAGGCTGACAGGTGCACAATCTGTGAAAAGAAATGTTAACCATATTTCAGAAAAAATAATACTCAACTTAATGTATGAAAACTGTCAATATCCATAGTAAGAATGAATAAAGATGGAACTGTTCTTTCAATTTCATGTGAAGTAAAGAGGAAAAACGAAAAATTAGAATGAAAGAATGCTGTTCTCCTTTATTTGAAGAATCTCTTCAAATTGCATTTGATTATAATTTAAAACATAGCAAGAGTTATTTTTCCTAGTGGATAAAACACATACTTTAATTTGAGTACCATTGATACATAACTGAAAGTATCTCCGCAAAAATGAAATAATATATCAGGAAATAAATCTAAATAGTGTTGTGAGCAAAGGAAAATGTAAAATCTTCCCGAATTTGGCCAAGCTGATAGGATTGGATTATCTGACAGATAATCTATCAAAATTAATGAGTCCTACAGAATTGGCTCTACCAAGGATGAGGCAGTCACTTCATGATAATTTAAATCTCATTGATTTCAGTTGTCCACTCTAAATATGACTGAGTCTTGATTCAATATATAGCTTCAGGCAGAATGATAGCAGAGATAGATGACTCAGGCTCTAACTACTAATTTTCCATAGCAAATCCTTCTTGACTTTGTGGTTGTTTCAAATTATTAAAAAATGTTAAGCATTGTCAGCAGACAATCAGAAAAATTAAACATTCTTATAATCTGTTGGTTCTCTTCTCCATATAGGTTTTAGATCATACAATAAGATAAAGAACAAAATATGGGCTTGGGAGTCCATATGTTCCTTTACCATATCTAGTCATGTGACACAGTCATGTGAATCCTATTTCTTTTCTTTTCAACAATAATGGCTGGGGAGATGTTTCTAGATACACATTGGCAAGATATGAACACAATGTTTTTGCAGTGTTGTGTTTCATTCCAAGTCCTTCCTTAGAGGGAATGTTGTAGACTGAGTAAAAATTGTTAAAAACCATTAGATCCAACAGCTTCTTGAGGAGGGGGTGCTTCACAAACTGGAACCGTCTCTTGAGAGGATGAATTTACCACTACATAAATCTAACCACACATCACCTATTAATATTATGACTGGTTTCTGTCTGGTCTACCCTGAAAGGCATGATGAAGGACTAGTGGTAGTGTTACTTTCATATCACAAATGTCAAAATAAAAAGCCATATAAAGTCTGTGATCTCTATGGCTGCCATAATTTTTTTTTAGCTACAACAGACTCCAGGTTGCATGAGGGCACTTTAAAATCTCTGTGGACTAATAGTCTTGGAGATCCTACTACCATCTCAACAAGAAGCAAGCAACTCAGACAGTGGTGTCACTTTCATCTGGGAGGGGTACAACAGCAACTACACAACTGTTCCTTAGAGCCCACCTTCAGAGACAGGATCTCGTATCTGGTTATTTATCATGCACAACCTCTGAAAGCTGTTAAAGCTATTAACTTTCATCCTTCTGATTGTGGCTGGTTCCAGACTTGAAATGTATATGGATATCATATAGATAGGTCTCCCATTAAGTTCTCAGTTATACATCCAGGTCAACTACCTTATTCACTATTAGGTCACTTATGAGGAAAACTTACTTAGCATTTAACAGGAACAGCACCATGACCACAGAGAATCCAGTGACCTGGTCACAGGATTGAATAAAAATAGCTAGAAGGCAAAATCAGAATATATTGATTCTGCATTGTCTATATATGACTCCCTTCCCACTCTCTGTCCATCATTATTTGCTTATTACTACCTACTCTATCTCTTCTATCAGTTCCTGATCTCCAACTCCTTTCTCTTTTCTCCTAGTAACAGAATAACAGAGTTGGAAGGGACATTGGGAGTCTTCTAATCCAATCCCTGCACAAGCAGGGGATCCTATACCATTCCAAATATGTCCAGTCTCTTCTTAAAAGTCTCCAAAGATGGGCTTCCAGTTCTGGTTCGCGGCGGTGCGGTCGAGCGAAGGGAGTTGTCCCTTTGTCAATCGAATTTCCCCTGCCGGTAGACCCCTTAGAGAGTCGAAAAGATGATCTGGAGGATCGTATACCATTGAGGAGGCTTCTTGGACAGTTGCAGAGGAGCGGTGGCTTCCTCTGTACATTGAGTATCTCCTTTGGGCCAACAGGTAAAGATCGGCCAGTAAAATGGCTGATCATTTAGCTGCACCAACCGTAAGCCATAAGATCATCTAAGCAAGCAGACCCACCATGGAAGATTCGGTGAGACTTTTTTTTTTACCTATATTTTCTTCTTTTTCCTGTGAAAAGTTTTTTGGGGGGAGGGGAAGTATTTCCATTTTTGTTGAAGCAGTGTTTTAAATGGGAGAAAAGAAGCTTAAGAAAAGAACGAAATCCACTTTTGTTTTAATGGCTGATTTTGTCTTTGAATACTTGGGAGCCCCAAGAAAATTCTTTAGAGAGATTTAAGACCCTATGTATTTGAAGAGTATTGTTTTCTTTTATTTTTTATGGCATCCGAAAAGACTGATTATTGGATTAACTTTGATTATTTGTCAGGGGACATTTTCTGTTGAAACTAGATATTGTTCTTGCTATTTTCTTTCTCTTGAAATTTATACAAAGGGAAAAGACTAAGAAACTTGGAGGAGATGGATATTGATTGATTGCCTTCAAAAACAGTCTCCCCCCAAAAAGTAAATGTCTTTAAATATGATAAAAATGGAGGAAACCCATCCAGATTCGATTTATAAATATATTTTGGATAAAATTTTAGAAACCACGGAGATGATAATTGCCTGCAAAAAGGAGGTTTCTTTACATCGACAAAGTCAAGCACAAGGTTTAAGTGAAACTGTAGTTTATATTCAAGAGACTTGCTCTCAGTCCACTGGGATGGAAGAAGCAAATGTACAGTTGGATTATCAATTGATACTGGGAAAAAGCTTTGATATAAGTGGACAGATGATCTATAATAAGGAAATGGAGGAGTTTACTTCAGAAGGACAAACTGATTTGCAGACACCATTTGATTCTCTGATAGAGGAAAAACTATTGGAAGAAGAGCAAAATTTGATTACAGAGGACTATACTAAAAAAATGATTTCAACGAAAGTTTAAGCAATCTTTAAAAAGATGGGAAATGACGTTTTGGCATGAGCTTTTCAGAATGACTATAATTCTTATATTACTTCAATAAAATGGATAATGGGAGACCTTCTGTTGCTGTGTACAGCGTGGCAGAAGACAATGGGAGAGCTACTTGCGGAGCTAGAGGCTCAACTATGGAAACCTATTTGGAATCGAAAGAAACCCAGAATAAGATATAAATATTAAATTTGAGATGATAATCATGAATGGAAAAGGTTTTATAGCGAATCGGACTGTTTTGGATTTGGTCTTTGCTAACTGGGAGGCTACTATGAAATGATTTAGAACTTAATATTGAAATATAGTAAGAATATGTATTTCTTTTTTTGTGTGTATGTTTGTTTTTTCTTTTTTGTGCTTTCTTTTCGGAATGAGATGCAATTAATAATTGGAGAATTATTGAAAAAGAATAGAAATATAGCTGAGAAATGTAAGAACTTAGTTTTGGAGCTAATGTGTTTAAATAAGAGAAATTTGGGGTCCCTGAACAGTAAAATAAATAGGTTAATTTAAATTCAAATATTTGAAAAATTAATGAAGTCTAAAACAGGATTTTTGGGATAGATAAGGGGCTTTTGCAAATGTTTATTGATTAATGAAATTTATATTCAGCGATATACTTAATGAAAATCTGTGTTAGAAATGTATTAATGAGATTACAATAATTTAAACAGATAGTGTTAGTTTTGATTTAAGCATTTAATGTATATATAGCGATATATTAATGAATGAATTGGTTATAGGATTGTACTAATTTGATTATTATATGGATATTGAGTGGTTGAAAGCTTTTATTGATTAAGGAAACTTATATTTAGATATATTAATGAATGAATTTATTTGAATCTATTTGATAGATTCAAATAGATAGAGAGGGAAATTTTAAGAAATATTGTGTGAATTGTGTATTTATAATGTTATTGTTTCTTTTGTAACCGACCACCATATCTCCATACTGGCTCTTAAGGTTCTGTTGGTGTAAAATGGAAAACTAATAAAAATTGTTTATTAAAAAAAAAGTCTCCAATGATGGAACACTTACAACTTCTGAAGGCAAGCTGTTCCACTGATTAATTGTTCTCACTATTAGGAAATTTCTCCTTTGTTCTAGGTTGGTTCTCTCCTTGATTAGTTTCCATCCATTGTTTCTTATCTTGCTTTCTGATGCTTTAGAAAATAGATTGATCCCCTCAAATATTGGTACACTGCTGAATTTTTTTGTTGTTGTTCGTCCATTGATTTCGATGAAGACCTTGACATCTTGTGGGTTATGGGCCATCAACGATGTGTCTGTAGGTGGCTAATAAGACCGATGTTAGCACGGAATGTTCTGCCACATACTGAACAAAGAAATGTAGACACTGTTACTTTAGCATTTGCAGCTCTGGCTTTGCGGAGTGCTCGCTTTTCTTGTGCCAAGATTGTCCTTCTGTGTTCATATGTCTGGCAACCCTGGTACACCAAGGTGCGCCATGTCGGTTGATCATGCGCCAGAAGTTCCCAAGAGATGGTGTTAATATCCAGGGACTTAAGAGAGGCTTTCAACGTGTCTTTGTATCGCTTCTTTTGTCCCCCGTGCGATTGCTTTCCTTGAGACAGCTCACCATAGAAGAGCTGTTTAGGGATGCGATGATCTGGCATCCTTACAACATGGCCTGCCCAACGCATCTGGGCTTTCATCAACAGAGTGTAAACTGATGATAGGCCTGCTCTGGAGAGGACATCTGTGTCTGGTATCTTATCCTGTCACCGGATCCTCAGAATTCTACAAAGGCAAGTCATGTGGAAGTAGTTCAGTTGCCTAACATGCCTCCTGTACACTGTCCAGGTCTCACTAGCATACAATAGGGTAGTTAGCACTGCTGCCTGGTAAACTTTAAGCTTGGTAGCAAGACTTATTCCACGGCGGTCCCACACGTTAGTCCACAATCTGCCAAATGCAGAACTTGCCTTGGCAATTCTACAGTTGACCTCGATGTCAATTGTCACTGCACGGGAGAGGGTACTACCAAGATACGTAAATTGGTCCACTGCTTGCAGTTTTTGTCCCTTTACTGTGATGATAGGGTCTAGATATTGGCTTTTGGAGCTGGCTGGTACATCACTTCAGTTTTCTTCATGTTGATGAAGAGGCCAAAGTTGTCACAAGTGGCTGCAAATTTGTCCATGCTGGCTTGTATTTCCTGCTCCGATCCTGCATTAAGGGCACAGTCATCAGCAAAGAGGAGATCTCGTAGCATAGTCTCCTTTACTTTGGTGACAGCCTGAAGTCTTTGCAGGTTGAACAGTTTCCCATCAGTTCTGTACCTCAGATTAACTCCCACTGAGCTGTTCTGAAAGGCGCCTGACAGCATGGCTGAGAACATCATGCTGAACAGGGTTGGTGCCAGCACGCAGCCTTGCTTAATGCCATTAGTAACAGGGAAGGCCTCTGAAGCTCCACTGTTACTCAGAACACGAGCTGCCATGCCAACATGGAACTGTTGTACCATCAGAATAAACCTGTCAGGGCACCCAAACTTCGACATAATGCGTCATAGTCCTTCACGACTAACTGTGTCAAAAGCCTTGGTGAGATCCACGAAGGTGGTGTATAGTTCACAATTCTGCTCCTGACATTTCTCCTGGAGCTGTCGAGCTGCAAATATCATGTCCACTGTGCCACTGCTACAGTATCATGTCACCCCCAATCGTTCTTTTCACTAGTCTAGCAAACCCAATTCCTGAGACCATTCATATATTTTAGCCTGCAGCTCCCTAAGCATCTTTGTTGTGCTTAGCTGCACTCTTTCCAGAGTATTTTTTATAATATGGTGACCAAAACTGAATGCAATATTCTAAGTCAGTGGTTCTCAACCTTTCTAATGCCGTGACCCCATAATACAGTTCCCCATATTGTGGTGACCCCCAAGTGGGTGTGGCCACCAATAAGAGGGAGTAGGACAGCTAGGGAAAAGGGAAAAAATGGCAGACAGTGTGGTTTGGCGACCCCCGTGAAATGGTCATTTGACCCCAAATGGGGTCCCGACCCACAGGTTGAGAACCACTGTTCTAAGTGCAGTTTTACTAAGGCTATATAAAGCGGTACTAATGTGATCTTGATTCTATCCCTCTGTTAATGCAACCTAGGATTGCATCGGCTTTTTTGGCTGCTGCCACAAAGTTGGCTCATATTTAAGTGATTGTCCACTAGGACTTCCTCTCACAGTTACTGCTATTGGGCTAGATTTCACCTGATCTAAACCTGTATATTTGATTTTTCTTGCCTAAATGTAAAACCTTACTTTTCTCTACATTGAATTTCATTTTGTTAGATAGGGCCCATTTTCAAGTCTTTTGAACTCCATCTGGATCTTAAGCCTATCTTCTGGAAAGTCATAGGAACCATCTAAAAAAAAACATATTCAGCCAACTGCATTCTACCCACCATTGGTTCATCCGTATTCTATTTCTGCTCTAGCATCATCAGTAAATTTGAGGAGCCAAGTTGATGTGAAGGCTGTCCAAACATCATATTTTCACACAACATATTCCTTATATCCCTTGCTAACCACAATACCAGTGGACTTAGAAACTAGTGTACTCCTGACTCAGTCCAATAATACTGAACCAGGGCAAGACCAGTTATATAAACAGCCCCCAAAGCAGTTCAGCAAGCAAATTCTATTACCAGTTAATGAAAAAGTATCTTTCTTAATGGCACCAACAGGCAAGAACTATGTTGGATATATACAAGACTAACATCTAGGCAAAATTAGGGCTTGGATGCATCCATAGAACCACCAATAGTGTAACTTGCTGGAGGAGCAGTTTGCTACAAACACAAGCCTCTATGCCACCACAACTCCTCCCAGTTGTCCATGGGCTTGGAGAGGCAAGATTTCCAACACCCTCTCTCCCGCTACCTCTACTCATAATGATGGTTTTTCAAAATTAACGTGGATTTAAGTAATACTTAAATATAGCTTTAAAAACAAATAGAGGGCTGCTTTTGAGAAAGTGCAGAAAGAAGGGAAGCAAATGAGCAAATCATATTAATGATGGCATTTAAAAAGCAGTCATTTTTAAAGATTATTTTCTGCACACACAAAAGAAAAAAAAAGCTGTAGCAAGTTGAAGAGATGCTCCTTCATTAGAAACCTGTGGAAAAAGTTGGTTTTTTTGTGTACATGCCAAAGTCACTGCCATTTTTTTAAAATTAAAATGTGTCTTCTATGAAATCTTCACTTGTCAAATTATTTTTGTAAAACTCATTTCTAGTAGCAATTAAAGCAAACTATTCTCATACATTTCTTGACAATAATTTTCCATTGAAGTGCTTCTTCTGACTGATGCCTTATAATTTTCCCGAAAGTACAATGCATTGTTTTGCAGACCATCTGTTCTAAAATAAGGAAAGATGATGTTAATTTTCTTGCTTTAATAAATATTTGCGTTTAATTAAGGAATTTGGGTGATGACATACTGTTTACTATGTGGCTCCTAACTGTGAAATATTAAATATGAAGAATAATTCTCAGCAAATATAAAAAGCCAGAGAGAGGAATGTATTTTCTCCCAGATGAATCATCATATCTTGAACTAGCTTTCCCAAAACTAAAATACCAACTTTCTGAGCCCAGTTTAGTTGTGGGTGTAGGTTTAAGGATTTTTTTTTATAAAAATGTTGTGTATTCCTTGGCTTCTAATTTTCAAACGGGAGAGGAATGTTGCTCTTTATCTCATTCTCCTCACTGTTCAGCACAAATAGTTTGAAAAAGCAGCCTGCATTGATTGATGCTTCTATTTTGCAATATCGATCCAATGTGCTGAAAGCAGTCAAATAAAATAAAATAGTATTTGCTTTGGTTCAGATTGAAAAATTCATCTCTGGTAACCTTTTACTGATCAGCTCTTAATGCATTATGTTTAGCCCCTTTGGTCTGCTCTGACATTAAAATGTCAAGACGCTATTCTAAAAGTGTATGGTTATGTTAATTAAAATTCATTTAATATTTTGGGCCGACCTATCTGCCTAGAAATCTTATTTGTATGATTTTCAATTATATTTCAATTTAATAACATCAGAAGCAATATAAATAAGAAAATGTAAAAGTTCATTGTCTGTAATATACCATCCCCCATTACTCATAATCTGTTTGCTGCATTTTATACAAAATTGCTGGCCCAATGCCAGACAATAATTTCTGAGGAATTGTCATGTTGCTTGAAATGTAGGACAGAACTTTGGATATGGTACTCAGAATGTCTCCATGCTAACCTGATTGTATACAGAGTAGAATAAGATCAGCCAATCAGATTGTAAACTATTAGCTATGATGACCATATAGAACAGTGCTTCTCAACGTTTGTGTGACAGCGACCCCCGTCACACAAACGTTCTGCGCATGCGCGGCGCCGCGCGCATGGGGGCGGGGCCCCAATGCGTGGCGCGCATGCACAACGCCGCCCCATGCATGGCGCGCATGCGCGATGCCCCCCATGCGCAGCACGCCCCCATGCGCAACACGTGTGTGTGGCGCTGCCCCCATGCGCGACGCGCATGCACAGTGGTGCCCCCATGCGCGGCGCGCATGCACGGCGCCGCCCCCCGCGGCGCGCGTGCACGGCACCGCGGGAAATGGCGGATCGCCACCTTTGGCGACCCCCGAAAAATGGTCAATCGACCCCAAATGGGGTCGCGACCAATAGGTTGAGAACCGCTGATATAGAACCTCTATATCAAGCATATCTCTGAATATTGAGATATGGAATGGGATGATATGGAACTCTGCTCTTTTCAAGCACTGCTATGTGAACTTCCTGGATACACTTGGAAAGCTGGTATAAGAAACAGAATAATAGCCTAGATAAATAGTAGTAGTAGTAGTAGTAGTAGTAGTAGTAGTAGTGGCAGTAGTAGTAGTAATGATAACAACAACAAGAACAATGTTGGAAGGGACCTTGTTATCTAGTCCAACCCCCTGCTCAGGCAGGAAACCCTATACCATTTCAGACAAATGGCTGTCCAGTCTTTTCTTAAAAACTTCCAGTGATGGAGCATTCACAGCTTCTGGAGGCAGGTTGTTCCACTGATTAATTGTTCTAACTGTCAGAAAATTTATCCTTAGTTCTAGGTTGCTTCTCTCCTTGATTAGTTTTCATCCGTTGCTTCTTGTCCTGCCTTCAGGTGCTTTGTGGCAACCCCTGAGATATTGGAACACTGCTATCATGTCACCCCTTGTCCTTCTCTTCATTAAACTAGACATACCCAATTCCAGCAACCGTTCCTTATGTAAGTATATAATCTGATCCAGCTGAGCTTTTTCTATTTTCTAATATGGAATATGAAAAATTACTCTTTGAGATGATATATTATTGTGCATTTTCTACTAGTCACAGTCAAAAATGATAAGTTCAGGCTCATTATATAATTGCACACTTACTCTAGTGAGAAATACACAGGGTGATTATGCCATGAAGTATTTCCATGTCTCGAAGCCAATTCAGACTGATGGAAATTACCCATACTCTGAACAGGCAAACATTTTCGCTTACAATAATTGACTATTTTAGCAGCTTAAGAAAGCTTTTAAAATGTATTTCTATTCCTTCTCTGCACTAAATGCATATAGGCTGTTATCTTGCTTACTTTTATAATGTTTATTACTGAAAGGTAATTGTTTTGCCCACTTTAATTGGTTTTCTTCTTTTACAATAGGAGCTTAATACATCTGATCTCCCTGAAAAGCTTTTAACACTTTTATTTCAGAATCCTACAGAAATTTTAAATCTAACTTAAACCTTAATAAATCTGGGTAGGAAACACTGATAAATTTGGATAGAGGAATCCCAGCAACTATTTTGGAGATTGTATCTTAATTATTTTCCTCTATCAGTGTGATTGACTTCAAAAAGTATAGCCTACCTTTGTGCCTTGCTCACAATTCTCACATTAGTTCATACATGTGACTCTCTCTCTGCCTGTCTATATCTATACCATCTCTCTATAATATATATCCCCCCCCTCTCTGAATACAATACTGTTTGTATGACAGTATTGTATGCATGTTTAAACCCCTGTGAGGAAAGAATGGGGATGGATAGGGATAATCAGATGAAGAGCTTCCTTTTTAAACACATTCATTCCACTGCACCCTGTTAGCAGACAAAAGAATGGGGATGGATAGGGATAATCAGATGAAGAACTTTCTTTTTAAACACATTCATTCCACTGCACCCTGTTAGCAGACAAAACCAGTAAGTGCCAGTGTCCTCAGTGCCTCAATTACATTTTTGCTTTAAGACATTTGCTTTTTGTTTTAAGACATTATTGAAGATGACTTGGAGTTATTACAGGAGGTATAAGTGAACATCAGATAAGTACTGCTATAATAGATTAAGCCCCATCTGGGTTATGTGATTTCATGAGCGAGAAGAAAATAGTTTTTGTGATGTCTTCCTCATTAAACAGTACAAGAGATAAAATTGCTTTATTTCTGCTTAACTCTTATCAGATAGATCAATGTTCTTTATCTCTTGTAACAAAAAAATAAATGTCTACAAGCCTTAATTGATCCTCTCATCCATGATACACTAAAATTAACATTGCTGATTTCATGTGTCCATCAATTTCTGTAACTAAAGTGTTGGATTGTGTATAATCCATGTTACAGAAATATGGCTTAGGGCCTTAGGAGGAATGATGAAGTGGTGATGGTAAATGGTATGTAACACTGTTATGCAAACTAGTTTTTACTTTTCCCATTCTGGAGAAGTAAACTAAACCTGCTCTTATTCTGGTCAAAGAAATTATAAGGAGGATGAAAGGAAGAGAGTAGGAACCATAGTAGCTGCTTCTCTACTTCATTATAATGTCCTCCTTATCAGAATTTCCATATATTCCTTCTCATCATTTCCATATATTTTAAAACCACTGTTCTTTGATGTTTTAGAACGCATATGAAAATCTATACCTATCTTTTTCAAGCATCTATGCCTAATGAATGGAAGTCAAGGGCTCTTGGAAGCATCACTAGAGGTGGGTTGTTGCAGCCCAGTTTTACCAAAACATAAAATGGGATACAAATGGAAGGAAATGTCAAATTGTAATCAGAAATTAAATGTATGACTTTTGGTTCCAGTTCGCGGTGACTTCGGTCATGTCTAGGAACTTGTCTCCACACCGGCTGGGTTTTTCTTCGCCGGTAGACCCCTTGTGGGTCGAAAGTCACCCTGGAGGGGTGACCACTGAGGAGGAGGCTTGCTGGAGACTGCGGGAGGGCAGCAGCTTCTCTCGTGGCTCCAGCTATTTCCTGAGGGTCAACGGAGCAAAAGATTGTCCTGTAAGATGGCCAATTACCCTGCTGCACCAGCCAAAAGTCACAGCAAAATCTAAGCGTGAATAGACCCACCGCGGATGATCTGGTGAGACCCCTTCTCCTCCTCTCTTCACTCTACTTTGTTCTTTTTTTTTGCCTGTAAAAGTTCTTTTGGAATTATTCCCCTGTCTTGAAAAAGCAGCTTTGGTATGTGTGGGAAGAAAGGTTAAAATAAAAAATTCTAAAGACTACACTTTATTCTTATCTACTTTGGGGTACAGAATAAACCTTTTTTTTAAAGAGCTCTACTATCATATTGTACTGGAAGATTGTTTCTTTTTCCATTTTTTTCTCTAAAAGATAGAAAAAGGGAAAAAATGGTGTCTGGAAAAGATTTTTAATTCTATTGAGGACATCTAGTGGCGAAAAGTTAATATTGAAACTGCTGGTTACTGTTTGGAGATGAGATAGACTTGGTCTTCAAATTACTTTTGAAGAGAAAAGACAAGCGGATGCAGCTGTGGGAACTGTGGAGGTGGATACTGCTTTACTTTTATTAAGGCACTCTCTTCAACTATTATTAAAATGAAGAAACCTTATTCACAATTGAACTATAAACTTATATTAGAAAAGATCTACGAAGCTACTGAAGAAATATGTGCTACAATCAAAGAGATTTCTACAGAATTAAGAGTCAGAAGCCATATTCCAAACCTTCAGACTGACTTTCAGACAACATCTGACCATTCCACAAACCAAAACATACTAGAAGAGGATTTAATTGAGACTAAAGAGGAATTTATTTTACCCTACAAGCATTTCATCTATACCTTTGAGGATCAGAAAAAACAAAGACTGAGATTTGAGCCTTTAAAGCAACAAAGCTTTAAGGATAAGAGAAATAGATGCCCAATGTAGAGGACGGGATGCTTCTTACTGTCTCAAATGATGCTACAAGCAATAAAGAGAGACTTATTGGCTGAAAGGGAAACTTTGTTATGGAAACCTGTCTGGCACAAAAAAAGGCCAGAATAAGACTGAAAAGTTAAATTCAAAATTATATGTGATGGATCAAAGGCACTGTAGAATTATGGATTGATTTAAGGTTTAAGATTTAGAGTTAGAAGTAAGAGAAAAATGGGTGATTATTAAAATATATATTTTAAATAGATTAAGAATGTATTCTTTGGAATAATAGATTTATTTGTATGAAAACTATTATGTAATGGAATGAAGAAAACTGAAGAGGAGTTTTAGATCTGGATTGATTTAATAACTAATTGAGTATGTTAAATTAGTAAGATGATGTTCTTGCCTGACAACATGGATGTTATTAGGTATGATAATTAACTGGATGAAATTTGAATTTGGTCGAAAGGGCTGAAATGATTTAAGGTTTGATATTACTTTGTTATTTTGTTATCTTAAAGAGATTTGATTGATTGATGGATTATATATGTATAGGATAGACTAATATTTTACTTTAATTAGGAGATATATTGTGTAGTGGAAGAAGAAATAAATGAGATTTGTGATAAAATTAAAGATTTAAGAGATTGAGATCTAGAATATATCTGGAAGGGATACCTGAATTGATAATCTGTTTCTTTAAAGTAAAATTTGATTATATTAATTATAAATTCACAAAGCTCTAAACAGGTTTAGGATTGTTAGAAATTTAATTAGAAATGGATTATTTTAAATGTATTAGGTTAATTGAGGGAAATAGAGAGGGAATATTCAATGTATTGATTTGAGTTATTCATATATGGTTTTATTTTTGGATGTTTCATTATCCCAGTACCATGGTGTGTCTTAAGCACTTTGTTCTAAGAATTAAAAAAACCAATAAAATTTGTTTTTTAAAAAAGAAATTAAATGTATGACATGTTAAAATTTAGCAAAGGTAGCTGCTGAAACTCACATAGACAGATATATAAAGTATATTCATTTGTAGATTTTAGAACAGAGACTTTGTAGCTCCGTTCTAAATGATAGATCATATTTTGTGGTGGGTAATACTGGAAAAAAAAAACAGCTGGCAGAAGTCCAGCTTTAATTCTCAAGATGAATCAATAGATAAGTTCCAATAAAATCCTATACCAAACTAGAGTTTAGAAATAGAATTTATATAACTTTCATACTTTAAACATTTGTCACTGTGTCAGTGACGGGTATGTGGATATATTTAAGTGATCCTTGGAATCTGAGTCTTGGAACTCAGTGGAAAAATAACTTGGTTATAAATTACATTTGATCTTCCTGAACAGGTGGAATAGAGTCAGAAGAGAGATACCTAATTGGACTCCGAAAAATTGTTTTTTAAACACAATATTCAAGATATTATCTCCAGAATAAGTACAGAATGGAATTCGTATATGGCCAGGTACAACAATTGCTACATAATATATCTAGCCAAAAATTTGTTGTAGTGGTTAAGGTATTAGGTATTAGGATATAAACCTTAAAGAATGTGAGTTCTAGGCCTGTCTTATATGAAACCATATGGGTGATTTGGGCCAATCACACTTTCTCTATCCTAGGAAGAAGGAAATGACAAACCATTTCCAAAAACCTTGTCAAGAAAGTTGCAGGGACTAATCTAGGCAATCACCAGGAATCATAAACTGATTCAAAGGAATAATAATAATTATTAAAATAAAATCTGAATCCTGAAATGGAATGGATCAATCAGAACAGACTTAGAATAGCATAGATCAAAAGAAAATTCATTCAGTATTAGGTATAATAAAATCAGATTACTTACTAAAAGCACTAATAATGAAGCTTAGATATTTTGAAGACGTTTAGATATTATACAAAGGTGAGACTAATTGTGAAAACTCCTGTTGCCTTGGAAAATTGAAGGTAATTAAAAAGATGTCAAAATATGACATGGTAACTAGGCACTGTCATTGGTTGCATAAGCGTAAGCTTACAAGAATTCAGAGAAGCAGATGCTAGTAGTTCTGGAATAATATCCACTTGGTCATGAAGAATAAGAAGAAAGAAAATAGCTGTTCTTTTCTTTTGATTCCTTACAACCAAATGGATTTGGACAACAACAAAATGGTTATTGCTCTGCTGGTCACTGACAGGGTCAAATATATCTCTTTTTGCAAATTTTCATAGCTCCATATATAGATCTGCATGATATATCATGCAGATATTTTGAGAATACAGCTCCTGGAAAGAACATTACATGTCATAGGATATAATGATCCAATTTTTTTTAGTGGATTTCTCAGTTCCAAGACTGAGCTTTGTTCAAATCCAGACTGCCACCTTAATGTCAACTCCCAGTGAACAGATAGATAATTAGAATGATCCCGAACTTGATCCTTCAAGTCTTGCAGCAATGCCTCAATTACCACTACAATTAAAACCTGCTGCTAATTCTCCTCCTTTCCTCCTTTTCTTCTACCTTTCCCAGAATTATAAATTTCTCAGGAGAACTGGATCTTTGCATAATGTATCCAAAATGTGGTAATTTGAATCTTGCCAATTGTACCTCAGGTGAAAACTGGATTTGTTTCTATGATCCATTTGTTTCTTTTCTTGCCTATCTCAGGAGTTTTCTTCAACATAAAAATGTTTTATATTATCCTTATATCCTGCTTCTTCAAAGCTGAGTGTTCAGTTCTACACAGAGAAAACAATGCCTGCAGAAAACCATTGGCTGTCTTTACCTTTGTTCGTAAGACACATCATGGCATCTAAATATTTTCCCCAGGATTTCATAGCTACTCTGCTAAATAATAATCTTCACTGGTGGCTCCCTAACTGTTGATAAGTAATCCTAAAGAGCAGAAGCTAGCCACTTCAATATATTCCTTGTCAGTTTTAAGATCACTTGCTGCACTTGTTTTCATTTACTTGTTCTTTATATGTAATCTTAGTCCCTTTTTTTCATTTTGCTAGCAAAATAAACCTGCTAGCACACCAAAGTCCTTTAATTTTTTCATTAATGTGTCTACTCCCTCTAGCAGATTCTCCAAAATCATCATCAGGTCATCTGCAAATGTCCTTAATTTATAAGTTTCTTTTTAAATCTTAACTCCCATAATTTTCTCGCCTGCTCTTAATATCTCTATTCAATAGCTCAAGAACTAAAATGAACAAGAGTGGAAATGTTGGGCATCCTTATCCTGTCAGTTTTTGAATCTAAGAAGATTTTGTTAATTCTCCATTAACAATTATTTGTGCTTTCTGTGAGGTATAAATTGATCTTATCTATTTAATAAAATTATTTCCAAGAGTCATATAATTCAGAACTCCAAACAAGAAAATCTAATTCAAATTGTCAAAGGCTTTCTCTACATCTAAGAATATCAATGCAGTTTATTCTTAAATCTGCATTAATTTTTATAAATTTATATGTGATTTATTGTTGATTTGGTCAAGTATACTATTACTAGAGAAATCTAGGAATGTCTATCAGCATCCTTCAGAATACGAAGGATTTGTAAATTATATTTAAATTTACAATACAATGTAGAAAAAATCAATTCAAAAATTATATTGTCACTTGAATATAACAGTTATTAAGGCACCAAAATATTAATATATAAATTGACTTTTTGTCATTGTGTAAAGTGAAACAATGATTAGGCCAGCGTGATCATTCTTTTCAGAATTATATAAATTTTATCAGCAGCCTAAAGATGTGAGGAAAAGCTCTAAGTTTGCTGAGAATAATAGAAAAGATAAATGATAGTTTATCTCTTAATGTTAAAGGATTTAGACTCCTGGAAGCCACTGAAGAAGATAGATATACCTCAACAACATCTATTGTGCCGGTAGAAACTAGAGAGGCCCATTAGTCAGTAAATGGAATATCACAGTTCCTGTAAATTGAAAATTGATATTTTGAAAGTTGGGTCTATTATTCTTTTTGTCTTCAAGATGAACTAGCAGAAATGAGTCAGGATCATCCCAAAAACTCATAAGTGAATTGGTTTGCAAGTGTGTTTTAATACACCAGCTCAAAAAGGCTAAAATAATGTTATCTATAAATAAAGGGGCCATTCAGAACATTTGAAGTATGACTGCTTTTTATTTGTCTACTACGGTTAGATGAAAATAAATTTTTTCATCAACTTTTCTTTTTACTGTGCTTGAGGCAAAGAATGAATGAAAGCAAACAGGCTTTTTTTCCTTTTAGAAATGTCATCTGGTCCAACATGCTTTTTATAAATGTCTATAGAATATTTAACACTAAAAATAAGATCATTGTTTAAACAGTGTTTTTATTATACGTTATATTCTTATTGTGAAGCTATATTTTGAGGAGACACATGTATACATTTTTCATCTTATTATTTAGTTCCTCATTACTGTTTTTGCCTAGTGATATATTGCTGAACATGTGTATATCCCTTGAGATGTTCTCTATGCATGAATGATATTGATGAAATAAAATAATCCTAAGAACAATAGAAATGGAGTAGAGGTTAAAAATATCAGAATATAATTTTTAATGCTATGCCAACTATTTAGATGGGCATGTAATAGTAGTAGTTTAGTGTTAGTAACACTTCACTGTTCAGATTGTTGAGGTGGCTACAAAGGATTTGTAGACTGGTAACATTAAGATTTTGATGTGGCTGCCTCTTGAATGTAAAACTAGAACAAACACTAAAACAAGATTAGAACTAGAACAAAAACAAAAGTTTTAAAGAAGAAACTGTTCAACCATTTTTCTAAAATGGTATAGGGTTTCATACCTGAGCAGGGGGTTGGACTAGAAGACCTCAAAGGTCCCTTCCAACTCTATTATTGTTATTGCTTATCCAAATTGCAGATGTTCACAGCTACAGCACCAGCCAAAGTGCATAGGCCCTGTTGGTCATCATTTGCACCTGTTGTTCCAGCAGGAGCCTTGACTTCAGAAGGATTCCTAAGTCATGAACATGCTTTCTAATGGGTCATGCTTGCTCATCTAATAGTCATGTAATTTACTGTTTGTCAATAACAGGGCTTTTTTGCATTGGATTTTTATCATTTGTTGTGAAATGTTTTGGAGTAACATTTCACAACAAAACAGGATGAATTGACTTTTTATATTTGAGTATCAGGATTCTTTGAGATACTACGGTAGTATGTATCTTTCCAACTCTTTGTGGATGATTTAAATAAGCCTAATTGCAAGCTTCCAACTAATGGGTCTCCCATTATTGCAACAGGAAATCATATCTCCAGTTTTATTACTTATAGCAGCTGTGCATAAATGCAGACAGCATCATACAGTTGTAAGAATATTTTTAAACCACTCTTACGTACTGCATTCAATGGTATTAAACAGCTTTTTGTCCCAGTAGAGAGGTTTGCTGAAAGCTAACAATCTATCCTTTCCTCTCTGTCATACTCAATTGACTGATCATCATTTAAACAAGCCAATGTTCCTTTCCCTTACCACATGTCCAAAGGCAACAGCTGGGGTAACATTTTCTTATTCTGCTTCTGGGCTGAATCCCTTCAGTCTGATCTAGTCCAACTCTGTTTTCCTTGCTGCCTTTCTGGACTCATGTAAGCATTAATTCTTCCCAGTTGATTTACTGGGTGATTTGGTTTGCCTGCTGTTTAAAACTTTCTGTTTCTTCTTTCCATTGCTGAGCATTAGAAATCATTTCTTGCTAATCCTGTGAATCACCAAACTGCTTTTTCTTTCTTGCTGGCTGTGAAGAGTGGAACCCCACTTGGTTGGGTACAGCAGAAGGAAAAGCTTCCATCCTTTATTTGTGTATACTTATGAGCGGTATTTCTTTTTCTCTTGTGTCAGATGAAGAAAAGACTACCCAGCACTGGCTCTTGGGTAGGTTTAGGTTATTTATCTTTTTAGATTATCTTTTCTTTCATTTTCTAGCCATGACATCAGGCTAAGTTTCTGTTCTCTGTTATCGTTCCTCCTCCCCTAAAACCTACCTGGTCTTCTTCTTGCCTTTAGTGCCATAGATCACTTTTACACTTTTCTTAAATCTTAAGCTTTATTTCTTCCTTAGGGAAAGGGTTTCTTGTGCATTTGAGGTCTTTATTTCACTGGACCTGCTACTTCTAATGGCAGACACTTTATCACTTCCTTTAATCTGTATCCACCTTTACATCTCTCAGGATTTTATGATCTCTGATCCTTTAAGCAGAGGGGCTTATTTATTTTTTGTCTTGCAGTGGAATTTTCAGGGTTGATACAATATAGGAAGCTAACACAGCCTAATGCCATCCAGTCATATAGCTCAGTCTACCTCATAGCAACACTCCAGGGGGTTGGAGAATAATCCTTCTCAGTCCTGCCTCGAGGTGCCAGGAATAATGCAAAAGCTGTGTTTCATGACTCAGTTTTCCTTTTGCTATTCTGTTTTTCAATCATCCCACCTTCAGTTCATCTCCATAATAAACACTATGCATTTTCCATGGAATTTTTGAATATTGAATGAGATTTACAGGGAAAGGGGATTGGGAGAGGTCATTTGAACACAAGCGTATGGGATACTTCGTAAACTGCATTTCAATGAAGAATGAAGTAAATATAATTCTAATGAAGAATTACAAAATGAATGACTTTCATTTATACAAAAGGCATAATGGAATGGAATAGAGTATCTTGCTCACTCTTATTTCTATTTTTTTTTCTGAATATCAGAAGTCATTCCCATCCATTCCCATTCTCTTTTAATTGGAGGTTGAAAGGGGCATCTCTGTGTGGGAAATTTGTGCTCAGTCACATTAAGTTCCATTCTGTATGTAGCAAATGCTCATCCTTCCTAATTTCAAAGGATGTATATGAATTTATATCTGCTTCGTATTAGCAGGGCAGTACTACAACATAGTAGCTTAAAATGTAGTTGTTTAAGCTGAAGTTCAGTATGTTATACAAGTTTAGACAACTTGTTAATATACTGTATTAAACAATGATAAATAAGGCATAGGTTAATGTGATATATGTAAGCCACAGTTTTAATTTTACCTTCAATTTTGACTTCTTTATCCATATGTGAAGGTTGGCATTTGTTAATCCTGATTATTGCCAATTCTTGATTCAAATACTATATATGTATAAAAAATTATAACAAAAATGTCTGACCTCTGGTTGCCTGCCTTTTGCAATTTGCATTAGCATTCATTTTGTGAATGCACAGAGTTTAAATAATTCCAATGCGGTATCCTTTTGATATAGAGAAATTAATTTTAAAAAATTTAATTCTCAGCTGCAAAAGCTTTATCAGGATTTAATCTGGATCTCACAGGCAATCTTTTTGTCTGCTTCAATAAATGTCAACACTGGTTTTTAGCTGAATCTCTCAGAGAATTTTTTCCTTCAAACATCCCTTTATGCAGTACTTAGCCAACACTTGGACAATATCCAAAGAAGGCTCTTTATATGCTCTTTTTCTTTGTTTAACTAGTTTTAATTTTAGAGGGAGAATAATACTATTCCTATAGTTTTACAGGCATAGATGAACATGTGAAATGGCCATGAGGTAAAGAACATATTTCAGACCATTTATTCCTACCTAAGGGTATATTTCTTTCAGAAACAGCTAATAATGTAAGCTTTCTCTTAGCCACATATTCTTTACTTGGCTTTGTAAGCTCTGCTTTCTTAATTGACAAGAGCAAGTTCACACAAAGATAATTTAAGAAGGATTGTGCAGGACTATAATTCTTCTGGGCTATAGTAAAGCGGTATGTGCTTTCATGGGCAGTAGAAAATAGCAGAACACAGCATTATCACATAAGCAATGCAGAATAGATTCAGAGGTTTGGATAGCTGACAGTAACCAGGCAACATCAGGAATATTGGCAAGCCAAGTAAGGTTTAGGGTTGGTTATTTGTGTGTTAAATAACTTGTTAAATCTATTTAAGAGATTATGAAACCATTGACATATATATTGTCCTTAAAAATGGCAAAAATGATTTTAGTCCCAAACCTAATGTTAATTTATTTTGGGAGGGGGAGCAGGGTTTTTTTTTGATTTAATGGCTGTTCTTAGTGGTAGACTACCTTGCTTTATTTTATCTAAGTTTTTAATTGTTTTAATTTAACATATTTTGTAAGCCACCCAAAATCCTTGAAGCGGGTGGCTATAATAAATTTTAGTGAATAAATAAATAAATTTTAGTGAAATAAATGCAATCAATTTTATACGGGACTGACTTTCACAACTTGGTCATGTCAATATGAGTGGACCTCAGTTCTGTACCACACATGTGGATATTATCCAACTTGGAGAACTCTGGTGTTAGGCATTTTATGGTGCAAACAGATACTATGTGCTAAGTTTTTATATTCATATCTTCTTTAAAAGAATGTTCTTTCTTCTGTTTGGGCTCTTGATTGACTAATGCAGAATCAATCTTGATGGACACATAAAAATGTAATTCTTCCAAGACACATTTGGAAATTGTGAAATTTCCATTCATGGCACATTTGACTTTGCTTCAGTGATTATATTATGTCACTGTTTCTCAATCTTAACAACTTTAAGATGTGTGGACTTCAACTTTCAGAATTCCCCAGCCAGCTATCTTAAAGTTGTTAAGGTTGAGAAACATTGTAATAGGACATTGTCTTGGGGTCAAAGTATATGAAACACAATGGTGTACATCAGCAGAGGCTAAGTAGAGAGAGTTATGCTACAATTTAATGGAAAACAAATTATTTTAAGAAGTAGAAAAGGTTAGTATTTCTGACTCCTCATATTTATCTAGGGATTGATAGCATCAGTGAGAGTACTTCTTATGTTATCAACACATCACATCTGATTGTTATTCATCACCCCTGAGTGACATTTGCTATAAATCACATGAGTCACATGGACCATATGCTCATAGTTTCTGCACTCATATGTGCTCAGCAGGTAGTCATGAATTCTCAAACCTTTACAGGAATAACAGAGAAAAAAATCATTTACAAACTAGCATTTGGTTTATTCACAAAGTCAAAGTAATCTAGTTCATTATGTGAATCTTACAACTGAAGAAAAAACTTGATCAACAAAAGCAGAATCCTCTTAGGAACATAATTTTACCTACCCAAATTGCTTCCTCTTATGATGCTGATTGTTTTCAATCCTACCTTGAATGAGCAAGGCATTAGGGAATGTAGCGATGTGCATGGACATCACTAACATAATCCAGTGAGAAATTAATTAGTCATTGTTTGTAATGCTGCTTTGATGAAAGGTGCCAAAAAGCAATAAAATATTATTATACAAACAGCCCACATAGAAAATATTGTGTATATAGTTGAGTGAGTTTTACTGATTTATATATAATTTATTTCTCATATATTTAGCTATAAAGGCTGGGTAAACTAAGATTTAAAAACACTTTACATAATATTAGCCAGATAAATTATGCACCTAGAATATTTTATGCAGTAAATTTCATCTCTTTTATGTTTATGAGGTGCCTCTGAAGAGCTTTCAATTTTATGAATTTATCCATTATTCATAGAGATTTGATAACATTTTGGACAAATTTCTTGTGTCCATGTTTAAGTCCATTTATAGCCAAAGAATTGTAGCAACCTATTTCTATCAGGTATGATTAGCTTCATTGCGGGAATGTTTCTTGTCTATTTGCTGGCTTGTCATCAGATATACTAACTGAAAGAAAAAAAAATAACATATTTGGTATTATCTTTTGCTCTTCAGTAAAAAGATAATTTTAAAAACTACGTATTGAAGATAACTTTATACATAAAAATATCCCCTGAAAATATTTTTAATTATCTATTTGTTGACTATTTCAGAAGCTAGACCAAAAGGACAAATTTTGCCAATATTTGTCAGAGCAAGACAATTTTCAATGCTTAAACTTCCTGAACTACCAAAGAGGGAAAAAAGTTTGTCAGTAGAAACTTCTGGACTACAAAATAAATTGTATAGAAGCCCTAGTAAGATTCCCAGATTTTAATCATCACTTTTCATTATTTGAATCAGATGAAAATGTATTCAGCACTGATTATAAGACATTTTTTTTTGCTGTTTTTCTCTGATGGAAGCCATTGCCCCCATGATCTCTCCAATTATTTAAAAGCATAAGTTTCTGCAAAAATTGAATTTCATATTCTAATAGAATAAAGCAGCACAGTTTACCCAGAAAAACTGCCATTTCCTTTGTTACTATTTTAAGGTCATTTCTTTGTTTGTGTATAATGAAATTTCACATTACATAAAACTAAAACAGAAAAGAACATATGAACGTTGGATGATCAAAATATGTGGGTGCTATAAACATCTCATTTATCAGTTGAATGGGAATTTTAAGAATGGACATAACCATTTAATAACAATTATTTCCTTATTTGTTGGAACTATTTGTTAATGTAAAATAGATTGCAGAATACAATTTGCAAGGAACATTGTGTGATGATCATGACCTTAGAAAACCATGTTTTTTTTTAAAAAAAACTTGCCATAATATTAATTAGAGCCTATCAGGCTGAACAAAATAAGAGACAAATGTCTTTTAACTGGTTACTGTTCAAATTCTAGGATAAGAGAATAAAATAAGAGCCGAGGTGGCGCAGCAGTTAGAGTGCAGTACTGCAGGCCACTTTAACTGACTGTGTTCAGCAGGTCAGCGGTTTAAATCTCACCGGCTCAAGGTTGACTCAGCCTTCCATCCTTCCGAGGTAGGTAAAATGAGGACCCAGATTGTTGGGGGCAATGTAAATATATATATATACATTGCTTACTGGTATACACCGCTTAGAGAGTGCTTGCACTTAAAGCGGTATATAAGTCTCATAAAATAAATAAATAAATAAATAAATAAATAAATAAATAAATAAATAAATAAAATTCAGTTAATCAGCAGATGTAGTCAAAGACAGATCCTGCTATCTAGATGCTTGAAGATATAGTCCTCACTTTGTTTGGCTGTTCCTGAGAACTAGGGGAGTTCCACATCTGGAGAATATCCAGGATACAGACAGATGGTAAAACAAAACCAGAGGTAAGTCTGAAAAAGTCTTTACATGGGGACAGCTAAGCCTCTATTTTGGCCTATTGATTTCTCTAGAATGCTGCTGCTGCTGCAGACTCTGTTCCCTCACCGATCAAGGAATCACAATTACACTCTGTGCAGTGGTGGGATTCAGCCAGTTCGCACCACTTTGGCAGAACCGGTAGCTAATTTTTTGTTGCCCAGGCCCAGAACGGATTTCTGGAAGTGGCATCTACACGGAGAACCGATTGTTCACATATTTGAATCCCACCACTGTCTCTGTGTATACTTGACTACCATTACAGAAGATGAGATAGAGAGTTTTACTGAAAGGGTTTCTTTCGCCATTGGTAATCTTTGACTTCTATCTCAAATCTTTGGTCATTTGCTCTGGGCCTTTCTCTTTTTTATTTATTAAATTTGATGTTAACATCCATCTTTTCTCATACTGCTAGCATTGAATGTAAAAACCTGGCAGAGTTCGCTCTGTGATGGATTATTAATACGCTTGAGAACTGTCACCAAGAGACTTATATGGTACACACATGATTTCACAGTAACCATCATGCAACATAGTTCTGAAATAGCAACTCAGGAATAACCTTGAAAAATCTGTCCATGCTACAATTCACTACCTGGCATAGTACAATAATCTTGCATAAGATATGGTCAAATTTTAAAATTCAGATTCATTCATGATCTTCTAGATGGCAAGTAATACGCTTAATGTACTCCACCTAGACAATTTTAATCTTTATTATAAGAATGACTGGAAATAATACAAATAATGGCCAATTCAAATAGCTTCTTTAAGAATTCTAAGTCTTGCTGGTTATTTTTTAAGAAATGGGAAGTCTATGTTTTGGGTTAGATAACACAGGCTTCTTATCAGGGTAGGTATTTATCAGTCTTTCTGCTCATCAAATTTTAATTTTTGTAAAGAAGTCTCCTTTGATTATTAGAAAAGGGAAAGCTAGCAAGCTGTATATACAATTATTTAACATTGTATTTATTTGTAGGAAGCCTGGTGGGACTTACAGAGCTTCCATAAACCTTCTCAGAAAACAAACGTAGCAAGCAGTGTGGTCCATCAGTCCATAAAATTGGAAATTTGTCCATCAGCCCATAAAAGACAACTTTAAATGGAGGTGGTACATAGTATCTCTGAGGGCTAGAATGGTTGTAGAAGCATTTCACTCACTTTGTCTTTTTATAAAATTCTTTTTGTTTTGCTTTTTGCAGGGGCGGGGGCCCTCCTTGCACCCACTTTATGAACAGACCTCTCCCTAAAGCAGATTTTTGACCAACTGATTTGTAGTATTTGTAGAATCCTAAAAAAATCTATCTATCCCCATTCCTAGTTCTTCTGGGTATTGAGAAAAAAATAATAACTCACAGCTAAAAATGTTTGATGGACTGGTTATGTATATAATTATCTGACATACCATCTGTTTGCATGGGAATTCATTTGGAATATACCTCTGTATAAACTTGCAACTTAAAAAAAGTTTTCTGGACATGTAGCAGGTGCAAGGAAAGAGGAGAAGCAATAACAATGTCTCACCAATCTTCTTTGGCATGGCACCAAGTGCTGCATTATTTTACACAGAAATATTCTCCTTGAGAATCTGTACTTCACAGATCCTTATGGTATATAGTTTCTGGCTTAATGACTTAGTGCACAGTCAAGCTGAGTGAATGAAACAGCTGTGCCCATATGGAAGATGGTGTACACATGATTGTTCTCATTGATTTTCTTGACTACTTACCTCTTAAAAATGTATTAGTCCTAATTGCTGTAAATGATTTTAGAACTCTCTAAGAAAAATTAGTCAGAAGTCTGTCCTGAGAAGAATTGCATTTAGAGAGCAGTTCTCTGTTAGCTGAAGGCTTAAGAAAGCGGATCAGACATTTTTGCCTGAAGATATCTCACATAAATTCCCCTTTAGGACATTTAGCTATTGCTATGAGACCTGAAGAATTTCTTCCAGAAGAAAGAGAGAATACATTTCTAGTTTATCCCAACACAAGAGAAATGGAAACAAAAAAGAGGAGAAGATGTGCATATGTGAAGATGTGAAATGAATCATGTTTTAAAATCCTGCTACTTTCATGATACTTAACTATTGTCGTTAAAAGAAAGCAAAATAACAATAAGCGTTGTGAAAAAGAAATTCAGAAATTAACATATATTCCTGCTGATAACTATTCAAGTATTTTGCTGAACGTAGTAAATAGGATTTAGTGATGAGCTCTTTGAGACCTTGAGACAATTGAATATTCTTGGTAAATATATCAGTAAGCTGCATAAGACAGCAGCTTTTAAAACAAAACCAGACTAGTCTATTTAATAATTTACTGATACAGATAGCAAGGAGAATAGAAAATTAATTTTCAGATAAAAAATTTGGGACTTTGTTAACAAATCAAAGAAAAAACTTTTAAAAATAATAATCTTAAACATTATTATAATGACTAGTACAGGTAATCTCTGAGTTACGAGTGTTCACTTATTCCAAGTTACGTGATGAGCACCTCATAGCGCTTATGAGCAAGTCCTGAAATTTTGAATATTGCAGCACCATGGCAGTCATTTGCCCTTATGAGTAATTGCAGTGGCTCTGCAACATTCACTCTAGTTATTCCCTTCCTCCCCGCCCACACTCTGGGTCTCCCTAGGCACCAGGCCTTCAATACTCACCCTGTGAAGATAGAGATGTTGTCTTTCAAACTTTTGTAAAATGATTAATTGTTGGTATTTGACCACAGATAGATTAGCACAAATGTATACAGGGATTTTTAATAAGTGCTGGAAATGTAGTCAAAATCCAGATTCATTTGATCATATGTGGTGGTCTGGCAAATATGTGAAAATACGGTGGATAAACATAACAATGACAATGCAAAAATATTTAAGATACAAATATTAATGAAACCTGAAGCTTTTCTTTTAGGTATGATGGACAAGTCAATTGAAAAACAATTTGAGGTGCTAATCCTACACATGGTGATGGTTGCAAGGATTATACTTGCCAAACATTGGAAAGAAAAAGAGATGCGACTGTTGAAGAATGGATTTTGAAATTGACTGAATTAGCAGTGACGGCAAAATTAACTGCTGTGATTAGAGATAATGGACTAGACAGCTTTATAAGAAACTAGAAACCGTTTGTGGACTTTCTACGTGATATCTATATCTATATCTATATCATCTATATCTATATCTATTTCATCTATAATAAAACAATAAACTTATTTTTTTTAAAAAAGAGGTAAGCTATGAGGAGAAGCTTGATTATGTTTTATGGTGCTAAATTATTAAAATTTTCTTTACATGCTAGGATGAAAGCAGAAGTGACATCTTTTTTCCTTTCCTTTTTCTCTTTTATACTTTTTTCCTTTGTAGTTTTCTGATTGCATTTTTTGTAGTTTGTGTTGGCTTTTATTCTCTCATTTATAATTCTTAGTAAAAAAATATTTAAAAAGGAAAGAGAGAGAATTCAGGGAGTCTGGGGAGGAAAAAACAATGAGAAACAGAAGAGAAAGGCTCATCAAAAGTGAAACAAGCATTTTACAGTGACTAAGCAGTGAGGTTTCAACTGCCAAAGCTGTCACAAGACAGAATAGGCCAACAACTGATATCAGGGAAGCTATTTGAGGCCAACCTGATTGGTATGAAAAATAAAGCTTTTGCAATTATGTTTCCTCCTTGCCTTTCATAAAGTCTCCACAGCAAGATGAGCCTTAACAATGATGGATATTTTTTATCATGCTAGTAACCATTATAGCTACACTCACTGAGATAATAAGGGTAATCAAAACTCATGCTTCAGGGCATAAACTGATTGCTTGAGAGGATCAAGAAAAAAACTATTTCCTCTTAGAGCATTGTATATTAATATTATAGAACTATCTTGCTTATTCCCTCTGAAGCATTATTGAATGCTAGAAATGAGTATTTCACTGAACCAGATTAAAAATAATAATAATCCTATACTGGTGACAATCATGCAAATCCTCCAGTTTTTTTTTTAAAGAGACCTGAGATTCTCCATATTTAAAATACAAAATACCTTACTACAAGAACCAGTCTTTGCAACAGGAAGATGGTGTAGTGCAGACATGTCAAACTCATGACGTCACGTGATGTATCAGAACTTTTTCCCCATAGCTGACAATGGGGTGAGCGGTTTCCTTGTGACATGTCTGGCATGTGGGCTGGCAATTTGACACCCCTGGTGTAGTTTTTTATTGTATCATTGACATATTATTGTTCTGTACTGCAGTTTATTTATTAGTCATATGCATAAGCTTGCCCATCTCCCAAACAACTGGCTCTGGATCTCCAAACCCCCCAGCCTCCAAAATAATTGAGAAGGTTCAAATCCAGCATCAGTCCAGATATATACAATTAAAAGCATTGCTCGATATTATAATAGGAAGATAACTATATTAACTCCATCCATGTGACTTATAAAATAGGTGTTATAACCAAATGGAATTTTAGATTCAATATTTTTGTCAACTGACTTTGCAGGAAAGATCTTTTGATTATTAGGGGCAAATAAGAAGAGACACAAATGTTGGTGAGTATCTGTCAAAATGCAATAAAATGTTTTAATTTTGGCAAATGTTTTATGGTATTTAATTATTTGATTTGTGGACTGTCTAGTGTTGTGTAATTATGGTGATGGAAAGAAAGACATTTTTAAAGAATATATGTTTATTTATGCCTAATGCATAAAGGAATTTATCAAGGGCAACGCATCCTTGTTTTCAATGGTTTATTTTTTTTATTCTATAGTTTCATGTTCTCCATTGATATAAAAATATATTAACTCACATAATCAGGGAAAATCTAACTGAATACAACATGTAACATCATATCTAATTACCATGAAAGCTCTTGTAGTTCAAAGTATTGACAGTTGAATTCCAATTGAACATTCCCAAAAATAATAGCAATATTGGGTTAGAATAAAAAATATTTTAGTTCAAATAAAAAAGCATAACACTGCATCTAACAAACTATTTTGGTCCATGCTATTGTCCAATACAGAAGCTCAAGTTCAGATTCGTCTATGATATTCCTAGATTTTATTTACTGTATTTATTTATTTATATCCCACCTTTATTATTTTTACAAATAACTCATGACAGTGAACATATCCAGCATACCTTCCTCCTCATATTTTCCCCACAACAACATTATGAGACAAGCTGGGCTAAGATACAGTGATCACTCAGCTGTATTTCATGGCTAAGGTGAGACTAGAACTCATGGTCTCTGGTTTTCTACTCTGGTGCCTTAAGTACTGTACCAAGCTGGCTCTCCTCTGGCTTCATCTGTCATAGAAGAATTAAAACAATAACAATGGGACTAACAATAATATCAACATTGGTGAAGGGTTTTTATAAAAATATATTGGAAACACAGCTAAGGTAGCAGTAATTAATCTAGCTTCAGTGAAAAATGGATGAACCTGAAAAAAATCTTTCTCATTTTTTTTATTATTATTATTGAAAGATACAATTACTTTCAAAAACAACAACCATGCATTCCAGAAATGTATTTTAAATTTCATATATATATATAATTTATATGAATATATATATATATTTCTCCCATATTTGGGCTGACAGGGTGTTCATTCAAGGTAAAAATCTCCTCCCCCTGTCTTTCTCCTGATAGCTAACAAAGTGGGAGAGAACCCGTGGCTTAGAGGTTATAACATCTGCCTAACATGCAGATAGCCCAGGTTCGAATCTCAGAAGAGTAAGTTTGGCTGATGAGAGTTAAAGGAACTCGAAATAGCTATACCATTCTCTCTTTATTCTTTGTTAGCAAAACCTAAAAATGTAAAATGATGTCGCAGTTAGTGACTGCTGCTTGTGGATGGCTCTAGATTGAGCTGATACAGGCAAAAGAAAAGAAAAGAAAGAAGATTTCTTTCTCCCATATTTGGGCTGACAGGGTGTTCATTCAAGGTATATATATATATATATATATATATATATATATATATATATATATATATATATATATATATGTTTTCTGAGGTTTTCGCGGGTGTTTGTATGTAGGTCTTTGGTTGTTTGGGTTTTCTCCCACGTAAAATTGGAAGTGTCTTGGCGACGTTTTGACGAAGTCCCATTCGTCATCTTCAGGCTGGTGTTTCATGTGGACTCTTATCAATTACATAGATTTTTTCTATGATGATCTGTTGCTAATTGTTTTTTTAAAGTTTTCCAAAGGTGCATTTATTGCAACTATATCTGAGTCCATCAACCTTGTGGCTGATTCTCCTCTTCTCTTTCCTTCCACCTTCCCCAACAGTAGAGTTTCTCCAGAGAGCCAGGACTTTGTCTAATGTATCCAAAGTAGGATATTTGAGCCTGGTTATTTGTGCCTTGATTATGAATTTATGTAAGAAAAATATGTATCAGAAAAAATACATAAAAAGAAGTGAAGCAAGGGAAATTCATAAAATAAAGACACAGCGAAAGAGTTTATATTAAAACACCACATATGGGAAAGTTGTGCACAAAAACCTCACGTGGCATGGAAAGCTGTACACAACAGATGTGGAGTTTTTAAAAGTTCATTAAAAATCCTGATAGGTTAGAATATCACTCACTAATGCTGACAGTAAAACCAGCAGAATTTTTACTGATCCATATGTTCCCAAGTAATTGCAGTTCAAACCAACAAAATAAAAACAGATTAAATCCCCCTAATATGAAGTTTCATCACAGTAAAATAATCAGTTCCTGACTCAAATACTAACAGAGTATGAAGATTTTGGGTGAATAGTAATTACTAATCTATATCTTTTTATTATTATTAAACAGACTACTTAGTGATATGGCATACTGATAAGGTTCACATGAAAGATATTTTATAGTCTTAAAATCTTGATTTTTTTTTGTTCTGTTTAAGCTCATAAACTACCACAAGATGAGGCTCAATAGGTTCCGTAAACCAGCAAAGCTATTATAATAAAATATCATCCCTTAGATATCTTCAAGTATAGATAATTGACAATTCATATCTTCTTAACCACCCCATTCTGTTAACTTTTGTTCTTTAAATCTCTCCAGAAGGGTTGACATAGCTCTGACTGTTGTAACTTTCACATAAAGCAATTTAATCCATCCCCCCTTTGTTGTTAAAAAGATGTATCTAAAATTGTTATTCTTGAATTATGCATGCATAGGGTCTTAATTTCTCCCTGGGCAAGAGAAATTAAGAAAAATCTTATGTCGAAGACCAGTGATAAACTGTCAGCATCTATTAGCAATTTTAAATTGCAGCTAGATTTTAAAAAGCAGTTGGTATCTATAATTTTGCTTAGGTTAGCTCCAAATTTGCTGACAAATCAAGAGAAAAGACTGAAGGGAGACATGCCATCATGTGGAAGAGTGGTGGATAAAGTCAGATGGTTATTTTGCTACTTTATTGGCAACTGGATGCTATATAGGCTACTACATATTTCTGAGCTATTTATCTATGGCTAATGATAACACTAGCTAGGGAATCTGGGCATTGACACTGAACAAATCTGAAAAGTGTCAGGTTAGGGAACACTACTTGCAATATAAAACTGTTCTAGGCATCATGGGGGTTGGATTTTATATTGAGGGATTTTGTCTCTGTGTGTGGGTTCATATGTTTGTTTGCCCATAAGAACTACAGAGAAGCCAAGATTCCTCTAAAATTGCAGTATTTGAGGGACATAATTCTCAATTATTACCATCTGGCTTCTTCTGTGCTCCTTTGGTGCAAGGAGTGTGACTTAGCTTTCACTATTGATAGGATCAGGAAAACTGGGGAGGCATAACTCTTACAAATATAAAAAAATATGCCAAATATACATAGCATAACGTTGCATAGTGAAATACAATGAAAGGAAGCTGTAAAAATATAAACAGAAACATCCTAAGCTGCAGCTGAAGAAGTGTACAAATTGCTAATAAACAGATGTGGTCTTTGGAACTCTTCTACAGCAACAAATCTTAATAGAACTGTATCCTATAGTAATAGAAAGAGTTGCCATCATAATGAAGAACTGACTTCACTCTCTTGGCTGTCCTCTGTTTTGCAGCTGTATAAGATTTGATTACATAGAAAACAGGATAAAATGTGCAAATCATGGCTTGAGACAAGGTAAGGACAGTCTCAGAGATATGGGGGGAGAGGGCAAACAGGTATTGTTAGGTTTCTTTGAGATCATAAATAACTAATGGAGAAAGGCCCTTCATTTTCCCACATGTCAAAGTATAATCATCACAGGGTACATTCAACAGAATATAAATGGATTTCCAATTTCCCCAATGATTTCCTCTCTCTTCTCTCTTTCAAGCACATATTTATTCTCCAGAGCAGTGTTTCTCAATCATGGCAACTTTAAGACATATGGACAAGAGAATTCTGGGACTTGAAGTCCACACATCTTAAAGTTGTTAAGGTTGAGAAATCCTGCTTCCCAAAACTATGGAAGATAGTGCAGGGGAAAGAAATTATCTAATAGTGAGATAATGAAATAAAGAAATATTCTACACTTACAGTAGGTTTAGGGGAGTAAACTTCAAGGTAGATGGAATACAAAAAGTGTCTACAGATGCAGTTGTTATTACCAATGACCAGTCACAAAACAGTTATTGTTAGACAATCACAGACATTCTTTATTAAAGTCCTTAAAAATAAAATGTTCATCCCCATTTTAGAGTAAATTTTCTCCTGCCTATTCATTTATTGAAGAAGCAACCCTTGCTTTCACATTACTAAGACTATTAAGGAGAAAATACATTAACCAGCTGCAATATGCAATTGTTGTTTTTTTTCAAATGATGGGTACAAGCAAAATTAATCCCTTTATATAAAATCCACATGATGTAAGGCACTTATCTTCTTCCTGAAGTTTTCTAAAAATTAGTTTGCCTTTGTAACTGTGTGGATTTTTTACCTGTACATATCTATATACCGGTCAGAGGGGATAGATTGGGAGGGCTGGAGAAAACTTGGTGACCTACTCCAGTACTATCACCAAAACTTTACGAAAGCTTCTTAAAGAACAGTTCCAAAATGGTCCTGGAAAGTAAGACCACTTAGTCCACAAGTTTCCAAGAATGCTACTGGGGAAAACTTGCAATGTGCTATGAATAGTCTAGGAAAAATAGATGGAAAAAAGGAAAACCATTGGGCAACCTGAATGCTGATGAAGCTTATGACAACCTCCACCCCCCATCTATGCTGATAGCCAAGAAAAAAAATGTGCACATGAAAACTGGATAACACACACCCACCCCAACACGACAAGAATCGAAATAGTCATTTTTGGTGTCAGAAAGCACCCAGAAATGTTGCAGGATCCAATCTGGGTTGGTCACTGGGACTAGTCTTCTGAGTTTTCAGATTCATGTTGGAGCTATTCTGGTAGAGAGATATTCCCTGAGGATAGGCTTCAGCATGAATATGAAAGCTTGGAAAGACTAAACATCTGATCCCAGTGATAGACCAGACTGGATCCTGCAACATTATCCTGGGACACATATATTTGCCTTCATTCACCCAGAAATGTGTTTCAGGAAGGAAAGAAGGAATGAAATGTTTGTCAGAAGAAAACACCCAAATTGCTGAACAGAGAAGGAAGGCTAAGCTATTGGTAACACAGATAAGTCAGGTGGCTAAATAGGGAATTTCAACATTAAACTAGGAAATATAAAGAAAATTACTAAAATGAGCATTGCAACAAAATAGAGAAGGGAACTGAAAAGGTCACATTTGAGATATTTTGTTCTAATAAAGAAAACTCAGACATCACTCACTGCAGGCAAAGGTTAAGACAGAAAAGTATTGTATGATAAGGAGAAAATAAAAAAAATAGATGGAAGAAATACACTAAGGAATTCTGTGCAACTACTAATATACTTCAATCATGAAACAAACAGAAAGCTGAAGCAGAGCTAGTTGTATTAGAAGATAAGGTAACCCAGGGGTCAAAACAGCTGCTAAAAAGAAAATACCTGGAACCAATGGCACATCATCAGAACTGGTTAAACCAAAACCAAAAGCAGCAATTACAACGTTATGTAAAAAATGGGACTCAAATGAATATCTGAAAATCTATAAAGGATCCATGTTCACCTCAATCTCAAAGAAAAGTGACATGCAAGTTTCCTTCAATCACTGTACAGTAGCTGTGGTATCACACATTAGTAACATTTTGTTGAAAATCATACATGGAAAAAGAACTTCCTGACATACAGATCAAGAAAGAAAACAAGACCCTTGAGACCACATTGCAAATGTCTGTTGGTTGTGGAACAAACATAAGAACATAAAAGGATGTATATTTATGCTTCATTAACTATATCAAAGCCTGTGACTGTGCTGAAAAATTATGGATGTACCTGAAAGAAATAACCCATTTAATATTAACCCATTTAATAACATCACTCTAAGAAGCCACTTACAGAGAGACAGCCTGGTTCAAGATTAAAAAATATGTAGAGTAAGATCATACCCTATCCCCATGTCTATTCAGTTTATATACAGTGGCAGATTTGAGGCATTATAACTTGGATGAAAGCCAAAAGTCCAATAAAAACTAGAGGCACAAACATCAACAATTTGAGATATGCAGATGACAGCTGCATGGCAAAAAATGAAGAGTATATAAAACTTACCCTAAAAGTCAAATGGGAAAATGAAAAGTGTAGATTCCAGCTATTATTCCAGCTGTAATAGTGGAAGTCTATTCTCAAGATAAATCTTTTCTGGTACTGAATTATTCAGCTTATCTGAGAGGTAAATGTTCCTGCTCTTGATTGGTTGGTCAAAATTTATTTTTTCCCCAGGCTCTGAATCTCTCTTCTCACTAGTTAGAGTGACAGGTTAGTTGATTGTCAGATCATGTTTAGTTTTATCTTTTTCATGTCTGAATTTCCTGGGATTAGTTTTTTTTCACTAAAGCTTGAACAGCTAAGAGTCAAGTTATGTCAAATACTGTTTGTATATTTTTGGATAGCCAGACTTGAACAGGTCCATTTGTTGTAACAATGCAAGAAGGATCCTGCTTTAGGTCACATTTAAATTTCAGAACACATTATTTATATCTGTTTTAATTAATTTCCTATTTGCTATATTCTGAATTGTTAATTGCCATTGTGCCATTTTTTCTTTGGTTGAAATACAGGGCAGAAATCCATTTTTGCAGCACCATTTTGCTCCTTCCCAGATCTTAAATATATAAGGATTGGATGGATACATGTAGAGTCACAGAACAGATTCTCCTAGAATATGGTCTTTCTAAAAGAATAGATTCCTAAAAATATAAGCAGCATACAATTGAACCAATTAAATGCAGGTATTGGCCCAGTGAGGATAATGCTATACTACACAGAAATCTAGATATATGATCCTCTGGTGATTGCTTCAGTGCACTTACATTCATTCCAAACCTAAGAGTGGGGAAAAGACAGAATATATTAAAAATTGTAACTGAACTGGCTTAGTACTATTAGCAGAAATGTTTCTTTAGGTATGTACACTTCCTTTTTTGCTTTGCTTTTCCTATAAATGTTTGTTTACAGTAAACAAAGAAACAGATTGCTTTCACATATCCTCACTATCAATTTTTGTACTGGCCTGATTGGAATGAACTGCAGTGCTGTAGTTCAAAGTTGAGACAAAAGAAAGAATCAGATTCCATTGGCTACAAGGGGCCATGACATCAGCATGTTGATTGTGGAGGAACATGAAGCAACATGCTGGGAAGAGATAATACCAATAGCTGAGAAAACCTCTGCATTTTTCTCAGGATATAACCTCTAATATTTAGTTATTTGGGATAAATTTTGACCTCAATAAAATGGCTAATACGATTCATGAGTATGCATGATACACAGTGGATTGGGCCCACTAGCTTTCCACTAAAGCAGGGTTGTCAAACTGCCGGCCCGTGGGCCAGTTTCATCATACCAAAGCCGAACCCACACTATTGCCGGCAATGCAAAAAGAGTCACGATACGTCGTGATACGTCATGTGACATGGCGGGTTTTACACCCGTGCACTAAAGGATCTTTAAGTATTTCATCTTCCTGCAACTTCCCTATAACTCCTGGGAAGATAAAAATGCTGCCACCGCTTTTCTTCAGAGAAATCTATTTTTGACCTGGTTTATTGCAGAAGCTAGTGGCAATCTTGCCCTTTTCACTACTTGATCTGATAGAGAACCTACCCAAATGCTTTCCCAAGCAGAAGTATAGCTGATTCATTATGAATTTTAATACTCTACAAAGTTAAACAAGTAAAAATAAAAAGTACAAAAAGAAAAAAGACACCCTCCCAAATAATAACCCCTGGGAAACTTGATTTTGGCCCACTGTTCCTTTATCCTGGATTCACTCTATAATCTCCACATTCAAATTACAGTCCATAAAAATAAAATCAAAATTCTAATCCACAAGTAGGTTTACTACCCTACACTTTACTGTATAATTCCTGATCTTCATCATGGACATATGTGAGTTCTGGCTTCTTTTCTTACCTGGATATTATTCGATCTCTGGGAAAAAGCTCCAATAGGACAGATAACAGGCAAAAGCAAAATGGAACCGCTCCCTCCTTCTTTTTAAAAACTACATCAAGAGTGAAAACTGTAATTTTAGATTGGCTCATTTGCATATGATTTTCCCAGACTATGACTGTCTCTGCCCACAACTTGGATGGACAGATCAATTAATTAACTCTATCAGTACTTGATCCTCTTGGAACAGGACTTCTCCGGCTCTTTTGTCTCTGATAATCTGAATGTTAAAATTATGCATAGCTGTGACTGAAATAATAAGCAGTAGTTCTGTGAGCTGGTAGTTTAAGACAGCAGTGTCAATTTTGTTTTAAGCTGGAATAAAGGTGACAAGAGTAGAGAAGCTGAAATTCAAGGTAAGGTTTAACAATGGTTATTTAATTACATAAATACCCTAATGTGGCTATTTATAATTAATGGGAGCTGTGAGCAGGAAACTTTTATTCCACAGTTAATAGAGAAATAGTTTCTGCCATTACTGTAGTGCATTTCTTGTATGACCTTTAGCTTGCATGAGAAAACAGTTTGCTGAATATTATAGTGGGTCAGCATGGGAAAACCAAAGGATATAAGCAACATGACATTACACAACTACAATGGAGGTCAAAATAGGGAATGTGTCAGAATGAGCATAGATTAGGAAGAAAGAAAGATTTAGGGGTCAAAATGAAGCTCTCATTATAACTAATGGGTTGCCCTCATATTTTCATAGAGTTGCAAGAGAATTCTTCTAATCCAAGCCCCTGAACAGCACTAGAATCCTCACAGCATCCTGGCAAAATAGCTGTCCAATTTTCTTGAAAATTTCCAGTGATGGAAGGTGCATGGTTTCAGGAGGCAGGCCTTTCCATTGTTTAATTGTCAGCCCTCCCAAGTAGACTAGACCATGAATTCAGGATGTCTAGAACTACTTTTACTGAGATTGGTTATTCTTTAAGATTTCAGTCAATGGTTCTGTGGTGACGCTGTCAGTTCTGTTGGTGGCACAATGGTTAGAATACAGTATTGTAGGATGACTCTGCCCACAGCCTGATTGGCTCAAGATTGACTCAGCCTTTCATCTTTCCGAGGTTGAAAAAATGAGGACCCAGATTGTTGGGCGCAATATACTGAAATTGTAAACCGTTCAGAGAGTGCTCTAAAGCAGAAATCCCTAATGTTTTGGGTACCAAGGACCGGTTCCATGGAGAGAGATTTTTCCACAGACTGGAGGGTGTGTGGTTTCATGGACTGCCTGCATCCCGCATATGGGGCTTTGCTTGTTTGTGCGGCCCCATTGCTGGCATGCCACGGCCCGGTACTGGTCCATGGACTGGGGGTTGGGGACCCCTGCTCTAAAGTACTATGGAGAGTATATAAGTCTAATTAGTGATTAGCTATTGCTAATACCCTGAGATGTAATCATTGGGTATATGACACTTAGATTCATTCAGAGCAACTTGAATCCATTTTCATTTGGAGTTTAACAATGATAAATCTAATAAACTTAAACTGGTAAATCTAGCAATAGATCCCACTAAATTTTCATTCCCTTACCTCCATGCTGTGCATGTATGTGAAAGAAAACAAAATACGGGTTTTAGTTGCCCTTGCTTTTTGTTTCTTGCTTCCTGTTGGTTAAAGTTATTTGAATAACAATTCAATACTCAGAATGGGTGTAGTTCCTTTTAGTTTTGAATCATCCAATTACTTCTGCTCTAGCAGCTTGAGGGTCTTCTGTGACAGGGATAGACAGACAGAAGTCTTTTCCTAAAGTTCATTACTTGCTCAGGTCAAAACACCAGACATCATAATTCCAAGTTCAAAACTTTTACCTAGCACTCAAAAGGATTTAGCATGAAATGTGGATGACATGTAACCAGTGCAACAGTGTTTTATAATCAAGTATAAACAATTAGTCCTTAGTCCTCTCTGAACATGGTTGTTTGTTTGCAGATATTTCATTACCTGATTAGGTAATAGCTTCAGTACTAGAAGAAAGGAGGGTTTGCTCTCTGTTTATGTTCAATAGCTTGCCTTGTCAATGTTGGAGGGAGTCTATCAAGGAGGAAACATCCCCCAACACTAATGGGACAAGCTGCTAATGTATATAAACAAGAAGCAAACCCCACATACTCACTAGCACTAATGTTAGCAAGTCAGGTAATGAAACATCTGCAAGCAAACAACCAGAGAACACCAAGGACTCCACAGTTCAACCCTGAGCTACATATAGTCTTTTTTTTATTGATAAACAACGAAATCTGCGCATGTCTAGTTTTAGACTTTTCAAGTTTTACTTTCCTAAAAAGGAAGAGTCTGATTTCTCTCTGTTCTACTTGACACACCTTATCTCTGTTGCTAAGAGTGTAACATTCTTTTCTATGTGTGTGACTCTCCTACTTCTGTGTAATGGCAAAACACTAACTTTCCTTCTAAAGTAACATTGGTTTAGCTTTTTAATAATTACTTTCTAACATTTATTATAATTCGCATGGCTGATGTGTTTCTCTTTTGTTATACACATTTTCTCTCTATGTCTGTCTTCTCTCGCTGCATCTCAAAAATTAAATTGTGAAAAAGCTTTGTTTCACAGAACCTTAATATACAAGGAGGATATGGTAATGAATTACTCTTAATGCAACAGTGGTCCCTACTGGCTATGTGGGGAATAACGTTGCTCCTCTCTACCGAGATGCGCGTGACAAGTGGTTGGCTGCCACGGGAGTAGAGTGTGGGAATACTAAAGAGTAGCAGGATAGCGCAGTCTAAGCACCTCAAGCGTTAAAATAGCGCTTCGTGAACTGCACACACTTTACATTCGTAAGTAGGCAAAGGTTTTCGTGGAGAGCCTCAGAAAAGCGTCCCCAAAGTTACAAGAGGCCATTAGAACTACAGCTCCCACCGCAGCCGGATCGGTGGTTTAATGGCATTCACTGGAATTCATAAACCCAAGACTTGAGGACAAGTCCCAGCAATCGAGCTACAGCGAGCGCTGGAGAAGTGGGTGGCGGCGGATGTGCGCGCGCCAGCAATCAACTTACAATTCCTTCTTTCAATCGCTTGTAACTGTCATCAATAAAGTGGGACTGTCCAGCTGTTGAATCGCTTCGGGCCATCCAGTCGCTTTTTATAAGCTTGCCGTCGCTCGCGCACTCTTCCGTACTCCCTTTCAGACCTGGGAGCGTGTTATGGCTCGATCTCTGAGTGCGCCTGCTGAGCATAGGTATTTAAGCAGCCAGCTCGATCCGAAGTTAACTGAATAATGACGAAAATTACTATTTTCAACTGAAAATGTCTGTTAGCGCGTTTAGAATATTTGATCTAATAATGGGCCCCCCTGGAAACCTTGCATTTACGAGACTTTCATGCTCATAGCAGGGGGGGGGGGGCTTATTGCTTTCCGTTGCGCAGTTTAACAGCAATCCTAATCCGGTTGAAGAAAAGTGAAAATTGTTTTTTTTTTCTCTCTCTCTTTTTTATTTCCCTCCTGCCCTGCCCCCAGATCATACGTAATCAGCAGCGCCTTATCACACGAGAAACGGTGTGCAGTTTTTGTGCTGTCTCTTCCTGGGCTCCTTGCTGGAGCGGAGAGCAGCGAATATATATCCATCCTTAGGCGGTGGAATACCCACAGCGGCACTGCCGAGCGCGCGCGCGCGCGGGTAGAAAACAAAACAGTCTTTCAATTGATTTTGCTTTGAGAACCGTCCAATTCCCTTTCTACGCGGGCTGGGTGTCCGGTATAGAAACGTCTTGTTAATGACTCGCATTTCCCCGCCCTCCAGTCGCCTAATGCCAAAACAAAAAGGAATGCAGAATGGGGCTTTTTTTTCGATAGTGAAGGAGGCAGCAAGTGGCGATTGATGCGTGGTCCTTTCTCTTGTTTATTGCCTTCCGCTCGCCTTCTCTCTCTCCTTTCCTCCGTATGAGTGAGTGGGAGAGGGAGAAAAGACGAGCGTTAGGACTCGGGGGAAATCTCCCCCCTTTCGCTTTTTCAATCAGCTTGTCTTCTTCCTCAGAGCAGGGATAGCTGAGGTTTCAGCCGCGTTCGGGAGATTTGCTCCAGTCCCAACTCTCCGGGTTTATCAATGCAAGGGATGTTTGCAGGACGCCCGGAGAACCTGCTCTTCTGCTGCTATTGCCGCGGGAAGGGCATATGAACTCCCTCAAAGAATGACTAGGATTGCTACGTTTGCCATTCTCTTGCAGCTGTTGCAAAGAACTCGGGGACAAGTCTTTGCAGGTAAGCGGCTCCTGGCTTTGGCGGGGAGCGTGGCTAGAGCTTTTTGAGCGTGTGTGAGAGAGCAGAGCTTTGCTTTGAAGTATACCAGCGCTTCTAAGGCGATCGGGATTGCCTTGCGTTGTTTCCTGTACCTTCTGCCTTCTCTCTCTCTCTTTCTCTCTCTTTCTCTCTGCTGTGTTCTGTTTACCTGGGTTGGGATGAATTTGCACGGAGCCCAGCTGGAAACAAAAATAGCTGAAGTCTTTTGTTCCAGGTTAGAATTGAAACATCCAAATAAGGGTGCTCTCTTTCCATGTGGCTTGGTCTTCCTTTCTTAGGAACCTTATAGATGTGCCATTATTTTTAGCCATTGGAAGCTTAAATGTTGACTCTTATATGATACTGAAGGCATCTTCTCTTTAGAGTCAAGACACTCCAGTCCTTTTTATAGCAAACAGTTGGTCTCCATCAAAGGAAAAGGAGAAGCATCAAGCATTTAAAAAATGTACATCAGGAGCCTTTAACTCAAAATTTGGCCAACAGAGTTACACTTTATTGGGTGATTTGCCTCTACAGTACAAGCCTCTCCATTAATCATCTAACCCCTTGGGATCTAGAGACTGGAAAAACTTGCACTGGATGGTTGACAACTTCCAGTTTCCATTTTCAGTTGCCAAAAGCTACCACTTTAATCTGGAAGGAGTTTGTGTTTCTGAGGGTGTGGAGATAAGGAAAAAAAAGTCTGAAAACCTTTTTGAATCAGCTTTCCTTTGTTCAGTTGGATCTTCTGATAATTTCTGCTCTAAAGAATTATACACCCCAAGCAGGCCAACTATATCTGGCTCTTACAGTACTTTATCTTACCAAGGAATATGTCAATGTGTGTATTTTAATTATGTCATTTTTATTTGGTGGGATTGCTACACTTGTAACTCAGGAAATCTATATTTATGTTTACGTATCTGTGTGGCTAAAATTCCTTTATGCAGGTATAGCTGTTTGCCTACTGCACATTTCCAAAGCTGGTTCCTGTTGGAACTTTCAAGTTTGAACAGTTAAAGAATAGTTTGTTCTTTCAACATATCCGGCTTTTCTAAATATACCCATATTAGCATCCTAAATAGGAGAGTTCAGAGTTCAAATGAACTGAACCAACACTTTTTGTTTTAATGGAACCTTTTTCAACAAAACCACACCAAAAATAAGCATAGATGTGATCTTATTAAGCTGTATAAAACACGGAATGGTATGGATAATATTCCCTTTAATGCAGTGGCATCTAGGTAATGCCATTTAGGTTGACAGGGAATGGAACCTTAGATTTTATTTTAAAAAGGGGGGAGGGGGAAAGATCAACTGGTAATTTCCTATAAAGGGGAGGTCATTTATAAGGCCATATGGGTCTACTAAATAAATAAATCTATCCCAGGTAAATATGTGTAAGACTGCAGGTTAAATATCTTCTTCATTGTTAGCAAATAGTTATTCAGGACTAGAGCATTTTATTAATGTGTAAATTTAAAGCAAATTGAGTTCCATATCAACTTGCAAGTTTAAAAGTTCCTCATTAATGTGAAGTTTGTTCAGCATGCTAAGCAGTAACTTATTTAACCATGGTTTGTTGAGTAAATCAAAAGTGATTTACCAATCATCATTTGCAGAGTTTACAGAACACAGGAATTCTGAACTAAAAAAATGCAGCTTAGTGTAATATGTGAGAATTCAAAGTACACATTTAGGATGGTTGTATGAGACCTAAACATGCATGAAAACATTGACCATGGTGGATGTTACAATCTCTGATTCTCAGTTTAAATTCTTGACAGAGGTTTTGTATGATGGTGAACATGGCAGATCTTTACTTCTTATTGTTGCAGTAGAATCAACAAAACTTCTCTAACATTTATTCATTGCCACCATGAGTCCTTCCAGATGTTCTGCAGAAAGTGCAAGTGACAATGATCAAGCTTCAATAAATTACATAAAGAAAAAGCAAGACTTTTAGGTTGGAAAAAGATGCCATTCAGGTTTTATTTTTAAAAAATAGCATTGTGATTTGATGCTCAAAATAAATTTCCATACAGTATATGAACACACAGGAGAAGATACACAGTTGCAATTTTTAAATTATAAACTAAAAGAAGATCAGGCAGCAACAATTAGCAGTGGGTTAGGAATTTTCATTGTCTCTGTTAATCACCATGTAATTCAGAATGTTAACTGCCACCCTTTTGATACTTTGTTGCAGAAGAGATAAAGAATATAGAAATAAATATGACTTTGTGTCTAGGTTGGTAAATGAGGCTACAGAAAATCTTGCTTCTTTTATTTTGAAGATTATACTTAACTGCTGAAGATTTAATGCCTTGCAACAAACTTGCACGGCTAATGCTCATATAATTAAAGAAAAAAAGCTCTGTACTTCTGTTGGATTTTAATATTAAAAATACACGAAAACTTCTTTTTTCATGTGCACTTCAACTGTTGTCCATCAGATGGCGCTGCCTTCATAGCTGTAATAATGTCACTATAGCTTGGCGCAGGACTTTGCCATTCATCTGTGTTTTCAGGACCTTATGTATACAGTTAGTTTCCATAAATGTTGTGCAGTGTCTACTTGGGAGAAAAAAAAAATTGGGACCCAGAGTAGTCAACAGTTAACACAAACAGACACAAAAACTGTCCTCCCTGCACTTAGATTATTTTTTGACCCAAAAAAATTACAACCCATATATACAAACAATTGGTAGGGTTTTATATAAAGGTATTTGATTTGGATTTAGTTCAGCACGTGCACGCAAACACTGCAATTTGCATACCATTGTTTTGCCAGTTGGCTATTGGTTAAGGCCATTTGCTAGAAACCAGGAGCCTATGAGTTCTAGTCCCATCTTAGCCATGAAAGCCAGCTGGGTGATCTCTCTCTCTCTCTCTCTCTCTCTCTCTCTCTCTCTCTCTCTCTCTCTCTCTCTCTCTCTCTCCCTCTCCCTCTCCCTCTCCCTCCCTCCCTCCACCCCTTCTCTGCATCTGTCTCTCCACAAGTCATCCCATAGGGTTGTTGTTGTGCGGAAATAGAAGGAAGAAGGTAGGCTGGATATGCTCGCTGCCTTGAGTTATTTGTTAAAATAATAAATAATAAAATTTTGCACTGTGGAGCCTTCATGGGAAAAGAGATCAGAATATAGAAAGCGATATCACATTTGCCATCATCTAAATAATGTATGGTGACATTAGTAGCTTGGATTCCTCTGGTGTGGTTTTGACATGAGTAATGGTTAAAACAACTATGACTTTCCATGGAGTATGAACCAGTGAAGTATGTGCAATTTTACACATTTATAGGCAATTTTACAAAGACTTTCAAATATTCTTTCTACTAACAACTTTTTCCAAACAAATTTGGCTTCTAAAAGATTTATTTGTAGCACTGATCATTTTGTGGCATCAGTTTCATCTCATACAAGGATAAATTTTTTGAACCACATATTTCATGAGAAAGATTAGTAAAGTACTGTTAAGCAAATTTCCTTTAATTCTGACTGGCTCAAGGTTGACTCAGCCTTTCATCCTTCTGAGGTCGGTAAAATGAGGACCCAGATTGTTGGGGGCAATATGCTGATTCTGTAAACTGCTTAGAGAGGGCTGTAAAGCACTATGAAGCGGAATATAAGTCTAAGTGCTATCACTATAACTGGTTATCTGCCATTGAGAAAACTTGCAGAAGACCATATGCTCCAGACCAGACCCATCTACCCAGTATCTTTTTTTCCATACTGATTTGTTCCAGAAACTATTTAATACAGTATATTGAATAAGTAAAAATTGGCTGGGTTCATTCAGAGCCCTAAGCGGTAAAATGTTTTACAAACTATTGTGTCTCACTTCTCACAGCATGCTAAACTGAAAGCAAACAAACCACATTTTGCCTCAGTGTATTAGATGAATCCAATTGGAAGATGTTTCTAGGAATGTGAGGGATGTAAATGTGTGTTCCTCCAAAGCTTAGAGTTATTGGGTATGGGTATATAATACATTCCCATAAACATGCATTCTCTTTCTCTCCGTCACACACATACATGCATGTGCGTGTGAGCACAAGCGCACGCACGCACACACACACACACACACACACAGACTTCTGCACAAAGAATTTCCATTTATGTTTTGCAATGGTATATATTCTTCATTTGCCTTTTAAAACCACTTAAGCCAGGCATCATTATATTAGTTCCTGATGGTACTTGGTTTTTAAAAATATTTTTTGTTTCTCCTGAATTTATATCCAGTGCTTATTATAATTCTTAGTTCTAATTAACATTAACAATTCCCTGAAATATAGTTTGATTTTTTTTCTTACTTGACTGCTTATATAAGAGGTGAAAATAATTGCTTGTTCAACAATTAGCATTACTTGCATAATAAGCAGACCTCTATCTGACAAAATATTTTGGGGTGATATTAAATACTTTTAACGCTAGACAAGATAATTCAAGGGGCAGTGATGCAACATGAAGAATCTTAAGCTATTTGGTAAAAAACATTTTTAATTGATTGTTATGATTTACTTGATATATTTCTGTATTGTTTGTGTTTTCTGTGTTATTATGTGTCTATCAGCAAACATACTGAGGTTTTATGTATGAACTTTCATTGCAGTAAAAGTAACAAAATAAAATGGAGCAATTCATGTGCTGTTTAAACTGATGTAGCCTATTAAGTGGGAAGTCCTGAGCAAAAATGTTTGAACTGAATTTTCTGAGATAGAATCAGCCTTTGACACCTAAATATGGGGAGGGGGGAGATGCTCTTTCTGTGTACTTGCAGGATTTTGATGCAGCAAAGCATTTTTGTTGCTGGAATGCATGGAAGTTGAAGTTTAGTCACTCTTTCTCATGAAAGCTTCCACCATATACACAGAAAGATTTGTTTTAATATCTGGGGCAATCCTTGCAACAGTTACCTTCTTCTCCCTTTGTTTCATTAAGAGAGTAATCGCTTAAGAAACGTTGCTTTTGGCAAAATGAACTGCCAAATGCAACCCTGTGTGTATGCATTTCTCTCTCTGTGTTTAAAGAGATGTTATGTCCGCAGCATTAGGGCCCACTTAGTCATGTTGTCAAATTGCAAGTTAGCTGTTTTTGCAATAATGCTGCTGTCCTCATTATCAGATGTAATTTTCATTGATAAATGAGGCACTGATGGTAATAGCCAAATTCAGGCAGAATGGTTTTGTCATTCACTATCAAGTAAATGCTGGTCATTCAATGAGGCTATGTTTTGATATATTGTGGAATCGAACCAATAGGATTAGATAGTTCAGTGGATGAATTCACATGCTATGCTAAGTCATTATTTGCTTTAGCTTTGGTTTGAATAAACCACAGTGGCTGGGTTCAGATATGACATGGGTCCAAGTGTGCAAATGTCTCTTGGTTGTTTTGTAGGAAGCTAAAATAGGGCTTGCTCTGTCCAATTTTAGAATGTGACCCTCCAGCCAATAAAATCACATATTAGTACATTAAGCTGTAAACTATGATTTATAATAATGTTGGGTTTTACACAATACATTAATACTTGGGATTGTTCTATGTGTAATAAAATGTATATGGCAGGTTTTATAAATAAATAAAAATAGCCTTTAGTGCTTAATGCCAACTATTAACTCAATGTCTTGTTATCAGTTATCATGAACATTTATCTAGGGTAGAAACTTGTGTGCTTTGAGATTCATTTGGCTTTTCCTCTTTTTGTAATTCTTGCATTTCAGGAAATTAAAATAATTTGAATGCACAGAATTTTGTTACATCAAACACTATAGAGTAAGATGGAAAATCATTTATGAGGACATTGCATTACCTCAGGAAAAAGAATTGAAGGTTGAAGGAATGGGGAGAAATCTGGAATATATTTAATTCCTTTTGCTTGGTAACTGGTTTCAGTATACTGGTAGTATATAAAATAAATAACTAAAGGCCCTTTATGAAAGGCAATCCATAGCAGCTGATGTGTTCTCTGTAACTACTTTTTCATTCCTCGATGTATATTTTCCTTCTTAGCTAACTTGACTTTTTTTTGTTCATTAAAGAATAATAAATGCTATAAATGTGCTTGGAAAAATCACCCCTTTCCTTCAGTTATAGGCAATTGGTCTGTCTGGATGAAGGAAATCATTTTTTCACAAATGAAGGCAAATATATGTGTCCCAGAAAGATATTGCAGAATCCAGTCTGGGTTGGTCATTGGGACCAGAGATTGAGATTTCCGAACTTTCGGACTTGTGCTGGAGCCCATCCTCAGGGAATTTGTCTTTCACCAGAATGTTTGAAGGAGAAATTAATTTTGTATTTCCTATATATATTACATCTTCTGTCCCGAGTTTACCAGGTTCACAAAACTATTTTCCACAGTTCTCAATCTTGCCATCTTAAGCCACATCAAACGTATTATCAAAGAATCTGGCAGATGGCAACCCATGGACCACTTTTTCCCAGAGAATGATGACGACGGCAACAACAACAACAACAACAACAACAACAACAACAAGAGCAGGAATAAAGTTGGAAGGACCTTGGAGGTCATCTAGTCCAACCCCCTGCTCAGGCAGGAAACCCTATACCATTTCAGACAAATGGCTGTCCAGTCTCTTCTTAAAAACTTCCAGTGATGATGTTTATGATGATATATTCCCTCAGTATATGAATTATTTATAGGAAGTTTTTTTAAAGTTCAAGTGATTTACTCTGTGCCCCACATAAAAGGCTACAGAGCCCCACTTGTGTTTTGTGTACAGCTGAGAACCACTGTATTAAGCCATTAAAGAATTCTGAAGTAGTCTTCCTTTAAAATAAAAGATCTCTTTTGGTTACCATGGAAACTACTGTGCTGCTAAAAAGGTAGGTATTGTAAGAGTTTTGTGGCACTCATGGAACAAGAATTGGGGCAAAGGTTATTTTTTTCTAACAACTGCTATTTGTGACGTTATTTAGACCTTTTCCTGTTAATGGACTAAATAAGATAAATTGATTTTGCTTATTACAGCTTGTAGCTCTCTCTGAACAAATGGATAGATTAGGAGGTTTTTGGGTTTTTTTACTTTTAGAATCTCTTTATTGCCTGAGACAACTTTTCCTAGCAAAGTTGCACTGAAGTAAATAATTTACACCTGGAAAAAATAGTTTCTGAGTTGTGTAAAAGCTAATGAAGATAACAAGGTGGTGGCTGTAGGTCTGGATGTAGAAAAGATTACATCTGATGTACATTTTACTCCCAGACTGAAAATGGAAGTACTTTTCTTGTAGATATTTAGATGAAGCTGTAATTTGAGTCAGGATTTTTTTCTGCAACTGTGCTTCCATTTGAAAAAATTGCCTTAGTGTCTTCAAATACAAATGAAATGCTAAACAAAAACCATGCAGCCTTCTCTAAATCCTGCCAAAAGAAATACTTAATGGAATGATAAAGGATGAATAATATCCTAATTTTTTGATATAATGCCTGATGCTTTTATGATTATATTGTACTTCTGTTTAGCAATTGCTTGAGTTATAAGACTAATACACCGATGTTTTTTCCCATTTGAGACATTCTAAGGAATACTGAATGCTTGTTGATAGTTTATTATATGTATTTTCTAAGAATCTGTTCCAGAATTTCCTTTTGAGAAATATGCCTTCTTCTAATTTATGAACTCAGCAATATAGGAAAAGATGTAGCTCAATGATAGAACTATAAATAGGAACTGAGACCTATTAATTTGTATAGGCAAAAGTTAGTTTTTCAAACTGCAAGGAGAGACAAATTGGATAAGGTATCAGTTAGACGTTTTACATTATAAAGTCTCCATATAAAGTTCAGATATCAAAGTTTGGTAGCACTTCAATTGCTGAAGGTTGTTTTCAAATTGCTTTTTTTTTAAAAAAACCACCACAATATTTATTTATTTATTAAATTTATTGATTGCCCATCTTACCACAAGGTAACTTTGGGCAGTTTGCAATAATGCAATGATGTACTCTGGGGGGAACCTACCCCACTTTGTTCAAAATACCCACTTTTATTTGCCACTGTTTATTTATTGTTTTCTGAAATAGCTGAAATCTCCTGCCACCAAATTTCAGCGTAATAAAAAATAGAACATCATCAGAGTTGGAAGGGACCTTGGAGATCTTCTAGTCCAACCCCCTGCTCTAGCAGATCCTATACCATTTCAGACAAATGACTGTCCAGTCTTTTAAAAGCTGCTTCTTAAAATGATTATTGTGAAAGGCTATAGGAGCTACCCAGAACTCTTTAAGGATCACATGCAGTTACAAATCATTCATCTTGCTTTAGGTGAAAAAACAAAACAAAACAAAATCCTCATTAAATATAGGTAGGTAGAATATCCACTGTTTAGGATAATTGTTTTCCAGCTTCCTTGCTAAATGTTTTAGCAGTGTAGTAGCTAAAGTTAGTAATTTTCTATCTCATACTCTTGTGCAGGTGCCAGTTGAAAGATCAAGACAGGGAAACAAATACTGTACATATGTTGTACAGTACATTCAAACTGAATGATTCGAGTGTTCAACATTTTCCAATATCTCTAGATGCTAGGAGGATTTGGCAGAGAAAACTAGGATAAATTAAGAGGATTGAAACTGCTTCTCCTGCCACTTCCCTTGTAGTGCTATCATCCAGCCTTTTTGGCCATTAGTATGTCCTACTATTAGTGTGTCCTATTACTAGTGTTAGGCTACTAGTGCCTCCTACCTCTATACTAAATAGTCTTATTATTTCAGGAAGAATAGGTAAAGATATCTAATGAAGAGGGACTGTTGAGAGAAACCATGCCCTGTCCTTGGTCTGATATTACATATAACACACAGGTAGATTCCCCCCCCCTTAGAGTACCACTAAATTACCTACTGTACATGCCAAATACTGAAGGAAAAATATGTGGTTTTCTAGTTTCTAGTTCAACTGAATCAGGAATAGAGTATTATGTCAGTATGTTACATGTTCATAAAAGGGCTTCAGTGCTATTCTGATAATTGAATATTAATGTAGACCATTTACCTTTTGCTTTCTGCACTGTGTGATCTTGTATACATCTCTCTCCATATTTTGGGGAATGTTATTAAAACAGCATCTGCTTCTCATCATGGGGCATCATTTAAAGTGCCACATTGCTTCCTACTCTACTGCCTATTTCAATAATGGCTCTCCCTTTTTTCTTAGAAAATTGTCTTCTTGCATATGGATTCTGTTTTGCCATTGTAGGAAGGTCATCACCATTAAGCACAGTAGCACTCTTATACAAATGAGTAATACTCTCCTCTAAACAATTATTTTTTCATGAATCAGAGCTCAGTAGTCTGGCCCCATTGCTGCAGAAACTCTTGCTGCTACTAATAGAAAAGAAAACAAGATCATATTTCCTTTATGGGAGAAAGAAAATTGTTATATCTAATCTGAACTAAGCATTATCACATGTACCTTTTAATCACAGCTTCTGTTTTCTTTTTCCTTTACTAATAGCAGATAAGTGCATATAATCTTATTATGCAGTAATTCTGAAATGCCCAAAATGCTGAGAACCAGATCCTAGAACATTAAATAATACCAGATGAGAGATTGTGATGATTTAATTGATACATAATGTAGCCTTTTGCTATAAAGTATGCAATTACTTATTTATTATGTATCATTACACTGGGAAAGTGTGGTGATTAGTTAGATTTTAGTTTTCTGCAGAAAGGGCTTGTAAATGGGGAGGCAGATATTTGGAGAGAGACATCTTTTCGCTCTTTTTGCTTTTACTAAATAATGGGTTGTGCTTTAAATAAGCAAAACCAAGTGTGTATATAGGGGGTACGAACCAATAATTTTGGGTTAATATTCTTGCCCAAGCATATGCTGTATGTAATACAAAGAATTACTTGCTTCGTTAAATAATCCAATATAGGTCCTAAGCAGGATACAGTATAAGAAGTTGTCTCATTCTGACTCAAATGTTTTATGCAACTGATTCCATACATTGAGGCAGGCTGGTTTCTTCCAGATTCTAGGAACATTATTTTTCTCCTAATTGGAAATGACAAGGTTTGAACCTGGGACATTCTGTAAAGCAAACCTTTACCTCCTTACTACTCTGCACCACTCAGAAGACTACTCCCTACTCCTTACTTCAAATATATTTCCAGTACAACATTACAAAAATGTATATCTTACAGAAGGCCAGAGGTTGAGAGGTAATTGAAAGATGGTTGCTCCAAATGCTTTCTTTAAAACTATCCCATCACAACATAACAAACTGAGACAATTTCTTTATTATTGATTTATTACATTACTATCTCATCTTTATTCTACCTAAGGTGACATGAGAATATTCAGCTAAATACTCTGTAAAACACATTGGATGGAGAGAAAGTGATTGGATCATAGTCATCAAATAATCTCCACAGTGAAATGGGAACTTGCACTTGTGACATTACCTGTTCTGATTTGCCATTCAGATTGTTGCTAACTGATGACATTTTTGAGGGTCTTTGGTGCTTTCTGAACTTGCTTGTTTTCTTGCAGATGTTTCATTTGATTGCACTTGATTGTAAACAATAAAGAAACTGACAAAGAAACCAACAGTGAACAGACCAACCAAAGAACCTCTAAGACCTCCTCTATCAATGCTGACAGACAAGCCACTAGAATATAAACTGACACCAAACTGCGCTCCTTACGAGCATTGGTGATGTTACGTAATTACATCTGCAAGAAAACAACCAAGCTCAGAGAGCACTAAAGACCCCTCATTTCAATCCTGAACTACAAATATTCTCCTTTATTGGCGATGATATTTGTTCTGATTTCATACTCAAGTGGTACACTAATTGATCTATCAGAAGTAAAAACTTCACTTTTTGTGTCAGATACTCTGAATGCTCTAACATTACACCATGGAATCTTGGTGTGTGACTTTCAATCAGAAGGTCTCAAATATTGTTTGGATTTGTGTTCTTGAGTTTGCTATTTATTTTACCCTGTGCTGTGAATGTTTTCTTCTTGCCGTGAATTGATTCATGTGCTGGACCAGTTATGTAATCATCTGGCCAGAATATATACTTGAGATCTGTATGTTAGAATGTTTGGCATTTAAAGAGATGGCTTATGGGTAATGTAGTTTTAGCTGTTCAATGAATCCTATGTTTAACAAGTCAGTGGGAGCGGCCACTAAGTTCATCACAGGATATCCTGGCTATGTGCAAGCTTGTAAAAGAAGCCTTTTGTGAAGACAGACACAAGGTGATGTGTCCCATAAGAGCCATGGGTTGAGTCTACCATCAATTTTTCACTGTGTTGGTCCAAACAAGATTTCTGCTTTAATCCTGTTCTTCTCAAACAGATAAATGCCAAAGAACGGGATAATATTAGATCATTTATTTGTTAGGAATCTCAAACAATAACTTACAGTCAAGAGGAGTTCTTTTGATGAATGTATCATGACTTTCTCCATTCTTTTGGGTGAAAAATTGATGGTAGACTCATCCCATGGCTCTTATGGGACACATCACCTTGTGTCTATCTTCACAAAAGGCTTCTTTTACAAGCTGGCATGTAGCCAGGATATCCTGTGATGAACTTAGTGGCCCCTCCCACTGACTTGTTAAACATAAGAGTCACTGAACAGCTAAAACTACATTACCCATGAGCCATCTCTTAAGAAAACAGTGTCTAACCCTTCAAATGCCAAACATTCTAACATACAGATCTCAAGTATATATTCTGGCCAGATGATTACATAACTGGTCCAGCACAATTCATACATTTACTGTAACTCCCTAATAATCTATGAGGGAGTGATGCTTTCTATCATGCCCTAGAGATACTTCAGCCTCTCCCTCAGCTAGGAATAGAATGGCTTTGCTTTTTTAAGAATAAGGCATAGTTGAACTAAAGAGAAGCTGGGAGACAGGCTGCACCAGTGTTATAATTCATCTCTATCATCATCTGATAAAGTGGAATCACCCCCAAAACGAGAAGGATGTCTAGATATAGGAACCAGAGGAATTCTTATTTTGGAAATTATACTCCATAGAGATAAGTGAAAGACTAGCTTGTAAATTGTGCTATTTTTTTCTTGGTCTATAAATGTAAACTGAGTCAAGAATAATGTTTTTATTTCTCTGTAAAATTGAGATATTGAGTATCTACCTCAGCATTGCTTTCCATCCTTCAGATTGGCAGGAAAAAAATATTCATGAGTTTTGGGCAGTTGGTACTATGAACATGGACCATGTCTGGCCTCACTGGAAGAAAAAACTTATTGGTACCAGGCTACAATCAGCTGGGAAGATTGAATGTGCTTTTGCAAATTACTTTTAAAGAAAAATAGATTTCATATGTTTTTATTGCCATCTATTCTTCCTGTCCTCATCCTCCTCTTCTTATAACAAAGCTTGATTTTGTTTATCTCTTGTGAAATTGCCCTGTCTTCCAAGGAATGGCTGAAACATATAGTCCCATGTCTGTAAACTTCAAAGGCAATTTTTTGTTTGTGTTATAGCAAGTTGTTTCTCTCCTTTTTCCATCCCCCACTCCCATTTTTAATTTTTATGCATTAGAAAATCCTTAAAGATTATGATAGCTTCTTTCTCTTACATACTGGGATTAGGGACAATGTTGGCATGATCCATAAAATAGGAAGCCAATACCTAAAGCAGGTCTATGGTGGGAAGACTCAGAGGACCTCTGTGAGAGAAGGTATGAGATTTTTAGTTTTTCACACTGTGGGTTTAGCTAATCCTGATACATTTGCTATGCTAATCTGCATGGCTGTAAGTTATCTTGTCACTGCAGAAGCAGGACATCTTGCATTTATTAGCTTTGCATATATTTGAAATACTAAAAATATTGGGGAAATTAGTTATTATATAGAATATAATTTCTTTTGAAAAAGGAGATATGATAGAAAGAAGCAGAATTGGAGTTCTGCATATTTTATCCCTGGTCACATGAATCATCATTCCTATTTTTTGCTGCTCAGATGTTTACCCAGAAAACACAGATCAGTCTTCCACTGCCAACATGCAGTCTGGATGAGCAAAATTAAATTCCTTGAATTCTCAGCTTGCTTGGGCAATTTTGACAGTTTTAGGAGTTGAAGCAATACATTTGGAGGAAGGTTAAACTTGGAGAAGGTTAAAATAGAATTTGTCAGATAAAGCTATACAGATGCATGGTTCTCTATACATAACTGAGAAATTTATTTTTCCACAATTGGTTCCTGGAAAATGCAGAGACTACGAATATTGCTGACTGAATATGCATAAATAGCAGGCACAACCTGCTTTTCAGGAGTATAAAGTAAAATATACCAACTTCCATTATTAAGTCAATATTTTGAAAAACAGTAGTATTAGTACTATATAAAATTCGCTAGGGATTTTATTCAGTTAGTGAATCCTTTATTACAGTCAATGACCAGAATTCTATTTAAACGAAGATAGAAATTAAAACCCACAAAATAAAGTAAGATTAAATATAAACAATTGTAACTAAATAACTAAATATGGTTGGTTATAAGACGTTTTACAATCAGTAAAATACAATCTGTCCACATTCAAAGACACTGAATCACACTAGTTAGATAAAAACAATTATACATAAAATAATGCTGAATGACTTGGACATTTAGTTAATAAGGGGGAATATATCACAAAACATAGCTGTGCATTTTTATAAAAGGAGCAGTGTAATAATACATGAAATGTATTTTCAGCCACTTTTGTCACAAGGGCAGAATCTTAAAAGGGCAAGGGATTTTCCTAAACTTTCCTGAAGACAATCATTTGAGATGTATATTGTATTACAACATGATTCTATGATTCTGTGCTAGGGTTAACGCTCAAATGTGGGATGGGTATTTGGTTTAAATATTTTGCTGCTCTGCAAAAGGAACACTGGCTAATAAAAAATGGGGGGGGGGTGTTTCCAAGAAACCCAATTGCCTTTTTACATCTATAACACATTGTTTAAGACTTGGTACTGCTTGCTTATAGACTATCATCACTAATATCTCCCATGTAAAGTCATAACTGTGCAGTTGTTGATAACTTTGAATTGAGTGGGACAATATTAAATTATCAGCCCAGATCAAAGGATCTAGGCCTCGCAGAATAAACTAAACAATAGTTGGAAGCAAAATGAAATCATACAGAACATATGCTGGTTTCCACTCTATCACAGCAGTTACAAACACTTGGAAAATAGCCTTTAGAAATTTGGATTCTATTCTAACAGTAAAATCTGTGGGGCCTAAATGGGCAGCGATAAGAGACGTGCATAAACTTTTCTGTGAATTCTTAATGAACGGGAAGTATAAACAATGTCCCTCAAAAATAATAAAAAGACACTAATCCTTTTGACAGAACCTCTGCTGTTACTTAATCCAGAGATTGATATGCAAGTCCACTTTGATTTAAAAAAAGTTTGTAAATAGAACACACTGACAGATTAAATGATTTCCACATAATTAAAATTATTGAAATTATAATAATACAGATTTATGTTAATACATAATACTTCAGAAACAGTCCTGTTCTGGGGATTTGCCATCTAATTGAGACTATGTTGATTATATAGTTGGCCTTGAGTTCCAGCACTGGCTTCGTACTTTAATGATCTTTGATGTATTTACTTTAAATACGTGTCATCTACTTATTATTAAAGTAATATTTACGACACAAAGACACCAAGTAAGACACAAATGGCATTCTTAAATTGTTTTAATAAAAGAATTGCCAAAAATATCTATATGTTAAATACTGATAAAATCAATGGAAGGTTCCATAGAAAGAAAAGTGGTGAGCAAAGTGAGAAAACTTCACAACTTTGCTATTTATATAGTGAGGAAAAGTAGGATGGGACAGTGGCTAAAAAAGATTTTTTATGTTTTATTGGCTGGGTCACCACTACATGGAAGTTGGCAGCATCTAATGTTTCTTTGGAAAAAAAATCCTTAATGAGAGAATGATCTTAAGGATTGAAAAAAGGAGAGACATTTCCTTAAAACCCTATTCTGAGGTGCTTAAGGCTTTGTAAGGTATATAAAATCAAGCTTCTTTTTGAGTCAAGTCAACATTCATGGATGCATCTGCCCCATTTTCTTGATCATCTCTATCCCCCAGCTAAGTAGTAATCACATGCCATCCTGCTTAACCTCCAAGCCTAGGCAAGTTTGTAGAAATGCTGATCCATGTTAAATTTCATATGGGCCCATTTTTTAAAATCTCATTGTTCTGAGTTAACATGCATTGTAAATTGTGTTCTAATGCTCTATTGAAAATGAATTTGTATAGTACAGGATTGTTCAAAAATTTAATGAAATCTGTGGAGCCCTCACCAAAGAAGATTAGTCTAAAAACTTAAGCTTCCAGTATTGGCATATTCACAATGACTCTAAGATGATCTTCTCTTTTTAAATAGAAGCCTAGCTGCCTTGCTGCATTAAAATTAGAAAGAGTCACCCTATGCGGCAGTGATTTTTGAATTGAATGTACAGTTTACACATATCCATTTGTGAAGTGAGCCTTGTGCACAGATAATCAAATATTGTATCTGCAACCCAGAATCTTTAATTTGTACATGCTCCTTGGAATGACTAATTCCCTAAGTATTCTAATACCTTCTAATGAAAACCTTGCTGATTTCTCCCTATTTACTAGAGTTATTAAGTTATTATTAAAATTATTATTATAGAGTTATTATTAACTTTCTGCCAATGTATTTTATGTTAGAATATTTCTAACATTGTTTTTATTGAGCTACTTGGGATTTTATCTATATGCTAGATTTTTGAACTGTTTGCAAGGGCATGTTTCCTATTTGTATTTTGTGCCAAAATAAAATGGGAACATGAGTGAACATTAGAAGAAATTGGAACATGGCAGATATTACCAAAAAGAGGAGATAAGCTCAGAAATGTGTTTTTCCCTTTCTAGTGAATTAACCTCACAGGCTGCCAGTTACCAGACTTGGAGAAATTAGAAGTCAGCAAACAGCTTCTGAATAATTAGTTGTCCTTATGTGAACTTGCTAAGTAAATAGATCTTCATATAAGAATATTTCTATGATAGGAACATATGTATGGTTGGTTTTTTTCCTTTATTTTCAGGATAGCAATGAAGTGAATATTTTTTTTTTAAGAATGGAGTGTTATATGAGTACAAGAAGATAAATGTTTCAAATAAAATGCAAATAGAAATACACAACTTTCCTTTATTGATTAAGCTTGGTATTTTCAGCCAAATGAACATCTTAGTTTAACATCACCAATTTTTATCACTATAAAGATATAGTTTGCCAAAGGGAAGCATTTCTCATGAATTGGTTTTCAGTACAGTAAACATATTTCTATTCCTGTAGTGTTCAGTTGGACATATGACAGTGGAAAAAGGTGCTCCTCCATTAAAATGAGACCAGCATGGTTTATATTTAAATTTAAAACATATGAAGAACAGTTGCAGGAGTTTAACGCAAAGAAGGACTAGGGGAGACATGATGGCAGTGTTCCAATATCTCAGGGGTTGCCACAAAGAAGACGGAGTCAACCTATTCTCCAAAGCACCTGTAGGCAGAACAAGAAACAATGGATGGAAACTAATCAAGGACAGAATCAACCTAGAACTAAGGAGAAATTTCCTGTTAGTTAAAACAATTAATCAGTGAATGACTTGTCTGCAGAAGTTGTTGGTGCTCCAACACTGGAGGTTTTTAAGTAATTTGTCTGAAATGGTATAGGGCTTCCTGCTTAAGTAGGGCATTGGACTAGAAGGCCTCTCTCTTATTCTGTTACTTATGTTAAATGTTTGCCTTCTATCCATAACTATATTCTGTGAGTTTCTCGGGCAAAAGTAAAAAGCTCCCACAGTTGATAGGATAGATTTGAAGGGAAAAAAAGCTCATTTGGAATGTGTACGGGTGCTCACATAGCACCTGTCAGCAACTCCATAAATAAAATGCATTTTTTCCCAGGATTGTGTCTGCAGCTGTGAATGGCAGGCATATGATCCAGGGGAGAGAAAACCCAGCTATGTAGAGCATTAAGTATTTCCAAATATTTAGGCATCCTGGAAGATGGAATTCAAAATGACTGCTTAGAACAAAAATTTCTGATGACATAGAAGAATTAATTCTCTGCTGTTACTTTTGGTTTGTGTAGCCAGGAGTCACATTATTCCAAAATGTGATACCCTTGAAAATATTTAACATTCTCTTTTTTTTGTTGTCTATTAACATTATTTATAATTATAAATTTCTTTGAGAAACAGTATTATTGAGAAGCAGAATTGTATCAAGACTAAATTTTTACTGAAATCAGTGGAAATAATTATTTGATTTTGTGAAGTCCCAGTGATTTCAATGGGAATTAAGTAAAACTAATTATGTGAAATCAGTGTTTTTAAGTTCCAAGCTGATATATGTTTCCAAGCTGAACACTCTCTCTCAAAACCTGGAACTTAGAGACATTGAATTCAGTGGTATTTATTCTAAGATAATTAGTAAAGAAACTGTTAGGATAAGGACCATATTATTTTCTAAAACAATTTAAATGTCTATGGAGATTCTCAGTTATCCCGATCATGGTTGTCCCAAAGGTGCATTTTCAAAAGACAACTGGACTTTCTTTGTTTTTCCTTGAAGACATTTCTCTTCTCATCTAAGAAGCTTCTTCAGTTCTGACTCAGAAATTCAGTAGTTCAGAACTGAAGAAGCTTCTTGGATGAGAAGCAAAAAAGCACCTTTGGGTCCTAAAATCTAGGTAGTCCAATGTATTTTTTGTTTCCAGCAGTAATCATTTGCAAACAAATCTCAGATGGTGAAAATGGCAGTATGTTTCAATAGCTAAAAATTAGATGCTTACAATTTCTATAAACACAGTAAATAATAGTTAAGATTTGTACATTGAGTTATGAAAAAATGTTTTCTCAAATATGGCAACCTACTTTGTATATTCTTGGAAATAATTCATCTGATTTTTCAAAATAATGAGTGATATTTGCATAACAACAAGTTATTAGAATTATGATTCAGTTCACATGTTCTATTTGTAATATGTGTAAATAGCTTTAAATAATAAGACATTTAAAAGGAAATACATGCTAAAATAAATATATGAATGGAAAACATGGCACTTTGCTTTTCTTAACAGCACTGCATAATATTCACCATTAGTCTCAAGAAATTTAACAAGTTTTTTTAATTGTTCAAAGGAAATCATCATGTTTCTTTAGCAAGGCAGTTTAATATTGTCATCAAAGAAGTAAAAGTGAACTCATTTTTCTTTCAATATGAAATTTGTTTTTTGAGTACATATCTTAAAATATGCACTATCCATTTAGAGAACTAGCTTACCAGTAGCTCCTCATGCTTGTCTTTTACTCTTGGGCAAAACTAAAATTTCCAAGTTCCATATATCTGTCTTCAGATATCTGCCGGGATATGATCGGACATGCGGCATGATTGTATTATTTTATTGTATTATTGTTAGATGATTGTTTTAATTTTGTACGCCGCCCTGAGTCCTTTGGGATTGGGCGGCATATAAATAAAATTAAATAAATAAATAAATAAATAAACTCATGCACAGGATTAGTTTGACAATGTTAAGCATCAAATGTGTATATAGATCAGGGGTGTCAAACTCGCCATGTCACGTGATGTGTCGCGATGTATCACAACTCTTTTTGCATTGCTGGCAACGGGCTGGGCAGGGCTTCGGTATGATGAAACTGGCCCATTGGCCAGCAGTTTGACACCTCTGATATAGATGATGCCTACCTGATATGAAATGCTAAACACCTGGAGTAATCACACCAGTTGAGGACTGGGGTGATAATCAAAAAATTCAGAATGGGGACCAAAGTAATATGAGCAAAGCCCCATTTTTTTCTATGTATATGATGTGCAAACAAAATGGGCAGGCTTTCAAGTATGCTGCCTGAGAGCCCTCTTGATTTTTTTTTGAGCCAATTTTTACCTGACTGCTATTGTGGAGTGAGGTGTCCAGAAAATTCCAATATATTTAAGGTTATTTTTAAATTTTGAGTCTTAAGCTATTTTCCTTAAGAGAAACTTTTAAGAAGCACATAAACAAATTGGGTTGGTCTTGCATTGCTCCTGCAGGGTGAATTTATGAATTGTCAGACACAAGTCCAAAGATAATACAGCAAAATCCAGTCAAGTTTGATCCTTTATTTGCCTACACTTAATGGACAGAACTTTGCCAAAATAAAACTATACCTTTCTAACCTACTAAATATATCCTGAGAGATTCCAAGGTGTGGCTAGTTCTCCCTTTTCCCATTCAGCTTGGGACTGCACAGTCTCTAAATGTGGGCCTCTCTCTGGAAAGCTCTGTGTTGCCAAAAGTCTCCCCACTGCTCCTGCAAGTGCACATTCCATCACATTTCTACAGTGGTATGTCTAGGATGAAACACAGCAATATGATCAATATTTTATAACTATCTTGTTAAATAGTTTTGTTTGCCAGTACAGCTTGGCTTCAATTAGTGGATAATAAATGCCATGCAGTGGTTGTAATATTTGAATTCCCACAATTCAAAGTTATAATTATATGTAAAATGTGGTAATTAGTTCTAGTTCCATGCAAATGGACAGTGAAAAATGTAGAAATGAACCTCTTATTTTTTGAACTTGTACTGCTTCTTTCCTTTTGACCATTTGGTTAAGGGCACTTCTTAAAATGATGAAAACAAATCATGTAAATGGCAGGCAACAGCACATACACATGTGAAGATAAGTACAGACTGAAGTAACATCATCTGAAATCCTAACCCAGTAACCTCAATTGCACCAGTGCTAGCTTCAGATTAACTAAACTATGGATTGCATTGTTTCATTATTCCAATTTACCTTAATTGCAAAATTACTGTCATTATAGGTTTCAATAAAACCTTCTTGCATTTAAGAAATGGAGTGACAAGCAAGCAAGACAGCATTAAATAAAGAGTAGTGTTTTTTAAATGAGATAGTGCTTTTGAAATGTCATGCTCATTTTTAAAGTTGACAATTAGCTTATAAGAGCCAGATGTCTTTAACTTAAATAGTCAAGAGTGCCACATGAAGCTAGTTCAGTGTTGTGGCTCTCAGAGTCCTTTTATACATTACTTCAAAAAGTTGTTGGTAAGTCACAAATAAAGAGCATTATACTATTGAATGTAAACATTAATTACATTAAAAATGTTATTACAAAACAGTCATTTCTTTGGTCACTAAGTTGGCAATGCTTTTCATTAATCTTTGTTTTTATTACTAGGTTCATATGTAATAGTTTTTCATGAGAGTTTCAAGGATAATACAAGCTAAGAAACCCATCCAGAGCTGCCCAAACCATGTAAAGAGGCCTTATATTTATTTTGTCATGTTTGTGTTTCCTTCCTTCCTTCTTTCCTTCCTTCCTTCCTTCCTTCCTTCCTTCCTTCCTTCCTTCCTTCCTTCCTTCCTTCCTTCCTCCCTCCCTCCCTCCCTCCCTAGCAGGTAAATCTTTCAATGTTGTCTTTCCCATTCCTTGCCAAATAGAGAGATCCTTATGGTAGGGCAGCCAGACCTGCCTTTCTCCTTGGCTACCTAATCTTTCCCTTGGGAGAGCTCAGCTTCATTGGCCTTCTCAGTGCCCATGACTAAAAAGCTCATCTCTGTCTCATAAAATATGACAGCAGGTGGAGGTTCCCAGTTGGTGGTACTACTTTGGTGTGCGAGGTCTTGGTTCAGTTAGCCGGTGGGTGTCAAACTTGCCACATCACAGGACGTGCCATGATGTATCATGACTCTTTTGCATTGCCAGCAATGGGATGGGCATGGGTTCAGTATAATGAAACTGGCCAGTGGGCTGGCAGTTTGACACCCCTGAGCTAAACTAACCTGCCGGAATTGCTGCTGTCTGGTGAGTCACTGTTGGGCTGAGGTGTGGCTACCTATTCTTGGCATGTTTTCTGGACCCCGGCATGAATGCCTCTGGTGCTAAGCATCCTGGTTTTGGTAGACAGCATCTTAAGGATCTTGTGGTCTATAGAAAATGACTTAGAGAGCTATGGGTTTTTAGATCCCTACCTTACAGACATGATGAAATGGCAAAAAAACATCCATTCAAATGAATGAATTCACTTAATAGCCATGAAAAAACCTGGAACATCAGTTTCAGCCATGTGAGTGTCTCAATTTACAGTTGCAATGACTTGCAACCATAATACTGGGCTCAATTACAGTTTTAAGTACAGGTCTACTGAATGGCTATTTGATGACATCATCTCTACAGACCTGCCAGGAAAAGAAATGGCTAAAGTGATGACAGATTACTTAATGACCGTTTTCTCATCTTTATCACTGATGTGTGAAGGTCACTGTTTCTAATCAACCAACCTTCCATGCAAGAACATGATTCTGATACATTGGGAAAACCTGAAAAATTTGCTCATGGGTTTACATTGCCTATTATAACTCATTGAAAAGTTAAGAAGAGTCAGCTATATTATCTGTTTGTGCAATTAGTTTTTAATTTCTTTATAGCATCTAAAAATTGTTCCTCCAGGAGTTGTTTCAGGTTAATAAGTGCACTCCTTTTGAGATTATAGTAGCTGCTATTTTCATTAGATGATTCCAGTGATTCATTGAGAAATATTCTCACTAGATGTTCCATGTAGCTTTGTGTATGTATCTTTGCAGTTTCCATGGCAACAGTACCACAGTTATTTATCATTGGCATTTCTTGGTTTCTCAGTCAACCCTACAATCCTGTTATTTCCTGGTAGTCTCCCATCCAATTGCTAACAAGGCTCTACCTTGCTTGACTTCTGAGCCTATTCAGATTAGCTATGTGCTGCTATTAAGTGAGGCATTTTCATTATTAGAAAACACTATAAAAATCCAAGCATGTGTCATTCTCAGAGGACTGCCAAGTTTTTCTTGATTTGCCATGCCAGCTATTAATGTTGATTAAATGTCTACTTAGAGATTGCAGACATCAGATCTTTGAGTTGCTTCAGTGATAATAATGTTCACAAGGTCCCTCATAAGTCCAGTAAACCTGGAAGACTTTTTAAAGACTCTTCTATTAAGTCAAGAAATAACAAGCTATTGTTATCTCAGTCATTTATTTTAGGAGATGATATTCAGGTCATAATCATATAGTCAACTAATGGCTGGTAAAACTCTTCTTTATTAAGGTATTTATAAAAAATTGCCTCCCAGCTTCACAATACCAACCATAAAATGGTTTTAAAAATGCACTGATTATGTTGGGCCTACTTATTTTTGTGGGGCAGGTTGCTTGTTAATGGCAGAAACGGGTATTTCTTCACTGGAGGCTGATCAGAGATCTGGAGGTCTCTTTTGTTGGCCATCAGAGCTGGCAGAAAGAATAGGCTTGCTAAAATAGCAATAGAACTTAGACTTATATACCACTTCACAGTGCTTTACAGCCCACATTAAGCGGTTTAAAGAGTCAGCCTACTGCCTCGAACAATCTGGGTCCTCTTTTTACTGAACTCGGAAGAATGGAAGGCTGAGCCAACTTTGAGCCAGTGGAACTGGAACTGCTGGCAGTTGCAGAATTAGCTTGCAATACTCATATAACCCCTGTGCCACCACGACTCTAAAAGAGGGATTGATGTAATAGCTCTATGAGTTGAAGAATATGGCAAGTTTGTTTATAGGTAATTTTAGACATATGACCATAATTAAGTATAGAATTACAGCTTTAAGATATTGTGGTTGTTAAGCAGACCACCATGTGACCCGACTCAATTTTACAACCATTTTTGCAGTATTCGTTAAGCAAGTGCCACAGTAGTTATACTGGCAAAACATGATAAAAAAATAGTTGTGTAATTATGGGAAGCTGAAAATGGTTGTAAAGGTGAATTGGTTGCCAAGCACCCAAGATGCAATCATGTGATCATGGGGGTGGGTGGGCTGTGGCTGTCATAACTTTGAAATTGAGTTATAAGTAGCTTTTGGGGGGGGGGTCTGTTATAACTTTGAACAATCACTAACTGACCAGTCGTAAGTCAAGGACTACTTATATAACTTGTATCTCTGAGGGGATCTGATCACTAGCTGAAAACTATACAGCAAATATCTAAGCCTTGTACATCCCTTTTTGTACATCTTTTTCAACCATTCAGGGAATCAGACCATCTGTATCAATGAAGAAGTGATACAGTCAAAAGTCAAAAGAATAGAATGCTTAAAATATTAAGCAGCAAAAAGAATGAAACAGACTAATTTTCAGATCAGTTAAAAGCCAAATGAAATGAAAACTTCTCACACCTGATTCTTTAAGGAATCTCAACAGGGATGGTGCTGCCTTAGCTCTTCAAACAGAGCATTCTGGTGCTTGCAACTGAAATAAAAGCTTATGTTTCCAGATGCCATTATTCCAATCAGATAAATACCCAGCAGGACCAATTGGAAAAACCATGTTGTAAAATGACAAAGAGAAGTAGAAAGGGAGTCATAAATACAAGCACTGCATGTCTAAGTAGTAGCATTCACACAGGCCTGTGGCTTTTCAGAATGCAGTGATCATAACTATAAAATAATATGTACATGAAAAATGTATGGAGACTTGTTGCTTCTTTTTTCTATATAGGCAAAGTTACAAAAATATTTTATCAGATGTTGATTATAAGGTGAAATATAGTTGGTTTGGAGATTTAATGTTAATGGTTATCTCTGATCCAAATAATGAGAGGGCTGTTATCTTCAGTGGTTGGGGAGGGAGTTCCTATGTACAAATACAACACTCTCTCAGTGACCCTCTAAGGATGAGGTTGAAGCCCTCCAAAATTCTTTGCAGAGACACTAATTTCATTCATGCAGGAATGGCTTTCTGTCTCATGAAGGGTAATCCTGTTGGGATATATTATGGCTGCTAAATGCAATATTCTGATATTCTAGCAATATGTGGTATGGTAATGTCAAGGTGCATTTATTGCATAACATTTAGCCCTTAAACATGTTAAACTGCAGTGATTTTTAGTTCTAATAAATGTCTTCTCATGTGCTGATCCATTCAATATTAAGAACAAAGAATCCTTTGTTTAAAAAGCCATAAAGATGAAACATCCACTTGACAGAAGCTTTCATGGACAGGAATTAGGTGGGTTTTTTTTCCCTCTGTGTGTGAAAGCTCATGTCATACTGCATTTCTTAGCTTTTAAGATGGCATGCCACAACATTATGAAGTAATAGATAAATATGACAATCCATTTGGAAATCTGGATTTTTAAAAATCATTTAATTAGAGTACATGGTGACTTTAAAAATATTATGACTTGCACAATATTTCATTTGCCTAATAAAAATGTGGAATATTCTTATGAATGGATAGGTATAACAGCTGTTTATAAAATTCATTGTCTGTAAGTAGAACAACCTTCCATTTTACTTTCTTTAGTCAAATATAAATAGGAAGAGGATATTTAAAACATTGAGATGATCTGTGAGGGAGTAATAATTTCACAGGAGACAATGGAAAAGATTCCATGATTAGGAAGAAAGTAGAAACTCTCCATTGTTTGAGGCTTTTTATGTTCTTTCTTCTGGTGAGAGAAAGTTTGTAAAACATGCAATCTTTTAAGGATAGTATGTCATTTGTATCTCATGAGGCTATGATAAATGATATCTACTTTTGTTTTATTTCTGGCAAAGTACCCAGAATTCTGTATAGAGATGGAACATAACTACAAGCTGATTAGAACTTACTGACATCATGTTTCTGCTCGATCTTCAGCAAGGATAAAACAGAATTTCTGAAGAATGACCTCCACTGCAGAAAAGGCATGCTCTGGAAACTTAAGTTGCCTATTCCAAAACCATCCTCACATAAAAGAAAAGCTATAGAAAGTTTATATTGAATCACACAGTTTTTCTGTTGTTTTGTCCCCTTGTCCATTGCAATTATCAGCAAGAGTCCAACTCTTCTTTCCCAAGAACTATAAAAATGCTTACTGGCTCTGGGGATGAAAAGAAAACATAATTTAACCAAAGGTTAACTGCTTAGTCACAATGTTTCAAACTTGCTAATTGTAAAGATAGCCACTGCACCTTGGTTTCTGTAATTAGAAGGAAATAACTTCTAGTACATAACTTTTTATATATGATTTAGATTTTTGCAGTTTTTCATTGACTTATGATAAATACCTGCCACTTTTCTGAGGAATGTGGGAGGTCCAACATGACATATATCATCTCTTTACCAAGAAATTATCATGGAACTAGAAATTTATTGTTGTATTTACAGGTTATGGTGATCTTATAAATGGTAAGTTTTAAGAATATACAGTATATAAATGTTGTTTCTGATGCGAAGTATAAAGTTAAACAAAACTATTAACTGCTGGACTAAACTACAGTTTTTGCAAGCCAGTTGCTCATATGATTCTACAAACCAGATTTTCCCAATTTTGTACCTTCAGATATTTTGGCACTACTACTCCTAGCACAATGCAAGGATAATTCTTTGTGTTGAGCACATAGTACTACCCCCCAGTGCAGCTCACAGAGCAGAGGTGTAACATGCACTGTTCTAGGGGCACATATAATTGCCCATGCCACTGCTTTCTCTGCCATCTGAAGCTTCTGGATATTTTTCAAGGGCAGCCCCATGTAGTACAGTAGTACAATTGCAGTAGTACAATTTGAGGTGACTAGAACAAGAAAAACTAAGCATGAGCTGCCAATCCAGGAATGGTGAAACTGGTGCACAAGAAAAAGCTGTGCAAAGACTCTCCTAACCACAACTACCACCTGTTCATTGGGCAGGAGTTGTGAATCTAGGAGATTCATTAGGTCTGTCTGGGACAATGTAACCAAATCCAGCAAAGCTATCCTAGTCCTGGAACCAGTAGGCTGTAAAATCCAAAACCACTCAGTTGTGTCAGGATTCAGCTGAAATCCATTGTTTTTAGTTCTATGTTGATTTTTTTCCTTGCCTGTTTTACAATCATCCTCAGGCAATTTGTTGGAAAGCAAACTGACCTGGTTATCTCACTCACCTCCCCCCCCAAAAAAAAAAGAAAAAAAAAAAGAAAAAAAGGAAAAGAATAACAGAATAACCAAATTAAAAGGGATTTTGGAAGCGATAGAAGGGATATAAATAGAGGAAGATTATCAGAAATGTATAGCTGCATATAAATATATAATATTTATTCTTATATGTACAGTATGGAATGATTAGACAAAGATATATGTCAAGGATGATACACTACGTTCAATGTTTTTTAATTTCTTTTTTCCCTTGTACTTAATAAAATTTAATTTTTTAAAAAAGAAGGGATTTGGGAGATCTTTTAGTCCAACCCCCTGTTCAAGCAGTAGACACTATACCATTTCAGACAAATGGTTGCCCAATCTCTTCTTTAAAACCTCCAGTGTTGGAGCACACACAACTTCTGGAGGCAAGTCGTTCCACTGATTAATTGTTCTCAGTATCAGGAAATTTCTTCTTAGTTCTAGGTTAGTTCTCTCCTTGACTAGCTTCCATCCATTGCTTGAACCAGCAAGATTCCTGAAGATGAAATGCAGAGTTCTTAGTATTACAAGATGGGTGAAGGTAATGTCATTTTCAATTCTGCAGTTTTTATAGCATTCTAAAAATAAGCTAGAGAAGCAGAAACATATTTTGTATGAGGAAAAAAAATAAAGAATTTGGAAGACAAATTTCAGCCCAGATTTGATAAAGTCTTGAAGTGCTAAGGCAGGGGTGTCAAACTCGCAATGTCACGTGATGTGTCATGACATATCTTAACTTTTTTGCCATTGCCAGCGATGGGGTGGGCGTGGTTTTTCTGTGATGCATCCGGCTCACAGGCCAGCAATTTGACACTCCTGTGCTAAGGTCTGATTTTTAGAACCTATTGGAAAACACATCTTCTACCTGCATGCCAAACTGTTAATGATATCTGATAATTCTGACTAAACTTAATTTAGAGTTTACAAAAGTCTCTAATTACTTATTAATAATCTAATAAACTATTAGATCCTCAAACTGGAGGAGTGTTATAGCTATAAGTAAAAACCAGGCAAATTTCTACTTGTCCTGTAACTCTTCTGACATTTTCTATAATTAGTTAGGAAGTCAATTTTTTTTTAATTTCTGACAATTTAACTTGTTAAAGAATGGGCTGTTCTTCCCACTTCAGTCAGTTTTAAGGGAGGTGGAGCGAACCATATTGACTTTTAGTTTTGCTTATTTTTTTAAATAATAATCCATGAATGGATGCAGAGGCTTCTAGATTTAATGTCTTGACATACAAGTAAAAGGATTTCTGATAGTAAAATGAGGCAAAAGGCAGATACTTGAGCTGCTAGCAAGTAGAACAGATGGTATTTGTTTATATAGACATATTATTGCACATATAATGGATTTATACTATCAGTGGCATCTGTCAGATTTGAATTGTATGTTTACCTTTATTGCTTTACCTCCAGGAAAGCACTTTTGATTGCTATTTGTTAGTAAAAGTGTTAGATGGGGTGAATGAATTCTGACTACAAAAATGAAGTGGTGTCATTTAAATTAGAAGTCTGTGAACATTCAGTTTAGAAATTTTAAGCGAAGGCCATCTGATCATATCTCTCCAGCAAATTGTCAGATTGATCTTATTGCCTTTTTCCCCCCAAATAATTTTATTAAGAATTATACATGTACAGAATAAAAGTCAATGCAAGCCACAAAAAAATGCAACAAAAATGGGGAGGGTAAAAAAAGGAAAAGAAAGAAAAATGGGAAACTGAAAGAAAAAGGAAGTAACGCTGCCTTTCATCCCAATTGGTAAAAATGATTTTAATAATCATTTCTCTAAATAAGACAAAATCTCTCTTCCTATAGTTCAACTCTTAGGTAAAGAAAACAAAATCAAAATGCTAAGTGAATCAATATTTATTAGCAAAAGTCCAATAAGGTTAACCAGATATAACTATTTTCTTCTTTTAACCCTGGTCAGACAAACCAATCTTATAAATCTTCCCTGATTTTTAAAGATATTTTTTGACCCTTTCAAAAAATGTCCCAGGAGTAATTTGCTGTGTTTCAAAGTGAAAATCCTTTAGAACGTTAACATATTTCCCTTGTATCTATAAGTAAAATTTATCTTTTGTTTGCCACTTCTAAATTAAAAAGTGTAAGTAGAGCTGTTTTGTTTATCCAGAGCAGGGTTGTCAAACTGCCGGCCTGCGGGCCGGATGTATCATGCCAAAACTGCACCCAGCACATTGTTGGCAATGGAAAAAAAGTCACAATAGCTCGCGACACAACATGTGATGTTGCAAATTTGACACCCCGATCCAGAGGGAAGAAAAATATCCTAATCAACTTCCTGATTTCATGTCCATTCATCTCCTACAGGCAGTAAATCATCCATCAGATCTATTTATATTACATTTAAGTCTCCTTACAAATTAGTTTAATAAACATGCATTTCAACTTTTTCTTGTTTTGAAACTTCTAAGAACATATTCTGTCAATTTTATCCAATATCTGATCCATTCTGTCCAAAAGCTTAGGTGAAAGGTATTCTGCACTAAGAATTTCTGCTCCATTTTCTTTATCCCTGGCTCTAATGTACAGCTTTCAAGGTCTCCTTATAAAAAACCAGCCAAAAGAATCTCAATTTCCCATGAGAAAGTATCTTTTAAATATTTCAAAGCTATAATTCTAAATCCCTCTGGCACCTTAATCCATTATTAACTTTCCAAAATCCTTATACTAAGCTGATAGTCTAAAAATCATATATTTTTGAACCTCCAAAATAAAATTTAAACTGTTATCTTTTACGAAGAAGGAAATTCACCCAATGAGTGCGGTAGAAACTTCCCAGTCTAAGGAATTTTAATCTCACCAATATACAAATAATAAGAAAATAATCCAAAACAGCAATTAAGATATAATGCATTAAGATATTGAGATATACAGGTACTCCTTGGTTTACTACCATAATTGAGCCTGGAATTATGGTTGTAAATCATTACGGTTGGTAAGCCACCATATGATCATGCATGATTTTATGATATTTTTATGGCCATTAAGCGAGAGAGAGAGAGAGAGAGAGGGAGGGAGGGAGGGAGGGAGGGAGGGAGAGAGAGAGAGAGAGAGAGAGAGAGAGAGAGAGAGAGAGAGAGAGAGAGAGAGAGAGAGAGAGAGACTGTTGGAACTTTGGAATTGAATACCTTTGGGGAGGTCCATTGTAACAGACAGGTAGACTGGTCATTCATTGACCAGAGAAATAATAGTTTCTATGATCTGTCCAGAATCATGTAGTTAATCTCAATGATCTCTCCTTTGTTCTGGAGAGGTTACGCTAGCTTGGATCCAGCATACCAGTGAGAAATCCCCTGGCAAAGCTGTCTTGTTAACTAACAAAACCCAGCAAGGAGCTCACTCATCATGGCACATACAAAGAGTCAAATTGAATTTGTTGCCTTGAGTTGATATGGAAAGTGAGAATAATTTTGGCATATGTGTGACTTTTTTTCCTGAATTGATTTTAGGACACTGAATTTTTTTATTAAATCCATTTGGATGCTCAAAATGGGAGGCAGAGATGAATTGGATTACACATCAGAAACCATTACTTGGGTTCTGCTTCACTGACAATCTGGGCCAATTGCTGGCTGTGGAATTCTGGGAGTTGAAGTCCTCATGCCTTAAAATTGTCAAGTTTGGGAAACACTGATCTAATTGATACCCCTCTCCCATTGAGTAGATTTATACATGTCCTCAATGATGTATGAATTAGAACTGACCTTGCTTTGATCTTTGGAGCTGAGCCAAGGTAGTTGATGCTACCACCCATTGTAGGTCCCAGTATATCCTTTCCCAATTCACTCAATAATATTTACCCACTATGTACTTTATCATTGTGCCACTTCCTGTACAGTACTGATGTACCATATTTCATGTGGTAGAGTTTGTTTGCTCATTGCCTCAAAGAAATTGTTTGATCATTTGTTTATATGTGCTCAACCATGGATAACTGTTGCACTGAGGAAAAGCATCAACATTTCATATGAGCTTTAAGACTATTAGGCAACCCTGTGACTTGTGGCTCATCCTTTGAGAGAAAAGTAGTGCAATCTTATGTGACCAGAATAAAAATTAAATTTCAGAGGATCGTGTTGTTTTTTTTTACTTCAGTGCTAGATGGTCCCATGACTGACTAAGAAGAATATATATCATAAATAGAAGTATAATTATAGTGGGAAACAAATTTCAATAATATGTCAATATTTACTTATCTAAACAGATAAACAGAGTATCCATGGGCGGGCAAAAAAAGCAGTGGGGGCAGGAGCAACTCCCAACTTCCTTTTGCCTTCATCAGCTACAACTTTCTGAACAAATCGGTCTAAACACCATGGAAATTTCAGTTCCACAGGTCATGGGTTTTTAAAGGTATTTAGGCATTTAGGCAAGAAAAACCAAATGTACAGGTATAGTATAGGGGGTACCTTGCTCAATAATTGTAACTGTGAGAGGGATCTCGGAGTCCTAGTGGACAATCATTTAAATATGAGCCAGAAGCTGCCAAAAAGGCCAACACAGTGCTAGGCTGCATTAACAGAGGGATAGAATCAAGATCACATGAAGTATTAATACCACTTTACAATGCCTTGGTAAGACCATACTTGGAATACTGCATTCAGTTTTGGTCACCACGATGTTAAAAAGATGTTGAGACTCTAGAAAGAATACAGAGAAGAGCAACAAAGAAGATTAGGGGACTGGAGGCTAAAGCATATAAGGAACGGCTGCTGGAATTGGATATGTCTAGTTTAAATGAAGAGAAGGACGAGGGGGGATATGATAGCAGTGTTCCAATATCTCAGGGGCTGCCACAAAGAACAGGGAGTGAAGCTATTTTCCAAAGTGCCTGAGGGCCGGACAAGAAGCAATGGATGGAAACTAATCAAGGAGAGAAGCAACCTAGAACTAAGGAGAAACTTCCTGACAATTAGAACAATTAACCAATGGAATAACCTGCCTCCAGAAGCGGTGAATGCTCCAACACTGGAAGTTTTTAAGAAGAGACTGGACAGCCATTTGTCCGAAATGATATAGGGTTTCCTACCTGAGCAGGGGGTTGACTAGATGACCTCCAAGGTCCCTTCCAACTTGATGATGATGATGATTAAATGTTTTGTTATAGAGCCCTTTTGGACTAACTTGTATGTATAAACAGACAAACATGCTTTAATAGTATATAGATACAAATCTGTGAAAAAAGTGATTTGGATTGAGTGGGAAGTACATATAGAGGATTTATTTACAAAGCTTTAAAGCAGTTATATCTTTTTCCAGCCTTGCACAATTGTTTCAGAAACTGCTTCCTGTATCTATATATGTATGTGAATACATAGTCATTTTAGTTCCCTGAGTATAGGCTCCAGCACGATTCCAAAAGCTCAGAAGATTAAACCTCTGGTTCTGGTGACCAATTCCAGATTGGATCCTGCATAGCCATTTTACTTTACAGTTTTACAACAGAATGTATATATGTTTGCTCTAAAAATAGAAGAAAAATTGAGATTTACATTTTCTTCTTCAACTTCCTCAATTGTTGGTTTCTATTTAATTTACCCTAAAGCAGTGGTTCTCAACCTTTTTAATGCCGTGACCCCCAACCGGTCGTGGATAACCCCTAGATGGCAGTCGAGGACTACCCAACCGGTTGTAAGTCGAGGACTACCCAACCAGTCGTAAGTCGAGGACTTTCCCTGCCCAGGAGTGCCGCACATGTGTGGTGCCGCCCCCCTGTGCCGGCCGAGGGGTAGCTGGCAAGTGGCAGAGATGGCGCCTGCTGACCACCAGCTGGGCCACCAGCTGGCCCAGCCCAAGGGAGGTAAGGTACTTGCCGGGCGCCACGTGTGCCAGCAACCCTCCCTGCGCCCGCTGGCTATTGGCTTTCAAAAGCCAATAGAATAAAAGGGAGTAGCACAGCTAAGGAAAAGGGGAAAAAAATGGCGGACTGCATTGTTTGGTGACACCCGTTAAATGGTCGTTCGGCCCCAAATGGGGTCCCGACCCACAGGTTGAGAACCACTGCCCTAAAGGAAGGTTTTTCTCCTGGACAATCTAGTTACTACCACAGTGGGATAAGAAGCATTTGAGACATTTCTTTGGAAACCATGCAGTTTTGTCCCTAAAGACATAGCTGCTTACTGTAAAGCTGACAGCAGGAAACAACTCGTGTACACAGTATTCCTGCAGCAAGCAGCTGAGCACAAAGCTTAGAATTGCTTTTCTTTCCTGTATGATATTTGGATCAGCTGTGTTCTTCCATATTTTATACTACTCTTTTTCTTATGACATTTCTCTTTAAATTTCTGTGTTTTTAACCACAAAACAAAAATTAGAAATTAGTTAAATAAAAAATTATGAGCTCTTAATGTAGTGGAATCTACACTAAGGTACGTATATATAAGCAAGGGCTAATTTGTCTTTAATGAACTGAAAGTATGGTCTTGTCTTGACTGTGGTTTACCTGGTAGAAATAAAGAGGCTTATTATTTTTTAAAGCAAATCTGTTGGGTTATAATGATTTTATTTATTATATTATGGTTGAGTATCTTTTTCATTTTGCAATTTGATAGCAGATCGAAAGGCATTTTTAATAATATGCATTCTTAGAGTTGAAGAAATTTAGAGCTATCATTCTGAACTGCAAATCTGGATAACCCCTAGATGGCAGCAAAGAGTTTTCAGTTTCTGTTTGCCACTGTATGAAAGTAGTATTGCTGGCAATTGCTAATGATATCTGATGGAGCTGGGGTGGAGATGATGTGTCAATCTTTGTGTTGTTTTTGTTTTTATCTCTTCCTGTTTTTATTACTGTGATTGTGATATTTTTCTGGACCAACTGCAAGGCTTGGGAGAGGGGGGCATCTTGCCATGATGGCTTTCCTCTCTTGGTGGTTAGTTACTGTTGTTGTTGGCAGGGTAGACATTGGGCCTTTTTCACCTTATCTGTGTGATATTTCAGAGCTCAAAACTGCCCTCTTGTTTAATATTTACATTAACCATCAGGTGAGGTAATCCATCAATGTAGATGATACCTAGTTATATATATTGACCCAAGTGATATGTCAGTGATATGTCAGTGTGGCATCCTTGGTGTTGTCTGAACTTGATTGTTTCCTTGTAGACATTTCATTATCCAGCTAGCTAGGTTCATTCTTAGTCTTCGACTTATGACCACACAATTGAGCTCAAAATTTATGTTGCTAAGTGAAACATTTTTTTAATTGTACCCCATTTTATGACCTTTCTTGACACAGTTGTTAAGTGTATCATTGCAGATGTTAAGTTAGTAACATGGTTGTTAATGAATCTGGCTTCCGTATTGACTTCGCTTGTCAGAAGGTCACAAAAGCTGAACACATGATCCTGGGACATTGCAATTGTTGTAAATATGAACCAGTTGTCAAGCATCTAATTTTTTTGGGTAATATTTTATTGATTTTCTAATTTTACATTTAAGTATTAAAAAGCAACATGGTGGCAGGGTTAATCAATAATTCAATAACATAGTACATAGTACAAATCTCAAGCTACCACATCAAATATTTCCTCTCTTTTTCCCTTAATATCTACTGTCTCATATTTGAACAAATACAGTTCTTATTATATCAATTAAGTAAAAATAGCATTGTTACATTTATCAATAAAGTTTTAGCTTATACATATCCTAGCTGGTTTAACATTCAATCTTTATAGACAATCAATGTCCTGTTGTTAGTTTTTCCCAATTTTTAATTTCCAATCAATATTTAAATTTAACATTTGATATTTATAATTTCCAAGTTTTAGGTAACCAAAGTTTCCTTTATCACAATTCATAACAAAGTCTAATATTCAAGATACACATCTATTTGAGTATATTCCATATCCCATCATCTTACATCATGTAGTTAATAATACAGTATAACATCTTTATTTTCAACTAATTTCCAAATATCTTAAATTTCCCCTATTTCAACATCAAACATTTCCTCTCTTTTTCCCTTAATATCTACTGTCTCATATTAAAGCTAATACAGTTCTTATTATATCAACTAAGTAAAAATATGTTTATTACATTTATCAATAAATTTTAGCTTATACATATCTGTACTTTTACATTCAATCTTTATAGACAATCAATATCCTATTTATTTGTTTCCCCCAATTTTTAATTTCCCATCAATATTCAAATTTAACTTTTAATATTTATAATTTCAAGTTTTAACTGACCAAAATTTTCTTTATCTCAATTCATAACAAAATCTAGTATTCAAAATACATATCTTGTCTATTTGAGTATATTTTATTTTTATTAGTAATATAAAATCCTCTCTAATAAATCAAAACCCCAATTTTCTTCAGCCTTATTCTGGCTTTCTTCCTTTGCTGGCTTCCTTTCATATCAGTGCTTTTAAGTCATCAAATAGATCTCCCTCTGTTGTTATATATATTATTTGAAATAAAAAAAGACCAACCAGTCACCATTTTTTCGGAAGGGCTAGCGAATCGTCTCTCTATTATTACAGATCCCCATAGTTGTCCTGATATGTTTGTCTTCTCTTTGATCTGTTCTTCTTGCTCCTCAAGTTTCTTCTGGTTTATATAGAAAGTCTTTTCCATTTTCCGTGTTGTCAGTTCCTTTTCTGGATTTTCCATTGACTGTATTTGTTGGTCAGTTTAATCCTCTATCATAGTTTTTAATTGTTCCACTTCTTCTTTTATCTTCTGCGTAGTTAATTCTTTAATTGTAGTCAAAATTTAGGTTCATATATCTAGGCTGACATCTTGTTCTTTTCTGTAGCATCTTATTTCATCACAAGCTGAAAGGATGATTTCATGTATTGCTTTCAACATAAAAATAATCTGTTCCTGGTCTTCATCCATATTCTCTTAATGGTGTGTTAAATTGAGAGCTTTAAAGTCAGAGAATGAAAATAATTTTATAACTGAGCATAGAACACAGGTGAACTTCTCACAGCTGATATTTGCCAAGGTTGAAAAAGTCTTATCTATAGTCTGGGCTTCAAGCCAGATCTCCTTTAGACAATAACAAGTTGTAATATCAAACGTGGCCACAAGATGTCACCAATGCCATTTAAGGTTTTTTAAGTCCAAAATTTTTATAATCCTTTTTCCAATTTTATTTCTTTTTTGTAAATAAAAACCAAAGTCTTCAGTAAAGATAAGAAATCTTTTGGTCCTCAAATTTTAGAAGCATATAAATCCAGTTAGATTAAGATTATTCTTTCAGTTTTTAACTCCCCTGGATAATCAGTTGCCACTATTCTTAGAGGGTGGGATAGAAGTTCCCTTCCCTCTCTCCTCACGGGGGGAAGATACTTTGGGCAGCTTTTACACGAGAAGAAAATACTTAGGATTGAAGAGAGGTTCAGATCTCACCCATCTCATCCATGCTGCTTTAGAAATGTCTGTTGGTAAGTTTGACTTGAGCTGTCTGCAGCCTAGTGATGAGCCATATTGCTATGGCCAGTCTTTCATTTGCTAGTTTGGAGGGCTCCCCAGATTGAGCAGAAAGGCTACTGCCATCCTGCAATCAGGCGGGGGTTCCTTCCTTGCTTGTCACCCCTAAAGGCGACTCTCGACCCGAAACTGAATGCGGAAGACGGAGCTCGCCTTCCAGCATCCTCGGCGGCTGTGATGGCAAACCGGAAGTCAAGCATCTAAATTTTGATCATGTGACCAAGGGGATGCTGCAATGGTCATAAGTGTGAAAAACTGTCATAAGTCACTTTTTCAGTGGTGTAACTTTGAACGGTCACAAAATGATGTGTTGTAAGGTGAAACTACCTGTACAAATGAATGTGGGTTTTGATACCTGTTCATATGCAGATTATTTAAGAAGACTTAAGTTGCTTTGTGTGCTACAGTGATGCTATGACATTGTATACATTTGTTGGTTATGTCTGAGACGTTTTTATCTATGGGAGGGGTTGTCATAGGTTGTTCTGATATGCTGTAGTAAGTTGTACTGTCATGCACTTTCTGCTAAAGTGGTATGGATATTCATTTTATTGGAAGATTAAACAATGTCATTTGTTGGGACCTAAGAAATATGCCTCCTCTGTCCTGATGACTGAGATCACGGCACTGCTCTGTGGAATGATATCTTCCCCACCCAGCAAAGTTCTGTGTAATCCCTTCCCCTGATGACATTCTGGAAGTCTTTAAGAACTAGGTATTTTTCTCAGATTTTGGAGAACATTTCTCAGGTTTTGGAGCCTTTGTTGCTTGTTTTCTGCTTGAAGGAGTGTTTTGACCAGATGCATGATATTGTCTCTCTTTTGTTTCTTTTTACTGTTTCCTGTTGCTAGATTCACAATACTGTAATTTCTTCTAGAGTTCCTAGAAGAATAATGCAAAATTTCATGTCTTAAAAATAATCAGCAACAGGAAGGCTGAAGACTTCACTGAAAGAAAGAGATGGAGGTAAAATGCCTTGTATGAATCAAATGTAATTACAGTTTCTTTACTTTGAATCATTCCACTTGCTGCACTCTCTCCCATTTTCTAAGATGTTGGACACTCCTGATCATCTTTAGGTTTGCCTCAAACATGGCTTTTTTTTCTTTGAGTATTTGAAATACACTTCCCTTCCTCAAAGCAATGGGTACAGTAAAGGCAGATGTGTGGATGACCTTGGGGAATGAAAGGAAAAGATGCTGCCTAGGAAGCAAAGAAGGAATTTTTCTATGGGATAGAGGAAACTTCAAGTATACCAAGACAATAGGGGAAAATAATTCAGCCCTTTCCACATCAGACATAAAAGATATGAGAGGGAAAGATCCGTAGATTCCTGAGGCAGGGGCAGCTGCCACCTTTACTGGAGCAGATGTGTGGGGAGTTACTGGGAAACTTTCTTCTCATACCCACAACCTGTTTCCCCTGAGAACTCAGGAGGGAGGATGAGGGTGATGAAACGGAGTGTATGAATGACCTTGGGACATGAGATGCTACCTAGGAAACAGTGAAGCAAAAGAGACAGGAGCCGCCATTGGTTTAAGAGCAGAGAAAGAATATTAGAAAGGACCTGCTTTAATAACAGTTTAAAATTAAGACAGGAAGCTTGTGCCTTTAGGTTTGCAAGATCCAATAGCCTTACAATAAATTAGAATTAGGACATCTAATTGTGCTTCCTGTTTGGTTCACCTACAAGGGCTGACAGATAATCAATGAGTTCTGAGTTTAAAAACTTCAAGCTCCTGAACTCTGCTTTCCAGAATTTGGGCAAAGGTCAGTTGGACAATCCTGCTTTGGAGTCTTGATACTACTTTAAAAGTATACATTTATGGAAGTGTTGAATATAAATTAAGCTTTATGTTGGTTTTTGTTCCATAAAATTGTTACGAAAGCCTGGAACCAATTCTTGATGTACTATAAAAGAGATTTCAAAGCTTCTTCTCAAGAGATTTATTGCTTTAAGCAGCACTTTTATAGGCATGAAAGAAAACTACTTTGATTGTGAAGGAAAGAAATGCAATTCCTAGCTTCTCACTTTCATCTAAATGAATTCTGAAAGCTTGTCCTGATTCTGTTTCCTGTTTGCAAGCCTTATGTGGGTACAAGGATGGATGTTTTCCAGGCTGACCAATGGGCTGACCAAATACTTCTATAAATCAGGGAATTTTAAACATTTCATCATTGAAGATGTTGCAAATTATAGATGCAGGCAAGTACGAAAATGCATAAAATAAAGTGGAAAAACAGGCATACTGCAGGAGGGTTAGTTAAGATTATTGGGCAATTGAATTATTAATTTACAGTTTTATTAAACATTCCTTCTAATGATTGTATCAAGTAAGTTGTCTAGATGTAAATATATGCATATAATACATATAAGTGCTGAAGAGCCTATTGGCTAGCCAGATCCTTCCCAGAAGTTTAGACATAGTAAATCAAGAGAGAAGTTCTGAGTAGCCAATTATGGTAGTTATTATTATTATTATCAAATTTATTTGCTGCCCATCTCACTGTTCAAGGTGACTCTGAATGGTTTCTCTTCCTTCCTTTAGAGCTGTGACTAAGAGAATTTTTGTATAGCTTTTGTATAGCTTCATAGGGTGCTATGGCACCCTTTCCTGGATTAAATGGTCCTTCAGGCAGTCACTCACATCCTTCTCATCTCACAGTTCTCCTATTACAATGTACTCTAAATGTATCTGCACTTGAAGATGACTTTGATGCTTCAATTGGTGCAGAATGCAGTGGTATGGACATTAGTGAACTTGCCTCAGTATGCCCACTTCACACCCCTGGTTTCTGAACTGCACTGGTTGACATTGTGCTTCTAAATGCAATTCAAGGTATTGGTTATTAGTTACAAAGCATAAGGCCAGATTATTTGAGGGACTGCCTATCTTCCATGGATTCTGCTGGGTGAAAGCCAACAGAATTGATATACTCAAAGTCCCTTTGATTAAACAGTGTCATCTAAAGATCTACTCTTTGAAATGAATTCTTCCCTGAGATCCATATGGCTCCTATCTCAATGATGTTTCAGAATGCCTTAAAGACCTAGCTTTTATCTAAACCTTGGGTTAGATGGGTAAGTTGTGTTTTATATATAATTTCTAGTTTGTTCAGTAGAATTTCTCATCTCCATTATCTATTATGCATAATGTGTTCTATATTTCATGTATAAATGGAAGCCTATAGAGAAATTGAAGGGATTTCCAGTTACCTTAGAGGCGCACAATCTGCTGTCCCAGAGACTCTATCTAAGTTATTACTTGCAGCTGTAATATTGAATATGATTATGTGGGGAAAATTGTCAAAGGTATGGAAAATAATCATGTTAACAGTATTTAATTAAATTTATTTTTTATTAATTGAATTGAATTAATAAAAGTTTAAATTAATTGAAATTGTTTAGGCCACATGATGTAGCCTACTGTCTGAAGTATGGTGCTTGGTAAATCATTGAAATTGGATTAGATTCAATAAAACAGTGCTATCTAAATATCTACTCTTTGAAGATTAGATTCAATAAAATCAAACTTCTTGTAATAGATATTTTATCCTGATCTTGTGCATGTTAAGAAAATGTACACATTTGTTTGAAAAATTATAAAAAGAATCTTGATCTATCTAGTTGTCTGGTTGCAATCAAAGTGCTGGGAATGAGAGAAGTTTCATCAATAGACAGCTGTATATTGTTCTTCTACTATGTCTCTGCAGATGGTTGAACTTTCATGTCCTGCTTTATTCCTCAAAGCTAGCAATAAAACACAAGCTGTTTTATTGCATTAAGTTCAATGTCTTAACAAATAAAAGAGCCATTTTAAAAGTTGGAGATTCACAACCCTGAAAAAAAAAATAGCAAATTCCCATATCCAGGATAGTCTTAGATCAGGATGGGTGTCATGACAAAGCACTGGGGATGAACACCAGCACCATCATATTGGTAATCTGTAGCCCCACTTATTGGGAAAGTCAACTCTTTGAAGACAATCCTGTAGTTTATAACAGCAACAGTGTATGACTACAGTGAACATGCACAGCTTCTGTTATAAACAGAGTGCTGTATTTGAGAGTCTGCACTCTTATCAGTCTTCTCTCTTTAAGATCTTGACAGAGGGATTTGACCTTGTCCATCAAGATCAATTGTTATATTCGCCACAGAACTGCTTAAGCATGGATCCTATTGAAATGGAAGTTGCAAATGTACAGATATCTTTAGAGTTTAAATCCTCCCTTTCCTTATTTATCAGATGCCACTTGGAGTAATGTGTCCATTAATTCTATGATAAGAGATGGAATCCTTTGAGAGATGGATAGCTTGAATATTATCTAAATAATCCAAATATCTCTGGAAAACACCAAGCAGGGTTAAGCTTGCTATATCATATGTCATCATTTTACTTCCCTGATCTCTAGCTTCAAAATTAATGGATTGATTAGAATATGGTATGGTTCAGAATGTATAGCCTGCCCATATTCCCTATAAAGTTTTAAAAATATGTCTTTCCTTCCTTCCTGAGCAACTGCAAAAAGTAGTAGCTAACTTATACATCATAAAGAAAATTAGACTGAAGATCATGTTACTTTATGATGTATTATTTTTTCTATGCCTGTTGTATTGCCTTCCCCCCCCCAAAAAAAGTAAAAATGTGTTTGCTCTCATGTGTCAGCTACAGTTTTATTTTTTGCTTTTTTATTTTTACTTTTAGGAGGATTAGTATGTCATCATCATTGCACACAGCTATTCCTGTAGTGTATTCCTTGCATATTTTTTTTATAAATGATCTTTTTTATTATCTCATAAACTAATAAACAGATTGTATTCTAAAAGAAACTAAAGTGGATTTTTTTTAAAATAACCATTGACGGGGAGGTGAAAACGAGTATTTGCTAGGCCAGGAGTGTCAAACTTGCCACCTCACGTGACGTGTCGTGACGTATCACAACTTTTCCCCCATTACTGGAGCTGGGATGGGCGTGGTTTCGGCATGATGCATCTGGTCTGGAGGCTGGCATTTTGACACCGTGTGCTAGGCACTCAATTTAAAAAACAGCTGAACTCAGATTGATTCATTCATGCTTTGTAAATAAATAAACCCAAAGCAAACTGTATATGCAGAATAGCTTGCATAAAATGTGTAATATACATTTATAGTACACATTTATAATTCTTTAATACAGATTGAACAAAGGAACCAGTTATCTTTTAAAATGTTCTTAATAGAATTCCCAGTTAATTTTTTGTTAAGCCTTTAGAGGCCATTTAGCTAAATTCAGTGACTAGATCTTTCAGTGTATTTTTCATTATTAAAACTGAATTAAGATGTGTCAAAGAAAGATTTCAGTCTGACACACAAGCTATTTAAAGTTAATGAGAGGTAATAACCTAATGATATTGTAGGATTATAGCCATTGGTATCAGGATGCCATTTGAACAACTTGTTTCACACATCAAGATTTTATTCATAATAAAAAACCAATAATATAGTCAGCTTCTAATGTCTGATGTCAGGAATAATGCTAATAAATCTGAATGGTTTCCTGACAGTGTTTGGGAATTCTCTTGTCACCTTGGCAGGCAATACTATTGAAACCTGGATTCCTAGAAACATCTCAAAATTTCTAATAGTATTATTATTTTCTGCCCCCCCACCCCACACCCCAGTAAAAGCATCTAAAATCAGCTATCCTGTCAGATTTATATCATCTTGCATAATTGTGCCCCAAAGTAGACCTAGGCCTAAACATTCAACTTGTAAACACTCATTGAGTGTATAATTTGTTTTTCTACCATTTTCAAATATGATTGTTTATTTTGATTTGTTGGGGAGGGAGCAAATTATGAATCTGCCACGATATTAATATGAATAAAGAGATACATGATGCCAGCTACTTTTTTCTTTTCAATATCATAATCTCCATACTGTTTCCAATTACTCAAATTCTTAATAGCATTTGGTAGGAAATATAAACTTTCAGCATAGATTTTTGTCCTGTATTTGCTCTATGGTTAATATTTCTAATTTGTATTTTACAATTTGTATTAATATAATTGCTTTATAGGCATTGTGATATTATTTTATATTTGGAATGCAAGTTTTCATATTCTGCACATTAATATCATAACTTTGCTTAAGTAGCACATTCTATGGGTAGGTTTAGTATTCTTCAATAGGTGGTTGGATCTATAAATGATGGTTGAACATTGTGCTCCAAAGCTTAACTTACTGATTTTATGTTCTGAAGCAAGTGTAAACATATAGCCTATGTGTAGATTACACAGACATAGGACTTTTGCTTACCTGCATCTAACTGCTGACAAACAAAAAGCAAGTGATGGGTTGATAGAATAATAATTGTTTTCAAATAGACCTAACAAAACAGTTAGCCCAGAAAGTAAGTTAAGTAATGAGATATATAAGAAATATTTATACAAAAGTATTTATACAGTAATATAAAGTAATATGATCAGGAACACATTTGAATTTTCAGAAGCAGAGCAATTACAGACTAATCCTTGCATTCTATTATTCTATTCTCTGCATCCTTTTATTTTCCTATTAAGTCTTCATAGATTCTTCATCTCATACCTGGTGCAATCTTAATTCCTCACTGTGTCTGTGTTAAAGTAGTATTTTCCATCCTCATCCACATGTTTGCCCTGGATATATTTTGATGGGCTCCATTGAAGATTTTGGTGGTAGCAGTCAAGTAACTTCAAGCAGTTGGTATCAGGCAAGTGGGGTAGCTGGGGGAGGGCTTTACAGAACTAACAATGTTCTGTTAGTTCATTGTACTGGTCTCCTTGTACTTGCCAGCTCTTGTTTGGATTGCATTTGAACACAGGTTTAGCACTCTTCTTGAATAATACTAATCCCATATCTCCAGAGGAACCTGATTTTTAGCTGAAGAAATGCCTGCAAAACACTTCCACAAAACCAAAGTTAGTTTTGATAGATGACCAACCCATCACTGTGCAAGCTCACCTCTCTCCCAGAACCATTGATGAGAATGATTCCTGCTGCCTAGTAATGTTTAATGAAAGCAAAATGTTCTGTCCCAGCCTACGTGAATACTGCTCAACCACTTACTCATGAGGAAAAAACCATTTACATGGAAAAAGGCAGGACTTTGTAAGATAAACCCCTTTTTATCTTTTATGGAACAAAACTCCAACCAGTCCTTTAGCTGTTGAAACGAATAAGATCAGTCTCTGAGTTCTCAGCTGGAATGCTCAAGGTTCAAGTCACTCAAACACAGAGAAATCTGACAAATATGGTTAAATGTCCAAGATCCTGAGGCAAGAAATCCAACAACAGAAGCACGAAGCCATAGCATGAAAAGTTGCCTTTGGCAACCATCGCATCCCACATCTCTCCTCTTTATAGTCTAGCCAGGGCGTGGCTTCTTAGAGTCTTTTACTTTTCCTGGAAAGCTACCCCACTGCCCCCTGCTGTCCTGCATGCCTTTCCTCTCTGCACATCCATGCATCTGGCACAGGCTCCAGCTATTCCTTCTCTTCGCTCACTTGTCTGTCTTTCTGGCTGAGCATGAGTAGATGGGCCCGGTGTCACATCTAACTCTGAGTCTTCGTGCTCCTAAGAGCATTCCACAGACTGTGATGTGAAGCCAGGCAACCCTTCCCCCTCATCCGATTCATCATTGGCTCCCAGATCTGCTGATAGGCAAGGACTCACAACAGAAAATAGGGGGGATTTCTCAATCTTTGTCCTTAACTTCCACTGGTCGCAGCATATGTTTATGCTTAGTTTTCTTTTGCAAAGCATTTAACCTCAATCATGAGAAAGCTAATATATAATAAGTGCTAAATCTATAAATTGTATATAGGTATATTCAGAAAAGTCAAAAGGTATAAATAGAACCTGAACATATTATAGATGTGTTTTGTCTGAATATCATTTGATTTCTCTCTTTTTGTTTTGACCCAGTTTTTTGCATTTTCATTTTGACAACTTTAAGAGTTTCATAACTGAAAACCTTCAAGGTTGCTATAATAATCCATTTTGCTAGACTGTACACTGGGGTTCAGCTTCCTGCATGCCTTCTACTTACACCACACATTTACAGTTATATTGCCTTGATATTAATAAACGCTATTATATTAATTCTGGTCTCTCTCCTCTCATGGTGACTTGGTGAAATGAGCCAAGGATTTTTTTTTCAAGCATTCAATCGATATGAGGAGGCATTGACTTTGAAAATGGATTCATTAGATAGAAAATCAGCTAAGATTTTATTATCTTCTTGATGTTCATGAATATAAAAATTATAATGTATCATCAATCAACAATTTTAGCCATGTAAAGTTGTTGGATTGGACTCATAGAACCTTACTTCTTAAACAGGTTAGTCTAAAATTGATTAGAACTGTTCTGCAAAGGAATTCAGTGGTCTTCTGATGAAATCCAACAAATTTATATATATATTGTATGAACATAGGAATCTTATGTGCAGGTCTTGTTTTAAAAACCACAACTTAAAACAATGGCTTGTAGAAGTATATAGAATTGAACATAATTAACCTAGCACTTTTGTTCACTTTTGTTTTTGTTTTTCTATTGACTTTTAATGAATGGAAATAAGGGAAGGGAAGAAAACAATGAAATTTAAAGGAAATTTCATTGGGTATTGAACAGATTGGAAGTTTTATTTATTTATTTATTTATTTTTTAAAAAGACATGTAGATATAGAAAACCTAGTCCTGATTGTTTGAAGGTTTGAAGAATAGTACAGTATGTGCAGGAATAGTCTTTTGACATGTTTGTGAATCATTACCTTTTGGCCTGAGGAATTTGTTTGTATTTGTTTATACCTGTAATTCTGAAATGTCAAAAGTATGGTTAATGTAGAGTAGGGAGTTAACCTTGAAAATATATGTTAGCTTAGACTGGAAGGCAGGAAAGTTAAGGAAGAAAATCAGAATTGGTCTTCTTTTGGATATAAGGAAACAGGGAGAAGCCTTGGTTATTACAAACTAGGTTAATTTAATACTACTCTTCTTTGTGCTATTTGTTTCTTGATCTGATTTACCTGAGGGGGCTGCCTGCTAGAAACTTGGACCTCTCATTAGTTATTCCTATGTTGGAAGTCAGCACTCACCCACCCTCCTAGAGAAAGAAATATGTTGGAGAGTATTAAAAAGGCAGATTCCTCCAAAGTAATAATAGGAGAAAAATCTTAGACAGAAACCAGCCCCAGTCTCCCCCAAGCAAAAACTCAGAAACCAGCTTTTACAAATGTAGATTTGATAATCCATTCAGGAAGGTTGGGGGTAGGAAGGTTGGAGCTGAAGTAATTAGAAAAACAAAGATTCTCAAGCACAGGACATGACCATTAGGACACAATAGGATTAACCCATCACCATCAGAAAACCAAAAGGGGCACACTCAGTCTCAGGTCAAAGTACATGACACAGGAACTACAAAGCCACAGGAACAGCCTCAAACAGGAAGAGCTTCAAACACAAAAGCCCAAGAAGGTATAAAAACCCATCACTCCCAGCAACATGTGGTCAGCTTTCCCAGAGCCCTCTGTCCAGCTCTGCTCTTCAATAAACTACAATGTTCTTTCTAAGCAGTCTCCAAGGAGAGGAGCAACCTGGAATTATTCTTAACAGTGAGAACAATTAACTAGTGAAACAGCTTGCCTTCAGAAGTTGTGGGTGCTTCATCATTGGAGATTTTTAAGAAAAGACTGGATAACCACTTGTCTGATATTATATAGGGTCTCCTGCTTGAGCAGGGGATTGGACTAGGAGACCTCCAAGATCCCTTCCAGCTCTATTCTGATTGATTGAATTAACAGTCATACAATAAACTCATCACCCTTGAATAGATTTTATTAATTACCACTTTAAGCAATTTATTACAGTAGCTGAAAATCCAATCCTGTACGTAGTTTTTGGAAAGGATCTGTAGGGTAGACACTGGGTTAGAGCCAATTTGCTCTCCAGAACAATGAGATTGCATCCCTTAAAGCAGAAATGGCCAAGCATAGAGAATTAATATAATTATCAAAGCACTGTTTACAAAGGAAACTCTGCTGAATCAGAGACTATGTATAACAACAACAATTTAAGCAGTTTAGTAATGGTAAGTTGCATCTATGATCCAAGTAACTGCATAACTGGTATAGCAGCAAAAGTAATATTCAGTATACATGTTCCAGATAATAAAATAATGCGATAAGTCCTACAAGTCCTCAAGAGAGAAACATTCAGTCAGAAAAAAAAAGATTTATGCATACTCTGACGAAAGGAAATTATAAAGCATAAAAATTGGAATTGAACCTGGACAAAATGTACAGACTACAAAGAAGCTGTTTAAACTAAGAATGCTCATCAGTCCAAATATGATTATATTTTTGGTTGTGATTTGTAAGAGCTTGGAATAATAGGATGAATAGCATTTCCTTCTCTCCGGTTGGATGTCACATTCAGACTCTGCTGTTAACTAGGCTCTCTAAACGTTAAGCAGTTTGAAAGTCTACTGTGACAAACTGGAAAAATATGTCTTAGAGATGACCTATCTTTCAGTGCAGCCTGGTATGTATTGTTGTTTTGATATATATGTAACACAGAGAGAATATATTCAGTGCAAGTTTCAGTGACATAAAAAGAATTTTCACAGGAGTCCTTGAAAGAAAATGTAGCTAGTGAATTGTTTCTCATCCCTTTTGTTGAGCATATACCTACAATTTCAGTTTGGGGCTGAGTTTCTTTACTTCCTGGTGTAAAAACATCATTGGTCATTAAACAATTTCTTAATCTGTGTCAGAACATCTGATTGTTGTATATTTCAAAGCAAACATTAGAATCATTATCCCTGTTCAAATTTAATAATGGTATCTGTTAAAAGACCATTTGATTTGATTACTGAAATATGAATTTCATGCACCATCTATTTGAAGTTGGCAGTGCATATTATTCAGTTGAGAATGTATTTGTTGTTGGATTTCAGAGAAGAATAGAAATGTACACATCAAAGTTGATACATCAGTTATGACATTTTGGTAGAATGTCACTCATTATTGCTGTTTTTCAGTGAACAGTACAATTGAGCAAAGGCAAGCCACTGCATTGTATATAGTAGTGATGTTTCCATTTTAGTAAGTCACATTATAAACAATTGACTATTGTTAGAATTAAGAAGCAAAAGGATTCAGAAGTGTTACTTTATGTAGGCTCAGATTAGAGATTTAATAATATCTAACAGTATGCTACTTTAAAGGCTGCAGCTGTATCTTTTCTTTTAACATTGATGGTCCAAGGTTGATTTGATATCCTTGATATATGAAGGAAAGATTTAATCTGTCCATGTCCTGTTACAATTTTATCAACTGTTCCACATGGTTAAATTAGTCCCACTGGCTTTTAGCTATATTAATTGGTGCCACATTAACTACTGCATACACATTAAATGTTCATCAAAGCAGTTGTGGATAGGGAAGATTAAACTGCCTCTCCTAATTAGAAAGGGGATTCCCAAATCTCTATATTTCTTTTTATATGATAATATTTGTTTGCATATAAAATAGATTAATAGCATCACAATCAAATTAAAAATGCAAACACAGAATCCAGCTCTTAACCCAATATTTAGTATATAAATAATTAAATTAGCAAGAGATATATAATTAATAATAGCACATAAATCATTGATTCAAATTACATGTTGTAAAATTAAGTGAAGGTAGACTAGACCAAAATAAATCTTCAAAATATTGGCCTTGGTGTATCAGTTTCACAGTTTTTACTGGCTGATCAAAAGTAAGACTACCAATTCTGATATTAAAACTTGTGCAGAACTAATCTAAGTTTAAGGCCTTAAAGGTTAATAACAACAGCTTAAACTGAACCTGGAAATGAATGCATTGCTAGTGTACCTGGTACAGAAAAAATATAATTCAAGGGTTTTGCTCCTGTGGCTCCCACTGTTGATGGTTGATTTTTGTACCAGTTTTATATTATGGTATTTAAAGACAGCCTTTTAGGGAACAATTATAGTAATCAAATCAATGTTATAGGAAAGGAACGCATATCCAAAATTGTCCCCTGGCTAGTAATAGTAGCTATTTCCTTTCTAGTTGTATAATTGTGTATGGCACCTGGGTCAACCTGTTTCCCTTTCTCCTCTTAAGGAGAAAGGTTCTTAGTTCTGAAATAGTATATTACATAACATGACATCAATCTTAGTTCTAAGCAAAGCATAAATATAATTTAAAATCACTGGATTTCAAGAACTATACTTGATTTTCTAATAGGTACCCAAACTTGTTCAATATGCTGTTGGAGCCTTATTCTTTACACATTAATAAATACACTCTAATTTCACTGTTAGATATTTCTATGACCCAATTCTTATTTTACACCCCCCCACATAATGCCTGCACACCTTCACATATATCTTGCTAACTTGTTATTAAGAGGGCAAACATAAGTTTAAGTAAAAGGTTCTGATAAATAGGGGCTGATGGCAGCACAAATACCCTGAAAGATTCTTGGATTTATGCCTATGGATATTCTCAGTCATCCAGGTCATGGTTGTCCCAAAGAAGCTTCTTGGATGAGAAGTGAAACATCTTCAGAGAAAAGCAAGAAAGTCCAGTTGCCTCATGAAAAAAAAAAAGCACCCTTGGGACATTCTTGGATTTAGTTCAGTAACTGTCAATAATTAGTTCATAGGAAAGCGGTCAAATGTGCCACATTGCTCATTTTTCTTATGTTTATTTATTTATTGAAGTATGAGCCTATGAAAATGGACTTCTTAAAATCTTCTTTGCACATGTGCAAAGCTTTAGGCTATTAATAAAACAGCAAACCACATTCCTTTATCTACTCTCAAAATAAAATAATGCCACTTGCAGTGGCAAGCTTCTGTAACTTATTTATTTGATTTTCATCCTGCTTTTATTTTGTACAACACAATGTTCCCTTCTCCTATTTTCCCCATAATAGCAACCCTGTATGGTGAACTTCACCACGAAAAAGTGACTTGTCCTCCCCAAGAATATACTTCTGTTATATGGAAAGTATTTTCTAAATGATGATTCATGCACAGATCAAATTGAAAAAGGAAATAGTTTGCTGTAGAAAGTGATACTGTACGCATAACTGTAAATCATAATATTTATCTGATTGAGATGATACCAGAAGAGCATAAGTGTTTTTGCAATATGTATGTGGCCAAATTAAAATTCAGGCAGGTTGCATCATTAGCCATTATATAAATAGCTTATTAAGAAAGACACAGATATGTTTCTCTTAGCAAATTTAAAATAATCATTAGACTCTTTCAACAGATTGCTGTTAATTGGGTTGGGAATTAAACAGCTTTGTATGAATGCAGTTAATTAATAGCTCATTACTTTTTTAATAAGGCAAATTCACTTGTAAGTAAGGAAGTTGCCATAGACTTTATCACAGTCTTGAAATTAGACTGGGATTTACCATCATTTTATCTACTGAGAGAGTTAATCTTACATCTTAAAAGATGAGGATTATATCTAGAAAGGCTTGTATTAGCTTTTCTCAACTCCCTGGGCATTCAGTTTCAAGAGTTTTTCATGCTATCAAGTCAATCTATCAAAGATAAGACATTATTTTCCTTATGGCTTATGCATTCAATTTATATTAGGAAAGAAGGAAGAAATAGGGTATGAATCGTGAAACAGTCCTTTAGAGTCAAGATCGTGACTTAATGAAAGGAAAGGTAACAAGTTAATATAAGGAATATATTGTTAAATATCTAACTAAATGGGGGAGAGGAGTTGTATTTATTTACTTACCTATTTACTAAAGTCTTTCCATTGCCTGACCAGTCAAGGACTCTGTGTGACTTTTGTTCCTCTCAGTAGTAAGAAGAAGGAAACAAGAACTTATAAGAGCAATATAAAGAGTACCTTAAAACAATTGCAATAGCTGCTTGAAGGAACAATACATACATATATAATTTGATTCTTTATGCTTTTATACTAAGAACATTATTTACCCATAAATTTACAGTATATGAGTGTATGGATGTAATGCTGGCAGTTTCATAAGAATCTATTATATGGATTTAAAATCATAAGCTCTCAGTGTACATACAAACAATAAAGTGATAAGTCATAGATCATAAATCATAAGATAAAAACAACAAATGCTAAATCATAAGATACCAATAGGATGAGATTGTAGGAAAGATGAGAAAGATAATGACAGTTGTATGGAAAAAAATGTTCCAAAGCTTTAGTGATACTGCTACATAGAATATCTTAAATTCCCCTAAGATAATTTGGGACAATATGGATGGTTAAGAATAAACAGAGCTTTCTTATTTTCTTTCTTATTTCTTGGTTTCACTCTGCTTTCTGAACTTTAAGAAGAGACTGGACAACCAGTTCTCTAAAATGGTATAGGTTTTCCTGCCTGAGCAGGGGTTTGGACTAGAAAACCTCCAAAGTCCCTTCCAACTCTGCTATTCTATTCTATTCTATTCTATTCTATTCTATTCTATTCTATTCTATTCTATTCTATTCTCATTCCCGTCAAATTTCAGAGTAAACTTATCTTCTGAAGTAAAGCATGTAAGTTATTTTCTTGTTATTTTCTATGCCTAAGCAGTTATTAGGAGACTGTTTATGATTTCCTTTCAGGACCATCTTTGCACCTTTTAATCAGTCCACATTAACTCTTTGTTTACATGTTGGTTCCTGAAGCAAGAATTTGAGAGGGAAAAAAATCGAGTGCAAGAAACATCCTTCAGATGATACTGTCGGAATGAATTATGGATGTTTTCAGGAGCAAGGAAAAAAGCAGCATCACACTATTGTCCCCAAGATCTACCCCTATGGACATAGGTGTGTCATCAAAACACACAAAGGAAGGGCTTGCGTCATGACAACATGACACTGTTTCAATCATGGTCCCCATTATCCACCTCCCATGAACATTGCTATTTAGTTATTAATTACTGTTCAGTTGTTTTTGTTTTCAATAGTTTTTTTCTTAGCTGATGGATAGTGTGCTAAAAATTGTAAACCTTTCCTCCAGTACGCTATAACAATCTATCCATTTTTATTAAGCAACGTCCATATTTCTTGCTTCCAAAGACCATTGGAGTTGGGCAGCTAATAAATTATAAACAAACAAACAAACAAATAATCTATTGTTCTTTCTTTTGTAGAAACCCCAATGGCGATATTTGACTAGAACAAAACCTATAGAATTAATATTTCTGAAGATTTCAAATTTCCTTTTTGTGGCATTTTGTAATTTGTTAGTTCTTAAGGTCTGCAAAAGGTCTGTGTTTCAGAAAAGTTTTTATTTGTTTCATTTCACTACTAAGGAACTGTTTATAGAATCTGTCTTAATAAGTGGAAATCTGTATTTTGACTTCTATTTACACTACTATTGATGTTATATTTATATTGATTATTATTTAAATTAAGTTTGTATTTTTTAAATATATATTTATTCATATATTAATAGAAGCAATTGTACCTTTGCCTGGGAGTGCCCAATTGCTTTAAATATAGATAGATGCTACAGGTAGTCCTTGACTTACAATCATTAGTTTAGTGATTGTTTGAAGTTACAATGGCATTAAAAAAGGTGACCTATAAGTTGTATTTGCCCTTACAACCATGACAGTCACGTGATCAATATTTGTGCACTTGGCAACCAGCATGTATTTTATGACAGTTGAAGCATTGTGGATTAATGTGATCACCATTTATAACCTGCCGACAAGCAAAGTCAATGGCGGAAGCCAGATTTGTTTAACAACTGTGTGATTCATTTAATAACTGCAATGATTTGCTTAACAACCATGGCAAAAAGGTCATAGTTGAGCATGACTCATTTAACAAGTACCTTGTTTAGCAGCAGAAATTCTGGTCCCAAGGAATAATTGTATATATATTTTCCTTCAAGTCTCCTTTGGATACTAAAGCTGAAATGTTTTTCTCAAAAGCTGGGCTCTGGATTAAATAAGTATTCACTTTTCATTTTTCTGACTTCCTTCTCACCCCTTCCCCTGTTGCACTTCAATAAACTGCAGTAGAGTATCAAAGCTGACAAAGTAAAATATTTAATATGAACACCATAATTGAAATTCTATTTGTTGCTTGAGAACTTGAGCTTCAGAAAATTACCCTTGTGACATCCTATCACTAAATATTTTAGCATTTTGACTTGGAGGATCTTAATTCACAAGGTCCAATCATCTGTTTGACTATAACAGTGCCATTCATAATTATCTGCTGGAAATCAAGAATAAGAACAACTGGGAGTCATGTTTCAGGGTTGCTAATTATATATGAGGTTTTAGTTGCTGTTGGATGAAAAGCCCAACAGAGGCTATATCAGCACAGTCCATATTTCCTTATACATTTATTTCTGTAGATAAGATTCTTGGATGAGAAGCAAAAGGTTTTCAAGGAAAAACAGAGTCGAGTTGCCTTTTGAAAAGGCACCTTTGGGACTATAGATAGGATACTCTTTTTGTGTCAGAGATGTAGTCAGAACAGCTGCATAGAATCATAGACTTGAAAATTTTATTTATTTATTTAACCTATAGGAAGCCCAATATCAAAATAACTCTGGATGTTTATAACCATTTCCCTAATAAGGTAACTCTAAGCAGCTTATACTGGAATGCATAACACCAAACATGTCTCTGGAAGGGAAAAGTCACAAAACTGCACTCACTTTGGCCATGTCATGCATGAGAATTCACCAGACAAATCAATTATATTTGGAAGAGTTAGTGGTTATAGGAAACCAGGCTGACAAAGAACACAGTGGCTGGACACCATCAATGCTGGCCCCAGTCAGAGGATAGAAAAACTCAAACAAGTAGTGCAAGATTGGAAGATGTGGAGAGACTCACCAAGAGTCGGACAAAACTGAATGGATAACATTATCATCACCATTGGACATCTTACATATAATAAAAAGATAAATAGAAAAGTAATTAAAATATTAAAACTATGAAAATAAAAAATTTAAAACAGGACCAGATGGGTTGCACAGGGATGAGGTCTTACCCCATCAACTGGGGTAACTGCCCCTTGGGACCCTAAGTCAATGGGCAAAGCCAAGGTTTGGGTGAGATGGCTTGTCAGATACTCTGGACCCATTCCACATAGGACTTTAAAGGTAACAAGCAACACCTTGAATTGGACCCAGAAGCAAATTGGTAGCCAACTGGCTTGCACAAAAGCGGCATTATATGTGCCACCCTAAGAACTTCCAGAACAGTGCATAACCCACCATTCTGCACCATTGGTAGCTTCCAAATATTCTTCAAGGGTAAACCCATATAGAGTGTGTTGCAATAATCCAACTGAGAGATGACTAGGGCATGAGAAGCAACCTCCACTCCCTTGTCCCAGAGTGGTGACTGGTATCAGATACAAAAGCCAGGTGGGTACATCTGTAAGAGGGATACTCCCTCCTTCTGGTCCATTCAGATCTCAAAGATACAAGTCAGCTGAGTTGCTTCTTTACTATCATATTGAGAATGAGGAAACTTTATTATAGGCTAATCTGACATTTAGTACAACAATGGGATGAAACTGGTACAAGAGCCAAGGACTTGAGTTTAAAAAAGGGAGTCAGTGAGATGATGTCCAGACACAGTTTGGAGGATGACTCTACAAGATTTTGTGAATGGGACAGAAATTTTTTGATGGTAAACATGCCATCCCCAGCCTAAATCCATCTATGTCTTCTTCAGGCCAGCTCTGAAAGTGTTTCTCCAATGGATAAAAGCACCATAGCCAACTGTCCTTTCAAATGGTGGGGAGACAGTTCTAGATGGAACAAGCTCAAGGAGTCCATTGTGCATAATCTGCCAGCCTCACTAGGCCAGCCAATAGTCAGAGACCTTGCACAATCATTCCAACCAAATTTCAATATCAGGGATGGCCATCAAAATGATTGAACTGCTTCTAGCTCCCACATCTTTCTGACAGTCTGATAGCATGCCATGCTCTAGATGGCCTTCATTGTGTTTCCATGATTCCATCCAGATCCAGGCTAGCCATGATGACAGAGCAGCTCTTTGACCCCTCCTCACTGAAGTTATTTTTTCCAGAGTTGCAGCTTCTCAGCTTGCTGTGCCTTTATCACTCCTTTACCTCCAAGCCAGCCTCAAACAACAGCACTACTCTGTAAGGCCTCCAGGCAACCAATGGTTTCAGAGCTCCAAGGATGCCCAGCATGCTTCCTTGTTTATTTATTTTAATATAAAAATGTATTTTTCAAAGGAGTTAGTTTGAAAAATGCAGAGTCTTTCTTTCTATCCAAAGCAAAGATTTTTTTAAGGCGATGAACAACTGAACTGATGGAATTTTCAATTTCTCACATACAATGCTGCGCTCCATACATCTACAGCTGCATATAAACCTAGGATATGTTTCTTTTCTAAGCACTGCTTCAAGGTAGCCCCTTTTCTTACAGAAACTTCATTATATTTAGAAATGAAAGACATACCATACATATTTAATACTAAAGGAAATACTTAGAACATATCGGAAACTTCTTTTAAAATGTCCTATTTTGTTTTCAGTTTTAAAAAGAAAGGAAAAATTGCGTGTTGTATATAATAGAAATAAAGGACTTGCTGGATAAGTTAAATAACAGTTAATACTACTATCTTAAATAATTAAACTATATATGTGCTCTAACCTTAGGATGAAATTTATGGGGTCCTCTAGATGCTGCTTAACCTAAATTACAATTATCATCACTTTCAAATATTACACGGATATCTTGTAATTATTATTATTATTGTAATTATCTTTATTATATTTCTATTTACTTATTGCATTTTTATGTTGTTCTTTATTCTGTGAGATTTCTAGAGTCTGTTGGGTGGCATCAAATTGCAATAGCTAGAAGACCTATAGTTTCTCCCCTCCTTGCTTTAATCCCTCTCCCCCAGTTTTGCTAGCTTGGGTTTTAAAATGAAGAGCAAGTGGGGAAATGTATCTAATTTAGAACAGAAAGACTTTTCATCACTGTATAATTGGAATTAGGTATATTGTAGTGGTGTTGTGATCTTTACCATGACAGTGGTTTATGACAGTAATGGCATTTCCCATCTCCCTTTCCCTCCCAGTCAATCACTGCATGCTTGTTATTTCATTTTGCTAATGCCACCAAGCTTCTCATTTCACAGCTGTTGGCCTTCAGTTGTACATAGGCTTTTCAAGCTTGCTGAGGACATCCTCCTCACATAATATACATACACACAGTTTTACTTTCTCCAATTTGGAAAAGGGGCTGTCTTCCCATTGTGTCTCTGAAATAAAATTCCCCATGAGTGAGCATGTACATTAATACCTATTTAGTGCCACTGCCAAGCTGGATAAGCTTGTGTTTGATGATGCTCGGGTGCTTCCTCTAAGGCACTTTCTTCTCAAATATATCCCCTTAGAGAGTTGAAGCTATCCTGCCTCAGCAGCTGGTGCAATTCTGTTGCCATTCAGATGTCAAATTGTCAAGGTTCTCTTTTCTTACAAATAGGATCTAAAGAACAAAGTCACACAAAAGAGATGATTTTAAATGAGGAATGGCAGGTTGACAGTGCACTGTGGCTTCTTTTGTCCTCTAATGGTAACCTGTTAGAGAAATGAGCTGCCTTTAGTTTTGAGTTGGCTTGGATTCTGTTATCTCATTATAAGGTAATACTTTGTTTTATTATTGGTAGCACATAGCTCTTTATATTAATCTCCAAAGAAAAATGCTTGTGGTGTTTAAAAAACAAACTCTTGAATTCCCCCAAGTTTCTTACAGGATTTATCAACAATAAAGTATTCTTCTTGGCAAGAAACATAACAGTCTTACCAAAAGAAAATGAACAATACTTATATATATCTATATGTATGTTGTTGGCATTTCTATATTGATAAAAAATATTTTTGGGTCCAACAATGCTTCCTTGATGTAAAATGCCAATTATATACCTTTCTGTTCCATTACCCTGCAAACAATCTTGACTTTTTTGAAATGTTAATCTTCTTTTGCTCTTTTATGAACTTTTGTTTATATTTTATTTTATTGATTATGTTCCATCAAGTTGTTTTGAACTCCGGTTTACTAATTGTCACTGTACCTGAATCCATCCACCATACCACAGGTTGTCCTCTTTTTCCCTTTCATCTTTCCCAGCATTAGACCCCTTCCCCAGAGAGCTGTGTTATCATATAATATGTCCATTTGAGCCTAGTTATTTGTGCCTCAAATGAGAAATTTTGGTTGATTTGTTCAATGTTTGTTTGTTTTATTGGCTATCTTCAGCCAATATTTAATAAACAAAAAGTAATAATGCCCTCCATTTTCTTTGGAGTCTTCTCCATGTCCATAGGCATTAATATATTTTTTATCCTGCCTCTTTAAAGTCCAACTTCTGCTTCCATAGTTTATTGTCAGGCAGTATCATGATTTGTAGGCATAGATGCATCCCAGCATTTCTAGGCTTGGGAATTATACTTATAAAGATTAGAATTGTGCAAGCCTACCAAATGGTAGTCCAAATCATATTTCTTGACTACTTGTTCTTTTATTATTGATGGTTGATCCTAAAAGGGATATCACTCTGATATCTTCACCGTCAATTTTAAGGCTGCTTGTTCTACCTGTTGTCATTAGTTTTCTCTTCTTTAGATGTAATTTTAGTCCCATTTTTTCACTGTGCTCCTTAACCCTTTTACTAATGACTTCTTTAAGTTCATTCTAGAATTCCTCTGGCTTTCTATCAGTGAGGTTTCAAAACAATTCCTGGTATTCTTCTTGAAAATTGTGTGTAGAGATTCAAGATCATATTGAAGAAACTGACTGGCTTTCTTTTTCTGCTTTATCTTAATTTGGAACTTGCACTTGAACAGTTCATGATCTGTTCCACAGACAGCATCTGGCTATGTATTTGATAGGTCCTCTACTCCTTTTAGCAATACTGTGGTCATTTTAATTTCTGTGTTCTCCATCTGGTGATGTTCCATGTATAGAGATATTGCCTTGGTTATTTGAAGACAGTGATAAGTATAAAGAATTCATTGTGGCAGAAACTGATAAGTCACTCTCCTATTTCATTTTGTTTTTTTAAGTCATACGATCCAACTACATTTTCTTCTTTTATGTTTTTAACTTTGGATCCCAGTCTCCACTCACAGGCAGCACATGTTGCTTGCATGTTCTGTTGATTTCAAATTAAACTTGATCATAAAAATAATCAATATTCTTCTGCATCAGTGATTGGAACATAAACTTGAATGCCTGTCATATTAAAGGATTATCCATAAAGTCTAATTGATATTATTTGGTCTTTCATTGCATTGTAATCAAATGCTATTCCCTCCCTAAGTAAAAAAGCAGTGCTGTTTCTTCTTTGTTTTCCATGTCCTGAGTAATAAACAATGTGATCTTCTGTCTGAAAGTGTTCAATCCCAATCCATCTCAATTCATTGATGCCTGAGATGTAAATTTGTACTAGTTTCATTTAGTTATTACAGTAAACCTATCTTTGCAACATTGGGTTTTCTTTTCCTATATTCCAATATGAGTAACTAGATGTCCCAAATGTTTTAATTTAGCTTCATCATAAACACTATCTGAAAGATCCTCAGCTCTTCATCATCCATCAGACCTGAGGGACCCATCATCCAGCTCTGTATTGTCAGTCATTTCTGTTTTCTATCTATGTGTTTTTCTTAGTGCAAATAAAGGAATAGTTTACCATTGCTTTTCCCACACAGTATTAATTGATGCTTTTGCCCTGGCCACTAAAGTGAAAAGTATAGAGGCAGGTGAGACTAGACCCTGTCCACGTTTTCTCTCATCCTTATATTCCATCACAGAATTTCCTTTTTATTTTCTCCTGCAACTTGAAAAAAAAAAAGAAATAAGCAACTGCGCAGGAAGTGAGAACTTCTAAGCCTTGTATTATCATTGCAAACATGTTCATGCAACACAGATCCAGTCATCCATAATTCTATTTGTTGTCATTACAGATAGTTCTTGCTTAAGGACCATTCAGTGACTATGTGAACTTGCAGTGGTGTTGAACAAATGGTACTGATGGCCAGTGGTGGGATTCAGCCAGTTTGCACCACTTCAGCAGAACCGGTAGCTAATTTTTTGTTCTCAGGCCCAGAATGAACTTCCGGAAGTGGCATCCATACAGAGAACCGATTGTTCACATATTTGAATCCTACCATTGCTTATGACAGCTACTTGAAGGTCCAGTGCTTGGCAACCAGTTTGCACTTATAACAATTGCAGCATCTCATAGTCCTATAATCGTCATTTCTGACCTTCCTTGTTGCCTTCACAAAAACAAAGTCAGAGGGGAACCTGACAGGGAAAGTTATAAATTGCTCTGTTAACTCCCCCTGCCTTCTTGTCCATGTGCCTTGCCATACCAGCTAATTCCTGGCTTTACAGTATTTGCCCCATGTTGCAATACTCCTTTCTTCAACTCCCCCCCCCCTGCATATTGCACATGGCCTTTGCCAACCCACCTCGGGCCTCCTCTGTGCTCCTTATGTAGCATGTCTGTTGTTTGTCTTAGGGTTGTTTGTCTTAGGATTACAGTAGCAACCAGAACTGCTGAGATTTTCATCACTAAGCAATACAATCATATGATGTCATGTTTTATGACTATAGTGATAGCAATAAGTTGAAGACCATTGTGTGACTAAACAAAAAAATCCCAATATGACAATGTTTATCCTTTTTAAGATTTGGATGTATGGCAGGAGGGAGTTCAGAACAGGCATTTTCTGTCATATTCTGATGGCATAACTTTGCTCCTTCCCTCACAATCTTCCAGAAGCTTTTAAAAATTGGGTCATTTTGAAGATAGTTGTGTATGTGTGAGATATAGTATCATGAATACTGTTCTTGTGGAGGTCATTGTAATTGTTTAAATGTTACTGTACTGTCTGTTCATCATGTCTGTTGTTGACTATAAACTACATAAATCAATTATGATTGATGCAGTATAACATCAAAGAAAGAAAAGAAATAAAGAAAACAGGAAAAGCAGATATAAAGGTTCATATAAAATGATATACTTTTTTAGTACCCTACTTACATTTTTTGCGGAAAACTTCATTTTCAGTTTTGAATCCAGTGGCTTAGTCTGAACATGTTGTTGCTGTTTAAGTAAGTGATAATCCAATCATTATAAACAGTCTGAAAGAATCAGTTGTGACAGAAAAAGCACCACTTGCTTTGGAAAAAAAGAATATTTGGCGGTATAAAGATTTGGACTAGGCAGACTACTCTAGAAACAGATTTATAGAAATCAAGTGCCTCTACAATGAAAATAATTTCAACTGGTTGCAATCTGCCTATCCACAGGAGGCAAGGAAGAAAATACTTGAAAATAAACCTGTCTGGTAATTAAAGATTGTGGGAATTAAAAAAAAAAAAAATGTGGAATAAATAATTTATTTAATAACAGATATTCTCAACATTATTGCAACAAGCTCATTTTTTCCAATAATGGCTATTTCTTTTTCTTGTGCAATATCTGAAATAAGTTACAGAAGCACATTTGTATATATTTCACATGTCTTCATGAGTAAAGCTAGAATGAATTTTGACTGATGCCTTCTTCAACAACTGAAACAAAAGGTTGCAAACTACAAATTTGAAAATTACATCTTCTGGAAATGTTCAGAGTGAAGTGCATAAAAGGGCTATTACACCTCAGCATATGCCCTCAGATAATGGCAATGAAAGCACATTCCTTAGCAATATTCTATATAATTTTGAAAACCTTTTCTATGTGTTTCTGATACTCATCTATAAGAATATAAGGATGGGTTTGCATTACATGTTCTTGTTGTGGACAATTTCACTGGAGAACCAAATTCATATACTCTGGGCTATCAAAAATCAAGCCAACAGATGGGATGCAAAACTGTTTGAGAATTATTTCTGGCTAATATCTTTCCCCAGAAAGTATCCACAGTGGAGATAGATGGGGGTTTCACTAATTTAGAACTTTTGTAGGAAGTTTCTTTTTTGTTTTCTTTCAGTAACATTTAAAAAAACTGGCATGCTTATAGTACTGAAAAATTTGGATTCTATTTTAACATCAGGAAAACAAAGATAATGACAGCTGCAGAGAACACACAGATCAGAGTGCAGATCAGCAATGAGATAATTGAAAAAGTAAAGGAATTCATCTTCCTGGGCTCTAAAATCGACCACAGTGATGACTGCAGTCTTGAGATCCGAAGGCCTATAGCACTTGAAAAAACTGCAATCTGGCATGAATAACATCTGGAAGAGTAAAGACATTAGCTTCACAACCAAGTGCAGATTAGTTAATGCAATAAGTTTTCCAATTGCTGGTTATAGCTGTGAAACTTGGACTCTGAAAAGGGCAGATAAGAGAAGGGTGGATGCCTTTGAAATGTAGTCCTGAAAGTGACTATTAAGCATCCCATGAAATGCAAAAATAATGAAGAAGTCCCAGACTGCACCTTACCAAAAATATCACTTGAAGGCAAGATTGCCAAAAAGAGGCTGTCACATCCCAAAAGAAGATGTTTCACTTCTTATCCAAGAAGCTTCTTCAACTCTGAAGAAACTGAAGAAGCATCTTGGACAAGAAGCGACACATTTTCAAGGAAAAAAACAAAGTCCAGTTGCCTTTTGAAAAAAAGCATTTTTGGGACAACCATTTCCTGCATCACTGAGAATCTCCATAGTCAGAGGCTATCATACTTTGGTTATATCATAAGAGCTACTTACTCAAAAAGTCAATCATGTGGGAAAAGGAGACGGGGACACCTTAGTACCCACTAGCTTGACACTATAAAAGATGACACAGGGATGACCATGGCAGATCTGAAGGAGGTGGTGTGAGATAGAGGTGCATGGAGAGTGCTGATCCATAGAGTGGCCGAGGGTCAGACATGACTGAATGATGGCTATAGTAGTGTTAGTCTGTCTGAAGAATACAATTTCTTCTCCAGCACTTCCTGTACTTTCTATGTATCCAAGAGATTTTTAAGTGTTGAAAGAAGAAAGTTGTATCAACTGCAGTGTCTGGGTTATTTTCAAAAACAGCCCCATGCAAAGTATGTTGCACTAGTTTAAGCATGTAGTTTGCAATCTAAATAGAGATGTATTTGGTATGCAGTCTAAGCTAGACAAAAAACTTAACCACACACCTCTTTGCCATGGGTTCAAAGTGTTATTCCAACAAGAGTTTTGACTACAAGTTTCCCAAGTTTTGGATCTATTTCTTCAGAACTCTCATTATACTAGACATGTCAAACACAAGGCCCGGGGGCCGGATGCGGCCTGTGAAGTGATTTCATGTGGCCCGTGAAACCATCCTGGAAACAGTGAGGGAATGGCCCCTGCTGCCTTGGCCCTGTACAATTTTGTGGTGGCCATCTATGCTGAAACACATTCAGTCTTAGCTCCACAAGACTGTATAGAAAAAGCGAGGAACCAGCCCCTGCTGTGTCGGGCCCACCTCCTGGGTGCATGCTGGGGAAGTGTCACCCATGAAGAAATGGACTATGCCTTGGCGCTTGCCCCGGTCCCACCCCCTTCTGCCAGAGATCTGTCTCAGATCTGTCCCACTCCTGCCCAGGCCCCCACAGGCACCCTTGACATGAATGATGTAGAGTTGGCCATGCCCATCCAGTAGGCCACACCCACTCCATCCACACCCACCCAGTAGGCTGCACCCACCTGGCCACACCCACCCGGCCCCCCAAGGGCAACCCCAATGCTGATGCGGCCCTCAGTGAAATTGAGTTTGACACCCCTGCATTATACTCTCCATACAGCCAGAATGTTTCTCTTGGTATGTTGAATCACAGAATGCTTCAGGTTGCAGAACGCTGTAGAAGTTTAATGGAATGAAATAACAGTTGAATGTATTTCATACTAGATATAAAATAATCTAGATAGATGGCTAGATGGAGACTGTATTTAGAATGTTCCTTATTTGGAGAGACAAGGTTGAAAGAATTCAGACCAAAAGCTGATTATAGAGAATCCATTTTCAAGTGTTAAATATATCTACTGCATTTTCATGGATGTCAGTCCACATAGTAATATGGGGGAAATTTGCACATGATTTTCTCATACCATCTGATACCATTGTGACAGTAAAGAAATAATCTTTTACTCTTAAAGTGAAGTGTGATTATCACAGATCACATCGTGACTGGCTGTAAAATGCTGTGCAGAAATGAAAGCTTATGTTTGAAATAAATACCACTTATCTTTTTCTCCATTTATTAAAGTCAGGGTAAATTAATAGTTTGAAGTTTATTGGCTGGCACTTGAAAAACATAAATAGTATTTCTTTTGGCAAGAAAAATAGTGGCAGAACTCCATGCACCTGTGTGCATTTGTGTTACGGCTTTCAAAATAGCTTCTATTTCTCTTGGACTGTACAAGTCCAGTTTTCTTCAGGACTAAAGCAATACCTAAGCCCCAAGAGAGCCTTATTGCTAAGACAATATATGAATATGGTAGAAAACCAGTCTTTCATAGTGGGTGGAGGTTTTTTTGAAATTAATAAACAACAGAGAAATGTAATTGTATCTTGACATTCTTGGATTTTGACTTTCATTTGAGGCATCTTTTTTCCTCTTAGGCAAACAGAGGGTCGTTAATTCTTCTCTGACACATTTCTGACATTGATCTCAGGAAACATCTGAGCAATGCCAATTCCTTTGTTTTTCTTCAGCTGCAGAACTGAGTAAATTGGAGGCACCTGTATTGCTCACTTGTATTCTGACTGAGCTGCTGCTACAGCTGGACAAAAGTGTAACTGTAGAAATCCTTACAATGAAATGTCAGGGCTAAGGCAGCAGGAGGGCGGGAGATGGGGACAGCAACAACCCTGTCTTTCTTTTCTTGCTTTTCTGTTTCTGCCATCACCATAGCTTTGTTGTTGTTACCCTTGACATGTGATTGGAAAAGGTAGGAGAAACCTCTGAAAGATACAATTCCTTGTTTCCTGTCTAATTCTGTGAATGGCATTTGTTTTGATACAGCTGATATACTTCTTCAGAGCTTTAGCATCTTTATTTTCCACAAAGGAGATCAGTTCATGGTTATGCCCACCTGCTCAGATTACTAAACTTATTTCTTATTTCCTCCTGGAGTAATCTTTTGTCATGAGGGTAGCTATGAGATTTGTCTTGTACTTGGATGAGAGAAGAAAATCATTCCTTCTTCCCATATTATAATACTGATAGGTCTAATCCTGAATAAGATTTGAACCTCAAATGGCATCTGCTGGAACCTGTATAAATGGGACATAGTATTTTCTCCTCAGTGTGACTGCAGGGTCCCACATCAAACTATAGATCACACCAGCTGTAAGCTGAGGGCATATAATATCTGATTTTTGTAATGTAAATGAAGCTGCACTTCAATGGTTAGATGGCCTAGACATTGGTATTTGAACATAGATCTTTTAAAAATTTGTATTTTATTGTGTTTTATTAATCCAGGTGAAATATTAACATATATTGCTAGTCCATATGTATGATATGCCATATGCTAAATAAATAAATAAGGTCCATCAGTCCTATTTCCTTTTTTAAAAATAATAAAACCTTATAAAAGTATACTGTAGTCACTTTACATTCTTCATACTGATAGTGAGAATAAAGATTATAGATACAGAAAAGTGAAATACTGAATAAAGTAAAAAAATAAAAAACACCATAAAGATAAAGTGACCAACCGTCCTCCTTTAGGGAGGACAGTCCTCCTTTTGTGAGTTCTGTCCTCTCTCAAAAAGTGTCCTCCTACATGTCTTCCTTTTCAATATTTGAAGACTAATCCGCAGGGTTTTTTTTTCTCATAGAACGCTCAGCATGGCATTCTGGCACCTTTTTTTGATGTTTTTTTTTCAACTTTTGCATGAGCTATGCTACTCCCCCTATTGGCTTTCAAAAGCCAATAGGAATTGCTGCTGAGCACACCAAAACACCCGGCCGGCAAACTTTGCACATATAAGTTGTCTGCAGTGAAGGTGAATTGGCAGGAACTTTGCACCCCTCCCTGCTACCCAACTACACCATCTCCTAGTTAGTCCTGAATATACCTGGAAGAGACTGGAGCGCCAACGCCACAGTAACTTTCTCTTGATTTTCGGCCCTACTAGGGCAATAATGGCTGCGGGCGCAAGAGACAGATGCGGCGGGGCTGCTGTGGGCAGGGGTATGAGGGGTGGCAGTGGCTGTGCTGTGGGAGCCACGGGGCTTGCTCTACATGGGGCTGCGCAGGGTGGGCGGTGGTGCTGGCAGGGCAGCTGCAGGCTGGGTGTGTCAACGGCGGGCTGCCTCCTGGGGCCAGAGCCGGCGCAGCTGGTGCTTTGGGAGCCCCCCGCAGCTGGTGCTTTGCGGGGCGGGGGCGCGGCATGTAAGCATAATTACAATATAAAATGTTATTGTTACAAATGTTTTTATTATGCATTTATCATATTATAGTGTATTCTGTATTATTGTTGCAATGAATAAAATGTTTCTTTTATTTACGATATTTTTTTTCAATTTATTTGTGTCCTCTTTTCATTGTAAAAAAGTTGGTCACCTTAATAAAGAGGACCTTTTAATGGCATATTTGTCCCATCCTTTCCATTTTATCTAGTTACTAAAGCAGCCCCATATTTTTGGAAAGGAAAAAGTACAGAAGGAAATAGTGGAAAACATAGCAGAGCAGAAAACAAAAGTTATGATTTTTTTTAATCAAGGAAGGGAAGGGAAGAAGCTCTGCATAGTTCAACTAAAAATACAATTTAACTCAAGAAAATTCTTCAGTGATAAACTGCTAGAGTTTCTTCAGGTTATATTCTGAAAAGGAAGGAGCTATAGATCTAGATCCTGGAATACTGCCTGGCTTTGGATAAAGACTGCTATTTTCTCCCACATAATCATTACTTTTTATTTACTCTAAAGTTTACCACAACCATTTGTTGTCTTAAATTGACAACTTTTATCACCTTTTGATGAGTTTTACAAATTTCTTATCAGAAACTTCCCACAACTCTCTATAGGAAAATAAAGGAATATAGTTCTTAAGGACTGAAAAAAGTATTGTAGTTTTTCACAATGGCCTATACAGTTTGAATTCCACATAGATATATGTGTATACTAACTCACTAGAAAACCCACACGTCACACATGCATGTACATGTATGTGCATGTACATGCACATTTACTCAGGCCTGTTATTTTTAGCTACAAGGAGACGATAATGTGAAATAGCTACTAATGTGAAGTGTTACTGTTTTATGTAGGCAACTTTTATGAGGCAACTTTTGCTACAGAGGGCAAACTCATATATCCTAGGATTTTATGTTGGGACTGCTGCTCTGAGAATGCCCAGTTAGTACATCTAAAGGGAACTAAGATGGAGCAAAATTCTATGTGGCAATTGTTGCATATCTGAGAATGTTGTTCCCAAAACTGGTTCTAGCCTGGTGCCAAAACTAATAAGACATCAGATACGAGGAATAGAGTTTTCAATTTCTTTTATTGGAATACTCCAGCAAAAGGGTCCCAGCCACGAAAGGAGCCAAGACTCCAGACAGTGATATCTAGTTTCTTTTATACCAGGGGTCCCCAATCCCCAGGCCATGGCCCACTACTGGGCAGTGGCCTATTTAGAATTGGCCCACACAAGTGGGTGATTAGAGTGTGTGCACACATATGCAGCTCACCTTGTGCAAGCGGCAGGGTGGTGGGCTCTCACCCATGCAATTTGAGATGCACAGATGACTGCCGCTTGCACAGATCAGTTCCCCTCCCCCCCAACCAGGCCGCCAAGCCCCAAAGATTGGGGGACACTGTTTTATATTGTTCAAAACAAAGAACAAGGAAGAAGAATGTTTAAAAATTCTGATTGGTTAAGCATGGATTCTATACCTTATATGGAACATCACCTGGGAAGATTACCCGAAGCACTTCTACTTGGCTAGTTACACATTCACACAATCCTATCAGGACTTATTGACATGTAGCACACAGACACACCTCCGATTCATTGTTTTCCGGGATGTCTCCACTTTTCCCAAGATGGTTCCTGTTTAACTCCAAGGTTAATCCATCAGTACATTTTAAAATATATTGAAAACAATCTGAAATAATTTGTTACTTTGCCTTAGTTATCCATGGTATGATTTTGATATGTTTTGATATGTTTTGTTTTGATGATAAATCTGAAAAGAATAAAGAACAACCTATAAATTACAAATATGACTTCAGTTTTTGGTAACTTGTTAATCTTCAAAGACTGAAGATTGGATAACTTTTATCATCTTTCTCTCTGTTGAGAGCTGAATGCAACAAAATTTCATTTTAATGTATGCCAATTAGTGTACATTCAAAGCGACAATAAAGTGATTATTCTTTTCTATTATTCTTCTATTCTCTGGTCTGCTTTAAATAAGCTGTCTTTATTGCTAAGTTAAAAGAAACTTTCCTATTCTTTCCAACTCTGTGCCCTAATTTATAGTCTAGATGGTGTGGTCTCCATTTAATAGATAAATTTAGGTTAGAACGCTACAGGTTCCAGAATCAGCGACTAATTATCTTCCTGAATTTGAATTGTTTCATAAAGTCCACTTAGAAGATTTGTCTAATTGACTGAGGAAAGAGTTTGAAGTGGAAGAATATTTCTTTTCATTAGTGTTCAAATGAAGTGCAAATTACTGAGCATCAAAGTCTCCGTATTTCCTTATGATAAAAGCTGTAAGTAGAAGTAAGAAACAGATTTTTATTTTCAGATTTGGAAAAAAATGTGAAAACTTCATCCCAAGAAAGCAGGACTCTTAGAACTTTTCCATTCCAAAAGGAACTTTTATTAGGAGAAGTTGACAGCAGGCATGGAAGACAGGATCTGAGGGTTTCCCACTCAAATCAATAGGTTAAAGGAGCAAAAAGCAAACCCCACCCCAACAATTTACCCAGTCAGTTCAAATGGACCAATCCATTTGTTAGGTTTGCTGTGGGAACGAGACTGATAAGACTCCATTCTCAAGGTTGTGAAAATGTTGTTGGGTCTTTCCACCTTCCTTTCCGCAGCGAGAGATAAGCCAGATGTCCGGAGGCATATTCCTTTCTCACGCCAGGTTGACATCGGCGGGAGAATAGTTCAAAGAGCGAGCAGGAAGAGGAAGCGGAGAGATTACAATATAGCATTAAAGCGAAAGGCCAGACACATACAATTCCCCAAGAGCCTCCCCCCTCCTCCCAGGAATTTGGCAGAACCCAAAGAGAGGAAAAGGAAAGAAATAGGAAAAAGGCCCCCCATCAAAGAAATGGGTTCTGACAGATTACTCCTTTTTATTGGAGTCTTCATTCATCTCATGACTAGAGTGTATATTTGGACACAATCTTAATAGATACTCATACTAGGTGAGCAGCTGCATAAAATTATGAACAATGAATTTGGTTGGAACAATTTCATAAGAATGTCTTAATGGTTTAAGACAAAATTACCTGGGCAATCCTAAAATATTGGAAAGAGGAATTTATAGAATGTGTAAACGCACCTTAAATAGTTTCTCTTGGGATGTCAGAATTCAAATTTATTTTGAAAGATCAAATGCAATGGAAGACATTATTATGATTTTCAATGTAGGTTGAAAGGACAGGATCTTGATCATAAAAAAAATTGAATTGTGCATCAAATAATGCTTCTTATGGAAAGTTTTACAGAATGGAAAAGTTCAGGCTGCGAGCACAATTCAGTGTTCATTGAGATTCCTTTAATGTTTGAAACTATTATATTTTAAATACTGATATATATATTTTAAAATTTTTCCAGTATTATATTACAATGAGCACAAAGTATTACTAATGTGATGTGTGGTAATACAATTTATGTTACTATTCAAAAAAGGTTTTTGAATGGTAACATAAATAAGCAGCACATAATGCAACTGTATTAGTGGTGGAATTTAAAATAAGACTGCTACTTTTGGAAAATATTGGTCTGTATATTGGCTCTTTATTTTTATATGTAGCAAATATCACCTTTGAATTTCAGCTTATGTTATAAAAGTAATATGTGTCTCCCAAATCTAGCCCTGATCTGATTTGGATCCTACCTCTCATAATTTTTTAAAATTAACCCAAGAAACAAAGTTAGATATTTTTTTTCCACCTTTGGTGTCTTATGATGGCTATCTCAAAAGTTATAGCACAGAATGGTTGTAGAATAGTGGTGGCGAACCTATGGCACGCATGCCAGAGGTGGCACTCAGAGCCCTCTCTGTGGGCACATGCACTGTGACCACTAGCAGCTCATGCAGGTCCATTAGGCTGCTGCTGCCCAGAGCAGCAGTCCCACCCAGCACAAAGCAGGCAAAATGGCCAGCTAGCAAGCTCGAGTAAAGATGTTAGAGTATCGAGGTGGTCACGCCTACTTGGCCATACCCACCCAGTCTGCTGTGACCACCCTGGCCACACCCACCTAGTGGGCCACACACCCCGCCCTCCCTGAGGGAACCACAATGCTGATGCAGCCCTGGTACTTTACAATAAATAAGTGAGTTTTGGGTTGCGGTCTAGGCACTCGGTCTCTAAAAGGTTCGCCATCACTGTTGTAGAGGGTAAAAAAGCTTTACCCCTCAAATATTTATCTTCTGGTGGTGATCTTTTGATTTATTGTGGCAGCTTTCCTAGATGTTTTTGTCGGCTGCTCATTTTTCAACAAAGTATTCAATTGTTTTTGTTTTTTTCTTATATATCTAGGCAGTTTGGTAATAGAAAAGTTTACATTACAGCACTGCCCCACTTTCAGCCATCTGTTAATTTATAGAAAATTGTTGTTGGAAACTTGTTTATGGAAACACTTGTTATTGCCATTTGCAGTTTGAAATCATATAGTTGTGTGGGGTCTGTAACATAATTTATATAATCTGGGAAGCAGCCATTAAATATTTTTGGTTCCATCAAGTGGGATATTTTTGCTATTAAAATGATACACTTTCATTTGCATAAATCTCCAAGGTATTTATTCTAGATACTATACTTAACATTATTTAGTCTAGATACTACAGTTAACATTATTGTATGCCAGAAGAGCAGAAACGTTATTTTTAGAATTACAATGTTTTCTGTAATTCAATCTCTATCTATAGTTTCCCTCTGTAGACAGACCTCATGTGTAACTGCTTCATGCAAGACCATTTATGATGGTGCTGAAAAATGTTGTGACCAAGATATGCATTTACGACCTTTGCAGTGTATCTCTTTCAGTCACATGTCTACCATTACAGTTAATCTGTATGTATTGACCTGACTGACTTTTGTCTCCCCCCGCTTCCCTTGCAGATCGGAGACTTGCCTCTTTAGGCAATTTCTTCTGTACCTAACCCACTTTTTTTTCAACCCTCTCCCCTGTCCCCTACAGAGCAGAAAGATTAGAGAGTAAGGAATTACAAGAGAGTAGCTAGGCACATAATGGGAAAAACACACCAAAAGGAGTATACTGCCATGTTAGGCAAACAGTCAGTGCTGGAGTATTTCTTTTGATGTATATTCCCCATAGTGTGCCTGCTTCCTCTCTTGTGATCCCTTCCTCGTCAGGGAATTAAATATAAATGTAAGTTCCCTTCTTGCTAATGGTGAACATTCCAAAAGAGCAGGGCAGTGGAGAAAAAGGAAAACTGAAGTAAAATCATGAGCACAATTGTGGTACTGTGATTTTCTACTTAGTGACTGTATCACTTAGTAGTCCCAACTGTGATTGTTAAATGAGGACTATCTGTATCCCATTCCTCTCTTCCTGAAATTCAGTTTCAAAATGATTATTTAAAATAAAAAAGGGAAAAAATATTAAAGATATCAGAAGTAATCTTTTGTGGTGCTAGAATTCATTTCAAATTGCATTCTGTGATATTTTAAATGCAAGCTAACAAAAGTATTACTGTAACTTCTGAAAGTATTAAAACCTACTTTGGATACAAGTCTATATTATTAATTTAAGAACTATCTTTTCATAAGTTAATTTTTTTAAAAAAAAATCATAATACTGAGAATGTAAAGAACATTTGTAAATATGCCCATCAAATGCAGAGTATATTTCTATCATTGCTGTTGAATTTGGACTTGAAGGAGTAGACCAAGTTTATTGAATCAAGCTATTTTCTAATTTTATCCTATCAGCATGTAGAAACACATTTTCTGTATCACACAATGAAAAGGAACTGTGTTATTTATTTGTCAGAAGAATAATCTGGGGTTCCAGCTCAAGCAGGGATTGTGCAAGAATAAATAAAAATAAGATCCAGATAGCTGTGAGGAAAGAAGAAATATTTATTCCTAAAAGCAAAGAGTTTGCCTTTAGGGGCAGCTGCTGAGAAATGGGTACAGCAACAGTTTTACAGGGGAACTTGTCCAGGATATGAAAGTGTCCACATGCTGATTCTAGGGTGACACTTGATAAATGTGTATCCATGTGTGTGTGTCTCTCTCTCTCTCTCTCTCTGTGTGTGTGTGTGATGTGTGCATGTGTAGTGCAGTTCCACTGGGAGACCTAATTTAATTAACTCTATTTGTGTTTACAGATCTTATCCTTTCACATATGGATTAGGTTTGGGTAATTTATTTGGGGGGTTGAAAAAGTTTGAGTAAAAATTTTTACCCTAGTTACTATTTTTATTTGATTAACTTAGTTTCAGCTTGACTGTCAATCATCTAGTGGGGACACTGATTCTCAGTCCAATGTGGATTCTGTTAATGTTTTAAGGGAAGATGGAAACAGTATAAAGAATAAAATATATTTTGATATAAAACTTCTCACATATTATTTCATGTTTTGTTCATTCTACACAGGGTTCTACTTAGAATGGCTGAAATTTTGTTTCTGGACAAGAACAAAATTGGTTATGTTTTGTGCTAAATGCTTATTTTATTTGCAAATAGTGCATGTTGACTAGAGGAAAAGCTTGATAATGAGAAGGTTTCCTTCTGTTTGCTATTGAACTCTGCCACTGTTTTCCCACACTGCAACTTTTCTTTATTTCATAGCTATTCAAGTATTCACACAGGCAATCCAAGACAACTGGATATGCTATAATGAACAATATATTAACCTATGTAGCCAGTGAAATTTTACTAATATTGATATTGCTTTGGGCATAGAGAAGCAATTTATATAGTTTTTATCTTATTCTGAACTAAATGAGTCTTTGCAGGACTTGGTTTTAGGAAAACCTTGGCAATATGCTTACATGAATTTCCATCCTATATTTTTTGTTTTCTACAAATTCATAATATCTACATCGTAATAGCAAGAGGAAGTTAAGACTTCCATTTAAATTTTCCCAATATGATGTTACCTATTTCCAAATTCAAGGACTTAATTAAAACTTAAAATAGTGGCTAATTTTAAATGCAGATGAACAAGGGTACGCTTAGACATCTTTAAGCTCTTCCAAATTCTTGGCCTCTTGACACAGTGTCAGGTAACAATACTGATTCCATCTCTTTCTGTGTAGGCTGGATTCCCAGCAGAGAGAAGATGCATTCCAGAGGAATAAGATACAGCTCAGACCAGATTTTTTGTGCAAGAGAAAGGGGGTGAAGACAGCCCATAACCTAGTTCTGTGTATGGTAGATGCAGATAGTAGAGTGCTTTGTCTGGCAAGATTCTGTTTATAGATGTGGAAACAGTAAACAACTTAGCTTGGAAGAATCACTGCATGTCATTCTTGGTTTAGGTCTTGACATTGATTGCATGTCCTTTCTATAATATCCACAGTTGGGAGAGTATTGTTTGCTTTATTATATGCCACCTATAGGCAAATTTCTGAACTGGGCATCTATATTAAATAAATAAAATAAAAGCTTAGTCTAATATCTAATTGGGGGCTTTTTTGAGAAAAATAAAATTAATTAAAATGCAGCTGCTATAAATCTACAATAAAAACAATTCGACTCTGCTGTAACAACAACTCTGCTTTATGTTCAATAAAATTTTGGAGAGAACTAAATTTGAACGTAGCTAGTTCAGTATTGTAGTGCAACATTAAAAGTCCAGCCTTTATTAATGATCTTTTGCCCAACTTGGTGCCATTCAAATACAGTTCCTCATAGGCATTGTTCAAACAGGCTGGAGACTCTGTAAATTGTAATCCTAATAACTTCTGGCAGTTGTAAAGCATAGAGAGGGCATTACAGATTGTATCTGAATATATGGTTATTGCTTGGATGGATGATGGCAGCTTTTATTCTGTGAATATACAGATTTGCTAGACAGAAACTTAACCAAGTCCTGTGAAAAGGATGACAAAGCATTCAAGAACATTTGTCATTACTGAATGTCAAATATGATTAGATGGAATTTAAATTAAATGGGCATAATAGTATATGTTCTTTACAACAGAGATTCAAATCCTGAAGGACCCATTCCCTTTCTATGTCTGTACAAGACACAAAATTAGCTTAAATATATAAATATCCTCTCCTAGAATAGTATTCCATAAACAACACTAAACAGCTTGTGTTATGAAGCCTACATGCAGTGGGATGGTTCAGGAAATATATCTTCTATCCTCTGCCTTCCTATTTATTTTATTGAAGTTTACATGTTGCATTAAGAAACCATCTGTTGTCCATATTCTTGGACAGAATTTAGTTTGCATTTTCCCCAGAAATTAAAATACATGGTATTTTAATATATGCTGAAATACAAATTTGGAGAAAGCTAAATTGGCTATAGCAGTTAGGAGAAGATTTTTACACATTTATGTTCTGAAAGTTTTTAAGATAATATATAAATAAGATTTGAGGGATTTAGGCATTTAGGATTCTGATTATTATTGAGGATATATGCTAATACTTTAAAACAGCATATTATTTTTGTTTTTATCAAATACTTATACTTTACATTGTTAGTTCTCTGTTTCTTGACAGCATGATAGAGGTGGCCAAATAATTCTAGCATGAGAGCTCATTGCAGGGCAGATTAATGTACTAAGTTATTATATTAATATGTTCCACTGATTGCTAAACATTAGAATCTATGAGATAATAATATTGAGAGAATTCTAAATTATGAGTAACATAGTATAAGTTAGTATAACCTGAAATTGTCCTAAGGCATATCAGATGTTAATTTTTTACAGTTCTCTAAGATCCTTGGTACATCAAGAGTCTAGCAAAATTAAAATCAGGTCATATAATTTTATGAGCAGCCATCCTGCCAGAACCATGCAAGATGCTTTTTAAATAGCTAATGTTTAGCGTCACATTGCTACAAATCAGCTTCAATATACCGTAACTGTGAGACTTCATCATCAACCAGGAAAGAGATTCCATCAGCCCTTGGCAGAGACAGTGTTTTATCTTAATGACAAGTTGTTTGTCTAATAATGCCATTTTATTGTGTTTGATTGAGGTACAGTGTATCTTACATAGAGTATTTCATGATGGCATTGATAGCTCTATATTAATGGGCTTGCGGTAGCATGTGATAATAAGGACATTGGAGACAGCTGTAAGGCACTTAGATTTATTTCTACATATGTGAGTGGTGAGAAGAAGATTCCAATTTCTTTCAGCTCAATTAATCTTGCTAGTCAGTGTTGACAGATCTGTTTTTCTGAAGTGGTTAGACATGCCTCCTGGATTGTTTCTTCTCACACATATTGAGTTGGTAAAGCGTAAAGAGACTTTAGCTATACAAATCCTACAAAGTGAAAATCAATACTAGAAAGGTAGACACTCCCCAAAGTTTTGGTTTGTTGATAAAGCTTTAATGGACAACATCATCTTTTCACATCAATAGCAGATGGCTTTAAATAACGGATCCAACATTCCTTTATATTCTCCAGGGCTGTGATAATCTACATTCTCTTAGCATAAAAATGGATGAAAGGAAACTCTGGACCTCAGAGTTGTAAAAGTATCTTTCAAAAGATTGTTCATTTTTAATGTTAGTGTTTTGACACCTCAACTTATTATATGGATTTTGCTTATATCAGTATCATTAATTGAGGTATTTCTTTTACGTATGGTATAAATATTTAAATGTTTTGCTCATATTTAAGCATAGAAAAAGAAGTAGATTTTTAATGAAATAAACCATTATTTTGAATATAAATTTCATTTTAGCAGTTATCTGGAATAATCAGATTTCCTTCCATTCTTTAAATATTAGGCATGAGACAGAATTTTGTGTGTTAAACATTGGGATGCCAATTGTTTAGCACAGGTGGACTTCGCTTGCTGATACATCATTGCCATTTGCAACCTTCACAGCTTGTTTCCGACAAGCAAAGTCAATGGGGAAACTGGCATAGCTCACAAGTCATGGTCATGTGATGTCACACAATGATTCACAGAGATTCACTTAATGACCATAGTTGGAATTGACAAACTGATATATGTTGGATGTAGTCATGTGACATTTCACTTTATGATCACATTGGTTAGCGAAGGAGTTGCCAGTACCAAATGTGGTAAGTGAGGACCATTTGTGTAATATTAGATAGGTGAGTTGTGGCTACTTTTGAATTGAGGATGGGTACCTTCAATCCACTTGATTGCTGACATGCTGTTGGATATTTCCTAATGGGGCACTTAATCAGAATTTGAGAGCTAACTGCTCACAGTCAATTATTCTCCTTCATTCTATAATGTAGTCTCAGATTCTGTGACAAAAGCTATATGTCAGTCTAAAATTTTTGTGGTATTCTCTGTAATCATAACTCCATGAATTGTTTCTGTATGAACTGTTCCTTTGTTTGCTGCAGTAGAATAATATGTTATAGTTAATCAACCATTTTTCCTTTTATTTTTGTACAGCCATAGCATATTACAATTGTTCTATAACTGTTAGATAAGTAATGAACACTTATAACTATGAAAAAATGTTAATGAAAATGCTCATTCTTAACATTTCTAAAACAGAATTCAGCCAACACAACAAACTTCGATGTTATTTCTGCCTCTAAAATATAAAATATGAATTTTAAAAGATATAAATATCTAAAAAATGACAAACTGTTTCAGTTTCAGACTAGCATTCAAAGTACATTGTGATGATGGTAATAAAATTGTATAAATCTATTGTAATGCCATCCTGTATTGTCTTATATGAGAACTACACTTAACAAATTTCCCTTTCCCAAACAATGTTTCTCTTTGTTCTCCTGTTTTATTTAAAATATACACCCTTTTGACTATTTTTACATTTTCACGCCAGACAAGATATATTTCAAAAAAACATGTTTGAATTTAATAAAATTATCACCCTCCCTTCTTTTCTGCTGCTGACATGGGAGGATGAAATGGAAATCATGTATTACATTCCAGAATTTGAGACCTCTCTCATCTGTTCATATATATTTCCTCTTGCTCATAATAGCTGTAAAATATTTTTCTCATAATTATGTATATCTATGTATATACACACACACTGTTGATTCAGCACTGAGTCAATTGTCAATGGCCTCGATAATTTCAAGCGCTCCACATAATATATCAACTAATGTAGTTTATCTGAATTCTTTGGTGGTCTTTGTGTATTTTTTTCTACCATTGATCCATTTTTTTCTAAGAAAAAAATCAGGGTCCATTTTGTTTCACCCTTAAGGATCTCATCCAGTGCTAATTACAGTAAGCCTTACAATAGTCATGATCTATTGTCAGTAATATTGTCAGCTGCAGAAGAGACACTAAACTACTTTTACTGAATCTGGCTATAATAATAGTATCTTGCAAGTTTGATTATGCTACAATTCCTTCTCCTTTTATACTCTAGTGAATTAGGAGAGCACCTGCTGAACTGTTTCTAAATGTTATCTTGTATCTATAGACTTTTTAAAACATAGCCTTTCTTGCCTACGTTCTTGCATACAATATTTCACAGTATGAGTCCTGGTGGCATAGTGGTTAGAATGCAGTATTGCAGGCTAATTCTGCCCACAGTCTGGAATTTGTTCCTGATGGTCCTCAAGGTTGACTCATCCTTCCATCCTTCCGAGGTGTGTAAAACGAGGACCCAGATTGTTGAGGGCAATATGTTGACATTGTAAATTGCTGAGAGAGTGCTGTAAAGCACTAAGAGTGATATATAAGTCTAAGTACTATTGCTATTTCCATCAGGGTCATCTTCCATACATTCTGCAAGTATATTGAGATATATGTTTTATTAATGAATTTGATTACATAGGTTAACATATTCTAATAGCACTCCTTTTATTTAAAGTTAGAGGTAGATTTATTATTGTTATCAAGAGAAGTAGGAAAAAGTCAATTAGAAACACATTGAAGCAATAATGAATTATAAATAATAGAAAAATGTTTTGAATAAGAGTTAAAAGACCAAATGACTAGATTTATTAAATGGAATATTTAAAGATTAAATATATTCTTAATGCTGGTAAAAAAGAATGGAAATTTTTTGGAAATAAATATGTATTAGCTTAGGGGAAACATGGACTTTCAATAGTATACTATCTTTTTATCCCTCTTTACTCTTGTTCTTTTTTTCTCTTTTTTTAGTCTTATTTATTCCTTAAGTAAGATAAAAGTTATGGCATGGTTTACATGAGAAAAAATAGAATCAAATATCTAAATGTAATTAACTTTGAGAAAATTTTAACCAGTAAGAATGTCTTGAATATTGTGGGAAAAATAAATGTAAATAAGAACTGTAAATGGATCTATGTTGAGGCAACCAGAATGACTAGATAGAAAAGAAATATTATATTGATGTGATTATTATTCGCAGAAATATTAGAAAAAAATTATATTCAATTGTTATCTATCAAAACAATAAGAATTGTATTAACTTAAGGTTGGTAAAAGAGAACATTATGGGAAGAAGAGGAAATCAAGTAAAGCTATTATGTGGATTATAGATCATAGAAACCAATTGTTAGCGAATGTTTTTTAAATGTAAACCCAGACAACACACTGTTTACCGAATATTAAGGTGACCATGTTAAAAAATTAATAAAATATATTATAAAAAAAGAATTACAAATAATAGACAAGGACCTTTGCTCACATGTAATAACATACACATTTATGGCCTGCTGGGAAAAATTTTGAACGCAAAAAGTACATTCTGTCTAATAGAACAGAGCAGGAAAATCTGAACTGTGAATAATTTATGGATACAATGAAATATTTCTAATGCAAATTTAGTAAACATGGCATCAATATCATGCATGCTTATTTTGGGATAAACACCATTGGACCTGATGATTTGGGATTTTACATCTATTTCCAATCAAAGTGTTATGAAAATCTTTTACAAACATCAGAAATGTTTTTCGTAGGTACTTAGATTGTGTGTTTGTGAGTGGAGGGGGAAGGGCATAATTTTATACAGGATGGATGCTGCTTATTTATCTGATTGGATTTACTGTAGGTTAATACTGTTTGTCTCAGTTAGTCAGTATCAGAGATTCCAGCATCATAATCTAGTACTTTGTGAAATGGCATCCCACTGAGATGACATTTTCATGCTGCAATTCTATACTGTTATTGAAAAATAAGTGATATTAAAGTCAGTGGTATTTGCATCTGAGCAGATGTATGTAAGATTAAATCTGTTAGTTATGTGTCCTATGAGGACTTTTTGGATTGTTTTTATAATGTAACTGCCAATTTATGTTCTATCAGAAAGTATGTGAAATGAGAATTCATCAGCAAAGTGGGTGACTGGGCTGAATTCCATGTTATATTTATGTACATATTTGAATAGCACTGGCTACATCAATGGGCTACCATACTGAATTCTTTATTACTATATGAAAGCTATGCACTTAGCCTTCCCTGTATGTTCTTTTTAAAAATCAATTCCACACTCATAAAAGTACACTTTTCTCTTCAATACTAAATATTCTTTTGAGTCATTGGGCACTGGGACTTAGAAAAAATATCAGAATAACTACGTATATTTCACAAAATCCAACCTTACATGTCTCTTAAGAAGCCTTAACTAGCCTGGGTAGATATGATTTTAATACACAAGGGGTTGAGAGACTGTCCATTCCCTCAGGACTGAAAGGATCAACTGATCCCAAATAACTAAGCAAGACTGAGCTTCAGTCATTTTCTTGGAACCTGCCTCATAATCTGAGTCCAATTTGGAGCAAATCTGAGTGAGTTTATTCTAAATGCCTAGTATATCCCTCACAGTGGTTTTATAGGTAAATTTCTGGCTATGACAAGATCCACACATGAGGATATATAGCTCAATAATTTTATACCGGTATGTTTATTAATGAAATCAATAAAATATTGTTCATCTAAGCCAGAGGTATCAAACTTGGCGTCACGTGACATCACACAACATATCAGAACTTTTTCCCCATTGCCGGCAATGGGATGGGTGCGGTTTCTTCGTGACGCATTCAGCCCATGGGCAGGCAGTTTGACACCCCTGATCTAAGCAGTCACCTATTTGAAGGGTATTATTTTCATATAAAATAAATCCAATGCTATAAAATCACCTGACATTTATTTATCATGCTTTTTTTGTGAGAACTTTGATACCTTTAGCCTGCTTACTCATGATTGATGTTTGCACAGTTTATTTGTATACCCTTATGATACTTTTCTGGATATATTATATTATCTGGCATTTTAGTTGTTTCTTGAATGAAAGATGATTTCTTTTGGCTCAGTAAGTGAGTATGTGATATACTCATATGTGAGTATAAATAAAGCACAAAATGCAGCTGGTGAGCATGTCAGTGATAAAGGAAGCTTTGAGAAAACTGTTTTTAGTTTGCTCTGAATCCTTACACTCTCTCAGCACCTAACACGCTATTGTAAGGTTTGATTTTTCCCCCCCCTTTCTTAGAAGCAGGGCAGCTTCTTGCTTAGCCAAAGCTTCGTAACGACAGATGTGATCTAAGAATGACTCAAAAGTTGAAATGTTTGAAAATGTCTTTTTGATTATTGTCTTCAGTGTAGATGGAAGTGAACACTGCTAGTGCATTCTAATGTAACTGTTACAGTATACAGAAGGTGCCTGGGTTACGATGACATCTCATACAGCTTAAAATACTGGAAAAAAAAATCTTGTTTCAAAAGTTACGGATGTGCATCCTGGTGCACATACTAATAGTACTAGTTATATTTTCTATCTTTTGCTAGTTCATTCATGGAATTCAGTTTATTTCCTACTTTAGCTGAAACCTAAAAGAATTCAATAAATTGGGGTGGGGAGAGAGGGAGGTTTAGAATATATAGCAATAGATGTAGATTTTTTTTATTCTGTTTTTGGAAGGTAGAAAGACCATTGGTACAATTTATTTTATTTGAAGGACTGCCTCTCTCCAATCATATCTACCTGTTCCATTACAACTGGAAGTAAGGGCAGTTTGCTTCTCTTGTTTTCCAGCTACAAGGTTTATCTTATTTGGGAATGTAAATTTTATGGTATGATAAAATGGACACATTGTCTCAAGAATTTGTTAGTGCTTAAGCTCCAGTTATTAGATAAAATTATGACCTGGGATTCAATTGGCTCTCTTCAACCTGTAAATAGGTCCTGATAGAAAAGAGCTGAAAAGACATGTAGCTCGTGGCACACTCTTCATGTGCCATGGATATTATTTTATTTCCACTTATTTAATTTCTTTATTAAGACAGTGAAATTACTACACATCATTAATTGGACTTTGGGCCCATGACGTTGTCATCATACCTTGCTGCAACAAATTAAATATGTGTGTCTTTATTATATTAAATATTTGTGGGCTATCTGGAGGAACTTTCAAAATATATTTATGACATCAGTTTGAAATTGACAGTGATATTGCATGTTCCCATAACATTATAGCACTTCCAGCATTCTTTACATGCTGAGCTGATTAATTTAAGAAGATAATCATCTGAGCAATTTCAGCTATAGGAGAAAGGCAGGGAAACAGATTAGTAGGGATACATTTGTTGACAGCTTCTTCACTCTGCTCCGGGTGCTTCTCATCCTGTTTTGAAGTGAAGCAGTCGACGTGATGTGCCGCTGCCTGGAAGATGTGAGGGTCTGGATGGGGGTGAACAGGCTTAGACTCAACCCTGACAAGATCGAGTGGCTCTGGGTCTTGCCTCCCAAAGGCCAACTGGATGGTCCATCATTAGTCCTGGGGGGGGGCAAATTTACCTCCCTCAGTGCAGGCACGCAACTTGGGTGTCCTCCTGGACTCACAGCTAAATTTGGAACAACATCTATTGGCTGTGGCCAGGGGGACCTTTGCACAGGTTCGCCTAGTCCACCAGTTGCGGCCTTATTTGGACCGGGAGGCTTTACTCACAATCACTCATGCCCTTGTCACCTCAAGACTGGATTACTGTAACGCGCTCTACATGGGGCTACCCTTGAAGGGCGTTTGGAGGCTGCAGTTGGTTCAGAACGCAGCCGCGAGAGCGATTGTGGGCGCGCCAAGGTACGCCCACGTGTCACCTATCCTCCGCGAGCTGCACTGGCTTCCTGTGGGTCTCCAGATGCAATTCAAGGTGTTGGTTATCACCTTTAAAGCCCTTCATGGCATAGGGCCAGGTTACTTACAGGACCGCATTCTGCCGCATAGTTCCCAGAGACCGGTGAGGTCCCATAGATTGGGCCTCCTTCAGGTCCCGTTGGCCAGACAATGTCGGCTGGCAGGCCCTCGGGGAAGGGCCTTTTCTGTGTTGGCTCCGACCTGGTGGAATCAACTTCCCCCCGAGGTTCGAACTACTCCCACCCTACCGGCCTTTAAGAAAGCCGTTAAAACTCTCCTGTTCCGGCAGGTCTGGGGCTGATGTCCCCGGCTGGGCCGGGATATGATCGGACTCACGGTATGACTGTATTATTTTATTATTTTATTGTTTTATGATTGTTTTGACTCTGTACGCCGCCCTGAGTCCTTTGGGATTGGGCGGCATATAAATAAAATTTAAAAAAAAGTGAAAATGCAATAACATCTTGTTGCCATTTGCTCATGAAATCAAGAATGATGTACCCCTCCCCAAAAAAGTTTTGATTGCATGGCACTCAAGGTGAAGAACTGAGATTAAAACTGTGCAAGAGAGTTATATCACTTGGATGTAGGGGCACATGTCTTAAATTTATGAATTTCAGGTAATTCAGTAGAAAAATTCTTGGAAGGAACATAGGTAGATTTTCCAACACCATTGATCATTTAACATCAATAGCTGACATTTCATTCTGGAAGCAGTGGGATAAATATAGAATTGGTATTATATACGGTATTAGTCTATCTAGAATTAAGGGATTACAGGGTTATAAAAAGGAGAGGGACTCCAGAAGATGGTAGGGGACAGGAAGACCCGGGGAAACATTGTCCATGGGGTTCGCGATGGGTCGGACACAACTTCGCAAATAACAACAACAACAACAACTGTATTAGTCTAACTAGAGGGTTATAAAAAGGAGAGGTTTTTTTTACTGTATCTGTATAATGTATATACTATGAAAGAATGATCAGGAATGAATAACTACATTACTAAAACTATTCATTCTCCCTATCATTTCACAGTATTTCACAATATTATTAGATCTTTTTCTCAGCTGTGACAGAAGTGTAAAGAGAAGTATTTTGTACCTGTTGTCCAAGCAAAAATTGTTATAAAAATATTTCCTTGACTTGAGTATTTATTTTTCAACTAAAAACCCATAGTAAATTGAACCTCTGCAACACCATGTGTCCTCTTCAGAACTGATTCTGTTAAGCATTGTAAATAATCTTATGTATAAATCATTACATAGACTAAGGTAAAAATTGGATAGGAGGCATACAGATGAGGTAATTAAAATCATTGGACTGCCCTTGAAGGGAGCACCTTGGCTGCACTGTTGTAGTTGAACTTTATAATCTATTATTTAAAAGGCATCTCATACTTGCTGGGAAATGTTCTCTGAATATTCCATTGAGCACACAGAACTGTAGGATCAACAAAAAGAAACTTGGCATTTGCTTGTCTGCTTTCTCACATCCAAAACTTTTCAAAGAAGGAAGAGGTATAAGTATTGCCAGTGTTCTCCTTTAACAATAACATAATTTTTTCAGAATGTTGTGGAATTGGCTGATTGGTCCATTCTAATCTGACTGACCCATCAAAACAGGCTATTTGTTTTGTGCTCCCATAAGAACTGGGAGGAATCGATATTGTAGCTTTTGTGTGGCTATGTTTATATAAAAGAAAGACAAGTAAACCTTTTTGGAGCAAATAGAAGAGTATCAGGATGGGTAAGGTATTTTTAATGATATATGGAGAGGTTGGGGACTAGAAGGGCAAATAAAATAGAAACTTCAATTGAAGAGGCTCAATTAAAACCTTTTGTTTATGGAATGTGAAAAGGAGAGAAGAAGTGGAACACAGTGAATTAGAAATTCATTAATAGTAAATTGTTTGCGGTTTCATAGCTTCTACTAGTTGAAAAGAATTAGCTAATGATGGGGACAGTAGAAATTTAAGAGGATTCAATGAGCTCCAGCTCATATCATCTCATTTTAGTGAAGTTTTAATGGAAATTTCTATGTCCCCTTATAATTTAAATGTTGAATCACTGAGGTAATATTGAAGGTGTATTCCTTTTAAGCAGAGCCTTGCAAAGGGTTGTTGATTGCTGTTATACAGTCCTAAGTAATCTAAGCCAATGTTTTTACTTGTAAGTAAAGAAGCTGCCTCCTAAGTTCTCTCTCTCTCCCTCCCTCTCTCTCTCTCTCTCTCTCTCTCTCTCTGTGTGTGTGTGTGTGTGTGAAAGAGAGAGAGGATTCAATTCACTGGTGCATGTTTCTCTTAGTATAGTAAAATATATAGGTAGCTGAGAAAAGGGGGAAAAGTTGCTCTTGAAGCTTATTCAAAATTCACTGCAAAATTTAGAAAAAATAAATATGAAGCATTAAAGGGAAGTCATTTTTAAAGGTATTTGTATTTTTAAATAAATATTGCAAAATCTTCCAATATGCTAAAGGGAATACAATATGCCACAGCCACTGTCAACATACAGCTTTTTAGAAAATAAGATATGAGTTAATTGAAGAATTGTTATTTTTGTTTAAAAATATATATATCTGGAATGGAATCAGGATAATATCCTGTTGAATTTGATGACCTCTAGATGTAATCGGATTATAAACTAATGCTAACTTAGAAAGATCCAGTCTTTATATATTTGTAGTATGATAGGTGAAAGAAAACAGGCCTGATTGTCACACTCAACCCAAAATCTTCTACCTGGGTATGATTCATGTCCCACTCATTAATTTTGGGTCTAAGAAATGCTCATTAAAAGAATATATTCTTTGATTGAAAAAGAGAGAACTTGTTAACCAGAAGATGGCTCTGGTTTCCTGTTTTGAAGAACAGGAAACATGTTTGGTCACTATGAAAAGCTATTGCAACTATTCTTAAATTTTCTTCTTTTTAGGAGATCAAAATGTTTGAGCTTTAGTGTTTGTGTGAATATGTGTACATTTATATAATCTGCAGACTAGAGTATTCTTAGCTCAGAAATGTCAGTGTTTAAAACAGGATCCTTTTTTACATTCTGAGGAGACAAATATTTTGGGTACTAAGCTTGTTTTAGCCCTTAGAAATCATCCTGCTGTGTATTAATTCAAGTTCACAACTCCTTCGTTATTGCTTAGTCTTCAATTTTCATTGAAACTCCATGAAATGAGTGAGCCATTGGAATGTCTGAAAAGTTTTCATAGCTGATTCCCCACCACCCATCTAAGCAATAAATGAATTAATTATAAGCCATAGTGATGAGAAAAAAAAATAGATCCTGGGTTGGGGAAAAAGTTTCAGAGAAATGTGGAGAGTTATGTAGCAATAGTCATCTACATTATCAAGCTGCCCTTGTATAGAGATTAGGTTAGAGATTTTGTAGCTCGGATGGATGTGTGATAATTCCACCTTATTTAGAAAACATCTGTACTTTTAGTTCACATACGGATAATTACAACAAAGCAGATGCTATGTTTTGGTAATCATAGTTTCATAGAGTTGGAAGGGATTTCAGATGTTATATAGCCCAACTTTCTACTTGCTATAAAATGTACTACAGAATTTTCAGCAGATGGTTGTCTAACCTCTGTTTGAAGGGGAGCATATTTCTTCATAAGACAACTTGTTCCAGTAATTTGGGAAATTTGTCTTAAAATCTGATCTGACTTTACTTCCTTGTGGCTTCAATCCATGGATTCTGACCCTGCTCTTCTGGCAACAGAGAATAAGTCCATTTTATCTGAAGTCTTCTGCAGATTAATTTTACCCAGGTCCTTCAAAGATTCCTTTTATGAGCTGAGTTTTAATATCTTCACCATCTTTACTACATTTTTCTCAGTTCACTCTGTTTAATTGATACTCTTTTTAGATTGTAATTGCCAGACCCATAGTATTCCAAGTAAGTCTTAAAATAAATTAATATGGGACAATTGTATCCGTGATCTTGGCTAGATCCATGCCTGTCCTGGTTCCTCTGGATACCTGAATAGAATGTGTGTGGCTCTACTGGGATGAAGTTAAAGTTTCTCTGGACAAGCATGTGATGCTATAGGTCCTCAAAAAGATAGTGATGTGCCCCTGAAACCATCTCTTCATCAACCTGAATTTGACATTTTTTGTCCCATTTCCAACCTTCCTTTTTAAAGAATATCTAGAGATTTAGATGTTTTGTCTAGTATTATCTGAAGCAGAAGCTCCACCACTTTCCTTTTTAAGGAAGTTAGTGGGGCTTCTGCTTCAGGTAATACAAGGCAAAACATCTAAATCTCTAGAAATGGAGAGCTGACCTCTTATTAGTCCATATTATTTGAGTCCATCTGGATTATCTACAGGAACTGGAAGTAGGAGGCAATGTTTTATATTTTTATTCCTGAATAGGCAGTTTGAGTCAATAGTCTTAAGTAGTGATATAAGAACTAGTCAAACTTGTTACATTATGGATTAATCTTTTCCCCTATGTTACTTAACATTTATATAATGTTTCTGGGAGAATAGTCAATTACCTTGGCTGGACCTAACTTGAGTTCTATACACCACAGATATAAAAAAAGCATTGATAAACTGGAACTAGTCCAGGAAAAATCTATAAAAAAAGAATGGAAACCAAGTCTTATAAGGAAATCTTAAAAGATCTAGGTATGTTTAGCTTGCAGAAGAGAAGGCTGAGAAGGGATATCATAGCTGTCTTCATATGTCTGATGTGATTATAGTATTTTACCACAACAAGGCAGCACAGCAGGACTTGTGGGATGGAAGCTATATGATGATACACTGTGACTTATTAGGGACCACTTTAAGGAAGCTTGATTTTGCCAGTCTGGTCTAAATATTGATCAGTCAGAAGGGGATTGGACAGAGGTAGGTGTTCAGGAAATGACATGACAGAAAACAATGTTGCCCCCAAGAAAAGTGCTTGGCTCTGACCTGCCATGCAGTTTTGAAAACCTTTAAAATGATTTTCTTTCAGTGACCTTTGGCTCATAATGAAATTGTGTACAGCAATCTGTTATTAATCATTATGTTATCCATTAACATACCCTGCTTGTGGTCTTCTTTAGGTATTTTATAAATATTGTTAAAATAATACATAGATTGATTAATATCCTACTATGTCACTATAAATACAGATGCTAAGTAGATTTTTTTAAAACATTACTGCCAGAAGGATAGGCAGCTCATTTAATATCAGCTTCATTTTTCAAAAGACTCATTTGTGTTTACCACAGCCAGGCCTTTTATTTTGCTTTATTCATTTTTATTATTATTGTTTTTGGCCTGAGAATTGTTCCTTCTGCAGCACATAGTCACATGTCTAACTCAGGAAGCTGGAAAATATTTGCAGAACATTTTAAAAAGTGAGGAGAAAATGAAGAGAATTGTTAACTACTTTGTACAGTTACCTTAGAGACTGCTATCTTATCTCTGTTCTCCAAAGAAAGTTTTTGTTTAAGAACAATAAATACTAGCCAGACTACATTTTTGCTAGTGAGCATCCTACTTTGGATATTTCTGGAGCAAAATACTTAGATTATTAAGAACATTAGTTTAAATATGAAGCACGAGAGGCAGATTATTATAGATATAATCATTCATTCCATGATTGTGTGTATACCTTCTGCCTTTCTGTTCTGGGAAACTAAAGATCACAAAAGAGATGGCAACTGAGAGGATTTGTGTGCTGACAGACAGAGCCCCTTTTAGCATGTAACTAGGGAAAAACTAAGTTACTTCTGTTGGAAAAGAATATCCATCTCTGGTAGAAAGCTATTTTTATTTATGAGTGGTGCAGGGTCCCTCTCTTCATATTGAAACAGAGAAGGACTATTTCTACACATGTGTACATATTTTAGCTCTAACCATTGTTGGTATGTAAACATAAATTCATTTTTCCTCAAAAAAACTAAATCTTTATGGGAAAGAGTTCCTTATTCAATGTTAAAAGCAAGCTGACTCTGGCCTTTGATTCTTATCCCTTTACCTCTAACTATATTTGCCAGGTACTTTTTGCTGATTTACTTCTTTCTCTGAGTTCTTCAGTGATTCCATGATTCTGTGTGGATAATAGGCAAGGTGGCTCAATGGCTTAATGACACTGATGATGGCCTCAGCTCCTGCAGTTCAAGCCCAAGCACTATGTGGCTCCGATCATTCACTTTAACTTCTGTCCACCTAACAGTTCAAAGCATGTTCTATGCAAGTACAGTAGATAGAAGGTACCACTTTGATGGGGAGACAAGCTGGTGTTCTGTGCAGGCAATCAGATTCCAGAGAGCTCTGAAGCTTCCTGGTTGCAGTTCCCATTTGCAGGGCAGGTCTGAGAAAGAAGAGTGCCTTGGGTAATGCTGCATGAAGAACCGCTCATCTTTCTGTCTGATGCAAAGCCAGTTTGCCCTATTGTGGTGCACCTTGGGAAGTGTGCGAGTGTGTACTATAACAGGGCTGTACCTCAGCAAGCAAAACTACTACTCTGCAACTGAATTGTGATTTCTGGTTACTGTAAGAATGCCATATGCTGAAAATAATAATATTCTGTGTGGATGGAAACTGACTGCACCCCTAAAATGACTTTCCTTTGAGTCTTGGGACTACACCTCTCTCTCAATTATTTTAATGAACTTCACAAATCCCCTGAGGTGCGACTTCCGGTTTGCCACCGTGGCTGCTGCGACCACTGGAAGGCAAGCTCCATCTTCTGAGTTCGGTTTCGTTTTGCTGGGGGACCCTGGAAAGGGTAAAAAGTTGCCCTGTAGGGTCGACGACCAAGGAGGGAACCCCTGCTTGATTGCAGGAGGGCAGAAGCCCTTCCACTTGATCCGAGGCACTCTGCCAAACTGGTGGAGGAAAGACTGGCCATAGCAATATGGCTCATCACTAAGCTGCAGGCAGCCCAAGTCAAACTCACCACCAAGCACGTCTAAAGCAATGCGGATGAAAATGAGTGAGATCTGATCTTCTCTTTATCCTAAGTATTTTCTTTTCCTGTAAAAGCTGCCCAAAATATATTTCCCCCTGTGAGGAGAGACGGAAGGGAATTTCTATCCCACCCTCTAAGAATAGCGGCGACTATTAAAGCACTAAATTAAAGCACTAAAAGAACAACTTTAATCTAATTGGATTTATATGTTCCTGAAACTTGGGGACCAAAATTTTTCTTATTTTTATCGGAGACTTTTGTTTTTATCTACAAAAAAGAAACAAAATTGGAAAAAGGTTATAAAAATTTTGGACTTAAAAAACTTTAAACAGTATCGGTGACATCTTGTGGTGAAGTTTGGTATTACAACTTGTTATTTCCTGGGCTCGAAGCCCAGAATTTAGATAAGATTCCTTTGACCTTGGTACCACCTGTGAGAAACTCAGCTGTAAAGAGAATGGCTGGGTGGCATAACTGGCCTACTTGAATAATAATGCAAATCTTTACTGACTTTCAGAGTTATATGTGGGAAATTGTCTTCCTATCTCTTTATTTAGGAACATTGGTTACTATATGAGATGATGAAAGACCTTGGACTATAAAATCTTGCTTGACAAATGACTTCTACTATAAAGACTATCTATAAACAGATGAAAGAGAGGTCCCATACCTAGTTATAAAATTATTTTTAATGTCTGATTTTAAAGTCCTCAACTTAACACATTATTAAAAGAATATGGATGAAGACAAGGAAAAGATCCTTTTCATGTTGAAAGCAATACATGAAACCATTCATTTAGCTTGTGATAAAATAAGACCTAACATAAAATAACAAGATGCCAGCTTAGATACACCAACCCAAACTTTGACTACAACCAAAGAACTAACAATGCAGAAGACAACAGAAGAAATGGAACAATCAAATATTAAGACAGACGATTCAAGTGACCAACAAATACAGTTAATGGAAAATCCAGAAAAGGGAGTGACTTTCTATATAAATCAGAAGAAATGTGAAGAAGAAGAAGAAGAAGAAGAAGAAGAAGAAGAAGAAGAAGAAGAAGAAGAAGAAGAAGAAGAAGAAGAAGAAGAAGAAGAAGAAGAAGAAGAAGAAGAAGAGATTGAATGGAAGATAAACATATCAGGGCAATTATGGGGAATTGGAATAATAGGGAGACAATTTAATGAATACAAATGGGCTAGCCCTTCCAAAAAATGGCAACTAAATGGTCTCTCTTATTTCAAATAACATATATAATAATAGAGGGAGATCTATCTGATGATTTAAAAGCATTGATATGGAAGGCTGGTTGGCAAAGGAAGAAAGCCAGAAGAAGGCTGAAGAAAATTGGGGTTTTGATTTATTAGAGGGGATTTCATACTATTAATTAGAAGGTTAAAGGGAGAAGTTGAGATAAGGGGAATTTTGGTCATTAGATTTAAAATATTTGGAAATTAGTGGAAAATAAGGATTTTATCTGTTTAATATTTAAAAATTAGACCCAAAAGAAAAAAATAATTATTATGAATATGTTTGATTTATTGATTAAACCAGACAATATATAAATGATTTGATTTATTAAAGGGGATATAGTATTATTAAGTAGATGATTTAATATTGTGGGAAATAGATAACTTTTAGGAAATAGAACAAGACTATATTCAAATAGATAAAATGTATATTTTGAATATTAGATTCTGTTATGAATTGAGATAAGGGAAATTGTAGATACCTAAAGCCTGAAAATTATAAATATCAAATGTTAAATTGGAATATTGATGGGAGATTAAAAATTGGGAAAAAATTAATAACAGGACATGGATTGTTTATGAATATTGCATGTAAAAGTAATTAAGATATGTAAAAGCTAAAAATTTATTGCTAAATGTAATAATGATGTTTTTATTGAGTTGATATAATAAGAAATGTATTAGCTTAAATACGAGAGTAGACATTAAAGGAAAAAGAGAGGAAATATTTGATGTTGTTAACTTGGGATTTGTACTAAATATTTTTATAAGTTATTGAACTATTGATTAACCCAGCCACCACATTGCTTTTTAAATACTTAAATGTAAAATTGGAAAATTAATAAAATATTATTAAAAAAAAGAACTCACCTGAGGCGCAATAACATTATCCTGAGGGTGCTGCAATGGCCAGAACTTTGGGAATGTGCCACTGTTTCAGCACCATCATAACTTTGAATGGTCATTGAATTAATGGTAGTTAACTGAGGACTACTTGTAGGTATAAGGAAAAATGTATGGAAATATTGAGAACTTTTGACTTGTAACAGTACATAAAGCTTGAATTTACAACTTTATCTGCTCTTTAATGGCTAATAGCTTAGTGAGAAAATAAATCCTTAAATCAAATCCCTACTTCAGATAATCTAATTGTCTAATGCTTTGTTGTTGTTTAATCACTGGGGAATACAGCCATAAATCCAGTTGATCTGTTAAGCAATATGTTTTATTTTATTGATTATTTCAAGGTATATGACTGCCTACCTTAAATTCAGAACTGTGCAGTTTTATCTAACTTCACTGATAGGGGTCTGGATTAAATTCCATATATTAGATGAACTGGGAGCTTCTTAGCCCTTGACTCCATGCCAGATTCCTAATGCCTTTCAAGGCTATAAGCTCTCAACAGTTTCCAGATATCAATTCATTTGCCTTTTTTATCTCACTGTCCAAATGATTCCAGTGCTGCACCTATCTGTTAAAGCATGGACCTGCACCAGTCATGGCATACCAGAAACAAGCACGCAAACAAGCAAAGCCCCATCCGTGGGATGCAGGAAGCACACAAAACCATGCTCCCTCTGGTCTGTGGAAAAACCTCTCTCCATGGAACTGGTCCTGGTGCCGAAAAGGTTGGGGGCTGTTGTGTTAAAATTTCGAGCATCTGAGAGTTAGCATGCAAAGTCTGCTTTTATTGCTTGTCTTCTAAGATTGGCAAAAGTGAAGATGGAATGATATCTTTGTATGTACTTTTTCTTTTCCTTGTGGCTGATAGTTGCTAAAGAGTGGAATTCTTCCTTCTGTGCAAGAAATAAAAGGGAGATTGTTACAAGGAAGGCATGTGTCTGTTGAGCAAAGGGAAAAAGCATCAAGTCTGGTTGAGAGAAGGAGCTTTTCAATCATGAGTCAAGGAATGGAACAGCAGAAATAACTTTGTGAGGTGGGGTATAAAGTCAAGCTATCTTTTTTTGGTTAAGACTATTTAATTTTAACCCTAAAACATATTTGTTGTGCAGTTTTTATGTATGAAATCATTTTCTGTGAGTATTTCATTGAATTGTCCATTAAGGACTATACTTTGACTCCTCTTTGATATCTAGCTTATCACTTATTGATAAAACCTGACCATTAAGATTTTTTTTAAATCCCCAGTCCAAAAGCAAAAAACCAAAGCTGTTGCCCCTAGCCATAAACAAAAACACATTGGCTTTTTTTTTTGGAAAGCACTTTGTTGAAAAAAATGCTCTAGAAAAGCAAGATAACTAAAGGAAAGGATAAAAGGGTACCCACAGGCTATGAAGACATGATAGCAGTGTTCCAATATTTGAGAAGCTGCCACAAAGATAGGGGGTGGGGCAAACTATTTCCCAAAGCACCAGAAGGCAAAACAAGAACCAATGGAAACTTATCAAGGAGAGAAGCAACCTAGAACAAAGGAGAAATTTCCTAACCGTGAGAACAATCAAGCGGTGGAATGGCTTGCCTTCAGATGTTGTGGGTGTCCTATCACAGGAGGCTTTCAAGAAGAGACTGGAAAGCCATTTGTCTGAAATGGCATAGGGTCTCCTGCTTGTGCAGGGTGTTGGACTAGAAGACCTCCAAGGTCCCTTCCAACTCTGTTATTCTATTAAGAAGTGGAAGAAAATAAAGTGTCTTCTTCACCTTGATTTTCCCTGATTCATTCTGTCTTTTTCTTATAACTAAAGGATAGATAGGAATAACCTCTTAGGCGCTTTGTATCAGGGGATAAGAAAGCTTTGATGATATTAATTAATATCATTAATATTGTATTAGCTCATTATTTTTAATATTAAGCCTAAAGTAATAGTTAATGATGCTGCAAAGTACACTAATAAAATTGCTTGTACTGAAGTAATTAAGGGAAAAGTAAGGAAAGTCTCAGGAGTATGCAACTATGTACAATTACAAATGAATCCAGCTTTGTTCACTGCATTTGGACTGCATTTATTATCTTCCTGGAATCTCCCCATTTATTTTTATCATAGGTTCTGAGATTTTATATTACTTGGAGAAAAATAACACAGACACGTGTGTCTTGATTGAAAACAATCTGGCATACATTTGCAACAAAACAGTCCTTGGAGAAAAGGATCAGAGAGATAAATGCTAAAGACAAGGACTTAATGGTTCAAAGAAAAAAGATGGAAGTGTTGGTGGAAGAAATAATGTAAGGAGACAATCAAACAGAAGAGAAAGTTGAATGCATAAAGTGACAATTGGAAACAAGAGATGTAGAATACATCCCACTCGGCTGAAAGTGGGAAGGTTGCTGAAATGGGGCCTCTTAAGCTGCTCAGTGAAAAATCAGAATATTGCTTGTAAAGTTCATTGCTTTCATTGTCTATATACTAATGTTCAGCTTGAGCTGCGACTATGGGAAGGCTAATAAGATTTTATTGATGCCAAGAAGACTTTATAGGATGTCTCTCATGACTGTTCAAAGACACATAAGAAATAGAATAGGATGAAAAACTTGCTCACTATGTTAAAATTATCCAGTCCTCCTCAGTAATGGAAACTAAAATATCCTCAGCAATACAAATTAAAATCTAAATCATTACCAAGTCAATAAATGTTTCTGATTTGGTAATGATTTTAACATCAACTTGGTTATATATTATTGCTGTCTATTATTTACCAAACTTAAAAGATGGGATAGTGCCTTTCAAGAGAAAAGTATACATGTTTCAAAAAGGTGTAAAATAGTAATGAGATATTTTAATGACCGCAACATCTATAATAATAATAATAATAATAACAACAACAACATCTAAATGTTATACACCCACTCATTGCCAAGCAGTTCAACAATATACTACAAGGAGGAGAAATTGAAAAGTGGCTAACAACTGGGAAAACCTACCTAATAATGAAAAATCCAGCAAAAGGGGAAACACCAGGTAACTACAGGCCAATTACCTGCTTACCAACAACTTTCAAATTACTAACTGGTGTGGTAGCTGATGCAGTACAACAGCATCTAGTTGAAAACAATCTCTTTCCACCCGAGCAGAAAGGAAACCGTCCCAATAGCAGAGGAACAAAAGATCAACTCCTAATAGACAAAATGATCTTGGAAAACTGCAAGAAAAGGAAGACCAACCTGAATGTGGCATGGATTGACTACAAAAAGGCATTTGACTGTCTGCCACATGACTGGATAATCAAGTGTCTAGAAATAACAGGAGTCAGTAGAAACATCAGAAAATTTGTGCAAAGATCGATGGCACAATGGAAGATACAGTTGCAGATCAATGGTGAGAGACTGGGAGAAGTTAATATCAAGAGAGGAATATTTCAAGGAGATTCATTATCACCATTACTATTTGTCATTGCACTGTTTCCTCTGTCAACAATACTGAATAACTCAGGACATGGCTATCAAACATCAAAAACATCTGCCAGACTATCCCATCTCCTTTACATGGATGATCTGAAACTTATTTATTTATTTACAAACATTTATATGCTGCCCAATCCCAAAGGACTCAGGGCGGCGTACAAGGTTAAAAACAATCATAAAAGAATAAAATAATCCAGTCATACCGCGAGTCCGATCATATCCCACCCCCCCGGGGACATCAGCCCCAGGCCTGCTGGAACAGGAGAGTTTTAACGGCTTTCTTAAAGGCCGGCAGGGTGGGAGTAGTTCGAACCTCGGGGGGAAGTTGATTCCACCAGGTTGGAGCCAACACAGAAAAGGCCCTTCCCCGAGGGCCCACCAGCCAACATTGTCTGGCCGACGGGACCTGAAGGAGGCCCAATCTATGGGACCTCACCGGTCTCTGGGAGCTGTGCGGCAGAATGCGGTCCTGTAAGTAACCTGGCCCTATGCCATGAAGGGCTTTGAAGGTGATAACCAACACCTTGAATTGCGTCTGGAGACCCACAGGAAGCCAGTGCAGCTCGTGGAGGATAGGTGACACGTGGGCGTACCTTGGCGCGCCCACAATCGCTCTCGCAGCTGCGTTCTGAACCAACTGCAGTCTCCGAACGCCCTTCAAGGGTAGCCCCATGTAGAGCGCGTTACAGTAATCCAGTCTTGAGGTGACAAGGGCATGAGTGACTGTGAGTAAAGCCTCCCGGTCCAAATAAGGCTGCAACTGGTGCACTAGGCGAACCTGCGCAAAGGTCCCCCTGGCCACAGCTGATAGATGTTGTTCCAAATTTAGCTGTGAGTCCAGGAGGACACCCAAGTTGCGTGCCTGCACTGAGGGAGGTAAATTTGCCCCCCCAGGACTAAAGATGGACCATCCAGTTGGCCTTTGGGAGGCAAGACCCAGAGCCACTCGGTCTTGTCAGGGTTGAGTCTAAGCCTGTTCACCCCCATCCAGACCCTCACATCTTCCAGGCAGCGGCACATCACATCGACTGCTTCACTGAAAGGACACGGGGTGGAGATATACAATTGGGTATCATCCGCATACTGATGATACCTCACCCCGTGTCGCCGAATGATCTCACCCAGCGGTTTCATGTATGGAAACTGTATGGAAAAACATCATCTGAAATAGAATCACTGCTCAACACTGTCCGTATATATAGCCAAGATATTGTAATGGAGTTTGGCTTGGACAAATGTGCCACACTTGCTATCAAACAAGGAAAAATAGTGAAAACTGAAGGAATCAAGATGCCCCACAAAAATAACATTAAGAGTCTGGATGAGGAAGATTACTACAAATACCTCGGTATCCTTCAAACTGACAACATCAAGCACACTGAAGTCAAGAAAAAGGTTAGAGGTGAATACATCAAGAGAGTGAAGAAGATCTTAAAGTCCAAACTCAATGGAGGAAATACCATAAAGGCAATCAACACCTGGGCAATTCCAGTCATTAGGTACACAGCTGGAATAGTGGACTGGACTCAAGCAGAACTAAAAGCAATGGATAGGAAGACCAGAAAAATAATGACAATGAATCATGCCCTTCATCCACGCAGTGACATTGATAGACTTTATCTACCAAGGCAAATAGGTGGGCGTGGAATGCTACAAGTACATCAGATGGTTGAAGAAGAAAAAATGGCTTTGGAAGAATATCTGAAGAACAATGATGAAGATGCACTGAAATTAGTATATCAGGAAGGCTTACTAACTACTGGAGAGACCAAACTGGCCTACAAGAAAGACCAAATGAAGAACAGAATAGAGGCATGGGAAGACAAAGCACTACATGGCCAATACATGAAAAAAATATCTGGGAAAGCAGATAATAACAAGACCTGGCAATGGCTAAGAGCAGGAAAATTGAAGAAAGAAACCGAGGGACTAATTCTGGCTGCACAAGACCAAGCCTTAAGGACAAATGCATATAAAGTCAAAATTGAGAAGACAGCAACAGACAGTAAGTGCCGCCTATGCAAAGAAGCTGAAAAAACAGTGGACCACTTGGTAAGCTGTTGCAAGAAGATTGCACAGACTGATTACAAGCAGCGGCATGACAAAGTAGCAACAATGGTGCATTGGAAGATCTGCAAAAAATATCATTTGCCTGTAAGCAAAAACTGGTGGGATCATAAAATAGAGAAAGTCATAGAAAATGATAAAATTAAACTGCTCTGGGACTTCAGAATTCAAACAGACAAGCACCTGCAACATAACACCCCAGACTTAACAATTGTCGATAAGAAAGACAAAAAAGTCTGGATAGTGGACGTGGCAGTGCCTGGAGACAGCAGAATAGACGAGAAAGAACTGGAGAAGATAACAAAATACAAAGACCTACAAATAGAAATAGAAAGACTGTGGCAAAAGCAAGCAAGGGTAGTACCAATAGTGATAGGCTCCTTGGGTGCAATCCCAAAACAACTGGAGCACCACTTGAACACCATTGGCATTGACAAATTCGCTATTAGTCAATTGCAAAAGGCGGCCTTGCTAGGAACTGCTTCCATCCTGCGACGATACCTGTAATACCATCAAACATCCACATCTGCCTATCCCAGGTCCTGGGTAAGGACTCGATAGGTAGACAAAATGCCAAATCCAGTCTGAACATCTGGCTGACTGTGCGATGATCCATAATAATAATAATAATAATAATAATAATAATAATAATAATAATAATATTAATAGGTGAGGCACTACCTTGACGTGGTTGTGGGGCTTGTGTACTCTGAGGAAGATGAGAGCTATGCCAGAGGTTCAACCATACTGGACAGGTCTCATCAGAGGAGTCAGACAAAGAGTGTCTCTCCCATAAAAAATATGGTGAGACGTAAATTACAGAATGCCATACCGGCTCGGATGCCGCCCGGGTTAACAAGGTCTGCGCTAGATATTGGAGTTCCTGGATATCTGGTGAAAAATGGGTTACAGGACTCAGGACTGTTGGCTGAGCAACCAGGGCCAGCAGCTGCAGAACTACTGGAAGAAAAGGTGTTTACCCGTCGCAGATACACAGTGATGGAAAACAAAGAAATAATGATCTGTTACTACAGATCAAGTCCAACAAGAAGAGGATATCTAAAACGAATGCACCAGTTCTGGAAAGAACAACATCCAGAATCAGAAATAACAGAACAGAGACTAGCAGATCAACGCCGATTTATAATACGAAATAAAGTATTTACAGAAACAGAATTGGACGAACTGCAAAGGTTTACCCAGGGCAAAGAAATCAAACCCTTACAAGAAGTAATTCAGAATGTAGAGGCAAACCAGGGGGAGTTGGCAGTGAAAGAATCCAGTAGAGATATACAACTGTTCTCATTTGGAAACCAGGCACCTCTTCCTCAGGAAGAACAAAACCCTCTAACTAAAGAAATAAAAGAATTGAAACAAAGAATAACTGAGCATCTAGAACAGCACAAAAACAACAGAATAAGGCTGCCTGCATTGAAGCTTGTTTCAAAGAAACAGCTAGCACAAGCATTAAAAGATGCAAATACTGCAATAGCAAGTATAAGCACCAATTCACTGCAAGAAACAAACCAACTAATGTACAGCACAGCTGCAGTTATAACTGAATACCTGGGATGCAAAATCAACAAAGAAGAAAAACAAACAAACAGTGCACCAGAAAAATGGAAGGTTAGACTAGAAAATAAGATCAGCAAGTTAAGATCACATGCAAGCAAGCTAGAACAGATGAAAGAAAAGAAGCTGAAGAACAAGAAGACCAAAGAATACCTAATCAAGAAATACCACTTAGAAACAAGGAAGATCAAGGAAGCACTGGAAATAATAAAGCAACAAATAACAGCTATAGCCAGGAAAATCAGTAGATATGAAGCTCGAATTGCAAACTATAGGCAGAACCTCCAATTTCAATCCAATCAGAAACGTTTCTACCAATCCATCAATGGAGAAACTGCAAGGAATCAGTCAGTACCTGACAAGGAAGAAACAGTGCAGTTCTGGAAGCAGATATGGGATAACCCAAAGAAATACAACAAGGATGCGGCTTGGTTAAAAGAGGTGGATGCAAATAAAACAGAAGTTGAAATGAAAGAACTAGTAATAACAACAAAAATGGTAGAAAAAAGAGCAAAGAAAATCAAAAATTGGTCAGCACCAGGTGAAGATGAACTGCATGGGTTTTGGTTGAAACATCTAACTGTTATACACCCACTCATTGCCAAGCAGTTCAACAATATACTACAAGGAGGAGAAATTGAAAAGTGGCTAACAACTGGGAAAACCTACCTAATAATGAAAAATCCAGCAAAAGGGGCAACACCAGGCAACTACAGGCCAATTACCTGTTTACCAACAACTTTCAAATTACTAACTGGTGTGGTAGCTGATGCAGTACAACAGCATCTAGTTGAAAACAATCTCTTTCCACCTGAGCAGAAAGGAAACCGCCCCAATAGCAGAGGAACAAAAGATCAACTCCTAATAGACAAAATGATCTTGGAAAACTGCAAGAGAAGGAAGACCAACCTGAATGTGGCATGGATTGACTACAAAAAGGCATTTGACTCTCTGCCACATGATTGGATAACAAAGTGCCTAGAAATAACAGGAGTCAGTAGAAACATCAGAAAATTTGTGCAAAGATCAATGGCACAATGGAAGACACAGTTGCAGATGAATGGTGAGAAGCTGGGAGAGGTTAATATCAAGAGAGGAATATTTCAAGGAGATTCATTATCACCATTACTATTTGTTATTGCACTGTTTCCTCTGTCAACAATACTGAATAACTCAGGACATGGCTATCAAACATCAAAAACATCTGCCAGACTATCCCACCTCCTTTATATGGATGATCTGAAGCTGTATGGAAAAACATCATCTGAAATAGAATCGCTGCTCAACACTGTCCGTATATATAGCCAAGATATTGTAATGGAGTTTGGCTTGGACAAATGTGCCACACTTACTATCAAACAAGGAAAAATAGTGAAAACTGAAGGAATCAAGATGCCCCACGAAAATAACATTAAGAGTCTGGATGAGGAAGAGTACTACAAATACTTGGGTATCCTTCAAGCTGACAACATCAAGCACACTGAAGTCAAGAAAAAGATTAGAGGTGAATACATCAAGAGAGTGAAGAAGATCTTAAAGTCCAAACTCAATGGAGGAAATACCATAAAGGCAATCAACACCTGGGCAATCCCAGTCATTAGGTACACAGCTGGAATAGTGGACTGGACTCAAGCAGAACTAAAAGCAATGGATAGGAAGACCAGAAAAATAATGACAATGAATCATGCCCTTCATCCACGCAGTGACATTGATAGACTTTATCTACCAAGGCAAATAGGTGGGCGTGGAATGCTACAAGTACATCAGATGGTTGAAGAAGAAAAAATGGCTTTGGAAGAATATCTGAAGAACAATGATGAAGATGCACTGAAATTAGTATATCAGGAAGGCTTACTGACTACTGGAGAGACCAAACTGGCCTACAAGAAAGACCAAATGAAGAACAGAATAGAGGCATGGGAAAAACAAAGCACTACATGGCCAATACATGAAAAAAATAGCTGGGAAAGCAGATAATAACAAGACCTGGCAATGGCTAAGAGCAGGAAAATTGAAGAAAGAAACCGAGGGACTAATTCTGGCTGCACAAGACCAAGCCTTAAGGACAAATGCATACAAAGTCAAAATTGAGAAGACAGCAACAGACAGTAAGTGCCGCCTATGCAAAGAAGCTGAAGAAACAGTGGACCACCTGGTAAGCTGTTGCAAGAAGATTGCACAGACTGATTACAAGCAGCGGCATGACAAAGTAGCAACAATGGTGCATTGGAAGATCTGCAAAAAATATCATTTGCCTGTAAGCAAAAACTGGTGGGATCATAAAATAGAGAAAGTCATAGAAAATGATAAAATTAAACTGCTCTGGGACTTCAGAATTCAAACAGACAAGCACCTGCAACATAACACCCCAGACTTAACAATTGTCGATAAGAAAGACAAAAAAGTCTGGATAGTGGACGTGGCAGTGCCTGGAGACAGCAGAATAGAAGAGAAAGAACTGGAGAAGATAACAAAATACAAAGACCTACAAATAGAAATAGAAAGACTGTGGCAAAAGCAAGCAAGGGTAGTACCAATAGTCATAGGCTCCTTGGGTGCAATCCCAAAACAACTGGAGCACCACTTGAACACCATTGGCATTGACAAATTCGCTATTAGTCAATTGCAAAAGGCGGCCTTATTAGGAACTGCTTCCATCCTGCGACGATACCTGTAATACCATCAAACATCCACATCTGCCTATCCCAGGTCCTGGGTAAGGACTCGATAGGTAGACAAAATGCCAAATCCAGTCTGAACATCTGGCTGACTGTGCGATGATCCATAATAATAATAGTAAAGTTGGAAGGACCTTGGAGGTCATCTAGTCCAACCCCCTGCTCAGGCAGGAAACCCTACACCATTTCGGACAAATGGCTGTCCAGTCTCTTCTTAAAAACTTCCAGTGTTGGAGCATTTACTGCTTCTGGAGGCAGGCTGTTCCACTGATTAATTGTTCTCACTGTCAGGAAGTTTATCCTTAGTTCTAGGTTGCTTCTCTCCTTGATTAGTTTCCACCCGTTGCTTCTTGTCCTGCCTTCAGGTGCTTTGGAAAATAGCTTGATTCCCTCTTCTTTATGGCAGCCCCTGAGATATTGGAATACTGCTGTCATGTCCCCCCTTGTTTTTCTCTTTGTTAAACTAGACATACCCAATTCTAGCAACCGTTCCTTATATGTTTTAGCCTCCAGTCCCCTAATCATCTTTGTTGCTTTTCTCTGTACTCTTTCTAGAGTCTCAACATCTTTTTTACATCGTGGTGACCAAAACTGGATGCAGTATTCCAAGTGTGGCCTTACCAAGGCACTGTAGAGTGGCATTAATACTTCACATGATCTTGATTCTATCCCTCTGTTAATGCAGCCTAGCACTGTGTTGGCCTTTTTGGCAGCTGCAGCACACTGCTGGCTCATATTTAGGTGATTGTCTACTAGGATTTCGAGGTCCCTCTCACAGTTACTACTATTGAGCATGGTGCCACCTATGCTGTACTTGTGCATTTGGTTTTTCTTGCCTAAATGTAGAACCTTGATTTTTTCACCATTGAATTTCATTTTGTTAGTTAGTGCCCAGTGTTCAAGTCTATCCAGATCCTTCTGTACCTGAAGCCTGTCTTCTGGAGTGTTGGCTATTCCTGCCAGCTTGGTGCTGTCTGCAAATTTGATGAGTTCCCCATCTATCCCTTCGTCCAAATCGTTGATGAAAATGTTGCACTGGGCCAAGAACAGAGCCCTGGGGCACCCCACTACACACTTCCCTCCATATAGATGCAGTTCCATTGAGGACCATTCGCTGAGTACGGCCGGTCAGCCAGCTACGGATCCATCTGGTGGTGGTTCTGTCTACCCCACATTTTTCTATCTTTCTATCTATTAAGAGACAAATCTGCTAAGCATAGTATAATTCTGTTTTGTCTTTCTGACAATTTTTTCCTTTAGATGGTGGAAGAAGACACAAGATCTGTTGCCCTTAACACGATACTTTGCTGTGATAAATGTCAATATATATGATTTAGTTGAAGAAGTGAAAGTAGCAGGGAAGTTGGAGGCAGATGAACATGAAATGCTGATTGTTTTGCTTTGAAGAGAAACTAAATTTAAACATTGTTAAATGCTCATTTTGTATTTTAAAAGATCAGATTTCAATGAACTTAGGACAATGGCAAGTAGGGTTTGATGTCAGAAGAAGTTAATAAGAAAAGAGCTCAGGATGGATAGGAGTTCCTAAATAAGGAAATACTTGTAGTATAACCACAAAGAGATCCAATTTAAGGGAAAGAATAGACAGAAGACAGCTGAAAAAACCAGTATGACACAATGTCCGTTGTTGTCCGTAGAGAAAGAAATCCAGGAACGCCGGTACAAGGTGCAATCATCAAAGGCTTTAATCTTTGACAAAACAAAAGTTAGCACTGGGAGTGGTTTGCTCCCAGTGGTTTACATAGGACTGCCACACCCCATATCCCCACCCCCAACTGCAAACCAACATCCGTCCTGAGTGCATAAAGGTCCCTCCACCTTCTTGTCCACGCCCACCCCCAGACACAAACCTGCCTCGCTGGCATCCATCATGGCCGACAAACCCCTGCGCTATGACCCGTCAACCCTCTGGTCCCTGTCATGTCGGCCGGGTAAGAAAACCCCAGCACTGCCCCCTGGCCTGTCCAAGCAAGCCTCCAGCCCACTCCGATGCTTCACGCAGGCCTCCGTTTCATCTGGTGGCATCTCCATAGCAGTGCTCATTGCTGGTGCTCCGCTGAGCTGCTGTGTCAGCGCATGCCTGCCCTGCTTGCTCTCCTCCATCAGCTGAGATGCACGATGGCTACTGGAGGAAAATGGCAACCCCCCCACCTGTTAATGACAAGCCCCATGGGGCTTGACACAGTATATAGTAACTATACAAAAATATTAGTGAGGGATCCTTGGTGCTCTCTGAGCTTGGTTGTTTTTTTGCAGACATTTCATTACCCCAATATAAGTGCTAGTAGGGAGTGGGATTTACTCACATTTTATATTCTAGTGCATGGGTCCCCAACCCCCGGTCCATGGACCGGTACCGGGCCATGGCATGCCAGCAACTGGTCCGCACAAGCAAAGCCCCATCCATGGGATGCAGGCAGCACACAAAACCACGGACTCTCCAGTCTGTGGAAAAACCTTTCTCCGTGGAACGAGTCCCTGGTGCCCAAAAGGTTGGAGACCTCTCTTCTAGTGGGTTGTCCTGCCAGTGTTGATGAGAATGTTCTTGGTGGTTCTTTAGTTGGGCTGTTTACTGTTAGTGTGTTTGGCAGTTCCTTGATTAAGGTATTGTTTGCTGCTTGATTGTTGATCTAATGTTAATCTTGGTGTTTGCTCATTTGGGTTTTGATTATTGTTGAGGAGATTTTCTGGTCTTTTTGTTCCTTTTTGGGGGGTTGTTTCTTTTGATTAGATATAGTATATAGATATTGTTTATGTCTATGTATCTGTTGATGGCTGATTTGTCAGAATGCAAACTAGCACTGATGCTACCTAGTTTGAGTAAGGAAACGTTTGCAAGAAAACAACCAAAGAAGCTTCTTGGATGAAAAGTGAAACGTCTTTAAAGAAAAACAAGAAATTCCAGTTGTCTCATGAAAAAAGAAACCTTGGGACAACCATGATCTGGATGATTGAGAATCTCTATAGATATTTACAAGAAAGCAACCAAGCTCAGAGAACATCAAGGACCCCTCATTTCAGCCATGCGCTACAAATAGTCTCTTCTATTGATAAAAATATTAGTGGAAGTAGAAAGTAGCCTCAAACTACAAAGTTTGTATCAGGAAAGTAAAAGCCCAGAATCTGTTGAGTTTAGGAAGGGATGCTAAAAATAGCAAAAAGTATTAAAAAAATTTAAAAGAAAAAAAGCAATTGTAAGGTCCTGCCTCAGCTAACAGAAAGCAAAACTCTTGAAACTGGCATTGTTTCAAAAGGAACTTTTATTGAGAGTTAGTGAAAGCAGAAAGGCAAGGCAAGATCTAGATATTTCCCATGCAAAATGTTACATTACAATCCTCTGTTCAAACCCCTCCCCAGTGCCCAACTGTCCAGTTCAATTCTAGCCAATCAGAGATATGAAGTTGTTATGGGGACCAGAGCGATAAAGGTGTGGTTCTCAGGCATTTCATTCTCTTCCCAGCTGAGTAGAGATAAGGCAGATGATCCCAGGCACATTCCTCCCCTTCTTTCTCACCAAAGAGATACATCAAAAGTGAAGAGAACAAAGTAAAGGAAACACATCCCAGAGCCCACAAGACTTCCTGCTCCCTACAGAGTAAAACCTCCCCCGCCCAACAGAATGGCAGAGCCCAAGAATAAGGATTTGAGGGAACCTGACAGCAATATATCAATTTATTAATATGTTGGCAAACTGTTAACAAGTAACACTGCAAAGATGAAACTATTGAGTTTTCCATCTGATTTCAACTGCTGTATCATAAAAATATGTGTCTTAATCAAGAAACTGTGATTAGCAAAATAAAGAGGCAGGATTAAAATCTGAAACTAATATGGTCAGGAAATACTTCAGTTTGAATTAATATAAACCTTCAGGACAAGACTAATTGTTTTCTAGAATACAGAAGGGACCACCTAATGGTGTGGCTGAATGCTTGTGCTGTATATTACTTTGAGAAATGCTGATAAAGTGCCAGATTACTGAAAGAAAGCAAATCTTTTTTTACTAAAAGGAAAAAAAAGAAGATCCCACCGACTACAGGCTGATCAGTCTAACACCAAAGTGACTCTTTAGGCACTACAAAAATAATACCCGATTATCGGAAGACATCATTGGTTTATCAAAAACAAATACCGTATTCCTAGATTAACTTGACACCATTTTTAATTGGATAACTTTCTAAATAGTACTGCAGAAAGGGGTAAATATAATACACTTTATCTGCCACAATGCACTGAACAGACTCCATCACATGCTGCCTAGCAAGCTAGTTAAGATTGGGCTGGATAACATGGCAATTAAGTGTATATTGCAATGTGGCATATTATCCATGGTAAAGAGATCACTTGCAGGTGCAGGAAGGATAAGAATATAGGGAGGAAGATGACTGTTTTATATTTAAACTCTGTTATTTGATTATTATTTGATTTTCCACCAATTACAACCTCCCTTTTTGGAAACTTCATAGTTTTCCATGTCAAATTATAATTTCAGTAAACAATAAGAGGACACTTTTTTTTATCTCCTGCTCTTTGACAAGCAAATCCAGGAAAATGGATGGTCCTTCTCTCTTCTTGTAGGCATTCCTTAAAGTGCACCTAGGAAAGAGAAATCAAATGCACAGGTATAAAAAAGAGAATATCTAGCTTGGTTATAGAATTTGTGATACAGGTCTTAGAACAATTACTTATTGTAAATTAAATAAGGGGCAATATTGCGATGGGTCTGCAAAAAGGCAAGTATAATTTTGTATATTTTCTGAACCATACTATGTTTAGTTTGCTTTGATCAGATTTAAAATCAAGAATGGAATTCAGTTCTGAACACGATACACTTTTGAAGGATTCAGAGATATTGGAACAAGTTTAGAAGAAAGTGATACGGATGAACAGGGCACTAGAAATTTAGTTCTTTGATGAAAAATTGAAGGAGCTGAGGAAGTTTAAGACTGAGAAAAGATCCTTGGAAGGAAAAGAGGCAGTACAAGATAAGACATATAGTTCCCTTCAAATACCTAAGAGGATAACACTAAGAAGGTCATGGCCTGTTCTCATACCAGAGTTCAGAATACAGAATAATGGATTTATGTTAGAAGAAAGTAATTCTGATTGACTGTTAGAAAAAATATATATCCTAGCAGTAAAACCAATTCAACTATGGTACACATTACCCAGTGAAGTGGTCTCATGTTGCCAATTGTGATAGAAGAATTAAGTGAATGCCACACTTATTAACTGAATCAATGGTCTGCTATGGACAGATTTTGCCAGAACTGCCAAATGCCAATATTTAGCAAAACTGTAATAGCATGCTATCATGTGACTATGGGATGCTTCAAAATGGTATTGCAGAAGGGAATCAGTAGTCTTGATCATGACACTACAGTATATTTCTGCTTTTTTTGCAGCTCAGGATTGCATTTGGTTTTTTTTGTTTTTTTGGCTGCTGCTCGGTCATATTATTGGCTCACGGTTATTTTATAACCTGATACTCAGATATGTTCCACCTGTATTATAGTAGAGTATGGTTTGTTCATCTTATACTGAGGCCTTTAATTATTTTTTTTATTTTATTCTTTGAAGACCTTTGCATTTGTCCTTACTGAAATTAATGTTATTGATTTCTGCCAATTGTTCTAGCTTGTCAATATGCTTCTAAAATTTGCTACTGTTCCCTGAGGTATATACTATTCTATTCTTTGTGTTACCTGCAAATTTGATAAAGATATTTAAACTCTCACTTTATGTTAAATATCCATATATCACATCCTTATTTCATGCCTTTTAATATTAGGGGATGCCATGTCTTCCATTGTCTGTCCTGGAGCTTAATATTTATTTTCTATTTTAAAGTGCTACATGTGTTGAATTCTTCATAGATTTATTAATAAAAATCTAATGGAGATTACTTTCTGAAACAGCAATTTGTATGTAGCATATATTAACATAGCATTTCAGCATAATGTAATGGCTCTGAATGTATGACTGATATTGCTCTGTACCTGGCTTGTGCTTATTAGCAATAATATCATAAAATCAGTTCCTGCAAAGATGACTGTTTCTCACTTGAGTTGTGATAAATGTATTCAATAGCAATCTCTGTTACATGGCAGTGAAGAAAAAAAAATAAAGGCAGTCAAACATTTTATGGAAGAATATAAAACAATTGAATTCACTTTCAATGACTTGAAAGTCATCTTAGCCACTGCAGCAATCTGAAATGAAAATGAAGCCTTATGGAATGAAGAGGATATAGAGGGAAGGAAAATGGGAGGTTCAGGAGAAAATATGATAATATGACAAACACACTTTGATCTCAGGGATAATTCAGAGCAGCCTAGTTCCTCTGCCAGTGGCATTAGTTAAAAGTGTCATATTCCCTCAGTGGATTTTACTGGCACTGCAAAGTAATTAGTTTTTCCCTGTTTGTAACATGAACATAAGCAAGTACTGGGAAAAATGAAATGTCTCTTCTGTACTGATTAAAGGCATGTCTGCCAAAGGAAGCACCACTATTTGAAGAAGATTCTTCTTCTTGTCCCAAAGGTGCTTTTCAAGAGGCAACTGGATTTTCTTGTTTTTCTTTGAAGATGTTTTGCTTCTCATCCAAGAAGCTTCTTCAACTCTGATTGGATGGTGGGGAATGGAAGGATTTATATTCCTTGCAGACAGCTGGTCATTGCATTCTTTTAGAGAGTCATTGAGGCCACTTGGAGGTTTATCCATGTCCTCAGGGTCACCTGAGAGGCAAATAGGTATGGAGCTTTCTTGAAACTGCTGAAAAGACTGGAGAGAGATGATGTCATATCCTTCCCCTCTGTTGAGAGAAGGCTGTTGTATTTTGACATAGATGGCCTCTTTGACCTCTCTTTCAAATCAGTGGTCCTCTCTGTTCAAAATATGGACTTTGCTGTCTTCAAAAGAGTGGCTTTTGTCATTTAAATGCAGATGGACTGCTGAATCTTATCCTGATGGATTTGATCTCCTATATTGTGCCATGCGTTTATGAAGTGGTTGTTTTGTTTCCCCAACGTACAGATCTGCACATGTTTCACAGCATTTTACTACATATACCATGCTGCTCAGTTTATGTCTGGTGTTTTATTCTTGGGGTGGACAGGCTTCTGCTTTAGTGTATTCTTGAGTTTAAAATATGAACATATGTTGCGTTGACTGAAGATTCTCCTGAACTTTGAAGATATTCCTGCGACGTATGGAATGACAACATTGTTGTGTTTATTGTTCCTTGTCTGCTATGGAGGACCTCCTGCTGGATCTTTTTTTGGGATTTGATGAAGACCCACTTGGGATAGCCACATGTTCTGAGGGTTTCCTTGATGTGTTTTAGTTCTTTTTTCTTAGTACACATTAAGGAAGACAGAAGGCTTAACATTGAAGTTTACAGAAAACCTACACACACAGATCTACATTTACATTTTGATTCTCACCATTCACTGGAGCACAAAATGGGAGTTTTCAGAACCCTACATTACTGAGCTGAAGGCCTGCCTACCACAAAGATGGGAAAGAAAAAGAACTAAAACACATCAAGAAAGCCCTCAGAACATGTGGCTATCCCAGGTTGCCTCTTGAAAAAGCACTTTTAGGATAACCATGACCTTGATGACTGTGAATCTTCATAGACTTCTCCTTCTCCTTCTCCTTCTCAAACCTAAACACAACAAAATCAATGAGACTGAGCTCCAGCAAGCTATGCACTTAGAAAAATTATACTAGGTTTTATAGGGAAAATCTGTAGTGGTGGTAAGGAAAGTCTACTGGGAAGAAACTGTCGCTTCCTATACTCCTATACTTCTGAATATTTAATAACATTTTTTTCCTTAATTATTGGATTTGGAATTGATCACTGCCTATATTTCATTTTTTTATTGCCATTCTCCTTCTGCATAAGAAGCAGTCTTCCTAGCTGTTAATTCAAAAGTGTGTTTCATGAAGATCAAATTCCTAGAGAAATATCAAGGTTTAGCTGTCAAGATAACACTCCAGGTAAGGCATTGGTAGTTTTTCCTGTCATTGTGACATATGGGTTAGAAGATTTACTGCATCAGCAGAAATTAGTAAATACTCTGTGCTATATGCAGTTTTTTTTCTGTATATCACAATACCTGTGCTTCTAACATTCATGAGTTGAAGAATATTTCAGTTGCAAAGATAAATAACTGAATTTGCTTAAATCTACAGGTAGCCCTCACTTCACTACCATTCATTCAGCAACCATTCACAGTTATGACAGTGCTGAATGAATGCAAGTTAGAGCTGGTCCTCAAAAGTTTTAAACTGTTGCAGCACCCTCATGAATCAGTTTGTTTATCAGGCCACCTGCATTTATGAATGATTCAGTTTCTACCTGCCTATCACCATCCCATCTCTCCCGTTTTGGCTGTATGCCACTGCCACCTACCCCCAACCATCCCCATCCCCACTGACCTTTGCTGTTTTCTTCCCTCTGTTGCTGATCACGTATGCCTAAAACTATTTATTTACTAAACCTAACAAAATTATAGTTTTCTAATATTGTCAGAAGAAAGGATGTATGTTTAACTGACCTTGCAAATTGTATCTCTTATTCTTTCCTTCCCACTAATAATCATTTAAAATAGAGTGATTGGAAAGTGCCTTATGAGAAACTTAAGGCATTTATGGACATTGCCTGTTACCAGTTAATATCTCTGAGGTCCAATTTTGTTGCTCATTGACATGTTTAAAATACAATAGCATTCATTAAAAATACATTTATATTAATGCATTTTATTAATTTCAAATCAAAATTCAGAAGAATGAACAGATTGAACAATGAACAACATTGTTTGCAAAGTGTTAATTATGTAATTTTAAATTTACATATTCCAAATAGTGTAAATTATCCTTCATCCTTAACAGTCACATCAATCTATTAAATTTTTATGCAAAACATGTGGACAGTAACCCTGTCTGACAGTTATAATTTATATTCAGTAATACATTTATTTCAAAATATTGGTGTCCTATGTAGCCATTGTGCTGCTAATGCAAATAGACCTGATATCTGGTATGCACAATTGTGCACAACAGTTAGATGGCAGCAGAGAGTTAAAATATTCTATATCACTTTACTGCCATTTAATGGTAATCTGGAGTTTGTAAATCAGATATAGTAACTGTAGTTGTTGGAAAGTTTATTGTTTATGAGTGCGTTGAATGTCCTGTTAAAGCAATCTCAGCTAGCAGTTACTGTATAACAGTAAGCGTGTGCTTCTTTTGTTTGTCTACTGCCAATCCATTTGATATTTGGTCTCTTGAGAAGATAGAAATAAAAACATATATTGATCAGAAGTGATCAGTGCAAGGAGCTGTCTTTTTGCAGAGTATTAAGAAAAGCTCAGCCCCACTTTAACAAGCTATTTTGTCACAATTTACATTGGTGTGCACATAGTTCCATATTTTTATTGTGTGACTTGCAGCATTTCATTTTGTTTACCTTTTTGTCAGAAACAAATATAGTCCTAGCACGGTGATTTCCATCATGTATGAAAAGTGGTAGCCTTTTTACATCAACTAGGGTTCTGAGCTACAAGAAAAAAAAAAAACCATCAGCTTTTGCAAGATAGTTGGCTGTTTGCCGCTTAATAGTGTAATTGTGCATGACTCTCATTAGACAGCAGTATTTACCTCTGGGAAATGGGGTTCTGCAGAACAAGATGAATTAAATTGAAACTCTGGCAAATAGTTGCTGCATTTGGCAGCTCTGAAATAAATGAGTGCCCTTCTTACAATATAGGGGGGTTGGAGAGAGTGAACAACACCTGAGCTTTCTCTCATAGTCTCAAGAATACATATTACTGTGTTCAATTGGGAAGTTCAAAAGCAGAAATAAATAAAAATAAAGGACTAAAAGAGGATTAGGATATTTAACTTGCTGTAGTTGCAGAATACTGGAGAAATATTCATCAGACTTCTTCTTTATGTCACTTTGCCTGCAGACCAATAGTAGGGATTGTGGCTGTTTCTTCAAGAATCACATCTGTGACTTAGACACAGACTAATGGTTTCAAATCTGAAGCTTTCTTTTTAATTTGAATACACACTAGCTGTATTTGCCCTTCTCCCTTAAAAACCTATTATTGTCACCTAATAAAACTGGAGTTCAGTTTAGTACTCAAAATTTTGAACATTTGAATGCAAGTAAGACACTGACTTAACGTAGAATAGATCCCATAGTGAGGTTGGTCTTTTAGTTTCTTTCTTTGCAAAATATGCTTCTGTTTTTATTCCTGAATAACAGGGATTTTGTTTGAATTTTTTGAGGATATAACTAAGCTTATCGTAATACTGAAAAATGGTGGATTTCAGTTACAGATCTCTCTATCACTCTTCAGCTTCTCTGCTTGTCCTTCTGTCTTAAAAAAGAATTTCCTCCTGATTTTCTTTGGGATTTAACTGGAGCATGGAAAACCATGGACATTAGAAGAATTGGTTGTACTAGGAAAGTCAGGATACTCTCATAAACTTTAAAAGTATAATGTGCAAGAGCCCCTATATTTCCTCTTGAGTATTGTGAATTTTAAGTATAAAAATTGTTTCAGGACTTTTTTTTTCCATTGGAAAAAAATAAAAATGATTTATATCCATCACGTTGAATTAAAATAGTGAAAAAGAAATTTTAGACATAATATGATGGTATAAAAATCTACAATCCCATATTTAGTTTTCCCCTCTTTGGTGATATCAACATTTAACTATAAAAATGTGTGGTCTATTATTCTCACCCTGGCTATTTAATACTTTGTGTTATATCATGTTGTTTCATTAAATAATTCACCTGTAGTTTATTCATTTGTGCCAAATAAATTTCAACTGCCTGGGTTCCCACAACATGCTAAGCCAAAAATTATGGTTTATAATAGATCTTAGTAGACAGAGCCAAACACATTATATTGACACAATCAAAGTGTATTTTCTAAAACCTTACTTTATGTTACTGACTGGTGCCAATAAAAGTCAGCCAAACTTATTATTCTTGATCATATGCTCCTATATCTGTTACAGAGGAAAATGAAAAACTCGGCAAAATGCAGGCTGGTCATTCTAATAACAATCCACCTTTATTTTCAAACTTTTCTTATGCACGTATACATTTCTGACAGATTTGGCAAGTATATACAACAACAATAGGCTTATATGCAGTGGTAGGATTAAAATATGTGAACAACGAGTTCTCTGTGTGGATGCCACTTCTGGAAGTCCATTCTGGGCCTGGGCAACAAAAAATTAGCTACTGGTTCTGCCAAAGTGGTGCGAACTGGCTGAATCCCTCCACTGCTTATATGACACTAAAATCACCAAAAACCATTGCATAATTAAAATACATAGTAAGACACAATAATTAAACTGTATACCTTTAAAATGCTGGAAGTATAAAAGCAAGAGTTTGAATAATTACTAATTTCCTAACCATTTTTATGTTTAAAATAGCACATTTACTATTAAAATGCCTGGGGGAATAAGAAATCTTTTACTTAGTCTTAAAGAAAAAGTATAGCTTGTACTATTCCAGAAATCAGGAACTGCTATAAAAAAGACCCACTCTGGATTATGACCTTGATATATTGGGTATTGGTACCATCCATGGGAAAACTGGATCCTTCAAATAGTATGATCTCACATCATGAAGGGATAATTTAATGCCAGCACTTTGAAACTGGGATTGGAAATCAACTGGGAGCCATGCTAATTATTTGTTTCATTGTCTTTTTAAAAATTCACTCTAATAAAGTTATCTTGCTTAAATAATCTTTATTTATTTACTTATAAAGTGCAACATAATAATAAAAAATAATTGCATACAAGAAACAAGCTGGCTTTCAAACTTAGCATTCTGCAAAATATAATTTGAACTTCTCTTTGAATATGCATTATATACCCTGTTTTTTTGATTAATCTGATAAAAATATATTAAGTTCAAAACATACTTCAGTAATTGAAGCTGGCTTAATAAATTTACTCGCTTTGCTTTTGCTTTTTTTGACAATCAAGGTCAACTAGTGTGGTTTAAGGTGCAACGTTTGTAAATGCATTGAAACAAATTTAAATTCACTTTTCATTGGGCAGATATCTGCCGTGGCAATTTGTCCCCACTGATAATCACCAAATTATTTTTAAATTTTCTTCTTTCTTTTGCATTTTTAAAGGGTTTCCAAGTCCTCTGAGAAAAAGAAACCAGCAACATTTTTCTCTTTGACTTTTGACATTAATTTTATAAAATGTAAGATTTTGTATTTGAAATTGTTTCAGGCAAATAAAATGTTACCAATAAAAGAGGATATTTGTGGCACAGGGCTGAACTATGGGGTCTTGGTGCTCTGTAAACTTGGTTATTTTCTTGAAGTTATTTTATTACTCAACTAGGTAACATCATTAGTGCTAGAAGACAATGGGATCATCCTGTTTTTATATTTCACCTAGATATATAAAAAGGTCCAGTGTTGACAGGCCAGGTCTCATACCTGAGACATACCCAAGTATATACATAAACACATACACGTGTGAATACAAATACACAATGACTATATACAGACATATATAGTTTTCTGCATGCCTCAAGTAGAGGGAATGGAAACATTTTGCACAAGAGCTAAAAACATTCTTCAGAACTGCTGTGAGTCAGGATGCAAATATAGGCTTGCATATCCTATCTAGAAGCCAAACTTTTAGGGAAGTCTGTATTTTGCTTATTGATAAACTGCTTATAGTTGTGTACTTTTATATATTTTTTCCCTTGCCTCCTACATGCTTTGGGCCCCAGCTACAGAATTTAGGGAAGACAAGTTAATGAACCATTTGAGCTGCAGTAAATGGCCATCTTCATTTATGCTGAATAATGTGGGGTGCAGCTGCCTGTGTTCCTGCTGTCAGCCCTGACAGAGACAAGAAAATAAGGGAGGAGAATCTAGTTTTAACAGGAAGAAAATCAGAAGGGCTTATTGAGAGAAGCTTTTTTAAGTTTGATTGATTTATATACAAGAGAGTGTGACTGATGGTTCTTATGCTTCCAGCTACTTATTCTAAGCTGCTACTTGTAACCATCATGGGAAGCACAAACACCATGTGCAAGAAGGGGAGGAAGAGTGAGATACGAAGCAGAATGAAATCTGTTCTGCAGATTTGCCCCAGGTCATTATTTTTGCACTGTTCTATGTAACCATGAATGGTTTATTGACTAATACAATATGGAAAATATTTTGGAGAGGCAAATGAATAAACAGGAGTACTGTTGACATATTTTAGACTTGGGGTTATGTCTGAGATACAAAAATCATTGAGGTAAGCAGCTCTAGATAATTGAAATGGCTGTAAGAAGATTTTCTTGTTGTTTGAACTGAATTCACCATGTTACTGGAAATGTCATAGACAGATGCCTTAACTTTCCTCTTACCTCCCATATTGACTAAACACCATCACTTGTTGTATATGGGGAATGAGAGCTTGTTCAGTCTCAACAGGATTGACAGCAATATTGGAATTGTAACCTATGCTAAGGAATTCACTCATTGCATTAAGCCATAGCCTTGTTTAATCATGATTCATTGAATAAAATATACCAGACTAGATTTCCATAATGTGTTAAGAGATCCAAATAACATTGGCCAAGTTTCTTTTTTACTTCGATAGATGAGTTTTTCCAATTGATGTTTGGTTGGGTGGCACTGAGGAAAATTTCCTCTTTAAGTAGTTGGATACATAGGTTTGGATACAGTAAAGGATACTGCTTCTCCTTAAGAAAATATAATCTTACATCCTTCTCAAGAAGAATCTGTTAGCACCTTTAAGACTAATGAAACATATTATAAAATCTGAAGCCTTATAATAAAGTATGTTAGTTTTAAAAAGTACTACTATTCACTTTCTGCTTTTTGATTACTATAGACTAACATGGTTCTTCTTCTATAGGGATGAAATTATCTTTGGAGGATGGCCTGATAAAAATTGGGTACTCTGAGATTGTAGCCAAATACATATTTTGCATGTAAAACTATTTCCACCGGGAGATGAAATAAATTCAAATTCTCTAGGCTTTCAAATCTTTTTGAATGGCTGGAGAACCTGTCTAGATAGTTTAAAAAACACCATGCTAGCTGGACCAAATATTTTATTCAGTGTAAGGCTGTTTGGTACACACACATATGTTGTTTTGAGGTTGAACATTATCCTAGTAATTTAAATATAATCTGGTACTTTGTTTTTAAAATGAGGTTTAACTCTGCTCTATTACAATGTGCAGTGTTCTGATAATTTCACATTCAAAAAGATCTGTATAAATATAAATTACTTTGAAAACTATTTTATTTTGATTTTTTTTTAAAAAGCCTGGGTTTAGGATATAGATTTATTAATATTCACAAGCACTGCTTAGTTAAGCCTGCCTTAATTTCACTGTGCGTATTGCAAACAGGGATTACAGAGATTTTTGAATTTTGTATGCAAGATTTCTCTATAAACTCTATTTACGTTCATACAAAAATAAGTGTGATATGTTGAGAACCTGTCTACTTTACTCTGAAATGCAAGATGCTCTTATTTTTCTTTCCCTACTTTATTGATACTGGCATACTTAATTCAGTATTAGGAGCTCAGCTCCCAAGATGTTCTGTGCGATTTTGAATCCCAAAGGCTGCAGAGGTTTTTGATCTGTGAAGCAAGCATGTTTTGGCAGACACAGCGTAGCATTAATGCTAAGAGAAAGAAGCTTTCACAGTTTGGAAAGAGAAGCCAGTCTTGGAGGAAAACACTACTGTTGTTGGATGTTGCATTTAATAGTCACAGTTGTATGCATTAGTTTGAGATCCCAGTAACATTGGCCAAATGAGCTGGAAAGCATAACAGCCTTTTCTAATTATGTTCCACCGTTGGAGGTTGTCTTGTAATAAAACATATGTAATTTTAGCCAGTAGCTGGGTACATATGAAAATAAGTCTGATAAAAATTGCTTTTTAAATATTTTTTTTTATCAAGAATGATGTTTATGAATGTGCCATATAAACAGCAGATTTTAATTTCAAGCATGCCTTCTTCTCATTGATAGGAGTAAATGAAAGATCTTCAAAATTTAAAATTGTAAGAGGAATAAATTAGCTGCAAGAGGAAGTAGCTGCAAGAGAAAGTAGCTGCAAGAGGAAATAGCTATCTTAAAGGTAAAAATGAATTGAAAAACAGGAAAACTAAAATGAACTGAATAACAGGAAAATAACCTATTGTTCTAACAATCCATAAAATAACCAGGAACTCAAAAACAAGCTAAAAGAAAAATAGACTACTGAATATTATCTGACACACCTTGCATACATTGACTGCTCATTTAAATACATATGCAAGATATGATTTAATATGTTTGGGGAGGGTAGTAAGAAATATGTAGAAGATGGTCAGAGAGAGTGTAACCTCATAGTACCTCAGCCAATGGGGAATTAGGAGGGATGGGCAGCTGGTTTAGGGAATGTATAAAGATGTTATTTGAGATGATGAACTTTGGAGAGAACCAAGTTTTGATAGCTTCTCCCCACTTATTACAATAAATGAAACAAAGGGTTTTCACTGTGTCTTGGCTGGTTATTAGTCAGGCAGGTTTGCCATTGATTCCAAAGGAAATTGACCAGGAGCGTATAATATCATTAACTTCTGGATTCTTTTGATGCCTTGGTTTTTTGTTATATATTTGAGAGAAAGAAAAAGAGAAAAAACACAGTTGAACAGTGAATAGTAAATTTGCCCTAATACTAGAAAATTATGTCTGCTTATCCTATTTTGAGTTAGCTGGTCAAAAGTAGGCAGATTTGAGCTTAAATATGAAATTTATCTTAAAGGTAAATTGTTGTGTACCCCTTGGAAAAGCAATATAAAAGAGATAGCAATTATGAAGTCTTCATAAAACTGTAACAGAAAGACAGCTATTAGTCATGTTTCAGAGGTTGGAAAAGCGTTGAAGGTAGGAGGAGTATGATTTGGTAAAGCACAAAACACATAGCTCTAATACATAATAAAATACACACAGTGTCTTTTTATTATAGTAAACTCATTCTCAGTATTGATCCTTTGATAATTAAAATGGCTTTTGTATTTCATATACAGCAGCACACTCTCAGAAGACGTGATCACAAGATTTACAGAAATACTGTAAACCAAACTAAAATTTAGGAAAAAAGTTTCCTGGAAGGAGACTAAGCACGGTAAAGACAGTATGAGCATTATTCTGGCATACTAGAATAGATACATTGATGGGAAGTTGACTATCCTGGGAATGGCTGAATAGAATCTGAGGCACACCACTCTTGTCAGGCCCAAGCTCAGAGACAAAATTGTGAAATCCAATTGAGTCCAATCCTTTATTTGCTTACACATAATAGACGGAATCTTACCAGACTAAAGCTATAACTTTCTAAGCTACTAGATCTATCCTATGAGATTTTATGTTATGCTTACCCTGAACCTCTTCTCTCCTGTTCTATAATCTTGGGACTGTAGAATCTCTTTGTCCAACATCTTCCTGGGAAAGTTCTGAGTTGGCAAAATACTCCCCCTCTGTTGCTGCAGGTGCACAATTCTATTTTGTTTGGTTATGCAGTTCTCACATGTTCTTAAGAAAAAAAAATTAGGCTAGTGAAAGCCATTTGAGTCCTATATTATTGTAATATGGAGAATTATTATTAAAGTATTGAGAACCACTGATATAAAATTTAACTTTCCTGTGATTTTCATGTTTACTTTCTCACTTCTCTCAACCTTGCAGCATAATCCACTCTTATGCCTAAAAATGTATCTATACTTAAGAGTGCATATACAAATATTTTGAAGAACAAGTGGTGGGAATATGTAGGAGTACATATAAAGCACCTCTTTTCAAATCAATAAAATGTCTGCATTTTTTTCCAGGCTCACTTAGCTGCTTTGGAAACTGTCCACTTATCTCTGCATGTGTGAGAGAAGTGACTTTGAAGTATTAGCAGACCTAGTATGTGCCTTGCTGAGATTTGATTAGAATGTTATATACTAGATTTAGAATTTTTCCTCTTAGGACTAATAGATAAACAGTTTGAAAAAGCCATGGAAAATAATGTCAATATATGATTACTGCAACAAGATTATTATACACACAGATGGAAAGATTCAGTGCTACAGGTCATTCTCAACTTATGACCACAACTGAGTGCAATATTTCTGTTGCTAAGTGAGACAGTTTTTAAGTGAGTTTTGCATTTTACAACCTTTCTCCTTACATCTGTTAAATGAATCACTGCAGTTGTTAAGTTAGTAACACAGTTGTTAATAGAATCTGGCTTCCCCATTGCCTCTGCTTGTCAGAAGGTCACAAAAGGTGATCACATGACCCCAAGACATGGTCATAAGTCACTTTTTGCAGTGCTTCTATAACTTTGAATGGTCACTCAATGAGTGGTTATAAGTCGAGGACTACCTGTATCCAATATGGAGGAATGGGTGGTAAAATTGATAGATCTTGCCAAGATAAATAAACTAATTTCTTTGGTTACAGAAAAGACACTATCTACATTTATTGGTGACTGGAAATTTCTTACAGATTTTTTGAATAAAAATGAACAAAATGAACTTGTGATTTATGGTTTTGGTGAATAAATAGAATAGATTATATAGAAAGAAGAGTACTGTGATGTAACTGCAGAGAGAGAGAGAGCTTAAAATATAGTTTTATACTTGTATCTGCTGTGAAAAATATTGGAAGCTATGTTTAATATTTTATTTTTTCCTTTCCTTGCACTTTTTGCTTTCTCTTTCTTTTCCTTTGCTCTTCCTTACTTTATATTACTTTATATTAGTTTTATCTTCTATTTTAAAATGTGTGTGTGTGTGTGTGTGTGATATGCTAGAATTAAGAAAGGGTTTATAAAATGTGAAGTTACATCCGATTCTAGGGTTGGTGTTTATCTCCATTTCTTAGTTGAGGGAGCCAGCATTGTCCAAAGATACTTCAGTGGTCATGTGTCCAGCATGACTATACGCTGAGGCACATGGAATGCTATTATTTTCCCACCAAATTGGTGCCTATTTATTTACTCACATTTGCATGCTTTTGAATTGCTAGGTTGGCAGGAGAGGGGCAAGTAACTGGAGCTCACTCCATTGTGAGGCACTTGGATCTTGAACCTGGGCTACCAGCTTTCCAGCTGTTAAGCTCCATGTCTTTAATCACTTATAAAGCACTAATGATAGAATTTTGGAGATTTCAAATAGAGAAGAATGTCTGACTCCATCAGTAGATGTAACAAAATGGCTGTTTCTCTGAAATGCAACAAGCTAGGCAGAAGGTGGAGACATCATGTATGGGTTTTAGTAACGAAGGATGATAAATTCAGTGTAGTTCTGGAAGTTAATAACCTCTTCTTCCTTTTCTTAAAGACCAAACAGCAAACCTGAAAGCATATATACCAGGGTTTTATTGTTTTTTTTTGTTTGTTTGTTTTTAAAGCATATCAATTACATAGAAGTGAAAAACAGTTAAAGTTGTAAGGAAAGCACCAGCTAATTCTTAAGGTAAGGTTACAGATTAAAAAAAAATGGCACTGCCTTTGATATATTTACAAACTGGTTATTTAAAAGGAAAGCAGTGATTACTTTGTCATAAGGCAAATTAAAATTTCTTATGGCCAGGGTTATTAATTTGGATCACAGTTCTGCATGCAGAGTAGGCACTTAATACAATATGGGATATGGATTCTATCTCAGCATTTGAACATATATAAATATGATTTTTTTTATCAGAGATTGAAATATCCTTCCATATTTTGCAAATCAGTTAGCCTATTGTTTTGTTTGATTGAAATATATGTCCTTTCTTTCTCTGTGGTTATGCATGCATATATGGTACATATATTTCTTTTTGTAAAGACATTAGAGAGAGAAACAGAAAAGAACATATATTGACATCTTCAATTGATCCCAACATGACATCATACCTTTTAGTCTCTTGAGTTGTTTTGCTATTCTTGGATCTAGTATGCTTCCTTTCCTATTAATTATGATAGAATACTGTGTTAATTAATTCCTCTCTGCTCTCATGTAATTTGTGTTAATTTCAGCAATACATTTCAAATGGTAGATTTTTATAGATTGTGCCCAGTTCCTGTTGAACAATTTTATCCTAGACCAGGCATGTCAAACTGCCAGCCTGGGGGGCCAGATGCGTCACGTCAAAACCACGCCCACCCCATTGCTGGCAATAGGGAAAAAGTCACTATCCATCGCATAACATCATGTGACGTTGCAAGTTTGACATGCCTGTCCTAGGCATTCAGTCAGGTGTGGTTCCAAAAAAATATTAACCAGCTTTCTTAACATTTTCAATTTTTGGAATTATATTTAGATTGTTTTTGGAAAGAGATGAAAGCAAACGATGTAAAATTTGCAGGATCCAATTTTCACTATCAGTCTTAAATAGGCTTAGTTACTTAAGTAACTTAATCCACTCAAGTCAAAATGAATGAATTTTGCTTCCTGTAATTTTCCAGTTCTTAACTAAACTCTGTTTAATGTACTGTTGTGCTGCTTAATTCCAAAGATTCTGTTCACACATTCTTGGGGAGAAAAGAATAGTTTATGCATTAAAGTATTTGTAAATCTTGCTATCTTTGATGTAAATTCACACATCAAGTTAAGCTGCTATTGATTAACCATGCCGTATTGAATAACATACATTGTAGAACATTAAATTGACAATAAAAAGAATAGAGCTTTACACCATGAAAAATGGCAACAAAACCACGATAAACCTGTAAATCCTATCATCTTTAGGAATATAAATGTTTTGCAAGAATTTGAATTTTGTATTTTCTCCTTTGACCATCTGAATATCTTCAGAATTGTTTTGTTCTGGATAGTAACTGAAATATAATTATTCTACCAAGATGTGATTCAGGGTGTTAAGAGAAAGACATTGGTAGTATGGAGAAGTTGTAAAGAGAGGAGGGGGAATGGAAAGGATGATAGGAAGATTGGGAGACAAGTAGGATGCTGTATTTGTTATCCTGCAAGCTGCAGCAATCTCACAAAACCCTTGTAAGGTCACTCACATTTTGGATCAGCTAAAACTGGAAAGAATCAACATGTTTGGTTTTTTTTTCTCTTTTCCCTCTACTAAATTTCAATATGTCTAATGGTTCAGGAAGGCATCTAGAACCCATTGCCTTTTTTGTTTGAAATAAATCATATTTTCTATTTTGTGCACACTTCACATGTATTTGCACTTATAGTCTATAGTTCAAAATTACTTTAAAATAATTTATTCCAATAGATTAATATATGTAAATTTCTCATGGACTATTATGCAATCATAACTCTGGCATACAGTAAACATACTTATTTAATTAAATAAACTTCCGAAGATTCTCTTCTGTACAAATATTCCAAGATTTATTTATTCTACATCTGTGCCTATTTATAAACATTAGTATTAATTTGAAACAGCAGCTTTGGTAAATAAGCCACTTTTAGGCTTAACATGAGATTTATCCAAAGCTTATTGGAATCTATGGAGGCTCTCCTGTTCTCTGTCTCAAAATTCACCCAAAACTCTGTAGTGTAAAAGTGAGCTTTGTGCCAAATTCATCATTGAATTCCAGGGAGTAGCAGCTGTGAAGTTGACATAACAATGTTTCATGAACTTTCCCTGAAGTGGCATAATACCTTTTAACATCTGTGGTCCATTCCACATTGCCAAGATGTTTAGAAGTTCACAATGAGAGCATGTGTGTATGACAGAAGTCCCAGTTTTACACTATGTTGCAAAAAATGTGGAGTGAAGAGCTGATGACAGGCATTTTGTTTAAAATGAAATAAACCTGTAAGATTTTCCCTCCCCCTTCATCTCAGTATTCAGTCCTCTTTACATTGGTCCTATTGCATGCTATGTATATTAAAATGTTGCTGAATGAAATGTCTACACAGGATTTTATTAATGGAATTTGTGTGCTCAAAAACAAAATGAAGTTATTGTACAAAGGTGATATACTGTATTTCTGAAACAATTTTCTTTTCTCCCTGTTCCCCAGTTGGGTGGGAAGTGACAAATGCTAGATCAAAATGTGTTCATATATTTGTCCTTATGTATTTGATCTTTAATGATCCCACTTTTTCCATAAGAAGAAAGCAGATAGATTGATTTCCACTTTAAGAGCATCTCTTTTCTTGAGATGTTGAAGCGTAATCTTTCCCTTCTGAACCAGCTAATAGCTTCTCTAAGGGAAAAGACAGGTATGTGTATAAAGATCACCCGGCTGTGTCTAGAATGCTGATTTGTCTGAAGATAAGTGAAAGGATTTTCTTTACTGGAGAAAGGAAAATCATCCTCGGGAGAAATAAACATAGTTGCCATTGTCTATTTCCTCTGGAGTACTGTTTGAAAAGTGATTAAGGAGTGTATTTGTGTGTTTCTATGTGTGTGTACTTAATCCACGTAAAACTTATACTTTCTTCGGAGTCATGAGACTTATTTCTAAGATCTTCTATTATAGGTAGTCCTCAACTTATGACCACAATTGAACCTGAAATTTATGTTGCTAAGTGAGAAATTTGTTGAGCTTTGCCACATTTTATGATTTTTCTTGCCACATTTGTTAAGTGAATCACTGCAGTCATTAAATTAATAACATGGTTGTTAAGTGAATCTGGGTTCCCCATTACCTCTCTTTGTCAGAAGGTCACAAAAGGTGATCCCATGACTTCGGGACACTGCAATGGTCATAAATATGACTCAGTTGTCAAGCATTTGAATGTAAATCACGTGACCATGGGGATGCTGCAATGGTCGTAAGTGTGAAGAATGGTCATAAGCCACTTTTTTCAGTGCTGTTGTAATTTCAAACAGTCAGTAAATGAACTGTTGTAAATCAAGGACTAATTGTTTGTTCATTGCATTACCAATGCCAGTTGTTGAAGAAAAAAATGATTGGAAATGATAGTTGTTGTTAGTTAATGAGTATATCATCCTTACAAAATAATTAACATTATACTAATTTCATTTCAATGTATTGCTATTCACCAAAATATAATCTCAAAGTTCTTCAAGTGATATAATTGGGAAGCAAGAATTTAAGACTGTAGCCATAGTTGGGAATTCTGAATTATTGAGAAACAGACATAATAAAGCAGTTTCATCTTGGCCACTTTAAGGTTTGTGGATGTCAAATCCTATAATTCCCCGGCCAGAATTTTGGGAGTTGAAGTCCACATATCTTAAAGTGACCAAGGTTGAGAAATAGTGTAGTAGAGGCTGTTTCCAGAGTTATCAGTAAAATTTTATAGAACATTTTAGTGAGAAGAACCAATACTTAGCCTGAGTCATTCCAAAATTCAGTTGAGGAAATGCTGTAAACTGCGTTCTCTGAACGTTCATCAGATGCTCACAGAGTTGTAGATTTCTGATTCGAACCTCATCTTTTCCTAACCTTGTGCTCAGAAGGACTGGATGGCATTGCTTGTATTGGAAGACATTTCAAAATACTATTTTTGAAGTGGAACAAGAAAATATGGGTGGGGCTGCCTTCATGGTGAAGTAAGTAGAGGCCAGTTGAGGATGAACTTATATGTTCATGTTCTCAACATAGGGGGGCATCTTCATACAATGTCATGCATGATATGCTGATAAGCTCTTAGCTAGTCACAGATTTATTCCTGATACTTTCATATAAAAATCCATTGTGGGGAGATTAGAATAAAGAAAGTAATTTAGTAACTTTCTAAATAAAGCTGAAAGCTGAAAACCCTTTCCACTTTTCCATTATATGAGATTTCTATAAAACATAGCCAGATTTTAAAAATATTTCTGGTTGTAGATACCAGCCTACAACATATTTTTAATTGATGCTTCATTGTTCAGTGAGTCTATCCTTTGTTTATATTTCACCTGCCAGTCAAATTAGCATCTTTACTTGCCTGTAAGAGGCAAAAAAGAAATTGAATTGTGAATGCGTGAGTAGCATGGACTTGATTGACACATAAAATAGGAACAGACAGGAACAGACAGAACAGACAATGTTTTCACTGAGACCATTTTGCCAATTTGATTCTAGGTAAATCATAAAACAGGGTAATTCTTTCTTTTAAGGAAAATGGTAGTTCAGAGTTATTTCAATCAGAAAAGGTAGGAGAAGTAACAAATGTTCTTTTAAACTAAACTGTTATTTTTCTGCATCTGACTTTTCAAATGCCATCCTGTATCAACATGCCTTGGTTTCCCTTTTCAAGTACAGGAAAACTAGCGGATTGTTTTCCAGTGGTATTGTTCTAGTTAAGGTACATTTGAAAAAAAAATCACTTATGGTTAGAAAATTGTACAATGATTCTTTGCAAAAATATTTATTATATATATATATATATATATATATATATATATATATATATATATATATGTGTGTGTGTGTGTGTGTGTGTGTGTGTGTGTGTGTGTGTGTTTTCTGAGGTTTTCGCGGGTATTTGTATGTAGGTCTTTGGTTGTTCGGGTTTTCTCCCGCGTAAAATTGGAAGTGTCTTGGCGAGGTCGCATAAAATGGAAGCTCTTTGGACTTCAAGTTTTTCATAGGTCCTGGTCAGATGGTGGATTTCCTCCCCGTAGAGGTTCGATATTTGTTTTCTGAGGTTTTCGCGGGTATTTGTAACCCGAACAACCAAAGACCTACATACAAATCCACGCAAAAAACAAACCCAGAGCCACACCGATGATGAGGCACGACCACAAACCAGAAGCCAGACCATAGCTGCATCCTTAGCCACTTTAAATCCCTCCAATCCATACATGAAGCAAACTGACACCCTCCATGAAGATGAGGCACGACCACGAACGCAGCAAGGCAGCCCAAAATCTTAAACCCCCCTGCAACTCAGACTAACCTGAGCACAACAAAGCCCCTACCCAAACAGAACACTCCCCCAGCCAATCAGAGCACAGCCAACCCCTCAGCCAATCAGAGCACAGCCAAGCCCCTAACCAATCAGAACACACCTCCACCCAATCAGAGCACAGCCAAGCTCCCACCCAATCAGAGCACAGCCAAGCTCCTACCCAATCAGTTCATACCCCCACTGGCAGTTAAAAGGAAGAAACAGCTAAGACCACACATTGCTCCTCGAAGCACGAAACTGAAAATACCAGCCTGAAGATGACGAATGGGACTTCCTCAAAACCTCGCCAAGACACTTCCAATTTTATGTGGGAGAAAACCTGAATAACCAAAGACCTACATACACACACACATGCACACACACACACACACACACACACACACACACCTGTGTGCGTGTGTGGTATGTTTATTAGTATATATCAGTTTCTGTTTCATTATTATCATGCCAGCCCCTCAAGGCTGCCTAGACCAGGAAACAGACTCCACTGGAAGACTAGAACCAAGTTTTATTGAGCTAGACTCTATTAGTCTATTTTGCAAGATCTTCCTGTGTTTTTTCCTATCCTTCTTATATACCACTGAGTCAGGGAGCAACTAGCTTGAACTTTTTTCTAATACTATCTCCTTTCCTTGAACTCAAGGAAAGTTTGTATCTTTTTTGTTTTTCGAATGGCTTCCGAATATTTTTCTCAAGGGCATATCAATGGCTTCCTACATAACCTTATACGTGTTATTTTGAGTGGCTTATTTGAGATGCAGTTGAAATGAGGGAATCTGGAAACTGTATTTTAGAAACAAGTAAAGGAATTAGAGCATGCTGATATATTGAAGACTAGAGTTGGTTTGGCTACAATAAATGGTAAAATACAAGAAAAAAATGGTAAACATGAAAATGGTAAACAAAAGTGGTTTTATATTTAGATTGTTTTTTGGAAGGAGTGCATTTATATGTATTTATAATTGGAGAAATGTTAAAATATGAATATGATTATGATATAGCTCTTCTGAAGAGTGCATGTTTGTGTGACAATATCAGCCTTGGTCTCCTATACCAAGTGAAAATAGAAAATGTGAATGCAAAAATTACTGGAGGATTAATTGGTTATCTGTGCCTGGATAGGTGAGTGTCAGAATTTTGATTAAAAATAATAAATTTGGGAAGTTAAGTGATGTGACTTTATGTTGAACAAAGGGTGTATAAAGGTTTTTTTTAGTTTTTAGTTGATCATTAAGAAATGTATGAATGTAGCAAAAGTATTCTTAATTTAGAGAATTTAGATAAAGGGAGTACCATGGTTTATGATATCTTTTACACAATACAGTGGAGATTGCTCAGTGTGGTGAGTAAAGCATGGGTGAGAATAAATGAAGTAATAAATGCTCAGTGAACACTTTAACATTGAGCAGGAAGTGATGTCTTCTTGTTTGTTTGATGCATTTATACACAAATATATCAGGCATTCTTGTGATGATAGCAGAGAAGTTTGGTTAGTGAAGTGGTTTTATTTACTGAGAAATTGAACCATTTGAAGTAAATGTTATGTTGTACAACCAGTGGTGGGTTTCAAATATGAGAACAATCAGTTCTCTGTGTGGATGCAACTTGCAGAAGTCCATTCTGGACCTGGGCAACAAAGAAATTAGCTACCAGTTCTGCTGAAATGGTGCAAATCGGCTGAATCCCACCACTGTGTATGATGCAATAAGAAGTACTAATCTGAAAATTAATACAGTATACCAAAGATAGTTGTGTTTGATAGGGATAATGAACTGAGCAATTTCATCATGCATAAATAATGAAAACTGAAGCAAGTGAATTAATCTGTGTCTCTTGATAGAATGATTATTAAACTTTTTTAAAAATTTAAGACATAGAAATGCTAGTAGAAAGATGGGAGTTAATATGTGAAGTGTTGTGAGGCATGACTATCAACAGAAACAAATTGTGAATTCCACTGTTATGTGGAAGTGAGTGATAAATATTTCAGGAGAAACACAGATATAAATTGTGTATGGTGGGAGTGGGATCCTTAAGTCTGTGTAATAAAAAAGTGGAATTAATGAATTAATGCTGAACAGAAAAGTGAGTGACCAGTATGAGTAATATTTGTTGTTGTAAATGAGAATCAAATTGTGAAACAAGTTAGTAAAGGCAAGAGGAATGAACTGAAAGAAAAGAGAAAATGAAATGTTATTGGATAGAGTCAATAAGATCCTCAAAAGAGAGGAGTCCGAAGTTTAAAGAACAAAAAACAATATCTAAAGCAGTGGTTCTCAACCTTTTTAATGCCGCGACCCCCAACCTGTTGTAAGTCGAGGACTAAACTGATCGTAAGTCGAGGACTAAGCCGGTCATAAGTCAAGGACTACCTAACCAGTTGTAAGTCGAGGACTTTCCCTGCCCGGGAGCACTGTGCATGCGTGGTGCTGCCCCCTGCGCCGGCCGAGGCATAGCTGGCAAGCGGCAGAGACGGAGCAGGCCAACCACCGGCTGGGCCACCAGCTGGCCCAGCCCAAGGGAGGTAAGGCACCCGCTGGAAAAGGGGAAAAAATGGCGGACAGCCTTGCTTGGCGACCCCCGTGAAATGGTCAATCGACCCCAAATGGGGTTGTGACCCATAGGTTGAGAACCGCTGATCTAAAGTGATGTATGGATGTTACAGAAGTAAGTATGGTTTGCAAAAATAGAATAGCATGGAGGAGTATTGTGAATGGTATTAGTGCAAACTAGTTTTTAGGTAGGTTTTCTTTTTCTTATCTATTGCCTTCTTTTTTGGTTTACTATTTCATATGCTTTTTATTTGTTCTGCATATTACTGCTTGCTCCAAAATGCAACAGTGTGATGTGGGGAGCAAAATTTTAAACCACTGTCATGGGAATTTACACATAATAAAAAGGAAGGGCTTTGAATGTAAGATTGTGGTTGCCATTGTGATTTTTTTTTTTAACAAACTTCAACCTACCTTAAAATAAGCTGTTGTTTTTAGTTGGAATGGTTAAGGCAGTAGATTGTGATAATTTAATCTGAATTACAAAGCAATATAACTTTTTTACATCAAAGTTCTGAAAATCATTTTGATATGTTTAAAACAAAGTTCAATCTGATATCTTACTGAGGTACCCTATTCTATTGGGTCTATTAATTGATTTTTTTCCTTTTAAAGGTAATCTTCTGCAAAGCTTTCAGGTATAAAGCTCTGACTGTCCTTTTTTGTTGCCTAGATAATTATCCTTAAAAGTATCTTCCATCAAGTGCCTTTCTTTATGCTTTCCCATTAATGAAAATAATCTGTTTTAAAAGTCCATTTTAAGTATAGCAGTCTTAAATTGCATATAGTTTTAGAACTACTGCTTCAAGCAAGTAGGTGAAAGTTAAAAATACAGAAGGTAAATGACAAACACTGTATTTCAAATTCAGGGAAATGTATTATAAATATCTCAAGATTTTTTTGTAGCTCAGAATATTTATCAAAATAAAATCCCAATTTACCCTAAATTTCTAACTACTCATGGTATTATGTGCTACATGCCTTCTGGATAGTACCATAATAAGGTAATATGTATTTGTAGTATTGCTGATTTATAAAGGATATCTAACAGATTACAGCTACAGCATCCTTGAGAGATTATTTCCATCTCTTGGATAAGTATTTCAATGAAGTAGAGCCCATTATCTCCAAAGGAAGCATTTCTTAATGTGTAGCTGAAATCTGCTTTCCTGCAGTTCCTATCTGATAGTTCTAATCCTGCTTTCTCTAAAACAACAGAGAACAAATGCCCTCTTCTCTGTGAAAATCCACTAGTTAAAAACAGCTATCAACTCTCCCCTTGATTGTTTTCTGCTCCAGGCTAAAATTACCCAACTCTTTCAGCTTGTTCTTTTCAAAGCCCTTAACTACTTCAGTTGCCTTTCTCTTTGATTCATTCTAGTTTGTCAATGTAATGTCAAAAGTCTGCATTTTTATGGAAGAGATGAATTTTGGTGAAAAGATATTGCAAGCTCTTATGGTAATATATCAAAAACAAACGGCACAACTTATCGTTAATGGAGGCTTGTCAGAGGTTTTTACAATAGAGAAAGGTACTAGACAGGGTTGCCCATTATCACCGTTGCTGTTTGTCTTAACACTGGAAATACTGTTGATCAAAATTCGAGAGTCGCAGGAAATTAAAGGAATAGAAGTTAATAAAAAAGAGTATAAGTTAAGAGCTTTTGCGGATGACTTGGTTATCACTTTGTCGCAACCTACTTATTCTGTAGTAAAATTATTACAGTTGATTCATAATTATGGTTTGGTTTCGGGTTTTAAGATTAATGTTAATAAGACTAAAATTTTACCTAAAAATATGACTAGTCGGGAGAAGCAGACTTTGGTTAATTTGACGGGTTTTGAAATTGTTAATAAGGTAAAATATTTGGGGGTGATGCTATCTGTTTCTAATGCAAAATTATTTAAAAATAATTATGAAAGGTTGTGGGTTAGGGTACAGAGAGACTTGAAGAATTGGGAAAAGTTGCAATTATCCCTCATGGGAAGAATTGCAGTGATAAAAATGAATATTCTACCCAAGTTTCTCTTTTTGTTCCAAATGATACCGATTTTGAAGAATGAGATCAATTTAACTGAGTGGCAGAAAGGCCTTAATAAATTTATTTGGGCAGGGAAAAAGCCAAGGGTTAAGTTTAAAATTATGCAAGATTTCCGTGAGAGGGGAGGACTCAAGGTGCCGAATTTGAAATTATATTATGATGCGGTGGTTTTAACATTAGTTAGTGACTGGGTAAATTTGACAAATTCTGATATACTTCACTTAGAGGGATGGAATTTACTTTTTGGGTGGCATGCCTATTTAATATTTAATAAAAAAATGGATTGGGCTTTTAAATCTCATATCTTAAGAATTTCTTTACTTAGGGTTTGGAGAAAATATTATAAAAGTGATTTCAAAGTACCATTATGGGCTATACCTTGGCATGCAATAGAAGGAATAAAAAGAGGGGTTAAAATGGATATGGTGTCTTATAGACAGTTACTTAAATGGGATGGACAAAACTGGCAGTTAAAATCACGGGAAGAGTTAGCACAAGAAAATATTATTTATTCTTGGTTCCAATATAGGCAATTATTAGATAGATGGAAGATGGACTGTAAGGTGGGTTTTCTCAGAGAAGATGAAAATCTTATTAAGCAAGTGAAGGATCAAAGACAAACCCACATTAAGAGGATTTATGGGGTTTTAGTTGAATTGGATTCAGAAACGGAACTAATTAAAGATTGTATGATTAGATGGGCGCAGAATTTTGGTGAGCCAGTTCCATTGGACACCTGGGAAACTATTTGGGTGAGAAATGTCAAATTTACACAAGCACAGAACTTAAGGGAGAATTTTTATAAAATGTTTTATAGATGGCACCTTGATCCACAAAAAATGTCTTTTATGTACCCTGACTTACAACCTAAATGTTGGAGATGTGGTTGTATGGACGCTACTTATTATCATATTTGGTGGTCGTGCAGAGAGATAAAAGCATTCTGGATTAAGATATGGTGGAATATCCAGAGAATTTTTAAAAGGAGGGTAAAATTTACTCCACAATTATTTTTGTTAGGTATAGTTATTGATTGTGATACAAAGGAGGTTATATTGATGTTAAATTTGATTACAGCTGCGAGGCTGTTAGCAGGACAATATTGGAAGAAGGAATCTTTGCCTACATTGCAGGAATGGTTTCTTAAAGTGTCTCATTTGGCGGAAATGGCAAAGATTTCGGCTTTCTTAAAGGGACAAACGCAAGAGAAATTTCTTGCTGTTTGGGATAAATGGATAAAATTCATACAATTTAAATTTGATATAAAAAAATACTATATAGTTTTTTCATAATTTTTAACTTTATATATATATATATTTTCTATTTTATATTCTTTTTTTTATAAATATAAATTTTTTTAACTTTTTTTTAATTAAGCCTATATTCTGCTCTGGGAAGCCCTGGGGGGGGGGGGTTGGGTAGGGGTGGGGGAAGGGGGGTTTTGTTGGGTAATGTTTGTTTTTTATTTGTATATGTTGTTTTTTGTTTTTGTATTGTCTTTTATTTTCTGTAAAATTTATAAAACTCTTTAATAATAATAAAAAAAAGTCTGCATTTTTAACACTGAGATTCAGTACAAGAAAAAGAGATAATTAATCAGCTTTTGTTTTCCCAGAATTTTCATTCTGCTTTCTTTCAGAGATTCTTTTGCTATCTTTGTAGCAATACATTATAGAAGCAGAGCAAAGAATGTTCTTAGAGTAATAATGAATAATATCAAACATAATTAGTTGGACTGGTGATTGATATAAATAAATCCACCAATAAATCCCTGTCCACCAATCCTGTTAGCAGGATAATAAATAGTATTTGATGAGGTAAAGACTATATTGGTTTAAACCAGCCAAGCAGATTTTTGTCCCCTTTTTATTTTATATTTTCTTCATTTAGTCTTAGGGACAGTATCATTCTTCATACAAGTTGCCAGAAATATAGTGTTATTTCTCTGCAATTTCCACAACATGGAAGCAAACACATTTCAGACATAGTAGAGTGCAGTGTTATGATTTATTTTTAAAGTAGTCATTTAGCACAAACCAGCCATGGGAAAGGAAGCACTACTACTACAGTATTTCATTTCTTTCCTGGGGGGGAGGAGAAATCCTATTGACATGCATGGAGAACAAACACAGCCAGCTAACCTAGAGACTTAAGAGCTCTCACCCACAGCAGTCTATAAAACTCCCCAATGACTCACATAGCTATCAAAAATATTGTTTTGTCTTCTGGCTGCATTTTTTCACTTTTTCTTGAATCAAAGGACCAAATAATGTACTTCCAAGGTTGCATCTGAAATTCTTTCTTCTCTTTGGATTTAATCTGATGGATTCTTCTCCCAATATGCTAGGATTAAAGCTAAGGTGGCCTTCAAATTGCTCTAGCACAATACAGTAAAAAAGGAAGCTTTAGATTGCTAAGAAATATTTTATTTTAATAAAAAATGAAGTACATCACAATCGGTAGATACAGTATATGTGTCAAGTTCCAGCTGAAAAACCCGATGCAGTAAAACACTGGAGACATGGAGATCTCTAATATAAACTTTATTAGGCATAGCATACTGATATGATAGAAGGAAAGCTAGTTCTGGCAATATGGCAGGAAACAAATAATTAAAAGAGTAAAACTTTCCCTCCTCTCTGACAGTTCAGGTCACATTGCTCAATTAATCTTCCATAATTGTTATGAGAAGAAAACTTAAGTTCACCAAAACGTCTCTTCCATGGTTTCGGCTCTCACACTGATAGGGAACACCTGTGTATCCCAAACTATTCCCTCCCCCCCCACAACTGTAGGCAAGCTAGAAGGCAGTCCTAATGACAATAAATCTTCATAGTTTGACAATATGACTTTTGATAGACAGCTTGAGACAATTTTTTAATCCTTTTGAAGAAGGTTTTTTTTAATTATTCATCACTATTTAGGACTAAATGACCTTTTAGGGGAGTAACTTTGAAATGCCAGATATAGAGATGAATAACACAGTCATATACAATCTGCAAATGAACAAAATAAATCAATAATATATAAAATAAATTATTGGTAATAATAATTCAAATGGAAAAAGCAATAATTGTGAATTGAGAGTTTTATAGCAAAGATTAAAATTTGGTATTTATTCTATGACATATTTTTTAAAAAAGTAAAATACTTCTTGGTGAATTAAAGTTACTATTCAGAGAAATAGAAATTACTGATTTTCTCATGAGAAGAACTGTTCTCTATAAAAATAAAATACCTATTTTTATTTTAGCTTAAATGAATCTTTAATCCCAAACCTGTAAATCTTATACCTATAGTTTCTACCTAAACTAACAGTATTGTCTGAATTTTCCTGGATCTTTATGCATCAATTTTCCTCAGCCTTCATCACTTCAACTTCTTGGGAGCTGTTTCTGGACTTCTTTCCCAGCAGACAGCTATACTGTACATTAATTTTCACCTCTACCTCTACTCTTTAATCAGTAGGTTAAACTCGTGTATAGCTTTCAATTTAGTAAACTTTCCTCTAACTTGTGCATATTAAGGGCTTATTTTCTATTTCTAAATTATTCTAATTGATTTCACTTCAATTCAACAACAAATTAATCCTATCAAAGGTACATTTTGAATTCTATGTTCATTATGACTGATAGTAGAGTTCTATCTCTCATTCTGAAAGAAGTTAACCTTTGACAGCACCCATCTGATGTGCTTGCAAAACATTAAACCTTTCCATTTTTGCAGAACTCTCACAGATATATAAGTGTTCACTTCTGTTTTTCCTTTTTTTCTTATCTGATCATTTCTCTTTGAAAACAGCAGCAGATGCAACAGAGACTCTCATTCATTTTTCTTTTACATTTTTTTTCTTGAATAGAGAAGATGAGGCTACAAGTAGAAAAGAGAAACGGGGAGGTAGTGTCCTAGTAGAGCAAGGCAAAGAGATCTGTGCTTGTTTTCTGACCCTGAATATTCACACTTTTTCATGTATCCTTTCAATTTATTTATTGGTTCCATTTAGATCCAATTAAATATAAATGAAATCCACATGACTAGGTATCTTAATTTATCAGCTTCAATATATTCTTGTCCTTATAATTCTTTTGAAAACAAAGTAGCATACTAGCTGATCTGGTCTGATTTTCACCCATTCTAGGGAAACTAAACAAACAAAACAAAACAAAAACTACTTTCTGAAAACAAAAACTTGGTTTTGATAAATCTGTTATCCTGAATTTCTGTCTGCATTATTGGAAAAGAGAAATATGGAAACTGAAGTAAATTAGAAAATAACTTAGAACTGTCCAGAGTTCTGAAAGGTCCACTTACAGTGTAATTCTAGCAAGAAATTCAGTGAGATCTGATGTCCTGATGTTTCATTAAGAATTATTTTGATATTACATTAACAATGATTCTGCAATATCAGAAATTAAAATTGTAAAGTTATGTGAATGAATATTGTTTGAATAATCTCCATCTGGCTTCTAAGTCTTTGTGTAACTGCTCTACATGCACAATCCACTGTATAGTAGTAATCCAAGCATACAATTAATTTCCCCTCTGAAATCAATGGGGCATAAAAGTGCTTAATTGTGGATGAATCATGTCCCATATTTTCACAGCATGACTGAGAATTCTTTTATAATTGTGCCTTTAAGGAGAACAATTACTTCACAGATAGTGCTGTCTTTTCTTTGGTTCTTTTATTATGTTCAGGTATGTTTTCAGGAATTAAAGGGAAAACAGAACTTTTTACAGCAGAGTAAAACTTACCAGTTTATAACTCTTTCTACCACTCTCACAAATATTTGCTAGCAACCACCCTCTCTGCTGCTTAGCTACCAAATCACCCCACATTCTCCTCTACCTTCCACTCCACCTTTCACTAAGAGAGATAAGGAAGGGAGAACAGGAAGGAAATTGGCTCAGTTACTTTAGTGTACGTTTAAAGCCTTTCTTCATGTTTTTCTTCTCCACAACTGTCCCTTGTGTAGATGTTATGGAATCCACCTCTTCTGGACTTTTGTTTCCCTGGGGCTTCCCTGAAGGCTCCAAGTGTATTTTCTGGCCAGTAAATACCTTTCTAGCCTTCAGAATGATCATCTGGCCAGAAAACAGCCTTTCTAATCCAATAAATTCCAAATATAGGTCCACCGTCAAAAAGGGTGAACTCTTCTGTCCAGGAATCAAAAAAAATCAGTCAGCTAGTATTTGTACTCCACAGTGTCCAACCACCTTACATCCAATCCCTTTGTCTCCTCCCGGTAAGAAGTAACCAAGAGCCACAAAGTCAAAAGTTAAAGTTCAGTCAATGTTTATAGTCCAACATAGTCAGCAAATTTCAAAACAGTTATATCTACCGCCAAGCAGAGAATAGCCCAAGATATTCTTCTCCGTTCCAGTTGTAGTCTGTTGAACTAAGAGTTTGATTGGAGATAACTAGGTGTTTATCTGTGTCTAGGCATTGTGTCAAATCCTTGTAGCCATAACAAGCTTATTGCTGTACCTCTATGACACTACTAGATGTTCTCAAATGTCCATTTTCAAACACTTAAAGCAAACAATTATTTCCTCTTTAAAGTTTCTTGAATTTCACCCCAATATTCTTTCCAAAGAGAAAATCCTTAACAGTTTTGTCAGTTCTATGATTTGTCAACTCTCTGTCTTTATAGTACTTCCACTTTGGTATTGAATTCCTTTGTTTTTCCCCCCAAAAGAGATTTACCTGCCGCTTCTATTTCTCAGGAAGGGTGGGGCAAAAATCACCTTCCTTCACACGCTTGGGGATTTCTTGCTTTATGGGAGGTCTTATCCAGGGAATCAAGTGTCAAAGTAGTAGAGAAAAGTTTAATATTCTCACCCAGTTCCACACATGTTGTTTAGAATGCTGGTCTTTCTTTATTCGGTTGTCGATGGCTGGGGCTAGCCACAGAGATGCAGTTAGCCTTTCCCCTGCTGGTTTGGAGGGCTTTCCTCAGATCAAATGGATTGATCACCATCTTTCTGTGATCTACAAGGGTCCCCTCATTCTTCATTGCCTCTTTGGGGCAACTTTAGGCCCATTTAGAGCCTCCTGGCAGGGCAAAATCAGCCATGGGAAGCAGAGCCTTGCTTCTCTTTGGCTGCAGCACCATGATGCAAACCGGAAATCCTGAGCAACCATATTTTGATCATGTTACCAAGGAGGCACTACAGCAGCTATAACTTTGGGGAGAGGAGGCAACACCCTTCATTCAGCATGATTATAATTTCAAATGAATGACCAGTACTTATATATTAAGAGAAAGGTATGGCTTGATAAATGGCAACATTTGACCCACTTTTTGTGGACTTAATACAGCAAGTACAAGTTATTAGGGTTAGGTACTACTAAGATGAGAGTTCCTTAAAAAGTTCCAGGGTTATAGACTAAGTGGGAAAGTAAAAAATAAAAATCTGGAAAAAATATCACATCACTTCCATACTAATGCTAAGAAAACTGCATGGAAATGGGCTTGATTTAAATTGACTTGACTCAGGTGACTTTATCTTTTGAGCAGTATTGTATTTGCTTGCTGATGAATTTTCACAGCTTTCTTAAGTCATGTCTTAATAAAGTCAAGTGATAAATGCACTTACATTAATTGACTGGTGTGTTTTAGCCAACCATTGATATAAAAACCTCTGCAAGTATTGGAGACTTCATTTGACCTATGTTTTGTTAGCTGTAATTAGGATAATAGTAGGGTATCTCTTTCACTTTCAGAGGCCTGATGATACCAAGTAGTCGAGACTTGAAATATAAATGCAATGATCTCACCCAGATAAGTAAATACTTTTCCTAAAAAAAAAGAAAAGGCAATAGGCATGTGAAGACCAACAGCTTGATAGCCCAGCTCAATGTAGTAATTACTACTAAAAGCAATGAGCCATGTAAAAATCATTCATTGCTGAAAAATATTTTTAGCAAGTGGACATATAGTTAGTGGTTTGACAGATGCATTTGTACAAATTAAAAGCAAGGGAGGATTTGAGGCTTTTCCACCACAATTTTTCCTTGTGGTGTGATATACCATCTTTAAAAAGCTAGCAGTCTAAAGTTACTATTACTCTTTCAATTCTCACAGTCCCTTTGGACTTGATTCCTTTTTTCCCCCTGCTTCCTTCTGAAATACATGCTCAAAATTCTTTGATGTGCTGATTTTTCTAATTGCCTTCTTATAGATGATGGGACCAGTGATAATGATGATACAATCCAGTGGTTGCATGAAAGCTAGAAAGATTAAAGTTGTTAAGCTGAAAATCTAAATTGCAAAATTCAGGAATTGGAATTTATAGAGATGGAAAGCAAATGGAGAAAGGTTTGAGGGTGAGATAGAGATTTCTTCCTGTGAGAGAAGTGCTGATTTGGGGTTTTTAGTTTAATTAGAAGCAGCCTAATCATGAGAAGGTGGATAAAATTGGGGAAGGGAAGAAAGTTAATGGGGGGGTGGAGAAAAAGAAAGAGTGAGTTAGTTCAGAGATTTATATAACACTCTCCCCTATGACTAGAAAAAGTACAAATCAGCAAAGAGTAATGAAGATAAATCATGAAGCTACATGCAAAGATGTCTAGAACACCCCTTGACAAAATAGAACAAAACAAAACCAAAAACAAATCAGTTGTACACAAACACACACACTTATAAAACTTTATAAATATACAGCATTCTTTTCAGTTTCTTTTTCTATGGATGTTATCCTGGATACGTACATAGTACATCCCAAGTGGAAACGTGTCTTTTTGCTACATTTTCATTTTGCTATAAGTAACACATTGTTAGCATTGTCTATAATTTCTTTAACTAGTATGTATTTATAGACCAAATTTCAGTATCATATATAGACTTCACTGGGAACCTTTTGTTGATCTTGTCTCAAATAACATCAAACATCAAGTATAACTTCTGCTTTTTCCATGATGAACCCTTTAGTTGCATTGAGACAGTTTTTCTATAGAAGGCAGTTTAAAAGAAATTTATTTATCCACACCCTTTATTTTTTTAAAAAAATAATATTTTTATAAACGGCCCAGAACCAATCAGGGAGTAGTAACTAGTAACATTCCCCCCCCCCTTTTAGCTGCTGCTTTAGCCAAGTGGTTCTCTCCCCCCCATTATTGTATCTTATTCTCCTACAGTCAAGAGGGTTATTTCAATCAGCTGGGGATTACTTTGTGAACAGGATTATGCAAGGAAGTTATGCCACTTAAAATGAATGAAGATAAGTAAAACCAATTCGCAATAAGGGAAATGTGTCATGGATAGTAACATCTTTAAATCGATCACAAAATAATCACTGAAAGTGAAGAAATTTTTACCATTGCTAAAAATGTATAGCCATATCTACATTTGATTAAAAAGTGTATGCTTCAATAGGAAATAGGAATTGAAGTATTGAAGAATTGATATGTGCTACCATACTTAAATAGTACTTGTTCAATTGCTTTGGGAAAAGTTTGGATAAAATGATATCTAACTGAAAATACAAATATCAAAATGATGCTTTGGGACCATGTCAATCAAGGCAACATTTCATATGACTTCAGAAATTTATTGGATTTCCTGACATTTATTTATTTATTTATTTAATGCAGCTGCTTCATATTTTATCAGAATAGTCATCAGTTATTAAGCCTTTTATCTCTACACCATTTTCTCAGTTCACTTATGCCTTTCCTTATCCTTTTATTAATCCATTAGTATCTGTTGCAGGAATGTTTAACTTCAGTGGGAATTCATACATGATTTTTGCATTCATTTGAATTTAACAGAATTTATTGTTTGCTCTAAAAACATTATTCAGTGAGATCAAACCATCACATTCCCTGCTGTTTGCTTTATTATCTGAAAAATGCAAATAAAAATGTTATTTAGCTTAGAAAATATAATAGTAAAAGTCTCAGAGCATAATTTGATGTTATCTCTTTTTCTGATAATTATTTTAAACACATATATATATTATGTGATGATTTTTCATTATTATTATTCATGGTATCTATTTATGTCATCTCCTAAGTAATATTTAGCATTTTTCTGGAGAAAATCCCTATTTCATGACATAGAAAATAGTTTAGGTGAAAGTGTTTATGTATCTGATGAAAACTAATCAAGGAGAAAAGCAAGCTACAACTCAGGAGAAATTTCCTAACAATGAGAACAATTAGCCAATGGAATGGCTTGCTCTCAGAAGTTGTGGGTGCTTCATCACTGGAAGCTTTTAGGAAGAGACTGGAGAGCCATTTATCTGGAATGGTTGGGTCTTCGGCTTGTGCAGGGGGTTGGACTAGAAAACCTCCAAGGTCCCTTCCAACTCTTTTATTCTGTTAGTCTGAAATAGCAGGTCATCTGCCATGTCTTTTTTGATTCCCCAATGTTTTTAATTCCTCCCTCATATGCTTTGCAAAATGAAGGAATCATGGAACAAGAAGATCTAGGACTCGCAAGCCTTGTGGCAAGATGGGTGGCAAATACATTTAATAAAATAAAATAATATCAAACTACCAAGGATGGAAAGATGGTTGGTAGTAGATCTGCAATTGTAGAATTTTCGCTGAGCATCTTGGATTGCTAGGAGGTACATGCAATCTCCTAGTACAACTTTTACCCACAATAAAAAGGAGCGTGGTAGTTATGAGGTTAGGATTCTTATTTTGCTGGCTAAACAGTTCTTAGGGTAAAGGAATTTACAGCTGGCTTTGGGGAAGGTATAAGAAAGTCATTAAAAATGAAAGAAAAAGATAGAAATAGGTCATTAAGTGTGATGGCACTTGACATAAGATTACACTGTTCTGAAGTAGAAGGTGGCATTAGAAACAAACTCAAAATAATTCCAGTTTGATTTTGTTTACTGGTATACATGGGATGGAAAGAAAAGGAGAGGCTTTCAATATTCTGTTATTCTACCTTACTATAATAAAGAATAGGTTTGTTATTCATGCCATGTCTGTTTTTTTATCTTTGGTACTGTGAAGGGCAAACACTAGTGTTGTTAATCAACCACCAAATCTTTATTATATCTTAATAAAGGTTCATGTCACTTGCCTGTGCTGAGAAAAGCCTCCTTTTAATCTAGATTATATGATACCATAAAATTATCAATAGTACCAAGCCTGTATCTCCCTTTCTATCCCGATGTGCTACACCATTCAGAATTTTCAGATCTTTTAGAACAGAAACCTCCAACCTTTTGAGCACCAGGGACAGGTTTTGTAGAGAAAGATTTTTTCCACAGACCAGAGGGGTGTGTGGTTTTGTGTGCTGCCTGCATCCAGTGGATGGGGCTTCACTTGTTTTCATGACCTGGTTGCTGGTATGCCATGGCCCGGTACCAGTCCATGGACTGGGAGTTGGGGACCTCTGTTTTCGAAAACTGAACCAAATTGTTATCTACGAAAATTGATGCTTTTAAAACCAATATAACTGATGCCAGCTTTGCACTCAACTTTGAAATGGGAAACTGTTGAAATGATTGAGTGAGGCTTCCTCATTTAAATTTATTCTAGCATTTAAATCATTCACCCAAACTAGCAGCATTTATTCCAGTATTTCAATCTAAGCTCTATTGTATTTTCTTCAGGTTCATCTCAGGTATTATCTACTCAGCATAGCTTCTCTTGTAGGTGGAGATAAACATCAACATACTTTGACATACTTTTATATACATGATAATTATTGCATGGGATAACGAAAATACTTAAAATCTGTTGCTTATTAGCAAGAACTGCAACATACTCAGTCTTATCCAAAACTTAAATTTGGCTTTAGGCAAAAACATTGTATTTCCAGAGTCTTTGGCTCCTGTGTCTCCTGTAAAAAATTAACATCATATTTACCAATTAAATTTGGGGGGGGGGAAGGCTCATCATATAGCAACGTTACTGAATATCACTGACATCTTACATTTAGGGTCTCCTTGAAATGATCTAAGAGTTGACACAGAATCAGTGCTTGGAATTAATTATTGATGCAGGATATACTTCATCTAGTATGCTATCCTCTTTGTTTATGATAATGACTGACCAAAAAGATTCTAAATCGCTATATATTACAGTACAAAAAAGTATATACTACAGATAATTCAAGCTTCACTATACAATTCATCATATTGTCCTTGAAGACCAACTGGAAGCTGCACCTGGTACAGAATGCACTGGTGTGGGCACTTAAGTTTCCAGATGTAATGAAGGTTTTTTTTTTATCACCTTTAAAGCTCTTCTTGATATGGGGCTGGGATATCTGTGGGATTGTCTACTTCTCCCATAAGATCCAACAGGGAACATATGCTCTAAGTCTCCTACAGTACATAAGGTGGTGACATTTGATGAGACCCTGGAAATATAACTTCTCTGTCCCGATATCTGCCACTAACCCCTTGAGATTAGTGTGGCCCAACTCTGCTGGTCATTTGTGAGAATCAGAAAATGGGTCTATTTCTCAGGGACCTGGGACAGTGTGGTGGATGAGACTAGCTGAAATGTGAAATGATTATGGGTTAGCTTGAACTGTGTTGTATATTTCTTTGTATTTTGTTTCTGCATTCTTTTTTTAATCCTATCCTGTCTTCAATCTGCTATCCTATCCAAATTTGCAGTTTGGATGCTCATATACATTTATTAAATAAATAATGCATAGCACAACAAACTGTGTGCTTAAATAGTTTATGCAGGAAAGGCTCATCTCAGTTTGGTCCTTGGAGCAGGAGGGTTTGCTTTGCACCCTTTTGCTTTGAAATGTTTGCTTTTGTTAAATGTTTATTATATATAGTTTGTGAACTACATTTTATAGTTCTTAAGATTCAGATGCCTGGATTAATTACCAAAGTAGTTAAAGCAACAGACTATATAATAAAATCTGACCATGTTTCAACCAGAATGATGTCTGGCCCAAGCTAAATTGATTTCAGTTTTTAAGATCCATAGGGACATAGATTAGCCCTTCTCCCTAAGCTTCCTGTATGAATTAAAGAAAAGTATATTAAAGATGGAAAGATGAAGGAAATACAATTATATGGCTGGCAGGTATTAATTCAGATAATTAAAATTAAATTCGGTGGCTTTTTGGCAATTCATTGCCAAGTACTCCTGGAGAAGGTTTCTTAGTGTAGAAGGCTCAATCCAATCAATTATCTGGGAGAAGTATAATTGAACTTTTTTAGATAAAAACTCTGTTTAATTGAATCAAGAATCATCTCTGACTGGTCATTGGAATCTGAAAGCTGTAACCAGATTAATTCCCATCAAACTACTGAGAAACTAAAATTGATGGATAAGCGCCAACTTTTGTGACAGCACATACTGCCAAAGGCTCTTCCATTTAAATAGCTGAGAACTGGAGCCAGTGTGTAATTGTACTTTTTTTAAAGGAGACATTAAAAAACAATATATTAGAATATATAATTTCTATTGTAATTGGAAATTACGAGGTGCTTAGCACAGGATAACATTCTGATTATCAGAATTTGAGGTGCAAGTGATATCCAGAGAGGGAGCTTTTATATCAGCGTTCCCCAGGGAACTGCACTTGTCTTTGTCATCTTTAACTAAGTTATCATCATTGGGACAGGCAACTTAGAACATTCCTCCAGAGTATAACTCCTGGCACCAGTTCTGGGAATATGACAGCCAAGATAATCTGTTTGTTCAAAGCTTTAATCTAAAAGGGTTTCAAAACAGTCAAGAAACAGTCAATTTCATCTCCTTTCTTTTTTCAATGTATTTGTGAATTTGTTGATACAAGAGTGTCTAAAATATGTTTTCATCCCCCAAAGTTAACAGACTTCTCTTTGTGCTTCTATATTCTGACAGTATGACCATTCTCTGCAGTAAGTCAAATAGACTTTTGGAAAAACCTTGTCAGTTATTGTGAAGAAAAAAAAACCAGATTTTACCAAAATGAAAATTACGATCCTCCTTTAAAGATGTTCTCAATTATCCTAATTTTTGATCAATTTAGGACTTGCAATTATCTTGGACATATTTTCAAGTCCTCTCAGACTGAAAGGAAGCAAACAAGATTTGTTTCCAGTAGCATCCAAACAAGTTCCAGAACTATCCTAAGCTTCTTTTTACTGGAATGGCAATTATATTCAGGCTATCCTTAAAGGTTTTAAAGGCAAGAGAGTTACATAGTCCCATTCTATATTCAGTGAAAATGTTTAAAAGTTGCATTCTAAATCTGCTGATATATTCCCTATGGGTTTTAAGATTGGAATTAGGAATATTTCTTAAAGCAGGGGTATTTGTCATTTTAATTTTGTCTTAGGTTTTCAACTGGATCTCTTGCTGGTATTCCAAGGTGATTATACTTTAGCTGGAAAAACAAAATTAGAAATGGTCTTCAATATCATAGGGTCTTTATGTAATTTTCGATTACTTTGATTGTTAAGACATTAACTAGGGAATAGATGGTGAATGTAGACCAGCAAAAACTCTTAAGTATAACCTAGCCAATTTAATAAAAGAGCTAAAATGGAGATATTTACATCTGCAATCCATTATTTAATGTTGCCTATGCAGAGTTTAGCCATCTTGAATGCTGAAAGAGAGGAACTTTCTTTCCTTTTTTAGAAAGGAAAAAAACATTACAGTCAAATTAAAAGACATTTATTCATGTGATATTTAAGGAATTTCTATTTACTGTGAGAAATTCCTATTTTATGGATTATTATTCTGATCTATTAATACCACTTCTAGCCATATATAATGATAGGATGATTATATTTACAATTCAATTACTTGAATAATCAGTTATTTCAATAATGTGAAGTAAATGTGTGCTGTTCCTTCCTGATTAATAGATCAGACTCTAAACCTTACTGTTATGTAGGTTGAAGTATAAATTTAAATAAATATTGTTGTTTTGATTAGATTATCATTTATGAAATATAGCAGCAGTTCTTGTAATGAAGCATAATGTATTTTCTGGTTTATTTAAATTTGAAGTGAATTCAGTTATAAATCTGTTGTGTTTTGTTTAAAAACATGTCCATACACACCTAACATTTGAAAATAAAATGGAAATATTTCCTAAAGCACCTAATGCATTTTAGTACAATAGTACTTTTGTATGGGGTTTGCCATGAAATAGGATTTTGTGTGTTTGTGTTTATGTTCACATTAAACTAAGAACTTCATTATAAAATGTGGAGATGTGTACAAGTTGAAGAATAATTGCATTCTGATCTGCATAATAGTCTGGGAAATGCATGTTAGTTTTGTTTGCTGATAAAAACAAATTGAATTAAATTCCCCAATATCCTGTTCTTGATCTAAAGCCCTACTCTTTTTAAAACTCAAACTTCTATTCAGATCAGTCCAGAATAAGTCATGCTTATTAGTACCTCCTTTGAAAGGTTGTACACATATAAACATGTAGAAACAGCAGCTTCCAGACTAACTAGAAAAAGTTATGAGTGCTTTATATACTTCACAAAAGTTGTGACATTTTGTATACTTCATGCAATCTGAAATAACTCTTTAAAAGGGTTTTCACATCCATGATGGTTATATATTTTGTAATAATTATTCATTACTGTCTTTTAGTATAAAAAGTGACCCACATTCTCCCAAGTCAAATTTTAAAGTTAATTGTATTAATTTTTTGTAAGCATGTAATAATAATTCAGAAAGGAAGAAAGAAAGAGAGATTAGGAAGTGCAAGAAAAATATCTAAAATCAAAGAATATGTGTAAATTTATTTTTGAAAACATTCAGTTTCCATATTTTTCATTTGAATGTGAAAGACATGGTACCATTTGTACAGTAAATCAGGGATCCCCAATCCCTGATCCGTGGACTGGTACCAGTCTGCAGCATGCCAGAAATCGGGCTGTGCAAACAACCGAAGCCCCATCCACAGGATGCAGGCAGCACATACAACCATACCCCCTCCAGTCCTTGGAAAAACCTCTCTCCATGGAACTGGTCCCTGATATTCAAAAGATTGGGGGCCACTGCAGTAAATTACCAAAATAAAGGACAAGTTAGTATTAGAAAAAATGTGAAGGAGATCTTTCTAATATAAAACACTATCTTTTATAATAAAGGACAAATGGTTACTATAATTATAGTGTAACTTATAATAGGAATCTATATAGTTACTCAGTGATGTCATCAAACAAACTTCATGTGATGATGTCTCCAGGTCATATGCCCTATGATATGATTATTACATAATTCTATTAAGAAAAGTTTGCTTTAATTTAATCTTCAATTGACCTGCAATGTTCTCTATTAACTCTAGAACCTGAGTGTACTAAAATCCTGTATTTTCAAGCAAACTCTATTTTGTATACTTTTGCAAAAAGGAAAGGCATAATCAACTTTTTTAAAGTGAGTTCTTAAAATCAGTGCTTTGAATGCAGAAAAAAGGCCATTTTGATCTACAGTCTGATATAAAAAAACAAGTCTTGAACCCTATCCTAATCAAAGCTTCTTGTCTCTCCTAAAGTTAATTATTAATATAAAACCTCCCTTTGAATGCATCATGTAGGGGTAACCCTAACCCAGGGGTAGGCAACCTTGGCTCTTTTATGATTGGTGGACTTCAACTCCCAGAATTCCTGAGCCAGCCATGATGAGGGGAGAGGGAGAGGTTTCCAAGCTGAGCCATGCTGGCTCAGGAATTCTGGGAGTTGAAGTCCACGAGTCATAAAAGAGCCAAGGTTGCCTACTCATGCCCTAACCCTACTTTGAATGCTTTTGAAGTAAATAAAACTCTAATACATTTATAATTTTGGTTAACCTTTAAAACCAGCACCTTAAATGCAGGAAAAATAACTTTTTAACTTTTCTGAATATTAAAGACACATGTTTTTGCAAAGCCACTGGAAATCTGCACCAATTAAAATGCAGGAAAAAGAACTTTTAAAGCTATAACTTCCTTTTTCCCTGCAAGATATGTAACAAAACATAGTTGTAAATACACACACACACATAAGCACACATATATACACACTACTTAAAATACAAACAAAAAAAATCAATCTATTTGATTAAATTATCTTGCAGTAGCAGCTTGTAAAAGAAAAAGATGGAAAGCTCTTAAACTGAATATCCACATTTTTCTGTTACCGAAATTACTGGTCTAAAAGTTTTATTATGTGACAGTCATATACATCTTTGTGCTCATTGATTTCTCAGTGGCTTTCTATAATATCAACTACAGCATGCTTTTGGACCAGGTTTAGGGATTACAAACGCAGAGAATGTTTTATAGTGGTTCTCTTCCTTCCTTTATGGCTGGTTTCTGTCAGTATTAATTGGGTGGACAGATCATTCACTAGGTCCCTCCTTTGTGGTGTGCCACAGGGTTCAATTGTCTCTTCTCTCCCAATCAACAATTCCATGCAACGTCTGTAAAGTCAACTTGGAGTTCAGTATCAGCAGCATGCTGATGACATCTTTTGACCCAAGTGAGTCTATTGAAGTCCCATTTCTATTTTGATCAAGTTTGAGCCGCTGAGGATTTTATGATCTTCTGGTTCTAGTGATATTCTATCTTCAATGTTGGATAGGGTTGTGTTCCCTGTTCAAGGCGGTATGCAATCTGTGAGTCTTCATGGACTTATAGATCCTGCTCAATGAGCAAGTAGTAGCTGTGGCCCGGAAGGGCTTTGCACAGTTTCACCTGGTGCACTGGTTGCAGACTTTCTTGAATCTGGAAGCCCATCAGTCAGTCACTAACTCTCTAAACTTCTGGTGGCTAAACTATTCTAACATGCTCTATAGGACATGTTGAAGACTACTTGGAAGCTTCATCTGGTCCAGAGTCTAGCAGTTCAAGCAGATATAGGATTGGCTAGATATGTACATGTGATATACTCCCCTGAAAAAACAAATTTATTTACAAAGATTCCAGTCAAACAAAACTTATCAACATTTATTGAAATTTTAAAACATTCACCTGCTAGCAGAAGACAATATTTTCCTAGTCAGGTTACTTGTTATTTGTTTGAGAAATAGGATGCTCTACTAGATGACTATTTGAGTTGGAATCTCTTATGTTCCTCAATATTATTTGCTGAGATAATTAACAGCTTTTTGCATTGTGAGAAGCATCATCGTCACCTTAGTATATCACCTTAGCTGTTTTACTTTTCCTCCTTTTTGAAAAACTAAGGCTTGTATGTGGCAGGGCTGATGATGAAGACTTTAAAGTCAACATAAGGGTATGTCTCTCAGAACAGGAAGTCTTCATATTGCAAAACTACAACTAAATTTCTATTTTCTGTTAATAAATGATCAGAAAATGTTTCTTGTACTGTACTTGAATAAGCCATTCAGACTATATTTTTGGCAATTTTAGAAATTATAGCCCTGATTTTTAAATGTGTAAAAATTATACATACATACATACATACATATATACACATATTTATTTATTTATTTTCAGTGTTTATATGCACTATATACATATGTATATATGTATAATTTTTACACATTTTACATGAGTAAGAGATAAACTGAAAATATATCAAGAAAAATTAAGAAAAGGAAAAAGGATAAAATAAATAATTCAAAGAATAGTAGTTAAAAAAGAAAAGTAATTTCTAATCTTCTTTGCATCAATTACAAACAATATTAGTATCTCTTTTCCTTTTTCAAAATTACCTAATTCCTTTCAACCCTTTTAAATCATCAAATCCAGAAATCACCATTTCATTTTTCCGATTTTCAGCAAAAATTGCATCAGTTTCTAGTCTTCTGTAAAAATACTTATTGTTTTATTCATGATCAAACAAATTGATTTTTCCATTTCTGCAAAGTTCACCGCCTTTAAAATCCAATCCTCCATTATGGGTATTTCAATATTACTCCATCACTCCGACAAATATTAAGAAAGTAGATTTATACGTGAAATAGTCAAAGTGCATCTGTGCTAACTTTTCAAAATAAGTGCAATTTTATAATTGAAATCAACCTGGACCTTTTTCTTTGTTACAATAGTAAGTTTTATGTTTTGTTTCTTAGGCCCAAAATAAAATAAAAACAAAATCATAGTTTTGTGCTCAAATCCATAGTTTGTGCAGTGGTTAGAATGCAGTATTGTAGGCTAATTCTGCTGCCATCAGTTTGATCCTGACTGGTTTAAGATTGAATAAGTTTTCTCTCCTTCCAAAGTCAGTAAAATGAGGACCCAGATTCTTTGGGGTAAGATGCTGATTCTGTAAACCGCTTACAGAGGGCTGTAAAGCAATCTGAAGAGGTATATACTGTAAGTCTAAGTGCTATTAAGTGAAGTGAACATTTGTCTCTGTTACTTTTCATTGTATTATTTTCAGCATATTTTTCAGTCTATCAAAATTGTTTTGAATTTTCAACTAGTTACTAGGCTATTAATTTGGCTTAGGAGGAAAAGCTTCAATAGGATCATTTGGGTTCTGGATTTCTTAATAGGATTAATTTTTAAATAGGTAGTATCTGATTGTTCCTAGAAAAACAAATTATTCAGTTTTTAGATATCTTATTTATTCCATTTTTTCATGTTTCTTTTTCATTCCTGATATGCCTTTCCTGCAGCTGGTATTTTATATACAGCTCAGGGAATAATATGATACTGTTAGCTCTAAAGATTTATCTGATTTGTCCCTGAAACTGGGTCACAAGATAAATAAAAGAGAACCCAATTTAAGGAAGAAATGACCATATAAATTTTTGCCAAATAATGTCTTGGCCAAAAAAAAAAAAAAAAAAGCCAGAAGAATGCTGCTGTTTTGTTTTGCTTTGTTTTTAATCTTCACTCAGTACTGATGAATGTGAGATGCATAAATGGCATCTTTAACATGCATTTACTAGAACAGCTGCTTTGTTTCTTATCTGAAACTATGAATAAATAAATACATCTAGAATGAAAGCAGTGCTCTCCCTGACCTCATGAATAATAATATGTCATATTACCATGTTGTATAAGATAAAGAAAACATGACAGCAATAATTTATAATCATCATCATCTTCTCATTTTTGTACTGAACCTAGAAATATAAAAAGAACAAAACAATAATAATAAAATTGAATTATGAACAAATGTCCAAAAATAATTGGAAAAGAAGCCTTTGGTTCTCTGTGGGCTTCAGACTCCTCAGCAGATTATCTTCTATTTTCTGTTTGGTTGCCCACACTGTTTGGTTAAGTTGTGGCAAATTCCATTTACATATAAAATCAATCACTAAATAAGTAAATATCACAGATCAGTAGAGGGGCAACAAAAAAGTGTTATCTGTTAGAATTCAGAAAATTAGAATTCCTCCCTCATTCCCCCAACTTTTTGCATATGGGAAAATTTCAAGGCAAAGCAAAGGCCTTGTGAAAAAGTACTTCCACTTTTCCAGTAAGTGATTACATAGCTGAGAACACTGGGTACCATTCAAAATTCACTTTTAAAGCCTTTCATGGCATAGGGCCTACTATCTGAAGGATTACCTGTCTTCAGCTATTTTTGCTCATCTGATACACCAAGCAGAATGGTTACACTTTGAGGTTCTATCAAGTCAATAGTGCCATTTTCCAGGATCCAGGAAGCACAAGTTCTCTAATGCAGTGCCTGTCCTTTGAAGATATGTCCCCTTCTGCCCTCCTGAGATTTGTGCAGTTCCTATTGTTGTGATGCTTGGGAAACAGTTAAAAGCTAGTTTGTTCTTCCAGGCCTTGAGATAGGGTGTTTAGCTATCGTTTTTTTATGTTTGTTATGTATCTGGCAAATATATTGGTGTGCCAATATTGTACACTGGTAAATTAGTTTTATTTGTTTTTCCCTATGCTAATTTTTTATTTGTAAGTGGCCCAGAATTGTCAAGGAATTGTGTGGCCTCTAAATTTGGAAATGCATAAATGAATGAATCAATGACTAAACAAACATACTATCCTACTTGCCTCTTGTTCTAGCATAGAGATACTGAAAGCTGAAACTGAGCATGGGACTTCATGGAAAATAGTGAAAATTGAAATGGTATAAGTGAGCAGAACAAGATGAGGCTTTAGCTCCATATCATTCCAAATGGACTCCTTCATTTTGTCTGCAAAAGTGAATTATCAGTATTACTCCATTCATAGTAAATTTGAAATCTGTTTTAGATAATGTAACTGAGGTTAGTCACACTAATGTCTATTGCTTTCTCTTGTAGTATAAATGTTTTGTAACTGAGTCCTGGCTGCTTCAGTTGTGACTTTCAGAAATTCTGGCATGAACAGCTTGGTTGTGTTGCACAACTCAAAAACAATTAACTTACAGATTTAATTTATGCAATTTCTGTGGCATAAACAAAATGGCATCTCAAGTTGAGCTGAAGTTCAGTGACATGTGCTCCTGGTGTTGCCTTTATGAGGATTAGGATATGTCAATATATTGTGTTTGTTACTGTATTGCTTTAACCCAACATGAAATATATGCCACTGAGAATTGGTTTGCAATTTTATTGCCTCTAAGTGCCAACAAATAAATAAGGTTTTCTTGGCAGTGATACAGAAATTGTTTGCCTTGCTTTATTTTGAGTTGCCTGATCCATAAATTAATGGCATAGGCTTGCTTCGCATCACACTCTAAACCAAAATGTGATTGAATTGTTACAGTACAGTGTGTCATGAAGACATAGGCTTTTGATTGTTTAAACAGCAGGTTAAGAACATTTTATTTTCCAAAGCTTTTAATAAAAGCTTTTAATAAAAATGGAGCCTGGGGAAAACAGCATCTGAAATGCCTCTGAAATAGGAAAGGCCTTAGGGAAATGGCATTCACATAGATAAGTAATTCTAAGTTTTATTCTGCTTTAACTCTCTGCATTTGATTAATATAACCTTTAAACTTATTCCAACTATTTATTTTATGGAACTTTGAACTACAGTAATGTCAAAAACATTTCCCTGGTTGCTGCAGCATTTGCTGCAATGTTGTATTCCTAGGTTTCACTGTTTTCCTCTGTTTTGCAGCTTCTTCAATCCAGATTTCAGAGGCCCATGCACTGCAGCCTGATTCAGGCTGCTACATTCCTTTCTCCAGGCTTCATCTCAAATATTTCTTCATATTCCAACTTCAAATTTTCCTTTAATTCAGCACTTCCAGTTTTCACTTCATCTAGAATATAATTCAGATTCCCAGAAGGGAGGGAGTGTATTCCAGACAAACAAGAAACTGTGAAGTTTTTATAGTTTGGATGGAAGGAAGAGAATTAAAGCAGCTCCTTCCTAGGAGTTCTCAGAATATATATTTAATGTATATTTAATGTAGCTTGCTTTTAGTTTGACAAAGTTCTGTCTTTAGGTGAGGAACAATAAAGAAATTGTTCAGTTGAAGCTCAACATGTCTTTCTTGATTTTTAGAGCCTAAATCTGTTTCTTTAAATAGTTTCTTGCTTCTCTGTTTACCTACCAGTGTTGCATGTGGTTTGCTTCAGTGTCTCCTATTCAATACAGTATTATTTTTGGACATTCAATGCAGCAGTTTTTCTGCAGGATGTTTAGTTGCTACTTTGTGGGTAGTTTAAACAAAGATCTTAATCTTGGACATTTCCCCACATGAGCATATTCTGGAACAGTATTTTTCAAACTTAGAAACAGGCTGGTTAGTGTATTCTGGGACTGAAGTCCACACACCTTAAAATTGCCAATTTCAATAGATGCTATTCTAGACTCCTGGCTGATCAATTCAAATTGAGGATCTAGAATTGCCCAACCATTGTTGCATCAAAATACAGCCAAGGAGGATAATTGGGTGATACACTCAAGATATTGTAAACGGGACTTCCAGTTCCGGATCGCAGCGCCTCTAGCCGAACAAAGAGACTTGTCTCTTTGTCGGCTAGCTTCCTTCCGCCGGTAGATCCTTATGCGGGTCGAAAGTCACCCTGGAGGGTGCGACTTCTGTCGAGGAGGCTTTGCTCAGCTGCGGAGGAGCAGTGGCTCCTCCAGCTGTCCGAGCTATCTCTGAGGGCCGATGGAGAAGAAGATTGGCCAGTAAAATGGCCAATCACCCTGCCGCTTCAAACCGCAAGTCAAACAACATCTAAGTTGTAAAAACCACTGTGGTGAATCCGGGTGAGATTTTTTTTTCTTTTTCCTGATCCTGTATTCATTTTATCTTGCTTTTTTTTTTTTTTTTTTTTTTTGCCTGTAAGAGCCTTCTTGGAATTATTTCCCTGGCTTGAAAAAGCAGCTTCTACATGTTTGGGAAGAAAGGCATTGAACAAAAGAATACAATAAAATTTTAAAGACTATACTTTACTTTCATATGCTTTGGGGTACAGAATTTTTTTTTTCTAAGAGCTGTACTATCATTTTATGCTGGAAGATTATTTATTTTTTCACATTATATTTCAAAAGAAAGAAAAAAAAAGGAGAAAAATAGTGTCCGGAAAAGTTTGTTTTTTCAACTTACTGAGGACATCTACTGGCAAAAATCTAATATTGCAACTTTTGGTTATTCTTTGGAGATGGAATAGATGGACCTTTAGATTACTTTTGAAGAGAAAAGATAAGCTGATGCAGCTGTGAGAGTTGTGGAGGTGGACACTGTTTAATTTTTATTAAACACAGCCTCCACAAGAAGAAAAAAGAGACTCTCTTTAATTACTATCAAAATGGAGAAAGCTCATTTACAATTAAACTGCAAACTTATTTTGGAAAAGATTTATGAGGCCACTGCAGAAATATGTGCTACAATGAAAGAGTTTACTACAGAATTAAGATCCACTTCAAATCTTCAAACTGAACTCCAGACTACATCTGATTATTCTATAAATCAAAACACGTTAGAAAAGGAAACAACTGAGATAAATGAGGAAGTTATTTTATCTTATAAATATTCCATCTACAGCTTTGAGGATCAGAAGAATCAAAGACTGAGACTGGAAACTTTAAAGCAATGAAGCTTTAAGGATGAGAGAAATAGATGCCTAATGCAGAGGATGGGATTCCTATTGTTTCAAAGGGCACTACAAGCAATATTGGCTGAAAGGGAAGCTTGGTTATGGAAACCTGGCTGGCACAGAAAAAAAGCCAGAATAAGACTGAAAAGAGAAATTTAAAATTGTGTAATGGATTTAAAGGCAATGTGGATTTATGGACAGTTTTAAGGATTAAGATTCAGAGTTAGAAGTAAGAAAAAAAATAGGAGGTTGATTATTAGAACAGATGTTTTAAATAGATTAAGAATGTACTTTTTGGAACAACAGATTTATTTTCATGAAAATTATTATGTATTGGAATGGAAAAAATGCTGGCTTTTTAGATTTGGATTGTTTTAATAATTAATTGTTTTAAATTTGTAAGATGATGTTTCTGTATGATAATATAGATGTGATAAGGCATGATAATTAAATGGATGAAGTTTGAATTTTGTTTAATGAATTGAAATGAGTTAAGACTTACACTATTTTGTTATTTTAAAGAGATTGATCGATTGATGGACTATATATGTATAGGGTAGATTAATATTTTATCTTAATTAGGATATGTATTATGTAGTGGAAGAAGAAATAAATGACACTTGTGATAAAATGAGGGATATAAGAGATTAAGAATTAGAATATAGCTGGAAGGGATACCTGAATTGATAACTTGTTGATTTAAAGTTAAATTTGATTATGGTAATTGTAAATTTACAAAGTTTTAAAACAGGTTTAGCAGTTATAGAAATTTAAATTAGAAATGGAATATTTTAAACGTATTATGCTAGTTGAGGAAATAGAGAGGGGACATTGAATGTATTGAGTTGAGTTCTATTGTTGAATGTTTGATTACCCAAACACGATGGTGTGTCCTGAGCACCTTTTTCTAAGATTAAAAAAAAAACAATAAAATGTGTTTTTTAAAAAAGATATTGTAAACCTATATTTGTACTTTCATGGGATTAAAAATATAACTGACTTAGGAAAAAACACTTTTTAAATACAGTGGTAATGCAGTTTATCATTTATGTAATACTTTAAAATTCTATTTTCTGCAAAAAGGATTACAAGATAAGACAAACCTTAGTAGTGGGTTGAAAGGTTAAAAGTTCTAATTCCAAGAGTCTTTGCCTATGTATTCCCAGTGCAATTTTATACATAGAAGTATGAAAATATAAATAAAACATAATAACATACTTCGGTATGTTTCTCATAATATTTTGTCAGCTTGGCTTTGCTGATGGGCACTGTGAAAATCTGAAACCCTCAGAAATAGTATACATCAGCAATGGTACAGTTTGCTCAGCTGTCGCCCTTAATGGAAGTAAATTCCCTATACTTTTTGATTAGCATATTCACTGAATATAAGATGAAAAGAACAGGTACACCTTTACATCACAGGGAGAACAAAAGAAGCTAATAACAAGACAGGAGGGGAAAGTTGTGGAATTGTAATGCTCATGAATAGTAGATGAAACTGAGAGAGCAGGAATTGAGTGAGTAAGTAGTATGGAGCCCAGCATGTGAGCTCTCAGGCAAGCAACCACCTGCTTTAACCAAAACAATCTGCATTGACTGAATACAATATTTTTGTACTCATGTTATTGCAACACTTTTGTTTCTATGGAAACAAAAAAAAACTACAGACAGATAAAGTCTCCTCAAGAAAGATGGAGAGAGGTCAAAAGAGAGATTCAGTGTGGAACATAAACATTTTGCATCAAACATTCAATCTATGTAAGCATACAAAAAGCTCTGTTGTATCATTTAAAATTCAGTATAGACTGGCCAACCATTTATTATGAAATTCATAAGCATGACATAAAGATGTAACCCTTGTCACTATTGCCCCCTCCAGCAACAAGATATTTTGGCAGCATGCTGCCTCTTAGCATATAGATTTTACATTGCCACAAATATCAAAAGTTCATAGATCTGCCCTCCATGAAAGAATGGAATCCTAGCAAAAGTGCTCCATTTTGCCTTTCTCTTTTTCAATGACTTACAAACACAATCAAAAGCCCAGTTGCATTTTGTTTTGCTAAATTTTATCCATTGACTTGCTTCCGTGGGAAAAACATAATTACATTATTTCTAGTCAGCAATACTGAAAATTGTCCTAATCATTACCAAGCGTCTTATCTGCCATTCCAACTTCCTATTCTACAAATAAAGTTAAGTTTTCTTGACTTTGGAAAAGGAGTAAATGGCGGAAGAAAAAGCTGAGACTCTATAGAGATTTTGAAACTTTGAAAACCCACACTTTTATATTAATACCCTGTGGTAAAATGGGCAACCAATGAATTGGATAAATAAAATAAAAATAAATATGAGAATTAGGACAGGTATGAAAGTATTTTTTTATTTTTGAATTAGTACCTGCTTGTTTATGTTTCACTTGTATTTATTCATCTGAAATCCCGTAATTAATGCATTCTAAAGCAGAGGTCCCCAACCTTTGGGAAACCAGGAACCAGTTCTGTGGAGAGATGTTTTTCCGCAAACCAGAGGGTGCATGGTTTTGTGTGCTGCCTACATCTTGCAGATGAGGCTTTGCTTGTTTGTGCAGACCAATTGCTGGCATTCTGTGGCCTGGTACTGGTCCATGGACCAGGGATTGGGGACCCCTGTTCTAAAGAATCTTTAAAAAGAACTTTCTATTTGGAGGATGAAAGAAATGAAAATAACGATTTGCTTACTGCTGAAATAATCTTGTCACAAACACATTTATGTCATATTTATTTTGACCCCTTCCTTCAATCTTCAGAGGGAAAGTTGGGTAGACTGTGCATATTTTCAGCTAGAGGTTGCATGAGGATGTCGTAAGAAGGACCAAGGGATAAATACCAAAACTATATTTTACAATAGTTTGAGTTTGCCAGAGTTTTAGCCATTACCCTCTTATATTGAATTGAAAATGGCATTAGTTCTTTAAATATTTGGTATAGTTATTTGGTAAAGAAAATATTTCATAGAATTGTATAAGAGCAATATAATTTATATCTTAGGATGTCACAGCCCATCTATATAGCATGGTTGTTATTATAGAGGCAGGCATTGCCTTGTTTAATAACCATTTACACATACAATGCTGATGAAAAAGTGAACAATTTTCACATTTACAACTTTACAGGTCTGTAAAGCAAAGGAAAAAAACAAGAACAGACTTGTGGTTTCACCTAGTGACTACTTTGCTTAATGAATTAGTTGAAAGTCCCAATCATAATCACTGAACAAGGACTACCTGTATGTATACTACTACTACTACTACTACTACTACTACTACTAATAATAATAATAATAATAATAATAATGTTGGAAGGGACCTTGGAGGTCATCGAGTCCAACCACCTGCTCAGGCAGGAAACCCTACACCATTTCAGACAAATGGCTGTCTCTTCTTAAAAAACTTTCAGTGTTGGAGCATTCACCGCTTCTGGAGGCAGGTTGTTCCATTGGTTAATTGTTCCATTGGTTAATTGTTCTCCTTAGTTCCAGGTTGCTTCTCTCCTTGATTAGTTTCCATCCATTGCTTCTTGTCCTGCCTTCAGGAGCTTTGGAGAATAGCTTGACTCCCTCTTCTTTGTGGCAGCCCCTGAGATTTTTTTTTTTTTTTTTTAATTGAAATTTTTCAAAAATTTTACAAATAAACATCCCCCCCCTCCCAAACCACCCCACCCTCCCCCCCCGACTTCCCAGAACTGAATATAGGATTATTTAACAAATTTTAAAAAATAACGTTTACAATTTATAAGATAATTAGTAAAAATAATAAAGATCATAATAATAATATATATAATAATATGTATAATAATAATATGCATAACATAAACTTTAAAATGAATAATATGTACTAAGAAAGAGAGAAAAAAAAAGGAAAAAGAAAAGAGAGAGAGAGAGAAAAAAGAAAAAAGTAGACGAAAAATAGAACATATATATATAAAAAAAATATATAAGTAATAATACGTAAAGAAAAAAGGAAGAAAGAAAGAAGGAAAAAACAATCATTACAAGTTATAAAAAAGCTAAATGATATTTTTCCATATCCAAATTATATTGTATAAAATTTATCCATTTTTCCCATACTGCAAAAAATTTCTCTTGAGATTGCTCCTTTAAAAAAGCCGAAATCTTTGCCATTTCTGCCAGATAGGAAACTTTATGAAACCACTCTTGCAAAGTAGGCAAGGATTCCTTCTTCCAATATTGCCCTATTAACAGCCTAGCGGCTGTAATCAAATTTAACATCAATATAACCTCCTTAGCATCACAATCAGTAACAATACCTAGTAAAAATAATTGCGGAGTAAATTTTACCCTCCGTTTAAAAATTCTTTGGATATTCCACCATATCTTAATCCAAAAAGCTTTTATATGCTTACACGTCCACCAAGTATGATAATAAGTAGCATCCAAATGTCCACATCTCCAGCATTTCGGCTGCAGATTAGGGTACATAATGGACATTTTCTTTGGATCAAGGTGCCATCTATAAAACATCTTATAAAAATTCTCTCTTAAATTTTGCGCTTGTGTGAATTTAACATTTCTTATCCAAATAAGTTCCCAGGTATCCATTGAAATCGTTTCACCAATATTCTGTGCCCATTTAATCATACAATCTTTAACTAATTCAGGTTCTGAGTCCAATTCCACTAAAACCCCATAAACTCTCTTAATATGGGTTGGCCTTTGATCTCTTACTTGTTTTAAAAGAGCTTCATCTTCTCTAAGCCAGCCCATTTTACAATCCATCTTCCATCTATCCACTATTTGTCTGTATTGGAACCATGAATAAGTTAAATTTTCATGCGTTAATTCTTCCAAAGATTTTAACTGCCAATCTTGGCCATCCCATCTAAGTAACTGTGCATAAGAGACCATATCCATATTAACCCCTTTCCTTATGCCTTCTATGGCATGCCGAGGTATAGCCCATAATGGTATTTTGAAGTCACTTTTATAATACTTTCTCCACACTCTAAGCAAAGAGATTCTTAAAATATGAGACTTGAAAACCCAATCCACTTTTTTATTAAATATTAAATAGGCATGCCATCCAAAAAGTAAATCCCAACCTTCCAAATGAAGTATTTCTATATTTGTTAAATTCACCCAGTCGCTAATCAATGTTAATACTACAGCATCATAATACAATTTCATATTTGGTACCTTGAGTCCGCCTCTCTCACGAAAATCTTGCATTATTTTAAGTTTCACCCTTGGTTTTTTCCCTGCCCAAACAAATTTATTAATATCTTTTTGCCATTCATCTAAATTACGTTCATTCTTTAAAATAGGTAACATTTGAAACAAAAAAATAAACTTTGGCAGGACATTCATTTTAATAACTGCAATTCTACCCATAAGGGATAACTGTAGATTGTTCCAGTTTTTTAAATCCTTCTGTACCTCCATCCACAGCTTTTCATAATTATTTTTATACAGTTTTGCATTAGAAGCAGATAATGTGACCCCCAAATATTTTACCTTATCAACAATTTCAAAATCTGTTAAGTTAACTAAAACCTGTTTATCACCATTAGTCATATTTTTAACTAATATTTTGGTCTTATTATTATTAATTTTAAAACCAGAAACACATCCATATTGTTGAATCAATTGTAATAATTTTACCACCGAACAGGTAGGTTGAGACAAAGTAACAACCAAGTCATCTGCGAAGGCTCTTAATTTATATTCTTTTTTATTAATTTCTATTCCTTTTATTTCTTGAGACTCCCGAATTTTAATCAACAAAATTTCCAATGTTAAAACAAACAATAACGGAGATAACGGGCATCCCTGTCTTGTTCCTTTTTCTATTACAAAAGCCTCTGACAAACCCCCATTTACAATAAGTTGAGCAGTCTGTTTTTGATATATATTAGATAATACTTGTAATATATTTTGTCCAAAATTCATCTCCTTAATTAAACATAACATAAACTGCCAATTCACTTGGTCAAAGGCTTTTTCAGCATCCAAAAATATCAGGCCTGCAGAGACTTGGTTATTCTTTTCTAGATACTCTAATAAGTTAATAATTTGTCTAACATTATTTTTCATATACCTTCCAGTTATAAAACCCGATTGATCCTTATGTATAAACTGCTGCAAGATCCCCATAAACCTATTAGCTAAAATTTTTGCAAAGATTTTATAATCCACGTTTAAAAGAGATATAGGCCTGTAATTTTTAGGCAATGTAAGATCTTGATTATCTTTTGGAATCAATGATATAAATGCATTACGCCAAGATGGAGGGATCTCTAAACCCTGTAATAAGTTATTAAACAATTCACACAATGGTTGAGTCATCTCTTCTACTAAAGTTTTGTAATAGATAGATGTCAACCCATCCGTACCCGGCGCTTTGCCCAATTTCAATTGTTTAATAGCTGTAACAATTTCTTCTTTAGTAATTAAGCCATTAATCTCTTTTTCCTGATCTTCTGTTAATTTAGGAAAGTTAACTTTACCTAAATAATTGTTTATATCTGTAGTTTGAATATTGGCACTCTTGTATAATTTTTGATAGTATTCTAAAAAGGATTTCTTAATCAATTCTTTCTGATAAACCAATTTACCATTATAATTTATTTTATCTATATTCCTCTGTTTCTGTTTCTTTCTTAACTGATAAGCCAACCATCTCCCTGGTTTATTAGCATTACAAAATGTATTTTGTTTCATAAATAATAAATTGGTTGCAGCTTGATCAGCCATCAACATGTTAAATTGTGTTTTTAACAGTTTTAAAGCTCCTTTCACCTTTTCATCTAAAGGATTTGAAATTAAAAGTTTCTCTTTTAATTTAATCTCCTCTTCTAAATCTTTACGTTTCTGAGTCTGTTTCTGTCTATGCAGATTATTCATTTTTATCAAAATACCACACATAAAAGCTTTACTTGCATCCCACACCATTGACATTGATGTTCCCTTATTCATATTTAAAGCAAAATATTCCTTTAAACATTCCTTTAATTTATGAACATTTTTTTCTTGTTTAAATAAATTCTCATTCACCCTCCAGGATCTCCTGTCTTCTTTCTCAGCAAACAGTTCCATCCATACTGGACTATGGTCAGACAATGTCCTAGGAAAAATTTTTACATTCTTCACCCTGTTGTATAAGTCTGTTGTAATCAAAAAGAAATCAATTCTTGAAAAAGATTGGTGTCTATCTGAGAAGAAGGTAAAATCCCTTTCTTCTAGGTTGCGTTCACGCCAATAGTCCCTCAATTCCCAATCTTCTTTCATGTCAAAAAAGGCTTTAGGTAGTTTAGCCTGTTTAAAAAAGGTAGAAGAGCCTTTTTTGTCCTTTTGTATGTCTAAGACACCATTCCAGTCTCCCATTATAATCACAGATCTATAATCCAACAAAGTTATTTTCTGATGTAGCAACCTATAGAATTGCTCCTGTTGCTGGTTTGGTGCATACAACCCCACAATAAGAATTTTCTTGCCATATAAACCAAGTTCAAGCATAACATATCTTCCATGAGGATCTGATTCTAACAGGGTAGCAGATAAGTTCTGTTTAACATAAATTACCACACCCCCTTTTTTCCCAGGGGCGGGAGATACAAAATGAGATCCCAAACGAGGATTGTTTAAGTATTTTTGATCTTTAGATGTAATATGAGTTTCTTGCAAACAGATAACATCATTGTTGTGTTGTTTCAGATAATGGTAGATTTTTTTTCTCTTTTGAGGAATATTTAATCCATTAACATTCCAGGTCAGGAACTTTGCCATCTCCCTTGGCCTTAAGCCTGGAGAAGATCCCCTCAAATTCTGCTACTGAAGAATATGTTGCAGAGCTTTTGGGTCTTGCTCCTCCCACCGGCACTGAAACAATTTGCTGAGTAGATTCTTTGATTTCTTTTTCTTTTTTCTGTTGTTCTTTTTCTTTACGTTTGTGTGCTGCACGGGTCATTCTCTGTTCTTTAACCTCTACTTGAGACATCCATGCCACCTGTCCAGCAGTCATCGCACCTGTATCTTCAGATTTCTGTTCCATCTCTTTATCACTCAAAACTTTGTGCATCATGGGCAAAGGTGAGCCTGCACCCAGGACCGTTTTATAAAATTCCTTAGCTTTAGCAACTGTGTTAAGTCTATAACGTGTCCCCGCATGGCTCAAAACAATGCCCATCGGAATCTCCCATCTAAATGGCATTTGTCTTGCTTTAAGTTCATTTGCTAGAAAAGAAAAGTCTTTTCTGCTTCTTAAAATTTTAGGTGGAATTTCCTTTAAAATAATAATATCTTGAGCAGCAATCTGGAATCTTTTATTGTAAAAAATTTGCAGAATCTGATTTCGCAAGGACTTCTTAGCAAAATATATCACCACATCTCTAGGCAGATTCCTCTGTTTTGCAATCCAAGAATTAACTCTATAAATTCTTTCCACTTCCCCACGTAACTCATCTTTGTCTATATTCAAAATAACAGCCAAGTCATTAATCACCATTTCCATCAGATCTTGAGTTTTATCTTCTTTCAGGCCCCTTATTCTCAAAGCATATTCCATCTGTCTATACTGGAACATAAGAATATCATCTTGTGAAGTTTCCACTTTTTTCTCCATATCTTGGAATTTATAGTCCAAAAGTTCTACTGTTTCTTCAATTTCCTCCACTCTAGAGTCCAGCTTCACAACCACTGCAGCCCCTGAGATTTTGGAACACTGCTATCATGTCCCCCCTCATCCTTCTCTTCATTAAATTAGACATACCCAATTCCAGCAACCATTCCTCATATGCTTTAGCCTCCAGTCCCCTAATCATCTTTGTTGCTCTTCTCTGTACTCTTTCTAGAGTCTCAGCATCTTTTTTACATCGTGGTGACCAAAATTGGATGCAGTATTCCAAGTGTGGCCTTACCAGGGCATTAAAGAGTGGTATTAATACTTCATGTGATCTTGATTCTATCCTTCTGTTAATGCAGCCCAGCACTGTGTTGGCTTTTTTGGCAGCTGCAGCACACTGCTGGCTCATATTTAAATGATTGTCCACTAGGACTCCGAGACCCCTCTCACAATTACTACTATTGAGCACGGTACCCCCTATACTATACCTGTACATTTGGTTTTTCTTGTCTAAATGTAGAACCTTACTTTTTTCACCATTGAATTTCATTTTGTTAGATAGCACCCAGTGTTCAAGTCTGTCCGGGTCCTCCTGCATTTTAAGCCTGTCTTCTGGAGTGTTGGCTATTCCTGCCAGCTTGGTGTTATCCACAAATTTGATGAGTTTCCCATCTATCCCCTCATCCAAATCGTTGATGAAGATGTTGAAGAGCACTGGGCCTAGAACAGAGCCCTGGGGTACCCCACTATACACTTCCCTCCATGTAGATGCAGTTCCATTGAGGACCACACACTGTGTACGGCTGGTCAGCCAACTATGAATCCATCTGGTGGTGATGCTGTCTAACCCACATTTTTCTATCTTATCGAGTAGTAGGTTGTGATCTACTTTATCAAATGCCTTACTGAAGTCCAAGTAAATTATATCCACAGCATTCCTCTGATCCACTAATTTTGTCACTTGGTCAAAGAATGCAATAAGGTTTGTCTGGCATGATCTGTTTTTGACAAACCCATGTTGGCTTTTAGTAGTGATTTTGTTTGCCTCTAGGTGTTCGCTGATTCATTGTTTGATTATCTTTTCCAGAATCTTCCCATACTGATCAACTGTTTATAAGACTACATTTAAACAAGTTTTTTTTATAAATTAGGCATTGCTGCAGGGATTAGTAATATTGCATCAGTTTTCAGATATCCTCCTGGTTTACCTTACCCTATCCTGGATATGGGACTACTTGTATCACAAGATTTTGTCAGGCCTTTATTTAACTTAGGCCACTGTTGAATCAATATTGCATTAGATTTTGCACTGTGCTTCTCATTAAAGTGATGAAGAAAACTGTAAAACATGACATGGAATATTGAATATAATGAAAAGTGTAATAAAATAAATAATGCAACATTATCAAGATAATGAAATAGTATACATTTTACTATTTACTTCAGGGAATAGATCCTTTAAATTGGTTAGCAAGTAATGTAAAAAAAGAAAGTAAAAGTAAGCCAAATATTGAAACAAGCTTCTAAGATTCTTTGCATTGTCATTTGTGACAATGGATGTGGTGGATAGATTGCATAGAACAGTGGTGGTGAACCTATGGTACGTGTGCCAGAGGCAGCACTCAGAGACCTCTCTGTGGGCACGCACACCATTGCCCCAGCCCCGCCTCTCCCTGTGGCCCCCTCCTCACCAGCAGCATCCCTGGAGGAGAGTTGCCCCTGGGCATGGCCCGTGCAGAGCAGCGCAGCCAAGGACATGTTGTCCAGGCAGCAGGGACAAAACTACACCCTCGCACCCCATCACACACAGATGATGCTGCAGGGTGCGAGTGGAGGGTGTGGCTGCCCTGGTGCTGCAGGGCTGCCTGGGCGATCTTCTGCAATGGGCCCTGGATATTGTAGGTGGCCCTGTAGGCAGGCAGGGTGGGGATGGAGTGGGTGGGGTGGGGCGGTTTTTGGGCACTCGGTGTCTAAAAGGTTCGTCATCACTGGCATAGAATATAGCTGAAGAGATTTCACACACAAGTGCAGATGCAGATATCTAAACACAGGCAGACAAACTCACATAGTATTTGGACATCAGTAACTATGAAAGGTGGATCAAAAGAAATATTGAATGAATAGATTTCTTTGAACTGTGGTGCTGGAGAAATTTGTTAAGAATAATTTGGACTGTAAGAACACCCAATTCAGTCCTAGATGAAATAAAACCAGATTGCTCATTGGAAGCCCTAATTATAGAAGCAAAACTAGAAGTAATTGGAGAATATCCTCATGTTAGGCAAAATTGAAGACAATACAAAAGAGTCCTCCATAGCCAAAATGGCTATGACTAATGACACACAAGGGAGCTTTTAAGAATGTGAAGAAGCAGTTGAGGACAATAGCTCTGAAAAAATGATGTCCATTGTGTCACAAAGAGTACAAAGTGATTGAATGGAAAGCTTTAGTTTGGCTGTGCAGTTGGATTGAAAAAATGAAATGACGTTATAGTGGTTAATGTTTCTTCAGGCTTAATTAAACAATTAGAAACTATCTTTTTAGTTTAGAATTCCTGTAAAATTGGCAAAAAAGTAAAGTGGCTTAGAGAGTAAGAAAGAAAAACAGAAAAGAAATTTTGATGTGATAAATGATGCCTAAGGAATCAATCTTTGTAAATGTGGCAAGAGAAAAATGGCTATGATATGAGTTAAAAATGAAGAAAATGATTTGTATGTTGTAAAAAACTAGTTTTAGAGAGTAATTTGGAGGGATTTCCATATTTACTGCCATCATATATTAATGAAAGGTAGCACCAATATAAAATTATGTTAGGTGAATTTTGTGGGTAACAATAGCCTTTATTTCCTTAGTGATAGATGATTTTCAGGGTTCCATTAATATGATATTAATTTTGATGTAAACACTATTATATTTTGCTTGCACAAATTAAATCATTTTTCTGTTACATCATATTGATTATTCCATGCAAAGTTAAGCAAATCCTTTGATTTCACAACAAAAGAATACAAACACAATCACAGTGTAGTTGGTCCTATTATCTCCCTTGCTATACCCACACACATACACACACTCACACTCACACTACACATATATATATGTCTTTCTGTCTGTCTGTCTCTTTCTCTCTCTCTCTCTCTCTATCTAGTAAGCCAACTTAATTATGTGATTTAATTATGTAATTTAATTAAATGTAATTTAATTATGATCAGTTTTAAATCTAGCACAAAATATCTTTTTTAAAAAATTGAGAGGCTGAATCCTACTCATTAACTGGAATACTGTTTGCAGAACTGCAATGAAACAGAATATGAAAAAATTGTGATAAAAATGGATTTAAGAATTTGGGGGTTTTCAAACAGCTGACTTGGGGTTTTTGAAAAAGCTGACCATGGAGGTGTTCTCATTTTATATTTTAAAACATTTCACTTTCCAACTTACAAAGTCAAGATAATTTTTACCTTTTGACCTTTGCTTGGTAATCTGCTTTCCTGCAGTTTGAAAATGATACTCCTTGACTAAAAATAATAACAATAATAAAATACTTCTGTCTATGTGAAAATAAATAGCTAGTTTGAGAAATCACCATCAATAAAAAGTGTTGAACTACATTCATTTGCTTCCCTTTGTGCAAAAGGTATTGAATCGCTTGCATTTCTTTTTCTTGTCCATCATCAAACTGTTTCCTGGGCAATATTTTGTCATCTTTGTTTTTAGGTAAAAGTAACTAGTTTAATTCTATAGAATCAAAGAAGAATTATATGTTCCAGAATAAGTTTCATTCTACAGTCAAAGAAAGCAAAACTGGCACAATTCTCTGGAATCCAGTGACTTATTAACCTGCTGTCAAGCTCTGTACTTGAGTATAACTGTCAGAACTCTTATTGTCATGGTGTTACTGTGTAATTTTTTAAATTTATACATGGATTATCAATACATTCACCAAGCATCCATGTTTCATGAGCCTCAATGGAATTTGAAATCTATTGGTGAAATTTGTTATCCTTCATTAACTATTATTCACCATTATTAACATTTTTAAAAAAGAGAAAGAAATGTAAAGAAAACATTGTGGTATAACCCAGATAGTCTCGCTGTGTTGCTGGCCATATATACAAAACAATTTCAGAGGATATTTGCAGTGAGATGCAGAACTCAGCATATTATCTTGCTTTTGTATATTTATTTTTAGTTGATATATCTCACCTTTCAAAGAATGATCACTCACATAAGTTCAACATTTAATCACATACCTCCACAACTCTACAACCAAGCAGATTTTAGTTGATTAGCTTTAGTTGTCCTGTCAAAGCTGTAGCTTCATGTGTGTTTATTTTAGGTCACATCTACTAAATATTTAATTTCCATTTTACTTGAAGTAAATAATGTACACTGACCATATATATGAAGCAATAGAAAAATATTGCAGGAAATTTTTTTTTCAAACAAATATCTCCAAAAGATCGTTTGAAATGGGAATCACTCTACAATTTCCATGAAACATAAATTGTTTATAGATAGTTCTCAACTTCAAACCATTAGTTTACTGACCAAAGTTACAACAGCACCAAAAAAAGTGACTCACTATTATGATCATGCAGCATCTCTGTACTCTCATGATTGCAACCAACCAATTCTCAACTAACTAGAATTTATGACAGTTGCAGGGCACATGATCATTATTTGCAACCTACTCAGATGGCTTCCAACGTGCAAAGTCAATGGGCAGACCAGCCTGGAGGATCACAGGTCATGGTCATGTAACTAACAGCAAATTTTCTGGTCCCAGTTGTGGTCATAAGCCATGTATCATGGCATCAGATGCAGCAGAAGCAAAGAGGATGCTTTTTTAAAAAGATATTAAGTGTATTCTATGAAGTAAAACAATTGTTTGTAAGCAGCAGTATTCTATAAATATAGTTACTTTCTAAGAAGTTACCTTTATGCATTTATCTTACATATACCTTGATTCTCCATGTTTATAGTTATCTCTTAATATCTTCTCCCAGCTTCATCAAAATCAAAATTCCTGGCATTTTCTAAATGTTTTACACTAGTTGATTGGATCCATTGTTTTCCAAGTTCCTTGGAGATAATTGAGGAATGACAAGTTTACTTATTCTAGCATATTTCTCTGACAATAGTGTATCTCATGTATATTTGTTGATATAATTTTGTAGATTTTGCAAAATCATACACATAATACTGTTTTCTAGTACATAGTTTTATTCAATTCGTAATGGCCTCTGTAAGCAATTGGATACTCATGCACAAACATGTACACACATTTTAATAATGTGTCTACTAAAACCTATTCTAAAGTTTAAATTGTAAGAAAATGTCTTTTTTAGTTCAGAAAATAATATGTTGATTTTTTTTTGAACCATAAATGTCAGGAGCTTTTAATTATTCAGGTTCATATGGTTAAAATAATGTGTAAAGCTGGATATTTTAAGAGTTGAGATTAAAAAGCTACTCTTAAGATGCTTATGTTTATCTAGCTAGCCTTTCTTTCATTGTATATCAATATGCAAAGAAAAAAGAAAATGTTAATTTAATACCAGAACCTTCTGTGAATTGCTAGAAGCCTGCATTCTTAAATGTTTGCTCATAAAAGACAGATAATGTATTCAAGATTCTTTTCAACATTTCTTTCTGGTGTTTGTTGATTAACATTTATGTGTTAGCATTTAATGTTAAATGAAATTGCCTCTCACATTAGGCTATATAACTAATATAGCTTATGAAAATATAATAGAAATATATACTGTAGAAAAAAACCCAAAATGGCCTCCAGATATCAAAATTTATGGTGACACTTCTTCAGCAGAGTTCATATTCATGGGTAATCTGGAATAAATATTTTCAATCTGTAATGTGCAACTAAATGCTGATACAGAATTTGTTTCTTCCAAGGAAGACATATATAGACAATTTATCCAGAAAGTTCTTTCACTGTTTTACTCTGTAATTGATGCTTTCATCCTTTTCTTCCCTGAACACTCATGAATTACCAAGAGTGCTTCCACACTGCCATTTATTTTCCCTCTTTAATTTCTCCAATTCAAGCAGTTTGCAGCTGATTCCTTTCATCACAAGGAGAAGGGGAAACTAACCAAATTGTCAGTTTTACTCTGTTGGTTCTCTATAGGTTATAGAAAGATAATTTCCAGTCCATCAAGTCCATCAAGTAACATCAAGTCCATCAAGTAACATTTCGCTTACAAGATCTGAAAGTCAGGAATCCAGGGAAAAATAAGAAAAAACTTCTAATGTGAAAATGGACCTACAGAATCTTAAAATAAACACACAGACACATATCTCATTTCAGGTGGATTATAGCTGAGCCAATAATAACTGTGCTCAGTACATCAATCCATAGTACACAGAAGTGCAGAGGTGTTTTTAGATTAGCTCAAAATCGTTCCATGAAAGGGCACCCAGGATTAATCCTTTAGGACCTTGACTTGTTTTGTAAGGTAATATGCAAAAAATCTTGCCTCCACAATTAGAAACCAGGTGAAAACCACTGTTTTGTTTTCCGTTTGGCCTTTGGAGGGTTTTTTCCAAAAGTGCTTTTTCAAAAGGCAACCAGACTTTCTTGTTTTTCTTTGAAGATGTTTCACTTCTCATCCAAGAAGCTTCTTTAGCTCTGACTAAATGATGGGGAATGAAATGATTTATATTCCTTGCATACAACTGGTCATTTGCATTCTTTTAGAGAGTCATTGAGATCACTTGGAGGTTTATCTGTATCCTCAAGGTCACCTGAATGGTGCAAATGGATGTGGAACCTTCTTGGTTTATGAGTTATTACTGGTATGAACCATCCAGTGTCTCCATTGGGATGGCATACAATACCTACATGAAATAAATTAAAAGTATACATTCTTTCCACATTATATGGGAAATTATTAATATTAATGTTTGGTATATATTACAATATTTAGAACTTATACATAAGTAGCTGTATTAAATGTAAATTAGAAATACTAACATGAAACCTCTTTCAGTAAGTCCAGTTTGATTAACCTATAAGTATGGGTTGTACATTAATCTGTGAATGAATGAATGAATGAATGAATGAATGAATGAATGAATAAGTTGGAGAAAAGTTAAATATGTAACATCTGTAAACATTAACATGTGAGAACTATAGCTTCAGAGCTAATTTAGGCTTCCCTAACTTTGTGCTGGATTTGTCAAGATATCTCCCAAATTGACAACTAGAACAGCTAATGATCTATTTGGAGATTCTGGCTATGGTAGTACCACTACATTTGAAAAAAAAAACTAGTAAACCTAGAATAAATTCATGCTCATTTTGTAATGCAGGTGATAATACTAATTTACTGATTCCCAAACAAAATAACAATACCATCTGTTTTTTTAAACATGAGTTTAACTTCTGCACAAAACAAGTAAATCTTTTGAAGAAATTAAGCCTGTCATTTCCATACCAACCCATCCAATTCCTTCTTGTATTCTTTCCAGATCTTTTTGGTCAATATTTGGAGCTGGCTGTTTAATGCACTAGCATAAGAATTACTATGGTACCAATCAAATTTGTAATGTTCTGTTTCTTCTCAACCTTTTATTATGTGGAAGAAGTCCTTGAACCCTATGGCTAGTTTAAAATTTTTATCAAGTCTTTAGCAATTAAAAGTCAAACATCTATTAAGTTCTACACAAATGAAGTAGAAGATGTTTTGATCCATGTGACTTCAAAGGTCTTCCAGTTTGAAGGGATGCAAATGCAAGCAGATAAATAGTGGGAAGGTAACTGTGTTCTGTGCACCTCAGCATATAGTTATGCTAACTACATGACCATGGAAGTACCTTTGGACAACACTCGGCTAGGAAACAGAGAAGAGCACTGCTCCTAAAGTCAGATACAACTGGATAGGAGAAACCTTTACCTTTTTATCTTAACTTCAAAGGGAAGATAACAAAAGGTAAAAAGATCTTATGTTGGAAGAACTGACAAGGGAAATCCTACATCAGAAATGATATGTGGCTTGTTTGTGTTTCATCTGTTCCAAATTTAATAATCTGTTTGATGATAGATATTTCTATCAAGATTGAAAAGATTTGTAACTACTAGTACAATTTTACATGTAAACAGTCCAAGGTATTATCAATGTTGCTATTATGTAGAACTGGGAAGGATTCCTACTGAAATCCTTCAAAGATTCTGCTAGGCCAGGGGTGTCAAACTGCCGGCCCGCAGGCCAGACGCATCACGTGGAAGCTGTGCCCACTCCATTGCCGGCAATGGCAAAACCAGCCCGATACATTGTGTGACGTCACATGACATTGCGAGTTTGACATGTCTGTGCTAGGCTGTGCTGGTATCTTTAATGTGTACCAATCTAGAATAGAAACATTTTATGAAAGACATATGATGGAAAAAGATTCCCACAAGACAATCTCGGGATTACAATATGGCTAAAATGGCCAATATAACTGTAACTGAGGTTTCCTACAAAGTGCATTTACACGATCCTCTTCAAATAAAATGTCTAAATAAAGTTCAAGAAAAGTTCAGGGGCTTCTGCTTATCCCTGAAAACAATATGATAAAATTGTTGGGGTGAGACACCTACATTAATATTTGTTTCAATATTTAGTAGCTACTATATACTTAGCTTGGAAGGGACAAACATTCTATTCACATTTCTTGTTTCTACAACATTTGCTAATTTGCCACTAATTTACCCTAAAGTAAAATAATTTTTAAAATCTTGCTCAGTGTATCTGTTATAAAGAGCAGCACTAAGTGCCATTATTATATGAACCAATTCTCTTAATTATATTGTAATTTTAAACTATGGTTATTATATAACTTTAATTTTAAAAAAAATACCTTTATGTTAAAAACGAGTCTAACCACTACACAAAGAACAATAGCTAAGAATAGGAATGACAAATACATACAATTGATAATAGCAAGCCATAATGTAATTATAAACCCTAATGTCTGGGTTCTGACATTCTGTGAAACCAATTTTCTTGGCAAGATGTATACACCCAGTGGGCATAAGGCAACTGTCAGCTTTATAGTTAGATCAGATGCCATATAAGTCTAAACCAATGCCATATAAATAAAAAAACTATTCTTATTAAAACAGCTACAGTAACAGAATCTTATAAATCTGAATGTGTTTGCCTCCTTTCTCTCTTTATCTTACTGTGAATTAGGGACAGGTTTGTCTGAAACGTATTCTCAGATTAATTTCTTGGAATGGCCTTACACCATGATTGTCTAATGAAATCATTACTTTAGTAGTGAATCTTCCTATTGTCCTTCAAGGCCATTCCTTATGCTCTCTACAGCAACTTTGTATATTTCTAATACTCAATATACTCCCACAATTTACTGAGCCATTCTTCTCCATAAAGTATCCTTGCAGCAGTTGCTATGTAATTTGGTATACTTTTTGGAGAATATAAGGTTTAGTAATATTTAATTTTTGAAAATAAAATATTAGAAAGGAAATTCAGCTTTTAGTTTCATTCTAATAGAAATCATTTTCCAAAACTGTTGAGCTTTGTAACATTGCCACCAAATATGGTAAAATGATACAATATTGATTGTATCAGTAGCAATTTTAGATAATGAGCTTTCCATTTTAGCAATCCACCTTGGAGTAAAAAGATTTTAGAAATATTTTATACCAATTTTCCTTCAATATAATACTTGGTGTACATTTAATGTTTTTCTTCTGTTGAAATTCCCATTTCTCGATATCAATTATTGGATCTAAATTCTTAAAATCTTACTCTTATTATTGTGGTATAAGTTACCAGAAATTTCATTTTCTCGGGATTCAGCTCTTATCCTTTGGAAGATTATTCAGTAGATTATATCATCTGTAGAGCACAGCCATGGACATGAACCATTCTATAACATATATTTGAACGCACCATGGAGTGGAAAGTTTACCATTTTACATAGTGTAACAACTGAAACATATTCTGAATTGTTGATAGATGTAGGACATAACTTATATTTGTTAATAGCAAGGATTCACTTGGTTTTTGTTATATCAGCATGTAGTGCTAAATGAATAGTACTAATTTAATATTGTTTCAGCCCCTAATGATAGAAATCAATTGTATTTCAGAATATTTTTTTCAGAATTGTTATTTCAAATCTCCATCCATTACTTACACTGAAGTTTCTGAATTCATGTTACATTTTTTTTCAAACTTCAAAGTACACTGAAATATTTTGGAAGTATTTTCACACTTAGAAAGTAATCCCACTCTGATTTATTGTTTAATTTGGGAGCTACCTTTGCAGAGACTTTGGAAACTACTCTCAAGAGACCACGATATCTTCATACTTTCCTTAGTTTAGCAGATCATCTTTTCTTCAGAACTCTTTATTGAAAGAGAGAAGATCATAGAAATAGTGAGCCTATATTTTTCACTGCAAGCCTTTTTATTAAGTCTGACAATATATTATGGTCGCTTGATGAGTTCCAAAAGATTATAAATGTTACAAATTGATTCAGGCCTTACTTGAAATTCATCAGTTAACTCTAAAATATGAATGTGTGTAAACAAACAGATAAAAATAAAAAGGCAATGCAGAACAAAGAATTACAATAAATATGAAAGCACAGCCTGAAGTACTTTGAAGACTGCCAGCATTATACGAACCTCCAATCCTCTGCAATTTTTAGACTTCTGGTTCAAAGACAGAAGTTTAAGCTTTTGCTAATGTATATATTATAGGGATGTTGCTGATGACCTTTGAAACATTATAGATTTAGACATAGGCTAATTTAGGCATTATATTTTTCCATATGAGTCTACCTGCACTTTGGGACATAATGGAAAGTCCCTTTTATATGGTACAGGTATTATTGATGTGAAAATGAACAAGTCTTCTTAATTGTCCCAAAGGTGCTCTTTCAAAAGGCAACTGGATTTTGTTTTTCCTTGAAGAACTGAAGACGTTTCTTGGTTGAGAAGTGAAACATCTTCAAAGAAAAAGCACCTTTGGGGCAATCATGATCTGGATGATTGAGAATCTCCATAGACACTTAGTCTTTATAATTGTTACATATAATTGTGGAATTTCCTGTCTTGGGAAACCAACTGATGAATTGTTGGTCTCTGAAGATCTGATTGGAGAACATATTTTTTCACAGGGAATATAAATCTTATTTATTGTGGTTTATTTAGAGTACTGTATATGCCTGCTTAATGTTATGAAAGTGTGTGTGTTTGTGAATGATGGAGCTTATCTGGTGAGAATTCTGATCATTGTTATTTGCCTTTAATGCTACACCATTAACAGAACAGTATGACAGAAATGAATATATAAACAATGTGTGCACATAATATAAGCTTTTCAGTACTTCAGCTCTTAGTTCAGTGCAATATTGCCCAATTAACGTTTTGTGGCATTTTTAAAAGATGGACATCTCACAGATTTTTAATACAGTTACTTTTGACTCAAAGTCCCAGTCAAGCTGGAGTTTCTTCTTGATACCCCATTGTTTTCCAAGAGGAAAACAATGACCAGTTGCTATTGAGGTTATATGTGTTTTTGATTCTTTCACTTGAAAGCTGAGTTAAGTGACTGATACGTTTGCCATTTAATTTAATTAAAACAAGTTAGATTATAGACTATTTCCTGAACAGCAATTTTAATTTTGTTTCCTTTTGTTTTTCTATTCCTGTTCACTTGTTCAAATGGTTTGAATTTCCCACAAGTCATTTCTAAGAGAAATGGATACACTATATATGTCAGACCTTCAAATACTTTGAATACAGCCATGATTCTTCATTTTTTAGCTGCCACAGCAATGGGAGGGGGGAGACTGTATTCTTATAGTTTAGTCAAAACAATAACTTTCTTGTGGGAACCAAGATCAAGCAGCTAAAGTATTTGGCCGGCTGGAGCTACTGTTAGGAAACCTGCCAAAGGTGTTAATTGAGATTTACGACACATCAATGGGTGGGGACTTCAACTTTTACTTTGTAACCTTTTTTGGGGGGGGGGTACCTTTCAGTCTTAGTTTCACCTTTGTTCATGCTGATATTATGTAGGCATTAAAAGTGTTCTTTCAAGAAAGCAATTGCCTTAAGAGTTCTTGTTTCTTCTGGTCTCATTTATCGGAATCATGACACTTTACAAGTATACTGGACAGTTTCATTTTTAAACAGCAGTAAGAATTAGGTTAATTTCAGTTAGTTGCCAACATTAGAATTTACATATTAGTTTAAATTTCTTCTGATCTTTACTTGAAAAACTTGATGTAACACTTTTTGGGTGTTCTAATTATTTAATTAACATTTGAATATATTTTATTTTATTTATTTTTATCATGTCTATTATTTTTATTAATGCTCAGACAGTGAACATTCTTAATGCTCCTTTCTTCTATTTTGTCCACAACAACCCTGTAAAGTGGAGAACCTTAGGATAATCTTAAACTGGGAAGTTTAGGAGATATCCTGTGTAAAATAATTCATATTCTTATTTCAAAAAAATGACTTAAACAAATGAGATAATTCATCCTCAACATTTCATTCCTGCATCATTTTAAATGGACTGATTAGAACATGTGATCAATTACAAGCTGAAAATATTCAATGATGGTTATGACATCATTAGGTCAGATGTTAATACATAGATTTAAGATAATTATGGTAATACATAGGTATTACGGATAGCCTAGTGGTGAAGATACTCAGCTCCCACTCTGAAAGTTGAGAGTTCATTCCTAGGTAGCAGTAGATGTTTCTCTCCTGGGAGCAAGGAAAAAATATATGCTGCAAATTCCATGTCATGTCAGGAAGGGCATCTGATCAGTAAATGCTTAGCTCTATCCAGTTGCTCTGACTTTACCCAAATTAAGGGATTTCAAGGTTGTAAAATGGGAGTCTATAGGTGTTACAGAATTATGTAATTGTGTCAGTTTTGTGTGACTATTTTCTTTGCCCCCCAAGTGTTTATAGTCAAATGAGTCTGATCATTTCTTCTCAACTGTTGGTTTTGTGAAATAGGTATGAATTGTAGAATGTACCTGTTTCACATTTGGTTTTTTTTTTCAGCAGATGGGAAATGATGGATTTAATGTGGTTCTCCCAGGCTGCAGTTCAAACTATAACAACATTAGACTTCCTTTTTTAAATGGATATCATCAACATAATTATTGTCATAATTAAGTAATTCCAGGGGGCTTCTATTGGGAAAATAATTGCAGTAATAAAAAATTTTTGATTTGGTTTTTTTCAAAGGCATGGTACATCTGGAAGCCTTCCTTCCTTCCTTCCTTCCTTCCTTCCTTCCTTCCTTCCTTCCTTCCTTCCTTCCTTCCTTCCTTCCTTCCTCATAGCAATACATAATTACTCATTGTGTATTAGGCTGCTCAAGTTAACTGGGACAAAAAATATGTAGAACATGTTGCTATTTGAATTGATGGAAGATGTTGACTCAACATTTCTTTTAGGAAGGAATCTTTATTCCTTTCCCATATTTTAGAGATAGAGCTATAAGCAGTGTTCTGTACTTAGAAACAGGGAAAACTTGCTTAGAATTTTTACTACTCAATATTATTTAAGTTTAGTTCTCAGCTTGCTAACTCTTTTTTAGATGTTATTAGGACAGTGCTGAATCTTGCCCCCAGTTTTGAAAATATTTTTGTTATGTCCCGAGCCTTTGCAAACGGCTCGGGCGTTTGCAGGCAGTCCCGGGCAGGTGCAAAGCTGCCCGGGACCAGACAGGCTGTCGCCAGCGCCGTGCGCATGCGCGGGTGCTGGCGCGGGAAAAGTAACCCATTTACCCGGGAGTTGCCTATATAAGAGGCTGCGAGGCGTTTGGGCTGAGGCTGAAGCCATCTTCCTGTAAGCTGAACGCTGAATAAAAGAAACTGAGAACTCCAGCTGCTTCTCGTGTCTGTTTTCCCGCCAAGGACGCAACACTGGCGACGAAGGTGGGATGCCTTGCACTACCTGGAAAGGAAAAAGTGTAAGCTTACCCAAGGAGTCCTGAGCGGCGGAAGAGGAACGGCGTCGACTCGGCAGCTGCCCGCCAATCCGGTGCGCATTCGGGGGTAGGCTGGCTGATAGACCCGTCTCCTGAAGATCCGAAGATGGCGAAAATCGGAAGGCTTTCGGAATTCGACGTCTCACATCCAGAGCGGTGGGAGTCCTACGTATCCAGAATGGAGAACTACTTCAAGGCAAACCAAGTGAGGGAAGATAGCTTGAAGGCGGCCACCCTGCTTTGCGTTTGCGGCCAAGACGCCTTCGAAATCGCAGAAAATCTTGTAGCACCTGTTCCAGTAGAGTCTGTAAGCTACGCAGACCTGAAGAAGCTGCTGAAAGAGCACTTCCACCCCAAGGTGTCCGTTATCTCATGGCGCCACACCTTCGAGCAGAGGGATCAACGGTCCGGTGAGTCAGCCAAGGAATACATCGCCGCGTTACGGAAGGCCGCCAAGCCCTGCGAGTTCAAGGACCTCGAGGAACGACTGAGGGACCGATTCGTGTGCGGGTTAAGGCATCGCGAGCTACAACAGAGACTTTTCGCAAAGGAAGAATTATCCTTCCAAGACGCCTTAAGGGAAGTCACCGCAGAAGAAGCAGCAGGCGGCGCCATCAAAACATGCGGCCGATCAGAACAGTGCAGAGGGTGCGTCCGTGCACCAGGAAGACGTCCGACGAAACTCCGAGGAGGATCCGGACAAGGAAGTCGACCGTCTACACCCCGCGAAGGAAGAGAACCAGAAGGGAAGCTCTTCGGCTCCGCTCAAGTGCATCGGCTGTGGAGGTCGCCACAGGAGAACCGACTGCAACCGCTAACTGCAAGTTCCGCTCCGCTACCTGCCGGGCATGCGGCAAACAAGGGCACATTGCAGCTGTGTGTCTGAGCCGACGAAAGGCACATCGACCAACTTCGCTCTAGGCGAGACTTTTCTGCTGAGACTCCTGGGTCTTTTCCAGGGGGGGAGGGGGACCCTTTGGAGCAAAGGGAAGGGCAAGAGCTACTGCCCATCTCCACTGAGGGAGCCACAAACGGCTCGTCCCAAGGTTCTGCAATTGCTCCGAAAAGAAAGTCATGGAGCTTACCCACACAACAGGCACTCACGCCTACTCCAGCCAGGGAGTCACCCCGGGGGCATACTCACTTTCCACACACATCACACAGCACTCCAGCAACGGAGGATACCCGGGGGCATCCCAACAAATCATTCCCCGCAAGAGAACTGGCACACAATTCCCAAGGTTGGCCTGACCTTACCCCAAATCCTACAGGGGGTCAAACATACACAGAGTTAGTCGAGGAACCAAGTCCCGACTACAACAACCCTAGCACAAATCAGGGAACACCTGAGTTTTGGGAAAGTACAGAAACCCACACGAGCCCGAACACAGAATGGGGTTCAGGGAATGGACAGCCTCCTGACAGGTCTTGGACTGACCTAGGAGGTTCTACAGAGACGCCCAGCAGCGGCTATCACTTCAAGGGGCCTGAGGGTCTACAGCTAGGTAGGTCAACCAGGTCACAAAGTAACAGAAGCCCTGGCCTGACGAGCCCGGTGGGCAAGCAAGCAGGCCAGGCATCGGGGCACAGTCCTTGGAAGACACCAGGGCACAATAGAGAGAACAGGCTCACGCCTCCCTCCAGTCAGGGGACTTATGCCAGTAATCCACAGCTAAGAAGGTCACAGAGAGCAAAGAAATCTCCCAAGTACCTAGAAGACTACATAACATTGCTGGCAAGGCAAAGGCCAGTAAACAGTGGGAGCACTGGGGAGCAAAATGTCATATAAAATAAATGTTGTATGTTGGTAGTAGTTTTAGCCCGGGGGAAAGGGGTGTTATGTCCCGAGCCTTTGCAAACGGCTCGGGCGTTTGCAGGCAGTCCCGGGCAGGTGCAAAGCTGCCCGGGACCAGACAGGCTGTCGCCAGCGCCGTGCGCATGCGCGGGTGCTGGCGCGGGAAAAGTAACCCATTTACCCGGGAGTTGCCTATATAAGAGGCTGCGAGGCGTTTGGGCTGAGGCTGAAGCCATCTTCCTGTAAGCTGAACGCTGAATAAAAGAAACTGAGAACTCCAGCTGCTTCTCGTGTCTGTTTTCCCGCCAAGGACGCAACAATTTTGGTCCCTGCAAAAGAAGTATTGTTTTTCTGCTTCTATTTAAGAACATGAAAGAATGTAATTGAAAATTAATGGAGGTGAGGGAGAAATAGTGTTTCTGAATTTTATTAATTTTATTAAAATTAATATTTTAAATTAAAATATGAGCTATCTGAGGTGGTTGTCTTTTATTTAAAGGTAGGATTCTTATTTCTTTAAAATAAATAAACATAGTGTGTGAGGCCTCCAGAAAGATCAACCCAGGAGTTTGGCAGAAAAGGCAAGCCTTTCTGAATCTTACCAGGTTTGCAGATGACCCAAAGCTAAGGGGCTTGGCTAATACATTAAAAGAAAAAAATCAGAATTCAGAATAATCCAACAAGCCAGTAGGATGATTTTCAGTTGTGACAAGTGTAAAATCCAGCATCTCAGAAAGAAAAATCAAAGAAAAAGATACAGAAATAGAGACCCCAGGTTAAAGGTAATGCATGTGAGAATGAACTTGGGTACTAGCACAGGAATAGCTAACTTGAATAAATAATGGATTCAGTTAAAAACTTAGTACAATGTTGGGCCGCATTAACAGAACTGCTAAATTTGTATATCAATAATTATATGACCTCTGTAGATGCCATATGCTAAATAAAAAAAAAAAAGTAAGTAACACAGATCTGCTTCTAGATTGTGGGAAATAACATATATTACTAGCTGGGGTCCAGCTGAGACTGAACAGTTCTTTAGGATTCAAAGACAATAGTTTCAAACCACAGTGGAATGCCAAAAAGGCTTGTATTAAATATCTGTTATGAGGGTTAACAGAGAAAAAAATATATACAATTCATATCCTTTCAACTTTCCAAGAATGGCAGTAGAGGAGTTTCCTAGATCCAGTAGTTACATAGCACTGGTTTTGGGTCTACAATGAAATTCAAATGGTCTGGGAGCTTTTACTACCTTTTTGTACTAGGGAGAGCCAGGGAGTATAAAAAGTAGCAACTGGAGATGACTTGGCAGTATATCTTATCAGAAACTTGATCATACTTTTAGGCAGTGAAATCTATCTAGCACATTTATAGGGAAAGCAGGGTCTCTGGGAAATAGTACCCAGTATAGTCTGATGATATATCTGGTCAATAACTTGGAAATCCTCATAAGTGATCCTTTTGGTGGTCTATGACCACATAAAAATTGATTGATTGATAAGTGATCCTTGTCCAGCTTAAACTTACAATAAATCTTTACATTCATTTGAACTGCCCGAATCTCCTGTTTTCCCTGACACTTGACATTAATCTGGCCAATTGACCATTAAGGGAAATGGGAGAAAGATAAGAGAGGCATTCAGTGTGGGCTGGAGTTACATCTCTTGCGGTGAAAGGAGTCTTGATTTATGACACGTTTGATCCCTCTGTTGGGTTCAGCTTGGCCAGCTCCTATATCCTCTGCTAAGAATATTTGTGAGGTGGTTATTGTCCTGCCCCCCACTTAGCAAATTTTAGATTGGGATTGGTGTTGTCTCCTTTATCTTTATTATTTCAAAGGGGAATATAGATAAGCAAAAAATAGCAATGAACACTACAATGACAGAATCTGCAAAGCTTGCCAGGTAAATTCTAAGCACTTGTGTGGAGGAATCTGCAATCCAAAATTTGCTAAATTATGCTGTCTAAATAATCCTTTCTACACAGATGTTATATGTGCACAATCCTTTCTACACAGATGTTATATGTGCAGAAGGGGGGGGGGCATATCACCACTTCCTCACCAATCTTCTGTGACAATATATCTTGTTTAGTATGCACTAATCAAGCAACTTCTGAAGTACAGATAACTGAGCATCAGACTTAAAAGAGATGTTGTAAACCTGAAATGGGCTCAGATAGAATTACCCAATTGGTAAAGAACTGGAAACCAGCCATTCTGAAAAACAGTTAGATAGTTTAACTGTTAAGAAGTTAAAAAGTTTAACTTGTAAAAAGAGAAACCAAAAGGAGATATGAAGCCACTCTACAATACTTGAAAGTTATTATTGGCTTGGGGATATAATTCCCTCTATGCTGAAACTTGAGAACAGGATAAGGACTAGTGGATTGAAGGTCTCTTCCAAATCATTATCATACATCCTATTATTCTTATATTCAGATGTCCTTCATAACCGTATTATTTCTTAAATGATTGATGTAATTAAAACTGCCATTAAATGTTCATGCATATAAAGCACACATACACATATAAAGAGTTTTGAATTGCCTAAATAAAGGGTTCCTAATCCCACTCTTCAATATAATTATTTATTACTCTCACAAAACTCTAATGAATACTGTACTGTATATAGTTTTTTTAAAAAACTAAATAGGAGGGAGATGAAACTATTATTAAGGTTTTTTTTTAAAAAAAATCCATAAACCATGATCTGCATGCTTTCCTTGCATTTTTTTAATTCGGGCAACCACACTCAGCTGAATTGCTGCTTAAGTGCAGTTTCGACTAGAATCTGGTGAAATAATTTTCCTTCATGAATCCAATGAATTGCAGTTGCAGTTTTGGTTTCATCTGCCATATCATTTAAATATGTAAAATGCACAAAGCTTTATAATACTGCCCAGAAAATTGCTATTACTACATAACTCAGTTGGAAGACTTTTTTTACATTTCTTAATCTGTGTAAACACAAATTATAAAATTGATTCAAAACCTAACATGGAGATTTTTTAAAAAAAAATTAAGTGGAATATGGTACACCGATAACATACAGTATGGTAAGAAGAGACTGTTTCACTCCAAATGTCTTAATAAACTTGGATATCCTTCATGGTAAAGATAAATTAAGAGCTGATAGGCTAATTAAAATATGGCATAAATGTTCCTGTCACCAGTTTAAATCTACAAGACTAGAAACGACCATTAAATGTTCAATTACATTTAATTTAATCCAGTATTCTTAAGGGGATCCTTAACATGAGGTAACTATGCATATGTATGTTATTCTGTTGCTCTATTTTTAGAAGCTTAAAGTCCAATGGTGATAGATCACACTTCAGGTTATATGCATTTTCAAACAAATCTCTTGCAATTTGACATTTCCTACCACAACTAAATTGGAAGGAAAAGGTATGTGAACTTTTCATCTTCTGTAATTCCTAATGATCCACCAACTTGTATTTGAAACTACAGTACTACATCATGCATTCCTGTACTTGAAATGAAGCACTTATAATTGGATTCTCACTACATATTCTTGTTGTTAAACTTTTACCATTAAATCACACTTTTGAAAAGGTGCTTCAGTTTTTGCTAGCTTAATATGGACTTGCATATGAAGTTACATGTGGAAGAAAATTATTTGCTGTGCCATGGAAGAGATGTATCCTTTTATTGCTGAATTCAATTTTCCAATTAAATAAGGGCTGCAGGCAAGGCTTTATAGTACAGAACTACTTGGTAATGTACACAGTTTCCCTTTATTACTGTAGATGGTTCCACTTTGTTGAAAAATGATACTGAATGTTTAGCATGAAGATTTTCAGAAATAAATATGCAATTACTTGTCAAAGATTTCATTTTTGAAATCCAAAACCAATTGTTAATTTGAATGCTATATTAAATTATTTGGTGTTTCTTTACATTTCTGCTAGTCTGGAGGCTATACAGAGGCTATCTAGTTGCCTATGTTTTCTCCTTTGAACTGAGCATCATGGTTTTGATTTTAGTGGGTTGCTATTATATTAATGTTGATTCTGTTAGTGATGTTTCTTTATTGAATTGTCTTGTTACTTATTGTGCCAACTATTGTATTGTTTTATAAGACTGAACTATTAGCAAGAGATTCAACTTACCTCTAGAAAGCATATTTGTTTACCACATACAGGTTGTGAAACTCCTGTATATCTTCAGGCATCTTCTTGGCTGAATTTCATGAAAGATGTTCATTTGATTTGTCTGAATCCAATTTCTGTGGAGGAATCTGAATAATTTAGAAGAGTTTTTCATTTGCTCAACCCAGCATGGAAGAGACTAAGGATATATTTGTACTATCCAGTTGCTTTGTCACAAGAATGGGGCAGCAATCATTTTTAGAGGTCAGGAATGCGTATTATTCTGTACTCATATCTCTGCTTGAACAAATGCAACCTCTGGATGCATTGTCCTGCCAGTTTTAAATTACTCTTTCCTCTCTTATTTCACCTTGGATACATGTTTTATCTGGGAGTTCATTATAGGCTAACTGAGTAGTTCATTGGTGACTTTGCAGATGAAGGAAATCCTCTCACCTTACTTAGTGTTAGTCATGGTACCATGGTACTACTAATGACGGAAACACTTTCTTTCAAAATAGATATTAGACATAATTTTACAAATGAAGGTGAATATTCATGTCACAGAAACTTCAGTTCACTGAAGAAGGGTTGCAGCATGAGACTGAAAGCTCAGAATACGAAACCTTTGATCACGATGACCAACCCAGATTGGATCCTGCATAGATAATTTTAATTACATTTTTTCTTTCCTTGAGCTAGCTGCTTTTTCCAATTAATTTTTTCATTTCCCTTAGGGTGAAAGGTAAGAAAGACAATAAAGCATTAAAATTTATATTTTTTAAAAAAATCCCTGAAAAAGTATAAGAATAAATTTAAAATATTCTGTTAAGTATTAAACCGGCAACCTTCTATTTGAAAGCATTCTGCTGTTATAGTATAAAAGTAGTTCTAGAGACTATTAGAAACCCAAAAAGAAGTTTTAAAACAGTTTATATTAAAGCTGGTTATTGTGTTTGTGCGTGTGTTCATTTTGATGCTTTAGCTTTGCATATAAAGTATAAGCTTACCTTAATCTATATATGCAGTATGTGCACATAAATAAACATATCAGTAAAAATCTGCTTTCAGGGAAACAACAACAACAACAACAACAATAACAACAACAACAACAACTGGCAATTGCTTTTCTAGAAGAGGAAAGTGGGAGTTCTTAGGAGCAGGGGAATTTTCCCAAAGGAGGTTGTAGTAACTTGCTGTCCAGAATGAGTCCCTAGCAAAGTTGTTGTCAAAATAGCTGAGTCTGGTCAGAATGTTCTTGAGGTTGCAGAGGGGATACGAACAGTGATTTCTTGATTTGGATTTTTACTTGCTATGAAGAGATTTCTCATGAAAATCATAATGCTGCAAAGTGTGTCACCAAGGTAGTGGCAGTAAATGAAAAAAGGGAAAATATATTAGTCCTCTACCTGAAAGCCATTCTGGAGTGGGGAAAAAAAAGCTATTAAGTTCAATGACCTTTGGAAGTTAACCAGCATTAATCACCCGAATCATAGCATACTGAAGGGAAGAAAGATCATTGGCATTAAAAAGATAATGAGAGAGCCTTAGTTTTACCATTCAGTCCATCATGTTGATCTTCCTTATTGAAACTTCCATTCCAACCATTTTCTGAGCTGTGTTTGTTAGTTGATCTTATGACTGAGTCATTTTATAGGGACCTTTTTGTTCCTCTTATATTTCTACTTCCATTTCTATTCACTCCAGTGGGATATCCTTATACCTACTTTCCACTTAGAATAAAAACATTTGTCTAAAATTAGGGTAGAATTTCTCCACAGAAGCATTACTACTTTTTCTGCTTTACTATATATATCATTGCAATACAATAACACAATAGTTGTTAAAAAATATTCAAAGAACAGTAGCTTGAAAATCTTGACATGCTCCATATTTATGTAGTTTATCTGCAGATTTTATATATTTTTTCATATATTTTTCATTTTAATATACATTTGTTTCTTCTTTCTTACATTGAAAAATAAATGTGAACTGTCCCACAAATTATCCTAGACAAGACCAGCTTATTTTTAGATGCCATACTCAGAATTAGACTGTGTCATCTCTGCACATCTTTGTTGTGATGTTGTTAAGATTGGTCTCATCAACAAGCATTTGAAAATGGAGAAATGAATCTTTCCAATCTATATTCAATATGTCTTCAGGCAGAGGTCTGGCTCAGTTTTGTTTTCCTGTGTATGAAAAAAAGACTTAAGTAGCATACATTTTCTCAAAATAGATATTTTGAATGCATTTCCCCCAAAATATGCATTTTCATCTGCAAGTTTGCAGATTATATATATTTTTTCCTTTGCTTTAGATAAGAATTCATATAATTAGGACAAAGCTGTTATTTTGGAATTAAATTTATTCAGATTCAGCTTTTTGTCACAGGAAACAGAAGTCAGATTGGTTCACATAAAAATGGAAATTGAATGGTAGTTTGTTTTGTTTTGTAATTGTTTCTGCCAACATGCTGCTCTTTGTTTGTTTTTGGATATCATTTTGAGCCAATTTCCATTTATTTTCTGGCTTATATTTGGTTAGCTTTGGGGGAGAAAAGTGGAAGAGAAATGTTAATAAAAATAATTCTGTTTAGGCATACATTGATGCTTTTTATTTTCATATTGGTGTTGTTTTGCAAGTAAATCAATGTTCATCGTTCTTGCCTGCAATCCCTATTATTCCTCCAGAGAGCTGAATTGGTGCTTGTCTGTTTTTCTTCTGTTTTATCTCCCTCCCCCTCAGTTTATATAGACTGGAACAGGGCGTTTTTTGTCATAGAACATTCAGAACGGAGTTCCGGCACCATTTTTGGATAGAACCTTGTAGGATAGGCAAGGCGGGTTGTATGACATGTGTGAGTTCTGGCACCTTTTTTTTCTTCAAAAAAAGCACTGGACTGGAATATTCCAGATACTCAATTTTATGGTTTATGGGTCCTGCTAACAGAAAATCTAAATGGGATGCTGGGTTCATTGTGAATATTGAGGCCTTTTTATTCTATATTCTATAAAATTATTTAATTGCCTGGACGATGAACTTGTGTCATGTAACACTGATATATGACCAGAGCTAATCTGATGATCCTAGCTTTATAATACCTGCAATTTGTCAGCAGTTGCTTTTGGCTAGGACAATTTGAAGAAAAAGCTCAGTACAACAATCTCTTGTGATGGATGAGGTGAAAATAGCCATTTTAAATCTTTTACCTTGTAAGGTTAAAAGATTTTGTTGTAGAGAAAATTAGAATCATGTATTGGAAAGAGATGGGGGAAAACAGCTAAAGTGATGGAAAGGAACACTATGAACAATTGCTTCTTACTCTGGCTGTCAACAGTTATATGTGCTTCCAAAAAAGTTATTGGCTTGTTTATTATTTTTATTTTTGCTTCCACTGTGGTACTGAGAGACTGTTGCTCCTGTTATTAATGACATTTTTTCAAACAGCTTTATTATTTTTAATAATAAAGCAAATTTTTTTAAAAGAGCAACAGAAAGAAAGGGGAAAGGGAATTAACAGGCAAAAAAGTGAAAAGTGAAAAGAAAAAAGAGGGCAGAAGAGGAATAAAGAAAAATATATATAAAAAAATACTTCTAACTTTCCTCAAAACTGATACATATCTATAATCAATAATCTCTTACTTTAAAGTCAAACATAGCATAACTGATAACTAACCCTAAGTTTAACAACATAATACAATATTTCTACAATCTTAAACAACTTTAATTCAATCAACTTTAATTCAAAAATATTTATTCATCATTATCAAGCAAGATTATGAAAATAGCTGATGTTAGTGTTTTAAAGTATAAATTTCTTTTTTTATTTTGTCTCATCTGTTTCCCTTGATTTTAATAGCCATGTTTGGAGAACAGAAAAGATGGGACTTGATTTGTATGCAATTGATCAGCAATTGATTTGTATGCAATTGATTTGTATGCAATTTGTATGCAATTGAAATGTAAGATATTGTGCTTGTATTTGTAAATAGAAAAGTTGAATTCCCAGGAAAAGCCTCTGTGGATCTGGAAAAGGCCTCATCAAAACATAATTGTTTCAGTTGACTGTGATCATTTGAACTGGAAATACAGTGTAGATTTAAAAATATAGACAAGCCCAATAATGTGTTATGAGAAAATGTTTTTGATGATATCAGTAAGGGGATAGAGGAATTGAGATCTTAGAAAGTGAGATCTAAGAAACTTTATAATTTGGTCTTCTCTTTGTATTATGTTAAGCAACAAATCCACATGGCATGCTTTGGCATACTTTGGGTAGTTGTAGTGAATTGTCTGAAGAGAACAGGATGGCTCAGTAATTAAAGATGCTGAGCTTGTCATCTGGAAAACTGACAGCCCAGGTTTGAGAGCACCATGTGACAAGGCAACTTGGCCAACTTCTGCCCACTTAGCAGTTCAAAAGTATGCAAATGTGAGTAGATAAATAGGTACCAGTTTGGTGGGAAGGTAACGGTATTCCATGCACCTTGGCATATAGGCACGCTGACCACATGACCACACAAATGTCTTTGGACAATGCTGAAGGAGTCAGCATTGTCCAAAGACATTTGTGTGGTCATGTGGTCATGTGGTCAGATAGTTGGCTGTTCAGTCTTTTCTTAAAAACCTTATGTGTGTTCTTATCTTGTCTTTTGGTACTTTGGAAAATAAATTGACCCCCTCTTCTTTATGTTGGCCCCTCAAATACTGGAATACTGCTATCAGGCCACACCTAATCCTTCTTTTCTCAAGACTGGCCATACCCAATTCCTGCAACCATTCTTCATATGTTTTTGTCTCCAGGCTATTAATCATCTTAATTGCTTTTCTTTGCACTTTTTTTCAAAGTCTCAACATTTTTTTTGTAATATGGTGACCCAAACTCCAACACCAATTTAAGGATAGACAACCAAAGCAAGACAGAATTTGGCAGCAGACTTAAGCTGAAAATTAAGTTTTCTATTCATTAGAGCCTAAGTCCTCATAAGTCTTCATATCCCAACTATAATAGAATACTGCATTCTATGTCTATATAAAATATATCTATAAGTTTTAAATTTGTCTACTATAGAAGTATCCCCCCCAAAATCTAAAAATAAAATAAGGTCTTTCAAACACTGGAAAATCCCAACCAACCATCCCTCACAAATAGAGAAGAATATATTGTTAACAGCTTGTTATTAGATACTGTTTCTCTGGGAAACAGCATTAAGCTCAAAAGTGCACTGTATTCAGATTTGTATTGTCATGGCTCCATTGTCATAGGCTATAGCTAGTTGTGAATAGCTAATCTTAATACCTATCAATACCTCTTAATAAAGGTATTAAAACAGCATCAGTTTCCAAAACTGCAAATATGATGCTCCCTAAGGCCATTTTTTGTAGTTCCATGCCAATAAAATTTTCTCAGGTTGTTTATTTATTTATCCCTTGTTTAAACACACACATATACACACACATACACTATTTTAAGAAGTATGTAGCAAGTAGTCAGGCTGATCTATACACATACACATACACATACGCATACATATACGCACATAAACATAGACATACATATACATATACACATACACACATAGACATAACATGCAGACATAGACATGCACAAATATACACTACTTAGAACACAATCTCAAACACTATTTATAAACTAAATTCACAGTCCAGTATGACCATTTAAACATATGTATTGCATTTTCAGGTCCTATTCTGCTGTATACTATGATCTGCTTTTCTAGGTATACCTAGTAGCATTTACTACTCTCAGTTCCTAGTAAGCAGTCTTCCAGCACAACATAATTGATTTCCATAACATCATATATAAATTGGCCATTTATGATCTAAAAGCATTTATAGGCTATTAATTTTATGAACAGAGGAAGACAGTGCAATGTGCAAATTCCCTTTTTCCTATTAATTCTGATGACGCAAACAATTCTGAAAATACAAGGGCTGGCAAAACATAATAAGTTTCTCTACTCAATGAAATGCAATCATAATGTTCTTCAAGCCATAAAAAAGGGTGTTTTTTGGTTATAAGTCAGCCTTGCCCAAGCTGGGTAGCTTCCATATGTTATCCGCCTGAAGTATCAGTGTCCTCAGGATATAAATGCTGGGCAGGGAATTCCTTAATATGAAGTCTACGCATTTCTAGGGCATCAGGTTGAGAGAAACTAATGCAGTCTTCAGTAAGTACAGATTTAATTGGATGCATTTGATAAACACAAATAAGGATTCATAAGTCTTTATAGACCATTAATGGTTCAGCAATAAATATATATATCAACTTGCAGTTATAACAGAGGTTCAGTGTCATTAAATATATCACATGTCACATCCCACTGGGGTTATTGCTAGATCACTTCCATATTTAAAAGAAAAAGTACAGTTGAAATTTGCAATTAATGGTATGCCATTAAAAAAAAGTGTCTGCAATAAGTATTTTTGTTGAAATTTAACAATGTAGAAAGATATAGTTGACATTTATGGAGATTAGTGCTAGCTGGCTCTAAAATATATTGCATGTTAGAGCTAATTAATCAGAGATTCTAAAAACTATTAGAAGAAGGAGTCATTAGAACTTTCCTTAAAGGGAGAAAATCCAGAAATATGTGCATGTGTATGTATAGTCCCACTAATAGGGATGCAGTACAGATCTTTTCTTTGCCTAATCCATATCACTTTCCAAATCTTCAAATTGTAAAAATGCGGCTTGTAGTCAAAACAACTACTTTTTTGATGCAGTTACTATATAGAGAGTAAGGAAAGCTGTTGGCTTTTGATGCTTATGTTCATTGTATCAAAGAACATAAGGTAAAGATCATAGCCAGCTATCTAACTTCCTTGCTATATGTCATAGCTAGGAACCAAAGCACAATGCTGACTTTTGCTAATTGACAGGATTGATACTCCTATGTCAAACAGCACATATGGGTCTATTTCATTGGTCTTAAAGAGTAAATTGTTTGAAGGTAGAACTGACCTCTAGCACTCTAGTTGCCTGTGAATGCAACCTATCTAATTTCACATGACTGAATTGATATACATAGAATGACTTAATTATTCTACATTTGTACCTTTTGTACTTTTTAGTGCAAGTCACTGATTATTTTAAAACTATATCAAATTGTATAAGGGCAACTTGTATAATGATGAATGATTTCACCAAATATATGTTCAGAAACACATAATAATAGCAAATGATGCATTTATTATTCCAAAAAACTCTGTCTGCTAGAAAAAAATGCAAAAAAATGGAAAAATATTTGGAAAAATGGGAACCAAAACACACACACACATTTTTAAAAGAAATCACAAATTTGACAAACCAAACTTGATCCATTTGTCTGAAAGAGTAAGAGAAAGAAGCTGAAATTGACATCTATCCCTACCTCTGCATTTGTGTCTGTACTCTTTCCCAATATCTGATAGAAACCATCTAAGATCAAGACTAGAATAAGCTTATATACAAAACATGATATCATCCTGTAGTAACTTTATACCTTAGCCAATATGTGCATTTCTATCCAACACACCTGGACAGTGTCTGGTTGAGGAAATCAGCTCCAAAGAAGCACTGACTCATATGGCTGGGTACTTCCCTTTACGATTATTATAATTTGTACATGCTTGGAAAGGCCAATACCAATAAAGGCCATTAAATACAGTATATAAAAATATAAAAGGTGGTATTTTTTAAAAAAAAATCCCAGCATCTCCTGACCAGCAAACAACACCCATGCAACCAGAAATTAATACCAAGCAGTAAGCAATACTCTAATCCAGAAATTATCAGCTCAGTATATAACAGACTAATCAAGGAACCATCAAGAATACTCCCACTAACACTGACAGGGAAAGCCACTTGTATATAAGCAGGGAGTAAACTCCACTCCCTTCTAGCACTGCTGATGTTATCTAGTTGGGTAATGAAACATCTGCAAGAAAGCAACCAAACTTAGAGAAAGCCAAGAATCCCACAAATATATTGTGTATTTTATTATATAATAAAATATAATGTATTAAATATATATATATCCATTTTTCCATTGTAGTTTTGCTCATAATAATAATACAGTTAAATACAATTAGAATTAAACATAAATGAAGCAATTAGAAAGAAAATAGAAAAATAATTAGGTACATAAATAACAAGAAATTGATTAAAACTTAACTTGGGAGACAAATCAGATTAAATGTGAAATGCCTGCCTGAAAAATATTTCTTTTCATTTGGTTGAGGAACAAAAAAATTCCACTAGCAGTGAGTTCCAAAGCTGGAAACTGCTATTAAGTTTTTCTCCTTTTTCCATCAAATGGGTTTTTTTTTTATTATTATGGCGGTATTGAAATTGAATCTTTTTGCAAGATTTTTAAAGTTTGGGCAAACCAGCAGAGGAGAATGTGATGGTTCGTATCTTCTGACTCCTAATCATTATACAGCTTAATAGATCATAATCTGAACTTTAATTATTCATATTCTGTCTGGAAGTAGAACAGATGGCAGTAAAGGTACTGTATTGCAATAATATAATCACATGCTCTTGTAGTTGCCTCTGATAATAGAATGGCGTGAAATTAAGTTTCTGGATAGTCCACACAGAATCTGTCATCCATTACATTAGTAATGTTTGCCTGGCATAATACTAAGTTTTTGCTGATCACAAGAATAGAATATTTCCAGACAATCTGGATTTTTTAAATGTAATATGGAAAAGCATCACTAAATGGATTGGTATATTTGTATTACAAATGAATTTTACAAAATGTTCGGGAAAAATTGCAAAAGTTACAACTTCATAATATTAGATTCTTAAGTTGTTTCTTTTCCTTAAATTTTTAATTTTAATTATATTTCGTTATTCCTAATTGTTTTCCAGTCTGAAATGAAAACTGGGTTCTATTTGATCAAACTCTTAGGTATTTTTTTACAATTTAAAAAGAGACAATGCTTTCAAACAACATATCCTTGATTTCAATCTCAGAATATATAAATAGCCAATCTTGAGGTCAATCATAACAGCCTGTTTTGGCAAAGTTCAAGTTTTGTTTTATGATTAGAGCACTCACGGTGAATGGCCAGCTTTTAATAAGATCAGAACAAAATTCTTGAATTGTCTTTCATCCTTGAAACTTGGAGCACTTGAAACTATAGTTCTAAGGGTGAAACAGTTTGCCTGTGCTTTTTAGAAATCTATATATCAATGTGATTAATATGTGGCATATTAATCTGTGTTAAGAAATAAAATACTGATTGGGGTAAGGAAAAAGAGAATCTAATAGGAAATAGTTGAATTGTTTATGGAGAAAATGAATAGCAAAAGAGATCAAGAATGTAGCTCTTTTTCCTTAATTATATCAGTTTGCACTGTAGTTCTAGAAGACAGAATTCCACTGATGCTGTGAGTGAAGAACTTGTTTTCATCATTTCCAATCTTATTAGTAATAGGCATATTAACATAGAATACTTTGAGATATTTTGGAGATAGAAAGAGAAACTACAGTACACATACAATGTCATGGTTCCGACAGATGAAACTCTTCAAAGAACTTTGAGGCATTGTTTACCTTAAAGAATCTTTATTCGAGTAGCATAGCATTGGCACGTATATAGGCAAAGCCAAAATCTGAATTCCCCTCCCCTGAGCACATAGTATCAAAGGACAATTTCCTCCTCTAATTAACAGTCATAAATCAATTCTCCAATTAGTCTGAAATGCAGACTTTCCCTCCAGTTCTTCAACCCACCTTTTCTTATCTCTCTTATTTCAAAAAACCTTGGTTCTCACACTAATTACAATATTGTTATGTCTAACTAAACTCCCATGCACATTCCTCCTCCCCCCCAGTATCATCTAATTCTAACTCTAATTCTAAGAGTAAAACATAAGAAGGAAAATGGCTGCATCTCCATATGTTGTCAAAGCAAGAACATCCGATTTAGTAGTGTTGACATCCAGTAAGCCCCAGTTAACTTTTGTCACTTAACAAAGACAAAAGTTAGAAATTGTTGAGAATATTCATAGATCAGGTTGTAGGTTTTGGCAGGGGTCTCTGAGCTTGTTGTTAGCTCCCAGACATTTCATTACCAAACTAGATAACATCTTTAGCAGGGTTTTTGGATGAAGTGTCTTGTTCATTTATATAGGTCCTGTGTGGTCAGCTGATCTTGTGACTGATTTAATCACAAGACTGATTGAGTCACAAGACTGATTGAATCATAATACAGTATTCAAACCATTCTTATCAATCATGATTTTCTTAAAGTTAATTACCTTTAAATATTTAAACTTTTCATTCACATATACCATCCCTATATTTTTACATTTCATATATTATAAAAGGTACTATACTACTTGTATATCTTATCCCTCTTATTGTAGGGCCCTTTTATATCCAAAATATATTTATTCTTTTAACCATATTCAAACAAGTGTTTAATCATATAGTACTCTATCTGATAAGTTGAATTAAATCTCTTGAATCTAATTCTAGCCTTCTTCTTTTGCCAAGTAGCTTTCCAAGTCAGTATGTTCAGCTTGCCTGAGGATTTTTCCTGTACTTTTGTGATTTTGTTGGGAATAAGAAAGACAAATTAAGTAGGATATGTGTTTTTTGTCTCCCAAACTCTAATGATTCTCCTGGCAGCTCTATCATCCATTTTGTTAAATCTTCTTTCTTATCCTCAAGTTTGTTTTAAAGTCCTGAAAGATAAAATATATTTTGCATTTCCTTTGTTGTAACAAAATCTTACAAATTTTCTTTTGTTTGTAATAAATTGGGTCCTCTTGGTTTGTAATTTCTCTATTTGGGTCACTTTCCTCTGGTTTATGTTCTGTTATCTGATTTGTTTGTTCATTCTTTATCATCGATTTCTGAGAGTTTTTTAATTATAAGTTTAGATTAGAAATGTGCTCATTTATGTCATCAAAGTTGTTTTTAATCTCATCATGGTTTGATACAATTGTCATTTGAATCTGTCACAGCATTGCATACATTTCCTTCTGGAATGCATTTGCCTTGTCTTGCAGTAGTGCTCCTGCAGATCTCTGATGTTCCAGGCTTAGGAGGGAATATCAGGTGTGGTTTCTTGTCACTTTTAGATGGGTATGCAACATCCATTTTATCTCCCCCCTCCAGATAGTCTTTCACCAGTACCATAGTCTCTGTGATTAGCCTTGTCAAACTAGCCAATCTTAAAGTCCAAACAACCAAATCTTATATGGTTCTGATCTTTATATATGATTTTTATAATCCAACGTGTTTCCAATTGTCAAAGCACCATTAAAAGCAGTATTTTGTAACAGTTCTTCTATTTAGGGGTCTTACAATTATCAGCCAGCCAAAACTGCAGTCCAGAATGTTTAGCCACCTAAGAGCTTTCCAGTAAGTTCCCCCCTAGAATATTAGCCAAAAGTCAAGGTTTTTCTTTGCAAGCAATTCTTAAGCTTAGAAATCACAGTTCTGTAAGTATTTATAATCCCAGAAGATCAACAGTTTTTAAAACAAATGTAGTTCTCACTCTGTAGTAGATAGCCCAGTGTATTTTCTTTCCTTTGTTCCCAGCTTGGCTAGAAATCACTGAGGTTCAAAGGAACAAGTTGTTCTCTATTTCTGGGCATCTTACCAATTTCTGTGTGAATGCAGCTGTAGTTTTATGCTCTAATGCTCCACTAGATGTCAGTAGCAATTCATTTTCCAACTTTTAAAACAAAGAATTAGTTTCTTATAATTTCATCAATACTCTTTCAGATGTGAAATCTTAACAGGTTTCATAATTTTCAAATTTATCCAGACTGTAGTATTATTAACTACATTTCAATATATTTCTGTCCCCCATAAAGATTAATCCACCACTTCCATCTATGGAAAGGTGGGTGTGGTCCCCTGCCTTCTCACTTACAGAGGATTTTTTGTTTCTTGGGGATCTTTTCCAGGAAATCAGTTACAAAATAGGAAAGAGAAGATCAATATTCTCACCTAGTTCCAAGCATGCTGTTCACAGTTTTTCTGGTTAGTACTTTTGGACTTTGGCTGCTGGTAGCTTGGGCTAGTCACCAAAGTGTAGCTATCCTATCTGCTGTCAGGTTGGAGGGCTTCCCAGATCAAATGGATCAACTGCCATCATTCTGCGATCATTGGGGGAGTCCTTCTTTGTCATCTCTCCGGGGCAACTTTAGACCCATTTAGGGTCCCCAGGTAGGGCGAAACCAGCCGTGGGATGTGGAACTATGCAATCCCTTTGCCATGTGACTACAACACAAGACCAGAAGTCTCCCTTAAACTAACTTCTGTTTCCTCCTGCTTTCCAGCTGCTGCCTTCTTCCCCAAATATATATTCCAGATCTGTTGCCTATATCAGGTACATGGCAGAGCGTGGAAAATGATATGAAAATAGTAGGTACTGAGTTTATGCTGTAATGTGGTAATTGTGTCACATTGTCTTGGTGAAAGACAATCTCATTTTAGTCTACCACACTTTACAATTTAAGGCTTAATATATATTTATGGCTTAACATATATTATAATTGATGTGTCATTTCTGCTTCAAAATGAAAGGAAAACACATCAATGATTTTTAGCAGTTGTAGTTGAAAGAAGCTTGGAGACCACAAAAGAGAGATTTATTAATTGGTTATGTCCCTAAAGCAACAGGTTGTCAAAGCTTGGTTTAATATATGCTTTTTACTCATTTCTATGTTGTCAAACTTTAACTCACCATTGTTTTTAGATATACAGGTTCATTGTTGAGAGAACATGTGTTGCAAAAATGAAATGTGGCAGAGGTATTTTTCTTGGACATATGAGTGATGCCCAAATGTATCTGGTCCTTGGTTTATATCTATCTATCTTTATTATAAACCTGTTTCTTACTCTTGCAACAAGCTAATATGAGTAAAGACCCCTTCCAAACATTCTGCTATACATGGCTGTGTTTTGTGATGGTAAGCATTTGACCATTAGACTGTAGCAAGATGAACTTCCATTGTACTTTGGAAAAGTATGATTTCAATAAAAGAGAATATTTGTAGTTCAGGATTAAAATGACGGATCCTTGGTGCTCTCTAAGCTTAGTTGTTTTGTTGCAGATATTTCATTACCTAAACTAGGTAATATCATCAGTGCTAGTCTGCAAGAAAACAACCAAGTTCAGAGAGACCAAGGACCCCTCAAAATATGATCCATTAAAATAAGCTTCAGCAATCATCACTATCCATCAAAGCTTTTGGACATTGCCCATAAAGGTTCCAGAATTGTAGTATTAGCTTACAAGAGAATAACCTCAAGAATGCATTTGGAAGTAGATCCCAACAAATAAGTGAGCCATTAAGGTTCCAGTATATGTACAGTACAAAAAACAGGAGTGCAAACATCATTGCATTATTTCTATTAGAGCAGTAGAAACTATTGTTATAATAATCGCTGTTACATTTGTTTTGGACATGCACATTTTTCAATCAGTCCAGCTTTCCAAACTTAATTTCTCCTTCAGTTTAGAATTCTTTTAGTCTATGAGTTTTTGAGATTGGATGAATTTACAAAAAAAATCCACTAATTGAATCTGTTAAAGTAAAAAAAAAAAAAATCAAAAGCTAATTGGGATGTGCAGTTCCTTTATTTTACTTATTGAATTAGATGTATTGGTGTGAGGTCATTTTTATCAGATCTATGTATCCCCAACACACAGTTCTGCAAATTCAATTATATATTCAAAGGAAGCTCTCAATTTATGCCAGACCAGTTTACATTTAACACAGGGGCAAGCTTCAATAACTGATAATAAGTCTGTTCAAAATGAATTAAGATATTTCAAAAAAGCGGTAACATTGATACTAGTCTGAAATGTAAAATGGGGATTATTTCAGTGTTTGTCATGATAATGATTATTGTGAGCTTGCAATGGGCCTGTGAGCTTTTGAGTTTTTCTTTTAATTCTGAGAGATAAGTTGTTCATTTTTCTTGCCTCTTGGGAGACCAGATGGCTTGTTTCTTATTTTGGTTAAAATTATTAGAGTAGTGGAGTTCTTGGTATAAAATAAAAGACACCGCTGATGTCAAAATAAATCAAGCAACTTTATCAGGATATGTTGTAATAGGTAATAACAATGACTTATTAACATAACACTTCCCCAAAGTTGGATTCTTTGTAGAGTTAAAAGGAAAAAAGTAGTTTGATGGTGTACTATGAGTTGTGAGCACTCGGCCACTGGAGGCTTTCAAAATTAGACTGGAAAACCATTTGACCAATCTTTCCTGGAACAGAGGATTGTACTAGAAGATCTCCAAGGTCTCTTCTAGCACTATGATTTTATGTTCTATGAAAGTTATACCTTCTCCCCAACCAATGCTGCTGAAGTACTTTCCCAGCCTGTGTCATCACTGGCCATGCTGACTAGACTTGGTTAGTGATTTATATCAGCACAGAATGAAATATAACAGAGAACTGTGGCAGTAGCATGGGGGCTGAAGTAGAGGGTTAGGGTTAGGAGTGGGAGGGGGTGACTGTCAGCGACTGCTAAAGGCTCAGGGACTTCAAGTACTGCCAAGGAATGCTGTTTTTCCAAAATGACAGAGATGGGAGGCTTGGCAGGTGGGGGCAGTTAAACAGGAGGCAAAAGAGCAGTCCCTTACCCTACTGAGGCTTGAGGCTGGGGGAGACTAAACTAGGAATGGCTTGGAACAGGGAGAATGCCTGGTGGAATTTAATTAATATTGGCAATAGGGACTGCTGGGATTGCTGTTGCTAAGCACTGTGGCCATATGACATTGCACTTTATGACTGTATCGCTTAAAAACAGACATTCTGATCCCAATTGCCATCATAATTCAAGTATTACTTCTATAAAGACTGCATCTTTGTTGGACATTTGGAAGAAACCATTATTTTTTTCCTATGTAAAGGGGGAAAAACTGAGTATGTCAATTGCAAACCAAAGAAACACAACCTACACAGATTTCAGAAAGAAATTTGATGTTAATTTGAGATAAAAACAGTCTTGAAAACTGTAAATTTCTAGTCTCACTTATAGTAAGTTAATTACAGTAATATGGAGTCTTCTTGAACCATTCCATTTCCACAATTGTCACATCTGATCTGGGTTGCCTCTTCTCACTTAAACTGTAATACAACACTACTTCCTCTCCAAAGTTTCCTACAAAGAGAGAATAGAAATTTAAAATCTGTTAAACATGTCTGGAATAGTGACTTGCTATAATTTGATCAAAAGTGTAAAAGAGGTGAATGCAATTATAGCAAATAGGGTTTGGTTTTATATCAGGATGGAGTGTACAGTGTACAGATGATTTTTTTTCTGTTCAGCTTTTTGAGAAATGTACAAAGGTGAGAAATAAAGTTTATTAAAAACGTGTTGATTTATTTGCATGAGTACTGAGTTGAAGATTGGTTGTTTGATATGATAAAATATATTATTAAAGCATGAGTAAGAGTAAATAGAACATGCAACAAATAGCCCAACATTCTGAAGGGAGTAGGATGTACAATATTTCTTTGGTTGCTTAATGCATTTATGGATAAATGTATAAGGAATAATTTTGATGGTGATATAGGCATGTTGTTTTAGGCATGAATATATAAGTAGTGCTTGACTTGCAACAGTTCATTTAGTGACTGTTTGAAGTTACAATGTTACTGAAAAAAGTGTCATATGACCATTTTTTACACTTACAACTGTTGCAGCATACCCATGGTCACTTGATCAAAATTCAAATGCTTGGCAACTGGTTCATTGTCAGGATGGTTTCAGTATCTCGTGATCATGTGATCACCCTTTATGTCCTTTTGACAAGCAAAGTCAATGAGAAAGCTAGATTCACTTAACAATATGTTTACTAACTTAAAAAATTCAGTGATTCACTTATCTGTGACAAGAAAGGCATAAAATGGGGAAAAAGTCACTTAATAACTGTCTCACTTAGCAACCAAAATTTTGGGATTAATTGTGGCCATAATTTGAAGACTACCTGTATTATCTATTTGAATGCAGATGGTGCTGCAGATCATGGCAGAGACCTCAAATAATATGCATGATGCAGTCAAATATATAGAGAATGACAAGGTTGACTGAGCCAAAATGTGATGGACACGTATGCATGTATTGTTTCTGTTCAACTAAAATATGGAACCAGCTTCCATACTAAGTAAATATGAATAAATTTCACATGAACATACATATAGGAATAGTTGAACCTATGAACATACCTGCTGAAAGGTTTAGGAGTTTAAATTGCACATGCGTGGTTGTTTTCTAAAAATGTTTTCATCTGCTACACACTGCCAAAAGTTGTATTCTGCCCAAAGTCAGTATTGTGCAGTGATTAAAATATTTAAAGACGACCAGCCACACTGAGTACAGAAATTCACTGGATGAGTATAGATCAGTGTTGTCAAACTGGAAGCCTGCGGGCCGGATGCGTCACGAGCAGGCCACGCCCACCCCAGGTACACAAAGGCAAAAATATCCCGGTACATCTCGATACATCACGTGATGCGATCGACTTTGACACCTGTGGTATAGATCAGTTACTATCTTTTAGCTAAGCCCATTTCACAGAGATGACATGGGGATAAAATTGGAGGAAAAAGTACTGTATATGTAATAGTACTACATTTGCTACTATATGGATCTGGAGGAAAAATGGAAGATGAAGCTTAATGAAAACCATCTGGCCAGTATGGAATGATAGACATGTGAATGTTTCTTGGACAAGCCTTTACTTATGTTTATATATTTATCTTGGTATTACCAAACAACCACAAATTCTTTTTTAAGGGGGAAGCTCATAAAACTATCTGCTCTCTTCTCCTTCCCTGCAGATAAGGCATATACACCCATAAGAAAAAAAAAAAAACATGCCAGACCTCTAAGTGGGGTAACAAATGGGATTGTCTGTGATTGCCCAAAAAACAAAACAAAAAGTGGTCATAATTTTCTGAACAAACATTCAGAAACATTCAGGTTTTGAGTAAAAGAAAAAAAGGTCTTTTCTAAAAGTGACCATTTTTGTATAATGTTCTCAAGGTTTATAGGATAGGGAAAGTTTTCCTATATACATGCATACCCTACCTATGCTATGGATCTTTATTTAATGTTTTTAAAATCAGTTAATCCTTTGATTGCCTATAATTGAGATACTGTACCAATGTTATTCCTCATTAGCTAATGTTAAAAAGTGTTCTGTTATTAAAGTGTTCTTCATATCTTAAGCAGTTATCTGCTTCATGAAAAGATAATGCTGTTGTATTCTTTTTTTATTTTCTTGGCTCACGTTATGATATTGATATTGACTTGATATAGATACATTTAATTACATTGTTAAAACAATCTACTCCTGGGAATTTAGCAAGAGTCATTGGACTACTTGAAATCCATAGAAAAATAATGTTATTACTATAATAGTAGATCTCAAGCAATTGATCAACGGCTCTGGGAATATATGCTGATAAGATAATTTCCAGAATGAAAGTTGCAATCATTGTTTAGAGATTATTACCATTTTGGGATTTGACTATCATGACCATAGTGATAACAATCTACTAATTCCAATCTTCTAATGGCATCTTCTTTTCATATACATCAGCTTTGTTTATTGCTCTGCCATGATTGCTACTGATTTAGTAAAATTTCACTCAATTGCATTATGCATTTATTGTCTATTAATATTTATGCGGGGAAAGCTGACAGCCCGGGTTCAAGATCTAAGCAGAATGCAATGGGATGAGTTCCCTTTCTTTGTCCCAGCTCTTGCCTGTCTAGCTGTTCAAAAGAATGCGAATGTGAGTAGATTAATAGGTATCACTTCAGTGGGAAGGTAACAGCATTCTCTGTGCCTTTGGTGTATAGCCATTTGATCACATAGCCATGGAAAATGTCTTTGGACAACCCTGGCTCAATTGGCCAAGAAACGGAGATAAGCATCATGGCCTAGAATCAGACACAATTGGACAGGGAAACCTTTACCTTTAATAGTTATACATTAATTTGAATGCTTTTCCCAGAAGTTTAACTGAAACAAGAATCTTCTTATCAAGGAGGGATTTGCATATGTTCATGAAGAGCATATCATCCAATATCATTTATATTTATGTTTTTACACATGGAAAACAGGCAGGGACAAATATACCTGCACTATATTTACTGAACTGTTTTTCTTCTCACCTTCAGTTAAGACTCCTCTTTTAAAATATTTTTTATGTTACTGGGATCTGTAGGTTTGACAATGTTTATGTTACTTGATGACAATTTCAAAAAATAGTTTGTTGTTGTTAATTGCGAAGTCGTGTCTGACCCATCGCGACCCCATGGACAATGTTCCTCCAGGTCTTCCTGTCCTCTACCATCTTCTGGAGTCCATTTAAATTCACACCTACTGCTTCAGTGACTCCATCCAGCCATCTCATTCTCCGTCGTCCCCTTCTTCTATTGCCCTCAATCTTTCCCAGCATTAGGCTCTTCTCCAGTGAATCCTTCCTTCTCATTAGGTGGCCAAAGTACTTGAGTTTCAACTTCAGGATCTGGCCTTCTAAAGAGCAGTCGGGGTTGATCTCTTCTAGGACTGACCGGTTTGAACGCCTTGCAGTCCAAGGGACTCGCAGGAGTCTTCTCCAGCACCATAGTTCAAAGGCCTCAATTCTTTTGCGCTCAGCCTTTCTTATGGTCCAACTTTCACAGCCATACATTGCAACTGGGAAAACCATGGCCTGGACTATACGCACTTTTGTTGGCAGGGTGATGTCTCTGCTTTTTAGAATGCTGTCTAGATTTGCCATAGCTTTCCTCCCCAGGAGCAAGCGTCTTTTAATTTCTTGGCTGCAGTCCCCATCTGAGGTGATCTTGGAGCCCAGAAAAATAAAATCTGTCACTACCTCCATTTCTTCCCCATCTATTTGCCAGGAATTGAGAGGGCCGGATGCCATGATTTTGGTTTTCTTAATGTTGAGTTTCAAGCCAACTTTTGCACTCTCCTTCTTCACCCGCATCAAGAGGCTCTTTAGTTCCTCTTCACTTTCTGCCATTAGAGTGGTATCATCTGCATATCTTAGGTTGTTGATATTTCTCCCGGCAATCTTAATTCCAACTTTTGATTCATCTAGCCCTGCCTTTCTCATGATGTGCTCTGCATATAAGTTAAATAGGCAGGGCGACAGTATACAGCCTTGCCGGACTCCTTTTCCAATTTTGAACCAATCAGTGGTTCCGTGTTCAGTTCTCACTGTTGCTTCTTGACCCGCATATAGGTTTCTCAAGAGACAAATGAGATGGTCTGGTACTCCCATCTCTTTAAGAACTTGCCACAATTTGTTGTGATCCACACAATCAAAGGCTTTTGCATAGTCAATGAAGCAGAAGTAGATGTTTTTCTGGAACTCCCTAGCTTTCTCCATGATCCAGCGTATGTTGGCAATTTGATCTCTAGTTCCTCTGCCTCTTCGAAATCCTGCCTGTACTTCTGGTAGTTCTCGATCCACATACTGCTGGAGTCTAGCTTGTAGGATTTTAAGCATAACTTTACTAGCATGTGAAATGAGTGCAATGGTGCGATAGTTTGAACATTCTTTGGCATTGCCTTTCTTTGGAATTGGAATGTAAACTGACCTTTTCCAATCCTGTGGCCACTGTTGAGTTTTCCAAATTTGCTGGCAAATTGAGTGTAGCACTTTTACTGCATCGTCTTTTAAGATTTTGAATAGCTCAGCTGGAATACTGTCACCTCCACTAGCTTTGTTGTTGCTCAGATTTTCTAAGGCCCATTTCACTTCACATTCTAGGATGTCTGGTTCGAGGTCAATGACCATCTCATTGTGGTTATCTGGGATGTTAAGCTCATTCTTGTATAGTTCTTCTGTGTAGTTTTGCCATCTCTTCTTAATCTCTTCTGCCTCTGTTAGGTCTCTGCCATTTTGGTCCTTTATCATGCCCATCTTTGCATGAAACGTTCCCTTCATATCTCCAATTTTCTTGAAGAGATCTCTGGTCCTCCCTATTCTGTTGTTTTCTTCTATTTCTTTGCACTGTTCATTTAAGAAGGCATTCTTATCTCTTCTAGCTACTCTCTGGAATTCTGCATTCAATTGGGTGTATCTTTCTCTTTCTCCTTTGCCTTTCGCTTCCCTTCTTTCCTCAGCTATTTGCAAAGCTTCCTCAGACAGCCATTTTGCTTTCTTGTATTTCTTTTTCTTTGGGATGGTTTTAGTTGCTACCTCTTGTACAATGTTGCGAACTTCTATCCATAGTTCTTCAGGCACTCTGTCTATCAGATCCAGTTCCTTAAATCTATTTGTCACCTCTACTGTATATTCATCAGGAATATGATTTAGTTTATACCTGAGTGGCCTAGTGCTTTTCCCTACTTTTTTCAATTTAAGTCTAAATTTTGCAACGAGAAGCTCATGATCTGAGCCACAGTCAGCTCCTGGTCTTGTTTTTACTGACTGTATACAGCTTCTCCATCTTTGGCTGCAGAGCACATAGTCAATCTGATTTCTATGTTGACCGTCTGGTGATGTCCATGTGTAGAGCCGTCTCTTGGGTTGTTGGAAAAGAGTGTTTGTTATGACCATCGTATTCTCTTGACAAAATTCTATTAGCCTGTGCCCTGCTTCATTTTGTACTCCAAGGCCAAACTTGCCTGTTATTCCGGTTATCTTTTGGCTTCCTACCTTAGCATTCCAATCCCCCATGATGATAAGGACATCATTTTTGGGTGTTAATTCTATAAGGTGCTGTAGGGCTTCATAGAACCGGTCAATTTCATCCTCTTCAGCACCAGTGGTTGGGGCATAGATTTGGACTACTGTGATATTGAATGGTTTGCCTTGGATTCGAACTGAGATCATTCTGTCATTTTGAGGATTGTATCCCAGTATTGCTTTTCCTATTCTTTTATTGACTATAAAGGCTACTCCATTTCTTCTGAGGGATTCTTGCCCACAGTAGTATACCTGATGGTCATCTGAGTTAAATTCACCCATTCCTGTCCATTTTAGTTCGCTGATTCCTAAGATGTCGATGTTCAGTCTTGTCATCTCTTTTTTGACTACGTCTAGCTTGCCTTGATTCATGGATCTTACATTCCAGGTTCCTATGGAGAAAAAATCTTTACAGCATCGGACTTTCCTTTCACCACCAGATATATCCACAGCTGAGCGTCCTTTCGGCTTTGGCCCAGTCGCTTCATTCTTTCTGGCGCTACTAGTACTAGCCCTCTGCTCTTCCCCAGTAGCATATTGGACACCTTCCGACCTGAGGGGCTCATCTTCCAGCGTCATATCTTTTTGCCTTTTAGTACTGTCCATGGGGTTTTCATGGCAAAGATACTGGAGTGGTTTGCCATTTCCTTCTCCAGTGGATCACATTTTGTCAGAACTCTCTGCTATAACCTGTCTGTCATGGGTGGCCCTGCATGGCATAGCTTATAGCTTCATTGAGTTACACAAGCCCCTTCGTCACGACAAGGCAGTAATCCATAAAGGGGGGGGGGAAATAGTTTAGTATTCGCTAATAAGATGTGAAGTTGTCAGAAAAATAGCAGAAATTTAGATTCTACTAGGAAGTAAAAAAAAAAAGGCAAATCTAGACAGCATACTAAAAAGCAGAGACATCACCCTGCCAACAAAAGTGCGTATAGTCCAGGCCATGGTTTTCCCAGTTGCAATGTATGGCTGTGAAAGTTGGACCATAACTGAGCGCCAAAGAATTGAGGCCTTTGAACTATGGTGCTGGAGAAGACTCCTGCGAGTCCCCTGGACTGCAAGGCATTCAAACCGGTCACTCCTAGAAGAGATCAACCCCAACTGGTCTTTAGAAGGCCAGATCCTGAAGTTGAAACTCAAATACTTTGGCCACCTAATGAGAAGGAAGGACTCACTGGAGAAGGACCTAATGCTGGGAAAGATTGAGGGCAATAGAAGAATGGGACGACAGAGAATGAGATGGCTGGATGGAGTCACTGAAGCAGTAGGTGTGAACTTAAATGGACTCCAGAAGATAGTAGAGGACAGGAAGACCTGGAGGAACATTGTCCATGGGGTCGCGATGGGTCAGACACAACTTCGCAATTAACAACAACAAGGAAGTAAAAAATAAACAACAAACACCCTCTATTTGGATATGTCTTTGACACACCTTTGTGCCCTCCATTGGGATTATTGTAACACAGTCTACATGGGGCAGCCATGAGCATCTGGAAGCTTCAGTTTGTTCAGAAGGCAGTGGCTCACATGGTTTTGTGTAAGAAAAAATTTGCATATGTATCTCTTCTTTTGTGGGAGCTGCAGTGGTTGCTGATTTGGCTCCAGGTACAATATGAAATGCTGGTTATCTATTTTAGAGCCCTACAAGGCTTGGGTTATTTGACAAAGTGCCTCTCCCCAATTATATTTATCCAGCCCACCAGAGCAGGAAAGCATTACAGGTCCCAAGTAAGTATATCTGGTGGGACCAGGAAAAGGGCTTTCTTTGTGGTGGTCCCTCCCTTTGGAATGTCATTCCCCATAGATAAGATTGACCCCTACCTTGTGGCTTTTCTCCAAAGTCTTGAAGGCATAGTTTTGTCAGTGGACTTGGGACCCCATAAATTGATTAATTCTGTTATTGCCCCCATGGTGTGGGGGTGGGTAGTGTGGGGTTAAATTGTGCATTTTAACTGTGAATGAGTCATTGTGTATGAGCTGGGAGCCATATGGTTTTTTAAAAATAAATAAATACATAAATTTAAATAGCACATTTATTTTATTTATTAAAATATTTTATTGTTAAAATATTTCAACCTAGCATATAAAAGATAAAGCTGCAACATAATTGCCAGTCCTATCTCTTTTCTGAGGGTGTTTTCTCCTCTATTTCTGGTGCAGTTTCTGATTAATTCATTTGTTCAAAATTTCACCAGCCGTCTGAAAAAGTTCATAATTATTTTTCCTCAAAAGCTACAAGAAGTAGCCATGAGCAATTGGTTTTTTTTTTTTTCTTTTTAATTCCTGGAAATGTCAGCCAGAAATAGTTTTAGTTCACCAGATAGAGAAAGAAATGGGTTGTGCATCAAGGAATCACAGTTAGAATACATCATAGGTATGAGAGAATGGTTTTATTTTCTTACAGAAAATAAAGCAGATGGTGAATTCTGAATTGAGAAACCTTGAAGGGCCCTTCTGTTGACACACTTTTGTTGTCCAATAACAATGGACTGCCACTCTAGGCTACTTACATTGTGTATGATCAAACATGTGGCTCTCAGCAAGGAGTAAGAGGTCAAATCACATCTCTATTCAGCCCATCCTTGGCATTGAACATAGCAGAACAAGTCAGTGGTTTCTTTCAGCAATACTAATTTGTGCTATGTATTTTCTGAAATTTACAGAGTGAAAAGAGTTTCATATTGAGTGTCTTTTGGGAAGAGGAAGCAAATTATATTATAATTACCATGTCCGATGATTAAAACCATTTCTTAGGGGAGAAAAGGAATTGGGATGGTGGGTTGGATGCATTCTGTTATGATTTTTTTTCTTATACACATTAGGCAGGCTTATACAACAAAGGCAAAGACTAGTGATTTCCCTAAGGTAGCTTGCCTTCCCTCTATTTATTAAGAAAGGAGGATTGATAGAATATATATTTAATAGATAGGAATATAACTTTTGGACTGATACTTTTATTTAAGTAAGACAATTATTTTGTAATAGAAGGAGAATAAGAGGAATTTGTGATAAAAGACGAAATGGTATCAATAAATGATTTATTAGATTAAGAAATAGATTACATGTGGAAAATATAAGAATGTTATTGTTGAAATAATATATTCATTTTAAATATAATTATTATGTTAGGGAAAAGGGACATGAGGGATACCCAAAGTGTTAATAATATGTTTATTCAAGGCTAATTGGAATATGGTAATTGTAAATTAGTAAAGCTTAAAAACAGGATTTGGATCTTTATAACTGGAATGTGATTGATGACTGATTTGATTGATTGAACTCTATTTAGAAATGTATCAATCTGAATATGTAATATTATATGAGGGAAATAGAGAGGGAACTTTTAATGAATTAACCTGAATTATATATGTATGATTTTGCTTTTGGATGATTGATGTCCCCATCACCACGTTGTTTCCTAAGCACCTTGATGTAAAAATTAAAAAAACCAATAAAATTTGTAAAAAAAAAAGAAAATAAAAGAAAGGAGGACTTATATCTTCTGGCAATGCACTGTATTTTTTCTCTGCACTCTTCAGGGAGATCTGCAACAGTGTTCTTGGAGGTTGAAATGTTCTGATATTACTTTATCCTGATTCTAGGTTCTGATGACAACACTATGTCCATTAATTCTTTTGCACCAACTTTGTCCATTTGTCCTGCATACAACTGCAGATCTCAAAGTGTTCATTTTTGAAAAATGAGACTTTAACCATACCAGTGAATGAAAGTTTACTGAACTCAGGCTGTCTCAAAATATCTTAGAAAAAATGGTTTCTTACACATAATTATTTATAAATTAATCTGTCTCATAATAACTTTTCTTCTCCTTGCCCTTCCCCTTTTCTCATCCCAATATAAATCCTACATCAGTTGCTATTCCATGCATCTTAGGAAGAAGCCTGTAGCTTATGAAGCAAGCTTGCTTATTTATTTATCTACTGAATTTATAGGCTGTCTGACTCCCAACAAGTCTATGCCTGCTAATAAAAAATTATTAGTCTGAAAAAGTGCTATCAGAGACCTTCTGCTGCTACTGTAGACAAAGATGTCTTTCCTCCTACAGTTGTGATAATTGATCATGGAGGAAAACTACTGCATTCAGATTTTCATATAAATTTACTGCATAGATTTGTTAGGTCACTGTGAAAATAGGGTTGGACCCAAAAGTCCTATCTGGTCCTACATCTAATAATGGCCAACTAGATGCCAATCAGAATCCAGGAAAGGAATGAGAATTGATCATAGAAAGATACATCTGAAACATTTGTAATTAACATTCTTGCCTTTACATTTACTAACTAAAATGAAGGTGGTGGAAGAATGTCAAACTTTAATGTGCTGCTTATCCAAAGATGAAGCTGTCTTCTTCCACTGTACAGGATCTTTTATTAACATTAGGCTTTACTGTACAATGCCTAGAGGACAGTTAACTGAGACATGAACACAAATCTTCAGGTTAATGCTTGACATATGACACCACTCTCTTGACTATAAAGATTTAACACTGTGGCTCAAAAAGTAATCTAAGGAACCAAAAATATTAAATTTTAAAAAGGTAATTCCATATGTTCCAAATATGCATTAAAAATCTAGAAATCTTTGCTACATTCTCTTAAGGCAACTGCATGAACCTAATGCAGTAGAAATTTATTTTATTTTTACCTTGTAGGGTTTGTATAACAGGCAGTGATTTAAATGGAGTAACATGATGATATAGAAGTAATTATGTCAGAAGTATTTATTCATTTCTTTTCTCCTTAGGTGGTTGTTCGTTTGATGAACATTACAGTAACTGTGGTTATAGCGTGGCACTAGGGACCAATGGATTTACTTGGGAGCAGATTAATACCTGGGAAAAACCAACAATGGATCCAGCTGTCCCTACTGGTAAGTACAGAGCATAGTAGAAAAGAAAGCCTTGAAACATTTTTAAAATCCTAATGTTATAAAATACAGGTTGATGAGATTATAAAATGATAAGCTTGTCATGCAATTTTACAGAAAGTTATAAAAATTAGCACACCATAGTTAGAACAGTTTGCATTATATGACAATCAGAATATACACATTTTCAGGTGTTTCTCAGTGATTTCTTTCTATTGTGTATTAATTTGGATTTCCAAACAAAAATGTGTATTGATGGTGACATTAATGTGTATTTTTTAAGTTTCAAAATGTAAATTATATAATCAAGGTCAATCTCATTCATTTAGTTGTCTTTCTGTTTCTGGACATAGTTCAAATTCCTTGTTATAAAATTCTAAATGGCCTTGAATGAGTATGCCTTACTGAGATCCACTAGAAGAATTTGTTTTTTGGTTTTTTTTTTTTTTAATGGTTCTGCCAGTAACCTGGTTCAAAGAAACGATATTTTCACTACTTGACACTTTTCTTTAGAGAGGTTATCATTCTCTATTCAGTGGTTTTTTTTCCCTCAGAGGCAAGCTTTTGTGAAGTCAAATTGAATAGCTTTCCCCCCTTTTTTGTTTAATTCTTTTAACCAGGATTTAATTGTTTTAATATGTGTTTGGATTTTATTCACTCTTTATATGATTTATTAAATTTATAATATCCAGAGTTAATTTAAGGTTAGTGTTTATCATCTTGACTTTTCATTCCCATTAAGCCAGAGCTCTTCCAGAAATAGTCCTATAATTCTTTGACTTTTATCTTTCTGCTGAATCCATTTTCTAATATCTGCTCATTGTCCATCAAACCTCATTTTCTAGTGGAGTTGATTCTGGAATAACATTATTTCAAATATTATCCTATAATTTTATTTGTAAATATTTCCGTGTAGCCTTGCAAACTTATTTTACTTCCACTTGCCTTCATTAGCTACCATTAGCTACCATGATTACCTTTGAGTAGAAGAATATCTACTCATTCTTATCAATAGGATCTTGTCATCTATTGCACTATAACTGAAAAAATATTAGCAGTAGGTATTGTTGACGTTCCATTCCATCATATAGCTTCATGCCCAAATATATGAAGTAATAATCAGAATTAAAGTAACAGATCTACTTTTTCCAAAACAGTCCACTTGATATGCTTCCTTTTCATTTAATAATTTAAAACTTTCCTTGATCCATACTGCTTACATTCCAGGTTCTAACTGAATACATCCTCATAAAATAAAGAACTTTTTTTTTTCAATGCTGGTACCATGAGTGATCAAACTTTTCTGGGCCTTTGCTCTAATTATGTCAACATCTCCAGAAATACTTATGAAAGTTAAATTTAATATGCATGAGTGACTTTTGACTGAGGTTGTTATAGTGGTGTCTCTCATAATTTGGTACCTGAAGTTGTCAAAATATTTCAGCAATGTGCATACTGTACTATTTTTATAGGAGTGATTAGCTGTTGTCATTCCTTTGGTTTCATTTTAGAATTTCTTTTCTTGCTTTAGTTGGTTTCCTTTTATGTGTACAGTGCTTTTCCAGAACTTTGGGTTTATCTCCTTTACTACTGCTTTTTTGACTTTACCAGAACAAGTGACCCTTAGCAGTTGTTCCCATGCCAAAGTTTTAAGTTTCTGGAACAGCTAATTCTGTTTTGTTTTGTTTGCTTATTTTCTTTGTTTTCTTTGTTTAATTGCTTAAATGATAGATGTAAGCTGCTTTTATATTATATGGTATGTATTGAATAAAACATTTTATTATTTGAGTTTAATCGTTTAGGATATTATAAAATTTAGTTCAAATATTTGTACAAAAACTGAAGTGTATTAGTTATGATTGCAGCTGCGTTATAAAAACCTGACAGAATAAAATAAGATTAATGGTAAATGTAATTATCTGCAAAGTTTCTAGAAAACAGTATTGCCATTTCTAAATTCCCAAAGCAATTTTTTATTATTAAGGAACTAATAATCTTGGAAAACAAGAAAGCTACTTTAGAAACATCAACAGTATTATTTAATTAATTTGTAATAACGAAAGACAACCTATAGCACCACCAGAAAAAATAGAATAATAATAGTTATATAGTCAGGGGAAAAAAACTAGATATTATGGTGAATAAAATATACTAAGTGTGAAAAAAGAAAGAAAAAAAAATATTTAATAGAAAAAAGAAAAACATCCATATAGTAACTATCAATAGCTATATAAAAGATACCCAATCTTTATTAAAAATAGAAAAAAATTACTTTATTTTCTCATCATTAGAACAATGATTTTTCAAAGATAGATAGCAGGGTTATATCCTCATTGCATATCTTATAATCAGAAGAGTAAGTGTCTTTTCATTCACATAAAATTATCTCTTTGCCATGCAGCACGCTCCATAGCTATAGTTCTTCATGAGATGGCAAATTAAGAGACATCCACAGCATTAACCAAATCAGTTGAGCATTTTCCAGAATGTAATATAATGGAAAATATTTTCAAGTGTCTGAGAATCAAATATAGTTTTCATAAAAATCAAATTGTATGGTAATGATCTTTCTTGGTATCAAGAAAGTACAGTTTAATTTCCAACATACATACATCTGTATATCCGAACATTTTGTCATATGTTTGCATAAAATGCAAACAGGGAACAACTGTAGTGCAAACAGCATAATGCATATTGACTAGTCCAATGAGAATTAGAGTTAATATATGGGGGAGAAACAATATATTTGAATACACATTTGCAAAGATGAAAAGTTAAGATTAGGGTAGGTATCTGTGTTTGTTTTCTTTGAATAGAATAGAATAAGAACAGAATAACTTTATTATCACTTTGAATGTACACTAATCAGCATACATTAAAATGAAATTTCATTGCATTCAGTTCTCAAAGGGTCACCACCTCTGATATATACTACAAAATATGACAAAAATAAATAAATAAATAAATAGAGAATTATGCATATACCCACATATATTATATGACACAGAGAAACAGTCTAGTTCGGGTTATGTATATATTGTCCAAATGTCTTATTGGTATCAGTGCTAGCTTTTGGAGAATTCATTTATTTATTCAATTTGTATGACTGTCCATCTCAAGCAAATGACTCTGGGTGGAATACAATAATAGAATCATTTAAAAAGAATTATAAACCCAATTCGAAAAGAAGAATTAAATACATATGGTAGCCAAGAATTACTAGATATTAGCATATTCAGAAAACAAGACCTTTCAGACGCTCAAGACCCTAGTCCCAGGCATATAACTAGTCTTCAAGGTTTTCCTAAAAACCAAAATGGTTGGTACTCTCCAAATCTCTGTAAGAAGAATGTTCCTGAGGGCAGGCTCAACTACCACATGACAAGGTAAGTTCTTGTTGTTGTCCCATCTCCTGCCAACCTAGCAGTTCAAAAGCACATAAATGCAAATAGATAAATAGGTACCACTTTGGTGGGAAAGTAACAATGTCCATGCACCTCTGATACTTCCATGGTCATGTTCATGGAAGCATCTTCAGACAATGCTGGCTCCCTTGGCTAAGAAATGGAGATGAGCACGACCCCCTAGAGTCAGACATGACTGGATAGGGGAAATCTTTACCATTTACCTTTTTTTTAACCTTAACACAATTGCAACATATACATGTTTTTATAATTTCTCTTTTGGTATCTTTAAAAAGTATAATTTAATGGAATCTTTTGGAGAGGCTCAAGGTGATTCAGACAATATTTTAGAAGGCTGTTGGTATCTCCAGGACATCAGATTATACACTTCTGTTTTAAGATGATATAGCAAAAGTATTTGCTGTAAAGAGGAACAGCCTAAAAATCCCAGCCTCTTTTAAACAGAGCCCAAAGCACCAGGAGCACAAATCCCCAAAATCAGTTATTTGTTTAGCTTCCACTTTGATGAGAGAGTCATAAAAATATATTGTAAATGCTAAAATAGGTTTATTACTGTTTAATAAATGAAAACTAAATGAAAAAATCCTTAACTCTAAAAATAATATGAAAATTATGTTCCTGCCAATAAATGTGACATGAAACGTCCAGATTCCCTTTGTATCATCACCCCATCCATTGCAGACTTGGCTTCCCCTCAAAAAAAAAAAAGAAAAGAAAAGAAAGAAATTAAGTGTGGCCCTCAATCATAAAAAGTTCCCCTATTGTGTTTCAACTCTGTAAACAGGAATGCCTTGTATTTTGTCTTCCAGTTTGGTTCTTATTGTTAATCCTTAGAAATTCTGTATGTGCCAAGAATCTTTTTTCTTCTTTACTTTAATTGTCAATTTAGAAATGTATCTGCCTGCCTGTTAGCCAATATGACATGGCTTGTGTGTCTTTTTAGATATTCTGCTGGGAGGCTTGTGGGATTCACTTATCTATAAGCAGCTGCTGCATGGCTGGGGGAACATCGAAATGACTTAACCACTTGGATGGAGGATCAATTGCTAGACCTTTGTAGTAGAATGAATTCTTGCCGATAAGAGGATCCTCATTCATGAAAGAAGGTTGAAAGAGCACCTTGGCAACTAAAATTCTAGTATTAACTGCAATGCTGAAAAATAATGCCACTTTTTTCTTAACTTCAGAGGAGTCATGTATTTACTTAACTGTGAATAATTGACTACTAAATGTTGATAAATCATACTTATTTAAAGCACAACATCTGAAAAAAATTGAGTTCCATCCTTGTATTTTTAACTTTTCACCCATGGAAAATTAAAAGCAAAGAAACAGGCTATGCTGAAGTATTGAATGTTGCTATATTTTCCATGGTACAGCTTTGCCTCTTGTTATTCATTCTGTGTATTCAACAATAATAGTAATAATTGGCCTCCAGTGAAGTTCTAGGGTAGGCAGATGTTGAACATCCATAACTATTCAAATAAAATTTTGGCTGGAAAGAATTATATCCAGACAGATATTTAACAGGTATAGCTTCTCAGGTCATTTGATGGAGATGCCTGGAAAACAGTGTATCTCTATAGTGCTTCTCCAAACTTCACAATACTATTATATCTTATCAGGTAGACATTGAACAAGTCCACAACCCATCCACAAAGTTTGCCTTAGTGATGAATTTACTTTGACTTGTAAAGCCATTGTTACAAATGAGACAAGTTTATTTCAGTCACGAAGTCAGATAATTGGAAAGGTTGACCGCCTCACTTTAGCTTCCTAGTTATAAAAATAATATTTTTTGCATTTTTGATAATTTATAAGCAGTTGAACTGTTTTATGCTACAGGATGGAAAGCTCTTCAAATGACAGTAGAGAAAGGAGACTTGTATAATATGCATATAGTAGGATGTATCAGTAGCAGCATCATTTTAAAATTAATGGATAAGAAGCTGGACTATAGAGAATTAAGCAACACAAGGAATAGGATACATTCTTATCTTACTTCTGCCTGAGGAAGAAATTTCTTCTGACAGATTAGTGTCAAGATTATACATAAGTTTCAGAAAGGTGTTGCAGTGTTCATTCAGCATTTAATATCTATTGAACCACAAGCATCTACAGCATCTACAAAGGACTACTTCAGTTTCCATCATAGCATGTCCCTAGATATGAAATCAAAAATAGTCATTGGTCAAGAACAGACCATCCTACAGCTTATGCCTTATTTTGCTAACATACTCTTCCAATCAAATCATTTTAAATATTTCTAGTTATTATAAAATCATAGCACTCTAGAATTGAAAGGGATCTTGCAAATTCTCCAACCCAATCTTTACCCAAGATAAGAATCACTAATATGTATCCTTGACCTCTGTTTAAACATCTCCAGTGAATTCCCTCACCTTTGAGTGTTGCAAATAATCATTGTCAAAACAGTCCTTAAAGGCAATAACTGAAACCCAGCACTTTCCTGGATACTTTTTAGAGATAAATCCTGTAAAAGTTAAATTAATATGTGATTTTATTTAGAAGTTGATTCTAAGGAATTAGAAGCTCTTACAGAAGCATAGAATTGTGTCAACTTACATCACACCATTGATGTTAAAAATCAAGATTGTTCACTGTTTGCATATAAATTGTAATGTGTGTTCTTGAATTGTTATGATGAGATGTATTTATTCTTATTTTTAGTATGAGTGCTCTTTGGTTAAGCCAATGTTTCTGACCCTCAGCAACTTTAAAAAGTGAGACCTTCAACTCCCAGAATTCTCCAGCCAACACAATATTTTTAGTATGTCAAAAGTAGCCTAATTTTAAGATCCATGAACTTCAACTCCCAGAATTCCTCAGCCAGCATGCTAGTCTTTGGTTTAAGTATATCCAAACTGTTCTTCCAAGGATCATTGTTACCTATGCTAAAGAATGTAGCTTTATTTTTGTTTCTTTTTTTGTTTGATGAACTATAGATGCTGAACCAGAATTAACTCGAAATACATTTAATATAAACCTTTTAAAAAATAAATCTTGGAACAAAGCATATTATTCTACTACATCCTTGTGGGATTTTTCAATTCCTCTGTAATGATACAAGTGTATCAATGCACTGTTTTTTTTTTTTATCACTGGTTGCCTGACTGGCTTTTAATACATTCAATTCTTTCTTTTTTTTATTCATTAAATCACAAAAAAACCAAGAAAGATTAGGTGGTTTCATTATCAAACTCAAAGAACTTTTGGGATAATTTGTTTTTGATCATTATAAGCAAATAGTTTTTATAATAGATTCCTAAGGGTTGGAAACCAAAGAATGGCTTAATTAGAGGATTAAGAAACCAATATTGATTTTCTTGCCACACTTACCTTCGCTTTCAATGAATTCTCTATTAATATTCCTCCCTCTCCCCTAAAAAGCACTGTTTTAGGGGAAGTCAAATAAAATGCTAGTCCCTCTTTCCTTGCTTGCTTTTTTCTTGATTTAGTCATGCCAGTTTGGCCCAGGGGTTATGGCACCAGGTTAGAAAATAGGAGTCTGAGTTAAAGTTCCATCTTAGCCATGAAAGTCAGCTAGGTGACCTTGGGCCAGTCACTCTCTCTCAGCTCAGACTCTACATTTGACTAATCAATAAATATATCAATATAATATCAATAATATATTAATAACTTTTCAATGGGATGACAAAGCTCTCGATTTTCCTGATGAAAGGCTTCAACTTTTGTGGCTTTAAGCTTTGTCACTGAATATATATTTTCTCTTCAAGTTCTCTAAGGCAGTGTTTATTTCCATGCTTTGCCTTCATTTGCTGAGCACTTATATAAATTGGGCGCCAAAAGGAGGGGATAAGTCAATATGGTAGAAGGGCAAATGAGGAAGTGGATTCTTTCAAGGAGAGACCTTCTGAAACATCTGGCCCTAAAGACCTACCAAGACCTAGACCTGGCACTGAACACATGTATATTTTGTTCAATTCATGATTTTCCAAATTTAGAAGGGAACCTATGGACTAACAGAGAAATATTATTTTGGAAGATGTTGAGGATGACAGAAAGAGAGAGAGTGACGGTGTTGGGGGAAGAGAAAGAATGCCACAATTACAGTACTTTTCCTCCTGCAAATTATTGATCCCATCTTACCTCACAATATTCTGCCCGAATGACAATAATGTAACAAGAATGACATTTTTATAACACTTTTCTATTGAAAAAGACAAAATCAAGGATAATGCTGCCAAAGCCATCATGTTAAGTGCCACCAATTCTATTAAAGAACTCAGAAACACCTCTAGCATATTTTGTTATTGTTGTTGTTGAACTGGCTATTAATTCACATCTCAGTAGCCAATGTTGAAAGCAATTTCAATTCTCTTCACTTCAGCCATTTCACACAAATGGAATCTACAGGAACATGTTTTGGTAATTATGTATGTTTCTCTATAAATACAATTTTCAGTGTTGGACTAACAGCAGTTAATAGCACAAGTCCAGTGGACTTCGGACTAAAGTTGCAATGGAACAACAAAACCTATATATTTATCTGCACAATGGGTGAAACCAGTGTTGAGGTCTTACTAGGCTGAGAAAGTACATACAATGAAAATACAGATCTTCAGTATCTTTTCAGCCAGCCATCACAGTACCATGTTTATTCAAATATTTGGACAGATACTGTACTGAGACGTAAGATCTTTCAGTGTTCAAATGAATTTATGCTCAGGAATAGCAATGGCAATATACTGTACATTCACTGGATATGTACAAGATCTAAAGAGTCTCTTGGAAACAATAAAAGTGAATGAATTCAGCTAAAAATGTTTAAAACGTAGAAAAACAGTACAAAGGAAGGTAGATAAGTGGATAAGGACTATGAAGAGCTGAAATAGGTATAAAGTAGCAGGTAAAGAAAGTGGGGATATCCAGAGAACAATCAAACAGCCCAGATTTAGCTGAATCTGTACTTCTCAATTTAAAATAAATTATTATATGATTTCAAGACAGATCAGGGACATATTGTAACTTGGAATAATAGTACACTGTCTTCTTCATCTATTCCAGTTTGCATCAAACTTTGCAACTTTAAGATGTGTGGACTTAAATTTCTAGAATTCTTGGACTTTAACCAAAAGTTGAAGTCCATATTGCCTATCTTAAAATTGCCAAGATTGAAAAACACTGTTTCACTCTACAGTCTTCAGTGATTCAATACAAGAGAATAAAAGAACATAAAATGCCCTGAGTCCTGGCTGACCTAGTCATATTAGGATTATTCTGCTAAACATAAAAATATATTGCATATAGATGAAAAATATGATATGTATTAAAGGATACCAAAAAACCTAAGTGCATTACTATTTGTCTCTGAAGAGCTGGTTATTAATACTGTAAAAATGATTACATCACTTACTAATGAAGAAAAAACTGAATGATCATTTCTTTTTTTCTGGAAATTCAGATCTTTCTCCACACATGCTGCATTTCTTTACAGTGAGGGGGGGGGACCCAAAACAACAACAAGGACATTCCATATCTACTGTGCATGCCAGAAGCACTTTTCTTCTGAAATCATACATCACCCACAGAGCTTCAGAGACAGTTCATCAATTGCCTGCAGATATCATCACCCTATGAACATAGAGGGAGGGAGTGAGAACTATGTTATGAAAGTGAGATTCTCAGGGAGTCTTTTAATGGCCCAGAATGAATGGTTCTCCTTAGGATCCACAAAATCACTATACCCTGGCTGTGTTAAATGGTAGACCTGAACCATTTTGAGTCTGTTTTCTCCCTCCTCCTCAGCAAAAGCAATCAAGAAGTGAACACTTCTGGCTGTGAATATTATCACCTTTCTATTATCTGGGTAGTATTTGCATCAAAACTCAAGGATGTATCCTAGCAGAGAAGAGGAAATTTAAAAGGAATAATATACTTGGACTTGTATTTTGAGAATCCTGTGCCATTTAAAAAAAAATAATTTTGGGCATGTTTAGAAGTACCATATTGGGTTAACATACTCTATCTTCCAGTCATTCTTGAAACAGTTCTGATCTCTTATCTTCAATTGTAAAAACAGCCTAGTTTAGGAACAACAAATTTTATACTTCAGTAGTCATATGATTCTGTAATTAATTCATTTCCTGGCAACAGAATTACAGTAAAATTTTAGTAAGGTCAAAATACTCTACATTCACTGAATTGGAATACTATTTTTTTAAAATATAGCAACACAATTCTGAAGAACAAACTAAAAATATGAAATTAGAAACAATTTAAAGTGTAGCTCAAAATTGAATAAGTTTCAAATTATTTTCCAATAACACTTTTGTTTTTTTTTAAAAAAGAAAATAATCTGATTTTTGCCCCAATCTACCAACATTTTCAGGGTTCCCTTCTTTTCAGTTAATATAAATAGAAGAAAAAGAATATTTTCATTTTTCCCTGTCTATAAATTTCTTTCATCTCATCAACAGACATATTAGAAATTCCTAATTCCACCTCCTCTTCCCTTCTTCCTGATCTTGCCATGAAAATGTCACAGATTTCTTGCACTAAACTTTTATAACTTTAATTTAATGCATGCTCCTTGATCAGCTTCTTTTTACAATATAGTTTGAATTCTGTTGTGATGGAATGTCTAACGTATCTTGAGAATGCAGAAGAGGCTTCAAAATAGATAAAGGAAGAAACAGAGTCATTCCAGAAGTGATTCCCAAGTCCAGGGGAGAAAGGAAGTGTGAGAAAGAAATTCAGACTAGTCCTGTCTTACCTACAGTAGTTATAACTTGAGAGAGAGAATTTCCTCGTCAAGCATTAAAAATTCTATTATGTTATCCTACTAGCAATGAAGATCTTTTCAGAAATCTAGCTGTTTCTCGTTTCCTGAATTTGTCAGTCTTGCAAAGCTTGACATCTATAAAGGAAAACATGGTTTTAATAAAATTCCCTCTTTGCAAAAACAAAAATAAAAATAAAAAGGAAGGTAAAAAGAAAAAATGAAAAAGAAGAAAGAATGAGAGATAGGTCATATGTATATTTGATCAGCTGCTGTTCTGAGCCCATATGGAATGTGAGGGCTACAAGACAAGCTTTCTAGTCGACACCCTTGTAGTAATTGTTAGTGAGTACTGTTGGAAGACTCTGAAAACCTTTTGCCTCCAATTTTAATAATAATAATAATAATAATAATAATAATAATAATAATAATAATAATAATAATAATAATAGTAAAGTTGGAAGGGACCTTGGAGGTCATCTAGTCCAACCCCCTGCTCGGGCAGGAAACCCTACACCATTTCGGACAAATGGCTGTCCAGTCTCTTCTTAAAAATGTTCTGTTTCTAAACTGGCAAAAGATTTTTGGATTAATAATAATAATAATAATAATAATAATAATAATAATAGTAAAGTTGGAAGGGACCTTGGAGGTCATCTAGTCCAACCCCCTGCTCGGGCAGGAAACCCTACACCATTTCGGACAAATGGCTGTCCAGTCTCTTCTTAAAAATGTTCTGTTTCTAAACTGGCAAAAGATTTTTGGATTGAGTGGTAACTCCAAGCTAATTAGTACAATGTACACAATGCTTTGGTTGGTCCTGCTGCTGTGTTGCACATCAGGTGGATTGTAGGCAATTTTGGCATTAGCAGTATGACTATTAGGGCTTAGTTTGTTTCATGGGAGAATAGACACTTCACAAACTTTTTGCAATGCTAGGTCTTACTTTTTGGAACTGAAAAAGAGCCATAAACAAGTATGCCTCCCTTTGCTTGTAGATTGCCTTTCTTTCATTTTTGAGTAACAGCATATGATATTCCAAAGTGCATAAGATGATGTGGAAAGTCTTCCAGGGTTGAGAACTAGGCAGGCAGAAAATATGAGCTTCCATTTTTCTCACTGTTTTAATTTCAGTCCTATAATTGGTACACTGATTAAGTGTAATCATTATTTGTTTTACAGCATATGGATCTCTGTTCAATGAGTCAGATTTTCCATCTATTTTTCTCAGTACTGTAATATCTACCTCTGCTCTGAAGCTAAGGTATAAAGTGCTTAGTCTCAGCCCTGAAGCAGAAAACAGCTTTGATGCTCTGAGTTCTCTTCAAAGCATCAAGGTCTCAGCAAAGGTTGATGCAGAATTACAATAATTAGACGGGTTTAATTTTCCTTTTTAAAAATATTTTTCAGTAAATGTATTTGCTTAAGTGAAATTATCTACATGTAAGTATGCATTTCCATTTATAATAAAAATGTTACAGGAAAGAGATGAGATTTAAAGCATGGGATGCAGACCCACTTCCAAAAGTAGTGACTATTAACAATAACAAGTCACTATTATACAATCCACCAGGCCCAAGTAAACATAATTCAAGCAACATTTGATTAGCTTTCTAGGATGATGATAAATAAAAAGGATTGGTATATCTCCATGGGATTTGCATAAGTCATGATGGTAGTAAAGTGAGCCACCCACATGATTTTTGTTGCAGTGCAGTCATTAAGCAAACTAATTTTGCTGAAAGCCAAAAGTAAATGCCAGTTTTAAGCAGAAATGTCATAAAATGTGGTCACATGACTGCAGGAATGCTTCTCCCCTCCCCCCACCCAGCCATTGGAATTAGATTGTAAGTATCCTTGGGAAGTCTACCATGACTTTAAACATTCACTAAGTGAAAGTTGAGTACTATCTGCATAATGAGATAGTAGATAATCTATGATCTATAATTGTTTATAAGGTCTAGAGAACCAGTAAACCTGAAGATGTTTATTTGCAAGTCTCTCAGTTCCTCTTCATTCACCATTTTGTCTTTACTGGCACATTTAGGCTGCCTTTCCAAATAACATTTTCTGCCTTTAAGTTTAGCTAATAGATCTTGGATTTTTCTTGGGGGGATGGATGGGTAGGTGATAAAAATACATCCATATGTTTATGGTTCATCTTATGCTTGCCATTTAAAATGTATATAAAACATGTTTGTTTCATGCTGTGATCTATACAAAACTGTTACAATGGTGACAGCCAATCAGAATTATAGTATGAGCCATAATTTTGTCAGGAAGTATAATTTAGAGGGAAACACCTTAAAAACTCATTTTAATTGGATTTTTCTCCCAGGTAATGTCATGTTCATTTAGCAAAAAATAAGCAGTTAAAGGGTGAGGAAAGAAAAGAGGCTTAAGATTTCATCCACAGCTGCAAAAATATACTAGTTTATTAATTGCCTTTTTGTCAATTTCTGACAGTTTGTGTCACTTATCGTTGAACACAATCTGTCTAGAGTAATAACAGTCAAGTAAAGAGAAAATACTACAACAGATACTTCAGATAAAACCCAGGATTTTCTAATGCAGACAAGAAAAGAAAGAGACAGAAAGAGACAGAGAGAGAGACAGAGAGACAGAAAGAAAGAAAGAAAGAAAGAAAGAAAGAAAGAAAGAAAGAAAGAAAGAAAGAAAGAAAGAAGCTTTTTGAACACAATGAAGCATTTTATTCTTACTGATCTGCAAATTAAAAAAAAGACTAAAGGAGTTAAAGAAAAGAAAACAAAAATTCATTCTTGGGTTTTATTTACACTGAAAATAGTATTGCAGATACATAGGAAAGCAGTACGAACTGAGAAACAGACAACCACTATTGCCAAATCTTGACTTACTTGTCCCATGATATTGCCACTTCATTCCATTAGGCTGAAGCAGGTGGTTAAGAAATCTACCAGATTTTTTTTAACAATGTGGTCTGCCTGCCTGCCTGCTATCTATCTATCTATCTATCTATCTATCTATCTATCTATCTATCTATCTATCTATCTATCTATCTATCTGCCACCTTAATTATTTTTAGAAGTAATTCAAGGTGGTGAACATATCCTCCTATTTTTCCCACAACAATAACCCTGTGAGGTGGATTGGGCTGAGAGAGAGAGAGTGATTGGCTCGAAGTCACCCAACTGGCTTTCATATATAATGGGGAACTAGTATTCCTAATCTTATGATTTCTAGCCTGGTGTCTTAACTACTAGAACAAACTAAATCTGTGTTTCTACATATACTGCAACAATATTTACACTAGAAGAACCTTTCACATTTAGTCTTTCATGGCTTGGTATTATCATGCCAATTCCTCATCATATTTTTTTCATCCAATTTTTCCCCTTTGTCAGATACAATTTCTCTTTGACTAATAAATTTTTATATACTTTAGTAGTTGTTGAAGACTGCCCATCCAGCCAGTGATTCCAGTGAAGTAAAACAATAAGAAACTTGGTCTTTAAAAACAAAACACCAGATTGGTCTGTACTTAAATTTCCAACATATACATTTTATTTTGATTTTCTTTAATACAGATGTGGGCAACCTGGGTCTGATGGATCATATGATTTCTCATCACTCCATATGTGGCTTCCCATAAGATAATAATGTTGAAATTTCATGGGCCAAATAATTTTGGCTAATTTTCTTTCATTTGGGTAGTTTTAAGGCTGATTGTAGGAATGCTTAATCCACACCTAAAAACCTGAAAAGAGTTTAAATGTCAGGTGCAGTGCTGTTGGCAATATCACCAATAAATTATATGCCAAAGGTGCAAAGAATGCAATTACCTTCCCACCCAAGTGATACCTATTACTTTACTCACATTTGCATGCTTTCAAACTGCTAGGGCAGGACAGTGCCTGGTCGCAAACCCAGGCTGTGAACTTTCCAGCTGCCAAGCTTATTGTCTTTAACTACTGAGGCATTGTGCTAAATATATATTGCATTTTGTTTCCAGGTTTGAAAATAGGCATGGGTATCTAGGTTTTATTTTAACTTGAAATAAATTTCTTGGGTATATTTGGTGAATGTAATTGTAATAGCTCAATATTCGTCTGAGGTATTATTTTCAAAGCAATTTGATGTTCATTATAGTGAATTTTGCATGCTTTCCTTCTCCATGGTAAAAATGAGTGTATATTCTGGTCTGCAAAAATATTTTAAATATGCATTTGATGTTTTATCATTATCTTTAAAATTGTCACATTACAAACAATTTCATAAACAGAACACCAGAAAAGTGCTGCTTAATAATAATCATGTATTGTTTAAGCCAAGTGTTTTGCCAGTTCCACTTCTCTGTATCTAGTTGTTAAATAATTCCTTTCAAATTATTATGGAAGTTGTAAAATTATTATCAGTGTAGGTTTCTTGCCTTATATAGTCTTTAATTCATTTAAATATATTAATTAAATTCATTTAATTACATTGAACAAACTGCAAGCATATGTAAACCACTGCTCTCCAGAGAGTTCCCTCTCTCTTATATGCCATTAAGAATGTCAGATGATTTAAAGAGCTTTTCTTACCTTCTAAAATGTTAAAACATTTTAAACTGGTTTGCTGTTTAGATATATTATTTTTTCAGTTTGTACAAAACATGAACAACATATAAGCTATTGTTTGTAGCTATTTCTCAAATAATTATGGTAGCATATATGATGCTAACATTTAGCCTTTATATAGGTGTTTTGATCAGAATGGTCCATAAGTTAGGCAGCATCATTATACCCTATACAAAGCTGATTCTAAGTTACTGTAAGGGTAACTTATATGTAAACATGGAGGTGCCAATTATATAGCAGAGCCACATTCTAAGATCTAAAACTCTCTTATTCCAAAGACCCGAATCAGGATTGAGTTGTTAGTTGTAAAGTCATGTCCGACCCATTGAGACCCCATGGACAACATTCTTCCAGGCCTTCCCGTCCTCTATCATCTTCTGGAGTCCATTTAAGCTCACACCTACTGCTTTAGTGACTCCATCCAGCCACCTCATTCTCTGTCGTCCCCTTCTTCTATTGCCCTCAATCTTTTCCACTATTAGGCTCTTCTCCAGTGAGTCCTTCCTTCTCATTAGGTGGCCAAAGTACTTGAGTTTCAACTTCAGAATCTGCCCTTCTAAAGAGCAGTCAGGGTTGATCTCCTCTAGGACTGACCAGTTTGATCGCCTTGCATTGAGTAAGTAATGGAAAAAGATTCCAAGGACAGCTATTTCACCAGAAATATGAGCTTACTATTCAGAGAATTAATCTCATTTGTACTTTGATTTGGTAACTCAGAAAGCAGCACCGATGTTCGGGATTTATTGCTGTTGAATAGATGTATTTTTCCCATAAAGTTCTAATTTGTGCCTGAAGAATAGTGGAGGTCAGTTTTCTAGAACAACATAACATGATCCATATTCTTGTCTATGGGCAACAATGCCATGACACAGTTTTTCTCTGGATTTCCTCCTCAGTTATGTGACTTTTTGAGATAGGGAGGCCTTCACTTATGGTTCTTTATGGTACCAGAATCCTTTATAGTTCTCTTCAGGCATTCTTAAACCATGCAGCCCTCTGCAATTGAGAAGTAAGACAAGAATCAGAATTGTAGCTCTGCTTCCTCTAAAGTAAAGTTGAAACATTTCCTTTTTATGAAATTTATGCAATTTAGGATTCAAATTCTGGACAAAAAATTTGGATTGGAGTCAGTTCTGAATAAAGTGCTCTTCTCTTAAGAATTGATTACTGTACATACACTCAAGTGAATTTTTCCTTTCAAGATCTCTTCTGAATATGTGGAAGCTGGAAGAAAGCGGGGGGAGGGGCTGTATGTGCACCTCCATTTTATCCCTATATTATATTCACTATATATTCAATGAACAGCCCTGTCCCTCTGAATGTCTGTTTTATTAAGAAATTCTGGTGGGAGAGGTTCAGATTTTTTATATAGGAGAAACCCTGGTTTGACCTGAATATGTTCACATTTTTTCAAATAAATCTGATTTGCTTTTGTATTTAAGATTTTCTTGAATCTAGGACATACCTCTATATTAAATCCTAATTAGCACCATACTGTATAGTGTGTGTGTGTGTGTGTGTGTGTGTCTATATTCTTGATGATTATGTGCGATCAATTCATTTTCAGCTCTTAGAAACCACATAGACATTTTCTTCATGATAACCTGTTTCAAATCTGGTCTTTCAGCTCTTCCAACAATGCACTCATCGCTGTTGTACCTGAATTTATTTACTGTACCTTACTGGTAGTCATCCTCATTTCTTATCAGGGAAAGTAACAAAGAGTAACACAATTAATTATTATTGAATAGGTTTGAATGTCTTTAACTATTTGCTTCATTCCAGTCTGGATTGGACTTGCTGTTTACATCATCAGTAGAATTGGCTACTAAAAGAAACAAAAGCTTCTATGGATAGAAGAAGCCTCCCACTTCTACATATAATACTGCTAAATATAGAGGATAATAGATATGGAGAAAAATGGAACATCGGTATGGGGTCTTTGAGTTATATTTAGTGATACATGTGTGACATTCATCTGCTGTGATTCAAATTCCCTCCCCCCCCAAAAAAAAACATGTAGTGAAGCTGAATAATACCTATTATAAACTTTGAGGACATTCTTGTTGCAAAACCTGAAACATATTTTTCTGCTTGTTATTCTTTTATGCCACATCAAGGAAGGATATAGACTCAGAAACAAATAAATCCATAACACATTCTCTACCTCCACATATTCTATATACTTATTATTGAATCCTGCAGTGCAAATGGTAGTGGACTAAAGAACTGAATGCTGCTTCTTTTGTGATTACTGCAATGAAAACTGAATCTTCAGCTCTATTTTGCAACTCCACCAATGGATTGTCTTTATTAAAATACTTTAAATAGGACAGTATTTGCATCATTTTAACTACCAGCCGAGCGCAGCATGTAGTATAGCCATTTACATGTATAGCTTCTCTTTTCACATCTCTCTCTCTCTCTCTCTCTCTCTCTCTCTCTCTCTCTCACACACACACACACACACACACACACACACAGAGAGAGAGGGGGGAGGGAGGGAGGGAGGGAGGGAGAGAGAGAGTTGAAGAATTACTACTAACTGAGCAGACAGGAATCTTTTATGTTAGGATGTGGGAAATGCTTTCTTAGAACTTTAAATTTAAAATTATCTTGGATTAGAAATATAATATACATGAAGCTTGTAAATTCTAATGGTCAATGGCTTTGGTCTCTCTTTCCTTCCAACAGGAGAACATTTTCTCCATCTACATTTAAAGATACTGGGTACTTTTTCATTTCTACAGTTCCCAGAGTTTAAATGAATTTAATTTTAAGATATTGGAAAAAGAAAATGGGTTATTCTTTATGGCAATTTAAATGTTATAAACCAGCTGTATTGGAAAATGAATTCTGTCTTTCAGTAAAAGAAAAAATATTGCTGTGTTCTGGTGAAGATAGCAACATCCAGATGCCCCAGAATGTTCACAATCTTTCAACGTCTTCTACAATTTTGGGATGACCTTAATACTATCTGTAAGCACACTTAGATATAGATTCAGTATTAGTCACAACTGAACAGTTTAATATTGCCCTCTCATTGGGCAGCTCCAAGGGTACTTAGGTTTTAAACCCCTTTGTCACTATATGCATCTGGACCCCACTGTTTATGCATCTCTACTTCTAACTAACTTTCCTGAAACCTGATTGTAGATGACACAGTTGCCATTCAATTATATATAAAGATAGCACTTTGAGAAAAAAAAACATTCATCAAATTCCATATATAATTTTTTCAATGCAGTAGCAGATTAAAGAGGAGACTGTAAGAAGGCGATAATCCAAATTACTGTGGTTGTTTAATTCAGGTTGAGAAAAACAAAACAGAAATCACAATGTCTTTGTCTGTTTCAACCTGAAAAGGAAGGAGCAAAAACTAGGCCATTCTGGGTGAAGGCATGTAATGGAATAAATTGATAGCATCAAACAAAGTCCCAGAACAAACAGGGAATTCTATTTTTCAATACTTGTACAGTAAAAAAGATTAATAGGGGGCGGAGGGTGAAACTGCTGCCTTCCAATACAATGCTGAAAGGCATTACAAAAACCCATTATAAAAAGCAAATACTTCTGGAATTAATGAAACTGGCAACACTAAATAGGAGATACCTTTCTAGCTCCATATTAAAGGGCTAGGGAGGTCATGTTTCTTAGGAAACAATTTTCCTGTAATAGGAACTATATAATAAAAGTAGAGTTGTTGCAAAAATATGAACAGATTTGTCTCTAGTTTTCTACAAGTAAACTTTGAGCCAATCTACAACTTGTTTTTGAATTGCCATTGCTTCCTAAGGATCATTCAGAAGCATTGTTTAAAGTAGTATGTACAGTATTGTAAACTGGGGATTGTCCAAGTAACTTTTCTATTTAACATAATTTTACTGCCTCATTTCTTAGAATTTCCAACCAATGATATTATACGGGTTCAGGTAAAAAAAGTACTGCCTGAGGCAGTTGCATGTTGACATGAACTATAGATAATGAACTGCAAGAGTTCTTATACCGTCAGTGAGAAACAATAAACCACTAAAGAAATAAAAGACAGAGCAGAGAAGGAGAACTTGCTGAAAAGGTAGGGCCAAGCACCCTGTCATGTAGTGATGGAATAATGTTTCTCTGTAGCAGGCTTGTTCTTCAAAAGTGTCCACATTTTCCTGAGGGACCACTTTTTTCCAACAGTCTCTACCTGTCCAATTCGATCTAGCAGATTGGGCATGCTGGAAGATCCTGTCAGCAAAGAATGTTGGCTGGTGGGGACTAGAAGAGAGGCTTTTCCTGCAGTAGCCCCCATTCTGTGGTATTTTCTGACCTTGAAAATTAGAGCCTGTCATAATGCTTAAAAACTTGGCTGTGAATCCAAGCCGGGAGCTCTGAACCTGCTAAGCACCCCCCCCCCCCGTTTCTTTGTTTTGCGGTTAACTGCTTAATTATCTCACCTATTGTATATAGTCACTTTGAATGTTTGTATTGTTTTAAATGTTTTTTTTTTGTTTTAATTGGTTTTATAGTTGTAGAATTGTAAGCGTCATTGGTTGAGAGGGGCAGCTGTAGAAAGTGAATGAATGAATGAAATTTCTTAACAGGCATTATTGGATTGGAATTTCTGGTGAGTTTGCTTGATGATTACAATGCTATCTGTTGAACAAAGACTCAGATGAACTAGTTCAATTTGCCTAAAGTCAGATAGCATATATTGCAATCCTGGAATTGCATCTTCTCTTATCCTTCACAATACTGATGATAGCCCAAAGACAGATGACATATTTTATTTTATTCTGAGTCAATTTAATATGTTTACGCACGGTCTGGAAATTAACATGTCCACATTGGTCATAATACAGATTTTTACCTACCTTATGCTTGAGTATTTTGCCCAGTCTAGCTGGGATTAATTCAAGTTTGGAAGTTCCATATGTGCCCTTGGAATCATTGAACAATCTGAGGGGCAACGCCTACAGAGAATTTTGCAATAGTAAAATAAATAATATCTTGCTCAGGTTCACTGTTTTCCTGTTCATTTTATCTAATTAGAACTATTTATTTTTATATGCAAAAATATATAAATTCTTGATTGTACTTTATTTTCCCCTAATCTACATAAAAATATGGATTCAGAAAGCATACACGGTACAGTATTTTATTACCAGGTTTTTGCATCCTTGTAATCCAGATGGCATAAGCAACACCTTATTTATTTGGAGCAGTAATTGCTATAAAATGTTCTATTTATATCAGACAGAAAGCTTAGTCCTAATGGAAATTGTAGCCATTTTAGCTCCCATTTCTGTTTAAATCAAGATGAAATACAAGTGCCACTCAAATTGCTTACAATATTTTGTAAAGGTTAATTTGCTTAAAAGGTTTTTCCATTTAATATACTTATTCTGCCTGTATGCTTGGAAAAGAGAATGTTTTAGTGAGTACCTGCTGATGGCTTAATGCTAGGTAGAGGATGCTTCAGTTTATTTGTGTACAGAAGAAGGATAGCAATTCAATTCTACATCATAGGAACAGACAATATTTTTAGCTGGGAGCTGCCCTTTTAGTTCATTTATCTCAGAGAGTTGCAGGGTATGTGATAGTAATGTATATCATCTGAAGAAAGCACAGGACAAACTTTTTTGACCTAATTAAATAGTTGCTTTTAAGGGGGGGAGTGATAAATGCTAAAGAAACTTTCTAAACCTCTTGAAGTCTTATTGAAATTGGCAGTATGAAAATATTTATGATAAAACAAAGAAAATGCCTTCCTTCTCTCTCCTTCCTTCCTTCCTTCCTTCCTTCCTTCCTTCCTTCCTTTCTTCCTTCCTTCCTTCCTTCTTTCCCTCCCTCCCTCCCTCCCTAAAAGAAGAAGAATGCTTGGTCATTATAACTAATTGGATTGGTCCAGAAACAGGCCTTTTTTTCCTTCCACCACCATTTCTCCCTAGTAATTAATAGCACAACCAATTTATGCAGTTATGGCAAAGGATAATTGTCAGGAATAGACTTTGAAGCTATCTGTGTCCTTTTCTACACAATTAACATAGTTTATATGGGGCTGCTCTTGAAAACCATTAAGAAACTGGAGATTGAGCAGAATGCTGAAATAGTACTGTGGTTGCGTAAGATCATTACCTTATCAGCTGTATGTATTGCTGGCTCATTTTTGAGTCTAATTTAATATGCTAATTACTACTTTTAAAATACTGCTGACGTTGTCTGTCCCAAGTTTAGAGATGAGACAATAAGATTCAATCAAGTTCAATCCTTTATTTGCTTGCATTTAATGGACAGAATCTTGCCAAACTAAAGCTATAACTGCCTGAACTACTACATTTAGCCTAAGAAATTCTAGGGTTTGGTTACTCTAAACCTCTTTTCTGAGCTATTCTAATGAGAATTTATTGTTTCATATTCAAGAATATTACTGGGAAAAGATATAAACTATAATGCATGTAACAAATTAAATGATACTTCTCAAACATAGCATTTTATCTCTTCCTATGCAAACTGAAGTGAGATTTAACAGTTAATCCTTGAGAAAATGGATGTTTTTTTAAAAAAAATCACTTTGTCTTTTAAAATTTGGATTGACTGCAGATGCAATAATTATGTGTGTGTGCATTTGTATGCATGTATTTCTTTTCTTTCTATAGTTTTTACAGTTTTTTGATATAGCACAACTAATCAATAAGCTAATTGATTGGATTATTCAGTTTGTCTTTTGAATTTATTGTCACTAATTGTTTCAAGATCTTTATTCTTTATTCTTTCTACAGAGAATTAAGATTTTGTAGATTTCCCCAAATTTCATATATGAATATGTGCATGTTTATTAAAGGAGAGAGGAGTTTTATCAGGTCCATGTCTTAAAATGATTTGCTTTAAAATTAACTATACATTCTTGGTTAATAGATGCCCTTTGGATTGTGATTTTCTCCCAAAATTATATATATATATATATATATATATAACATTAATGTCTCTCCCACTGATTCTTTTGTACCCTGATGATGTTGGCAGGAGCCAACGAAAGCTAGGTCTGCTTTTTAAAAACTTTTAAATGTTTTATATTTAAAAATTTAGCGGTTTATAAAACTTTTAATGTTTTACTTCTTCCTGGTGCTCACATTTTATTTCTCTCTCTCTCTCTCTCTCTCTCTCTCTCTCTCTCTCTATATATATATATATATATATATATATATATATATATATATATATATATATTTGTTTTCTGAGGTTTTCGCGGGTATTTGCATATAGGTCTTTGGTTGTTCAGGTTTTCTCCCGCGTAAAATTGGAAGTGTCTTGGCGACGTTTCGACGAAGTCACATTCGTCATCTTCAGGCTGGTGTTTTTAGCTTCTTGCTTTGAGCAGCAATGTGTGGTTTTAGCTGTTTCTTCCTTTTAACTGCCAGTGGAGGTATGAACTGATTGGGTGGGAGCTTGGCTGTGTTCTGATTGGGTGGAGGTGTGTTCTGAATGGTTAGGGGCTTGGCTGTGCTCTGATTGGCTGGGGGAGTGTTCTGTTTGGTTGTGCTCAGGTTAGTCTGAGTTGCAGAGGGGTTTAAGATTTTGGGGTTAGGGAGTCGTTTGTCAATAAGGGCAGGTTTCCAAATGTCTGGTAGGCGGGAGGTATCATCTCGCTTGTTCATGCTGTGTGGGCGTTTTTCTATCTCGATGGCTTCTCTGATTATTCTGTTATTAAAATGTTCACTTTGGCAATGGTTCTGGTATTTTTAAAGTCAATTTCATGTCCTGTGGCTTTAAGGTGTTGGACCAGGGAAGATGTTGGTTCCTCTTTTTTGACTGAGTTCTTATGTTCTTCAATGCGTGCACTTATTCTTCTGTTGGTTTGTCCGATGTATGTGGTGGGACAAGTGGTGCATGGGATTTCGTATACTCCTTGATTTTCTAATTCAATTTTATCTTTGGGGTTTCTAAGGATGGTGGATATTTTTCTGTTTGTGCAGAATGCTGTTTTGATGTTGTGTTTATGGAGGATCTTACTGATTCTGTCTGTGGTGCCTTTTATGTATGGGAGGAGGGCTTTGCCGTTTTCTTGTTCTTTGTCTTGGATTTTAGTGGGGGTTTCTTTTTGGATTAGGTTTGTAATCTTATTTCTATGGAATCCATTGGATGTTAGTACATTGGTGAGAGTGTGTAGTTCGGGTTTTAGGTGTTGTTCGTCAGCTAAGCGTTTTGTTCTGGAGATGAGTGTCTTGGCTACAGAGTTGATCTGTGCTGGGTGGTGGTGTGAGAGAGCGTGCAGATAGCGGTTTGTGTGTGTTTTCTTCTGGTAGATGGTGTGTCCTAGGGAGCCATTGGATTTCTTGTAGACTAAGACATCCAGGAAGGGAAGTTGGTTGTTAGCTTCTGTTTCCATGGTGAACTGTATTTTGGGGTGTAGGCTGTTGAGGTGTGTGAGGAAGTTGTCCAGTTTTTCTTTCCCATGTGGCCAGATTATGAAGGTGTCGTCTACGTATCTGAGCCAGAGTTTGGGTTTGTGATCCGATTTTTCTAGAGCTTGGGTTTCAAAGTGTTCCATGTAGAGGTTGGCAATGACAGGTGAGAGGGGTGATCCCATGGGTGCTCCTTCTGTTTGTTTGTATTTTTGTCCATTATAGATGAAGTATGTGTTGGATAGGCAGTGGTTGGTCAGATCTAAGATGTGTTTGGGGGGTTATATTTGTTTTGAATAGCTGTCAAGGCTTCTTTGATAGGCACTTGGGTGAAGAGGGATATGACATCGAAGCTCACTAGTAGGTCGCTGGGCTGTAAGTTTTGTTTCTTTATGATCTCCATAAACTGGAATGAGTTTTTTACGTGTGAGGTGATGGATTCTGCATAGGGCTGTAGTTGTTTGGCGAGAAATTTGGCTAGGTTTTGTAGAGGTGAGCCTATGGAGCTGACTATAGGTCTGAGTGGGGTTCCTTCTTTGTGTATCTTGGGGAGACCATAGAGTTTGGGGCATCTGGATGATTTCTCTCTGGGAATGATTCTTTGCTGGATCTCTTCGCTAATGGGGGAGGCTTTTATTTTGGATCTGGTGGTTTTTTCCAGGTAGGTGGTGGGATCTGTATTTAGGGGTTTGTATGTGGAGTCTTGGAGTAGGTTGGTTAATTTGGTTTGGTAGTCAGATGTGTTCATAACCACCGTGGCGTTGCCCTTGTCTGCTGGTAGGATTATTATGCTGGTGTCTTCTTTCAGGTTACGTAGTGCTGTCTGTTCCTCTTTGGGTAAGTTGCTTTTGGGTGGCTTGCTGGTGCAGAGGATGTTGGTGATTTCGAGTCTGATTCTGTTAGCGTCGTCGGGGTTGATTTTGGTCAGGCTGGTTTCAACTCCACATATAATGGTTTCAGTGGGGATGTGTTTGGGAGCAACTGCAAAGTTGAATTCTTTGGAAAGGACATTGGTTTCGGCTTTGGTGAGGATCCTATCTGAGGTGTTATGCACTGTTTGTTTCATGTGTGGCTGTGAGGGAGGAGGGATTTGTTTCTGGCGTTCTTGTAGTCTTCGGAGTTTGTTGGTGTGTGTAACTGTCTTGAGGGTGGTCTGTGTTTCAGCTCTCCAGACGGCTAGTTGTTTGGATTTGTCCCAAAGTGCGGGGTGGATCTTGTTGCTGAGTTTGAGGTGGAGTGTGAGGAGATCTTTGTTAATTCGGTCTAGTAGGAATCTTTTTGTGTGAAGTTCATTTCTGATTAGGGCTAATTCTGTTCTTTTCAGGATCCGTTTGGTGGCTGCAGAGTTGGAGTGGAATTTCAGTTGGAAACATGTGGGGATTAGATTTTGATCTCGGCAGTTGCGTAGGAATGCGAGGTCACACAAAATGGAAGCTCTTTGGACTTCAAGTTTTTCATAGGTCCTGGTCAGATGGTGGATTTCCTCCCCATAGAGGTTCGATATTTGTTTTCTGAGGTTTTCGCGGGTATTTGCATATAGGTCTTTGGTTGTTCGGGTTTTCTCCCGCGTAAAATTGGAAGTGTCTTGGCGACGTTTCGACGAAGTCACATTCGTCATCTTCAGGCTGGTGTTTTTAGCTTCTTGCTTTGAGCAGCAATGTGTGGTTTTAGCTGTTTCTTCCTTTTAACTGCCAGTGGGGGTATGAACTGATTGGGTGGGAGCTTGGCTGTGTTCTGATTGGGTGGAGCTGTGTTCTGAATGGTTAGGGGATAATCTGGCCACATGGGAAAGAAAAACTGGACAACTTCCTCACACACCTCAACAGCCTACACCCCAAAATACAGTTCACCATGGAAACAGAAGCTAACAACCAACTTCCCTTTCTGGATGTCTTAGTCTACAAGAAATCCAATGGCTCCCTAGGACACACCATCTACCAGAAGAAAACACACACAAACCGCTATCTGCACGCTCTCTCACACCACCACCCAGCACAGATATAGCCAAGACACTCAACTCTATAGCCAAGACACTCATCTCCAGAACAAAACGCTTAGCTGATGAACAACACCTAAAACCCGAACTATACACTCTCACCAATGTACTAACATCCAATGGATTCCATAGAAATAAGATTACAAACCTAATCCAAAAAGAAACCCCCACTAAAATCCAAGACAAAGAACAAGAAAACGGCAAAGCCCTCCTCCCATACATAAAAGGCACCACAGACAGAATCAGTAAGATCCTCCATAAACACAACATCAAAACAGCATTCTGCACAAACAGAAAAATATCCACCATCCTTAGAAACCCCAAAGATAAAATTGAATTAGAAAATCAAGGAGTATACGAAATCCCATGCACCACTTGTCCCACCACATACATCGGACAAACCAACAGAAGAATAAGTGCACGCATTGAAGAACATAAGAACTCAGTCAAAAAAGAGGAACCAACATCTTCCCTGGTCCAACACCTTAAAGCCACAGGACATGAAATTGACTTTAAAAATACCAGAACCATTGCCAAAAGTGAACATTTTAATAACAGAATAATCAGAGAAGCCATCGAGATAGAAAAACGCCCACACAGCATGAACAAGCGAGATGATACCTCCCGCCTACCAGCCATTTGGAAACCTGCCCTTATTGACAAACGACTCCCTAACCCCAAAATCTTAAACCCCTCTGCAACTCAGACTAACCTGAGCACAACCAAACAGAACACTCCCCCAGCCAATCAGAGCACAGCCAAGCCCCTAACCATTCAGAACACAGCTCCACCCAATCAGAACACAGCCAAGCTCCCACCCAATCAGTTCATATCCCCACTGGCAGTTAAAAGGAAGAAACAGCTAAAACCACACATTGCTGCTCAAAGCAAGAAGCTAAAAACACCAGCCCGAAGATGACGAATGTGACTTCGTCGAAACGTCGCCAAGACACTTCCAATTTTACGCGGGAGAAAACCCGAACAACCAAAGACCTATATATATATATATATGTATATATGTGTGTGTGTGTGTGTGTGTGTGTGTGTGTGTGTGTGTGTGTGTATTCCATGTCCCATGATTCATAAATGATAATTCCTAGGTAATGTGCAAACTGAGTGGAGGAAAATTATGAATAAATATATATGGAACTGAAACTAAATAGAATTGATTTGAATTGTCTAGGAACCTCAGGGTTTATATTTATTTATTTAATCTGACACTAAAGGGAGACATTTTATTATTTGGATTTCTGATCCATCTGTTGCATGGGAAAGTTAGAGTACAGGAATATAAGTGAGTTTCATATTGAATATTTCAGAAGAACGCTGTCCCAGTAGAAATAGTTTTTGCTGCTTTCAAGCTTGAAACTGGTCTTTACTTCTTTGGATTCAGCCCACAACACCCATTCAACCTATTGAAGCAAAACTGACAGAAGCTGAATTTTAATTCCAGTGGCAGAACAGACTCTTTAGGGGATTTTGGTTTATTGCACATGAGTACAATAAATTTTGTTTTACTTGGACTGGACTTAGATAGATCTAATTTAATTGTATTGCCACTGGGGCTTTCTTATGCTGGGCTGTGTGCATCACATATTTGTTAGTAAAAATGAAGGGATTAAATTGAGGGATTGTCAGCTAGGTAAACAACAGTACAATTGTCTACCATAGCTCAGTTATATTCCTTTATATTTTTTTACTAATAAATATATGATGCATAATTAAAGTTCTTATCCTTTTCACCATTTTGGGTTGCATCCCAGAATTACATATTTAATACTTTGGAGGAAGAGAGAAATTAGAACAAATCTGGTTGTTGATGTTGTTCTTCAGTTGCTAAGTCATGTCCAACTCTTCACGGACCATAGCATGACAGTTCTCCACTGTCTCTTGGAGTTTGCCCAAATTCACAATCATTGTGTCTATAAGAGTAACCATCTCATTCTCCACTGTCCCCTTCTCCTTTTGCCACAAATCTGGTAGCAGCTTTTCTAACTAGCAAATTTTATTAAAAGGGCATACACTTTCAACAGCTCACTTAATCAGATGCATGGAATGGCTAAATGATATGGTAATAAACTGAGTTATGTGGAAGAAAAGGGAGAGGGAGACATGGTGGCTATACAGATGCAGATTGCATCAGAGATAGTTTAAAGTATCTTATCAATTAGCAATTGTAATGTATTAAAGACTACTGTTTTTATTAAGACCAAGATAGTCTAAAACATTTAATAGAAGTAAACACAGGTTTTTCTCACTCAGTTGTGCTAGTGAAGTTTTTTTTTTCTAAAATGGCTACTTTGAGATCGGTAATGGACTGTTCTGGTAGACTGAAATGTTTCTCTTTCTTTTTTGCCTCCATCTACTACAAAATTAACAAATGAAAACCTATATTGTGATTACTCCAAACACATTATTAATAAGATACACTCCATACTGGACAATGACACTGTATTTTCTCAGGCCCTGGAAGACAGACCTATGCTTGCAGAGATACAACTATCCAACCTAAAACAGATTATGATAAGAAACATGAAACAATGGATAGTAATTGGAATCAGGCCTTGCAACATACCCAGATGTCTGTTTGCCCTAACAATTGCATCAACAGCACCATCATAGGGTCTGAACAAGTTCACACACAAGATTAAAGGCATCTTCACTTGCTCTTCCTCCAATGGAATAGATCCCATCAACTCCTAGCAGTGCCTCTCTTGATTCTATATTGAACAAAAAGACCAAATTTATGCAAAAGAATTAATGGACATAAGATGACATAAACAATCAAAACGAAGGGAAGGTGATAACAAAGCGTTGCAGCCTCTCATTGCTGCAATGATACTCCATTGTAGAGCTTGTCATATAGCCTCTTGGGGAAAAAGAAATTCTTGCACAGCTGAACAAGAGGATCCTGAACTTAAAAACATTTAAAAAAAAATTCAGAAGGTTTCAATCACTACAATGGGTTATAACACTCTTTTGTGCCTTTGGCTCCTGGTGACTACCTGGAGTTTTCTTCGCAAGATTTCAGAATCTTGAACTGCCATTGTCTGCTTCCTAGAGCTGAGAGAGAATGACTGGCCCAGAGTGACAGCTGGCTTTGTTTCTAAGGTAAAACTAGAACTCAAAGTCTTCTGGTTTCTAGTTCAGTGCCTTACTCATTATACCAAATTTGTTCTCTTTAACACATTGCAACTGTTATTTGATAATATATTTGTGAGCTATCTCACATGTAATCTAACTAGTCTAACTTCCCCTCCCTCCCCCTCTTGCTATATCCCAGTTTATAAGTTACATTATTTTTGCCATGCCATGCAGCTGATGAATGAGCTCACAAAAGGTTGTGCCTTTTAATAAAATGTCTTAATCTGAAAAGGTGTTCCCATTTTTCAATACATATTAAATATTGTTTCTAGGATTTGCCAAGCTAATGCAATCAGTTTTTTTTAATAAAGAATGACAAGTTGTAGATATGTTATGATTCATATGAGAAGCAACAGGAAAGCTATTGATTTTGTTTGGCAAGCTGCTTGATTTGAATGTTTTGTCTTACAATAGTCAAAACAGTAAGTCACATTTTATGTTTTTGGGTTTGCTCATTTTAATGATAGATTTTGTTTAATACATCAGTTCAGGACATACTTCAATTGGACTGAGCATTTTTCTACCAGCTTTATTTTAAGCAGTGGCATTTCATGACATTTGTCTGATCGAAGGTGGTTTGAAATGGGCAAAAGAATTGAGGGAGACCTGAAATCAATGCATTTGCTAGCAAATGCTACTTTTACAGAGGCAAATAAAAATGAAATGTGAACTGATTTGTAATGAGAAGTTATGAAGGCACTCACATATCTTGATGTTCTGTTTTATGATAAGCAGCATTATCCAAAGTGTAAAAAAAAGGAATAAAAGAAAACAATAAGCCAAAGGCATTTAAGAAACAAGGAAAGAAAAACAGGAATCAGAGCATAGAGAACTTGCTGAGAGTGTTTTCCCAAAAAAAAAAAGCCAAAAAAATAAATTGAGAAAGAATGAAATGTTATGCCATTGTGAGAGATTGTTAGAGACATATAGCAAATAGGGAAGACACCAGTGCCAGATAGCCAAACTTTCAAAAATACAAGGCACATTTGCAAAGAATTTGAATTAGAAGAGTTCTAGTATTAAAGAGATCATGAGTATATGCAGAGAACTGTCTAAAATGATGGAAAGGGAATTTGTCTGAAATGTGAAGTATTGCATCTGGATGGAACCATCTAGGACAGTGGTTCTCAACTTTTTTAATGCCGCGACCGCCAACCGGTCGTAAGTCGAGGACTACCCAGCTGGTCATAAGTCGAGGACTTTCCCTGCCCGGGAGCTCCGTGCATGCATGGTACTGCCCCCTGCTGAGGTGTAGGTGGCAAGCGGCAGAGACAGCGCAGGCCGACCACCGGCTGGGCCACTAGCTCACCCAGCCCAAGGGAGGTAACGCACCTGCTGGGCCCCATGCGCACCAGCAACCCTCCCTGCGCCTGCTGGCCTCCCACCTCCCACCCCTGGCCCTCTTTTACTTACATTTTTAGTAGTTGCTCAGCAGGGAGGGGTGGAAGCTTCCAAACAGCTCACCTTTGCTGCAGACAACTTGCAGCACATCTGCAGAATAGGACTTTTGGCAGGCTCAGCAGGGCAGAGACAGCCTGGACAATTCCTATTGGCTTTTGAAAGCCAATAGAATTAGACTCTATTCAAGAGAGTCTATTCTATTGGCTTTCAAAAGCCAATAGAATAAAAGGGAGTAGCACAGCTAAGGAAAAGGGGGAAAAAATGGCGGACTGCATTGTTTGGCAACCCCCGTAAAATGGTCGTTCGACCCCAAATGGGGTCCCAACCCACAGGTTGAGAACCGCTGATCTGGGATGAATACGAAACATACATTCTACCTTGCAGTTGCTTTTTACTTCAGTTCTGACAATTGGGTCACTTGAAGGCAACAAACTACTTTTGGAGATACTCACAAGCTTCATGGTAAATCCTATCTTGCAAGAGTAGGACTTAGGCTGAGGATCTGTCCTTGTGCTTGATGCCAGTATATTATTCTATCTTATAATAGATATGTCTCTGGGAGCACCTGTGTTATATAACCCAATCAAATGTCTGTTCCTGTGATTGTATAATCAGTGTCACCCATCATCATCATCATCAGCATCACCACCACCACCACCACCACCACCATCATCATCATCATATTAGCTATTGTCTATCCACTGCAGGATGAAGGCCACTTCTGCATGTTTCCAACTAATATGATATTCTTTTGCCAACTGGGCCCCAATACTTGCTGATGTCATTGATCCATCTTGTTTTAAATTTCTTTTGTGGATGTTTTTTATCAAGTGGAACCCATTCTATAACTGCCTTGGTCCACCTTTTTGGTACGTGACCAGCCGATTTCCATTTCAATTCTTTTACTCTTTTGATGATATTGTATACTTTCATTTGTTTTGTAATCCATGTGCAGGTCTTTCCATCTTGTCTTGTAACTTCCAAGCATGTATCTTTCCATGACTCTGTGCACCACTCATAACTTTTATACTGATTTTGAGGATAGTGTCTATATTTCACTGATCGACAGAGAAAACTTTTCAGGCATAGTGGGAGATTGTTCTTGAAAATTATTCTTAGCTTGCCAAATGCCTGCCAACCACATTTAACACACCATTCAATTTCCTTTATTGTATCACCTTCCACTGAGATCCATTGGCTAAGGTATATGTAGTGGTCTATTGTGTCTAGTTCTTCTCCAGATATATAAAAAATTCTTTATTTGGTGAATTTATTAAACAACCTGGCTCTTTTTCAGGTTTATTTTTAAGCCAAATGGTTCTCCTGTTTTGTATGGTTCTTTATAGCTCTTCTGGGTCTTCTGAGAAGAGAACAACATTATCTGTAAATCTTAAGTGATTTAAATAGGTAGCATTGATTTTTATTCCATCTTTTGCCCAGCCTAGTTTGCAAAATACTTCTTCAAGGCAAGCTGAGGAAAGGATAGGTGATATTGTAATGCCTTATCATTCTCGTTCTATGTTGATTTCCACTTTAAGATCATTAAGGCAAATTGTCCCCATATATATTTGATTGTAGTAAGTTTATGTAACTAGTGTCTACAGTTTGGTTGAGCTGTGTATTAATTATTGCTTGTTGGAATACTGAGTCAAATGCCTTTTGGTAGTCAAGGAAAGCCATGCACAGAGGCATGGTGTACTCACTGTGCCTTTCAATGACTTGCTGAACAATCTGGATATGATCCATTGTGCTATAATCACTTCTGAAACCTTTCTGCTCCCTTGGCTATGCATCATTTAATGTTCTCAAATTCTTTTTGCTATTATCTTGGTGAAAACCTTGTAGATGACTGAAAGGCTTATTGGGCAATAGTACTTTAATTCATTTTGGGCCACTTTTATGTCCTTAATAATAACACAAAGCATTTCCAAGGCCATGGCAATGTGTCATACTCATCTCCATTCATTTTAGCCACTCTTTTGTTAAAGGAGAAAAAAAAACATGGAAATCAGCAAAAATAAAGCAACAGTGATGCTTTTTCATGCTGAATATATTTTTTACATTTAAAACAAATGCTAATTAAATAATCAGAAAATATATTTAGTTGGTACTTTTTCCCCTTAGTAGTTTCTAACTACTTTTTTACTGTGAAAAACACAATTTAAGAACCCAAATAGATAATGAAGCAGGAAATCTGTGACAATCTTTTGTAAGACTTTTTGAAGTGCCTGATCTTCGCTTGCTCCTATATAAACAATCCTAATTCACATATTTCAATTGTGTATATCAGCACACAGCTGCTCAACAGATTTGGTATCTCTTTAAATGCTGCAGTGCGGTTATTTGTAGTTCAAGGTGAATGCTGGTAGTTCTATCATGGGATTTAACATAGATATGCAAGAAGAAAAAATATGGGGAAAAATATCAGGGAAAAGTGACCCAGAACATTGAAAATATTATACATTCTGAGAGATTTATGAAAGCTCTGGAGAAGGAACAAAACTGAGTTTATGGAATCAGGCTTACTTTTTCTCTCTGCCTTTTCTTAAGTATAACTCAGATGTTTTATTTCTTGTATTTTTCATCTTATATGCCTCTATTTTATTTATTTATTTATTTATTTTATTCTTTTTTTTAAAAAGGCCTGGGTTTTGTTTTTTTCTCATCAGTGTATGATGGAATTTGTTTAAGGAACCAAAAGGTTCTATTAAAAAGTAGCAAGTCCATTCGTGTCTATTGATACATTCCTTGGATTACAGCTAACTTAATTAACACAAATGATATAATTCTTAGCAATGTAAGTTTATACTCACTGCAACATTAAATAAAGTGCTTGCATATTTTATGCTTAAGCAATTCTGTTGGATCAAATTTTCTCTCTGGAGATTTTTTTTCCCAATTAAGTGATTCTACATGGCAGTAATCATTACAGAAAATTTTGATTACAATGTCATAAAATAAAGCTGATGTTGGGGACTTGTAAATGTTTAAAGCCTCTGTATAGTTTCTAAGATGTTGGTCTCCTTTGGAACATATCATGAGAAGTTACATTTGCTTTTCAAAGAGGCAATAAATTTCCTTATGCAAAATTGTCTCCTCTGAGGCATTCACATTGAAAATACTCTGAAATTTACCATGAGGGAAAACACCTTCTCCTCTTTCTTTGAAGTACAAAAAAACAGATCATTAGTAGAACTAGCATTTAGAATAGTGGTTCACTCAGTGTTATTTAACTAATTACTAAAACTGTTACCCAAAGTAGAAGCTCTCACATAATCAAAGATCCCAGTATTTACTTTGAATTTAGTGTCAATTACCTAGAATTTCTAAATCTACTTTAAGTAGATATTTGCTAAATAGCAGGTACAGTATACCAAGAATATTTTTCAAGAATTTGGTAATAATCAAGGAAGATACTCTTTTCAGATAGGATATGTGTGGCTGAATTGTAACAAGTAATAGTCCAATGACTGAAGATGAAATAATCTGTGATTCTTGATCAATGCTAATTAGCATAGCAGTTAACTTCTAAGTTTGCCACTGCATATTTAAACTGCAACTGCAAACCCTCAATTTTGAACTCTAGGGAAAATAAGCATATAGGCTTCAAATACGTTTTCAAGTCATAGTCTATGTTTATATTAGGATCTTGAATATAGTTTACAAAAACACTATTTACAAATAGTGTTAAAAAAAAGAGGACATTCATGTTTGGTACTCAGGTTCATTTGAAAAAAAAAAAAAAACCCAAAACATTTCATATCAGATCCAGGGATACTAAATAGTGATTTTGCAGACAATATAAACACATAATGTAGTGTAAAATGTAAAGTGACATTTAACTGATTCATACCAAAACTTCAACAGTTTGCTCCATCTAGATGTATTTGAAACATCTTTCTTAAAAAAAAAATACTGTTATAGGTTCTGCAAATAAATTAATTGTATTCTTAAACATTTAGAGTTGCAACTGCATATTTCATGAAGGGCCAATAGATTTGTCAAATGGATTTGAATCAAATTTTCTGTGTGAAAACTGGATGCCCAAAATTTACTATGCAACTTAAGTTTAAGCTTTTCCAGTTCTGGGTTTTGGTTTGGCTCTTTTCCATAACATTTTTACTGAAGATATTTAAGAGTGGCTCCAGGTCAAATTGTGGAAGTCTGTAACAAAATTTTATATTCTTATAACCTGATTATATCTATGAATTTGGAACATTGTTAAATGCTGTCATCTTGTAAATGCCCTTTATAAAATGGACCAGTTAAGGCATTACTAATTACAGCCTCAGTGTTTACAGAAAAAGTAAGAACTATGCTTGAGGCTTTCAGGCATTTTAATTCTATTATCTCTTTTTTTTAAAAAAAAAACACCATAGAATTCAAAAATTCTGTACATTCTAAGTTCCTTTTCCCCTTAGTTTTTTTCTCTCATTTTACCAATTTATTCTTGTGCTCAATTCATTAAAATCCTTTAACTTTTCCCTGTTCTGCTTGTCTACATTCAGTTTTAATTTTCCATAAATTACATTACATGGTCAATTCTCCTCAATATTCCAGCTGCAAAAATTTCCCAAGTATTCCTTTTAAATCTCTGTGGGTAGACTTCTGTTAGTTCCACCTTTCAGTACACTATGTGAATTTGCTTCCTAGAATCAGCTTGCCTTATATACCTTTTACAGTCTCGGTTTACTCAGCAGGAACTACTCACAGTGGGCAATCCGAAGCTCTCAGGATATATTTTTTGCAATCAGCAACTACAGTATGAAAAGATTGTTTTTCCATGCTTTACAGATCAGCACTGTATAGAATACAAAACTTTTCTGGTTCTTTTTCTGTTTTTCTCTTTTATAACTACTCATATACTAGGGGTCCCACCAAGGCTCAACAGTAAATCACAGATCTCCAAAAACTTTTTTTCCCATTCACTTCTTGGTTAGAGTTGATAGAAGTTGCCTAGACCTGACTCATAAAGGATACAAGCTGTATAGCAGACAGGAATGTAGTCTCTAATAGAAAGTTGCTCTCCTACTGTAGGGCAAAATCTTTAGAGGAATGTATCTGTGGTCCAAAACATAACAAGCAGACCAACAGATGGAATGCCCAAATTCCCTGAATCTGTGTTTAAAGACCTTTTGGCTACTCTCAGAAGGAACCTAACGATGATTAATGCCCTAGGAGAAAGGGGAAAGAAATCTCCTTTCACAGAAAATAGATCCTAAAGAAGATCAGAAAAATTTCAGGTTTAGTGCCAATATCAAAATGTTTAACCAGACTAATAACAAGGATAATTTGATTTAAAAACTTACCAATATTAATAATCACTAAAGATGGAACAAGTGGTAGAATGGATTTTTAAAAGCTGTACAAACTAATTGAAAGATCTGAAATTGAAATTGAAATGTTGAAGGAAAATAAGAAAGTTGGTATAAAGCATTTTAAGAAAGAAAGGAATAAAATAAGTAATCTGCCACAGTACTCTGAGATGGAAGAGTAGGCAATACTTAAAGGAGGCATGACCAATAAGAAAACAGCCATTGGAGTGGGCACAGTGTGTCCTATTGGATAATTTGACTCAGATACAGTTGTAATTCCCAGATCCTGAGATTAAATAAGAAATAATTTGATAGATCTTGATGTATTTGCTTGATTCCTTTTAAGCTGATATGTATAAATTTCTCCAAACATGAAGGTCTTTTATCACAGGAGGAATGGAAGATAGATTGCCCCCATCCTGCATTTCAGCCCAATATTACCAAGGAAGATATTACAACACCACTGCCAGCACAATTGTTTGTTTGTTTGTTTGTTTATCATATAGCAATTGTTTCTTTCACCTTTTCAATCATCTCACTGGTATATGAACCTGGGAACTGGCTTGAAAAAGAGTAGTATCCAGATAACTAGATTCTCCAGGAGGCAACATTTACCTAATGTAGTACAAGCACATTAATACTGTAAAAATAACCACCACTATCTAAATCCCTCAAGACCCTATACTCCTAAAGTGAATGTATAGCAATTCGTATATAAAAAAGACTTATATAAAGAACCATTTCTAGGCATAATAAAAATTCTGTCAGAGCCATTAAAAAATCCCAGGTGAAAAGTAGAACCTATTCTTTGGGTAATCAGGACTGTCTGACTATGAAGAAGATAGGGAATGAGGAATTGGTTGACAAGATAATAATGCTTTGAGTTCCTATTTCACCACCATTTGACATGCTTAAAGAGACAATGTGATCAGATGATAAGATGACAAATTACAGCATCATATACAACTACACTTCCAACTTAATGTTTGGCCTAAGTCACATGAATATTCAGGGCCCCAGTGGCCTAGATTTTCTTTTTCACTAGAACAAACCCAGGAAATATAACTTTGAAAATAGGACATGAATAGTGAACACCTAGCATATCCAAACTTGCCAATTGAGTAGCAACCAGAATCCTACATCAATATAAAGGATGGCATTCAATGCAGCCATGGCATAAGACTATCAGTCCTGGTTTGGAACAGTACTAGATGGATAGATAGAACATATTACAGATGCAGATTTTTCTAAGCTACTGTGTGCCCTCAACATTGTGTGTCTATAAGAGACATGTATCCCTGAGCAACAAACAAACTTAATATATTTGCTGGAATTCAGAACCTGGTCATTCCACCATCAAAACAACCTGATTGCTAGTTGGCTTGTCCATTCTAATAAATTGGAAATGGAATTTGGAATCCACACACATTAAATTAGGCTTCTCCACTCATTTTATAGTAGTGAAGCTTTTGTTTGAGAACACATTTTCTCTAATAATCATTAACAAGAACTGTGAGACCTTTATCTCTGACTATTAGTGTGAGTTTGATGTACTGAAAAGCAATTTCCCAATTTCTACCAATATTTTAGTAAGTTGCTTTAACTAAAGTATTTGGGGTTACAAAAATAAGCTTAAAAACCATATAAATATTGAACTAAGAGAATTAGTAATATATTTTTCTTTTGAATGCAGGCATGATAAGGCTAATCCATTTTCTATATAAATGAAAATGTTAAATTTTGAATTGTTCCTATCTGAGAAGTAATCTGGGAAATTGCACCTTTTTTCACTAAATGGGCTAAGCATAATCAGTTATGTGTGATCACCTCAAGGGGCTGTAGTCATGTATATAATAACTTTTAATGTTTTATAAATGTATAAAATACAAAGAAAATAGGAAATTAAGGGAAGAAAAAAGAAAGAGGGAAAGAAAATATGAGGTACAAGGGAAGAAAGAAAAAGGTGTTGACTTCCAACTCTTTTTAGCACAGTACAAGATAACAACATTACAGCCTCAACTTTTTACTTTTACATTTCTATAATAACAAATCTATCTAATCGGCAAAACCAAAGTCAGATTCATTTTTTTTCATCACAAGCACAAAATCCAGAAGTGAAATCCAAATGAAAAAACATAAATATATTCTTCTCTTTGAATAGAACAACAAATTTAACCATTACTGCTTTATCTTCCTTGCTGTTGAAATAATATGTATTTCTATTTGCACTTAATAATCTTTATAAACTATCATCATTTATATTAATAAAATTCACTGTATTCTTTCAGATTCTTTAACCTTAAAGGGAAAAATATTTTTCATCCATTCTAAAACAGTAATCTTTTCTTTAAAAACATTTCTAAAATTAAAACTTTCTAATACACCTTTTTTAAAAACTTCCTCTTAGCATACATACTTTAAAGTTCACTTTCAGACCAATAAAATTCCAACTAACTCCATTTAACATTAAATTTAGATCACTCCCTCCAAGTTACTCTAATACAATATTTTTTTCTTGTATATATCCTTTTTAAAGGTCTAGATTTTTCTTTAAGCTAATACATCTTTTTCTTTAACTTTCTCTTAACATATTTTCAAATACACTTTCAATAATATTTTACAAACTTTAGGAGTTGCTTAAGCATTATATATAAAGGAAAATACATTTTTCAAACTTTAAGACTTTCTTTCAATTACAAATATCAAAACAATGAAAATCCATCCTAATTCCAATTGACTCATTAAGTTTAAGTCACGCCTTCCAGCTTGTCTTCATGGAATAAAATCTTTTTCTTCTCTGGAATATTTGCCAAGTAGTTATAAGCTTCTCTTTTTCTTAAGGATTTCTCAACCTTATTAATATACATGAGATAAAAAGGACCAAACTTGTCCTTTTAAAAGTTGCAAATTTTCTTGGAGCTCTTCTTTCAATTGTGTTGGGAGGCTTCTATTTAAACCATCATAATAAAAATTGGTGTCAATTTTATATTCCAAAATTACAATCAACTCCTCTGCATTATCAGCCACTTGTGAAATTGTCTAAGTCACTTGGTAACTTTCTACACATATTTGCATCTCAAGGGGCTGTAGTAATCAGCAGCTTCTGACATTGCAGTACTTAGCCTTAAACATAGTGATTTGCTAAGAGAGCACAATGGACATTTAGAAGATATTGAATTAACCAATAATATGATAATTATATCAGTTAAAATCAAGAGGAATCCATTTCACTTTACACTTAAGTACACTAACAATATCCATGAAAAATTGTATAGGCTTTTCTTTTCTTTTCTTCTGACAACTTTGGATACCAGAGTTCTTTTAACCAAGTCTGACTCAAAATTGCACTAAATTGAGCTGTTCTCAGGTCAGCAACCCCGATTTGATGCAGATAGTATAACTGCCCACTAATTGAAGATGATGTGCAGGAAAGGCCAAAGAAAATTATTCACTATGAATGATATCAGAGCTAATAAAAATCAAGTCTCTAAAGTCCTAGTGAAAAAATAATAATTCCACCAAAGGCTGTTCTGGCATAACTCACTCTGCTATAAACTCATCAAATTTGCGGATGACACCAAGCTGGCAGGAATAGCTAACATTCCAGAAGACAGGCTTAAGATAAAGGAGGACCTGGACAGACTTGAACACTGGGCCCTATCCAACAAAATGAAATTCAGTGGTGAAAAAAGTAAGGTTCTACATTTAGGCAAGAAAAACCAAATGTACAGGTATAGTATAGGGGGTACCTTGCTCAATAGTAGTAACTATGAGAGGGATCTTGGAGTCCTAGTGGACAATCACTTAAATATGAGCCAGCAGTGTGCTGCAAGTGCCAAAAAAGCCAACTCAGTGCTGGGCTGCATTAACAGAGGGATAGAATCAAGATCACATGAAGTATTAATACCACTTTACAATGCCTTGGTAAGGCCATACTTGGAATACCAGTTTTGGTCACCATGATGTAAAAAAGATGCTGAGACTCTAGAACAGGAATAGGCAACCTTGGCTCTTTTATGACTGGTGGACTTCAACTCCCAGAATTCCTGAGCCAGCATGGCTCAGCATGGGAACCTCTCTCTTTCTCCTCAGAGTGGCTGGCTCAGGAATTCTGGGAATTGAAGTCCACGAGACATAAAAGAGCCAAGGTTGCCTACCCCTACTCTAGAAAGAATATAGAGAAGAGCAACAAAGATGATTAGGGGACTGGAGGCTAAAACATATGAGGAACGGTTGCTGGAATTGGGTATGTCTAGTTTAATGAAGAGAAGGACGAGGGGGGACATGATAGCAGTGATCCAATATCTCAGGGGCTGCCACAAAGAAGAGGGAGTCAGGCTATTCTCCAAAGCACCTGAGGGCAGGACAAGAAACAACGGATGGAAACTAATTAAGGAGAGAAGCAACCTAGAACTAAGGAGAAGCTTCCCGACAGTTAGAACAATTAACCAATGGAACAACCTTCCTCCAGAAGTGGTGAATACTCCAACACTGGAAGTTTTTAAGAAGAGACTGGATAGCCATCTATCCGAAATGGTGTAGGGTTTCCTGCCTGCCTGAGCAGGGGGTTGGACTCGATGACCTCCAAGGTCTCTTCCAACATCATCATCATCATCATCATCATCATCATCATCATCATCATTATTATTATTATTATTAAATTCAAAGAACTTTGTAGAATAATAAATAGTACCCTATATGTAGCTAAATTCCATCTGGATACAAATAGTCAAACCAAGAACTGTATTTCCATTCCTCGTATACTTCCTTTCATGATTGTATCAATACCAAGTCAACCTTAGAGCTTAACAACATAGAATTATGACCACCAGTCACAAAAAAAAGAAGTTTGAGGAGGGGATTTCATATCTGTGACTTCCAATACAAAACAGTGGGAGCCTATCTTAGACAGGATCATTAACTAAATCAGTTCCATAGTCCATCACTCGGGAGGCTGAAATTTAATCTTTAAGAAGGGCATTCAAAACTGTCCAGTGAATTATAGATGAATTAGTCTTATTGACAAGCTCTGTGCTAAGCATCTGCTGCAAAATTGGAAGGTGAGGTTGTTAACTGGAATACATTTGTTGAGAAATAGGCTGGGTTTCAGTCCACTTATTGTACCATAGATCATTCCTTCTTATTTTCTCAACTTATTTTATTAATACGTATCACAAAGAAATGAGCATTTGTGGAGTTTCATTCAGGTTTAGATTCCACTGAATGAAAACACTTATAACTCAAATTGAAAGCTCTAGGCTTTGCTATCAGATTACTGACTTTAATAATGAACTATAAATAAACACCATATGTAGGTTAAGTTTTTCCCCAAAGGTCACCTGACAGATACCGCCAGTAGATATAGAGGGGCCAGGTAGGGCTATGTCCTAGTCCCACTTTTTAATATTTTTTAAAATAAATAATGTTGCATTGGTCTTGGAAGGAGAATTAATTAAAACTGATGATAAGAAACTGTCTGTCTTTCTGTACACTGATGACCTGATCTTAATTTCCAGCACAGAATTTGATTTTTACAGACTGTTGTCCTTTTTAAATCAATATTACTGTCTTTGACCACCAATCATTAAAAAGGGTATACTGTTTGAACAGAATTATCCTAGACATAAAAAGTGAGCAGATCTACTCTATTAACCAAGTAACTTCTTATTGTGACCTTGGCCTCCTATTTTCAACATCAAGAAGCTGGTTGCCCACCCTCTGTCCTCCCCTCAAATAAGACCAGACAACTAAATGGATCATTGGAATCATCGTGATAGTCATAAAATTCTCCTAGCATTAAATCTCCTTAAAATGAAGCTTTTGGGTTTTTTTTTATCTTTATGGGTCTTTATCATATAACTTTGATTTCTTTTTTAGAATTAAATTCTTTAAATACTTTTTTTGGGGAATCACAGTACAGAGATTGCATCCAGCCTATTAAAATAAGTATAGCTAGAGTCTATTATTTCCTGACCCAAACATTACCTATTACAGCAATAATCAAAACCTTACCAAGGTCATGACGCTGAATGGCATTATTTGTGTATGTGGATATTCCCCATTTTTTTAATTAAGGCTAGAACCTTAATTAAGGCTAGAACCTTAATCCCACCATAAGAACAAAGCTAAGTTGAGGTCCTTGGGCCAGTCACTTTTTCTCAGTCCTAGGTAGGGTGCAATGACAAACCACTTCTGAAAAACTTGCCAAAAATACTGCAGGGACGTGTCTATGCCATCTCTAAGAATTGAACATGATTGAATGAAAATAAATAAATGAATAACCTGGATCAGGATTTTCAAACAGGGACCTGCAGAAAAAGGATCACTTGAACATACTTTTAGAGTCTTCTCAATTACATTTGGTAGAACTTTACAGCTGAAGAAGTTATTTATGAAATTGGATGTTAGCAGATTGAAATGCATTTTTCCCATCGTATATTTACTAAACATTACATTAAAAAAACAAGCACACATACTGTATATTACCTTTTATTTATTATTTATTCACTGAATCTTTTATTTATTATTTATTCACTGTTCCAATAAAAAATAACTGAGCAATTTACAATCCAAGATGTAATTAAAAAAACTTTCAAAAAGAAATTTCCAGCTTAGTAATAAACAGCAAAATATGTCAACTGTACAGCTGAAAGTAGCAACATACAATCTTTTCTTGAATGAAACAGAAACACAGACTCCAAGTCTTACTACCTTTCAGAAATCATAGCAGTTAAAGAATACTAATTGAACAATCAAGATTGATCATATATACTATATATAATATGCTATATATTTATAGGGTATATAGAATGTAAAAATAATTTTGCAATTTATACTAAAGCATAAATTATGTGGTTTATCCATTCATTTTCAAACGTAGTATAATTAGAAGGCCCTCTCAGGTGAGCAAATAGTTGTCATGTACTTCTTTTTTTTCTGTTTTTCCCTGAGGTTATCTTTTCCCATAGTTCATTCTCCCAACACAGATTCCTGGAAGAGTCAGGTCTTGAGTCTACAAAAAATATACATTTTTATGGTTAGATCTAAATCTGGGAGGAAGGTTTGCAACATTGCATTGATGGATTGAAATAGCAACCACTTTTCCTGCTGATTGACTGATCCTGAAATTTTATTTGTTATCTACTATGTTCTTAGGAATTGAGGGATTACTATTATAATGCGATAATAATTGTATAATGTTATAATTATAACAACATTGGCAATAGTGCATAGGTTACAAATTTCTGTCTCTAAGAAACTTAAAAGAATAAGGAAGGAAATATAAGCACTGAAAAAACAAACAGTTGCTTCAGATGTTTAATTACACGTTGATTAGGATAGGACATAAGAACTAAGAATTGAGGATTGGTGCTCAGAGAGATTGTAGAGATGAAGAGCAGAGACAGTATCACAGAACCAGGAAGTCCTTCCCAGCAATATTCTTGCTGGGACTATTATGGTTTGTAGTCATCACAATCACCTTTCATCCTGCCGACACTTTTTTATGCTCTCAATCAACTGATTGGGCCCAAAATTGAGCTAATATCCCAAACTATCTGAAATGGCACTATAGGAGTTTGTCCTAGTCAAATATTATACAGAAATATTATCCCTTTAGTTTATTATTTCTCTTTGAGGAAGAAAATGATAATGAGTAGGAGAGGAGCATGCATGAAGTCTACTGAGTTTAGAGCTGTATTTAGAAAGAAGTGGGGCTGTTGCTGGGACATCTTTCTGAATAATGTGTACCAGGAAAGAGATAGGAGATTGCATCTTTCTTATTAATCCCGGATTGCTTGGTAGATTTTGATACTAGTTAAACTTGGGGTTCAAAATGTAGTATGTGTGATTCTCTTTGAGTTCAATCAGAAAATAATATTGGGAGAACTTTACCCAATTTCTTGGCAGTTATCCTGTTCTGGGGTTGCGGAAAAGGCTTTCTGTACAAACCCATCTGTTCGTTCCTGTTATTTTATGTTCATATGGAACAGTTGCATTCACCGGATTGAAAATCATTGTCATTATTATGGTGATTATACTCAGCTTCTTTCCTTTCAACTTGGGATTGGACATCAGGAGCTTTTACAACCCAGAGGTCATATTCATGTGACCATCAAAATATAAATTAATGGTCTTCTTATAGCACTACTGTATATGGCACTGAGAGCTGGCCAGCCACCAAAAGTGCTGAATACCCTTTACATGCCATGGAAATACACATCCTTAGCCTAGGTATTTCTTTTCTTGACCATGTCAGCAATGTCAGTGAAAATGCAGGAAAATAGCTTCAGTCTACAAGCATCATCTGCATTGTCTACTATTTTAACATTCATGGCAAATGCTTGCATGGAACCAAAACAAAGGTAGCAGGACACAATTAACACTGACATGAAAATCATCCAGTTGGACTTGATTGTTGCATTTGCTTGTATGAAATAGCATGTTGATCCAAAAAGCATAAAAATGCTAGGATGAAGAAGAAAAAGTTTCTTTGATCATAAATACTCTTTGACATCCAGAACAATTCAGCCCCTCCAGGTCAGGACCTGGATTATGGAATAAATTGACAATTATTTTTTTTCCACTGGGGCTTTAGGAGAGACTGAAATCATATTGATTTTCCCACATTTTTAAATGTCATTGTTTTTACTTTCATGATTTTTTTTAAATTTTTGCTTCCTCTTCCTCTTTCACTAGATTGGTATTTTAGTAGAGATTGATGGTATTTTTACTATGTTTTGTAAGCCATTCAGATTTGCCAAAGGAGTAGATGACATATATATTTTTTCTAAATAACAAATTAATATGATTTCTGGTGCCTATATACAAAATAATACTATAAAAGCATGGGACACTGGGTAAAACCAACTTTATCTCTCTTTCTCCTAGTCCCTGTGAGAAGGTATAATTTTAAAGCTCCAAATCATATTGGCAGTGAAAACACATCAACAATGGGATCTTTTTAATGGGTAAAAATAGGTTTCAGTGAGGTCCAATTATAGTTCCCTTGGATGATAGTTTTACAACTACTCAGAAATCAGAAGGCATTTAATGCTGTAATGTGAGAAATTCTGATGGAATATAAATTTGAACAAGTATTAGAATTATTTTTTTCCCAGGACCTTTGCTAGATAGTTGGAATATGAATTCTAAATGAATAAATGCTGTATATTTTGTTTCTTGACATTATCCATCAACATTGGATAAAGATGTTATCTTTATTAAAAATATACAGTGCTAATATATTATGTAAAAATATAAATGTTAATCCAACATTGTATATGTTAATATAAATTGTATAAATAGATGAATATTAATGTAAAACGTAAAAAAAAAAGTGCACCAAGGAGATCTTGGAAACCTTACTTTGGAACATAGGAATAGCTTCACTTTAATAACTGGTGAGCTTTTTAGGATTTTTGAACTGCTTTTTCAGCTGTTTGAGCATCTAACAGGCCATGTGTAGCTTGCCTGATATTCCTTAGTAAGAAAAGATGCTTCATAGCTTAGATGTTTCTGTCCCCCCTTATATGTGTATGTGTGGGAGGTGTGTGTGTTTCTCAGTTATCAATTGTCCCATTATTTGTCCCTCTAAATTAATATTGTAATGTGGATTGATGCTTAAATTCAAGGTAACTCCTGAATCACGTAAAGATAAACATTTACTTTTGGATTCTGAGAGCAATGAGCAAGCAAGAACAAAGCAGGCAATTGCTTAATTAACTCACATTTGCTGAGTTACATAGCTTGTTGTGTTCAAGGCAGAATATTTGGAGAACACATTCTTTTGTATCAGAACTTTTTGAAAGCATTCTCTTTAATGAAAATCTGTTGCTAGGATGTTTTTTGTGTTTTGCTTTGTTTGGTTTTGTAATGATTAGAACATGATTGATTGGTAAAACAGAACAGAATAACAGAGCTGGAAGGGACCTTGGAGGTCTTGTAGTCTAATCCCCTGCAGAAGCAGGAGACCCTATACCATTCCAAATAAGTGGCTGCCAAGTCTCTTCTTAAAAGCCTCCAGTGATGGAGCACCCACAACTTCTAAAGGCAAGCCATTTCACTGGTTCATTGTTCTTCCTGTTAGGACAGGGGTGTCACACTTCCGGCCCATGGGCCGGTTTCATCATACCGAAGCCACGCCCACCCCATTACTGGCAATGCAAAAAGAGTTGTGATATGTCGCAACATATCATGTGACATGGTGAGTTTGACACCCATGTTTTAGGACATTTCTCCTTAGTTATAAGCTGGTTCTGTCCTTGAGTAATTTCCATCCATTGTTTCTTGTCTTGCCTTCTGGTGCTTTGGAAAATAGGTTGCCCCCCTCTCAAATATTAGAATACTGCTATCATGTGACCCCTTGCTTTTCTTTACTCTTGTTCCAGAATCTCTACATCTTTTTAAAAATGTGGTGACCAAAACTGGATGCAGTATTCTAAGTGTGGTCTTACTAAGCATTTATAAAGTGATACTAATACTTTACTTGCTCTTGATTCTATGCCTCTGTTAATGCATCCTATTATGTGAATGAGCTTCCATTCACATCTTAGAAAACATAATAATAGAGAATATTAACACACATTTTTCTTGGACCAGAAAGTATAGAATGTATACTATGTTATTAAAATTACTGTAAATATTTAAAATATCTGTATTTTTGCATTCCAGCAAAAATGAAAAATGATATGATACAATTTTATATCTCAAATAAAGCAACTGATTTCTGAACAGTTATTGTAGAAGTATAGCATAAGGGGAAAATGATGTATGCAGAAAAAATATATTTCATAGGATGGAAGAAAACATGCAATAGGCTAGACTGCACTTTTGAATTGGAATCAATATGCAGATAAGTCATGACCTTCAACCTTATCCTCAGAACATACAGAGGCAAGAGTAACTCTCTCCCTCCCTCCCTCCCCCCTCTCTCATTGTGTGTGTCTGTGTGTGTCTATAGTATGATATGTAGTATAAGGTTACTTTCAGAGTATGAATGATCTATCAGTTTTCCATATTTTTAGCTAATTGCAATTGCATTTCAGGCTAATGATACCTTCAGGGTCTATTTCTAATGGAGAAATCTTTCAAAAGCCTCTAGACTTTGACTGAAGCTTGTTATATACTTTCCCCCATAATTTACATATTTTAGACTATATTAATTTTAAGAGGGAGAAACATAAAAGCTGGCATGATGAAAGAAAGCTGTAAAAAAATGAACATTTTCGGTTTCTTCTACATGACAACCTTAAAGTGATAGTATTCAGTGGAAAAGCTGATGCAGAAGTATGCCTGATCAGATACTTCAGGCCAGGGGTGTCAAACTGCTGACCTGAAGACCGGTTGCATCATGTGGAGATCATACCACACCAGCTCCAGCAATGCAAAAAAAGTTGTGATACATCGCAACACGTCATGTGACGTGGTGAGTTTGACACCCATGCTTTAGACCAGGGATAGGCAACTCAAAACACTCAAAGAGCCACTTGGACCCGTTTCCCATCAAAAACAAAACATCAGGAGCCGCAAAACCCTTTTGATATCTAAAATGAAGATAACACTGCATATATCCTTTTTTACCTTTATTATAGGTGTGTGTGTATGTATATGTATACACACACACACACACACACACACAGGTAAAAAAGGATATATACAGTGTTATCTTCATTTTAGATGTCAAAAGGGTCTCTCTCTCTCTGTCTCTCTCCCTCCCTCCCTATCTCTCTATCTGCCCTTGGTCTGCCAGTCCTGTTCCCCCACTCTCTTTCTTTCTCTCTCTCTCTGTCTCCCTCCCTCTCTCTCTTTCTCTCTCTCTCTTTCTCTCTCCCCCTCTCTTCTATCTGCTGCTCACCTGGCAAGCTGGCTTCAAGCTATTCTCCAACAGCTATTCTCCAACAGCTATTCTCAGGGGTAGGCAACCTCGGCTCTTTTATGACTCATGGACTTCAACTCCCAGAATTCCTGAGTCAGTATAGCTGAGCTAGCTAGCTCTCTCTCATCCTTCCTGTTTCCTGCAGAGACGCAGCAAAGGGAGGAGCTCCACCCAATAAGATTTTCAGCTCCTCGGAGAACACTGCGAGTGCACTCTCTTTTACACACACAGAGAGAGAGAGAGAGAGGGAGGGAGGGAGGGGGGGAGAGAGAGAGAGAGAGAGAGAGAGAGAGAGAGAGAGAGAGAGAGAAGCAGGGAAGCGCAAGTGCCTCTCTCTGTCTCTGTCTCTCTTTGCAAATGGCAGAGGAGGCTGGGAGCTGCAGGGGAAGACTCAAAGAGCCGCATGTGGCTCCGGAGCCGCAGGTTGCCGACCTGTGCTTTAGACCATGCTATAGGCTTGGCATATTCTGGCTTGGTAACAAAGCAGAATAGGAGATTGTCCATAACTGAGAACCCAAAAAAGCAGAATGCCTTCTTTTATGCCAGTAATGGGCAGGAGAAGACCCATAGATGGGATAGGAGAACTGGCATCAAAAGAGCCTTGTCTGCTTTTCACACTTGCCTGTGGTAATCTGCAAAGCTGACTTACTAAGAAAAGAGCATGAGAAGAGAAATGGTGGGGAAGTTGTGTTCTCATCCCTCCCACTGCAGACCCACTAACCACAGCTTCCTTTCCCTAGTGTGATTTTATTTTTGGAGGGGGTCATAGATATGTGTCCCTAAAAGACCCTTACAGTTTTGGTACACTGTTCTGAAATCACAGGTGGCAATCTAGATATGCTCCTAAAAATTCACTGTGGATACAATTTCCACAGTTTTGTTCACCATGATGTAAAAAAGATGTCAAGACTCTAGAAAGGGTACAGAGAAGAGCAACAAAAATGATTAGGAGACTGGAGGCTAAAACATATAAAAAACAGTTGCTGAAATTGGGTATGTCTAGTTTAATGAACAGAAGGACTAGGGGTGACATGATAGCAGTGTTCCAATATCTCAGGGGCTGCCACAAAGAAGAGGGAGTCAAACTATTCTCCAAAGCACCTGAATGCAGGACAAGAAGGAATGGATGGAAACTAATCAAGGAGAGAAGCAACCTAGAACTAAGGAGAAACTTCCTGGCAGTTAGAACAATTAATCAATGGAACAATCTGTCTCCAGAGGTTGTGAATGCTGCAACACTGGAAGTTTTTAAGAAGAGATTGGACAATCATTTGCCTGAAATGGTATAGGGTTTCCTGTCTGAGGACTAGATGACCTCCAAAGTCCCTTCCAACTTTATTGTTGTTGTTGTTGTTGTGGTGTGGTGTTATTGTTATTGTTGTTGTTATTGTTGTTGTTATTGTTGTTGTTGTTGTTGTTATTATTATTATTATTATTATTATTATTATTATTCCTTGGGAATTGGGCAAATCTGTCCAGGGGGAAGTGCTTCTTGTAGCTGGTACCTGTGTTGTAAAATGGTCATTCCATGGTAGAATCATTTATCCAGGGTGCTGTAAAAAGTGGCACCAAAATCTTCTCAATCTTCTTTCATTCCCCAATAGTCTTGTGCCTAGGGAAAGAAGAGGAGAATGGTTTCTTTATTACTGGTTCTCTGACATCACAGATACCAGAAAACCCAGTTTCCTCTCCCTATTTTTGCTCCCCGGGGTTATTGGTGCAGTGACCAGCTCTGATTCTTCTGCTGCAAAAAGGCAAATACATTTTAAAGGCAGTAGTAAGAAACCACAGGGGAGGATGTGCGCATAATGGCCAGTTCCCATTCCTCAACTTAGAAAAATTCATGAAATATTTACCACTTGAGATAGTCCATAGCAGCAAAAGTGGAAGAACACTCCTAAAGTGAAGCAAGAAAAGATGAGAAGAGACTGCTCTCAGAGTTGACTGTGTCTAAGAGATTGTGCTCCATCTGAGGTTAATGGGATGTTTTTCTGTCAGGAAAGCAGTCTTTAGGGCATGTAATCTTTAGATGTTATCATGTGAAATGCATTTGAATTCCATCTTGGTTTGTTTTTTGGAAGATATTCTTCACTTCTAAAAGTCTGTGGTTTTTTTTTTTTTTTTTTTTGAGCAGCAATAGAATTTGTGTCTTCATTCCTACTCCAACTATGATTCAACAGTAGTTCCACTTTCAATTTGCTGCTTTATTGGTCTATCCAAGTAATTTAAATTAATTTATGTCACTATGAAACAATATTAAATAACTTCCTTTTTGCATTTTAATTGAATTCAGATTTTTCTCCAAATGCAGCTTGACAAGAAGCATTAGTAAAAGTTAATTATCTAGTAAATAACAGAGATTTTCTAACATAATGAGGAATGTAGAAATTAATTATTGATTAAACATTTGGTGTGCAAGGACATGTTCTCTATAAATGTGAATGAAGCCATGGAAAGGAGAGGACCAGCAAATTTCAGGATATATATCATAATAGACACATTTGTCAAAATATTTTTGAATTATAGATTTTACGCATGACAACATTAATGTGTTGATTTCCAAGTGTCTGAGAGAGAGAGAGAGAGAGAGAGAGAGAGAGAGAGAGAGAGAAGTGTAGAAGCAAGCAGCTGTTCAAAGACTTTTTTCTATATTACACAGTTGATTATGCATGTTTAATGGCTTAGTATTCTACTGTACTAAACAATTACACTTTTGTATAGGTTTACAAATTTTGAATACATGTAATTGACAGAGATTGAACTGCTAACTTCTGTGGAGAGGAAGGAGGAGAGAACTTCAAATTTTTAGTGGATCAAACAAAGAAAAAATAATCCAAGCATGTTCTATTCCCCAATTCCAGGAACATTCTAGAATTATGGAAATCTAATATGCAGAAGCTTGGCTTAGACTCATACAATCTGTATTGTATTATTGTTGTTGCTGGATTTTAAATTAAAATGTCTGTAATCCACAAAATAGTCTCCCAGCAAAACACTTAGTTGAATTCTTAAATCTGAAACAAATTGATTGATCTACATTTAGTGAACAATTAGTCAGCAGCCTTCTAGTATACTTTCATGTATTTTAGATATTACACAGTGACCATTTCAAATGGCATTATCTTTTCTTTTCAGATGAAAATTTAATTGCCTTAAATTAAAGTGACGGAGAATTTTAAGCTCTTCAAAACAGAGTACAGTCATGATAGAATGTGTTTGGCTGGACTATTTTTTGTCTTTTTGAACATTTCTCATTATAACTTTTTTATTTCTGTTTCAGCTATACTTAAAAGGACTCAAATAGAATATTTTGCTTATTCCCCTTTTAGCATTTCTTATAATATTTGATGCTAAATTATTCTCATTATATTATGACAGTGATAGGATTCAGCCAGTTCACACCAGTTTGACAGAACCGGTAGCTAATTTTTTGTTGCCCAGCCCCAGAATGGACTTCTGAAAGTGGCATCCACACAGAGAACCGGTTGTTCACATATTTGAATCCCACCACTGGATTGTGACCAAGTCCATCTGCTAATAAAGTAATCATCATATATTATTTATAACCAGTTTCTGCTAAGCAGTCACACTGAAGGGAACACTTTTGATTTTATATGGAAACTTAATTCTGCCAGTACCTGGCCCCACTGGGTTTCACATGGAAAACTGTTTCAAAGGGAAGCCACAATAATCAACTGTGGAATATATTTTTTTTTGTAAAAGAAGGAATCAAATATTTACTGTCGGATATGAAGGATAATGAGATATACCAGTGTATTTTATAAAATATATGGGTTGCCTAACTTTTGCCAATGCCATTTTGGGAGAGGCTACTATAATTTCCTCATGGTCTTGTCATCGGTCATGCTGACTGGTCTTCAAGGACATAAAACTGTGAAGAAAGCAGCCAAAAGAATAGGGATGGTTCTACACTCTTGAGGATGGCTTTATACAAAATTGTGCTGAACTTTTGGCTCTACAGTATAAGCAACATTCTAATTTCTAACTTTTTGTTATTCTTTTCTTTTAACATACTGTTTTAGCAACGTGATGTCCTGAAATGAAACACATGTGGGACAATGGGAATTAATTGATGCCAAATTTTAGTGGTATAGCTACTTTTCAAATACAGTCTCCGTTCTCTAGATAGAGATTGTGGGTGGATATTTTTGTGTGAGTGTTCTGCTTATTCAGTGTGCTTGCTTACTGCTGCTTTGCTTTCGTTATTGTGCAAGCAGCCATCCTCCTTATGAGAAAGCATCCATTCTATAATCCCATCTTAAATTATCAGTTGGTTAGTAGAAGCTGGTGAAAGATACTGATGATTTAATTATGCCATTATTTAGCTGTTGGAAGCTTTTAAAACCAGCATCTAGCTTAATAATACCTATAATTGACTGGTGACCAGGCATGGGAAGCCATTAAAAATGCCTGAAATCATCTGTTGCTCAATCTGGAGCCTCTCCAGAGAACATCAATAGCAATTATGAAGCTCTGAGAAAGTTCAAATTTTGTATTTCAAGTATTTTGTAAGATCCAGACTCTCTAAAATAATAGTCTACAAAACTGTAGAGCAAAGAGCAAAGATACTACTGTGCATGCAAACTTTTGCAAAGTCAGTTTTGCTATTTCTTTATGGAGTAATCACAATTTTCTATTTTTTAAAAGATGAAATGTATGGTTTTCTTTCAATGGAGAAGGAAAAAAATACTATTCATTTATTTTGCACACTTTATTGTATCTGCCTTCAGTGAAGTCTGCAGGATTAACTTCACTTTGCACATTTTCACTACATTTTTCCTTATGAAACTTGTAGCTGTAGTGGCACTGATACCTGGCTGGTAATAATGTTCACACATTGTTGAAAGCTATACTGTGCTTTTAGTTTTGATTTAATGAAGTTTGCAATGTCAGCTCACTTATAAACAATGGCTTCTTGCCTATTATGATGGTTGATCCCAGACAATTATATCTCATTCAATAATTCATAGTTTTAAAAATGTGTTATGGTTTAGTTGAATCCTTGGGTATACTAGGAAGAAACCTGGTATAAACCTACTGCTGATTAGTCATTATTATTTTGTTTTTGTGTTTTTTAATCAGAGACATGAGTTGCTTTTTTCAATTTATTTAAGTAACATATTTTGTTTAATTAGCTTCTACGTTATTTAACTTATTCAACAAAATTATAGTGAATTTGAAAACCTACAAATATACAAAAGTGCCTTGTTGAAAATATGAAGGAGTATATTTACAAAGAACAATTTTTAAATGGACCTTCTTTTCTGGCACCTAATTTATAGTAGAAATATTGTCTAGGGTTATGCAATGTCTTGGATATAGTTTAGAATGATGCTTCAGATCATATGAAAAAATGGTTGCTGGAACTGGGTATGTCTAGTTTAATGAAGAGAAGGATTAAGGGTGACATATTAGCAATGTTCCAATATCTCAGGGCTTGCCATTAAGAAGAGGGAGTCAAGCTTTTTTCAAAGCACCTGAGGACAGGGCAAGAAACAATGGTTGGAAATTGTTCAAAGAGAGAAGCAACTTGGAATTAAGGAGAAACTTCCTGACAGTGAGGACAGTTAAACAGTGGAACAGTTTACCTTCAGAAATCATGAGCGCTCCATCACTGGAGGTTTTTAAGAAGAGGCTGGACAGTCACTTGTCTGAGATGGTATAGGTTCTCCTGCTTGAGCAGGGGTTTGGACTAAAAGACCTCCAAGGTCCCTTCCAGCTCTATTCTATTCTACTTATGGGAGCAACCTTAGCCTACAGCTCATTATGCAACCTTAGCCTACAGCTCATTAAAACAGCCATGGCTCTTTCCAGAAACACCAGTTGACTGCAATCACAGAAAAATGCTACATTCATGCTTCTATGTGCTCCAAAGCAACTGAAGACTTAGGGATTAAACTTTTTTATCAATAAGCATTAATAGAAGTTCCATGGCATACTTTGTAAGAAATTAGTATTTATGTATGCACTTTCTAGCACTGGTTCCTCTTCCCATTAAAAAAGAATGTCTTAATAAAGATGGACTATTGGAGTACTATTATCTTTTTCAGAGCTAGGCTAGGAAATATTCCTGTTCTTACAAAATATACATTGTAAAGTTCTTAATGTCCTGTGAACTTAGTGGTTTTTTTGCAGATAGTGCTGATGATGTTTTCTAGTTGGATAAGGAAACCTCTTGAAGAAAACCACCAAGCTCATAGAGCACCACGGACACAAAAGTTTAACCCTGAGCTACAAATATTGTATTCTATCAGTACAGTATATATTCCACAGTGTACAGAGGTGGGATCCTGGCATTCAGTAGTTTGGAAAGACTAAAAAATATCAAGACTAAGAACTAGATAGAATGTTGGGGATAAAGTGAAATCCCAGGAAAGACAGCAACAAACAATTCTGTATTGTTGCCAAGAAAACTACATGAGTTGAGCTGAACTCAAAGGAGGCTTTATTTTTTAATGTTCTTTTTCTTCTGTTTTTATTGATTTGTTAGCCACTTCAGTTGTTCTGCATGAGTGGAAAGATGTAAGATACATCAAATGCCAATCTATTATCTTGTTACTGATATCCCTCTATCCTTGCATTTTTAAAAAATCATCATATTGTATGCAGCTATGTAGTGCTTTAGATTTACAGTAGTTCCAAAAAGAAAATGGAAGAGCTTACAGGCTCTCCCTAACACCAGTGGAATTGAATCTACAATCCATACTATCTGCATGTCCACTTACATAATAAATGAACGAATTGATTGTTTCATTGATTTATTTGTGTCCTTTTTGTTCTTTAACTAGCATAAGGTATGACTTAGGTAATAAAGAATTAATCACACAATTTCTTGCCATTTCTATTATTTAAAAACAATCTACAGTATTAAATGTTAATAGAATATATTCACTATAAATACCTATAGGAGTGAAACTTCTAAAGCTAAGAACTACAGCTAAATGAGACAATGGTCTGTTGATGTCAAAAGGGCTTAAGTATTTATAGAATCATTCTATATATTTGTTTGAACTATAGTTTCATAATTACCTACTTTATGTTGACCAACCTTCACATAAGAGTGCAATTGGATAATCTTTGTGAGAACTGTTATCATTCCTCTTTGAATTATTATATTATTACATTTTTCTGTACTGTGTGGCCCATCATTACCTCAGAAGGTTTAAGATTTCATTGAAATGCCAAAATTTGGTAGAGATTTTACAATATTCCCTTTTTCTTAAAAGCTATATTTCTAGATAATTTGCAGTACAATCCTATGTTTATTTACTCAGATCCAGAAAATAAACGTGATCTCACTGAAATGTGCACCACTATTTTATTTTTGCAGTCAAGTTCCCCTTTCCATTTAAAAGTATCTTAGTAAAGACATATTTTGGAGTAGTTTTTTTTTCATAGCTGGAAATGTTACTGTTCTTATAACTATTCACCAGAGAACACAGAAATGGGATCCTGGCATCCAGCAATTTAGGGAATAAACAGTGTAAATAGGAGGACCTCTTTGTAACAATATTGTGCTACAGCTGGTTCTTTCTTATTCTTCTTTCAGTTTCTGTTTCAAGATAAAATCTATTCTTCAGCTTTCACTGTAAAGGTGCCTGTCCTAAAGACAAATCAAAATGAAGTTTAAGTGAGAAACATTGCTCTTTGCCTTCACCTAGGGGTCTTCTGGACAATACATCCATCAACGGAAATCATTAGAGGTCTACTTGTGTGACCTCAGAAGCACTTCTCCTCTATTCAATCCTCTTATACTCAGCTATTAGACATCTCCTAATGGAACCTGTATTAAGACTCTTTAGAGTAGGCTTTTCACATTGCCATCATTCCAAATTAACTACTACTAAAGGGACATATAGCATTTCCTAATGTAATTTACTACTTTCATTTCCCATTCTCCTTTAATATATTATAGGTCAGTGATGGTGAACCTTTTAGAGACCGAGTGCCCAAACTGCAACCCAAAACCCACTTATGTATTGTCGGGGCCTGGTGGGTGTGGCCCATTGGGTGGGCAAAGCTGTGGTGGTAACAGCAGACCAGGTGGGACTAAAAAGTTCAATCAATCAATTCCAACTTTGCGAGATCTTTTTTTTTCCTTCGAGAAGTTGAAATTGATCGATTGCTTGAACCCTTTTTTTTTTTTTGCACATGGCGGCAGAAGCCTAAAGTGAAAAGGTTTTATAAAACCCAGCTGAAGGCCTAGGATTGAGGTGATGGCACATGTGCCCACAGAGAGGGCTCGGCACCATAGGTTCACCACCATGGTTATAGGTGTATGTATTGGATTTTGGAAAATTTAGAAACAAAACAGGATAATGTGGATCTATTTGAGTTTAAATAAGGCTTATCTCAAGTGGTCAGTCCATATCTGAACAATCCTGAAGTTTTGTTTCTGGAATGGCAAAGAATGGCTGAATTGACACAACTTGCAAAAGCAAAAGAAATGGTTAACAATGAACTACACATGACTAATTTACTTTTTATCCCATAAACTTAATTAACTAAAGACTGAGGCTTTGGTTAATAACTCATAGAAAATATGGGTTGGAATTATCAATTAACCCTTTTCCTTACTGGCATAAATCTGGTCAAAAGGCCTGCTAAATTTAAAATATTTCTATATATTAAAAATATATCAGACTGAGAAGAATAGCGAAGGACAGGGTGTAATTTTGTTTGGGGATTCTGTGCTCTGACACTTGTCAGTTGTGAATAGTATTACCAAGGGATATTAAAATGATAATTAATTTTACAATAAAATAATAATAATAATATACAAAAAATATTCCAGTATCCAGGGTCCTTTTTCCAGTTCTTTCTTACAGACCAGGAGTATTAAATGTACACTGTAGCATTGGACAGGGATAACTCTGAGTGCTAACTTACAAAATGTTAGCTAATAGAAACTGTTCATCTTTGTTGCTATATTTATATATAGAAATTTTAAATAATAGATTTGCTTTGGATTGTTTAGGGCACTGTCTTCAACCCATTGCAGAATCCAAATTAAAATGGTTATCTGGTCTCCAACTAAACATATCAAGTCTATGGAGCCTGTGAGGGTTCTTTGTTTGCTCTTTGTTTTCCAAGGACTGGATATACCAAAGTATAGAAGAAAAAACTGTACACAATAACTTCATTATTTAAAGGACCAGACCAAAAAACAGAGTGTATAAGAATATTAGATTAAGCTTTATTGAGATACTTATATTAATAGTATTCTGCAATCCATTTTTATACTTATATTAATAGTATTCTTCAAGTCCATTTTTATTTCTCTGCCTGTGAGTAAACAATGGTTATTTGCCTCCATTAATATTTTCCCACAATAGCAAGTTGATGTAAATCATGTATTTAATTCCAGAGTAACTTAGCATGTAATATCATGAGTTTACCTCTGTACATCTGGTGTCCACAATAATTTAGCTTTAAAGTTGAGTAGCATCTGAAAGGTGATGTTGAGGAAGTCTCAACTGAGCATATACTGAACTGGTCACAAGAGTTTCTTCTGGGTAGCTCATTTCTTCAGCTGTCAACTGTAAGAACATTGTCATGTAATCTTAATGAAAAGCGTGCAAAGCCATTAAAAACTCAATTATGGCTTTCTCTTTTTTTCACTGTAGATGTGAGAAAATGCAATCATAAAGTGATGTTGTGTAAACACAATAGATGCCATCTGCTGTCAAGTATGATTTCAGTTCTGAAAAAAGGATATATGTTGCAGATGCATTAATAATAGGAGGTTTATCAAGGCATCATTAGGCACCAAGGACGAGGAGAAATGAAATTTACGCTTTAATTCCCCACTTTTATTTATACGCTCAATGCAAGTATCTTGTCATTTTCAATATTTTTTTAAAAAAATTCTTTTCTCTTTATTTAATATGGATTGATCTAAGCATATAAAATATATTTTTAATCATTGCAAAACTGGCAGAAATAGCAAGATATCATGTTAACGTATTGAAATAGCAGAAATAGCAAGTTATATGTTAACGTATTGATCAAAACACATTTAATACACTTGACCTGATATCCCATCTGTTTGCAAAACCATATGTCCTAGTGTCCATATGAATAAGAACTGAACCCTCAGCATTTCACAGCATGCAAAATACAGTATATATGTTTTCCTCTAACAGTTCATTGCCTATGATTTGTTTTCAGGCGAAAATAGTAAATGGCAGTATGGATGGATGAATGCTTAATTTAGAGGGAATAATGATAAGATAAAATTGTCTTATCATAAGCTTGCCAATGTTTTAGAAAATTGCTAGCACTGGAAATACTGAGGAGAAATAATTTCAAAGCTTTTCTTTCATTCTTTTTCTCAGTTGGATAAAACAATGATTTGATTTATCACAGAAATAAAACACAGGAATGCTCATAAATGTTTCAGATTGCCCTAGATCTGCCATTACTGTCTTCCCCTTGAGAACAGGACAGTACTCACCAAGCCAATTTTTTTTCCATTTAGCTTAATGAGTGACTAAATTTGCCTATTGGTCTCCAGTATCACTATTCTTAGTACCTTTGTTACATGCTGGCATCTGAAGAAACATTATCTTCCTATCTATCTTCAAGTCCCAAAACTGTGATTCAGAGTGACAGTATTTGACATATGTGATTGGTGGTGTGTGCATGCGCGCGCACACACACACACAAACACATACATAAACTTCTCTGTGTGTACATTATATGGTGGTAATCTCTAAACTTTCTGGCTCTGTGGACCAGTGGGTGCGGCAGGGGGTGAGAGGGCAATGGTTTTGCACACATGTGCCTCTTCTTTGTACAAATGGAGCTTCGTGTGCTTGTGGGCTTGCCCACCACTTGTATGACTTGGTTCCTAATGGGTTTTGGCCTGGTACTGGGCCATGGACTGGAGATTGAGTACCCTTGTTATAAGGTACGTGTGTGTGTGTGTGTGTGTGTGTGTGTCTGTGTGCACGTCATGTGTGCACATGTGCAGGCATGTGTGTATGTCTATATATATATTACCCATTAGATATGCCAAATACATATACATACATATGAACAGTTCAATAACATAAAAATTATTTACAAAAATGCTGCCAAACTTGTGCGTATGGCTGCACATTGGGCAGAAATGATCAGAATGTTTATGTGACTTGTCTGTTGCACTATAACAACATAGCACATAAAATGAAAAAGGGAGAAAATCAGTAACTTAAAAATAAGGCAAGGCTTTCCAAACTCAATCTTCTGTGAATTTCAAGAAGGCCAGCAGAGAAATATATCTGTAAAATGACTTGGCAGCAGTCTCAGAATGAGAATGTCAAGAGGGGTTGCATTTGATTAAAAATTGCTATGCGTGACTGCTGAAATGGATATTTCCTTTTTTTCCTTCTCTCATTCCCCTACCCACAATGTGTGATTACTTGTTGCTTGTTTTCCTGAAGGCATGTTTACAGACATACCCAAAGCAGACTCTTTAAAGAGAATAAAACTAATAATTCTCAATATTTTTAATGCATAATCCTTTATAATGTTAGTAACAAAGGGCAAAGATAGAAAACTAGAAAGGATTCTCTGCAGATAAGCTTCCAGGGGTTACAAAGGTTTAATTATTTTATTATTATATCATGTGGCATAATGGTATTACAATCCTATTCCACTGGGGAAAATATATATGAATATTTTTTGCAGGAATGCCAACAGGTCTAATTTTCTTCCTGACCCCAATGGTACTTCTATAAATTCATGCAACTATTATTTTTATTGCCTCTAGGTCAAATGCTCCCTTGGACCTTTTGCCTCTAGAAAAGTATTTTCTGAATAGATAAAAAACAGATATATGATATATGTCTGAATTGTCTGTGTTTGTGAATTAAATTCCTTGTGAATCCTGGATGCCTTAATAAACTTCATGTGGCCCTTGATCTAATTTCAAAAACTCTTTATAAATGGTAAGTTTAGATCCTGGGCAGGCAGAATCTGTCTCTTTCTCTGTAGCTCCCAGGAGGTGACGGGTGATAAAAGAAAAAAAAAAGGAATCAGTAAAAGAGAAAAGGTGACATAGAAAAGAAAGGAAAGAGAATGTTTTTTAAAATATTAGTTGAGAATAGTAACTTTATTTTCCTACATAGATCCATGGATTTCATATATGTATTGAAGAAAAACAATGAAAAAGAAAAACAATGATTTACATTTGTTATTTGCTTCCATTAATATTTTCCCACAATGGCAAATTGAGGTAAATCATGTATTTAATTCCAGAGTAATTTAGCATGTAATATCATGAATTTATTTCTGTTCATCTGGTGTCCACAATAATTTGAATTGTCTGTATTTGAGGATTAAGCTCCTGGTGAACACTGGATGCCTTAATGAACTTCATGTGGCCCTTGATCTAATTTCAAAATCTCTTTGTAAGTGGTAAGTTCAGATCCTGGGCAAGCATAATCTGTTTCTTCCTCTATAGCTCCCAGGATGTGAAGGGTGATAAAAGAAAAAAAGGAATCAGAAAGTAAAAAAGAAAAGATGACATAAAAAGAAAAGGAAAGAGAATCATATTCCAGCAAGCTTAGCCTGTAGCCTTAGTCAATGTTTGCTTCAACCTGGCACATCAATAGCATATAATGTGACACCCATCATGACCCAGACCATGCAGTTTCACCTGAATATTCCTTGAAAATAAAGAAAGAAAGGAAAGAAAGAAAGAAAGAAAGAAAGAAAGAAAGAAAGAAAGAAAGAAAGTAAGTCAGAATATGGGAATCATAGCTCAAATGGTATTTTTTATAAAAATGATGAAAGAAAAAAAGTATTTTATTGAACAATTCTCCAGAAGGAAAAGATGAAGAATGGGAAAACAGCAGAGAAAAAGAGAGAAAGAAAGCTTCAGGCAGATTGAGAAAGAAAAGAAGAGGGGAAAAGACAGAGAAGAATAGAATAGAATAGAATACAGCTGGAAGGGACCTTGGAGGTCTTCTAATCCAGCCCCCTTCTCAAGCAGGAGAACCTATACCATTTCAGATAAGTGACTGTCCAGTCTCTTAAAAATCTCCAGTAAAGGAGTGCCCATGATTTCTGAAGGCAAGCTGTTCCACTGGAAAATTGTCCTCACTGTCAGGAAGTTTCTCCTTAATTCCAGGTTGCTTCTCTCTTTGATCAGTTTCCAACCATTGTTTCTTGTCTTGCCCTTTGATACTTTGGAGAATAGTTTGACCCCATCTTCTTTGTGGAAGCTTCTCAAATACTGGAATACTGTTATCATGTCACCCTATTTCTTCTTTTCTTTAGACTATCCAAATACAGGTCCTGCAGCTGTTCTTCATATGTTTTAGTCTTCAGGCCTTTGATCTTTTTAGTTGCTCTTCTCTGAACTTTTTCCAAGGTCTCAACATCTTTTTTGTAGTATGGTGACCAAAATTGGTTGCAGTATTCCAGATGTGGTCTTACTAGGGTTTTATAAAGCGGTACTGATACCTCATGTGATCTTGATTCTATGCCTCTGTTTATACAACCTAGGATTGTATTAGCTTTTCTGGCTGCTGCTGCACACTGCTGGCTCATAGTCAAATGATTGTCCGCTAGGACTCCAAGGTCCCTCTCACAGTTGCTGTTTTTGAGCCAGGTCCCACCTAATCGGTACTTAAACCTTTGATTTTTCATACCTAAATGTAAAACTCATTTTGTTGGATAGGACCCATTGTTTAAATGGGGTATTGGCTATTCCTGCCAGTTTGGTGTCATCTGCAAATTTGATGAGTTCCCCTTCTATTCCCTCATCTAAGTCATTAATGAAGATATTAAAGAGTCCTGGGTCTAAGATGGAGCCTTGTGATATCCCACTGCTTACTTCTCTCCATGTGGATGTAGTACCATTGAGGACTATTCACTGAATACAGTTTGTCAGCTTGTCAGCCAGCTACATATCCATATGATGGTGTTGTTGTCGGTCCCACTTTTTTCTAGCTTACTAAGCAGCAGGTTGTGGTCTACTTTGTCAAATGCCTTACTGAAGTCTAAGACGCTCCAGTACTTCAAAAATCAGTTAGATAATAAAAGGTAATTAGAGGAAAAGATGAAAGGATGTTCTAATAATCAAGGCAATGCCTTACAAATGATTTTTGATGTTACCTTTGCCTCAACATAAGTTTATCTTGTAAGCAACATATATTTAAATTTAGGAATCTTTCCTCCCACTCTTTTTTCCCAATATGTATTTTGCCATACAAATGATTTTTATCTTCCTCAACCATGCTGATGATGTAGTGCGGATCTGTGATTTAGTCAGGTTCTTAGCCACATGAAACTGCTGCATGAATGCTGTTCCTGCATGATTTCCCTCTATGAGTATTTGGCTTTGGCTGCCAGAGAGACTGGACACCTGACTTCCACAGAGGTAAATCTGAGGAGAGCAAAAAGGACTTTTTATAAATGAAGAAGCTTCATTGAACTCAATTTGCCTCTGTGTATGCAGAGATACAGAATTGTATCTTTCATATAGGAAGGACAGTTTGCCTGTCTATATTGTGTTCCCAAAACCCAGGGCATATTTCTATTACTGAATCCTACCTTATACAGAAAATTTGAAGAGTCTTGCTCTAAGCAAGTAATTAAATGTCTGGCAGCATTACAATAGTTTGTCCACACTTTATCTGCAACCCAGAGCATTTTATTATACCACAACCTACTCCTTGGTAAGCTAGAAAAAGGTAGACAACATCACCATCAGATGGATCTGTAGCTGGCTGGCAAACCGTACGTAACAAGTAGTCCTCAATGGCATTCCATCCACATGGAGAGAAGTAAGCAGTGGGGTACCATAAGGTTCTGTCTTAGGCCCAGTACTCATCAATATCTTCATGAGGGAATTGAATGGGAACTCATCAAATTTGTAGACGATACCAAACTGGCAGGAGTAGCCAACACCCCAGAAGACAAACTCAGGATCCAAAAATATTTTGACAAAATTGAACAACAACAAAATGAGTTTCAATGAGGAGAAAAGTAAAGTTTTATATTTAGGCAGGAAAAATCAAAGGTACAAGTACAGATTGGGCAAGACCTAGCTCAAAAACAGCAACTGTGAGAGGGACCTTGTAGACCTAGTGGACGATCACTTAACCATGAGCCAGCAATGTGCAGTAGCAGCCAAAAAAGCTAATACAATCCTGGGTTGTATAAACAGAGACATAGAATCAAGATAACATGAGGTATTAGTACCGCTTTATAAAACCCTAGTAAAACCACACCTGGAATACTGCAGCCAGTTTTGGTCATCATATCACAAAAAGATGTTGAGAGTTTGGAAAAAAAATTCTGAGAAGAGCAACCAAGATGATCAAAGGCCTGAAGACTAAAACATATGAAGAACGGCTACAGGACTTATATTTGGCTAGTCTAAAGAAAAGAAGAAATAGGGGTGACATGATAGCAGTATTCCAGTGTTTGAGGGGCTGCCACAAAGAAGAAGGGGTCACATTATTTACCAAAGCACCAGAGGGCAGGACAAGAAACAATGGTGGGAAACTGGTCAAAAAGAAAAACAACCTGGAATTAAAGAGAATCACTTCCTGACAATGAGGACAATTGACCAGTGGAATAGCTTGCCCCCAGAAATCGTGGGTGCTCCATCACTGGAGATTTTTAAAAAGAGGCTAGACAGTCACTTGTCTGAGATGGTATAGGTTCTCCTGCTTGAGCAAGGGACTAGACAAGAAGGCCTCCAAGATCCTTTCCAGCTCTATTCTATTCTATTACTGCTGAAGCATCTTCCATTAATTTCAAAGGGCTTTACATAATAATAATAATAATAATAATAATAATAATAATAATAATAATAATAACCCCCAGTGAGACACTACCTTGACATGGTTGTGGGGCTTGTGTACTCTGAGGAAAATGAGAGCTATGCCAGAGGTTCAACCATACTGGACAGGTCTCATCAGAGGAGTCAGACAAAGAGTGTCTCTCCCATAAAAAATATGGTGAGACGTAAATTGCAGAATGCCATACCAGCTCGGACGTCGCCCGGGTTAACAAGGTCCGCGCTAGATATTGGAGTTCCTGGATATCTGGTGAAAAATGGTTACAGGACTCAGGACTATTGGCTGAGCAACCAGGGCCAGCAGCTGCAGAACTACTGGAAGAAAAGATGTTTACCCGTCGCAGATACACAGTGATAGAAAACAAAGAAATAATGATCTGTTACTACAGATCAAGTCCAACAAGAAGAGGATATCTAAAACGAATGCACCAGTTCTGGAAAGAACAACATCCAGAATCAGAAATAACAGAACAGAGACTAGCAGATCAATGCCGATTTATAACACGAAATAAAATATTCACAGAAACAGAATTGGACGAACTGCAAAGGTTTACCCAGGGCAAAGAAATCAAAGCGTTACCAGAAGTAATTCAGAATGTAGAGGCAAACCAGGGGGAGTTGGCAGTGAAGGAATCTAGCAGAGATATACAACTGTTCTCATTTGGAAACCAGGCACCTCTACCTCAGGAAGAACACAACCCTCTAACTAAAGAAATAAAAGAATTGAAACAAAGAATAACTGAGCATCTAGAACAGCACAAAAACAACAGAATAAGGCTACCTACATTGAAGCTTGTTCCAAAGAAACAGCTAGCACAAGCATTAAAAGATGCAAATATTGCAATATCAAGTATAAGCACCAATTCACTGCAAGAAACAAACCAACTAATGTACAGCACAGCTGCAGTTATAACAGAATACCTGGGATAAAAAAAAAACAAAGAAGAAAAACAAACAAACAGTGCACCAGAAAAATGGAAGGTTAGACTAGAAAATAAGATCAGCAAGTTAAGATCACATACAAGCAAGGAAGATCAAGGAAGCACTGGAAATAATAAAGCAACAAATAACAGCTATAGCCAGGAAAATCAGTAGATATGAAGCTCGAATTGCAAACTATAGGCAGAACCTCCAATTTCAATCCAATCAAAAACGTTTCTACCAATCCATCAATGGAGAAACTGCAAGGAATCAGGCAGTACCTGACAAGGAAGAAACAGTGCAGTTCTGGAAGCAGATATGGGATAACCCAAAGAAATACAACAAGGATGCGGCTTGGTTAAAAGAGGTGGATGCAAATAAAACAGAAGTTGAAATGAAAGAACTAGTACTAACAACAAAAATGGTAGAAAAAAGAGCAAAGACAATCAAAAATTGGTCAGCACCAGGTGAAGATGAACTGCATGGGTTTTGGTTGAAACATCTAACTGTTATACACCCACTCATTGCCAAGCAGTTCAACAATATACTACAAGGAGGAGAAATTGAAAAGTGGCTAACAACTGGGAAAACCTACCTAATAATGAAAAATCCAGCAAAAGGGGCAACACCAGGCAACTACAGGCCAATTACCTGCTTACCAACAACTTTCAAATTACTAACTGGTGTGGTAGCTGATGCAGTACAACAGCATCTAGTTGAAAACAATCTCTTTCCACCTGAGCAGAAAGGAAACCGCCCCAATAGCAGAGGAACAAAAGATCAACTCCTATAGACAAAATGATCTTGGAAAACTGCAAGAGAAGGAAGACCAACCTGAATGTGGCATGGATTGACTACAAAAAGGCATTTGACTCTCTGCCACATGATTGGATAATAAAGTGCCTAGAAATAACAGGAGTCAGTAGAAACATCAGAAAATTTGTGCAAAGATCGATGGCACAATGGAAGACACAGTTGCAGATCAATGGTGAGAAGCTGGGAGAGGTTAATATCAAGAGAGGAATATTTCAAGGAGATTCATTATCACCATTACTATTTGTTATTGCACTGTTTCCTCTGTCAACAATACTGAATAACTCAGGACATGGCTATCAAACATCAAAAACATCTGCCAGACTATCCCACCTCCTTTACATGGATGATCTGAAGCTGTATGGAAAAACATCATCTGAAATAGAATCGCTGCTCAACACTGTCCGTATATATAGCCAAGATATTGTAATGGAGTTTGGCTTGGACAAATGTGCCACACTTACTATCAAACAAGGAAAAATAGTGAAAACTGAAGGAATCAAGATGCCCCACGAAAATAACATTAAGAGTCTGGATGAGGAAGAGTACTACAAATACTTGGGTATCCTTCAAGCTGACAACATCAAGCACACTGAAGTCAAGAAAAAGATTAGAGGTGAATACATCAAGAGAGTGAAGAAGATCTTAAAGTCCAAACTCAATGGAGGAAATACCATAAAGGCAATCAACACCTGGGCAATCCCAGTCATTAGGTACACAGCTGGAATAGTGGACTGGACTCAAGCAGAACTAAAAGCAATGGATAGGCAGACCAGAAAAATAATGACAATGAATCACGCCCTTCATCCACGCAGTGACATTGATAGACTTTATCTACCAAGGCAAATAAGTGGGCGTGGAATGCTACAAGTACATCAGATGGTTGAAGAAGAAAAAATGGCTTTGGAAGAATATCTGAAGAACAATGATGAAGATGCACTGAAATTAGTATATCAGGAAGGCTTACTAACTACTGGAGAGACCAAACTGGCCTACAAGAAAGACCAAATGAAGAACAGAATAGAGGCATGGGAAGACAAAGCACTACATGGCCAATACATGAAAAAAATAGCTGGGAAAGCAGATAATAATAAAACCTGGCAATGGCTAAGAGCAGGAAAATTGAAGAAAGAGACCGAGGGACTAATTCTGGCTGCACAAGACCAAGCCTTAAGGACAAATGCATACAAAGTCAAAATTGAGAAGACAGCAACAGACAGTAAGTGCCGCCTATGCAAAGAAGCTGAAGAAACAGTGGACACTTGGTAAGCTGTTGCAAGAAGATTGCACAAACTGATTACAAGCAGCGGCATGACAAAGTAGCAACAATGGTGCATTGGAAGATCTGCAAAAAATATCATTTGCCTGTAAGCAAAAACTGGTGGGATCATAAAATAGAGAAAGTCATAGAAAATGATAAAATTAAACTGCTCTGGGACTTCAGAATTCAAACAGACAAGCACCTGCAGCATAACACCCCAGACTTAACAATTGTCGATAAGAAAGACAAAAAAGTCTGGATAGTGGATGTGGCAGTGCCTGGAGATAGCAGAATAGAAGAGAAAGAACTGGAGAAGATAACAAAATACAAAGACCTACAAATAGAAATAGAAAGACTGTGGCAAAAGCAAGCAAGGGTAGTACCAATAGTCATAGGCTCCTTGGGTGCAATCCCAAAACAACTGGAGCACCACTTGAACACAATTGGCATTGACAAATTCGCTATTAGTCAATTGCAAAAGGCGGCCTTATTAGGAACTGCTTCCATCCTGCGACGATATCTGTAATACCATCAAACATCCACATCTGCCTATCCCAGGTCCTGGGTAAGGACTCGATAGGTAGACAAAATGCCAAATCCAGTCTGAACATCTGGCTGACTGTGCGATGATCCATAATAATAATAATAGTAAAGTTGGAAGGGACCTTGGAGGTCATCTAGTCCAACCCCCTGCTCAGGCAGGAAACCCTACACCATTTTGGATAAATGGCTGTCCAGTCTCTTCTTAAAAACTTCCAGTGTTGGAGCATTTACTGCTTCTGGAGGCAGGTTGTTCCACTGATTAATTGTTCTCACTGTCAGGAAGTTTCTCCTTAGTTCTAGGTTGCTTCTCTCCTTCATTAGTTTCCATCCATTGCTTCTTGTCCTGCCTTAGGTGCTTCGGAAAATAGCTTGATTCCCTCTTCTTTATGGCAGCCCCTGAGATATTGGAATACTGTTAACTCAGTACTTATTTAAATGACAGCCCTGGCAATGACAGCATCAGCAACAAAGGAGAAGTGCTTTTTTTACTTATACAAAAAGACATACAGTTAGGGTCAAGATTAGGGTTGACATGTTTTATCCAAATGGAGCCCAACTTTCATTTGATTATTAGGCTTCCTTTGAATGCATCCAGATTGGAAGTGCTGGGCATACAGGGTGTAGGCTCAGGTTGTTTTTCTCTCCTCAAGGATATCTGCCTAGGTTAAATAGAGTGGGCACATTCCAAGGTCCATCCCTTAAGTGTTGTCATTTGATGGGACATAGGAATCTGTTATATGGATTGATTGATTGATTGATTGATTGATTGGCAATGGTAGGTTAGGTTCTTGATTGTTGTTTTTTTTTGGTTTTTATTATTGTTGTGAGCCACATAGAGTTGTGTTTTAAAAGGTAGGCAGACAAATAAAGGAATGAATAAAGTATGCTGCTTGGGTTAACATCGAATAGTTTGAAGCTTCTGAATTTCTCAAGTCTTAGAAATAATTTCTACCAGCAAATTGTGGAACACTTTTTCCCCCCACCAAGGATAATTTAGAAGCAAGGATCCAGGCAATTGCTTAGATTGTTAATTTCAGGGTTAGTTGGTTATTTATTGAATTATCCAGCCAGCAACTACAGCAAATAGCACAAAAGGTCCATGATGTCTTCCATGCAAGTGATTTACAGAATCACCCAGCCATTGCTTTAGGAATACCAACCCTCTCATATTAGTGTTTTATCATCATAGAAATGTTTCCAGATGACAGTTTATATCACTGGTGGAGATTGACTCCATGTATGAAATAGACATAGGATAGAAATAAGTTGACTGTAGAAATCATGCATCAAACTTGTAAAATTACTTATAATATAAAAATAGTTTTTCTGAAGTCAAACAAAATGTGGGTAAATATGTATGTGGTTGTGGTGTTTTGTTAGTTTATTTATTTTGACACAGTTTTTTCTTTGCTTAGACTGTGCATATATGAGTGAAACTTTTTTTAATGTATTCTCAGTTTTAAAAGATAACACTTTTATTGAGTTTATCTCAGTTCTGCTAACTACATGAATATATCTATGGACCTTTTTTTGGTAAAAGTATAGAGGTGATTTGCTGTGCATTTAATTATTTTTTGCAGGAACAAATGTGTGAATTTGGAGTTGAACTACTCTGACTCATAGTCCCCAAGTCTTATCAGTTTCTGTCTGAAAAGCTGTTGAAGCAGAAAAATGAGGATTCCAAAGAGTAGTTTTAAATTCTGACTTTATTTCTCACATAGTTAGGCTCCTAATGGCTGTTCTTCCATTACCAGTTTTCCATCTTGTAGATGAGAGCAATGTGAATAGCCATGCCACTGAAGCAATCGTTTTGAAAACTCTGCCTAATACAATTCAGTGGTTTTTCCAAAAATGTAATTGACCTCCCACATTGTAGGATTCTTGATATATTGTAATCTATAAATATGAATGTGTTGCAAAAGCAGACAGCTTAATAGTGTTTGCATATGCAAACAAAAGGGTCTGATAGGGTAACTTCAGTAGAGCGAAAAGGGAATATGATATGCTCTTCATGTCTGAAGTCAATATTTTCCTGTCAGACAGTTTGAAATCCAAGGTGGAAAAATATTGAAATAATAATAGATGGTTCCCTTTAGCTGATGACTCAAACAGTGGATACAAAAGTATTCCTGGAATTTTGATGTTTTTTTTCCCCAAAAAGAATTATAATAATAGTAATAGATCTAAGAAAATTAGCAACTATTTGAGGTTCTGACTGTTGGCCTGATTATTTAGAATTATTGACCCTTTAATTAATTTAGTTGTAATATCAGGAAAAGGAACTACTGATCTTTTCTCTTCTTTTTTCTTTTCTTTTTAGGCTCCTTCATGATGGTGAATAGTTCTGGGAGGGCATCTGGGCAAAAGGCCCACTTGCTTTTACCAACACTGAAGGAAAATGATACACACTGCATTGATTTCCATTACTACTTGTCCAGTCGTGACCGTTCTAGTCCTGGATCCTTGAATGTTTATGTAAAAGTGAATGGTGGACCTCAAGGCAACCCTATCTGGAATGTCTCTGGGCTTGTTACAGAAGGTTGGGTGAAAGCAGAGCTTGCTATCAGTACTTTCTGGCCGCACTTTTATCAGGTATACTTGAGATTTCTTTTCTTTTACCATATTGGTAGGCAACCTGCAGCCTGTGAGCCACTGTGGCTTTTTAAGAGATTAGCAAATTGCTCATTTTCTATTGGGTTTTACTTTGTTATTATTATTTTTTTCAATTTTGCAATTGGAGGTGAGAAAGGGGTGAAATATTTTCTGTTAAACGAACTGCATCCACTAACAATAAATAACTAATTTTAGTCCAATCTTCTTTAGTGGCATTTCTTCATCACAACCTACTCCTTGGGGATCTTTGAGGAGCAGGAAAAGGATGGTAATAATGCAGAATTCAATCTAGATTCTGTCACTGGGATATGACATTTAATCTTCTGAGCTTTCAGATTTGTGCTGGAGCCCAAAGCTCAGAAGACTAAACCTCTGGTGCCAGTGACTGATCCAGACTGGATCTTGCAACATTATCCTGGGGCACTATATTTGCCTTCATTTGTATAGGAATAATAATAAGAAAATTAACTAAAATGACCACAATTCACAAACAAAATATATGAATGTATCCTAACATCATAACCGCTAAAATCTACTGATCTGTACAGTCTTGTTTTCCTTGCCATACAGAGTATCAGACCAATCTCTAATGTGTACACTACATTAAATTGAAATGAGATATTTTTTAAAATCCATCCATTAGGAACCTAAGTAGTAAATATGAAAGGTAGTGCTAGGTTCTTGTAACCTTGGATAGTCAAGCATATTCAAACATTTACAATAGATATTTTTTTTCTCTTAAATTCAGCATGCTTCTTGAATATTACCATTCTTTTTCATCGATAACCATGGTCATATGACTGAAGGAAAAGTGGCACCTAGAAAATTGAGGAGCAGAAAGAAATGGACAGAGACTATCCCAAATCTTGTTTTGGATATGCCTACTTTTGGAATGACTTTTGAAGATTACCATTAAAGAAATAAGACATCTGTTTTTTTTTTTAATCTTCTCTCTCTGAGAGAGAGAAATTAGACAACAAATTAGATAATTGTGTTATGACTGAGCCATTTGTTTGAGAGATGCCAAAATCACAGTGATTAATACCATCTTTTATACAAATCATTTGGAACAACCTGAAAAATGCGTGTGTGTGAGTGAGTGTGTGTGTATCCATATACACATACATATGTATTAATCACTCATTGTGCAAGATAAATTTTTCAGGCTAATGCTATGTAGATCCCCAAAAAGAAGTAGGAAATTAAAATTAAAAGCATGAGATAAAAATAAATACAGGTAAAGGTAGTTGACACTAAAATGCATTGATTTTAGCACTAATTATGTTACTGACTTTGGGTAATGAAATGTCTGCAAGAAAACAGCCAAGTTCAGAGACCACTGAAGACCCTTCACAATACTAAAATGGTTCAGAAAATGTTGTTTCCGCCATGTCTATACATTGCTTCATGCTTTAAATTTCCCACTTTTTTTCTTTTTGTGGATCTCAGCAACTCTATCCAACCATGGCTTTCTTAATATTGCTCTCAATCAATTCAGTCTTCCTTTGTATGTCCTCTGTTATAGAATTAGGACCATCCAACAGCCCTATCCAAAACTTCTAGATTACTGGCAGCTTTTAAAAGCTTTATTCTAGCATAGTGGTTCTCAACCTTTCTAATGCCGTGACCCCATAATACAGTTCCCCATGTTGTGGTGACCCCCGAGTGGGTGTGGCCACCAATAAGAGGGAGTAGGACAGCTAGGGAAAAGGGAAAAAATGGTGGACAGCGTGGTTTGGCGACCCCCGTGAAATGGTCGTTCGACCCCAAATGGGGTCCCGACCCACAGGTTGAGAACCACTGTTCTAGCAACATATGAAAGTTCATCTTTTAGATCTTACATATGAAAGAGCATGGAAATCACCTTGGAGTGCCCTTCAGGATGAATCTTGATGGAATCAAAAATGACACTTCAGGTGTCTCTTATCTCCAGCTCTTTTTATATATATATAAGCAATGCTGAATTGCATCATCTTGATTGCCTCACATATTTTTTCCTTATCATTTGTTAAACTCTGATAGTTAGCCATCTTATCAAGATGTTGTTTTTTATAACCGCTCCATAACCATAGGGAGTTGAAGAATCTTATTAGAAAAAAATATTTTCAAGGATACTATATCCTTTCATAACTTGCCTTGGAGCATCTTGATAACATCTTGTACATGCTTACTTTTCAGGTTTCTTCTGTAGTGCATTCTTTTTAACCATTTATTGTCTGGCCATTAACCCATTCTGTAATATGTTATTTTTTCTGCCATTATAGTTCCAGAGCTTAATTAAGATATAACTGGTTGCATGATTATATTTATTGCTAATACCAATTTTTAATGCATACATGCACTTTTTAGAGGAGATTCTTTGGAAAGGATTTAATGCATATATCTACATAAGTAAATTTGGGGACAGGGTGGGTTGCTCTGTGGAATGCAGGTAGTCCTTGTTTGGCAATTGCCTTGTTTAATGACCATTCAATTACAGTGGTTATGATCAATCCTTGCATTTCTGACCTTCACAGGTCTGTAAAGCAAAGGGAAGCTGAAGTAAACATAGTTGTGGTTTCACTTAGCAATCACTGCTTAACAACTGAGTTACTGTACCAATTGTGATTGTTAAACAAGGACTAACTGAAAGCATCTTTTACAGAATCTGAATGCTTTGTACTTAAGTGTGTTAGAGAGATGATTTCTGTATATTTTTCAATTGTTTACTTAATCAGCTTGTTGTCCCCTATGCATTTCAGGTCATATTTGAATCGGTTTCTTTGAAGGGGCACCCCGGGTACATAGCTGTGGATGAAGTCAGAGTCCTTGCTCATCCATGCAGTAAGCATCTCTCCCCCCCCCACTTTCCCTCCTAACCATAGCAATGCATTTCATGTTCAAATGAGTAATTTACCCAATTTAGTCAGTTCTGAAACATTTCCTTTTATCTATTCCAAATCCTTGCGGAGTGGAAGCAATCAACCCTGAATAAATACATAATTTCTCAAGTTGTACAACAAGCAAAGCTGCTTCAAATGTGAAGCAAGTGCCAAAATTTTAAACCATTATTAAAGGGGAATAAAACCCTGATTGTTAAGACCATTGAAGGGAGAGAAATTACAGGGTTTTAGTGATTCCCTATAGAATTAACTTAAAGAGAGAAAGTTGGGGTAGGGAGGAGAATCTTCATGCACACAACTAAGCAAATTAGTGCAATATTCACACTGGGAAAAAAAGGCCTGGAGTGTTGTTCTTTAAAGAAATGTAAATCTTTGCAGTGCCTCTTTGAAAGACGTGTATGTATGTGTGTGTGTGTGTATGTGTATCACTTAAAAAGCATATGATTCATACTGTAAAATAGAGAAATAAATCAAAGATTGTTTTGCTCTATTTCCTAGGCTACTGTATTTCTTTCAGCTGTTCTATTCAGATTTATTTTAAAAGAATTCAATTAGGAATCTATATCAAATTGACATTAAAGATACCCAGTTTATAATAGTAAAGAATAAACTGACACAATATGAATTTGAATTTGAATTTAGGCTATTTTGTATGATCATGGGAATTATCTGACTTTTTTATTTCTATAGAGAGCTTAATAATTAGGACAAAGTAGGCAGACTAAAGCATTTTTAGTCCACCAACAGGGAGAAATTAAGTATAGATTTTTAGATAAATTCCAGAAAATTTACCAGAGTTAATTTCTCGATTCATTTTGGCCCATGCAACCTTGCTTCAACTTACTTTGTCAGTGTAGGTATCTCTGAAGGGATAAATGACATATCCGTGACAACGTCATCATGGAAATGTTTTGACTTATGCATCTGGGTCAGATGTCGAAACATCAGTGTAAAATAGTGACATTTATGTGATGATGTTACCATGTGCATGTAGCCATGTTGGCATTATCACAGTTTGCTACAATTATTGCTGTGTTCATTTATTTAAGAAAATTTTGTGGCCTCTCAACTCACTCATGGTGATTCTGTGTTATAAGGGTTGTTACTGAAAGGACAAAATGATGAATAGCCTCATCTACAGAGTCATGCAAATAATGCAAATCAACTGTGGATACATTTTTACTCTTGCAAAATGAAACTGGAACTCTTGAATCAAACTGCTCTAAGTTGGTTCCAAAACTTTCATCTAATCAGTGCATTTTAATCCCATTATTAATGTGTGATGAAGACGTTCGTTGACCTTTAAGAATTATCAGAATATTCTTGGAAAATCATGGCATAGTGAATCATAAATTTCAATAAATTCATATATCTTGACCATCCTAGTGCAAAACATTTAATGGGATGCCTGTGTCACAGTCTTCTCTTCCTGAGAAAGTTGTGGCAATCTGACTATTCTATTCTCTGTTAGTAAATTTAAGCATCAGTCTGATCTTTATAGGAAGGATATTGATAAACTGGTAATTCAGTGTTTTATGAATGCTTACCAAGCACCTGGAGACTTTTTTTCCCCCACAGGCTTTGTCTCCATGCTTTCCTGATACACTTAAATTCAAATGTGATGATATGATAATTATAACTGCAATTATTGCAAAAAGGAACATGAGGTGGTATTTTAAACATGAGTTTTGAATGTAAGAATGAGCAGTCCATACATACTGTTATGTCCCGAGCCTTTGCAAACGGCTCGGGCGTTTGCAGGCAGTCCCGGGCAGGTGCAAAGCTGCCCGGGACCAGACAGGCTGTCGCCAGCGCCGTGCGCATGCGCGGGTGCTGGCGCGGGAAAAGTAACCCATTTACCCGGGAGTTGCCTATATAAGAGGCTGCGAGGCGTTTGGGCGAGGCTGAAGCCATCTTCCTGTAAGCTGAACGCTGAATAAAAGAAACTGAGAACTCCAGCTGCTTCTCGTGTCTGTTTTCCCGCCACGGACTCAACACTGGCGACGAAGGTGGGATGCCTTGCACTACCTGGAAAGGAAGAAGTGTAAGCTTACCCAAGGAGTCCTGAGTGGCGGAAGAGGAACGGCGTCGACTCGGCAGCTGCCCGCCAATCCGGTGCGCATTCGGGGGTAGGCTGGCTGATAGACCCGTCTCCTGAAGATCCGAAGATGGCGAAAATCGGAAGGCTTTCAGAATTCGACGTCTCACATCCAGAGCGGTGGGAGTCCTACGTATCCAGAATGGAGAACTACTTCAAGGCAAACCAAGTGAGGGAAGATAGCTTGAAGGCTGCCACCCTGCTTTGCGTTTGCGGCCAAGACGCCTTCGAATCGCAGAAAACCTTGCAGCACCTGTTCCAGTAGAGTCTGTAAGCTACGCAGACCTGAAGAAGCTGCTGAAGGAGCATTTCCACCCCAAGGTGTCCGTTATCTCATGGCGCCACACCTTCGAACAAAGGGATCAACGGTCCGGTGAGTCAGCCAAGGAATACATCGCCGCGTTACGGAAGGCCGCCAAGCCCTGCGAGTTCAAGGACCTCGAGGAACGACTGAGGGACCGATTCGTGTGCAGGTTAAGGCATCGAGAGCTACAACAGAGACTTTTTGCTAAGGAAGAATTATCCTTCCAAGACGCCTTAAGGGAAGTCACCGCAGAAGAAGCAGCAGGCGGCGCCGTCAAGAACATGCGGCCGATCAGAAGCAGTGCAGAGGGTGCGTCCGTGCACCAGGAAGACGTCCGACGAAACTCCGAGGAGGATCCGGACGAAGAAGTCGACCGTCTACACCCCGCGAAGGAAGAGAACCAGAAGGGAAGCTCTTCGGCTCCGCTCAAGTGCATCGGCTGTGGAGGTCGCCACAGGAGAACCGACTGCAAGTTCCGCTCCGCTACCTGCCGGGCATGCGGCAAACAAGGGCACATTGCAGCTGTGTGTCTGGGCCGACGAAAGGCACAACCCAAGAAGAACGCCTGAAGGGTACCAGATTCCCCAGCCAGAATAGGGTAGGGTTTTGCGCTTCGCGAAGAAGCATCTGTAGACAGGCACACACAAGCCCATGAAGAAAAAGCTGTCACTCAACGTGAAGCTACAAGGGGTTCCATTATCTATGGAACTAGACACAGGGTCTGCCCTTTCCATTATTTCATTGCATACATTTAGGAAGATTTGTTCCAGTAGTGGGACTAAGGCCAAGTTAAGGCCTTCTGATATTGTATTAACAGATTTTCAGAACTCAAGAGTGTGTGTTAAGGGGGAGGACACCCTTAACGTGCAATACAAGAGTTTTGAAGGTCCACTAGACTTATTAGTAGTAGGGGGTGAACGAACGAGTCTCATAGGACTCGATTGGTTTGAGGCCCTGGGGATACACGTCACAGGACTCAACAGCTTACAAACACTCGACCTACAGGAAGTCTGCAAAGAATTTGCAGATGTTTTCAGCCCCCAGCTGGGCACATTCAAAGGACCACCTGTGTCCTTAAAGCTAGACCCCACTGTCACTCCCATTAGGATTAAAGCAAGAAGGGTCCCTTTTGCTTTAAAAAGTAAGATTGACACTGAACTAGACAAACTAATCCAACAGGGAATCCTAGAACCTGTTGATTCCAGCCCGTGGGAGACCCCCATTGTCACGCCTCTAAAGGCAAATGGGGACATTCGCATTTGTGCTGATTACAAATGCACACTCAATAAGGCATTGCAGCAACATGCCTATCCTGTTCCTGTGGTCAGTCACATCCTGGCCTCTCTCAAGGGGGGGCGTGTTTTTGCAAAGCTTGACCTAGCTCAAGCATATCAACAGCTGCCTGTTGATGATGATGCTGCCATAGCTCAGACCATTGTGACCCACAGGGGAGCCTTTAAGGTAAAAAGGCTACAGTTTGGAGTGAATGTCGCTCCTGGGATTTTCCAAAGCGTAATGGAAAACACACTACGAGGTATACCAGGGGTCTGCCCCTACTTTGACGATGTCTTGATTGCAGGAGACTCCACACACATTCTAGCTGAAAGGCTTAGGGCTGTCCTGTTAAGATTCAGGAAATCAGGCCTCAAGCTCAGAAAAGACAAATGCAAGATTGGGGTGCCTTCTACTGAATTTCTGGGATTCAAAATTGATGCTGCTGGATTCATCCTGCTGAATCCAAACTAACTGCTATTTTAGAAGCACCCAGGCCAAAGTCTAAGGCCGAACTTCAGGCCTTCTTAGGCCTCCTGAATTTCTACAATTCTTTTCTTCCACATAAAGCTAGTGTAGCTGAGCCTCTTCACAGGCTACTAGACAAACAAGCTGTGTGGCTGTGGTCACAAGCACATGAGGCTTGCTTTAAAGAAGTCAAGGCCTTGCTCACTTCTAACAGTGTTCTTGCACATTTCAACGAGTCTCTTCCTGTGTGCATCGCTTGTGATGCGTCCCCCTACGGGGTTGGAGCTGTCCTGAGTCACCTCAGGTCTGATGGAACTCAGGTTCCTATTGCATACTACTCCAGAACACTGTCTTCTGCCGAGCGCAACTACGCTCAGATAGACAGGGAGGCTCTGGCTGTTGTTGCTGGAATTAAAAAATTCCACGATTTTCTATATGGCAGGCATTTCACGGTCTTCACTGACCATAAGCCTCTGCTGGGACTGTTTACCACACGTAAGCAGACTCCCCACATCATTTCCCCTAGAATGCTTAGGTGGTCTATTTTTTTGTCTGCATATGATTTTTCATTACTCCACAAGCCTGGGAAAGAAATGGGCCATGCTGATGGCCTCAGTAGGTTGCCCCTGCCAGTAGTAGAAGCTGACCCCGCGCCAGCTGTCAACATTCTATCAATCCAAGCCTTGCCCGAGAGCTTGTGCCAGGATAGGGATGTTACCGCTGAAACAGGTACAGATCACACACTTTCACGTGTCCGTTCCTGGGTTTTGTCCGGGTTGGCCTGAGCACTGCCCTAGTCCTGAGTTTCAGAGTTTCTGGTCCAAAAGGAACGAGCTGTCCCTTTCTCAGGGTTGTCTGCTTTGGGGAAACAGAGTTGTCATTCCCACCTCAATGAGGACTAGGGTCTTAGAATCCCTCCACGAGGGTCATCCTGGCATTGTTCGTATGAAGGCTCTTGCACGAAGCCACTTGTGGTGGCCTGGTTTAGATAAAGATATTGAGGCTAAGGTACACGCATGCCACCTGTGCCAACGATCTCGCCCCAGAGATGCCCCAAGCTCCTGTGCATAGATGGGAGGAAACACAGTCCCCATGGTCTAGGGTGCACATTGACTACGCTGGGCCCTTTCAGGGCCAGTTCTTCTTGGTCCTTGTTGACAGCCATTCAAAATGGCTTGAGGTTGTGCCTGTCTCATCCACCACCACTGCAAAGACTATTCAGGTACTGAGGGGGATTTTTGCTGCACACGGGCTGCCAGATGTCATTGTGTCCGACAACGGCCCTCAATTCACCTCCTCCGAATTCCAAGCTTTCTTACAGGCAAACCTGATTCGTCATGCCACGTCTGCGCCTTTTCACCCGTCCACCAACGGTATGGCTGAACGCATGGTGCGCATCGCAAAGGACGCCTTGAAGAGACTCACCTACGGGGACTGGCATCACAGGTTGGCTGACTTTCTCCTTTCTTATCGCACCACACCGTCCACTTCTACAGGGAGAAGTCCAGCTGAACTTCGTTGGGGGCGCCAACTTACTACTAGACTTGACCGGTTGCATCCGGACAGACTGCCTTCATCTACCTCACATCCTAGGGCACCTAGACAACTACTTGTGGGTGCCCCGGTTTGGGCTCGCAATTACGGGCCTGGTCATACATGGGTCCCCGCTTCTGTGTCCAGGATCACAGGTCCTCTCTCCTACGAGGTTGCCCTGGACAACGGTCGTGTCCTGCGTCGGCACATCGACCAACTTCGCTCTAGGCGAGACTTTTCTGCTGAGACTCCTGGGTCTTTTCCAGGGGGGGAGGGGGACCCTTTGGAGCAAAGGGAAGGGCAAGAGCTACTGCCCATCTCCACTGAGGGAGCCACAAACGGCCCATCCCAGGATTCTGCAATTGCTCCGAAAAGGAAGTCATGGAGCTTACCCACACAACAGGCACTCACGCCTACTCCAGCCAGGGAGTCACCCCGGGGGCATACTCACTTTCCACATACATCACACAGCACTCCAGCAACGGAGGATACCCGGGGGCATCCCAACAAATCATTCCCCGCAAGAGAGCTGGCACACAATTCCCAAGGTTGGCCTGACCTTACCCCAAATCCTACAGGGGGTCAAACATACACAGAGCTAGTCGAGGAACCAAGTCCCGACTACAACACCCCTAGCACAAATCAGGGAACACCTGAGTTTTGGGAAAGTACAGAAACCCACACGAGCCCGAGCACAGAATGGGGTTCAGGGATGGGACAGCCTCCTGACAGGTCTTGGACTGACCTAGGAGGTTCTACAGAGACGCCCAGCAGTGGCTATCACTTCAAGGGGCCTGAGGGTCTACAGCTAGGTAGGACAACCAGGTCACAAAGCAACAGAAGCCCTGGCCTGACGAGCCCGGTGGGCAAGCAAGCAGGCCAGGCATCGGGGCACAGTCCTTGGAAGACACCAGGGCACAATAGAGAGAACAGGCTCACGCCTCCCTCCAGTCAGGGGACTTATGCCAGTAACCCAGAGCTAAGAAGGTCACAGAGAGCAAAGAAATCTCCTAAGTATCTAGAAGATTACATAACATTGCTGGCAAGGCAAAAGCCAGTAATCAGTGGGAGCACTGGGGAGCAAAATGTCATATAAAATAAATGTTGTATGTTGGTAGTAGTTTTAGCCCGGGGGAAAGGGGTGTTATGTCCCGAGCCTTTGCAAACGGCTCGGGCGTTTGCAGGCAGTCCCGGGCAGGTGCAAAGCTGCCCGGGACCAGACAGGCTGTCGCCAGCGCCGTGCGCATGCGCGGGTGCTGGCGCGGGAAAAGTAACCCATTTACCCGGGAGTTGCCTATATAAGAGGCTGCGAGGCGTTTGGGCGAGGCTGAAGCCATCTTCCTGTAAGCTGAAAGCTGAATAAAAGAAACTGAGAACTCCAGCTGCTTCTCGTGTCTGTTTTCCCGCCACGGACTCAACACATACACTGGTAGTGGATAAAAAAATTGGGAGCAAAACAATATTATTAGTCTGGTGAGTTCTTTCTACTCAAATTAGCAGAAACAAATCTCTGTCAGTTGTTTCAAAATGGCTGTTCTTATTCTTCTTGTATCTTGTTATAGAAAAAAAAATCTGAAACTAATTAAAATGAGCCCTACCTTAGTTTGTATTTCAGAAATATGTATTCAAATTCTGTAGAAGATTGAAAATTTGACTTCAAAGTGCTTCTGTTCACATAGCATGATTTTTATTTAAAGTAATAATCTTATTTCTATGCCCCATTTGCTCTCTTTTCTTCATCCCTTTATTTCCATTATACTGCAAACCCCCTGCCTATCCTTTTCCCAAAAAAAAGTCTGTGCAGAAAGTTAATCACTGTGAACTAAGTCACAGTAACTGGTTTAGTCATCCAGTAAGAATTTCATGAATAATTGGATGATTTTGAAAAGCTAAACGGGACCTGGTCTTGTTACTACTTGAATAGGAAATAACTAAAAGGCCTATAGATAAGAATGAGAAATTAGAAAAATATTTCACAGGAATTAAGTGGCAAATATTTTTTTCTTTAGTTACCAAATAAACTACATGAATTTGTCCATTAAATTATGAAAAGTTAGTTTACTAACTTTCCAAGCTTAACATATCATAAATTATCTACTGCAAGAAACAAGATTGCAATCAACAGGAACAGAAAATATATGTACAACTGAGGGTCTAACTAGCATACTTTAGCAGTAATTTTGCATGATATTTTACCTAACTGTTCTTGTCTATTTGTGATAAGGAATTGTATCAAAATGTCCAAAGAAATTAAAACCAGCAAACCGCCTGTCCCCCCCAAAGTAATTACATGCTGCTTTATATATCAATTTGGGAAATGTAGATTAGTGTGGTTTGCATGCAAATAAGCAGATTTTGCCTGCTCTTATTAGTAAATGTTTTCTTTTGTTTTAATTCAGAAGTGCCAGAGGATTTAAAATAGCAGAATTATTGCCAATTAAACAGGTCCATACACTGAAGTTGGAGGGAACAGAAGATATTAACTGTCAAAAATGTTTGTTGTAAATACAGTATATTAAAGCAATATTGCTTTGTATCAGGGCTCTCCACTTTAAATGACAGATCTGTCACCCTGCCTCAGACAAGAGCTAGTACATCAATACATTTTGACATGGATAAATTAGTGACCAGTTAAAAGGGATGGCTAGCACTATTTAACTTGATTGACTGGATGTGGTTCTTCAGGAATACAATATATGTTGTGACAGTTACTAGCTAGTTTTCCATTACTATGCTATCTGAAGCAAACAACAAGTTCAGAGAATGATTTTAATTTAAAAATATAAATGAGTTACAAAAATTAAAAGTGTGTCTGCTCCAGCACGGTGGTCATGACTGGATTCTATGATCGCTAAAATCTGAAAGAAATATTGTTCAGAGATCTCCGATTCCACTTTTAGTGCATTCTACAATAATCAGTTACTGTTCAATGCTGTGGCTTAGCATATTATTTACTACTGGATAAATGGATAATTTTTCTGAAATGGAACCTGTAGAGTTAAATTTCTTGAATTCTTTGCCTCTGCAATGCAGCTATAGCATAGAACCAAACATATTCTAATAGTTGGCAACATCAGCTAATAACATCCAGGATTTTGACATACAAAAATCATTTGTTTTGATTATATATTTGAAATGCCAGAGACATTATGAAAAAACAAGCAACCCAATATTGGATATATTCTGGAAGACGAGCTCCAGCATGAAAGGTGGCCAGGGTTCTCCTTTTTATCTGGGACATGATGTAAACTTGTGAATGACCATTAGGAACTTTCCTCTGAAAATAACTGTACCATCCAGGATCCAGATGGCTCCTTATCTGCTGTGATTTAAAAAAGCTATGAAGACCTGGCTCTTTTCCTAGATCTTTAGCGAGGGAGAATGAGACTCCTTGCTGCATTGCGCTTGCCATCTTTTATCTGTAGTATTATTGGATTTCTTTATTGTGAGCCAACCAGAGTCATTGAGAGTTGGGGGGGCATAAAATTTTAACAAATTGTTGCTATTATTACTAATTTGCTCATGAGTTAAAGCTTCAAGCTGTATGACATTGAAACTTAGAGATGTGATTCTTTGTGTCTGGATTATTATCCCTAAGATAACTGGTAGAATAAACCTTTTGCTCCTATCTTCTATGTAATGTATCCATCCTTGTTCTCCTTGACTATGGTATCCTTTTGGTTGGTTGCAGGGTTTGAGTTGGGCAGTGCAGTTTGTTCTGCTTTGGCTCCTTTGTCCAAGGCAGGTCCTTATTGGTACTGATAGGGAGTGAGAGGTCCAGCCCAGAGCTGAAGTGGAGAGAGTACTGAGCCCTTTGTAGTGTGCTGCAGAGCTCAGATTCTCTCCACTCCTTTTAAACATCTACGTGAAGCTGTGGGTGACATCATCCATCACCAGAAGTCAAGGAATTCTGATTGGTGGGATCCAGGAGAAAAGCTTTTTCTGAATGGCTGCTGTTCTTTGGAGAATCATGTTCCCTGAGGTGAGATCTGCACCCATCCTTTCAGCCTTCTGAAAGGACATGAAGACTTGGCTCTGCCAACTAGCCAACTACCCAATTGGAGTAAATTATTATGAAAATGGCTAATGAAGTAGATATAACCCCCCTCTTAAGGATACATCTTGCTCCCTTCCTTCTCATCTTGTTAATTTTAAACTAATTTAATGTTATTATTTATTGTTACTAATCACTAATTGTAGTTCTAAAAGTTTTACTCTTTCACATCTGCCTTCTTTAAACAAACATTATTTGCTCATCTTTCTACAGAGGGCATTTGTTTTTTGCTTCCACTAAATATTAATTGAAATGTAGTCTTGGGAAATGTTGAATTCTTTTGTTATAGAAATTTATTTATAGTATACTGTTTGTGCCAAGGTGGTCATTGTGTTTCTTTTTATCTCCTTAGCCAGAACAGCAAAGACAGTCTGCATTTGAAAAAAGAAAACCAAAAGACAGGCTTAGCGTTGCTTTGCTAGGTCATTTATTCTGTGAGAAACTGAAAGAAGGAAAGAAAGAAAGAAAGAAAGAAAGAAAGAAAGAAAGAAAGAAAGAAAGAAAGAAAGAAAGAAAGAAAGAAAGAAAGGAAAAGAAAGATTCTCATTCTATTTCTGCTATCATTATGCATTGTGATGCTCTAGCCTGATAATATTTTGTCTTTTTGTTAGGAAAAGCTCCTCACTTCCTGCGGCTGCAAAATGTGGAGGTTAATGTTGGGCAGAATGCAACATTCCAGTGCATTGCAGGAGGAAAGTGGTCTCAGCATGACAAATTGTGGCTACAGGTAAAAGCACAATGGATCCTTTATATTCTTTAGAAGTTTCAAACCATATTGCTCATCTATGAACAAATACATATTCTGAATCCAGTGGAAAATTTTTGTGTAATACTTTCATCATTTCCCTTTGGGTAAGAGAACATTCTGAAACAGGTAAAATAGGGTTTAAACTTATGGCCTGAAAAATTATACATTGGAATATACTTAATATCTTAAGCAGATAAATGTTTAACATTATAGGAAATATTATACAGCCCCATGCATTTATTTACTGTATTTCTTCGCTATTTACATATATATTTTTATATTACATAAATAAACCAAATGTTTCTTATGTTCCTGTTGGAAAAAATCAAAATTAGCAGAATTAGAGATTTGATTTTGAGGCTGTAAAGAAAAAGAAACAAGCAAGACACTAAAAGCTGATCTTTCAAATGAACGGGATGAGATCAATGTGAACAAATTTCAGGATGCCTTACTTTATTTCCACTTGAAGTCTTTTTAATTACTTCTGCATTTTATTTGCATACGTAATTTATTTCACTCATACTACTTTATTAATATACATTCTGATCCTAATCATTCTCAATCACACCTTTATTGAAATTGTAAAGTAGCTCAATCTCAGCTACTATTTTCTGAAAGATGGTTGTGCTTTTTACTACTACCAATACAGTGTAGAAATGCCAGCTTTACTCTGAAGAACTGACTGTACTATTGTTTCAGCTGAATAAATTGCCTCTGATAAGCAGTCTCTAAACCTAGCACAAATATACCCTGTCAATCATCTGTGTTATCTGTTTGTCCTTGAGAACAACATATATACCTGTTTTTTAAAAAATTCATGACTAGCATCTATGTTGAAAAATAAAACAGAATAAATAAGCATTTTTTTTTAAAAAAAAAATGAAGGTTGTTGTTATAATTCTTTCATCTGCCATGAGGCGATGAAGGACCACAGTACCTGCTGAAGCAAAATTCAGTGTAGTATATGGCTGGATTGTGCAGCCTGCATACTTTTATTATATCCAATGAGTTTTTGATCTTGGGCTAATATCTACAAATGGGAGACATGAGTCACTTTATACTGTTAGGAAGAAAATGAAATCATATATCTTACCCACTAGGTGACCTTTGAATCCCTATAAATGGCACACATTTCAGAATCTTACATTTCTACAAATCCAACCTTTTCTTAGTGATAGCTTTTATAATAGAACAATGCTGTGCTGTAGTCTATTATCAACTTGACTCAATCCACTGCAGGATGAAGGTCTCTTCAATGAAAGTTATAAACCATAATCTACTAGGCTAATCCAGTGTAGGTTGGCAGAGAGCTGTTGTTTTGATTTCCTTCTCTAAGACTGAAAGAGAAAATTACTGACCTCAAATCACCCAACTGGCTTCTGTTCCTAAGAAACAACTACTCATGTAATTGATAGGTGGTAAAATATATAGTACCCAGTGCTCTTGATCTAAACTGAAATGGAATTTTATCAATACACACTAAGTTTAAGTAATTCATTTGGGAGGAAAGGTATCATATTTTTGTAAGAATTTCAGAGAAGGAAATTAACATGAGTTAGGGATACTCTTTTCATGAACATGTTATACTTACTTAGACTTTTCTCCTCTCTTTGTGTGGCAGCAGTGGAATGGAAGAGACACAGCATTAATGGTCACCAGAGTTGTCAACCATAGACGGTTTTCTGCTACTGTCAGTGTAGCTGATACATCCCAACGCAGTATCAGTAAATACCGATGTGTAATCCGTTCTGATGGTGGCTCAGGAGTTTCAAACTATGCAGAATTAATAGTGAAAGGTAAGTGACAAATGCTAGTTCTGTTTTTATCCATGAATTCTAATCACTTGACATGAAGAAGAAGAAAGCAGTAAAGATTATTACAATTACTTACAATTATCAATTAATTATTAATTAATTATTAATTTATTAAATATTGGTAAAATTAAAAAAATAGTAGTAAAAATTAGTAGTAAAAATTAAATTCAAATTTGAAATGCTGTTTATATTTTTAAAAACTTTGTATGGTTTTAGTAACATAAATTGAAGTTGTACTTTTATGATATTGCTCAAAATAAAGATAACAAAAATCTTCAAACAATTTTGAGAATTCCTACCACAAGTTGCATTCATAAAGCTTTCATGGATCATGTTTTATGAAATATATTCCTGTGACAGATGTATTATATATCATACAACTTTTCTATTCACATAGCTACTCTTCTGGTAACTAATAATTTGTAAATCTATTGCAAAGTTAATTCCTGTTTTCAGAATTTCTGTCAGAATTGTACTGTCTGAGACAGTCACAAATGAATGTGGAAATTGTATTAAATGGTATTTTGGAATCTGAAGAGAATTTAGTGCAATATTAGTTCAATATTAAAATATATAAAATTCTTAAGAAGTATTAGATCGGCGGTTCTCAACGTTTGTGTGACGGCGACCCCGTCACACAAACGTTATGCACATGCGCGGCGCACATGGGGGCACCGCCCCCATGCGCAGCGTGCATGTGCAGCGCCGCCCCCGGAGGGGAGAAAATGGCGGATCGCCGCCTTTGGCGACCCCCGAAAAATGGTTGATCGACCCCAAATGGGGTCGCGACCCATAGGTTGAGAACCGCTGTATTAGATTCTATTTATGCTGTAAAAAATTGGAATCCCCTATTCAGCTTGGACTAGAAATCTTATTCTTAGTCTTGGGTTTTGGAGGGGAAGAGAAAAAGAATTCTAATACTGTAACTTCTTTTATCTTGCCTGGAAGAACAAAACAGCATCCAATGAATCCTTAAATTAAGATTTTTATTCTAATCTCATTGTTATTCCCATAATTTTTGTGAATGAAGAATTATTCATGAACTTTCCTTGATTTTCAATTCTCTCCCTCTCCCAATTTATCAACAGTGCATTTTTAATCATTTTTCTACGATTGTTCCTATTTCTCAAAAGGTTGGTCCAAATAATTCATTGCATTTTGATGTGCATTTATGTTTTCATAAAGTTCCTTTTCTAATTTATTTCCAGAATAAATCATAGTTTTGATGGGTTCCATTAATATTGACATTTTAGTTGCACACTGTCAAATAATTGAAAAAAATGTTTATTTTGGTATGATTATGCATTCCAAGTATTCATACAATTTAGAACATTAAAAACATATAAGGATAATAACTATATATACACACTTAGATACACAAAGAAGACTGAAGACTCTATAGCAAGTCATATCATGTGGTTATGTGAGCCATGGTGGTGCAATGGTTAGAATGCAGTATTGCAGGCTAATTCTGCTGACTGCTAGAAGTTTGATTCTGACCGGTTCAAGATTGACTCAGTCTTCCATCCTTCCAAAGTTGGTAAAATGAGGACCCAGATTGTTGGGGGCAATATGTTGACTCTGTAAACTGCTTAGAGATGCTGTAAAGCTCTATGAAGTGGTATATTAATTATGCTTAATTATACTTAATTTCGTTGTGAGTTACACAATGTCACACAATTCTATTCTGTTCTGTTCTACTCAAGTTTAAATGCTATTGCTATTGCTATCATTTTTAAACGGGATACTGTGAATTTAAAATGGCTTAAAACCTCTCATGAGGCATGTGTGAAAGAAGAAAAGCCAACTTTTCTGAATAGCAAAAGGAATCTATAGCTGGATAATAAAACATAAATATTATAGTGTCTGTTATATTGTAAATCAAGGTGTAAACACTAATGAGTGACCCAAACAAGACAATGTTGGAAATAAAGAGATGGTGAGGTAATGAAGGTAAACTTTGGTTGTTGACTCCTGTTTTTTTTTTTTTTTTTTTGCTTCACTTCAACTGATAAGATAAATGTATGACAGCCTCTTATAAGGTCAGCTTAATGAAGTGTTGATGTCTTTTTGAAGTAATATGGATCAGTGCTTCTCAAAAGTTATGCATAATTTGGTCCGGATACTATCAAATTTGCAGCATTTTCCAGCAGCTAAAATGAAATCAATTTGGAAAGCTTCATTCCGAAAATGATTTTTATTGAATTATTGACAGTGAGAACAATTAATCAGTGGCTTACTTTCAGAAGTTGTGGGTATTCCATCACTGGGGTTTTTAAAAAAGAGACTGGACAGCCATTTGTCTGAAATAGTATAGAATCTTCAGCTTGATCAGAGGATTGAACTAAAAGGCCTCCAAGGTCTCTTCCAACTCTGTTATTCTGTTCTATTCTGGATTGGTTATACAATTCAGTACCTGAATCCTAGCTCAGCTAAGTAGCTAATTGCTAAGCCTAGATGAAGACAAGCCTAAAATTTGGGTTTGAATTCAAGAAAGTATATGGGACTGAAGATGTACCTTCTCTTCTGCCAGTCTTTGACAAAAATTCTATTTCAAAAAGCATCCCAGAGGATGAATCTAACTGTCTAAGGGGAAACAAAAGTTATGCAGAATGAATGTAGATGCCAAAATACTGACAATTAAACCAAATATAAAAAAACTGAAGCCATCCTATTTTTTTAAAAAAAAATTAATTAGGATTGTAAATCTATTAAACACATGTTAATGGCTTAATTATTTTTATTTGATTTAATTTTATTTGATTTAATTTGTTCAATTATATCATGTGCTAAAACCAAATTTCTGAAAGAAGAATTTGCTGCCAGACAAGGAACCAATAACAAAGGCAATACAATTTCCTAAAAGGTTGCTATATGATTTTGTAATGGTAAAAAATAATAGAGAGTAAAAGAGCACTAAATTGATTCAGTATCAGTGTTTGTGCACTCATATCTACTGCCTTAGATTAATGGAGCACATATTGTTTCATTGTGTAACTTTTACATATGAAATGTAAATGTCCCATTATGAGTGGAAGCCTGCTGTTTTGGCACAAAATGGCCTGCCCTGAGCATTTTGCTACAAACAGAGCTGTGTTATGATGCTCCCAGAACACACAAAAGTAATAATAATTCCATTCTTAAATGAGTCATTTTTAAGGTTTCCAACTCAGAATGTTTGATAGCAAACATTTGCATACCTCTAATTAGATGAGACAGAGTCAAATCTAAAAAAGTCAAAGGACATATGTTTTCCACATTAGAATGAATTCATTCAAATCTCTGTGATAAATGCATATATTTCATTGATTGACTAATTGCATTTCAATTCTACAGACAAACATGTTTCATACATGCCTGCCTATCTATAATTTAGGAAAATTACATCATACTAAAGAAGTAAAATAGCACAATGAATATGTTCATCTCTAAAGAAATAGAATATTCTTCTATTTTATTATTCATTTAAATTTCAATTGAATAAGTAAATAAATATAATATATAAATAAATACATGATCCACATTATTATTGGGAAAATTCAATGAAGGATTATATAATTGTGAAATACTTTATTGTGTAATATCTTTCAGTTAATATGTACTTAGAAGCTGTAAAAGAGCAAAAATAAAGATGAGAGTTTTTATTTCAATTGAATTGTTCTTGGAATAGACACACTTTCAGACTTTTACATCGTTACCTGTAGAGGTTGCTCCAATAAAAATCTCTCCTCTTCATTGGCCATATAAAGAACATGGTACAAAACATTGTTATAAACTTTGACAAACTCCCTTGACCTAGCATTGATTTTGCAATAAAACTATGTCCACTTCTCACTGCAAAGCTTGTTTTGTTTTGAGTCCATTTTCTTTTTTCTTTCTCTGTATGGTTCTGCACAGGAATACTGAATGAAGTCTTGAATGAGTAAAAAATTAACTTTGCTGCTGTCATATATAATGTTACATAAATATGAAGTAAATTGATAATATACTTATTTGAATTCTGTTTGAATTCTGATAATTTATAACTACATTAAAAGGAATGGTTGAGATAAAACAAATCACAGCACAAATTCAGGTTTGTTAATCCCAGCAATTTAGATAATTATTGTATGTTTAATACCACTGCTTTAAAATATATTCCTGTCAGGAATGTTACTCAATTTTATTCTAATTTTATTTTATTCAAGTACATTTTATTCAGACTTGAGATTCCCTGAATGATTCAAAATTTATTCAAACCTGTTATTTCATTAACTGAATTTTAAATAGTGCAAATGTGCCCAAAATGAAAGAAAAAAAATGATCCTGAATGAATTAGAGTTCATGATTCTCCATTTTATCAAGTGGGATGGATTGAAATCTAAATAATACTCCATCTCATCTAAATAATAAGAGTTTTCCTCTTGAGGTAGACAGTTATAGCACTGAATTGAGAAACAGTAAGTGGAAAATAAATGTATTTTATGACAAATTGCCCATGGTTGTGATGCGCTATAAAATGAAGTTCCTTCATCCCACCTCTGTATGCTATATGGATGTAATGTATGTATTTCACTGTGTTTCTGTGTTAGCTCTGTACAAACTGTCCATAAATGCTAGATTATTCTTAATGTTATTCACACAGATAAGAAAGGCCCTTTTGCCATTGTCTGACAGAATAGGGGATGGGGAGGGGAACTTACATCATTTTCCCCTGCTCTGATTCTGTCATGATTAAAATGTGGTATAAACAGAGTTGGCTCTGTCCTTGAATTAATAGAGGAACAAGATAATTTTTAGAAGGGGCAGTCATATTTTTTAATTCGCTCATTACATTAATTTTGATCATGTTCTAGTCTAGAGGATTAAGAAATGCAATAAATGGAAATAACTTGATTATCAAAAGTTGGCTTGGCTCTGTTGTTTGTGTGCCAGGGTGTCCATGTATAAGTGAAGGTGAATAAATGGAAAACATTTTCCATTGTTATTGTTTTGCTTTACTTATTTTTGTATTTATTTATTCATTTATATTCTTAGATTAAATATATAGAGTAACTAACAGAGAGATTTAAATCATAAAACCAGAGACATCACTGGAAGTTAAAAACATAAGGCTACTTCTGATTTACTTAGGCCATCTCAAATGTGCAAATCCATTGGAGAAGGCAATGATGCTAGGAATGGTTAGTGGACATAGAAAAAGGGGCAAGGAAAGGACATGCTGGCTTGATAATATCATATCTGATACAAAGTTGAACATTTGACAATTGAAAAAAAAACTATGCATGACAGGGTAACATTGAGAGCACTTGCCTATAAAGTCGCCAAGAGTCAGACCTGACTAAATAGTTAAAATCACAACAATTCATAGATATTCAGTATTATGAATGGGCAACGATAAGAAAAGTCATATCTAATGATAGTAATAATTTTCCCTGTCACTGGTCTGTTCACATTTGAAATAGCACAATTTTTTTAAGTTTTCTGAATATTATATACATTCCCTTCATTTTCCTGAGAGTAATATGCTGTGTTTTACTGGGACTGCTATTTTTTAAAAAAATAATCTTGTGAGGGTTTTTTTACAAAATTATTTTGTTTTCATTAATAACAGCAGTCATCAATTTTACTTTTATTTTTAGCAAGATTAGATTTCTTGAGTAGAATCCAGCATGATAGGTTGAAAAAGATGTAGCTACATCTGGCAGCCAGAAATATTAGGTAGCATAGTTCCCTTGGGTAATATATCTTCTATTTGCACGGCATTATCATTTAATTATGAGTTGCAAATGGGGACCAACCTAATTTCATTTAATATATCTATGTTGTAGGATTGTGAGGCTCTATATTAATAGGTAAAGTTTGATGTAAAACAATCAATGGTGGAAAGAGTTCTATAGACTCCTCCTGCAAATACAGCAAGCAACAAAAGTAAGAAATACATTTTCTTAGAGATTTTGCAGATTTGTTTTTAAGAATATAATTTATAGACCAGTGTGATTAAAGAAAATTTAAGGATATGGACAAGAGTTGGACAACATAGATGGCTGATTTGCATTGTGTGTCTATTCATTAATCCAGCTAGTTTATTCTTTTCTTCAGATGTACTAGATGTTTGATCTTTATAAAACTATTAACAAAAGTAACCTAGATTATCATACATAATAGAACATATAAACCTCTTTGAATCTTTATTCTCATTTTCCTAATATCTGTGTTAGGGTTAACCTCTCTTTCCAGTTAAATTCGGCTTCTCTTTTTTTTCTGAATTATTGCTTTCAAATGTTGCTTATTCTCCTGCCTTCTAGCTATGACCACATTTCACTATGCAGAGTTTTGAACTGATTTCTTTATTTACAGTCTTTTCTGGAGATTAACAGTAATTGCATCTAGAATCTTCATAATAGAAAAGAACTGGCTTTTTACTGAATTATGGCCAGTACAATATAAAAGTCTAACTGAAAAAAGAAAAGAAAATTAAACCTGGAACCTGCTGTATGCAAAGATTATTGCTCAACTACTAAAGTATCATGGTCTCCAAAGAGAGAAATTCTAAACAGATAATTTCTGAGATATGTGTCACTGTTCTTCTAGGCTTTTATAATAGAAATTTGACTGATTTAATGGGCAAGACATAAATGATGAATAAAGTTCAGCATTTGCAAAATGAGGCTTGAATATTGATCCCCAAAAAAGAAAAAAATGTGACTCAATTGCCACATATTTCAGACAAAACTAATTGCTCAGTGTTAAAATATCTACCAGTTTTATCTGTGCTGAAAATGTTCAACAGTGCAAGTAGAATGGAGCTTGATTATATTCAATTGTAGTTTTTATTCCAACCGTGCTATTCACCCCAAGCCAATTTTCTCTCTCCCATGCCTTTAATTCTGCAAATGAGGTTATAAAAGCTTGTTAAATCTATAGAGTTATTTTTGTGGACTTTCTTTTTTGGGAGAAATTTAATTTATTAGTTATAGCTGCTATTCATTACTCTCATTGTCAGTTTATTTTCTGTTAAAGTTGTTATTATTGCTTTCATGCTTTTTAAACATTCAGGAATCAAAGTATTTCTCACACTACTTTTAAAAGGAATGACTATGTTCACTTAATTTATACTTAATTAGAAGTATTCATACATGTACCACATAGACACAGAGACACAGACACACAGATACACACACAAACACACACACACACACACACACACACATATAGGTCTTTGGTTGTTTGGGTTTTCTCCCGCGTAAAATTGGAAGTGTCTTGGCGACATTTCGACGAAGTCCCATTCGTCATCTTCAGGCTGGTGTTTTCAGCTTCGTGCTTTGAGGAGCATGAAGCTGAAAACACCAGCCTGAAGATGATGAATGGGACTTCGTCGAAATGTCGCCAAGACACTTCCAATTTTACGCGGGGAGAAAACCCGAACAACCAAAGACCTACATACAAACACCCGCGAAAACCTCAGAATATGAATATATATATATATATATATATATATATATATATATATATATATATATATATATATATCCTCCCACGTATGTCTATGTATGTATATATGTTTTCGTAGATTTTCACGGGTACAGATATGCAGGTCTTGGCGTATTCGGGTCTTTTCCCGTGTAAGATTGAGAGCATCTTGGTGACGGTTCGATGAGTTCCCACTTGTCATCTTCAGGCTGGAGTCTTCGGATTCGTGCCTGTGCGAGCAAAGTGTGATCGGAGCTGCCGTCTCTCTATAAATACTGGTGGGGGTGTGTGCAGTGCTGGCTTTGTTGCTGCGGGTGGATTGGTTGGCTGTGTTGGAGCCATTGTTTGCAGATTGTTAAGCTGTTTCATAACATCCTGAATAGTTGAGGTGCTGGCTGTGTGCCCATTGTTCATTTGTGTTGTAATGACCTGGGTAATGGGCTGTGTGATGACATCCTGAGATCTGGTGTAGTGATATCCTGAGTTCAGAACAACACAGGATGCCACCACCATTCACCCTCACCAGACCCAAACCCAATCCCAAACCCATCCCTCAGACGAAATGCAACCACCATCCAGAAGCCAAACCATGACGACATTATCAGCTGCTGCACCTCCTTCTGACCCCCACACAAAGCAAACAGACACACGCCATGAACTCAGAGCTAGACCGCCAAACCAAAGCCCAGTATGTTATATTACAACCTTCTGCTCTGGACATCACATCACAGAACTCAGGAGATTACAACGCTAAAGCTCAGGATGTTACAACACAGCCAACCACCCAGGATGTTGTAACACAGAACTCAGGATATCACTACACCAGATTTCAGGATGTCATCACACAGCCCATTATGCAGGTCTTTACAACACAAAAGAACAATGGGCACACAGCCAGCACCTCAACTACTCAGGATGTTACGAAACAGCTGAACAATCCACAAACAATGGCTCCAACATAGCCAACCAATCCACCCACAGCAATAAAACCAGCACTCCACACCCCCCCACCAGTATTTATAGAGAGACGGCAGCTCCAATCACACTTTGCTCGCACAGGCACAAAGCCGAAGACCCTAGTCTGAAGATGATGAGTGGGACCTTGTCGAAACGTCGCCAAGATACTCTCAATCTTACACAGGAAAAGACCCGAATACGCCAAGACCTGCGCATATATATATATATATTCTGAGGTTTTCGCGGGTGTTTGTATGTAGGTCTTTGGTTGTTCGGGTTTACTCCCACGTAAAATTGGAAGTGTCTTGGCGACGTTTCAACGAAGTCCCATTCGTCATCTTCAGGCTGGTGTTTTCAGCTTCGTGCTTTGAGCAGCAATGTGTGGTCTTAGCTATTTCTTCCTTTTAACTGCCAGTTGGGGTATGAACTGATTGGGTGGGAGCTTGGCTGTGTTCTGATTGAGTGGAGGTGTGTTCTGATTGGTTAGGGGCTTGGCTGTGCTCTGATTGGATGGGGGGTTGGCTGTGCTCTGATTGGATGGGGGAGTATTCTGTTTGGTTGTGCTCAGGTTAGTCTGAGTTACAGGGGGGTTTAAGATTTTGGGCTGCCTTGCTATTTTTTGGCTTCGCATTCGTGGTTGTGCCTCATCTTCATGGAGGGTGTCAGTTTGCTTCATGTATGGATTGGAGGGATTTAAAGTGGCTAATGATGCAGCTGTGGTCTGGCTTCTGGTTTGTGGTTGTGCCTCATAGTCAGTGTGGCTTTGGGTTTGTTTTTTGCGTGGATGTTTGGTGGTGACATCCTGTGTGGTTTTTGTGAGTGTGGGTCTGGTATCATTTTTTGTGTTAGGGAGTTGTTTGTCAATAAGGGCAGGTTTCCAAATGGCTGGTAGGCGGGAGGTATCATCCCGTTTGTTCATGCTGTGTGGGCGTTTTTCTATCTCGATGGCTTCTCTGATTATTCTGTTATTAAAATGTTCACTTTTGGCAATGGTTCTGGTATTTTTAAAGTCAATTTCATGTCCTGTGGCTTTAAGGTGTTGGACCAGGGAAGATGTTGATTCCTCTTTTTGACTGAGTTCTTATGTTCTTCAATGCGTGCACTTATTCTTCTGTTGGTTTGACCAAAATCAACCCCGACGATGCTAACAGAATCAGACTCGAAATCACCAACATCCTCTGCACCAGCAAGCCACCCAAAAGTAACTTACCCAAAGAGGAACAGACAGCACTACGTAACCTGAAAGAAGACACCAGCATAATAATCCTACCAGCAGACAAGGGCAACGCCACGGTGGTTATGAACACATCTGACTACCAAACCAAATTAACCAACCTACTCCAAGACTCCACATACAAACCCCTAAATACAGATCCCACCACCTACCTGGAAAAAACCACCAGATCCAAAATAAAAGCCTCCCCCATTAGCGAAGAGATCCAGCAAAGAATCATTCCCAGAGAGAAATCATCCAGATGCCCCAAACTCTATGGTCTCCCCAAGATACACAAAGAAGGAACCCCACTCAGACCTATAGTCAGCTCCATAGGCTCACCTCTACAAAACCTAGCCAAATTTCTTGCCAAACAACTACAACCCTATGCAGAATCCATCACCTCACACGTAAAAAACTCATTCCAGTTTATAGAGATCATAAAGAAACAAAACTTACAGCCCAGCGACCTACTCGTGAGCTTCGATGTCATATCCCTCTTCACCCAAGTGCCTATCAAAGAAGCCTTGACAGCTATCCAAAACAAATATAACCCCCCCAAACACATCTTAGATCTGACCAACCACTGCCTATCCAACACATACTTCATCTGTAATGGACAAAAATACAAACAAACAGAAGGAGCACCCATGGGATCACCCCTCTCACCTGTCATTGCAAACCTCTACATGGAACACTTTGAAACCCAAGCTCTAGAAAAATTGGATCACAAACCCAAACTCTGGCTCAGATACGTAGACGACACCTTCATAATCTGGCCACATGGGAAAGAAAAACTGGACAACTTCCTCACACACCTCAACAGCCTACACCCCAAAATACAGTTCACCATGGAAACAGAAGCTAACAACCAACTTCCCTTCCTGGATGTCTTAGTCTACAAGAAATCCAATGGCTCCCTAGGACACACCATCTACCAGAAGAAAACACACACAAACCGCTATCTGCACGCTCTCTCACACCACCACCCAGCACAGATCAACTCTGTAGCCAAGACACTCATATCCAGAACAAAACGCTTAGCTGAAGAACAACACCTAAAAACCGAACTACACACTCTCACCAATGTACTAACAACCAATGGATTCCAAAGAAATAAGATTACAAACCTAATCCAAAAAGAAACCCCCACTAAAACCCAAGACAAAGAACAAGAAAACGGCAAAGTCCTCCTTCGATACATAAAAGGCATCACAGACAGAATCAGTAAGATCCTCCATAAACACAACATCAAAACAGCATTCTGCACAAACAGAAAAATATCCACCATCCTTAGAAACCCCAAAGATAACATTGAATTAGAAAATCAAGGAGTATACGAAATCCCATGCACCACTTGTCCCACCACATACATCGGACAAACCAACAGAAGAATAAGTGCACGCATTGAAGAACATAAGAACTCAGTCAAAAAAGAGGAACCAACATCTTCCCTGGTCCAACACCTTAAAGCCACAGGACATGAAATTGACTTTAAAAATACCAGAACCATTGCCAAAAGTGAACATTTTAATAACAGAATAATCAGAGAAGCCATCGAGATAGAAAAACGCCCACACAGCATGAACAAGCGAGATGATACCTCCCGCCTACCAGCCATTTGGAAACCCGCCCTTATTGACAAACGACTCCCTAACACAAAAAATGATACCAGACCCACACTCACAAAAACCACACAGGATGTCACCACCACACATCCACGCAAAAAGCAAACCCAAAGCCACACCGATGATGAGGCACGACCACAAACCAGAAGCCAGACCACAGCTGCATCATTAGCCACTTTAAACCCCTCCAATCCATACATGAAGCAAACTGACACCCACCATGAAGATGAGGCACAACCACATCAACGGCAGCCAAAATCTAAACCCCCCTGCCACTCAGACTAACCGAGCACAACCAAACAGAATACCTCTCATCTAACCAGAGCACAGCCAAAACACCCATCCATAGAGCACAGCCAAGCCCCTAACCATTCAGAACACACTCCACCCAATCAGAACACAGCCAAGCTCCCACCCAATCAGTTCATACCCCCACTGGCAGTTAAAAGGAAGAAACAGCTAAGACCACACATTGCTGCTCAAAGCACGAAGCTGAAAACACCAGCCTGAAGAGGACGAATGGGACTTCGTCGAAACGTCGCCAAGACACTTCAATGTACCTGGGGAGGAAACCGAACAACCAAAGACTACAGAATATAATATATATATATATAGATATATATATATATATCTATATATATATATGTTTATATGTTTTCTGAGGTTTTCGCGGGTATTTGTATGTAGGTCTTTGGTGTGTGTCGGGGTGTTCTCCCACGTAAAATTGGAAGTGTCTTGGCGACGTTCGCGCGAAGTCCATTCGTCATTCTTCAGGCTGGGTTTTCAGTCGTGTTTGCTTCGTGCTCAAAGCACGAAGCTGAAACACCAGCCTGAAGATGACGAATGGACTTCGTCGAAACTTCGCCAAGACACTTTCCAATTTTACGCGGGAGAAAAACCCGAACACCAAAGACCTATAATATATATATTATATATAATATATATATATATATATATATATATATATGTAGGTCTTTGGTTGTTCGGGTTTCTCCCACGTAAAATTGGAAGTGTCTTGGCGACGTTTCGACGAAGTCCCATTCGTCATCTTCAGGCTGGTGCTTTCAGCTTCGTGCCTCGAGCTGCAGTGTGTGGTCTTGGCTGTTTCTTCCTTTTAACTGCCAGTGGAGGTATGAACTGATTGGGTGGGAGCTTGGCTGTGTTCTGGGGTTGGCTGGTGCTCTGATTGGCTGTGCTGTGCTCTGATTGGCTGGGGGAGTGTTCTGTTTGGTTGTGCTCAGGTTAGTCTGAGTTGCAGAGGGATTCAAGATTTTGGGCTGCCCTGCCATTCCTTGGCTTCGTGTTCGTGGTCGTGCTTCCTCTTCATGGAGGGTGTCAGTTTGCTTCATGTATGGATTGGGGGGGTTTAAAGTGGCTAATGATGCAGCTGTGGTCTGGCTTCTGGTTTGTGGTCGTGCCTCATAGACAGTGTGGCTTTGGGTTTGTTTTTTGCGTGGATGTTTGGTGGTGACATCCTGTGTGGTTTTTGTGAGTGTGGGTCTGGTATCATTTTTTGTGTTAGGGAGTCGTTTGTCAATGAGGGCGGGTTTCCAAATGGCTGGTAGGCGGGAGGTATCATCTCGCTTGTTCATGCTGTGTGGGCGTTTTTCTATCTCGATGGCTTCTCTGATTATTCTGTTATTAAAATGTTCACTTTTGGCAATGGTTCTGGTATTTTTAAAGTCAATTTCATGTCCTGTAGCTTTAAGGTGTTGGACCAGGGAAGATGTTGGTTCCTCTTTTTTGACTGAGTTCTTATGTTCTTCAATGCGTGCACTTATTCTTCTGTTGGTTTGTCCGATGTATGTGGTGGGACAAGTGGTGCATGGGATTTCGTATACTCCTTGATTTTCTAATTCAATTTTATCTTTGGGGTTTCTAAGGATGGTGGATATTTTTCTGTTTGTGCAGAATGCTGTTTTGATGTTGTGTTTATGGAGAATCTTACTGATTCTGTCTGTGATGCCTTTTATGTATGGGAGGATGGCTTTGCCGTTTTCTTGTTCTTTGTCTTGGATTTTAGTGGGGGTTTCTTTTTGGATTAGGTTTGTAATCTTATTTCTATGGAATCCATTGGATGTTAGTACATTGGTGAGAGTGTGTAGTTCGGGTTTAGGTGTTGTTCGTCAGCTAAGCGTTTTGTTCTGGAGATGAGTGTCTTGGCTACAGAGTTGATCTGTGCTGGGTGGTGGTGTGAGAGAGCGTGCAGATAGCGGTTTGTGTGTGTTTTCTTCTGGTAGATGGTGTGTCCTAGGGAGCCATTGGATTTCTTGTAGACTAAGACATCCAGGAAGGGAAGTTGGTTGTTAGTTTCTGTTTCCATGGTGAACTGTATTTTGGGGTGTATATCCCCATGTAGTTCTTATCTAATTTATAATCGGCATGCAACCTATTGGCAAAATAAATTGAAAATGAAAATTGCTACCTTTAATGGAATAATGGCCAAGCAATCCACATCTATATATTTTTATTCTCATAAAACTATTTCTCCTTTTACATGTTTGCTTATTTTTATTTTTCCTGTGGTGACTTGTGTTTGTCTAAAAATATGTACACTATGTTTCTGTATGTATATGTACATTTTTGTGTGCATACAGACAGCTACAATTCATATATGCACAAACATGCACTAATTCAGCCAAATATGTTGATTTTGTCAAAAATAAATCATATACAAATATATAAACAACAGAAAAATGTTTGCAGGAAATATTTATATGCTTTGATTTGATCCAAAAGTGCTTTTTCAAGAGGCAACTGGACTTCCTTTGTTTTTCCTTGAAGTTGTTTTACTTCCCATCCAAGAAGCTTCTTCAGTGCTTTGGTCTGAGTTAATTCAAAATAGGCTGCTAATACTGAAGTATTAATGGAATCAGTTAGTTTAGTGGTTAAGAACAGAATTGTTTGGGATAATAGATTGTTTAAAATCACCAGGGTTCTGTTCCAGTTAATATGTTTTGGAACTAAGGTATGGATGATTCCCCTCTTTGCTCTACTTTCTTTTAAAAGTGTTTTTAAAATAGTTCCTCCTAGCAAGCTCTAAAGAGTTGCTAGGTAGAGCTGGAAAACCTCCTGCCTGAATCTACAGAAAGCTATTAACTATCATTCAATGGACCATTAAACGGGATGGACTAGTGATGTAAATCAGCAAAGGTAGTTTCTTATGTTCCCTCTCTTGCCACATCTAAAATCTAACCAAGGAAAGACAGCTACTAACTGACAGACTGATTTTCTTTTCTTTTTTCCTACAGCTACATTTTTATATAGTTCATTTCTAGCACTTATCTCAATGAAAGATATAGGGAGATATAGCAGAAGGAGAGAATTGTATGTGCAAAAATAAAGTTTTAAGCCAGATAGATAGATTTACTGTAAAGTTATCAAAAATTGCTAATAGCAGGTGTTCTCAGTTTTATGAGCTCCAAATGTTTGAGATATGTTGGTTTCTCTCTTTCTCTCTTCTCAAATCTAAATTTAGTTGTGGCATAAGTATAGATCAAGAATTCAGACTGAAGATATAAGATTCAGAGTAAATAAACTACTTATTCAAACTTCCAAGCCTCAAAAGCAAAAGCAACATTTCTTCTAACATATAGATAGCAATGATTGGGAAACATAATACAACAAGGTCCAAAATGTTTATCTTGTAGAGCACTTTGATTTTATAATACAAACATTTATTTTTAATAAAGTCTTTGTTTTCCACTTGCTTTTCTGGCCTTCTAGGTTTAGAATGACATTGAAGAATGACTACATACTTAATCTTATGGGATAGGATAGCTTGACTACCTTTGATCACTGGGATTTTGGGGATGGTAAGAGAATTTGTGTTACTTTTTGGCAAGCATGATTCTTATCTGGAAAAGATACCTACTAAGGTTGTGACAGCATTGCAGTTTGCTGGTGATACTCTAACTTAGTTAAAAGAGGCAGCAGAAGCAGGGTAACAATGAAGTGTAATGTCATAAAATAAGCCACAAAAGATGTGACTTTTGTAACTTTGTCATCCTCATCCTTGTATTTGAAGTTGGCAAAGTTCTGGCTGTCTTTTTCAAATTTAAGTTTATCAGACATTCTCTCATGTGTCAAGAGATTTAAATTTGCCCCAATCATACAGAATTTAAAAGCATGATCAGCACTAAGCTCATATTCAGAAGGCTGAAAGCTGAGGTGAGCTCCCAGTTCTTTTAGCAGAACCAACTCAGGCGTATAATTTTCCATCAACAAAGGATAGAAACCATCATTAAAATGTATGGCTAGAAACATTAAAGAAGCTGAAAACTGAGAAAATGAATGAAGAAAGTAATTAGTCTTGCCACCTATGAGAAGCAAAGAGTTTAATGAGGTTTAAATAGGTTGGCTAGTTATTCATCTCAATGACAGAGATAATGCTATTACTTCTCCCCAAAGTTACAACAATGATAATAATTTATTACAATTCTAAAAGCAGTTAAAAATCTGTAAAATTATTTGAAAGGATACAAAATCTTTAAAAAGCTGAAGAATACCTTAAATCCTTCAAATCTGAGTTCCTATTTTTAAGCAGCCCCCAAGTTTCAGTCTGCAAATTTGCTTCAACTGAGTTATTTGGTTGAAGCATCATCAAATACAATCCTGGGTTGTATAAACAGAGGCATAGAATCAAGATCATGTGAAGTATTAGTACCACTTTATAAAACCCTAGTAAGACCACACCTGGAATACTGCAGCCAGTTTTGGTCACCATATCACAAAAAAAAAATGTTGAGAGTTTGGAAAAAAATTTAGAGAAGAGCAACTAGGAGACTAAAAGATATGAAGAATGGCTGCAGGACCTGGGTTTGGCTAGTCTAAAGAAAAGAAAAAACAGTGAAGATATGATAGCAGTATTACAGTATTTGAGGGGCTGCAACAAAGAAGAGGGGGTCAGGTTGTTCACCAAAGCACGAAAGGGAAGGATGAGAAACAATGGTTGGAAACTGATCAAAGACAGAAGCAACCTGGAATTAAGGAGAAACTTCCTGACAGTGAGGATAATCAACCAGTGGAACAGCTTACCCTCAGAAATCATGGGTGCTCCATCACTGGATATTTTTAAAAATAAGCTAGACAGTCACTTGTCTGAGATGGTATAGGTTCTCCTGCTTGAGCAGGGGGCTGGATTAGAAGACCTCCAAGATCTATTCTATTCTATTCTATTCTATTCTATTCTATTCTATTCTATTCTATTCTATTCTATTCTATTCTATTCTATTCTATTCTATCAAATAGTTCTTCAGATTTCTACACAGCCCTAGGTTATGCTATCAGTGGGTGTGCATATGCCATCAGACACATATAATAAAAATGTTGTGGTGAGCATTTAGCAATTCTTGAACCATAAAAAAGCCTTGTCAAATAATTTTTATTAGAGACCATGTCAAAGAAATGGCAAATCATTAAAAAAACATACAACCTTTTAGTTCAAGAGTAGGCCACAGTGACCGATCAAATTTGGAAGGTATACAGTATATTAAGACTGGAGGCCAGTGGTCCCCATCCATTGTTGTTTTCTTGCAGTAGTGATGATTTTACCAAAAGACTCATAAGAAAACGCGTAGAGTTTTATATCTTGGATGTGTTACTTAGAACTGCCTATTTATATGTAATGGTTCAGTATACAATACAGATTTAAGCAAGAGAGGAGCATGTCTATAAAGAAAGCCTTTATCAATGGAGTTTCCTAGCTTATAATGAAGGCAAGTAAGGGAAGGCATAACAGAAATTCATAAACCTATCCATCAGATGGAATATATGGTCAGAGAAAAACTATTCACCCTCTTTCACACAAACTTAGAAGTCAGGATCAAAACTCACTGACATTCAACCCAGAAAGATTCAGAAACAATAAAAGGAAGTATTTGTGGTAACAGCAAAAAAATCAATTAAATAAATAAATAAACAAACAAACATATACATATCTGCATTTATACAGTACATTACAAACACACATAATAAAAAGGATGTATAAGAAGTCAGGAATACAAAAAAAAGTTTATGTCACTTCTATAATTCAAGGAATCCCAAAGATATTTTGGTGAATATCCAATACCAGCAAATATACTACATGCTTCTAGATAGGTCTTCATCAATGTATGCCATTTCTTTGACATGCCTTAACCACTAGACAAATCTGGCTCTTTATTTATTATGGAAGCTCAGGAGATCTGGATGGTCGAATTCTTAAGCAAACACTATTCGCCCTTTGTGGGTAAATAGCTGAAGAGAAGGTGGCTTGAGCTTTGTGTTCTTTTAAATTGAAAGCTATGGCTGCGGGGAATGAAAATGAAAGAAAAACCTATTCCAAAATTGCAGAGAATAAATTTTCCAGGATTTAGAAGAGAATCAATTATTTGTTTTAGGTGTGGTAGGTAAACCCAACTGAGTGTGTATTTTATTTTAGATATGCTCAAAGCTTTGCTAAATTTATTTCAGAGTTGCTTTCCCACAGGCTTAAGTTTCTATTTTTTTGATGATTCTACTCATATTTCATTAGTTTACACTTACTCCTTGAATCTAGTCCTTTTTCACAAAACACAATACCACGGTTCTCTTTGCTATTGTATGTCTTACTAAACTAAATACAATTTTATACATGCATTGTTGTGACAGTTTATGCCAGGATTGTAATCTGGTAACATTATTCCATAGGAGTAGAACTCTGCAGATTATTAATATTCCAATTCTATGCTGCAATATTTTTTTCAAAAAATGAATAGGTTTAAATATAAAATTCCATCCAATGTAAATATCCACATCAAATCCTCCTTATGCCTTCATAAGATTTGCTGTTTCAGTCACCCACACAAGCACTCTTCTTGTAAAGGTAAAGATATAATAACAATAACAACAACAACAATAACAATAACAACAACAACAACAACAACAACAATAATAATAATAATAATAATAATAATAATAATAATAATAAAGTTGGAAGGGACTTTGGAGGTCATCTAGTCCAACCCCCTGCTCAGGGAAGAAGCCCTGTACAATTTCGGACAAATGGCTGTCCAGTCTCTTCTTAAAAACTTCCAGTGTTGCAGCATTCACCGCTTCTGGTGTCAGGTTATTCCACTGATTAATTGTTCTAATGGTCAGGAAGTTTCTCCTTAGTTCTAGGTTGCTTCTCTCCTTGGTTAGTTTCCATTTGTTGCTTCTTGTCCTGCCTTCAGGAACTTTGGAAAATAGCTTGACTCCCTCTTCTTTGTGGCAGCCCCTGATATATTGGACCACTGCTATCATGCCCCCCTCGTCCTTCTCTTCGTTAAACTAGACATACCCAATTCCAGCAACCGTTCCTTATATGTTGTAACCTCCAGTCCCTAATCATCTTTGTTGCTCTTCTCTGTACTCTTTCCAGAGTCTCAACATATTTTTTACATCATGATGACAAAACTGGATGCAGTGTGGTTTTCCCTGTCCAATGTGTCAGACTCTACGGGGTGGTGCTTATCTCTGTTTCTTAGCCAAAAAAGCCAGCATTGTCTGAAGATGCTTCCATGCTCATATAGGCCATTATAACTATACCCCGAGGTGCATGGAGCACTGTTACCTTCACACTGAAATGGTAGCTATTTATCTACTTGCATTTGCATGCTTTTGAACTGCTAAGTTAGCAGGAGCTGGGGCAAGAATGGGAGCAAACTCTGTCACATGGGTCATACAGAACTGTTAACCTTCTGGTTGACAAGCCCAACATTTTAATTACTATGCCACTGTGCCCCCTACCCTTCAAGTACCTCCCCTCATTTACCATCCTTGCTGTATTTTTCACCAGCCCCTTCTGTAGCATGTGTTCTCTTTCTGGTACCTCTGTGAGCCTTGTCCTCAAGTGCCAATATCACATCCATATCTTGCCTATTATTTTGCATCAGCATTTTATCTTTTCCCTGAAGCCAGGATATGAAAGCCTATCATTGAATCATTAAAAAGCTATCTTCCTTGCTCTGACTAACAAAAACAAATAGCCCAAATAACATTCATGGCTCTATCATTGTTTTACCAAAAGTCAGCAATCAGCAATTTTATTGTATACCACCAGAGTTATATATGTGAGATGGACAGCTATAATAAGTTAGTGAATGAATGAATGAATGATACAAATCAGAAGACTTGCATGTCTGTTTGCTTCTCTTAATTACCACACAGCAGCCTTGTATGCCTTTCTTTTCATTTATCTTTCCTATCCTTAGTAGAATTACCATACAGAAAGTTCTTTTTTCTTTCTCTTTCTCCCCCCCCCCCACAATAGAGTCCTTTACCTGACTACTGGAGTTATTTCGGTACATAAAAAGTACTAATATTCATTACAAAAGCAATCTGTTTTACACAGTCAGTATTTTTGACCTATATATATTACTTCATTGTTAATAGTATACAAACATGAATTCAAATTGGGGGCAGCAGTTAAAGGAGGAAGGGGCTGGAAGACAGATCAAGTAACACTTTGATTTGGTCACTGTGGAAAGTTAACAATTGATCAAAATAATTTCTTTAGCTCTTTGTTCGCTGATTTCTTCTTTATTATTTTACAGTCAATCATAGCATCCCAGTGGAGTGTGTGAAGATGAATTTCCTAATAAAACCTGAGCTATTTTTTGCCACATACAACTCCAAGAAGTGTTACTTTTGCTCAGAAAGCACAATTTTTTTAAACTAAGATCAGAAAGGAGAGGGTGGATATAGGGAAGCAAATATAAGTAGGTTAAGCCAGAGATGTATGTAGGCTACCCATGTATGATACTGGAAGCTACTTGGAATTGTAAACTTACATTATTTATTTTTGGATTTGGATATTTGAAGAAGAGCATTCCTCTTGTGACCTACACAGAGCAAAGTATTAGGCACTGAGGATAAAAAAGATAAAAAAGTTTATTTCTAAACAGGTGAACTATTTCTATTATATAAACTATCCTGATCATGCTTTTTTTCATTGAGGTTATAAAATCTCACATTCAGGGTCTTGTTTCCATTGAATGAGAGACTTCTGAATATATAGATATGTAAGCCATATGGGCTATCCATCTTATTGGTAAGCAACAAGTGTTTTATGTTTACATCACAGTGGATATATATTGAAAAGTTGATTTAGTTGTGTTTTCTCACCACATGCCTAATATGTTAGATTAATGCAGGTTGAGTCTAATAGCTAAAATATACAAAATCGGATGAAGAAATTAATTTTAGGTAGGAATTTCATTAAGAACTATAGTCCTTTTGGGAAAGAAAATGTCTGTGTATATCATGTGGAGAAATGTCAGCCAATCTGGGTTAAATTAATTTAATTGAAAGTAGTTTTCTCCTGTGATTCATCAGTTTTCTCTTCTTTTTATCTCTCCTAGTCAAAAGCAAGAAAATTCTTAAACTGCTTCCAAACATTGTATATTAAGTTTGACCAACTAGTGTTTCACTCAAGATTTTCAGACGTGACTGCAACTTTACTTTATTTATCAACAAATGCTTCCCCAGTTTGTTATAGGAAGCCTTAGGGAAAACTGTTTCATTTAGGTAAAAATTAGATTCCATATTTCAATAAGGTCAGGTTGAATATTATAATAGCATATTTTAATACAAGGCACTTTCCTATAAACTGATAAATGAAAGCACTAAACATCTCGTTAAAATTATATTAACTTCATGAAACTTTTTGGTGGCAGTAGGGTGGAGAAGAGAGAAATATTTAATAATATGTCCTTTGTTTTCTTTAGCTCACATGTGAAATAAGAATATAAGAACTTAGGCAGTAATAAAGTATGTTGTGCTCTTTTGAACTTTTTTAGTTACTTTAGTTTCTTCAGATGATTTATATATGACAAAAAATGCTAGATTAATGCAGGTTGAATCTAGTAGCTAAAATATACAAAATCAAATGAAGAAATTAATTTCAGGTGGGAATTTCATTAAGAATTATAGTCCTTTTGGGAAAGAAAATATCTGTGTACATCATCTGGAGGTGTCTTTCATGAAAAAAAAATATTTTTTTCTACTTCCCATCAAAAGCATAACAGTGGGAAGGTACTTTCTGTATCACACTAATTTTTAAATATTTAAATACACTTTGTTTTGCCTAACTGATGGAATTTTGTAGATGCATGAATGGATAAAAACACAGAAATCCCTGATTTGTGTCTCTAGTTTCATTTTTCATATGTGACATAACATCTATATATTATTTGAGTACAGATTTTATTTATTTATCAAATAAATAAATATAATATCTCAGATATTGCAAAGATGTGGACAATAAAAGACATAGAGTGTTCTCTATGAAGTTTTGTTATTTTTCCATGCACTCACTCTGTTCTGCCTCCCTCCAGGTTTAACACAATGTCTAAAACTTATTTCAGCAGTAATATATTCAGGGTATACTATATATCTTGGTTCCAGCTGTTTATATTTATTGTTGGTGAACAATTATTCATACAAAAAGTATATCTATTGCATCTGTATTCCTTTCAGCATCATGTTTTATTAATGAAGAAGAGTTTCTGCACAATCCTAAAATGTGAAAAGTCGGGAAAAGGATGCAAATAAATGACAAACTGATTCATAAACTGTGTCTCTGGACCATCACAGTCTTTTAACATACATTGTTATTCAGTGCAATGCCTATTTATTTCTTAGTTTGCCTTCCCATTGTTTATCACAAGTCAATTAGCCAGCTTGTGATTCTACAAATGCTGTGGTATAGTTAAGATGAATAAATAATGAATAAATAAAGTAGCAATGTGTTGAGTCCATCGCGAAATGGTAAGACACGAGAAGCAGTTGTAGTTCTCAGGAAACCTTTATTCTTCAGTTCAGCTTACATTGGAATATGGCGGCAAAAGCCCACAACTCGCAGCCTCCTTTTATAGGACTTTCTCGGGTCAATGTGTTACTTTTCGCGTGCCAGCGCTTGTGCATGCGCACAAGCACTGGCGACAGCCAGTCTGGTCCCGGGCAGCCTGCACCTGCCCGAGACTGCCTGCAACGCCCTGAGCCCGCTTGCAAGGCTCAGAACATAACACCCCTTTCCCCCGGGCCAAAACTACGACCAATGCCAAATAATACACAACCCACTCTTAGTACAATGCTCTGCTCCCCTCCATGTTCGGAGTTCCCCTGTTTCCATTGCCTCAGTGTTTCTACCCCTCTACTGGCTCTGTTTAGCCAATAGTGTTATGTAATCCTCTAAGTACTTAGGAGATTTCCTTGCTCTCTGTGACCTCCTAAGCTCTGGGTGTCTGACAGGTACCCCTTGACTGAGGGGTGATGTGTGTCTGTTCCCCTTGTTATGCCTTGGTAACTCTCAAGGACTGTGCTCCAATGCCTGGCCTGCTTGCTTGCCCACCGGGCTTGTCAGGCCAGGGCTTCTTCCAGTGTATGACCTAGTTGTCCCACCTAGCTGTAGGCTCTCTGGCCCTTCTAAGTGACTGTCACTGTTGGGCGTTTCTGTAGAACCTCCTAGGTCCGTCCAAGACCTGTCAGGAGGCTGTCTATCCCCTGAATCCCGTTCTGTGTCCGGGCTTGTGTGGGTTTCACTACTGTCCCAAAACTCAGTTGTCCCCTGAGTGTAGTCAGAGGTGTTGTAGTCGGGATTTGGTTCCTCGACCACCTCCCTGTGTGTTTGCCCCCTTCTAAGGACAGGGTTGAAGTCAGGCCAACTAGGAGGACTGTGTGCCAGCTCTCTTGCAGGGAATGGATTGTTGGGATGCTCCCGGGTATTCTCTCTGACTGGAGTACTGGGTGATGTGGGTGAGAAGTGATCATGCCTCCGGGGTGACTCCCTGGCTGGAGTAGGCATTGATGCCTGGGTTCTAGTTGGGCTCCCTGACTTCCTGTTGGGAGCAATTGCGGAATCTCGAGATGGGCTGATTGTGGCTTCCCCATTGATAATGGGTATCATTCCATGCCCCTCCCTTTGCCCAAAGGGCTCCCCCTCCCCCCCTGGAAAAGACCCAGGAGTCTCAGCGGGAAGGTCCCATCTAAGGCGAAGTTGGTCAATGTGCCGACGGAGGACACGACCGTTGCCCAGGGATACCTCGTAGGATAGAGGACCTGTGATCCTGGATATAGATGCGGGGACCCATGTATGACCAGGCCCATAATTACGAGTCCAAACCGGGGCACCCACAAGTAGTTGCCTAGGTGCCCTGGGGTGTGAGACAGAAGGAGGCAGTCTGTCCGGATGCAACCAGTCAAGCTTGGTGGTCAGTTTGCGCCCCCAACGAAGTTCAGCTGGGCTTCTCTCTGTAGAAGTGGACGGTGTGGTGCGATAAGAAAGGAGGAAGTCAGCCAACCTGTGATGCCAGTCCCCGTAGGTGAGCCTCTTCAAGGCGTCCTTGGTGATGCGAACCATGCGTTCAGCCATACCGTTGGTGGACGGGTGGAAAGGTGCAGAAGTGGCATGACGAATCATGTTAGCCTGCAAGAAAGCTTGGAATTTGGAGGAAGTGAATTGAGGGCCGTTGTCAGACACAATGACATCTGGGAGCCCGTGTGCAGCAAAAATCCCCCTCAGTACCTGAATAGTCTTTGCAGTGGTGGTGGAAGAGATAGGTACAACCTCAAGCCATTTTGAATGGCTGTCAACGAGGACCAAGAAGAATTGACCCTGAAAGGGCCCAGCGTAGTCAATGTGCACCCTAGACCATGGAGACTGTGTTTCCTCCCATCTATGCACAGGAGCTTGGGGCATTTCAGGGCGTGAGCGTTGATAAAGGTGGCAAGCATGCACCTTAGCTTTTATGTCTTTGTCTACACCTGGCCACCACAAGTGGCTGTGTGCAAGAGCCTTCATTCGTACAATGCCAGGATGACCCTCGTGGAGGGAATCTAAGACCCTAGTCCTCATTGAGGTGGGAATGACAACTCTGCTTCCCCAAAGCAGACAACCCTGAGAGGTGGACAACTCGTTCCTTTTAGACCAGAAACTCTGAAACTCAGTACTAGGACAGTGCTCAGGCCATCCAGACAAAACCCAAGAAAGGACACGTGAGAGTGTGTGATCTGTGCCTGATTCAGCGGCTACATCCCTGGCATTCAGGGGGGACTCGGGCAAGGCTTGAATGGAGAGAATATTGATGGCTGGCGTGGGGTCAGCCTCTATTACCGGCAGGGGTAATCTACTGAGGCCATCAGCATGGCCCATTTCCTTTCCAGGCTTGTGAAGTAGGGAAAAATCATATGCAGACAAAAAGATAGACCACCTGAGCATCCTGGGGGAGATGATTTGGGGAGTTTGTTTACGTGTGGTAAACAGTCCCAACAAAGGCTTATGGTCAGTGAAGACCGTGAAATGCCTTCCATACAAAAAATCATGGAATTTTTTAATTCCAGCAACAACAGCTAAGGCCTCCCTGTCTATTTGAGCATAGTTGCGCTCAGCTGAAGACAATGTCCTGGAGTAATATGCAACAGGAACCTGAGTTCCATCAGCCCTGAGGTGGCTCAGTACAGCACCCACCCCATAAGGGGAAGCATCACAAGCGATGCACACAGGAAGGCACTCATTGAAGTGAGCAAGTACACTGTTAGAAGTGAGCAAGGCCTTGACCTCATTGAAACTAGCCTCATGTGTTTGAGACCACTGCCACACTGCCTGTTTGTCTAATAGCCTGTGAAGAGGCTCAGCTACACTAGCCTTATGTGGAAGAAAGGAATTGTAGAAATTCAGAAGGCCCAGAAAAGCCTGTAGTTCGGCCTTAGACTTTGGCCTAGGGGCTTGCATAATGGCTTTTAGTTTGGATTCAGCAGGATGAATCCCAGCAGCATCAATTTTGAAACCCAGAAACTCAGTAGAAGGCACCCCAATTTTACATTTGTCCTTCTTGAGTTTGAGTCCTGTTTTCCTGAACCTTAACAGGACAGCCCTTAGCCTTTCAGCTAGAATGTGTGTGGAGTCTCCTGCAATTAAGACATCATCAAAATAGGGGCAAACCCCTGGTATACCCCGTAGTGTGTTTTCCATTACGCTTTGGAAAATCCCAGGAGCGACATTTACTCCAAATTGAAGTCTCTTTACCTTGAAAGCCCCTCTGTGGGTCACAATAGTCTGAGCTATAGCAGCGTCATCATCAACAGGCAGCTGTTGATATGCTTGAGCTAGGTCAAGCTTTGCAAAAACGCGCCCCCCCTTGAGGGAGGCCAGGATATGACTGACCACAGGAACAGGATAGGCATGTTGCTGCAATGCCTTATTTAGAGTGCATTTGTAATCAGCACAGATGCGAATGTCCCCATTTGCCTTAAGAGGCGTGACAATGGGGGTCTCCCATGGACTGGAGTCAACAGGTTCTAGAATTCCTTGTTGGATCAGTTTGTCCAACTCAGTGTCAATTTTACTCTTTAAAGCAAAAGGGACCCTTCTTGCTTTAATTCTAATGGGAATGACGGTGGGGTCTAACTTTAATGACACAGGGGGTCCTTGGAATGTGCCCAGCTGGGGGCTGAAAACGTCTGCAAATTCTTTGCAGACTTCCTGTAGGTCGAGTGTTTGTAGGCTGTTGAGCCCTGTGATATGTATCCCCAAGGCCTCAAACCACTCGAGTCCTATCAGACTCGTTCGTTCACCCTCTACTACTAGTAGGTCTAGTGGACCCTCAAAATCCTTATACTGTATGTTAAGGGTGGCCTCCCCCTTAACACACACTCTGGAGTTTTGAAAATCCGTTAGCACAATGTCAGAAGGCCTCAACTTGGCCTGGGTTCCACTGCCGGAACAAATCTTCCTAAATGTGTGTATAGAAATGATCAAAAGTGCAGACCCTGTGTCCAGTTCCATAGTTAATGGAACCCCTTGTAGCTTCACCTTAAGTGACAGCTTTTTCTTAATGGGCTTGTGTGTGCCTGTCCTGTAGATGCTTCTTCGCGAAGCGCAAAACCCCACCCTATTCTAGCTGGGGACCCTAGTACCTTTCAGGCGCAATTCTTCCTGAGGTTGTACCTTCTGACGGCCCAGGCACACAGCTGCAATGTGTCCTTGTTTTCCGCAAGCCCGGCAGATAGCGGAGCGGAACTTGCAGTCGGCTCTCTTGTGGCGACCTCCACAACTGATGCACTTGGGGAGAGCTGAAGAGCTTCCTCTTGGTTTTCCTTCCTTTGTGGGGTGGAGACGGTCCACTTCCTCATCCGGATCCTCCTCGGAGTTCCTTTGGACTTCTTCCTGGTGCACGGATGCAGCATCTGGACTGTTTCTGATTGGCCGCATGTTCTTGATGGCGCCGCCCGCTGCTTCTTCTGCGGTGACCTCTCTCAAGGCATCTTGGAAAGACAAGTCCTCCTTGGCGAAAAGTCTCTGTTGCAACTCTCGATGCCTTAGCCCGCACACAAATCGGTCCCTCAGTCGTTCTTCGAGGTCCTTGAACTCGTAATGTTTGGCGGCTTTCTTCAGTGCGGTGATGTACTCCTTGGCCGATTCTCCGGGTCGTTGATCCCTCTGCTCGAAGGTGTGGCGCCACGTGATGACGGACATCTTGGGTTGGAAGTGCTCCTTCAGTAACTTCTTTAGATCTGCGTAGCTGACAGACTCTAAAGGAACAGGTACTGCGAGGTTCTCCGCGATTTCGAATGCGTCTTGACCGCAAATGCACAACAGGGTGGCAGCCTTCAAGCTCTCTTCCCTCACCTGGTTCACTTTGAGGTAGTTTTCCACCCTGGCTACGTAGGACTCCCACCTCTCTGGATATGAGACGTCGAATTCCGAAAACCTTCCAATCTTCGCCATTTCGTATCAGGAAGGGTCTATCAGCCAGCCTACCCCCGAATGCACGCTGGATTGGCGGGTAGCTGCCGAGTCAACGCCGTTCCTGCCGCTCCGGACTCACTCGGGTAAGCTTACCCTTCTCTTCTTCGATGTAAGGCATCCCACCTTCGTCGCCAGTGTTGAGTCCGTCGCGAAATGGTAAGACACGAGAAGCAGTTGTAGTTCTCAGGAAACCTTTATTCTTCAGTTCAGCTTACATTGGAATATGGCGGCAAAAGCGCACAACTCGCAGCCTCCTTTTATAGGACTTTCCCAGGTCAATGTGTTACTTTTCGCGCACCAGCACTTGCGCATGCGCGCAAGCACTGGCGACAGCCTGTCTGGTCCCGGGCAGCCTGCACCTGCCCGGGACCGCCTGCAATGCCCCGAGCCCGCTTGCAAGGCTCAGGACATAACACAATGAATATTCTAAGATGAAATTCCATTGCATCCACAAATCACTAGCTTCTTAGTACTTAAAGATTTTAACTGAAAATAAGAGTTATTGTGATATGAGGCATACAAAATAATTCAAGTGGTAGATATTAGTTTTGGATTAAGGGTTAACTGATTTTATAATTTCCTGAAAAAAATAATCACAATTTGGTAATAAAGATTAGTTTAAAGAGGCCTTGAAAATTTTAGGAAAGAACATGCAAATTCTATAATAAGTCTTATTTGAAGAAAAATATAAATTCTGGTACTTTTTAAGATATAAACATGGGGAGCAAATGTTTGTTTAAATGGTTGTTTCCCACATTTTCTGATTATGATTTGATGACCACAACTGTGGGTTTTAAAAATCCTAGAATATAATGTCTATTCACAATGTCCAATATAATGTTCAGTAGCTAGGAAGGAAGAAGAGGATAGCATATAGCTAACACATCAGTACTATTCTGAAAAAAATAAAATCCCCAAGTCTCTGCAGAAAGTTGGATGTTGAGAATCATATTAGTATGTCTTCTTCCACATGGCGTCTTGCAAAGCATTGGCATGACCATTACCAGTAATGCTTCCGAAAATAGAAAGATAGATTGTGAGATGCTATATCTTTTCTGTAACAGTAGATTTCATTATATTTAATTTCCTGGGCTGTTGCATCATTTCTGCGAAAATCACCTATATATGATAACAAAAGGCAAAATATTACATTTGTAAACAAAGAAACAAATGCTAAGTTTAAGTTTGGACTAATAAAGTCCAAAGACTATTGCTCCTGAATTACTGTCTCTTGCTCATATATCTTTTAGCTTCTTGATGTGACCTACAGACATATTTAATACAGTATCTTTCCTCCCTCTCCTTCCTTCCTTCCTTCCTTCCTTCCTTCCTTCCTTCCTTCCTTCCTTCCTTCCTTCCTTCCTTCCTTTCTTCCTTCCTTCCTTCCTTCCTTCCTTCCTTCCTTCCTTCCTTCCTTCCTTCCTTCCTTTCTTTCTTTCTTTCTTTCTTTCTCCTGCTTGATATTTAGTAGTTGTTACATCAAAATTTATTTGAAGTCAGTTAAGAACTTTAGAAAGATCAGCCTTAGTTGAAAAAAATGATGAGGAGGAGGAGGAAGAGGAGAAGGAGGAAACACATGTATTACAATAGTGTCTTTAAGTATCCTAGATCTTTGAAAAGGATTTTTTAAATAAAAACAGATAAAAAAAGATACATGGTCTGAATAGAATTTCATTCTACTATTAAAAATAGATGTAACCTTGAGAAAGCTTTTAGGCATGACATTGTTTCCAGATTGTGTGTTTCCAGATATAAGAGCCGAGGTGGCGCAGCAGTTAGAGTGCAGTACTGCAGGCCACTTTAGCTGACTGTGTTCAGCAGGTCAGCGGTTCAAATCTCACCGGCTCAAGGTTGACTCAGCCTTCCATCCTTCCGGGGTAGGTAAAATGAGGACCCAGATTGTTGGGGGCAATGTAAATATATATATATATATATATATATATATATATATATATATATATATATATATATATATATATATATATACATTGCTTACTGGTGTACACCACTTAGAGAGTGCTTGCACTTAAAGCGATATATAAGTTTCATAAATAAAATAAATAAATAAATAAATTTCTAGTAACAGCACTGCCAAAATACCTATTTTTGATATTCCAGCATATAGAAGAAACTTTGTAATAATAACATGCTCTTGATTTTAAAGCTGTATTACTCTATTACCTGGGACCCACTCTGAAAAATGCTTACTCATTAATAGGCTTGAGTTAGCATGTATATAGTTTTATATTATCTATTTTGAAAGCTCTCTAGTGGCAGCCAGTGAGCCTAATTCAAAGTATTATACTATTTTTGGCCTTTAAAATGCTGTTTACGGCTTTACTGTTGCAGTGAATTTTTTTCTCCCATATTAAGATCTTAAGGAAGACTTTGGTTCAGATTGTAGCTGATGCTGGCCTTTTCCATTGTGATCTAGAGCTAGAGCTACAATGCCACCTCATGGAAAGGTTACATGACATTTTTCAGAGGAATGTCAAATTTTCCTTTTCTGAAAACATTTGAGTAGATGAGTTGTTTAATGTTGCCACCGTTAGATTTTGTATAATTCTTAATTGTTTGAATTGGCATTACATATGGTTACAAAATATTTTTAGTAAAGAAATAACATGGGCAATGAATTTGAATCTGATTCAGTATAATATAACTTCTTTTGCACATTATGTTGCAGGTAGCAAATCCAGAAGGTGAAGAATTGGAGAAAGATTTCACATATTTTATTCTGTCAGCTTATTATTTATTTTATACAAAACTGGATGGTTGCCCTCAGTAATGTTTGCATCACAAGCAGACATATTAATACATCACTGAAACCCTGATTTAAATCAAGTTGAAGACTGAATATTAATCTGAATATGACTAGAATTTCAAAATGTTTAGATTCTATTTTGAAAAGCTTTTTTTGAGAGCTTAAACCATTCACTGCAAAATACTGAAAGACCTCAGATCATTGTGAAATCATTTGAATGTAGCCAGCAAATACAGTGACACTATTATGCAGAGAAGTCAAAATGTAGGAAATGCAGGAAGCCAATTAAAAGTGTCATCTTAATAATACTGCATGGTGTGTTCAGGATATTGTACCAAATACAGTCTAAGGCATGTTAGGCTTTAACGAGCTGGCTCTTGGATTTCTAATTGTCAAAAACAACTTTTGCTACAAAGCATTGCTCTGCATTATTTTTTTTTTCTCAAAAAAAAAAATCTATTTGAACAGGTTTACTTGTGAACTACAAATTGAATTCACACACAAGTTAGTGAAAAATTTAGCAACTGCATTTATGTAGCATGCTAAGATTTATTAGTTTAACTCTTGGTTTGCTCTGTTATTATTAAACATATTGTAGAGATCAAGCTCTGGTTAATTGATGGTACAATATATTGTGCAAATCCTGAAATGGATTAATTAGATAAGAAGATGACTGGTGTTCTATGAGTCTTCCAGGGCAAATCTGAGATAAGTGAAGGTTAAGGATAATGGGATATGGTACTGTAATCTTTTTAATATAAAATTATTAAGAATTTCAGCTGTAGTAGTAAATACTAATATAAACTAAACTAAAGAAAATGGAAAGGAAGAATAAAAAGTGCAAGAAAAATTAAAAATAAGTTTCTAAGCTTGCAATTAATTTTTCTTTTTTTTCAGAGAGGAAGATAAACTTACCCAATGAAGACTTTTCAAACAAAATTGAATAGCTTTAAAATAGTTAATAAGCAATTTTCAAAAATGATTAGGAAATAGTTCAGAAATTTACTGTCCTTTAAAAGTCTCCCTTGCCTTTACAACTAAGATGGCTAATCCTGTTGTCTTCCAGTATTCAAAATCATTGCCTGCAGTCTTCTCATCAGGAACACATGAAAGTAATTTCCTGCCCTCTCTTTATCCAGAGATATTTCAAGAAACTGGTCTACTGACTAGTTGGTTGGTCTTTGTGTGGCCTCTGGCTTCATTTTCACGGAGATGTCTTGAGTTCATCATAATTTTCTTGGAAGTCTTGATAGAATACTACAATCTTAAAATGTTTTGACCCTGTCCTCTGTTACACATTTATGTATATATTTAGAATGAACCATTTTACTTTTAAAGGCAATGGAGCCTTTTAAAGGATAGTAAATAAATGAACCTCATTTCCTAATCCCTTTCAGAAATTGTCTATTAATCTATTACACATTTTGACATCTTATTTTCTAACTTCAAAGAGGGAACCAGAGCTGCCAATAAAGTGAAATGTGAACTAGTCATAATAAAAATGATGAAATACTAAAAGATACTTTTAAATCCAAGAAACATTAGGACCAGTCAAAATTGAAATCAAGACTGAACAAATGGTTTTTACCTAATGCCTAAAGGAGACAGGTAGTCAGATAAGATTCCATTAAGAAGACATTAATAAAACAAAGTATTTTGAGTGACAAGTTGTATATGGAAATGCTTTCCAACTGATATATATTTAGTCACCTCCAATTTTATTTCCACTGGCAAAAGAATATGGAAAATAGTTTCAGACTAGCTTTCCAAACTCCAGGAAGTTACAGCTAATAATAAAGATGGTAAGAGTGAAAGAAATAAAAGTAAAGTAAATGGTCAAATAGCAGGAAAAGGTAGTGTAATGATGGGACTGTATAATGAGTGTTGTTTCAGGACTGAGTGGTTTGACCTTAAGGACAAATGCTATGGGAGCTGCCATTGTAACTGAAGGTCATGTAGCAATATTTAAAGAGAGAGAGAAAGGGGCGTTGTCTTACCTGAACGCCTTTTCTCAGCATGATGATGGAGAATCCACGGATGGGTTGTCTTAATCTATCTGCTCCAATTAGACTAAGTCTGAAATTTAGTACCGCCCCCTCTGTGCCAACTGCACCCCAGTTTTAGGCTAAGGCGATACCCAGACTTTAGTCCGACGAGTCTGAACAAATGGGGACCAGGCCAACTGACCTAATGGGAGGGAGTGGATTCTCCATCATCATGCTGAGAAAAGGCATTCAGGTAAGACAACGCCCCTTTCTCCAGCATGATTGGATGGAGAACCCACGGATGGGACATACCAAAGCCCTGTGTCTCTAGGGTGGGGAATTAGATTGGGCCTGGTTCCCACCCAATGTTAATGCGTGTTCTAGGACCTTGCGGCCAAATGAAGCCATAGAAGATGCATATATATCCATCTTGTAGTGACGGACAAAGGAGGAGGGCGATGCCCATGTTGCTGCCGTACAAACTTCCTCTATGGATGCCTGGGTAGACCAGGCTGCTGTAGTGGCTGCGCCCCTGGTGGAATGGGCGGTGATATGGCTGGGAGCTTGTAGTGACTGAGTCTGGTATGCCAGAGAAATACAAGCTCTAATCCACCTGCCTATAGTGGGTGAGGAAACCTTCTGTCCTAACGACGAAGGGTGAAATGACACAAACAGAGCCTCAGTCTTGCGGAAGGATGAGGTTCTCTGTATATAGCAATATAAGGCCCTGCGAACATCCAATCTGTTCCACTGAGCCTCTATGTCATTAGATGGGTTCGGACAGAAATCCGGCAAAACTATGTCCTGTGATCTATGATACAAGGAGTTGACCTTGGGCATGAAAGAGGGATCTAACCTGAGAGTAACCCTGTCCCTATGGAAGATACACAGGTCCTTTCTCACTGACAGGGCAGCCAGCTCAGAGATTCTTCTGGCTGAAGTTACAGCAACCAGAAATGCCACCTTCATTGATAATAGTTTGAGCAAACAAGTGTCAATTGGCTCAAAGGGTGGTGAGACAAGAGCCTGTAAAACCTGATGAAGGTTCCAGGAGGGATATCTATGTACCGCTGGTGGTCTGTCATTGTTAGCTCCTTTTAGGAAGGAGCGTATCATAGGGTGCTGTGTTAAGGGTTCCTTGCCACAGGAAATAACCGTGGCGAGTGTTGCTACCTGCCTACGGATGGTGCTTGTGGAAAGCCCTTTGTCCAAACCGTCCATCAGGAACGCCAAGATAACTGGCACTGCAGCCTGTAAGGGTTCAATTTTGTGAGCTAAACACCAATTACAGAAGCTCTTCCACATGGCATCGTATATTCTATTTGTCGAGGGTCGCCTGGATTGCTGGATCATGGCTATGACCCTTGACGAATATGAGTCTAGGCCTAAGGCCTGCCTCTCAAGTGCCAGATGGTTAACTGGAGCCATTGAGGGTCCGGATGATGTAACTCCCACTGAATGAGGGAGATCCGATTGGCTGGAATCCTCCATGGAGGGGATGCGGAGAGCTCCATCAGGTCGGTGAACCAAGATCGTCTCGGCCAATGCGGGGTGACCAGGAGGACCTCTGCTTGTTCGCGAAGGATCTTCCTGATCGTGGCAGGTAGAAGGGGCAGGGGAGGAAAGGCATAGAGCAGTTCCCTGGGCCAGGGACTGCGGAGTGCATCTGTTCCTTCCGCTGATGGAGACGGGAACCTGGAAAGGAATCTGGGAAGCTGTGAGTTGGCTGGGGAGGCAAACAGATCTAGGGTTGGGGAACCAAACCTGTCCACGATCTCTCTGAAGATCTTCGGATCCAGCTGCCATTCGGAATGGTCCACGGTGGCTCTGCTCAATGAGTCCGCCTGCTGGTTGGCCACTCCGGATATGTGCTCCGCCCTGATGGAGGCAAGATTCAGTTCCGCCCAAGACCCCAGCAATCTGGCCTCCTGCATGAGAGGCTTGGACCTTGTTCCCCCCTGTCTGTTGATATGGGCCTTGGCTGTGATGTTGTCGGTTAAGACCAGGACGTGCTGGCCCTGTACTAAGCTGCTGAATCTCTTTAGGGCCATGTGTATGGCTCTTAGTTCCAGCCAGTTTATATTGTTCTTTAGATCTTGCCTGGACCACTGACCTTGGGCCCAGTGTGTGTGGAGGTGTGCCCCCCACCCAAATGGGCTTGCATCTGTGGTGATGGTGATCCTGTCTTTGAATTCTGCTCCCCGTGACAGTGCCGGAGAGTCCCACCAATGAAGGGAGTTCAACACTGACCGTGGAACTCGGACTTTCTGGTGGGATGTGCTGGTATGAAGTCTCTGAAATGGAAGGAGAAGCCACTGTAATTCTCTGGCATGGAGACGTGCCCATGGCACAATTTGCACGCAGGACACCATCTTCCCTAGTAGTTGTGAAAGGGATGCCAATGTGACTACTCTGTCCCTTCGGATCCGACGTACAAGAGTCTGGATAGAGTTCCGTCGGTCCTGAGATAGGTAGACCGTGCAGTTGCCTGTGTCTATAACTGCGCCCAAATGGAGGAGCCGAGTTGTTGGTACAGTATGACTTTTCTGGAAATTCACAGAAAAACCGTGCTCCTGCAAAACCTTGATGGCTAGGGCGAGGTCTGCTTGGGCACCTTGCCATGATGATGACTGAATTAGAATGTCATCTAGATAGCATTGAACTCTGATGGGAATTTGTCTAAGATGGGCTGCAATCACTGCCAGTACCTTTGTAAATACTCTCAGTGCAGATGAGAGGCCAAATGGAAGGGCTCTGTACTGGTAGTGGCGTCGAGCATAACTGAATCTGAGGAATTTGCGGTGTCAAGGAAAAATTGGGATGTGCAAATATGCCTTAGTCAGGTCTATGGAGGTAAGAAAGTCACCTTGCCTGAGGCCAGCCAGGATTGATTGAAGTGATTGCATCTTAAATTTTTTATATCTCAAGTAGAGGTTTAGACCTTTTAAGTCCAAGATCGCCCTCCAGCCCCCTGAAGTCTTGGAAATGATGAAAAGGTTTGAGTAAAACCCTCGTCCTTCTTGGTTTTGTGGTACTGGTTCAATTGCTTGTATTTGCAATAAATGAGCTATTGCCTCTGACATAAGTTCAGCTCTGATCCTGTTCGTTGAAATAGGACAAGAGCGGAATCTGTCAGGTAGATGGGAACAAAATTCTAGTCTCAGACCTTGGGAGACGTTGTCTAACACCCATGCGTCCGTAGTAGTGGCTGCCCAAATGCTGGAATAGAGGGCCAGCCGGCCTCCTATGGGAGGTGAGGCTGCAGGTTCACTTGCCTCGCTTAAAGGAGCGGCTCCCTGCGCCTCGAAAGGACTGCTTGGTCTGGAACTGTGATCTGCCTCTGTATGCTGAACGATCTTGTTGTCGTTCCTGTCTCTGAAAGGAGGGGCGAGGAGCCTGGGCCCAGTCCCAGGCTGGCGCTGGCCGAAAGGGCTGCCTTCTGTAGTTACTCTGCGACAAGTTCCCCCAGCGTCTATCTCCCTTCCTTAATGTATTAATCAAGGTCTTGCGTTTATCCTTACCTTCGGTTAGGTATGACTCTAGCGCCTTACCAAAGAGTTGTCCACCTGTATAAGGTTTAGAGGCCAGACACCACTTGGCCTTGGTGTCTGCTCACCAGTTTCTGAGCCAAAGGAGCCTTCGTGCTGAAATGTCTGCCGCGATGGTCCGGGCAGTGTATCTGATCATGTGTAAGGAGGCATCGGCTAGATACTGGGACGTGGCCACCAACTTACCCAGATTCTGGTGGGCTCTGAGCTGGTCTGGAGGGATCATGTCCTGGAGCTCCTGTAGCCACAGGACCGAAGCCCTGGCAAAGAAGGCCATGGAGGTTGCCGCCCTCGTTGCCCAGGCTGATGCCTGGTGGGACCTGCGTAGGCTCATCAATCTCAGGAATCTCCAAAAGGGAGGTCAGGGAAGGAGCAACATTGAGCAATGTTCTCTCTACAGCACCAGGGCTTAAGGGGGATCCTAGTTTTTCCCATTGTTTCTGGACTATATTTAGAAAAAGGGGAGGGCAGGGAATATGATTCTGTGAGACAGAGGGCTAAGTGTATATGGCATGGGGACCCTGGGATGTTGGTGGGTTCTGGCGAGGTTTGCAGGCCTTGAGAAGCAGGGAATTGAAGAAGGAATGGTCAAAGAGACCAACAGGAGGGGGGGTTCGGATGGGGCGATGCCCTCGTCCTCAGACAAAATTAGGCCAGCTTGTTCAGCTCCTGTAGATTCCAAATCCGATGCGGGATCATCCATCCAATCCGGAGATTGTGAATGATGTGTGGCCTGTGGGGGTGGCTGTGGGGTGTTGGAGGCCATAAATTGAGCCACAGCCTGGGCTATCATGGACTGGAGGAGGTTTGGGTTCAGGGCCTGGTTCTCAGGAGGGCGAAGTCCTGCTGCAGTGGGAGTGAATGTGGCCTGGGGCCCTGAGGTGTCCTGACTGGTTATACCCCTCCCTGTTAGGTTTGAATCTGACTCAGGAATTCCCCTGGGGAGAGACCAGGCCCCTGGGGCTGAGGCACTGTGCGAAGAAAGGGGCTCTGGCACCTTCCTCCCTCTGTGGCTCCCTGCTTGGCCGGGCTCGCTTGGTGGTGCTCTTACCACTTGCCTCTGATTGGAGACTCCTCTTGGCCGGCTCGCTGCCTTTCTCTGTCATGATGAGTTGCTCTGGTCTCAACCTTGGCAAAACGCCCCCCCTCGGTGCTGTACTTCACCAAGGGAGTCTACAGAGATACTTCAGCCCAAGAGGGGGATGGGCGGGGAGTTAATGGGCACCCCGATCACTTGGGATAGATCAGGCCCTCCCCAGTCGAACCTGCTCTCTCGACGATCCTACCACCGATGATGTAATACTGCCTTCAGAAGAAAGTTCCAGGCAGTCTGGGCCTCAGCCACACACAAAATGGCCGCCAAGGGCTTTTGCCATGCACAAAAGGGCCTCTGAGGGCTTCAGTCACACACAAAATGGCCACCAATGACTTCAGGCACACTCAAAATGGCCGCCGAGGCTTCAGCCCCACACAAAATGGCCACCGGTGACTTCAGCCACCCACAAAATGGCCGCCAGTGACTTCCGCCACTCACAAAATGGCCACTGAGGGCCTCAACCACACTCAAAATGGCCACCGAGGCTTCAGCCCCACACAAAATGGCCGCCGGTGACTTCAGCCACCCACAAAATGGCCGCCAGTGACTTCCGCCACTCACAAAATGGCCACTGAGGGCCTCAACCACATACAAAATGGCCACTGGGGGCTTCAGCCACACCCAAAATGGCCGCCAGGAGGCAATTCAAAATGGCGGCCGCCAATTTCGCGCCCTAAAAAAAGGCCATTGGAAGAAGGCCTTGAGGCCTAGGGTCTAAGCTGCAACGAGCCCTCGTTCGGGTGAATCGCCTGGGCTCCTAAAGCAGCTGGTGGCATGTGATTAGGCCGGCTGGAAAAGCTGTCGTCCAAGGCCTGACAGGCCCTCCCGGCTCCGAAAATTGGGCCGTGCCCAAATTCTCACCTGCTGCTCTCTGCTGGGGCCGAGGGACCTGGGAAGGCTCCCTCCAGGCTTGATGAGGCTCTGAAAACGACCTAAATCAAAGGTTTGATCTTGCTGTCCCTAACTGAGGGAAAACAAAGAAGGGAAAAGTTTCCCCCCCCCTAGAGGGAGAGGATTGTGAGTCTGTCAGCCTGAATAGGCTTCAGACTGGGATAATTGATCTTTCTTCTAGATATAATCGATTCTGAATCAATAATAAAATAACAAATAATAATAATAGCCTAAGCTAAGAAATTAAATAGAATTAAACAGTCTTCTGCTCCAGGAGCGAAGACAAAACGCGTCTTGGGGCAAAGAGACTAAGTCTAAAACTGGGGTGCAGTTGGCACAGAGGGGGCGGTACTAAATTTCAGACTTAGTCTAATTGGAGCAGATAGATTAAGACAACCCATCCGTGGGTTCTCCATCCAATCATGCTGGAGAAAAAGTATAAATTCTGAATGCGCTTAATAGATTTCAAGTAATGTGGGAATGATTCCCATGTGAGAGTTTCAGAACAGAAAATATATGTGTGATTTTGGCTTATTGTTATTACCTAACTTACAGTATACCCACAGGGGAGTGGGATATATTATAACGTTTTTAACTTAACTTAAAAAGTTCTTGGGTATTGGGCAGAAATGCACTTAAAATTATTCTGGGTTTCAGATGCCTTGAATACTATAGGAAAAGGAAGAATAGCCTCAGTTCTGGAGGAAAATGGGGAAATGGGATACTTTAATATTATCTGAAAAGTTTTAAACTGCAATATAGATTTAACTTTCCTTTCTACTTTATTTTCTTTACTGTCTAGCTGGTTGCAGCTTTTCATTACCATTTAGAGTTGGTCACTTTGACTGAAGCAGTTTATAAATCCAGTAAATAAATACAATGTTTCTATAATAACAATGCCATAGTCCTTGGAATGCATTAGATGTACCCAATCATTTGGATTTCTACAGGCTGATAGGCATGCCAACCTCCCTACCAGGCCTATAATATAACAATAAGCAATAGCTCTGCTCAAGAAATGTTTCCATCATAAAAGGAATGTGCAGAAAATGATTTTATACAGATTGAAAATTCACTCAAGAAATGACAGCCTCCAACCAATTGGGTGTCTTTTTATGAGTTTCCCCTAGTATGTTTTGATTTTTTTTCCACATTAGATTGAATTTGCATCTGTTGGTATTCAGAATTTGTAATAGAAGATCACTTTAGTTTCCTCAGAATAATAGAGACCCCCATATGTGTTCATTGGAAAATATGCCAAATTGGGATTAGTTTTGGATAGTCCATGCTGGCATGTAGTCTGAATTAGTCCTTAATTAGCCCTAATACACCTGCAAAGTGCCTAAATTAATGGCTGGTAATTGGCAATCATTGCTGTATACATAGCTAAATTATGCAAACATGAAAACTCTTGTCAAAGTATAAGTAGAGGGAAATTCTAGTATTTAATATTTGTGGCACTGGAGTTTAAGTGACGCAGTTTGACAATACACTTGTTCTTATAACAAGAACAGAACCAAAACTTACATAACCAATTTCAACTACAGGTAGGACATATGTTTTTTCTACCACTGATTGAAGTTTGTTACAATTTAGACTTTAACCTTAAAATGACGATGACAATTATACTTCCAATCATGGACATTTATTTTACTGGTGCTCTGTTCCATTTAATCTTATACAAATGAAGTAGAGTTTGAGGAGCAAACTGTTTAGTGAAATCGCAAAAGAAATTATGTTCTATTTTAAAAAATTCATATCTGCTGTCAGTAGTCCATATATCATGTTCCCAAGGCTTCAAAACAACACCTGAACCTCCCTCAAGCATTGCTTATTAAAACTATGACATCATAAAAAAAACAGTATTGTGAGAATTAGGTGTTCAGTAGAGTGATGGCTCGAGTGCTATATGTAATTACAGTTAAAAACTTGGCAACTAATACAATATGTCTGGCACCATGAACTCTGCACCACTCATACCCTACTTACCCAAGAGTTGTTCTGATACCCCATTTCTCTATTTTTCCACTGAGCTTTTTCTTCCTTTTCCTGCTGGACTTGAGGCAATCATTTTATCTAGAGCAGAAAAATCTACTGTTTTCAGCATATAGCAAATTTCCAATTAGTATTTCACAACTTAATTTCACAAGTTTAATTTCAGCTTTATGTTCAAATAGCTTTATAAAGTAATAGTGAATTTGGAATGAAGATCTTGTTTGCTTACTCAGAATGTTTAATTACAGACCTTTCTTCTATTTCATTTACCTAAATGGTTATGAACTGATACCCAGAAAAGTATCTGAGATTATAGAGTTGGATGTTATGTGACACAATGTATTCATAATATAGGAAAGACTTCTTAATCCAAAAGCTATTTAAAATGATTTAAAAATAAAAGAATCATAGAATGTAAGGTTTGGAAAGAAAGTAGTCCAATCCTCCTATAGCTCAATACTTTGCCCAATGCAAGATCCTATTATTACACCCACATTTATACAGAGATCAGGTAGGCTCTGTTTAAATATCACCAGTGAAGAGGAGTTTACCTACTCCTATGGCAATCAATTCAACTATTGAACAACTTTTACTGTCTTTTGTTTTTTCATTTCTTCCAATGTCCAACTGAAGCTTACTGCCTTCTAGAACAGGGGTCTCCAGAAATGGGCTGTGCACGTGGTAAATGAGCGTGTATAAAATCATTTTCTACATACTATTTTTATGAAACATTTCTTGAGCAGAGCTATTGCTCTGGTAGAGTGATTGGCATTTGTGCAAGAGAGGGGCATGCACACAAAATCATTCCCTCTCCCCCTCCCCACTGCTACCACCACTGCCAGTCCACAGAGCCGGAAAGATTGGGGACCACTGTTCTAGAGGAACTCTGTCTTAGAAGATTGTATCCTGTCTTCCACATGTTAGCACTTTAGTTAGGTAAAGACATTTTTTCTGAAAGTGTTTTCTTCTCCAGCTTCTCCTTTTAATGTTGGTTTCTCTTCTTTGCATATGTTTCACTCTGCCAATGTCTTTCTTAAAATATAGTGCCAAGTATTTAGATCAATGATGTTTTTACTGTAATGTATATTATTTTGTTACACAGATAAATTTTAAAGTAAGGAGAAACAGAATTAATTGCCATTTTCCCCTAGGTATCACAGTCAGTGGGCAATTATTACATTTTCCTTGGGTGACTTTCTCCCTCTAAAGTGAAAGTTGCTATTGTAACGTAAATCAGGTAACTTTTCATTCTCTTGGTACTACCATACTTCTTAAGAAGACTAGATTTGTTTTATCTCTCAAAACCTGGAGGAAAATGATTACTGAAAAGCAATAGTTAATTACATTCTGCCCTTTGTGGAGGAAACTAAATTAATATTGACCTAATTGCAGTCCTCTATAGAATGTCACTACAATTGTATTTATTGTCTTCAGATGATCTAGCAACTCTTTACACTTTTCACTCTCTACTGTGGTATTATAGAAATTGAACGTTGCAGTACAGCAAGGGATATCAGTAAGTACTGTATAGTATAAGAAGAATAAATGAAACATTAAAATATATTTTATTAAATTTAAAGTGATATATAAATATTTATTGTTGCTCAGTGTTTCATTTATATGATGCGGGTCCTATTTGATATTCTCTGTCTCTGAATATAGCAGAAAAGATTTAATCATTTTGAAACCCAGTTCTCCTACCTTAGCACCCAATTTTTTTACATATGCATGTTTCCCACAAAGTACTCTTTATTTTCGTTTTTGCACACTTTTACATATTCATTTTTGTCTCTATATTTTTGACCGGACAAGTGTAAGTCAAAGTTCTGGAAAGTGTGTTTTAACACACAAAAAAAGTATGCTTTGGGTTTTGCATAGGATTGGGTGGATAAGTTAATACAAAACTTCAAACGAAATTAATTTCTCTTTCATTCCTAAGCCTTTTCAACAAACTACTTTGCCATTTAACTGGCCCTATATTGCCTAGTCTGAAGCAGCAATTCTCCAAAGACTGGAATTAATCCTGGGGCTTTGTGTACATCAATCATAGATTTTCTTAGTATACTACAATCATATTAATACCTTGGGTGACTCTCTTCTGATTTGTTACACAAGAAGATCTGAAGTGAAATAAAATGTGATTCACTAGTACATACTTCAGAAATAAGAGATAAATAAGAAGGGTTCAATTCAGTCATGAAAACAATATATACTCATGTTTTGCTTTCTGATTGCATTGAGCACTGAGTAAGAGAAACACAAGATGACTACAAACCCTTCAGTGCAGTGATCAAATAGGACAATTGCAGATAACACCTCATATTTCCTTAATATGGCTTCCAGCTTCACTCTTAACAATGACTGTGAGCATCATCCTGCATATATTTTTACTTCTTCAATGCTACTTGTCCTTAAATTTTATTGTGAGGAGTTTTTCCATTTGCCTTTTGAAAACCCAAATGACGTTCCAGGCATTCTGCAATGCAGATTATTTCAGTTGACAGATAGTGAAGCTATTTCGGAAAAAGAGAATTCAGTTTGTTATCTGTGTGTATTAATATTTTCATTTAAATATTACATCTGTTTTGCAAGATAAATACTGCTAGAACATGTTGATAAAATTAAGAAAGCATCAAAATGTAACTATTTCAGTACTTTACTATTTATGTTGATTGATTCGTATACCTGATTATGCCAATGTTAATGTTTTGTCAAAATCCAAAATAAATGTATTGCTTATTATTTGAATGTTGTTAGCCAAATTCAAGGATAAATAAATTAATTTTGGAGACAAATATTTCTTTCTGAAATGCAATGACTTTTGCATATTAAATTCAGTTTGTCTCATGTCACTTTTCACTCAGCTATGCCAAAAGGTAAAAACACAGAGCATGACCTAAAATAATTAGCACAGTATGACATATCAATAAGCAATATTCTATTGGTAAAATTGAGAATAAACAATATTGGGCAAAACCTCAGATATTTAAAAATACCAAAATAAAAAAGTGGTGATCACCATTTCCCTTCTTCCCTTCTTTCCTTCTTCCCTTCCTTTCTTCTTCCTTTCAGGCAGATAAGTGACTGCTGCTGAGTGGGATAGGGATTGTGAAACTGTCATTATGGGTTGAAAACTGTCATAGATATTGAAAGTAATGTAACAACAGCCAGTAACACTGAAGCAGCCACAACTGTCCCACAAATTTCATTCTCTTGAGAATCATGGATCCGGGATTTTGGATGCATTCTGTAAGCTAACTCATTTGATGTATCCTGCCCTATAATTCACTTTTTTGCTCCATTAAAAGAGAGTTTTAGTAGTATATTGATTAAGCAAATACAAATATATACTCATTTGTAGCTCCATCCTCAATTTTTAGAAATCAATGGAATTATTGACTGTCAGAATGTCAAAACAATGAGGAGTTGTATAAGAGAATTGACATATTTTATCAAAACCTATCTAATTTCAATGGATGGTTGCAAATTCTACTGCTATAAGAAAGGGATAGAAATTGTCAGTTGCTATGAAAATACTCTTAGGCTGTTTTACTGTCTTTTAAAAGGTAGTGTAACAAGAACACAACAGAAATATAAATGAACTAGATGATATAAACTTGTTTCCCCTTTTGACTCTTCATATTATTTCTTGCATGTACTTGTTAAAAGAACTAATAAATAGAATTAATTATCTCCTTCCTGCTTGATCTAGGAAAAGCCAATTAAGTTTAATATGCATGATTGCTGAAAAATATAGGAGTTAGCTAAGTGTTCTCTGTAACATAGAGTAACAAACTGAACTGAAAGCTTACTAATTTAAACTAATGTTGTTTTGAACCTTGTTTTTTCATGTAACTAATGAATTTATTTTGATGGAATACATCAGCATGTAAATAACATTTGATATGCCGGGTTGGTTATCTTGCTGCTGAAGTACAATGGCTTGGCTGTAATAGATGAATTCCAATTCAAATATATTTAAAGCTTCTTTCTTTTGATATATAACAGAATTGAAACTCTATTGATTTAGTCATTTGACTATATAAAAATATAAAACTAATTGTTGTTGTTGTTATTAATTGCGAAGTCGTGTCCAACCCATCGCAACCCCATGGACAACGTTCCTCCAGGTCTTCCTGTCCTCTACCATCTTCTGGAGTCCATTTAAGTTCACATCTACTGCTTCAGTGACTCCATCCAGCCATCTCATTCTCTGTCGTCCCCTTCTTCTATTGCCCTCAATCTTTCCCAGCATTAGGCCCTTCTCCAGTGAGTCCTTCCTTCTCATTAGGTGGCCAAAGTATGTGAGTTTCAACTTCAGGATCTGGCCTTCTAAAGAGCAGTCGGGGTTGATCTCTTCTAGGACTGACCGGTTTGAACGCCTTGCAGTCCAAGGGACTCGCAGGAGTCTTCTCCAGCACCATAGTTCAAAAGCCTCAGTTCTTTGGCGCTCAGCCTTTCTTATGGTCCAACTTTCACATCCATACATTGCAACGGGAAAACCATGGCCTGGACTATACGCACTTTTGTTGGCAGGGTGATGTCTCTGCTTTTTAGTATGCTGTCTAGATTTGCCATAGCTTTCCTCCCCAGGAGCAAGCGTCTTTTAATTTCTTGACTGCAGTCCCATCTGCGGTGATCTTGGAGCCCAGGAAGATAAAATCTGTCACTACCTCCATTCCTTCCCCATCTATTTGCCAGGAATTGAGAGGGCCGGATGCCATGATTTTGGTTTTCTTAATGTTGAGTTTCAAGCCAACTTTTGCACTCTCCTTCTTCACCAGCATCAAGAGGCTCTTTAGTTCCTCTTCACTTTCTGCCATTAGAGTGGTATCATCTGCATATCTTAGGTTGTTGATATTTCTCCCGGCAATCTTAATTTCAATTTTTGATTCATCTAGCCCTGCCTTTCTCATGATGTGCTCTGCATATAAGTTAAATAGGCAGGGTGACAGTATACAGTCTTGCGGGACTCCTTTTCCAATTTTGAACCAATCAGTGGTTCCGTGTCCAGTTCTCACTGTTGCTTCTTGACCCGCATATAGGTTTCTCAAGAGACAAATAAGATGGTCTGGTATTCCCATCTCTTTAAGAACTTGCCACAATTTGTTGTGATCTACACAATCAAAGGCTTTAGCATAGTCAATGAAGCAGAAGTAGATGTTTTTCTGGAACTCCCTAGCTTTCTCCATGATCCAGCGTATGTTGGCAATTTGATCTCTGGTTCCTCTGCCTCTTCGAAATCCTGCCTGTACTTCTGGTAGTTCTCGATCCACATACTGCTGGAGTCTAGCTTGTAGGATTTTAAGCATAACTTTACTAGCATGTGAAATGAGTGCAATAGTGCAATAGTTTGAACATTCTTTGGGCATTGCCTTTCTTTGGAATTGGAATGTAAACTGACTTTTTCCAATCCTGTGGCCACTGTTGAGTTTTCCAAATTTGCTGGCAAATTGAGTGTAGCACTTTTACTGCATCGTCTTTTAAGATTTTGAATAGCTCAGCTGGAATACTGTCACCCCCACTAGCTTTGTTGTTGCTCAGATTTTCTAAGGCCCATTTCACTTCACATTCTAGGATGTCTGGTTCGAGGTCAGTGACCATCTCATTGTGGTTATCTGGGATGTTAAGCTCATTCTTGTATAATTCTTCTGTGTAGTTTTGCCATCTCTTCTTAATCTCTTCTGCCTCTGTTAGGTCTCTGCCATTTTGGTCCTTTATCATGCCCATCTTTGCATGAAACGTTCCCTTCATATCTCCAATTGTCTTGAAGAGATCTCTGGTCCTCCCTATTCTGTTGTTTTCTTCTATTTCTTGGCACTGTTCATTTAAGAAGGCATTCTTATCTCTTCTAGCTATTCTCTGGAATTCTGCATTCAATTGGGTGTATCTTTCTCTTTCTCCTTTGCCTTTCGCTTCCCTTCTTTCCTCAGCTATTTGCAAAGCTTCATCAGACAGCCAGTTTGCTTTCTTGCATTTCTTTTTCTTTGGGATGGTTTTAGTTGCTACCTCTTGTACAATGTTGCGAACTTCCCTCCATAGTTCTTCAGGCACTCTATCTATCAGATCTAATTCCTTAAATCTGTCACCTCTACTGTATATTCATCAGGAATATGATTTAGTTCATACCTGAGTGGCCTAGTGCTTTTCCCTACTTTTTTCAATTTAAGCCTAAATTTTGCAACGAGAAGCTCATGATCTGAGCCACAGTCAGCTCCTGGTCTTGTTTTTAATGACTGTATAGAGCTTCTCCATCTTTGGCTGCAGAGCACATAGTCAATCTGATTTCTATGTTGACCGTCTGGTGATGTCCATTTGTAGAGCCGTCTCTTGGGTTGTTGGAAAAGAGTGTTTGTTATGACCATCGTATTCTCTTGACAAAATTCTATTAGCCTGTGCCCTGCTTCATTTTGTACTCCAAGGCAAAACTTGCCTGTTATTCCGGTTATCTTTTGGCTTCCTACCTTAGCATTCCAATCCCCCATGATGATAAGGGCATCATTTTTTGGTGTTAATTCTATAAGATGCTGTAGGGCTTCATAGAACCGGTCAATTTCATCCTCTTCAGCCCCAGTGGTTGGGGCATAGATTTGGATTATTGTGATATTGAATGGTTTGCCTTGGATTCGAATTGTGATCATTCTGTCATTTTGGGGATTGTATCCCAGTATTGCTTTTCCTATTCTTTTATTGACTATGAAGGCTACTCCATTTCTTCTGAGGGATTCTTGCCCACAGTAGTATACCTGATGGTCATCTGAGTTAAATTCACCCATTCCTGTCCATTTTAGTTCGCTGATTCCTAAGATGTCGATGTTCAGTCTTGTCATCTCTTTTTTGAATACGTCTAGCTTGCCTTGATTCATGGATCTTACATTCCAGGTTCCTATGGAGAAAAAATCTTTACAGCATCGGACTTTCCTTTCACCACCAGATATATCCACAGCTGAGTGTCCTTTTGGCTTTGGCCCAGTCGCTTCATTCTTTCTGGCGCTACTAGTACTAGTCCTCTGCTCTTCCCCAGTAGCATATTGGACACCTTCCAATCTGAGAGGCTCATCTTCCAGCGTCATATCTTTTTGCCTTTTAGTACTGTCCATGGGGTTTTCATGGCAAAGATACTGGAGTGGTTTTCCATTTCCTTCTCCAGTGGATCACATTTTGTCAGAGCTCTCTGCTATGACCTGTCCGTCTTGGGTGGCCCTGCACGGCATAGCTTATAGCTTCGTTGAGTTACACAAGCCCCTTCGCCACGACAAGGCAGTAATCCATAAAGGGGATAAAACTAATACAAATATACAAATAAATACAAAGATACTGTAAGCTGTCCTCATGATCATTAACCCCAATCTGATCAAAATATGCTGTCCTCTTCAAAATGTCCTTTGAAATAAAGAGTGTAGCTTTACTAGTGATATGTAGGTTTGTTCCTTGCAAAAAATAATACAATTTCTCCTAGTATTTTTTAGTTTTTAAATAAGAATGAAAGTAAGCAGCCCTTTCTGCACAGTACAGTTTGTAGTGAAAAAGAATGTGTCTAAAGCAGGCATGTCAAACTGCTGGCCCACGGGCCAGATGCGTCACGCTGAAACTCCACCCACCCCATTGCCGGCAATGGGGAAAAAGTCACAATATGTCATGTGATGTCACGTGATGTCATCAGTTTGACATGCCTGCTCTAAAGGCTGGGAAAGGCTGGTGCTCTACTAAATGCACAGTCTTTCTTCAGATGGAACTTTCTAAAATCTCCCATGTCTTACTATTGAGTCTAATTGTTAAAAACGAGCTCTAGAAAAAAGCTGTTCTGAATGTTGAGACATATATGTTGTTAATTTTTTTTTTTACTGGGAGACTGATATATGTTGAGATAGCCACTTCGAAGATTTAACATATTTAAGTGCTGGTGTATCATCTTGGGCAGCCACATCAATGACTCTGTTTGAAAGTTTCTTCAGCCTTTAAATCTGATTGGACTGAAAATTGGATAGAGAATCCATATTGTGAGATGACATTTGAAAGTGTGAGGCAGCATGTTATGCAACTCTTCTTCAAAATATAATTTGAGTAATCTACAGTATCTGGTTCAATAGATAGGATCTTCATGCAGTAATTGAAAACTTTAGAGACTAAATGGCTTTATATAGGGTATATACCCAACCTTACTCCTGGAATGGGTGTAGACTTATACATGTCCAAGTTACATTTCAGAAAATTAGATTGTATCTGTTCTAGTAAGGAGACATTTATGTGATCATTGGGGACTATTTTGCTGTTATATACCTTTATGGGGAACTGTAGTTGGTGAGCTGCCTTATAACACAATTTTTTTTCCTTTCCCATTTCCTCCTAAATTTGGGTTTCCAAGTTTAGCATCATAGATTTTCTTACAAAGTTTTCAGAATAAGAGAGAACATTGTAATTCTGTGATAAATCTAAAATAATATGTTCTACTAGGAAGAATTTCATACAACAACCCTTATCTTTGTGTAATTTTTCTTTTCATTTCATTATGTACAGTGGTGGGATTCAAACATATGAACAACCAGTTCTCTGTGTGGATGCCACTTCCGGAAGTCGATTCTTGGCCTGGGCAACAAAAAATTAGCTACCGGTTCTGCTGAACTGATGCAAATTGGCTGAATCCCACCACTGATTATGTATGATTCTTGAGATGTATTTATCTGAAGGGCTTCCTTAACAGTACTTATAGTAAGCATGGAGATGACCCATTAAATCAAAAAGAAGAAGGTTGGTTCATAACATGCATTTGACATGAGAGCCACTTTCAACATACTTTCAGAAGTCATCACAGTCAAGTTCATCAATTATAGCTTTAGTTTATGGAGTGCCTTTGACCAAAGAACAGTGCTACTATCTGATATTTTAGCTGAAAATCAGATACCATAGTCAAGATTAATATCAGTTAGTCAATGAACATATTTTTATGCATTTCTTTTGAAACTGCTGAAATTGCTATGTATTGTTTATATACTTGATCGCAGCCCAGGGTGAATAGAGTTGTTAATGCTTCATAGCAATGTATTTGGCAAATTATTCCTCAGCCAAGCCTAAAACATATCTTAAAGTTGTTCAAACTGAGAAACGCTGTCATAGAACATGTGAGATCTTGACCCACTCTCCCCTATTCCACCTCTGCATCCCTCCCAAGCAAGCATATTGCATACCACACTAAAATAGCTAACATAATAGCTAGCGCTATCCCATTAAGGCATTCGGTCCAGTACACATATGACTGATAGTTGAATACATGAGCCAAGAGAACCATAGCATTCCTCAGTGTTAATGGCCCTGATGTTAGTTCCACTAGATAGGCTAAATCAAGAAGTCAACTCCATGGGACAGCTAAAAATATTTTTATTGGAATTGACTGTAGTAATAAGATCTTACAACTCTGATTGAACTCTTATCACCCCACCCCCTTACTTCAGTGAGCCTCTCTAAGTCTTTCTGCAGATTTTCTGCTTCCTCTTGTTGCTTTGGTAACAAATCTCACCTATCCCTATTATTTTCATTCTCTACAGTTGTGGACTTAAAATAGTTTTCACTTCCTGTCGCTCTAGCAATAGATCTTTCATATCTCTGTCAAGGTCATCTTCTTTACTCTCTACACTTTGGAAGTGGTACTTTCAGTTTCAAGAGAAAACTACCTAAAAATAATCTGGATTGTCAGAGTGTGATTGCAAATAACATGGCACCATGAATCCTAATTGATTTTAAGATATGGATCAGAATATAATGTAAAAGGTGATCTAAAAGTGGTATGCATGGTAACCAGGCAAAAATATTTTTTTTCAATGTAGAAAAATGTGTGTTTGGTAGAAGAGAGAAAGCACACATGCTACTGTTGAAAGTGGTAGTGTTTCTCCCACAGTATATAAAACTACCTATTATTTGTATCAGAATTGATGGAAGGTTTGTTAATTCATTCCAAGTTTAATATATTATAGTGACCTTTATGTTTACTGCTGAGATTGGTGATGAATAGTAGGAATTACTGAGCCTAGGGATATGTTATCTGGGTCACTATTTTGTGAAATAATTTTAGCTAATATCCAACACACAATACTTGGTCTGAATTATCTTGAATTTGACATGATTTTTGTCCTACCCACAATGACTATAATATGAAACTATTATGAAAATGCAAAAATGTTTATTGCAGTACACACGTTGATCCCTACATGTGCCATTTAAGCCCCTAAAGCATTTTTCCAGGCTGAGAGTTGTACTTAATCTTTGTCTACATTCCACAAATTAATGAGTAAGGCCTGAACAAAAATTAAATTTGACTTTATTTCATTTACATTTAACATTAAAATAAAATTAAGCATAATAGGATTACTTGCCAGTCATATAGTTACTATTTTTTCCAATCTGTCATATTAATATTTGAAATTTTGTAGCATTTTTTGTTGGTTTATAAGGGCTCCCTCAGTGCTTTTTGTAGGCCATATGTAGCTATTGGCATGCCAGGTTGTGAAATAATCAAAAGCTGTCCTGAGAAGAAGCAAAATATAAACTGATGAAGATGAGAATAATAATGATATTTTATTCATCAATAATAATGAAAAAATTACAACTTAATTTTTTCAAGCCAGTTTAAAATTTTTGATTTATAAAATTCTACATGAAAAAATCCTTGGGAAGTGGCTGTTTATTTTAATATTTGTACCTGCCAAAAAAGCCAACACAGTGTTGGGCTGCATTAACAGAGAGATAAAATCAAGATCACGTGAAGTATTAATACCACTTTACAATGCCTTGGTTAGGCCACACTTGGAATACTGTATCCAGTTTTGGACACCATGATGTAAAAAAGATGTTGAGACTCTAGAAAGAGTACAGAGAAGAGCAACAAAGATGATTAGGGGATTGGAGGCTAAAACATATAAAGAACGGTTGTTGGAATTGGGTATGTCTAGTTTAACAAAGAGAAGGATGAGGGGGGACATGATAGCAGTGTTCCAATATCTCAGGGGCTGCCACAAAGAAGAGGGAGTCAAGCTATTTCCCAAAGTGCCTGAATGCAGGACAAGAAGCAATGGATGGAAACTAATCAAGGAGAGAATCAACCTAGAACTAAGGAGAAACTTCCTGACAGTTAGAACAATTAACAAGTGGAACAACCTGCCTCTAGAAGCGGTGAATGCTCCAACACTGGAAGTTTTTAAGAAGAGACTGGACAGCCATTTGTCCAAAATGGTATAGGTTTCCTGCCTGAGCAGGGGGTTGGACTACATGACCTCCAAAGTCCCTTCCTATTATTATTATTATTATTATTATTATTATTATTATTATTATTATTATTATTATTATTAAGATTTGATGACAGCATTCCCTAACCCCAGATCCCACAAACACTGTCCTGAAATTAAAAAAAAATCTGACATATGACCCCAGGGGCACTGCCATGTTGCCAGTGACCACAACTCTTGAGCCATCTCAGATGCCAAGTCAAATGAAGGCAGGTTGAAGTCTCTTAAACCATAAGGGGATTCTAATTTAGCCACAGAATTAAGCAGAGAAGTTACCATGTAGCAGAGGAATTTTTACATAAGTATCAGTCTTCTTTTTCTTTGCCATATCCGTTATCGGATGTTGGCAATCATGTTGGCGATCCTGTTTTTATCAGCAGCCACACGAAAAAGTGCTGCTGAGTTTTGTCCAAACCAATCACTTAGATTTTGAAGCCACGATGTTCTTCTTCTGCCTGGACCTCGTTCGTCTTCAATCTGTCCCTGGAGGATTAAATGGAGTATGCCGTATCAGTCATATTGAATGCCTACAACCCAACTTTACAAATAGGGTTTTACATCTAGTTATCTGTGGAACAGCACCTGGAGAATCTTCCAAAGTCTTTCAAATGATAATGGCTACTACCCCTGGAGTCTCAGTTGATCCCACACCTGAAACGCAGGTGGGCATATTTCTGAGAGGAGAAATCCCCACTCCAGCTCCCAAGCCAAGTAGGGTCCTGATAATGCATGCCAAGTTGGTTCTGTCATCTACTATTACATCATGGATGCGGGAGGCCTTAATGCAAACCAATTTGGCATTCAGAAGCATCAGGCAAAAGGCAGGCCTACTGAAGTTGTGATGACTTCATCTTGAGGTGAAGGGAATAGAATGTGACACTATCACAAAAACCAAGGTTACTTTCCTCATGAACAGCCCATCATAATTCCCCATGCCCTTGTAAGTTCCTGTTGGTGTCATTAGTGATTGCATCTAATCTCCTTGTCTTCCAACAGCTTATCTTTTCAACTGTCTTCCATTTTCCAAGCTTTAGTATATTCATTAATGATTCTAGTTTTCATATGATATGTCCAAAATGAGCTTTAGCTTTGTTATTACTACTTAGTGGTGCACCCATATTTTCAAGGGCTACTCACAATTTATTCAGGTCTACACAGTCAAAAAGCAACATTTAATATCACTTTGGGACTTGCTTTTTCCATTATCCATCAGATGTTGGCAACTTGATCAAATTAAATGAGTCTATATTTAAAGCTGAATAAATTTCTGCATTGACTCTAATTTTATTCTTATAGCTCTTGCCAAATGTATTTCATTTTTTATAAATAAGCAAAACAAAGATGCATGTTTTAAAGTTTTTAATTGTTTAGCTCTTATTAAGTATAAATAGATGAGCATTTGTTACTTTTCTTCATTTTGCCCAAATATGAAATGCTAGTCCTGAACAACAGTTTCTGGATGACATGCCAAGCTTGTGATTCTTAATTCTTATCTTGACTTTTAGATAATTTTTAGCAGCAGTATAGAAATTCAGAGTAATATTAATCTTTTTGCAAAATGTGATACTGAAGATCAATGAGCAACCTGATCCTTGCAATGCAGCAGCCAACCTGAAATCCTGGAAAATTTTGCTGTTGCTTGGACACAGATGCAAAGATCTGCCATCAGATCTAAAATCTGGAAGTGAAACTGAATAATAGTGTCCCAACCACTGAGAGTTTGACCACCTTGCATGTTACTCTAATTACAGATACATATGAGTATATCTTAGTTAACATAGCAGAAATAAAGATATTAATTTCAATAGGGATTTAGTGTTAAATAATGTTTTATTTGTATTTTATAGCTGGAATAAAACCTATGAATTATTTTCCAAGTCCTCAGTGGAATTTTACTGTGACTTACTAAGTCAATTTCACCTCTGAATATTTCTGAATTACCAGTGATAAAGGAAAAGGCAACTCTTCCTTACTTGCTTCTTGAAAGTGTTGAACAACTACCAAAATACGTCTTAAAAGAAATTTGGGGGAAAATAGAAAATATGTATTTAATCAATTACTAATCAATACAACCAAACTTAAGTTTGATCCCTAAAATCTGAAAATACTTATAACTGGAAATTAATGTAATTCAGCTGATCTTCATTTTTAAAATTCATTTATATTTGAAAATGTTCATAGAAAAGACAAGGATTTACTTGTGTTGTTTTATAATTCTAAAATGTTTCAGTGAAGCAAAACCTGATTTTTATTGTTAATTGATTTGGTTCTCTCTTTCATAAATTGAACTTCCAATATGACTCAGGGTTTGACCATAACTAAAAAGTCAGTTTGGTTAAGACACCAGGCCAGAGACTGGGAGATTGTGAGTTCTAGTCTAGTTTTAAGCATCAAGATAACTGCGTGACCTTGGACCAGTCCCTCTCTCTCAGCCCTAGGAAGCAGGCAAGAGCAAACCACTTCTGAAATCTTACCAAGAAAACTGCAGGGACTTGTTCAGGCAGTTTTCAGGAGTGATCATGAAGGTGCAAATAAATAAAATAAATTGACTTTAATCAAGTATTGAATAAGATGATATTAAAAGGGTACTGAGATTCATTCTAAACTTAAGTTATTTATCCCCTTAGCCTTATCATTTGCATGGCTGATTGTAATATTTCTAACAAGACAGTGATAGATTTAGGAGAAGTATATTTGCATTAGTTTTGTTGGACAATTCTTTTGATGGTTAAATAAACAAATACCTTATTCTCTGACTATCCTTTGATCATGCCCTGAGAAAAGAAAATTAACCAACCAGTCACTGAGTTCTGTTACTTATTATGTATACTATGTACATACCCACATCTTTTAATGAATGGTTTTCTTCATTAATCACTGTGTGATTGCACACTAGAATCTGTTTCTAAATTCAGCCTATATTTATCCTTCCTATGTTTCCTATCTGATTCATTTGGGGTTATATCCTGTCTACCCTTAAAAAAAATCATCCTTTTTATCCTTCTTTACAGCAAGAAAACTTAAAAGGATTAGGACCTGAGGCAATATTAGACTGACTCATATTTCAGCTCAAGTAGGAAATGCTTTTGATCTTGGTGAAATAAACTTCCTGGCTGCAGCCTGACTTTCTCCATTGCAATTTATTTCACTGTGGTAATATTTGACCATAAAACTGATTATAGGAGAAGGTAGGAGACCTTTGATCTGCTGGAAGGACAGCAAAGGTAATTGCTAGAAAAGTTTCTCATATATTGGGGCTCCATTCCAGGTTGACAGAACCATTGGGGAAGTTTATTCCATCATTAAAATTCTAACAATATTCTCCTAAGATATGCATGAATTCTGCACCTATGAATGGTTTGGATGTTACCCATCCTCTGAGTTGATATTGTGTTAGTGGCAGATGCCATAGAAGTAATTACTATGTAAAACCCTTGGAGATTTGCAGCAGAGAGGTTGTACATATAATTATACTGTACATAGAGACAACTCAGTGAAGGAGACAAACTGAATCTTAAGACACTGTATAATTGTTAATACCAGCATTCAAATTTGCATTGCCCTCCTGCTGCTGATCGCTTCAGCAAGGCTCTTTGTTATCATTTATAATATTCATTATCATTCATAATAACTTATTCTTTCACTACCAAGCCCATGTGAGAAAGGATAGCAATATGAAGCAATCACAGTCCATTTCCAAGGCAGATCTGATAGTTGGTTTTGATGATAGGATAGTAACTAATATCAAAGTGAGGCAGCACAGAAAGCTTAATTGGGCCAAGTTTGATAACAAGGCATTGTTATATCTCTGAATCCAGAACAGGCCCAGACTTGAAGAATCTCAATTTCCTACTTTACCCAAGGTTTCATAAGATCATAAAACCATTCTAATCTCTGTCATTTGTTGAGAAAACTTTTAGGAGACAACCTTCATACTAGAAACGGCAAAAATGTTCAGATTTGATTTGATTGTGACTGTATACGTAATGGAAAGTTATTGAGGGCAGCAATGTGTCAGGCCTTGGGACACCTCACCCCACCCCCACAAAATACAAAAATGCTAAAAATTAGGCATTACTACAAGAAACTGATAGCCTTTAAAAAGCCTCCTATAAAATATGATCAGATCTGGAAGTTTTAGCTAACAAATTCAATTTTCTTCCGGAATCAGATTTATTGAGGGAATGTAATTTCAATTTGATATTCCTATTACAGCCCAAAATATATTTATGCAAATATATTTTCTAATTATAACCAAGTCTTCACAGAAAAACAAATTATCACTACTTTAGTCCCCTGTCTCCCTCCTCCCCCAGCCTCCAGTATCAGCATCAGCCAGGGCTGATACTTCCTTTCATTTTCCTGTACTTTCAATTCAGGAAACAAAAGGCTTTTTTTTTCTTTTAAGATACTTTAGATTCCCCAGGTCCAAAAATGAAAATTTGGGTTTCTGTTTTTTTTTAAATGTAAAATTACTTTCCCATAATCTCTGCAAAACTGTGGTTAGTCTATACACTGTTTTCTTATGTCTTCATCAACAAACATACTGTAGATAAGAACTTTAGAATGTGTCTTTTTTTTTTTTTTTGCTCAGACCTTCTATTTTTCTTTTGGAAATTGTAAAGCTTGATGGGAGGAAATAAAGTACATATCTTGATTTACAGATTTTGTGACATTGTTCTTTTGATCTTGAGATCTGCTTTGAAAGAAATATGAAAACTGACATTATGCATCTTATCAGCTCTGTTTACTTTTGCTACACAAATTATTAATTATGTACAGCTTGCTGTTGTATATAGAACTGATGACCTAATTCAGAAAATATACATAGATCATTGGTTTGTGTTCTGCCCTGATGTAAAAATGACATGCATCAGATTTAGCAACTGTCAGATTTGGGTTATCATCCACTACCAATTGCTGGTGGCCTTCTTCTTTATGAAACCTTAGCCTTCTCTTCCTTTCCTCCCTTGACTTTTTCTTCTGCTTCCTCTTCCTGCAAAAGTTTCTACTAAATTCTCTTCTTTCGGCTTACCCTTTTCCATCTTACAATCTTTGTCAATCAATTATTTTACCAAATCATTTTCTGGAAGACTATATTGCTGAATGGACACAGGACTGATGTTTAGACTCTTTCTACGCCTGTCATTCTAAATTATCCAAGCTCTGACACTAGACAATTAATATTGGGTAATTCAGATGCCTTGCATCTGGGAAAGAGTAGAACAGTGACTCACCTTCAGTTCAGAAGCATAATTGCCCTATCTGTGAAACAGATATCATTAAAAATGGCAAGGACATTCAACAGTCTGTCAGCTGTAGAACCATGGCCAACATAGTAAATGCCATACATTTGTATACATTGAATTTCTTCTTTAAAAACAGTAAATATCATTAAACTAATGTTTAATGTGTGCCTAAATGGATGTTAGCTACCAATAGAAGGGAATATTTGTAGAACTGTGTTTTCTACAAATGATTGGGGTATTGTTTTCTACTTGATTGGTGTTAATCTCTGAATATTGATTGCTGGAAAAGAGGTGTTTTGGTCTTTTTGGTTTAGCTACAAATTGTCTGTTTTGAATGGTATGTAAATGTTGTTTATGTACTATTGATGGCTGAGTTGTCTGAATGCCAGGCTTTCAGAAATTCTCTGGGATTTAGGTTGATTAGGATACTTTCCTAGTTGAAATTATTGTTCAGTCTGTCCATGTCATCATAACTCTGACAGTTAGTTGGTGTTCATGTGTGAGCTCTGCTAGTCTTCTGCCTGCCGGTCCTACATAGTAATTGTTCACTTCTTACACTGACTCCTGTCCTACCTCACCCACCTCAGGGGTTACTGGATCTTTTGGTTTACTTAAAATGTTTCGGAAGGCTTTAGTTGGTTTATTCACTATAGTGCTTTCCGTTGCATTAAATTGTTTAAGAAGAAAAGTAAGCAAGAAACTAGAATCATCACATTCAAAACAATAAAAAGAATGGCTCTAGGAATCCATCTGTCCAGAATCTTAATATGAGTTACTGTGTTGAGCACTAAGTAGAGACATGCATTACCTTCCACTTCTAAATGTACGATAAAAATATGTTAATCACACATCAGAATGGAAAAGGAAATGTTACATTTTAGATAGATTGTCTAATCTGACTCAGATGAAGGAACAGATGCCAGAGAAAGAGGCCCGCTATGGATCTTGTCTGCTAAGGTATTGAAACAAACAAACAAACAAAACTTTCTTGCTGTGGTTCCAACCCTGTGGAACATTCTACCACTGGAGGTAAGAACTGCCACCTCCCTTTTGGCTTTCCAGAAGGTATCAAAACCTGATGTTATTGGTTGGCTTGGGGCCCTGAGGAGGGTGCTCACTGTGGAGGTGGCTGATCTGGGCATGATCTCATCCCCACCCCATCTGTCTCTTGGCTCTTGAAGCATGGTTTTAGCACACTTTTTAATAAAGTTTAATGTTTGTTTGTTTAAACATTTTAATTATTTTTCACTTGTTTCTATAATTTGTAAGGCTCCCAGACCTACCCTGTAGGGGAGATGGGCAGCATAGAAATTTAATAAATAAATAAATACATATTTACATTTCATATGAATGACCTAGTTTTCACTTCCCAGAGTAGCAATTGTCTTTTCATTTCTGGCATTTCTCCAAAGTTTTGAGATGCAATTCTCTGATCAAAATAAATTCAAAAATACAGATTATGAACATCTGCATTAAAACATGTATATTATGGAATATTATGCACAATAGTAATCATATACGGTAGCGTCCTGACAAAAAGAATACTTAAGGAGAAATTTTAACAGAAAATATAAACTGGGGGTTTTTTTTTTAAAAAAAATTGAAAACAGGATGAATGAACATGTGCTTGTAAAAATTATTCAAAGTTTATAAGGGAATTAAATAGAAAAAAAATGCCCAGCACTACAATTAACACATGTTGTATGCAATTGTTTTCAAAAACAAATTAAATGCTTGAAAAGTGTATTTGGATGTTTTTCAATTGAGCAGACTGGATATTTGATTTAAATATCCATTTCCAAAATTGGCTGAGAGAGTTTCTCAGTGTTGAGCACTTGGTCCCAATGTGACCAATGGGACTGACAACAAATTAATTTTTTATATATTGTAGATATTTACTTATACAGTAGATAGAATATAGCAGTCAGCCAGTGGATGTTTGGCTCAGCTATATTGTTTTGGAAGCCAAGCCCGACAGCCACTGCAGGCCTGTCAAGCAGTTTTAAATTGTTGCACTTCAGAGGCTGCAGCAGGCAAGTTCAAAGGGAAATTTACAGTTGTCAGAGAAAATTCTTTATAAAACATGTGTGTGTGTGTGTGTGTGTGTGTGTGTGTGTGCACGTTTATACACATATATCATATACATATACATATGCATACATACATACATACATATATATATATACATATATACATTTTTTTTTAAGATTGCTAACAAAGAATAAAGGGAGAATTGGAATAGCTATTTCGAGCTTCTTAACTCTCTTCAGCCAGACATACCCTTCTGAGATTCGAACCTGGGCTGTGTGCATGTTATATATATATACACACATATAAACACAAACACACACATATACACACACATATAGATATATTTAATTTCACGTTTCTAAACTGCACATCTCTGGGAGAGTCTCTGGGAGATGTGCAATATAATCAATACATAAAACAACATATAAAATTAACATTAAATATTAAATTAATTTAAGGTTAAAAAATTAAATTATAAGATTATAAAATTTCAGAAACATAAAAAATTCCAAGATAGCCATTTAACATACATGGGGGGAGGGGCAGGCTCTCATGGTTGCAGGGTCCTCAGTGCTCCCCGTGCAAGGCTACAGAGTGAAGTTTTGACCCCTTTATGGAAGACCAGGAGAGGCCTTTAGAGTGGCACAAGGTCAAAGTTAAAAATGTTCACTCTCAAGTATTTGGTAAATCAAACTAAGCAGTAGACATAATAAACATAATAGAAAGCTTTTCCCTACCTTCTACCCTAACTTCCTTGGGAAATTGAAATGATGTTTAATAGGACACTCCCTGTCACTTTCAAATGGCCTATTTTGTATTCTTTTCTGTTTGGTGCACAGAATTAATTAGTTCGTTCATCAAAAAAGAGCAGGTGTTTGACAATATGCATTTTAACAGGATTATTCTTGTAACTGGATATTAGGAAAAGCTGAAAAAAATTTCCACACTTATTTTACATCAGTCCTTATACTGAGTGGCAACAGAAAGCAAGTATTTTAAATTCCTGCATGTAATGAAGGGGTGTATAACATCAGGCCTAGGATTACAGGTTCCCAGAGCTTTACAGATTTTGCCATTGAAACATACTTTAGAACAGGCATGTCAAACTGCCAGCCTGCGGGCCAGATGCGTCATGCTGAAACTGCGCCTACACCATTGCCGGCAATGGGGGAAAAGTCGCGATACGTCGCACAATATCACGTGACATCACGAGTTTGGCATGCCTGCTTTAGAATCTGTCAGGAAGAGAAAAATCCTACATCTATGATAATTTTGGGGGTGGTGGGGGTGGGGTTTGAAGTCAATGTTCATTCCTGGGAACTGCCTGGAAAAGTCTCTACAGCTTTCTTGGCAAGATTATAGAAATGGTTTGTCATTGCCTGCTTTCTAGGGTTGAAAGAGGGATTGGCCCAAGATTACCCAACTGACCTGTATGTAAGGGAGGATTAAACTTTCCCTACCTTTAGTCCAGCACCCCCCCCCTTTTCATCGTTTTGACATGTATGATAAAAAAGATGCTGTATCTGTAAGTCTGCATCACTTTTTGCCTAAAATTAAATGCAGTGCTATGCCAGATTTATACTTCCCTATAGATTAAACTGCTTAATCAGTCTTAATCTTTATGGAACTCTTAATACAATATCTCCAATGATTTGCTGTTTCAGAAGTTATAGATTAGCATATTTTCCTGCTTGCCAAGGATATGAACATCTGAATTGGTATTATTGGTAAATCTTTCAAAAATCTCATTGTTTTAATAATATTTCTTTTAGGATATTATTATAGGACAAGGGTCATAGCAACTGATGAAGCTGCTTGAACTCAAATTAATCCAAAATCACATGTTTCATAATCTGTATAGCTCAGTCTGCCAACATTTATCTCCCCTCTGTTTTCTACCTGGCATAGATTGCTTGTGCCAATGGGAGATTAGCTGCTTATCCACACAGAAAGTTGAAATGGATTTAATAACATATGATAGATCAACCAGAACAGCACAAAAATTTAGAAATATGAGTTACAAATAAATCTATGCCAAAGCATTTACTAGTGCAAGGAGCATTCTTTTGAAAAGAAGTTAGTGCCATTTGGGATAATATAAATCCACTCTAGAAGAAGCTTGGCAGATTTGCCAAGAGTTGCTTCTATATCCTTGGTTAGTCAGTTGTCATGATTTGAAAATCCTTAGTGAACAAACAGCTGAACACGACATGACTGCCTTATTTTCTACAGGGTAAGTACAAATACAGATACACCCATACTGCTGGCAGGAAAATTTGAAAACTATCTACTCCAACCTACTCCAAAGCAGGAGATCTCTTTCCATGTTATCACTGAGAGATACATAAACAAAATCAGATTAAAAATAGGAATTATTCACAGCTGTCATGCAGCCAAGAAATACGAAATGTATAAGAAACCTTATTCTTTTTACTGCTATTATTAAATTAAAATTGTCCTGCATTATTGAAGTTAATGTGGATCTTTCCTCTTTGAAAATTTGAGAAATAAATTATCTAATGGTCTTTCCAAAATAACCTAACCAGATATATAGTTTAGATCAGGGCTTTTCAAACCTTTTCAGAGATTGTACCACTTTCAGGATATGGCAATATTCGAGGGCCACCAGTCGCCTACCAGACGGGCATGGCCTGCTCGATGCCACTCACTGGACACAGCTGACTCAAGATAGCTGGGTCGGAACGGAACAAGTCGCACTGGCTAACTCGATGTGGGGACAACTCGGTGCCCCATAAATTCCTCGTCTCCCCAAACTGCTATCAGCCAAGTACATACACAGGTGCATGCATGCATGCACGCACGCACACACACACACACACACACACACACACACACACACACACACACCACATTCCAGGTTTGGGGACTTTTATCCACAAAGGAAGGAGAGGGCTTTCTCCCCAAGCCCAGGCATGATTGGCCATTTGCTAGCTCAGATGTGGATATAAGTCTCCAAGCTTGGAATGTTTTTGTGTGTGTGTGTGTGTGTGTGTGTGTGTGTGTGTAGCATGTTAAAGAGATGTTCTTTTCCCAATCCCAGACATTGTTGGTGTTTCCCTGTCTGGTGCCCTTACCAGCAAAGCAGGAGGTGGAGGACATTTGCAGGAAGCAGTTTCCTCTGAGTCCCAACTTCTGTCTTGACAGATCTCTGGAGAGCAAGAGGTGGTGGCAGGGGAGCAGCACTTCTGGGTCCTGTACAAGGGAGGCTGGCCTTCTCAAAAGGGAATTCCCATTTCCAATTATAAGTGGTAAGGATGCTGGCTTGTTGGGGCAGACTTTCCTCACACAGTTCCCCTGCCAACCCCTCCTCCTCTCCAGAGATCTGCAGGGGAGACAGAGATCTGGAGGGCAAGGTGCAACCTCCATATTGGCCACTTTTACCTCTCCAAGCCCTTCTCAATTAAACATACATTAAACATACAGCCAAAAAGAAAACATAGTTAAATCACTAATTACAGTTCTTCACATATTTTATGGAAAAACCACCTTTATTGATATTAGGAAGGAAGCGCAAACCTTATTAAGGAACTCTTAACAGGAAGGTAATTGAAGACCCCAAAAGGTCTCATTCTTTCTAATCTGCTTTCCCTTTAGTTCTCATTATTTTATTATTATGATTTAAGAAAAAGATCAAAGGCCTCCATAGCTCAGGATACTCACCTTAAAATCAGAACGGAGAAAAATTTAGTTAATCCACAATACCGCCTAATGGAGAATGAAGATAATCTTTGGGCCCTGAGATCATGCAGGTGTCAAGACAGAATATTAGTGGCACATCTGTCAGCAACTGGAAGTGCATAAGTCCATGTACTTTCCTTTCCTGTCTCACAACTCAATCGATACATCTTTTAATTTTCAGGCACATCTTTTTCTCATAAGCTCCTTAAAAAACCAATAAGGTATACTGTAATTAGCAGGAAAAATAAATCTAGCACTTCTGAATTCTTTCCCCAAAGGGGAAAAGAAAGTTCACAGCCTGCAGGTTGCTACGTCAAAGAACATAGTTATTGCTGCTAAAGAGAAGAATAAATAACTAATCAATTTTGAAACTCTCTCCTGTTACTACATTCTCTTACCTCTAGAATGTGCCCTGGGATTGCACAAGGAGCTGGGATAAAATCTGGCTGAGTAGTTTGCAGCCAGATGTTCAGTACAGATCTTGTCAATGTGATTTTAATAGCCCAGGAAGGGATAGGAAAACCCAGGAAAACTTTGCAATCAATAAACCATGGTGGACTATGCTTGTTTTGCCCTATTTTGATTCTCCTCTCTAGCAGCAGCCCAGAAGATAGAGGCCTTCAGCTTCCCAATACCTGCTTAGAGAGGGATTTGCATTTCAGTGAGAATCAGGCCATAAGCCCCCAATCAAGGGAAAAACCTGAATCCAGTGGGCCAGAAGGCAGCCCAGCCTCTGCACCCCTCCGGTTCCTTCTCGCCCCTGGGCACAGATGCAGTTGCAGCTTCTTGCCATAGCTGGGGTGGGACTTGCAAGTACCTCTGTCCATTTTGTCCTGCAAAGCGGTGCTCCCCCAGTGCTCCTGCCCACCACCATACCGACAGCCCCAACTAAAGGCCAAGCACTCCAGCCTCACCCAGCCAAGGAAAGGGACAGCTGCTGAGATTACAGCAGATTTTCAGCTTGTCAGCAGCACTCAAAGGCTGCCCAACTTTACTCCGGAATTTCGGGGTTGGAAAGCGGAGGGGCAGCGCTGCATTTTCAGGCCTGGCAGCACCTGCTGGAAAGCCTTCTGCTCTCTCCCCCCCCCACAGCTACATCCTTTGGAGCCTTCCTGCTACCAACAGGCCTGTTGGCATAGGTCCTCCCACTTCATCCTGCAAAGCGTGGTTCATCCGGCGCTTCCCATTCTCACATAGCGTTCCTCCAAAATCCTCCCCATTCACATATGTTCCTCCATTATCTTCCCCATTCTCTCACACACACGTTCCTGCAATATCCTCCCCATTCATACACAAATGTTCCTCCAAAATCCTCCCCATTGTCACACACAAATGTTCCTGCAATATCCACCCTATTCACACACAAATGTTCCTCCAAATCCTTCCCATTCTCATTCACACGTTCCTCCAAAATCCTTTCCTTCTCTTTCTCTCTGTCTCTGTCTCTGTCTCTGTTTCTGTCTCTCCCTCCCTCCCTCTCTCTCTCTCCCTCTCTCTCTCTCTCTCTCTCTCTCTCTCTCTCTCTCTCTCTCTTTTACCGCTTCTGTGAGAAAAACCTTTTCTCTTCTGCCTCTTTCTCTGGAGTTTTTTCTTCTCTCCCTGTCCTGCCCAAACTGCCTCCTTTTATATCCCTTCCTATCTCCGCCCCCCTCCTCTTCCTTTCTCTTCCGGGTGAGTCAGAGGTGCCAATCCTGCAACTACCAAGGACTCTCTCACGGCAAGTCCTGTGCTGCGCCACTTTGGCTTGTTCCCTCCCCTGCTACCCTTGGCTGGGCTGAGCAGGGCTGCGTACCACCTGCCACATGCCAATGTAACACTGGCCATGTATCACCGGTTGAAAAGCCCTGGTTTAGATGATATTTTCTTAGTTCCAATCATCCAGTTTCCTGTGTAGTAAATTATGAATCTACTACAGAATCTGTGTAGTAGATTCTACAATATTTATTGTAGAATATTATAATACTTATAGTACTGCTTCTTCTATCTTATATTTTTATCAAAGGATTCTCGGTTGATACTCCATAATTAGATTCATGCACTGTACACATTCCCTTTATTTTTCTTTCTAGTATTTTTCCTGCATGTGCAGGGTCCACCTTTTATTTTTAAACCAACTGTTGTCCAAGCCTGATGTTGTCATCTGAGACAGAGTAATTGGCTTAAAGTGTCTTGGTCAGCTTTCATGTCTAAGTGTTGAACTTGCTATCTCTTAGTTTTTAGCCTGGTGCCTTTAGCACTAGATCAAACTGGCCCTCTGCACACTCCTTAACTTTCCTTTTCAATTGGTTTATTCTGGTTTCACCTAATTTACTGCTCTCCAGATATTTTTAATGCTAATCACCTATATAAACAGATTGTAAAGGCTGTGTTCACAAGGAACCTAAATCTTTGGACAGTACAAACTCAAGAAACATTTTTTTATTATTTTATTATGACTATATGACTAGTCATAAATATTACTCACTGGGCAATATTTTCAGAGATATTTCCTTATCTAAACAGAGAAACAGAATGACCAAGAATAAAAAGGCAGTAGAGACTCAGAGCAACTTCCATCTTCTGGCCAGCTTGCTTGCAGCTGGCTAACTTCTGGCAGCCACTGGTGGGGCCAATCTATCCAGCCTCTGCAGGACTAGGGTGGAACCAATCTACTGAATCTTTGGGTGGCAGTGAACTAATCACAAATTGGCCAAATTTCAATTACATGGGAGTCATGGGTCCAACATTTTGGATACATTCTGTAAGTTAGCCCATTTGAAGTACTTTGTTTCACAAATTGTTGCCCTGTGATGCACTGTTTCACCTAAAGATTACAGACACAAGAGTTTTAATTGTGTGTGTATATATACATGTACATACATACATACATACACACATGCATACATACATACATACATACATCCTTTAATACCTTGTTCCAGTCATGAGTTTTATCCCATTAGTTTTCAATAATGCCTTAATGTTAGATTAGTTATCTTATTTTAAAATAACAAGTTTGGCTCTGCCCACCCCCCATATAGTGCCCTATCTCAGTTTCTTTCCTGCTGTTTCTGGTACTTAGTATTATGCACCTCTCATGCCTTCTCTAAAATAGTTTAACCTGTACTTCTTTATCAGGTTTTTGAAAAACCTGCCAACTGTACTTCCCCAGTGTTTATGAAATAAAACTTATTTCTTTCCTGAAGACCTTCGACACAAAATCAAAACTTTTTCTCTCAATATCTGTCTGCATTGCTAATCATTCACTTACAATATTCTTATACTTCTTCCTAGGCTTTAAATAGGAAGTATGGTGAAAACACCATCTGTTATCCATCTTCCCATCCAGAGCTTCATAGTGAAGTTGTAATAAATTTAAAGCAGCGTCTGGCAATATTGTTTGTGTCTATATGAATTAGCAGGATAGGATAATAGTCTATGTCCATCATGTTTCCTGAATAGATTTTTGCCACATCTTTGATACACACATCAGGATAGTAAAACATTTTCTGCAGTTACTTGTTATGGCAGCCTCTCAGTAGGAAGTAAAAATGAACAACATGGTTTCCCCCTTGTAGCTGCAGCAAAGTTCTTTCAATCTGTAGAAGCTTCTAAATATTACTGTATGATATATGAAATCTAATACAGCTATTCTTGTTCTTTTGGGTGAAGTTTATTTGCCATGCTCCAAAGCTTCGAAGACACAGCCTGACTTGCAACTTGTCTCTCTCTGGAAAAAGGAATTCTTCCATGTGTTTGCCTCAACATTTGCTCCTTGTTATTCCTTGTAAGCTTCATGTGCTGAATTCAGAAGTTGGTTGTCTTCTGTCATAAACTGAAACATTCATATATCTTTATACTTCTTTTTTTCAGTAGGAATCTTTTCCAATGGAAAGATAGACATAAATAGAGCTACAGAAGTCTATCTCTAACCCCCAGATCAAAGACCAAACTCATTCTTATTTTAAGGATAAATGTTCCATTGTTGCAAAAAAAACCTCCACATGATTATTTTTTTAATTGATCATATTATTTACCTTTAGGAAATAAAGCAAAAGAAGCATGTTGGCTTAAGAAAGGAATTCACATGTTAACCTTTCACAGCAATTCCTGTAACCCTCTTGCAATCCTCTTGTAGTACTAGCCAGGAGAAAGCTGACATAAACATTAAGGAGACTGGGAAAGAAAATCAAATTCTTTGATAACCGGTACAGTTAAGGCCATGGGATGCAATGGATAAATTCAGCAAAACATTTTTATACCAATCATCACAAAAGGACAATATAATACTATAGCATAGAACAGATAATTGCTACAAATAACTCATGCCAGATAGTTTTCTTAATCAACTTTCTGGAGAATCAATCCTGTCCACCTATGTAATAATAATAATAATAATAATAATAATAATAATAATAATAATAATAATAATAATAATGATAATGATAATGATAATAGTAGTAGTAGTAGTAAAGTTGGACAGGACCTTGGAGGTCATCTAGTCCAACCCCCTGCTCAGACAGGAAACCCTATACTAAAGTGGTACCTGGAAAAATACTGGTCCGACAAAGGATGTGTATAAAAAGCAGATGGCCCAACAAAAATGTGGGTTTGTTTTGCTTACAAGACAACTCTTAAATTTAGGATGGCCAGACATCCTGTTCCCAGCTCTGCACATGATATATTACTAACTGCCTGTCACATGGTATATCTCAATTGCTTAACACTTGATATATTGCTGATTGCTAAAAACATTCCAATGTAAACGAGGAGCTATCGATTATAGATCTGTCTAGTAGTTTTTCTATGTTAGAATAAGGACCTATAGAATGTAATGTGACCCGAAAATAACCCCCGCCAGAAAGGGTTATAAAAGTGGTCATCAAAGTACAATCTGAGTTCAGACTGTTTAAGCCAGGATGGCTCTCTGAACCTGCATGCAATAAACTTCCCTTTCCTCAAAGAGCTGATTCAAGTCTTTGATTTCTACAACATTTTCTGGTGCATTGGCCGGGAAAAGCTTGAGTGAGGCGATATTTCGCTGAGGACGGCTGGACCCTTCGGACCTGCTGGTAAGCCATCTCTGAACAATTCTCCAGGCGCCATGGGGGTGTGTTTCCTCCAGGAGACAGCTGTGGCTTCTCAGCAGAGCCGACAGTACTGAAGGCCAGTCCAAGAACCCTTTGGGAAAGGAAAGGAAGTCTGAACCAACTCCTGGCCAGGATGGGTGTAACTACAAGGCAGGCGAGTATGTGTTTAAAGTAATGGTACCTATCTCACTTGAAGATAGAAGAGGGGGCCTGATCACTCCCCTGGACTCGGGACGGCGATCCTAATGAAGTCCGTGTTAGGTTGTGTGGGTGGTTAAGCCAGTGCATTCCCTACTAGTGACCGCCGGCGCTGTAGGTCATTGGCAGTGTGTTAGGATGGGGGGGCATAGTATGGATGTGGGGTGGCCCCCAGAGGGGACTTTTAAGAAAACTATCCTAACCAATTTCAGTATATAGATCAGTGGGGGGATGCAGTAGCAGGACGAGCTGATGAGTTATTGCAATGGCAAGCTGAAATGGTTCGTTTGTGTGTGGCTAGACCCAAAGGAAAAAAAGCTTCAAGTACAAACTAAAAGAGTGAAAGATGTGAAGATTTCAGAAACTAAGGTGTCAAATGCTAAGAAGGAGATAAGGATGGAGGTAGAGGAGTTGATTCTCAGACCTCCTCCCTACGTTCCACCTTTCTCCCCCTCCCTCCCCCAGTGCCGGCTGTGGCAGAGCCAGCAGCCGCTCTGCCGGAGGAAGGGCTGATTGCCCCTGCTGTGTCGGAAGAAAGGCAGCCAGCTGTGAGACGAAAACAGAAAGGGGGAGGCTGTCAGCCCCCAAGGAGGAAGGGGATTTGGAAGGTCTCTCTGTAAATGTGAGGGGAGAAGTAAGTAAAGAGGAGCAACTGTTGAATATTTTGTTGACTCCCGAGGAAAGGGAGAAGTGGAAGGCTGCTGTTAGGCAGTGTTTGAAGGATAGGTTGCCGGCTGTGCGGGATATACAGCCAGAGATGGAAGCCAGGGCACCAGAAAAGGACCCTGAATGGAATACACAAAATCCAGCACACATGACTTTGTTAAAGGAATATCAGAATTTAGTAGTAGAGGCTCTTTGCAAGGCTGGAAAGCCTTCAGTGAATGTGTTAAAGCCGTCTTTTGTGATGCAGGAGGCAGATGAAAGTCCGGAAAGTTTTTTTTTTGCAAAGGCTGATTGAGGCTTATGAGCTTTATACACAGGTTGATCCAAGGAGTGCAGACAATGTGCGAATGTTGAATGAGAGGTTCATAGCACAGAGTTATGAAGATATAAGAAAGAAGTGGAGAGGTTAGAAGGAGCATTAGGAAAGAACACTACAGAATTGTTGGAGGTGGCTAGGAAAGTGTTTGTTAATAGGGATAAGGTGGAAAAACAGGAAAGAGATGCTAGAATGCATAAGAAAACTGAGTTGTTGGCTGTGGAATTGCAAGGAGGGAGGTCATTGGCAAAGAGAATGTCCAAGAGAATGTCCAAGAAGGCAGATGCGAGGTAGAGGTTGGAGAGGAAGAGAAGGCAGAGGATGTGGAGGTGTTGGCAGTGGGCCCCCCATGCACTCCCCCTTCATGGGTAAAGGGCAGAGAGGGGGTCCAGGGATGGTAAGAGATGGTCTGAGGAATGTAGGAGATGGTTTGAGGAATGTGACAGATGAAAATAGAAATAGGGAGATTGAAGGAATTGGATTGGCAGGAACTAACTGGTCGGATTGACGGGGACCTGGCTTGGAGAAAGCCCCCCCTGAGCCATTGGTTACTTTAGATATAGGGGGCAAACAGACAACGTTTTTGGTGGATACTGGAGCAGGAAGATCAGTTGTGGATTTGAAAGCAGAGTCTTTGTGTGTGAAGTAAATATGACTGTTACTAACCTCAAGAGAAAAGAAGATACAAAAAAATATATAACCTCACTCTGTTTGTCTGGCCAACAAACAAAGTGAAGAAAGATGTGTTTGTTTATTTATTTATTTTTTTTTCTCCCTCTTAAGAACAGCCCAAAGTTACCTGCTCAGGCAGGAAATCCTATACCATTTTCTTGCCTATTCTGCTCTCTCCCTTTGGCAAATGTTAGTGTGTTAATGCCTTTTCAAATTCTATCTGCAGACACAACCCCCTTTCCCCCCCTGCTTTTTTTTTTCTGGCTGTGTTGTTTTGAGAGAGATAGAGAGAGATAGAGAGAGAGGAGAAAAGGGGGGGGGGTTGATCTTTTTAACTTTTTCCCTGCTTAGAATTCAGGTTTGAGAAAGGTTGGGTGGTTGTGAAAATTTAATGCCCACTTTTGCAATTTTTTTCTATTCAAAAGAGGAGTCAGTAATTGTTGGACAACTTTTTTGGGGAAATTTTTGAGTTTAAATTGTTTAATATCAACCAAGAAAGTTTGCTTAGATTTGTAAAATGTTCTCCCTATTTAATGGAAATTTAATGGAAATCTGTTTCCATCTGAATGGAATTTGATTAAATTGGAATTTGACTAATTTTATATTAAAAGCAATACTAGAGTTTAGAAAAAAAAAACTTTCAGTAACTCAGAATATCTTATTAAACTTGTTTATTTTTTGTGTGAAGTTAGAATGAAGTTGAGAAAAATTTTGGGATTATAAATAGCTATGCTATGCTGTTTTGAGTAAAGATTTGTATGCAAAACTGTTAGAAAAAGAGCTTGTGTTAATAAATGCAAACAGGGTTTGGTGAGCTCTCCTTTGTTGGTTCCTTGCTAGGTAATTTATTTATAAACAAGGACAAAGGTTGGAGGAGGTTTTGGCCCAGAAGTGTGTGCATAGGGGGGGGGGAAGGCAGCCAGTGGCATTTTTATCTAAAATTGACATTTGGGGACATCTTGGTGGTTAGCATTTCTTATCAAGGGTGGACAATTTTAATCAGGAAGCCTTGGTATACACTTGTTCATAGCAAAGTGGTTTTCAGTTGTGGATTTGAAAGATGCTTTTTTCACGATTCCTATTCACAAGGCTAGCCAGCCGTTGTTTGCTTTTGAATGGGAGGGAGAACAAAAGAATGCCTTTAGGGAAAGAATGTTGCCTTGGGGGTGTTAACTCAACAATTAGGACAGTGGCAACGCCCGGTGGCTTACTTATCTAAGCAATTAGATGGGGTTGCCCAAGGCTGGCCACACTGCCTGAAGGTTCTTGCTGCTATAGCAGTCCTTTTATAGGACTGTAATAAATTGACCTTCTCATGTCCCATAAGTGTCCACACCCCTCATGCCGTTCATTCTATCCTGGATAATAAAGGGTATTTGTGGATCAGCAGTCAAAGGCTTTTTAAGTATCAGGCGATGATGATTGAAAATCCTCAAGTGAAATTAGTGGTGTCTAACCGGCTAAACCCTGCCACCCTATTGCCCACAGAAGTGGATTCAGAACACAACTGCTTGCTGCCCTGAATTGGTATACAGACAGTTCGAGTTACATGAAGGAGGGGAGGAGGGTTTCTGGATATGCGATTGTGAATGATGAGGAAGTGGTGGAAAGTAGTCCGCTAGGAGCAAACTGCAGTGCTCAAGTGGCAGAATTGTGGGCATTAATTAGAGCATTGGAAAGAGCTGAAGGGGAAACTTTAAATGTCTGGACAGATAGTAAATATGCTTTTCTAACTCTGCATGCTCATGGTGCTGTGTATAAGGAGAGGGGATTCAGGGATTCGGCTGGCAAACATGGGTTACATGGACACTTGATAAAGCATCTTCTCGATGCAGTACAAAAGCCAGCAAAGGTTTCAGTTATGCATTGTAAAGGGGCCATCAGGGGGGAGTATGGGGGGAACTGAATAAGCAAGTGGAAAAACTTAGGGACTATGTTGTTGAACAAACACCTTCTAAACTAATAACAAGATGTCATCCCTTTAAACCAGGGGATAGGGTGTGGGTGAAACATTGGAAACATGAACAACTGGAGGGGAGATGAAAAGGACCTTATGAAGTAATAATGGCCTCTCCTTTAGCAATAAAGATTGCAGAATCTAAATCTTGGATTCACTGGACCAGAGTTAAAGCAGCTGCAGAACCTCTGTGGACAGTGAACAGGGACCCCAAGGTTCCCACCAAACTCACTCTTAAACGTGTTTAGTATGTTTAATGAATATTTTATTGTTTGTAAACCAGATATTGTATTAGCACAAGTGTATCCTGCACATATATCTACGGCTGCCTGGCTGAAATTCAACCCCCTGCTAAGCCACACCCGGAAGCTGGCTTTCTACGCACGGGAGAAGAAAGGATGAAAGGCTTCCTTCTGCTTTTATATAGTACTGTTGTTGCATGTAATAATGTTTGTCTTTCTAATTTAGGCCAATGGAGCAAGCCAGAAGAAGCTCCACGCCTTATCCAATCTTATGCTATAGGCACGGGCACTTGTAAAGGTCAACCCCTATTGGATTTTCCCCAGAATGCTGGAATGGTAGCTGGCCTCATCCTTGTCAATTTCCCCAAGCATTTGACAGAATAGTTAAAGAAGCCTGTATTACAAGACCACCTGTCAATCCCGAAGCCTGTCAGTATGTTGGGTATATTCTTAGGAAAGGCATATGTGTAAAGGCCCCATATAAGAAGCCTCCTCCTCCTGTTACTCTGGAGTGTGGGCCTCCCTTATTCTGGGGATGGGAGCGGGTCACCCTAGTCTCGCAGTTGAAGACGGGATGGAAGGGGACTTGCATCGTACATGTTATCCCGGTGGAATTTGGAGTAACTATCCAAAGACCCCCGAGGAAGTGCCTAGAGAGAAAACAAAGTAGAAGGTCCCATCAGAATAAGGATATGCCCCATCCATTGGAGTCAAGGATGCAATATAATTTGTGGGTCCAATTGGCTAAACTAGCCAACACAACTGATTTTTGCCTTTCTGAAGCATATGACATGGAAAATTTGCTGTCCACATGTTTAATACCAGTGTGTGTTCCAGTCACAGCAGCTAAGGAATTCAGTCACATACTCCTAACGTTGCCATTCCAGAAGACTTACAATGTGCACATGTCACAGGGTGTGAGCAGAATATACCTTCACCTCATTGCCTGAAAGTGAGCCAAGAAAAGCTAAATTGCACATCTTTCCAAACAGTGTCTTTTGGGTATGCAAACATATGGTTACCTAAAGGGTGGTTCTTCACATGTGGGAATTCCAGAGACAAGAGTATAACAACATACATACATCAGACCCAAGTGTTATGGAATGAAACTTATCTGCATAGATGAGATAAGTCTCATCAGGGGGGAATAAAGTGGTACCTGGAAAAATACTGGTCCGACAAAGGATGTGTATAAAAAGCAGATGGCCCAACAAAAATGTGGGTTTGTTTTGCTTACAAGACAACTCTTAAATTTAGGATGGCCAGACATCCTGTTCCCAGCTCTGCACATGATATATTACTAACTGCCTGTCACATGGTATATCTCAATTGCTTAACACTTGATATATTGCTGATTGCTAAAAACATTCCAATGTAAACGAGGAGCTATCGATTATAGATCTGTCTAGTAGTTTTTCTATGTTAGAATAAGGACCTATAGAATGTAATGTGACCCGAAAATAACCCCCGCCAGAAAGGGTTATAAAAGTGGTCATCAAAGTACAATCTGGGTTCAGACTGTTTAAGCCAGGATGGCTCTCTGAACCTGCATGCAATAAACTTCCCTTTCCTCAAAGAGCTGATTCAAGTCTTTGATTTCTACAACATAAATAATAATAATGATAATGATAATGATAATAGTAGTAGTAGTAGTAAAGTTGGACAGGACCTTGGAGGTCATCTAGTCCAACCCCCTGCTCAGACAGGAAACCCTATACCATTTCAGACAAATGGCTGTCCAGTCTCTTCTTAAAAAAAATTCAGTGTTGGAGCATCCACAACTTCTGGAGGCAGGTGGTTCCTAGGTTGCTTCTCTCTTTGGTTAGTTTCCATCTGTTGCTTCTTGTCCTGCCTTAAGGTGCTTTGGAGAACAGCTTGACTCCCTCTTCTTTGTGGCAGCCCCTGCGAATTGGAAGACTGTTATCATGTCACCCCTCATCCTTCTCTTCATTAAACTAGACATACCCAATACTGTAAAGTATTCAGCTATGGAATTAAAAGAATAATCAGGGTACTGTTTTTTAGTTTTTCATAACTGTTTCTATTATTATCTAATATTGTTCAAGATAGTTATCAGAACGTACGCCATATTGGGGATCCCAATCAAGGAACTAACAAATCAGAAAAAACGAGCTAACAGTAAACAAAGAACAGCCTAATCAAAGAACCACCAAGGCCATTGACAGGTCAAACCACTAGTATATAAAATGTGTGCTAATTTCATGCCCTTCTAGCAATGATGATGTTACCTAGTTTGATAATGAAATGTCTGCAAAAACAAACAAACAAACAAACTCAGAGAGCACCAAGGACCCCACAGTTCAACTTTGAGATATAAATGTTCTCTTCCAACAGTATTAGACATATTTGTCATATTTCTTTATAAAAATAATAAGGGTAGGAAACAAATACTCCTTTAATCCTTAATTAATAAATGACCAATTCTATTAATGTCATGGTTCTGATAGATGAAACCCATCAAAAGAACTTCAAGGCAAAAAATTTCCTTAAAGAACATTTTATTCAGGAGACAAAGTATCAACGGTACATAGTTGAACACAAAAACTAAATTCCGTTCCCCAGATACAAACTAACAAAGTGCAATTCCCACCCCCAGTAAGCTGTCATAAATCACGTTCTTCAATTAGCCTAAAACACTTTCTTCCTCCCCAGCTCCTCAGCCCACCAAAACGTTATCAGCTTGTCCTTGAATTCCCACAAAACAGAGTTATTATTATGGCTAGCTGAGCTCAAGCTTTCATCCCAACCCCCCTTGATGCACCTAATTTCTAAATACCAGAAAAAGCATGTTAAAAGATAAAAAGGAAAAGTATAGAAAGTGGAAAGAGGGGCACATAAATAAGTCAGAATATCAGCAAATAGCCTGAGCCTGCAAAGATGAAGTAAGGAAAGCTAAGGCTCAAAATGAACTAAGGCTTGCGACCAAAGTCAAAAATAACAAAAAAAGCTTCTTTCAACATGTAAAAAAGAAGAAAAAAGTGAAGGAAATGATTGGTCCATTAGTGGACATGATATAGCTATGGAAAAACAGTCCTTTATATCTGACTTCCTCCAGATTAGATTTGCAGTGGTATGTCTGGCATAAAAAAATCTGGAAACTGCAACTAGACAAAAATGTTACCAGAGTAACATAAGGAAAATATGAAAAGCTAAGCAAACAGAATATTTTTTTAATATACTGTACATTTCAGTTTTCTGCAAATAACTTGACAGCAACAGTATTTTTTAAATACTGAATATATATTTAAATAAATATAACCTAGCTCAGTGATGGCAAACCTTTTAGACACCGAGTCCCCAAAACTGGCCCCACCCCCTCTCCACCCCCTGCCCTGCCCCCACTCCACCCCCACCTTGTCCCCTGCCCTGCCTGCCGCAGGGTCACTCACTGCCTCCAGGGTCCCTGCAGATTGCCCAGGCAGCCCAGCAGCGCCATGGCGGCCATGCCCTCTGCCTGTGCCCCACAGCATCATCTGTGCATGACGGGGCATGAGGGCATGACCTTGGCTGCGCTATTCCATGTGGGCCACACTTGGGGCGACTCTCCTCCAGGGGGGCTGCTGGTGAGGAGGGGGTCGTGGGGGGAGGTGAGGCTGGGGCAATGGCATGCATGCCATAGGTTCACCATCACTGACCTAGCTGATGCCAACTAATTAGATTGCTTATGTATTTTGAAAAATAATTGAAATATATTTGTATCTTAAATATCTTTCAATGTTCTAAATATTTTTAGTTTATTGCTTCACTGCCCTATAATCTGTTCATGTTTATAAACCATTATCTTATTTTCTAAATCTATTATTTTCTTTTTTACTTCAAAAATAATACTTTCCAATTTATTTTAATTCTCCAGACAAATTACACAAATTGTTACTTCTTCTTTAATAACCATGATATCTTCTCTTGTGTTGAATCATTATTATATTTGTCTTTTTCCCTATTAAAGTAATAGTAAAATTTTCTTTTGTATCAATTGGTTATATGTTTCATTTATTTTTTTACCATTAGTTCTATGTTTTCATTTAAAAAAATCAATTGTGTGATAGTTATTTGATTAAATTTAATTCGTAAATTCAAAAACTTATTTGCTTCAATTCAGAACAAATTTATCAGCCATTATGTTCATTAATTTTTTTTACAAAAATAAAGATTTTTATATTATTATAATTTTCATATCAATTTATTAAATTTATTTTATTATACTAATTAATGCATAACATTTGATTATACAACTTTTATAATATAATTTATTAATTTTATTAATAGAATGATGATCATGCAATAATTTATATTTTTCAATATTTGCTATCATGGCAACAGCCAATTCTGTTTAAACAAAAAAGTGAATAATGATTGTCTAAGTATTAATTTTACAATACATGGATTAATTAATTTAATTAATCATTCCAAAAATTCTTTATTGCCATAAATAAATTGTATGGCTTAAAACGATTAGTTAATTAATCATATCTTATAATATATTCATTGACAGATTAATTAATATTAAATCATAAAAATACCATTTTAGAACTGAACTGATATAAACAATTTTGCATGCAATCAATCAACCTAATGTCTTTAAGATATTCAAAGTACAATTCCATATTTCTAATGTATTTATTAATTTTAATGATTCATAGAGTTACCCATCTCACAGCAGTGATTCTGGGCAGCATTCAAAAGTTAAAATCATCAAAACAATATAAACTAATTATTTAGCAGTAATCCTCAAAGCAAAATCACATCACTATGAAGCACTCTTTCCAAAAGCCTAGGTGTAATATTTAATTCTTCAAGTAGTTGAATGATTCTTACATAAACTGTTTAAAATCTAAGTCTTATGATCATTAGCCTAGAAGGCTTGAATATGTCTTAAAGAACAAACCTTCAGGTTCATAGCCCTATGTCAATTCCTGACATTCTCCAACTCTTTATTTCCTCCAGCTACTTGTAAATATGATACCTAAGTATTGGAGATATCTTTGTTATCATCATATTTATGGTTTACTGTGCAGCAGTTAGGACAGTGGTTCTCAACCTGTGGGTCAGGACCCCATTTGGGGTCGAATGACCATTTCATGGGGGTCGCCAAACAACGCAGTCCGCCATTTTTTCCCCTTTTCCTTAGCTGTGCTACTCCCTTTTATTCTATTGGCTTTTGAAAGCCAATAGAATAGACTCTCTTGAATAGAGTCTAATTCTATTGGCTTTCAAAAGCCAATAGGAATTGTCCAGGCTGTCTCTGCCCTACTGAGCCTGCCAAAAGTCCCATTCTGCAAATGGTGCTGCACCAGTTGAGTAGTCCTCGACTTATAACTGGTTGAGTAGTCCTCAACTTATGACCGGTTGGGGGGGGGTCGTGGAATTAAAAAGGTTGAGAACCACTGAGTTAGGATAAAGAAGATACTTGTATTTTATAAGCATCTGTGTGTAGGGAAGAGGAGTCAGCGATGTGAAACAAAATATAACAAATGCTATTGTTTCATAATTTTCTATAAATACTACATGTTTCTATTTGTATGTGTGTGCGCATGCGTGTGTTTGCATGTGTTTGTGTGTGTTTCTGTATATGTGTGACTTCTTTCACTTGTTAGATTTCCTTATCATTTTTTCCATTTTTTTCTTTATCACCTTTGCTATAAAATAGTTATACTGATCGAGTAGGCACCATTTGTCAAAATGACAGACAAAGACAAATGTTGTGAAACACTGCCACTTTCTTTCTGACAGACCCCAAAATGTTGAAGTGTTTTAATGCTAAAGAGGTATAGAAAACTTTTGATAAAACAAAACATATCCGCCTTTACACCAACCTCTACTTTTCACTATACGTCTCCTTATCCCAATAATTTTCTATAGCTGGTCCTTAAATATTGTAACTAGGTGAAATGACTGAGAAGGTAAGGGAAAGAAGCCCTAGCATTTTCTTTCAGGACTGTTAAAAATACAAAAGCTCCATATACACTTCTAGGAAGTAGTTTTTACTCCTAAAATATTAGAGGTGTTTTTTTTTTTAAAAAAAAGTTTGCCTTCCATGTAGAACAAACCAAAACTAAATGATGTTTCTATTCACAAGCAGACATACAAGTTAATAATATGGATGTATATCTAATCATAGCACTGTCAGTGTGGTTCAGAAAAACAACACTGGAAAAAGACCATTTTCCAAAAACTTTCCTTCTTCAGTTTAATGAATCAGTTTCATATTAGAGAAGTGGTTAAAATCATTGTTCTTTTTACTCCTATCTCTTGATAAGAGTAATGTTATAAATATTGGTGTTAGTAACACTGTTTACAAGATGGCTTTTTCTGTTCCTTAAAATGTGCTTTAAAAAGGAGCATCTTACTTCAGCTTTTGCAATGTCCCTAATGACCTCTACAACTTTCATTTAATTCACTGAATTTACACTAGGAATGAGAAACAATTCCACTTAAAGCTGTGTTTTTTAAATCAATGAATGAGAGCATCTCACAGAGATTTGGATATGCTGCAAAACACACACAAAAAAGAGGGGAGAAACCTATGAAACTATCATGAAATAGAATGGCTTGATAATTTAACTTCTCATTGATCTTTGTTTTTGTTAAATCCTTCGTTTGATGGCGAATGAAGATCACACATGGTTGAATCAATAGCTCTTTATTTCTCCTTCTGCTCACTCCAACAAGGACGAGGCTCGCAGGCTTCCTTATTTAGTGTCCGGATCCCCGGGCAAAACAGCAAAAATTAATAGTGCACTTTCGCGCCTCGCACATACGTGCAAGGCTGGCACCACTCAGTCTGGTCCCGGGCAGCTTTTGCAATTGCCCGGGAACCTTGCAATGTCCTGAGCCTGCATTTGCAGGCTCAGGACACAACAGTTTTCTACTTTTAACCTTCTACTATGTAAGAAAGGGTAGATGTCTCTTGTTGTTAGGGCAGCAATAAGGGAACAAGAGATCCAAATGAATGTTTCCCTTGAGTTTTATGTATTGAAAGAAGATTGTCAAAAGGACAGTTTAGTGGGAGACAGGAAAAGTTTAAATGATGTTGGAGTCTTCTTAATTATGAGCAACAGTCCATTTGATAATCCTTAAAAATATTTAAGCTTTCAGGCACCTGTGGTTTAAGAAGTTCCAATTTTCTCATTTGAAGACATTGCCTTAAAATACTGTAAGCAATCATTTGGGATTGTTTTTTCAAGACTATTATGTAAATAAACTATCGCACATCCACTCACATAAGAAAGAGCAAATCAGATGAAGAATAGTAACAGAATAGAGCTGAATATCTCTTCCCCTGCTTTCTCTCTAAACAAACCTGCTTAAACATTAATTCTAGAAGAGGGGAAAGCAAACAGACAGACAGTAGCATTCTCCCAGGTCTTCTGCTTAAGCAAGTTTGCTGAAGTAATCTCTTCAAAGTGGTGGGAAGCCAACTGATTTGACTCAATTGCTTAAACTCTGAAGATTAGACACAATTTAAAGCTTCATATAGTCTTAATCACATAACCATTGGCCTCTTACAACACAGTAAGCCATGATTTACCATTCCTGATAAATCCAGTGGCTGGACTTATACAATAATTGAAGCCAAACTAAACAAATTACCTCAGAGTTACATAACATAGTTTGTAATACAATCTACAGCACTGTTGACTTTTTCAAAAGTATATATGCTTCTCATACATTGGGCAAAACAAGCTAGACAGGGTCATTAGATTCATTTCCTCTTTATACACATTTTATTAAGGTTGTTATTTGCTCTACCCTTGTTTGAAAGGAATGTCAGCCTGATACTTGGTTAAATAGTTAAGCTGCATTTGCCTGGCTAAGTTTTGGTATAAGCAATGTGTGACTTCAAGTACATTCAACTGTGAATCTTGAGCTTGAAATAAGATATCTTCCAGTCCTTTTCTTGTTTTTATATTGAGTTAATCCCCCCCTTAAAGTTGTAATAAAAATTTCTGAGCCTTTTAATGTCTAAAATAAAATAAAAGAATTGGAAGCTCAAGGAGATAGCTAGCAACCCTGTGTTTACAGTGCATACCACAGAAATGTCTTGTTGGAATGGGGAACATAAATACTATACAGTAATTCAGTGAATTCAGGCTACTGATTATTAAAGTGTTTCATGAAAAGCCAATAACCGATACAGTCTAGGGACAATAAATTAAATGGAATGCTCAGATGAGAATGTGAAACATTAATGGCAGGTAATAGTCATAAAACCAAGCTGATAAAGCAGCAAGTGAAAGAATGGTGACATTTCCTTCCCTCTGATACAAATAATTAGGAGCCTCCAATGTTTCCATTTCTGCCCAGAAAAAGCTCCTTGACATTTCAAACCTAAATAGAAGAAGTCCATCATGTGTTATTGCTGCTTTTATCTTGTTATTCACCCTAAAGTTATTGAGACGCCATTGGTAAAAACTGTTTGGATAATATTTACTGTTATTTCTTTAGGGCTTATTCACACAATAAATAGCCAGAGAAATAGAATCACTTTGTCTCAATGCAAAAAAACCAAAATCCTCTTTGATTACTTTTGTTAAATACATACTATATAATGGGGGACAGGAGTGGAAGGTAATTTTTTCAAGCTGGGGTTTTCTTTCATTTTTTTGGGTATGATACCTCAAAAAATACAATGTGACACTGGAAACATTTTTGTATAAGAATAAACAACTGAATATGTTAATTGTCATTTCCTATTTTACGCAGTTATTACATGCAGTATTTATATGTACAAGATGATATCAAGTTATTACTTATATTTATGTTCTTTTGCAACAGATGTTCTCAGTGAAATTTTCCCTGCTATCCAACCCCATTTGCCTTTTCATATATCCACACATTTTTATGAAACTGATTGTTAAATGCAATGAACTTTTTTTTTTATTTTTTAGCAATAAAACATATAATAGCTGTACAAATGTTTTCAGTTTTGAGGAATGTGGATATTACAATTATCAGCAATAAAGTATAGTTCAAAGTAAGAAGAAGCTAATCTTTTCTTCAAGGCCATGTATAAGCAAGAATGTTTTCATCTTCCAGTGACATTGTACAACTGTACATTACAATTATTTGCAATGCACATGCAATTTTACCACAAAGGTGTTTTTTCCATAGACATTCATGCAATTTTACACACACACACACACACACATACACAAACACAGAGAGAGAGAGAAAAAGAGAAAGACACACAGAGAAAGACAGAGAGAGAGACAGAGAGACAAAAAGACAGACAGAGAAAGACACACACAGAGAGAGAGACAGAGAGAGAGAGAGACAGAGAGAGAGAGAGACAAAGAGACAGAGAGACAGAGAAAGACACACACAGAGAGAGAGACACAGAGAGAGAGAGAGACAGAGAGACAGAGAGACAGAGAAAGACAGAGAGAGAGAGAGAGAGACAGAGAGACAGAGAGAGAGAGAGAGACAGAGACAGAGAGAGGAGATTTGGAACTGTTACAAAGTTGTTCCTTCATTCCAATTTCAATTCTGGTCATAGTAGAAATAGCTGAGGCAAAATCAAAGCTGCCTCAGGCTAATCTAATTATGTGCAACATGATCTAGAATAGGGAATATTACTTCAGTTCCTTGTTACTTTCTGACGACCCTAGAGTTTACCATAGCACCGTATCTCTCCACAGTGTTTATTGGTCCATCCAGGATTCAACTGGGGTGGTCCTTGAGGCCTTGGTTGCTCTTTGGAATGAGGCAACAATCATTTTAGATTGGATCATGCCTATGCAGTCTCTTACTGTGCACAGATCCTGGTGTGCCTGCCTTGTTTATAGAATACCTTCAGAAGGTAACCTGATAGGATAAAACCTAGATTATCACTAGGGAAAAACTAAAGCAACCTTCAACTGTGCACAGGTAAAAGTTTTCATTAGGACTTACCTTGTAGTGATAAGAGTAGGGAAACCTGTCTGTTTCTCAGGTCTTATTGTATCTTCTGAGTGTTGACCAATGGCCTTAGTCAAGGGAACCCAATCCTTCCTAGAGCTGCCCTTGAACTCTATCTAGAAGCTTCAGTTTGTCCAAAGGCATATGTGTATCTCACTATTCACATATAATATTTCTACAGCATGAGCAAATCAAAGTTCTTGTTATCACCTTTAAAAGCCTGTGTGGCATAGCATTGGGTCTCCCAAAGATATGTACTCTTACTTCACAATCCAATAGGACGCAGTACTTAGTGTTCCTATGCTGAAACCATGATCCTTTGCGGGACTCAGGAGGTGTCCTGCTCTTTGGAAGATTCTCACTCCTTCTCCCAATACATTGGTGTCTTTATGCCTTTGTAAAAGCAATTAAAACTGGCTCTTTCCTCAGGTGCTTGGATCAGGATTAGTAGAATTCCCAGTTGGTGAGATATAGTATTTTAGTCTCAATAGATGTTTACTTGTCTTAGTTTGCTTTTGTATTATTAATTATTTTTTCTTTTGTATTTTTGCTTAATGGTTGTGAATGCCACCAGAGATATTGTCTGAGTCAGGCAATCATATTAATGTTTTTTTTTTAAATACACATATGTAGATTTTTTAAGTTAAAGGCAAAAATGTAGAGCCCAAGATAATAATAATGGTAACTTTCCTACCAGTATCCACAAGGAGGAATCAAGGATAGGTAAAGTACAAAAGTATTTATGTGATACAAACTCCACAGCTGTTGTATGTGCACCTTGATATAACATGCATAAATGAAAGGGGTGGAACTGTAATGCTGCTTTTGTCCTTTTGACAAAAGTGCTAGATCCTTGGTCATTTTGGATTACTAGATAGCATTTAGAGTCAAACATTAAAACTTAAAAAAAAAAGCTTTCTGAAAAGAGCTTAAACACAAGAAGTTCTCTGCTTCTGTCTAAGCACAGTTGGCTGTGACTGTCAGCACTAGTAATCTCTGTCACATGGAGGAGGCAACATTTCTAGTTATAATAATAACAATAGTAAAGTTGGAAGGGATCTTGGAGGTCATCTAGTCCAATCCCCTGCTCAGGCAGGAAACCCTATACCATTTTGGACAAATGGCTGTCCAGTCTCTTCTTAAAAACCTCCAGTGTTGGAGCATTTACCACTTCTGGAGGCAGGTTGTTCAACTGGTTAATTGTTCTAACTGTCAGGAAGTTTTTCCTTAGTTCTAGTTGCTTCTCTCCTTGAGCCGTTGCTTCTTGTCCTGCCTTCAGGCACTTTGGAAAATAGCTTGACTCCCTCTTCTTTGTGGCAGCCCCTGAGATATTGGAACACTGCTATCATGTCCCCCCTCGTCCTTCTCTTCATTAAAGTAGATATACCCAATTCCAGCAGCCATTCCTTATATGCTTTAGCCTCCAGTTCCCTAACCATTTATGTCTAGGTCTGAGTTACATAGCCTAGGGTTAGGAGTGGTAGATTTTGATTCTTTCTTATCACTTCTTAGAAGTGAAACTTCCTATATTGATTACCTTGTCTTGGTGATCCACCTTTTCTGAGGATGAATCTTTGGTCAAGGAAATGATATAATTTTGTTTCTACACAGCAATGGTCTCAAAATTTTCTGGACTGCAGTGCAGTAAAACAGATTTATGGAGGAGAAACCTAAAGAAAGAAAATTATACACATCAATTGTTTGGGATAGTGAAAGTTTTGTCACTAGAAAAGAACATCTGGATTGAATAGAGAATTTTTTAAATCACATCTTTTGTTGAATAGGTACTAGGATATTAAAAGTACTAGGATATTAAGATTTTTCTACCTTTTTAGAAACTGAATGCAGTGTTCTAAATAATCAGTAACTCTTAGGAATATAAAATATATCTGCTTGCTATATTGCCAGTCTTATTAAATTGTTTATTCCAGCTAGCTTTCAAGGACATAAGAAATGTCCTTTGAAACCATATCAGTAAGCCATATTTTAATCTGTAAATTCTCTTCAAGGAGAATTAATGTTCATATCAAGTTATTAATTTCTATACAATGATGTTATAAGGTCATATTTCAAATTTTTAAAATAGCTTGCTTCAGGGTAGTTTGTGTCTTCTATTGATATATTTTATTACAGTGAGAACTGAAGCTGGTTTTCTAGATAACATTAGTATTTGAGTTTTTTGCTATATTACAGTCGGTTGTGATATCACAACTCTTGGAGCTGGAGCCTAGAATCCAGGAGAATCCCCAGATTGTGCACTAGGTCTGTTCAAAACAGCCCTGCCCATCCAGAACTCAAGATGGAAAATTCCTGGCACCAGAAGGTCCAAACACCTAAAACTACTCAGTCTTGACTTTGACTTGAGCCAAAGCCTGTTGCATCCCATCCAGGCCCCCAATGGGACAGAATACTCAATCACTGGGACAGAATATTCATGGCACAATCAGGCAGTTTGGGGTGGAGATATAAAGCTGGGTATTTTGAACATTCTGATGAGTACAGCATACTCACTCCAAACCATCAGATAACCTCACTCAGGGGCTTCATTTTAAACAAGACAAGAGAGAATTAAACCTTGTGGCACTTCACAGGCTGGACTTCTTTCCAACATCATTGCTGATTGGAACTAGCCTCAGAGTAAGGAGGAGAACCAGCACAACACTGTATCACCTACCCCAACCCCCAGAGCTGTTCCAGAAATACACCATGATTAATGGAATTGAAACCCACTAAAATGTCCATCCTGTTCCTGCCAGAGGACATCTAAAAGTATGTGACCAATGCCATTTGTCCCATATCCTGGGCGGAATCCCAGATAATCTGTTTTACCCATGTTTTTTGAAGCTGCAATTTAACCACGTTCTCCTCACAACTTTTCCTATCAAGCATATATCTGTTTCATTATTATATTTCCATTGAGAGTTAAAACTGATTTCAGTTGTTTGGAAATATGCTAAAATAGTGTCATAGATGTATGTACTCTCTATCATATCACTCTAAGATGAACTATTTTTGACATCATGAACAATTCAATGGATAAAATTAATACTATATTAAATATTTTTATTTCTAATTTGTTTATCTATTTCATTTTCTTAACTACACTTGACTTTAAAATTTGATTCAGATTATTTTGGTTGAAGATTTGTGTCTACTGTATTACCGTAGACCAAACAAAGATTGAATGCGCCCTTGAAGTGACTGGCAGAAACTCACAGAAGTTGGACATGTGAGGTTAGCAGATGATGAATTAGGAAAAATAATATTTGTCAGTGATGTGAAAACTGGAGAAGAAGACATTAAATAAATTGGATGGATGGGATCAAAGGGGAACTGAAATGTCTTTGAAAAACTTACTGGGACAGGTTGAGATAATGAACATTTGTTCATGTCATCGCGGAGCTGAATGAACCTTAATGGCATCAAATTAACTGTGTGTTCCTGAGTAATAGTAGATGGGATTCTTCCTGTGACAGGGAGCCCTTGTTTAGCAACTACAATTGTGACAGGAAACTTGGTCATTAAGTGAAGGCATCATTAAATGAAAATCAAGTGGATGCAATTGTTGAACTGAGCTTCTTTCTCTTTGGGAATAATTTGTTATGAGGTAAACAAACAAATGAAAATAAGAGCAGAGATGCTGTGAAAGTCATGAATTTGAGGAATGGTTTCTAAGTTGTTGTTTTTTAGCACTGTCATAAGTTCAAATAGTCACTAATAAACAAGGCAGTCACTAAGTGAGATTACTTGTATTCACCTCAATGTCCTTTTGTATCCTTCTCAGCTTTTTCTATCTGGAAAACGTCCACGGAAAAATTTGCTTAGAACTGAGTAGAAGGGGGAAAAAAGCTTTCAAATTTCTTTGCCAGTTTGTCAGCAGCAAGAAATGAATAAAGATTTTCTCCAATGGAGGAATGGTACTCCAGCCATATGATAATAGTTCCTCTGGGAGGAAACCCTCCCCCAGCATTTTAATGTCTTGCCCTTAGACTTAATTAAACTATGGGAATCTAGAGATACTAAAAACTGCTGTAGAGGTGAATGTACAATAAATCATATCCTTTGGCCATTTTGTAGATGAAAGACGACAGACCTGAGAGTTTGTGAATTTACCTTTCATCAGGGGAAAAATGCCAAATGATTTCCTAAATAACAGAATGGATAAAATATATTAATGGAAATTGGAAAACAAACTTGGGGTAAAAATCTTTCTTCTGAAAAAGAAATTTGATGAGAGGGATTAGTACCGGTATTCTCCTTCACCCTAATATGGATTAGACTACTTTGACATTTCTTTTTGAAATGCAAAGTGGAGTTTTACAACATGTATGTTATCTATTAAGCAGTTTTCTCTTCACTTGCACACTGTTCAATGCATCCCTGTAAATTTCACTATTTTTCTTTTTTTTAATTTAATACAAATCTCCTAAAATCTATTTTTTTCCATCAAATAAAAATGAAGGTAAGAAAATACGAAAGAGATCAGCATTGGCTAAAATACATAAGATAGGGTGAATGCTGAGTATTACTTTTCTAAATTGCTTTCCAATTTTGAAATTACTGATAGTAACTTGGAAGTGCAGTGCACTTTCTTGTGCCACTATATATCACTTTGTCTTTTGTTGTATCCTATTCATTTCTGATCATAGCACTGTAGCTATTTCCAATGAAAGGAATAAGCAAAACACACACTTTTGTAAGTTTTCTATTACGTTGTCCAAAATCTCTTTCTTGGGTAGCTACATGGGTAGCTGTATAGATAGATAGGTGATAGATAGATAGATAGATAGATAGATAGATAGATAGATAGATAGATAGATGTAATGATTACACCTAATGTTGTACCTGAATTAACATAATAATTCAAATAACAATTTGGCAAATGTACAATGGATTTCTAAAGAAAAGGGTTTTATTAGGAATGATTTTATTATGGTGGCCTAACCTTTTTAATTCAATGTCCAATTAAACTGTTTAAAATTTAGCTAAATAATATAATAGACAATAATATAATAACAATGTACATCAGTGGTTCTCAACCTGTGGGTCGGGACCCCATTTGGGGTCGAACGACCATTTCACGGGAGTCGCCAAACAATGCAGTCTGCCATTTTTCCCCCCTTTTCCTTAGCTGTGCTATTCCCTTTTATTCTATTGGATTTTGAAAGCCAGTAGAATAGACTCTCTTGAATAGAGTCTAATTCTATTGGCTTTCAAAAGCCAATAGGAATTGTCCAGGCTGTCTCTGACCTGCTGAGCGTGTCAAAAGTCCCATTCTGCAAATGGTGCTGCACCAGTTGAGTAGTCCTCGACTTACGACCGGTTGAGTAGTCCTCAACTTACGACCGGTTGGGGTCGTGGCATTAAAAGATTGAGAACCACTGATGTACATTATATTTAAAATTAGAAAATAATATAATAACAATGTACATTATATTTAAAATTTCTTTTCTTGGAAGAGTCAAGTATTCTGAATGTGTTAATGCAAGATGAAGGATATTTTTTTAATTTAATTTAAATGTTCATCCATGACAGCAGAGTGACTCTGGATGGCTAACAACACTTGAAAAAACAAATATAAAATATATAACTGGCAGCCAAGGTAAAAACCAATCAACAACAGTTAACATAACCTTCTTAGGGGCTCTAGCTATCAATCCAACCCCATGCATTTCACCAACTTTTTTATAAACACTAAACTTTCTGTGCCCTTTCACCTAGAGTATAGAAGAAAAAGTGATGTGGAAATTTCACACAGGAATGAAAAGAAAAACATGGTATAGAATTTAACAGAGCATAAGTTTATATCTGGATGTATTCATGAATCGAGGATGGAGTACTTATTTCCTGTTCATATTTTATTAAGGTTTTTGAAATAAAACTTGTTCAGAAACATGAAAGAAATGTGATTTTGGTAGATGTGAGGCATATCATTTTAAACTCTTGTTTTATCAAGCATGTCATAAGAATGTAGTATAGTTACAAATACTAGTGTGTGATAATTTGACACAGCCTCTGAAGAATTTGTGCTTGAGAGTTGGGTTTACACAGCACAATCTATCTCTTTCAATCATTTTCATTTCCCCAGATCAATGTACAAAAATGCACAGTGCATGTATATGAACAAGTTATGACAAGCAAATTAACATTTAAGGGAAATTGAGAAAAAACAGCTTTTTCTATTTTAAATTTCTAAAATAGCGAGAAAACAAGCAGCAGAAATAATAACACAAGAACAGAATAAAAATAAATCTATTTCGGTTATTTTACAAGTTTAGGACTCTCATCATTATTATCAATTTCACGCTTTAGTTTCAGTGAGTGTTTCATTTAACTCTGTGTAGCTAACCACATTCACTCAGAATACTTAGTTTACCCATGTTCTCTGGGTGTTAATATATGCTTTTACTTCACATATATAGGAACCTCTTTCTTTCTAGTTACTGTGGCTTTGGTAAAGCAGGCATAATGGCTGTGGCTTTGGTAAAGCAGGCATAATTCAGCAAAATGGTTTGATTAGGGCCTTTTAAAATTCTAGCTCCATGAGTGATGCAGTTATTCTAATTGGAAGGATCACATTTAAAACAAAAGAAGAACCTGTCCTCTCTACTATAGGAGACAGAGTCACCTTACTATATATTTTTTCAAAATTATCTAAAGGTCACAAGTAATCCTGGCTCTCCAAATACTAAAAAGTCCTCCCATAAATATTTGGGGACTTTAAATAAAAATGTCTTAAAATCTGTGTTCTTCCTTCTATCACGGTGGTTTCTCTTAAAAATAATTTCCCTTTACATCAAGGGAAGCAGTAATTTTCACCAATATGCTGAAAAATAATGGCAGCTATACTGTGATGCAGTTTTGATAGGATAAAAGTGATTTAGAGCCTGTGTAGGCATATACGTCATACCTGTCAGCTGCCCCCTGAAGGAAACTACAACTTTTCTTGAGCTTTGTAATCACAGAAAGGCTTGTTTGATTTAAGGATATCCTGACAAGTGTGATAAGCATCTCTACAAACACTGAAAATAACCCCCCTTTGTATCCAGATTGCCACAGATTGTTTCTGTGTGAACCATTACTGTGATCCATAAGAGATTTAATCTGTGAGTTAAGAACAATTTTTTAGTGATTAAAAGGGTCTCAGAGTTAATAGAATAAGACCAACAAGGTATGTACATCTTTTCTAATGAACATAGACATGGGTTATCATGTACTATTGCTTTTCATATACAGTGTTTTTCTGCTAATTTCATTTTATTGAGAACTTTGTTTCAGGGTCCAGATTTAGATTGGGATCTGGGAATGTTAGAGGACTGTAAGAAGTCTTTAATATTTACTGCATGCTGTGGTTCCAGTTCATATTAGGCTCTATGCTATTATAGTTTACATTGCCAGAAGGAAAATCATTTGCTAATATTCATGGATCTGGTTTGGGGCAATTAAGTTTCAGGCATGCTAAAATGTTGATGATGATTCAGTTGGGACAAAGAATAAAAGACCCCTATGTTTGTGCAGGAACCCAAGCTGAATGTAAATGTTTTGTGTGTCTACTGTTGGAACATTATGTCTACCCCTAGAATGCTTTTTTCAGCATTCTCATTTTTTTCTTCTAAAAATCATTTCATCTTTCAGGAATAGGAAAAGTTACCAGCAAATGTGCTAAGTGTGATAGTTATATATTTACATGGACAATATGTTTTCTTGGCATTAGATGAATTAATAATTGTGACTTGCTTAAAGGTGTATTAGCAATATGATTGACTTTTCAAGAAAAAGAGTAGAGTTAAAATATAAATGTACTCATAAAGTATATCTGTAAGAGAAAGGAAAACAATCTATGCCCACACAAATTGGTCCTCAGTTTATATCCATTCATAATTATTTATAAGCAGAGATTACTTATTAGTGAAATTATGGATTTGTAAGGTTCTTTTGACTATTTGGGCAGAGCCTGTTGAAAACAGCAGCTTTTCCCAACTTGGTGTTTTCAGATTTATTAGGACTGCAACTCCCAGAATATATCATATAATCAGCATGAGCACAACTAGAGGTTTCAGATATTAAAGTTGCAATACATATGAAGACTGCCAAATGGAGAAATACTGGCAGAGAATTTGTGTGCAGGTTCGGTTCAGAATTTACACTGAAAGTTAATAAAGCCTTTGCAATTGTATTCTTTGTACTGGGTGGGTCACCTGAACACAACTACAAAACTATTTCAAATGTGATTATTTGAGAGGTATGATTTATCAAAGGAATTGCTTCTTCTACATAAACAATTTCTTGAAAATAAAACTATTTGTTCCAGTGCTATAATCTGCATAAGTATTTTAATCACTAAATTATTTCTATTTCTCCTTTCCTTTCCTCTAGGTAATATTTGAAAATCATCTATTGTTTCTTTTATATTGCACAATACCTTTTCAAACAGAGTGAACTAACAAACAAAGAAAAAAAACAAAGTGTTTATAGATCTCTTTTTGTTGTTGTTTCTTTTAGAACCACCCACTCCTATTGCTCCTCCAGAACTTCTAGCAGTTGGAGCGACATACCTGTGGATCAAACCAAATGCCAACTCCATCATTGGTGATGGGCCCATCATCCTGAAAGAGGTAGAATACCGTACAACCAATGGAAATTGGGCCGAAACCCACATTGTGGATTCTCCCAATTACAAGTTATGGCATCTTGACCCTGATGTGGAATATGAGATCAGAGTGCTTCTTACCCGTCCTGGAGAAGGGGGTACTGGACCCCCTGGGCCTCCTCTCACAACAAGAACGAAATGTGCTGGTAAGCCATCATCCTTTATGAATTCTGTAAAAGGCATAGAAGTTGTTTTAGAATGAGGGGATGGAAAGAGATTTATGTCCTGTCTTTGCCTTTCTACTTTTTTTCTTTAATTGTCCAGTTATTGTCCAGCATAATTTTCCAGTTATTGGAAAATTTCATTTTCTCTATTATGCCATTGGCTGTATTGTATTCTTTAAGTTTGGGGTAGCTCTTAATACAAAAGCAAAGCAATATTCTAGATGAATGTTTTCTTGGATTCAGTTCTATTTATTTCATCTTCCTAAAGTGAGTTTTAAAAAAAGGAAAGAAAAAAAAAGAAGTGTGAATTTGTTACTCAAAACAGCCTGGACATCCTGCTTTGTACATAATAAATTAAGTCTTAAGCATTAAGTAATTGCATTTCTAAAAGATTTAATTTTCCCCATGCAAAATTAATATTAATAAATCACTTTAATAATATCAGAGTGGAAATATGCATCTTTTTCTCTGTTTAAGTATGCTGACTATTTAACTAAATAGTGTTTTATAATTCCTGATTAAAATTCCTGTTCTCAATGAGCTGCTTTAGACAACAAAGTGTGCCTTAAACACTATAATATATTAAAAAGACAAGAGCTTCTATCAGCCACCTAAAGTAGCACATGCAGTTAAAAAATAAGAAATTTCATTCAGTAAGTAAAGATATAATGGTCATACAGAGTCCTGGTAATCACCCTGTATCTGATCCGAGTGAAACTGATATTTTAAAAAAATCATTTGTAGTTAGTAAAAAGTTTGAGAAGTTGAGCATGCCTGAAGGATCAGAGCCATTACTTGCACTTTGCACACTGATTTTTAATTATATGAATAGAGAAAGCATCTGTAATTGACAGCACCTATTTTTTTCTCCTCCTGCCAAAAATGTCCATTCATTCAAGGTTTAAATTTCTAATTACTGTTATATAAAGTCCTAAGTATCCTTGAACTAGAATACCACATAAATCACCTTCCTGTTGTGTAGGTAGCCACACTTTGGACCTCCCATGACTCTTGTGTAGTGATATGGATATGGAGGGAATTCCCACCTACTCACTGTCCTGGCCAAATGAGATTGACAATCAGCATAAAGTCCTGTAGGATGAACAGGCTGATTAGAATAGTCTACTCAGATTCTTTATGCAGATTTTGTTTTCCTGGTGGGTGCTTAAAAGAGATTGTTTGGGCTTTTTTTGATTATGGAACTGAGGAAGTAGATAGTGTGATTTTCTGGCTGTCACTGGCAACTTCTTGCCTTGATTGACAAACCTCCTGGCTTCCTAAACACTTTTGTGGGGCTGTAACAAACTAGATCTGGGAAGTGTTTAATGCATCATTTTGGAAGGAGTAAGGCCAACTGCCTGCCTTCCCTGGAGCCATGTGTTTTTGATATCTATCATCTGGTCTCTATACTTTTATTCCATGAGAAGGCTATTGAAACTGAGGTCAATATGCAGCACTCAAGATTAACTCTTTCAAGTTAATGTTCAGACTCGGCATGGAATGGAGATGTCCTTGATTGTTTTTGTGGATGACCTCTGTCATGATTTAGAGAAGGATAGTGCAGACCTCTTAGTCCTTTTCAACCTCTCTACACTCTTTGAAATCACTAATCATGGTATCCTTCCAGATTTTCAGCAGGAGCTGGGATTAGAAGCATTGTTGTGAATGTTCATCAGTAGATGGTTTTTATTTGAGGGGCAGGGTTAGGGATAGGGAGAGTCTGACTCTCTTATGGCACCCTCTTATGGAGTGACATAGGTTTAGATAATTTTTCCCTGCTTTCTAAACTATACACAAAGATATTTGAAGATGTCATACATTGGATGAATTACATTATTAGCAACACGCTTATAATAATTTGATTGTACATTACTTTCCCAGTCTATTCAAGAGAGATGGTCAATGTCTTATTCCCATGTCCAGAAGCTGTGAGAGTGTTGACAGGACAAAGCAGGCTGAAGTTGAACCCAAGTGAGACAGAGTTGGTTTTTTATAGATTCTCTGCTACACAGTATGTCTCTTGATGTGGTGACATTGCCTCTGAAAGACCAAGTCCATGATTTGGGGGTCCCCCTGGAAATATAGCTATTTTTAAATAGGCTGGCAGATGCCATAGTTAGCTTGTGCTCACCCAATTTCATCTGGTACTTTAGTTGTGACCCTCTCAGAATCCAAGGACTTTGCAACAATAATTCATGCTCTCCCCACACCTGTCTGTTCTATTGCAATGCATAATGCATGGGGTTGCTTTTGAGGATCATCCAAAAGTTTTCAGGGTTTAGGGAATGTAATATAATGGCCAGAATGTAATGGTCCAAGTGCTGGCTGGTAGACCCCAGCATAAGCACATACTCTCTGTGATCTAGGCTCTGTATCAATTTCCTATTTGTTCCTAAATGTAAGTCAAATTGTTGTATTTATGGGGTGTGGCAGTGGGTTACTTGGAGGATCACCTCCTCCATCCCAGGAGGATCTATTTGGTATGCCACGAATGTTGATTGTCTTCTTATGGTCATTCATGACAAGGCCAATTATTTGGGGTTATACCTGCTCTTTGGAAAGCTCTCTCCCCAGTAACTGAGGAACACCTATAGTATATTCTCCATATTTTCAATTATATCTTTCCTGCTTGAATAGGAAACAGAAAAACAGAGACTAGTTTTTATTTCCTATCCATTTTTAATGTACCACTTTTACAATAACTTTTTATTTGATGTTGCTTCTTTTTTGAATTTGATTTCAGGGTCCTTTGAGATATTTTATGGGAGGCAGTAGATAAATGTTTTAATATTTATAAATAAAAATCAGCTGATGAAAGCTTCTGGTATCATGGGAAGCTTTTTCTTCTTTGAAAGTTTATTACTACTTGGGAAAGGGCAGCGTTAAGAATGCTTTGTAGATAAATAAATACAAGTTTGCCCCATTTAGAGACAGGGCTATTTTAGGGAATCTACACAATCACCACTCCAAAGGCTTCAGTACACATAAGAGAATGGAGTTGGATGACAGCTATCATTATCTATTACAATTAACTAGGTTTTCTGGGGAAGCTAGGTAGGTGGATAACTTGAAGTCTTAATCTTCATTGTAATGGGAAGGATAAATATGAAGGAATAATGCAGCCAGTAACAATTGTAATACTAAAGTGAAAAGCAAGGCAAAGGAAGAAAAGCTAATCGTTTAAGCATTTCCCCTTGCTATTAGGTTTGCAAGCTCTGTCTCTATTTTAAGGGCTGAAAAATACCCTTCAAAATGGCTGCCTTTCAGACATTCAATTGTGATGTGTTGGTGCCCTTCAAGTAATGTTCTGAGCTTCCTTTTTCCTGTCCCATCTTGGTGAATAGACTTTTTTTTCAAATGAAACTGTACCAGCATTAGCAATCATAAGATAGCTTTTGAGAAAGAGTTGCTCTAGTTGCTGCAGGTGGCATAAACAGTGAGAAATATGGATAATAACATCTCACGGAGCTCATTGTTGGGGATCATCATGCATGTCTCATTTCCTGTTTAACTTTTAAAAACTTATGGCTGCTGATATATATCACAGTCTGAAATCAAAATTGATTTTGTAAGGAATTGTTTCAAGTAACTTCAGTCACAATTTCTGATAATTATAGATTGTTATGGTAAGAGGTACTTGTGGCTCAGTCTTGGTTTTCAGCTACAGATTTTTTTAAAATACAGACGGCAGTACACCTGAGAGATTGTCATGTAACCAAAGAATGCTTTAATATGATGTTCTACATCTGCTGTGCTTCATGCAACTTCCATATTAGTGTCTGCCCCTTTTCTTTGTAGATGTTAATATAGCCTTGGAGCTATAAAAGAAAGATTTTCTAGCATTTTAATTGTGCCTAGTTCCAACTAAGAAGGAAATCCATGATTGAACATCTGTTTTACTGTGAAGGGAAGTATTTATGAGAACATTAACCACAGAAAAATTACACAGATTTCAAGTTGCATGCTGATGTTTCACTAAATAAAAAGTGAAGTTGCAAGTTATACTTGCAGTGTTTTCTGATTACTATGCCATCCATTTAGATTTTAGCTTTTTGAGCTAATCTGTTTTGCCTACCACGCTCTTTCCAGTCAAAAAGATAGGAGAAGGATTTCAGGAAATTGTATAGAACTTCTTCTATTACTTGGTACCTTAAAGCAGTAGAGTTTGAGTGTCATACAAGAGTAATAAACTGATTAATATATATCTTGGTATGAATAAGTAGACAATATCACTTTCTATTCTGCTTCAGATATGAAAATATTTTGACTTGGTTCTGAACTTTTAACATCCTATTTTCTGTCAGAAAATAGCATGTTTTATTCCTGTTCCTTCATATGGTGGGAAAGATGTGATAAAGTATAAACATTAAAATATGCTTTTACTCTCCCTAGATATTCCAATTTTCTTCATATCAAAGTAATGGTATGATCAGGAATAGTTCAATGTGAGTTAGAGAGATTGTGACATAACAATTTGTGATGGCTGGAATACTTGATCATAAAATGGATATGTTCTTTCAGAACATGACAAAAGCTTTTGATTTATTAATAGGAATAGGACTTCAGAGTTAATATTGATTATGAAAATTATTGCCTTACAAAATGATGTTTTATATTAGCAGTGTGTATTTTTATTTATTATTAAATTGACATATTAGTTATAATGTTTTTGTAAGATAAAAGTTTTCTGAATCCTTTGATATTCACAAACTATATTCAAAGATAAAAAGATAACCTTTATTGTCATTTTTTTACTGTGGGCACAACAACACACATCAAAAATGAAATTTAGTTGCCCACTCTCAAAGTGAAACACATACATAACACACACCTAAACATACTATGTACAACATATGTATAGACCCACACCCCTACATATACATAGCAAATAAATATTAAATACTGTCCACTTTGAATATATAATGGAAGAAGGAAGCTTGAGAATTCACAAGGTTAATGCTGTATGGAATAAAACTATGGCTGAATCTGGATGTTCTGCTATGGATACCACGAAGCCTCCTCCCAGAAGGTAACAAGGAAAACAGGTCATAAAGAGGATGTCTAGTGTCCCAGATAATCTTACGGACCCTGCTCAAGCAACACTTCTGTGCTATGTCCTGGATGGGAGGGAGGAAACTATCAATGATCTTTTTGGCCATTCTCACCACTTTCTGCTGTTTGATCTTTGTAAAATTTGTGTTCTTGTTAACAAAAAAAAATTGTGAGGTAGAAAATAATGTTGCCAGATTGAAGAATATGGAAGGAAGGAAGGAAGGAAGGAAGGAAGGAAGGAAGGAAGGAAGGAAGGAAGGAAGGAAGGAAGGAAGGAAGGAAGATTGAATACAAGCAGCACATTTTGCTTGTATGTTCTGGCAATTCCAGATTAAACTTGACCATAAGTACACTATTATTTTTAGGGTTTTGCATAATTTTATATACATATATATAAGACACTTCCAATTTGACGTGGGAGAAAACTCGAATAACCAAAGACCTACAAAAAACACCCACGAAACCTCAGAAAACAAATATACATATAATACATACATACATACATACATACATATTCAAAATTTTGTGGCTGACGAAGAGTTAGTGGGAGTATAGTAGGCTATACTAGCTATACTAGTCTCCCACTAACTGTTTGTCAGCCACAAAATTTTGAATTTATAATGTTCACAGTATGTGAAATCTGCCTGCAAAACAATGTCCTAGATTGGAGCTAACAAGAGGGGAGGGACGAGACACTCCACCGACGACTACAAAAAAGAGATCCATAAGCAAACGATGGAAAGCCATGCCACGGGACCCTGCACACACACAAGAAGGGCAAAAGAACTAGCAAGTGATGAAGGGGGATCGAAAAACCCAATGAACAATCAAGCAGTAAAGGACCTTAAGATGGGGGAACAACCAGAACTGGATCAATATACCCATGGAGGTTCATAGAAGAAGGCAGTGCTCCGGAGTGGGAGAACACAAATAGGAGCATATCCATCAGAGACAACCCTGATAGAAGCCCGGATCCACTCAATATACCTTCTCCCCCGAGCACACATGCGCACAACCCCATTAAGGAAGACCAGATGGACCCCGGAATAGAACCAAAAAAAGGGGGAAGTGCAAGCAAACAAAAGCAACTGGCGTATGCTAGCAGAAAGAAAGTGATTGATCCCAGGAAAAAGAAAATAGCAACCTCAGAAGATACCAACACAGCAAGAGACGCGTGCCCGTTAAGAACAAACCAAGTAAAGAAAATGGACAGATCGATGACTAGATCGAGAAGCTGGGCGCAGAGCCATCTGGCAATATAAAAAGGACTCCAGTAATCTTGTATTATGCTCCGATGATGTCGGCAGTGTTGGCTGACGAAAGCTTAGCTTTAGCTTTTGTATTAAACAGTTTTTGTTTTAATATTATCCTGGTGCTCGGACTATTTTATTTCTAATATATATATACATGTATATATGTTTTCTGAGTTTTTTGCGGGTGTTTGTATGTAGGTCTTTGGTTATTCGGGTTTTCTCCCATGTAAAACTGGAAGTGTCTTGGCGACGTTTCGATGAAGTCCCATTCATCATCTTCGGCTGGTGTTTTCAGTTTCGTGCTTCGAGGGGCAATGTGTGGTTTTAGCTGTTTCTTCCTTTTAACTGCCAGTGGAAGTATGAACTGATTGGGTGGGAGCTTGGCTGTGTTCTGATTGGGTGGAGGTGTGTTCTGATTGGTTAGGTGTTTGGCTGTGCTCTGATTGGATGGGGGGTTGGCTATGCTCTGTGGATGGGGGGTTGGCTGTGCTCTGATTGGATGGGGGAGTGTTCTGTTTGGGTGGGGGCTTTGTTGTGCTCAGGTTAGTCTGAGTTGTAGGGAGATTTAAGATGGTGGGCTGCCTTCTATTTTTTGGCTTCGCGTTCGTGGTCGTGCCTCATCTTCATGGTGGGTGTCAGTTTGCTTCATGTATGGATTGGAAGGGTTTAAAGTGGGTAATGATGCAGTTGTGGTCTGGCTTTTGGTTTGTGGTCATGCCTCATCATCGGTGTGGCTTTGGATTTGCTTTTTGCATGGATGTGTGGTGGTGACATCCTGTGTGTTTTTAGTGAGTGTGGGTCTGGTGTCATTCTTTGGGTTAGGGAGTCGTTTGTCAATAAGGGCGGGTTTCCAAATGGCTGGTAGGCAGGAGGTATCATCTCATTTGTTCATGCTGTGTGGGTGTTTTTGTATCTCGATGGCTTCTCTGATTATTCTGTTATTAAAATGTTCAGGTTTGGCGATAGTTCTGGTATTTTTAAAGTCAATTTCATTCATTTATTTATTTATTTATTTATTTATGAGACTTATATACCGCTTTAAGTGCAAGCACTCTCTAAGCGGTGTACACCAGTAAGCAATGTATATATATATTTACATTGCCCCAACAATCTGGGTCCTTATTTTACCTACCTCGGAAGGATGGAAGACTGACTCAACCTTGAGCCGGTGAGATTTGAACTGCTGACCTGCTGAACACAGTCAGCTAAAGTGGCCTGCAGTACTACACTCTAACTGCTGCGCCACCTTGGTTCTATTTCATGTCCTGTGGCTTTAAGGAATTGGACCAGGGAAGATGTTGGTTCCTCTTTTTTGACTGAGTTTTTATGTTCTTCAATGCGTGCACTTATTCTTCTGTTGGTTTGTCCAATGTATCTGTTGGGACAGGTGGTTCATGGGATTTCATATACGCCTTGATTTTCTAACTCAATTTTATCTTTGGGGTTTCTTAGGATGGTGGATATTTTTCTGTTTGTGCAGAATGCTGTTTTGATGTTGTGTTTATGGAGGATCTTGCTGATTCTGTCTGTGGTGCCTTTTATGTATGGGATGAGGGCTTTGCCATTTTCTTGTTCTCTGTCTTGGATTTTAGTGGGGGTTTCTTTTTGGATTAGGTTTGTAATCTTATTTCTTTGGAATCCATTGGATGCTAGTACATTGGTGAGAGTGTGTAGTTTGGTTTTTAGGTGTTGTTCGTCAGCTAAGCATTTTGTTCTGGAGATGAGTGTCTTGGCTACAGAATTGATCTGTGCTGGGTGGTGGTGTGAGAGAGTGTGCAGATAGCAGTTTGTGTGTGTTTTCTTCTGGTAGATGGTGTGTCCTAGGGAGCCGTTGGATTTCTTGTAGACTAAGACATCCAGGAAGGGAAGTTGGTTATTAGCTTCTGTTTCCATGGTGAACTGTATTTTGGGGTGTAGGCTGTTGAGGTGTGTGAGGAAGTTGTCCAGTTTTTCTTTCCCATGTGGCCAGACTATGAAGGTGTCGTCTAGGTATCTGAGCCAGAGTTTGGGTTTGTGATCCGATTTTTCTAGAGCTTGGGTTTCAAAGTGTTCCATGTAGAGGTTTGCAATTACAGGTGAGAGGGGTGATCCCATGGGTGCTCCTTCTGTTTGTTTGTATTTTTGTCCATTATAGATGAAGTATGTGTTGGATAGGCAGTGGTTGGTCAGATCTCAGATGTATTTGGTTATATTTGTTTTGGATAGGTATCAAGGCTTCTTCACTTGGGTGAAGAGGGATATGACATCGAAGCTCACGAGTAGGTCGTTGCGCTGTAAGTTTTGTTTCTTTATGATCTCTATAAACTGGAATGAGTTTTTTACATGTGAGGTGATGGAGTCTTCATAGGGCTGTAGTTGTTTGGTGAGAAGTTTGGCTAGGTTTTGTAGAGGTGAGCCTATGGAGGTGACTATGGGTCTGAGTGGGGCTCCTTCTTTATGTATCTTGGGGAGACCATGGAGATTGGGGCATCTGGATGATTTCTCTCTGGGAATGATTCTTTGCTGGATTTCTTTGCTAATGGGGAAGGCTTTTATTTTGGATCAGGTGTTTTTTTCCAGGTAGGTGGTGAGATCTGTGTTTAGGGGTTTGTATGTGGAGTCTTGGAGTAGGTTGGTTAATTTGGTTTGGTAGTCAGATGTGTTCATAACCACCGTGGCGTTGCCCTTGTCTGCTGGTAGGATTATTATGCTGGTGTCTTCTTTCAGGTTACGTAGTGCTGTCTGTTCCTCTTTGTTTTTGGGTGGCTTGCTGGTGCAGAGGATATTGGTGATTTCAAGCCTGATTCTGTTAGCGTCATCAGGGTTGATTTTGGTCAGGCTGGTTTCAACTCCACATATAATGGTTTCAGTGGGGATGTGCAAAGTTGAATCCTTTGGAAAGGACATTGGTTTAAGTTTTGGTGAGGATCCTATCTGAGATGTTATGCACTGTTTGTTTCATGTGTGGCTGTGAGGGAGGAGGGGTTTGTTTCTGGCATTCTTGTAGTCTTCAGAGTGTGTTGGTGTGTGTATCTGTCTTGAGGGTGGTCTGTGTTTCGGCTCTCCAGGCGGCGAGTTGTTTGGATTTGTCCCAAAGTGTGGGGTGGATCTTGTTGCTGAGTTTGAGGTGAAGTGTGAGGAGATCTTTGTTAAAAGAAATGAGATTACAAAACTAATCCAAAAAGAAACCCCCACTAAAATCCAAGACAGAGAACAAGAAAACGGCAAAGCCCTCCTCCCATACATAAAAGGCACCACAGACAGAATCAGCAAGATCCTCCATAAACACAACATCAAAACAGCATTCTGCACAAACAGAAAAATATCCACTATCCTAAGAAACCCCAAAGATAAAATTGAGTTAGAAAATCAAGGAGTATAAGAAATCCCATGAACCGCCTGTCCCAACAATCTCAAACCCCTCTGCAACTCAGACTAACCTGAGCACAACCAAACAGAACACTCCCCCAGCCAATCAGAGCACAGCCAAGCTCCCACCCAATCAGTTCATACCCCCACTGGCAGTTAAAAGGAAGAAACAGGTAAGACCACACATTGCTGCTCAAAGCACGAAGCTGAAAACACCAGCCTGAAGATAACGAATGGGACTTCGTCGAAACGTCGCCAAGACACTTCCAATTTTACGCGGGAGAAAACCCGAACAACCAAAGACCTACATACAAATACCCGCAAAAACCTCAGAAAACAAATATCAAACCTCTACGAGGAGGAAATCCACCATCTGACCAGGACCTATAAAAAACTTGAAGTCCAAAGAGCTTCCATTTTATGCGACCTCGCATTCCTACGCAACTGCCGAGATCAAAATCTAATCCCCACATGTTTCCAACTGAAATTCCACTCCAACTCTGCAGCCACCAAACGGATCCTGAAAAGAACAGAATTGGCCCTAATCAGAAATGAACTTCACACAAAAAGATTCCTACTAGACCGAATTAACAAAGATCTCCTCACACTCCACCTCAAACTCAGCAACAAGATCCACCCCGCACTTTGGGACAAATCCAAACAACTCGCCGTCTGGAAAGCCGAAACCAGACCACCCTCAAGACAGATACACACACCAACACACTCCGAAGACTACAAGAACGCCAGAAACAAACCCCTCCTCCCTCACAGCCACACATGAAACAAACAGTGCATAACATCTCAGATAGGATCCGCACCAAAGCCGAAACCAATGTCCTTTCCAAAGGATTCAACTTTGCAGTCGCTCCCAAACACATCCCCACTGAAACCATTATATGTGGAGTTGAAACCAGCCTGACCAAAATCAACCCCGACGACGCTAACAGAATCAGACACGAAATCAGTAACATCCTCTGCACCAGCAAGCCACCCAAAAGCAAATTACCCAAAGAGAAACAGACAGCACTACGTAACCTGAAAGAAGACACCAGCATAATAATCCTACCAGCAGACAAGGGCAACGCCACGGTGGTTATGAACACATCTGACTACCAAACCAAATTAACCAACCTACTCCAAGACTCCACATACAAACCCCTAAACACAGATCTCACCACCTACCTGGAAAAAACCACCTGAGCCTCCCCCATTAGCAAAGAAATCCAGCAAAGAATCATTCCCAGAGAGAAATCATCCAGATGCCCCAATCTCTATGGTCTCCCCAAGATACACAAAGAAGGAACCCCACTCAGACCTATAGTCAGCTCCATAGGCTCACCTCTACAAAACCTAGCCAAATTTCTCGCCAAACAACTACAGCCCTATGCAGAATCCATCATCACCTCACACGTAAAAAACTCATTCCAGTTTATAGAGATCATAAAGAAACAAAACTTACAGCCCAGCGACCTACTAGTGAGGTTCGATGTCATATCCCTCTTCACCCAAGTGCCTATCAAAGAAGCCTTGACAGCTATTCAAAACAAATATAACCCCCCAAACACATCTTAGATCTGACCAACCACTGCCTATCCAACACATACTTCATCTATAATGGACAAAAATACAAACAAACAGAAGGAGCACCCATGGGATCACCCCTCTCACCTGTCATTGCCAACCTGTACATGGAACACTTTGAAACCCAAGCTCTAGAAAAATCGGATCACAAACCCAAACTCTGGCTCAGATACCTAGACAACACCTTCATAGTCTGGCCACATGGGAAAGAAAAACTGGACAACTTCCTCACACACCTCAACAGCCTACACCCCAAAATACAGTTCACCATGGAAACAGAAGCTAACAACCAACTTCCCTTCCTGGATGTCTTAGTCTACAAGAAATCCAACGGCTCCCTAGGACACACCATCTACCAGAAGAAAACACACACAAACCGCTATCTGCACGCTCTCTCACACCACCACCCAGCACAGATCAACTCTGTAGCCAAGACACTCATCTCCAGAACAAAACGCTTAGCTGACGAACAACACCTAAAGCCCGAACTACACACTCTCACAAATGTACTAACATCCAATGGATTCCATAGAAATAAGATTACAAACCTAATCCAAAAAGAAAACCCCCACTAAAATCCAAGACAAAGAACAAGAAAACGGCAAAGCCATCCTCCCATACATAAAAGGCATCACAGACAGAATCCGTAAGATCCTCCATAAACACAACATCAAAACAGCATTCTGCACAAACAGAAAAATATCCACCATCCTTAGAAACCCCAAAGATAAAATTGAATTAGAAAATCAAGGAGTATACGAAATCCCATGCACCACTTGTCCCACCCCATACATCGGACAAACCAACAGAAGAATAAGTGCACGCATTGAAGAACATAAGAACTCAGTCAAAAAAGAGGAACCAACATCTTCCCTGGTCCAACACCGTAAAGCCACAGGACATGAAATTGACTTTAAAAATACCAGAACCATTGCCAAAAGTGAACATTTTAATAACAGAATAATCAGAGAAGCCATCGAGATAGAAAAACGCCCACACAACATGAACAAACAAGATGATACCTCCCACCTACCAGCCATTTAGAAACTCGCCCTTATTGACAAATGACTCCCTAACACAAAAAATGACACCAGACCCACACTCACAAAAACCACACAGGATGTCACCACCACACATCCACGCAAAAAACAAACCAAAAGCCACACCGATGACGAGGCATGACCACAAACCAGAAGCCAGACCACAGCTGCATCATTAGCCACTTTAAACCCCTCCAATCCATACATGAAGCAAACTGACACCCTCCATGAAGAGGAGGCACGACCACGAACGCGAAGCCAAAAAATAACAAGGCAGCCCGAAATCTCAAACCCCTCTGCAACTCAGACTAACCTGAGCACAACCAAACAGAACACTCCTCCAGCCAATCAGAGCACAGCCAAGCCCCTAATCATTCAGAACACACCTCCACCCAATCAGAACACAGCCAAACTCCCACCCAATCAGTTCATACCCCCACTGGCAGTTAAAAGGAAGAAACAGCTAAGACCACACATTGCTGCTCAAAGCACGAAGCTGAAAACACCAGCCTGAAGATGACAAATGGGACTTCGTCGAAACGTCGCCAAGAGACGCGGGAGAAAACCCGAACAACCAAAGACCTACATATATATATATATATATATATATATATATATATATATATATATATATATATATATATATATATATGAATAAAATAAATAATATGCTATCAGCAGGAGAGTTTAAGTAAGAAAAATACTTTACTAAAAAGCTGCTAAGCTTTTGTTGGGAACTCTCAACATTGTCAGTTTAACAAGAATGACTTAAATAGGTTTGGCTGACATCTGCACCCGGCTCCTAGATCGCGTTACCGGCCCCAGCTGGTCAATTAATGTTCCAGATGTTTCTTTGGTGTTACATTCTCTTCTATTGTTCCTTCAGATCTTCCTACTTGCCCCTTTGTTATTAATTTTTAAGTCTATTGACACCCTCGTATCCCCCTCCCCTTCGGTGATATTTACTCCCATCACATCCCTCTTTCTGCTATGGGTCTCAGGAGCGTTCGATTCAGTGTTAATCTTCATTCCGTTAGGGCTCCAGGTGCTTTTCACCCCCTTTGATTGTGGATCGATGTTTTCTTCCTTTTCTGTATTCCCCTCTCCCTTAACCATATGAGTAACATTTATCCAGGCATTGTGCGTTCCGGTGCTTATGTTTCCACCCCCCACCATAGTGTTCTCTACATCAACCGTTTTTCATTGTTTAGTGTCCAGAGTAGATCCTTCACGCTCCTCCTGGGAACGATCTAACTGCAAATAGGAGCGTTCTTCATTTGTTGCTTCTCGTCCGTTCATGAAATGAGGGGGAGAAGTTTTTCTCCCCCCTTTACTGAATGAGCAAGTTGTCATTCCACATCTTCTCTCCCTCCTCCGTGTTGTGCATCCCTCTTCGTTACCGCAAACAGCACCAAGCTCAGGGATTTCACATTAGATCTTCCAGATTCCCTTTTATCATTGTCATTGTTTCTCTTCCACCTGAAAGGTGGGGATCTATCGGGACACTGTTGAAGAGTATACAAGTTGTCTACTCAGTGGATTTCTCCCCCCTTTTCTTCCAGAGGGAAATCCACCATCAATGCGCGTCTACGTGTGTCCAACGGCGGGAGATTCCTCAGCTGTTCAGGTGATATTATTATATATATATATATATATATATATATATATATATATATATATATATATATATATATAACTACATTAGCAATTCAGAGAGAAGCAACAATTTTAGGATGAACAAAAATTTTGTTGATATCTTGCATCTTTTTTCACATAATTCTATTTATAACCAGATTGGTGTACAATCTACCACATAGCAATAATTTCATTGTTTTTGTTTGTTTGCAGCTTCCAGGAATTGGAGAGCAAAACATAATCTCATAAAGTTATATTTGTTACCTTAGTTATCCATTTATTTAACAAATTTATATATCTGCCCATCTACCAATGAATCTCTGGATGGCAAACAAATGTAAAACATAATGCCCCCTCATTGGTTATCACCTGACTATTGAAGCAAAGAGAAATCAGGTTCTTTAAGGATTTGCACAGTAGCAGAAGGGGAAAGAGAACATTTAACATGGAAATGATTCACTTGAGAAAGGTGATTTTTCTAAATGGCTACAAGTTCTGGAACAAATCTTCATGGGCATCTTTAGAATTGTGCTATGTGGCCTAATACACATTTCTTCATTATGCTATTTTCTTTGACATTGCTCAGTCCATTAAATTCACATAAACTAACAACAACAACAACAACAAAAACAACAAAAAAGCAAAACAGAAACACTCCCAACATTTATAGCCTGTGAAATACTAAACTATGGCCAGAATTTATCTTGATTTTTTTAATATAAAAATGAAATACAAACAACCTTTTTCAAAGAAAAAGATTTTATTCCCTACCCGATGGAAGCATATTTCAGTTAATAACTAACTTTATGGCTGTTCTTCATCCTGATATATTTAAAAATTGAATTCTAATCTTTTGCTTGTTTGCTTTTACATCTTCCCACTAAGTAAACAGAATTCAGTGATGAGTGTCATTATCCACGCCAGCAGCTCAAGAAAGTTTATCAGACATAATGCTATTAATCATCACTGAGATAAACTTCATTACCAAGCATTCATTTATGCCATAAGCAAAGAGCAGATGGAGGAGAAAGAACAGGAACAGCAACATTATCAAGTTGGCTTGAAAACAAGCATCGTAGTATTCCTTCTGGTTTCAAATATTGCCTTTGAGTAGACAGGGGACACTTTAACATTGCTGATAGCCCAACCTCTCTGAAAGTAAACTACCCAGATGACTTCCCATGGCAGAATTTTGAAGAGCCTGCAACTACCAGTTTGAGGATATGGTTGTAGCTGGTGTAAAATGTTAATCTAAGTCACTGAATGTTCTTTTCTCTTTTTTGATATGAGCTTGTTAGATATTAACATACTAGTTTTGGTAATATGAATAACCAAGCTACATAATCAGTTCTTTGAATGAATCAATATACAAAGTGGGGAAACATTTTATTAAAACCAATGGAAGGCAAATATCCAAGCTGTCATTTGTCATTTTTGTCATTCAGAAAAAAATCATTTTCAGAAAGACAGACATTTCAGTTTACAGTTGTACGGGTAAGACATTTTTTTTTAAAAAATGCATGTGTATATATATGTATATGTATAGTTATGTGTGTGTGTGTGTCTGACCACAATTGGGGATCAGAATTTCCATTATTAAGCAAGGCAGGTGTTAAATGAGCCACACCCAATTTTATGACCTTTTTTGCCACCATTCTTAAGCAATAACTACAGTTGTTAAGGGAATCATGTAATTGTTAAGCAAATCTGGTTTGCCCCTTTACTTTGCTTGTCAGAAGCCAGCTGGGAAGGTCACAAATGGTAATCACATGACCTTAGGAGTAGTAACTCTTGTAAATACATGCTGGTTGCTAAGACTTGAATTTTGATGACATGCCTCTGGGGATGTTGCAGCTATTGAAAGAACAAGGACCAGTTGTAAATCATTTTTTCCAGTGCTGTTGTATTTGTTGGAATGGTCAATAAATGAATGGTTGTAAGTTGAGGACTATATGTGTGTGTTTGTGTGTGTGTGTATAATGTAGCCATTGCTTTCCTTCAGGATTTCTCTCCCTAGTCTAACCTTGAGCCTTTGTATTCCAGGAGACTTCCCACAAAAGTACTAACTTGCTTTAAAGGACAAACAAATAGTTCTTTTTATCCTTCTCAGCAGTGCAGGCTTGGATCCCCCTTCAAGCTGGCAGTTAACGTCTTTCTTTCACCACTCAATGCTGGCCATACCATTCTCTAATACTCTTCTCCCACCATTTTATATATAAGCAATACTGCAGGAAGACCTATGCAATAAATCAAAAAGCAAAATACTTAGGGATATATGCATAGAGAGGGTGGCTGGATAACATAGTGGTTAGGGTGCTGGCTTTTGACATGAGAGACTGGAATTCAGATATGCATTTCTCTGATTTTTTTTCCCATAGAGACCCGATGGGCATTCAAAATGTGATTATATAAATATTATATATTTGTTTTGCATATCTTAAGCACAAATAACAAAGTTGATACCTAAGATTGCTATTGACACCAGTCCTATTCAAGACCATAACATGAAAGTATCGTATTATATCTTGAACAGGAAATAGTAACAGAATAACAGAGTTGGAAGGGACCTTTGGAGGTCATCTAGTAACTTAATAGTTAAGTTCAGACATCATGTTTAGCAACTATATGGTTTACTTAGTATTTGGCTCAGCTAACTGAGTTAACCTGCACAATCATGTAGTTTCTTCAAATAAGTATGAATAAAAATGATGGGCTGCTGTACTGCATGAATGAAGTGAAGCACTGTTGTGCTTGTTAAAATGATAACAGAAATGGTTGCAGGTGTTAGCAGTATTTGCTGGATAAACAGCTAAATACTACGAAAAGAGTTTAGTCAATGCATACAGTACCTAATACAGCATTCTGTTTTCAAAAGTAATTAGAGAAGAAGCTTCTGGGAATGTAATAAGCAGAGCCAGAAGGCAACAGCTTTTGTCCCCTTGTTTGTGTGCAGCTTTTAGCATTCACAAATATAAACATAGTTTCATTTACCTGACACTTACTTGACAGCACAATCCACAGGTTAATTACACATTATTTCTGAGTATAAATGAATAACATTAACCTAAATTTTGACAGTACCTTAGTCTGAAATGGCTCCTGAGTTTAGCAGAATCTATAACATCCAAATCAACAAGTTTTTAAAAAAGAGAATAGGTACTCTTTATACGAAACAGGAATAAAATCCATTATCTGCAAAATCCTCTCCTATGCACGTATAAGCTGACAGGATGATAGAAAAGTTGTACATGAGTTTCTAATATTTTCTTGGATCCAGTTATGCTTTTAGTGCAAAGCGTGCTGCCATTGCTTGCCTTTTTCAAGATCATTCCATGTGGCTTGTTTATTAATACAAGGTACTTTTGAACACTTCAGGAGAACCCCCCTTCCTGTTGTCCAGGTTATTTGATTTCACAATGAAAAATAAGCAGAGCTTGAATGGGCTTAATTTTGATTATTTATAGTTACTAGGGTGCTACTGAGAGCCAGTTTTGATGCAGTGGTTAAGACTCCTGGCTGGAAACTATAGACTGAATTCAAGTCTCACTTTAGACATGAAGCCAGCTAGATGATTTTGGGCTACTTATTTGCTAGTCTGGAATATTGGAGGGTGGCAAGATGCAGTGAGCTGGTCATCCTTTCCAAGGATTTTCAAGACAATGCAATCAATATTATTACTTCTGAAGCCACACCATTGCCTAAAAACAGACATTGTCTGGCAAAAAGAAGGCGCTGACGATTTTATTTTACTTACTTTTACCTAAGTATATATGAATTGTGGTTGCTTTATTATTATATGTTTTTACAGCAAAAAAAAAATAATAATATATAGCAAGGGGGCTTGATGGCTCAGCTGTTAAAGATGCTGAACTTGTCAGCCGGAAAGCTGACAGCCCAGATTCGCGACCTGAGAACCCCACGAGAGCATGAACTTCTGTTCCTTGCTCCAGCTCCTGCCCACCTACCGGTAGCAGTTCGAAAGCATGCAAATATAAGTAGGTTTATAGGTATCACTTCAGTGGGAAAGTAACAGCGTTCTGTGCACCTTTGCATATAGCCATGCTGACCATATGGCCACAGAAAATGTCTTCAGACAACATTGGCTCCCTCAGCCAAGAAATGGAGAGAGAAACCTTTACTTTTTATATATATGGCAATCAATTCTATCTATTTTTAACTGTTGTTAGCTGCCCAGAATTACAAATCTGAGATAGGCAACCATATTAAATAACTAAATAAAACCGTTCAGTAACAGAGTGAGCTGATTAGTGGACTCAGTTTGCATTCAAACTGAAATTCAACTTCTTTTGGAAAAGCCGCATGTCATACATAGCAACTATTTTATAAATAGCCATTATCTGTAGGTAATTTCAATATTTTTATATTTTTATTTTTCTTTCATTCTCCCCCAATTCTCTCTCTCTCTCTCTGAATTAGAACATGTTTCACAAAAGCTCTCTTTTACCATAATACGTTTGTCAATTTTTAAAATGCCACAAGTCTTTTTATTACTTTTGCTACAACCATTTTACTCCAATAGAAACTAGGTGTTGAGCACTGTCTTCTAAAATGGAATTGAGGAGCACACATCTTAAGAACATCTTGGCCTGCTTCCCCTATTCCCAAGATGCATTTTATTGAAATTACTTTTCCCCCCTCTTACCTCTGTCACTGAGTGTGCATGTGTGTAAAATACGGAAATAAGCATTCTTTTCCCACATTTTGGTTTGGGTTTAGCTATTTATTTTCATATCAAGCTGTGCTTCTATAAATTATTCTGGTGTTTCTGATTTCTTTCTACCTGTACATGAACTTCACATTCTTTTCTGTGCAGTTAGAAGGATGACAATTAACAGATACCTTTAAGGATAGTACAGGGTCCTGCCTGAACCTTATGCATTTGTGAAAATAGACAAATATTTCAGGTTAGATAGATTATCTCTTGCTTGCTAGCTATTAAAATTTTATTCTTCAAACTATTCATCTCTTTCTTTCTGAGGAGTTCCATTCAACAACTACTTTCTCAGACTTCCCCTTTTTCCTCAGTTCATTTATTCCTCCTTTCAGTATGGCCAAACTTTTTTGGGGGTGGGTGAGTGAATGGGATACTGGTTACTCATTACTTAGGTTCAAACTACATTCATTCAGCATCATTTATTCTTTACTCCAACTTTTATTATACCATAAATATTTTTGTTATGTATTAAATATTTCTTTAATACTTTATTTCCATTGCATTCAACTTATTTTTATGCTTCTCCTGACATATTCCACTCTCACTTTCATATAACAAAGTGAGATGTTGCACACTCTCATATGCATACATTTTCACTTCTTTTGACAAACATGCATTTCTTACAATAGATCATGAACTGCCCACCATTTTTCTCCAGCATTTGCATCTCTTCATCCATTTTGCCATATTTAGTAAACATAGTAGCAAGGCAGACATATTCATTTTTAGTCACGATATATGTAACTTGCTAGTTCTGCACTCCATTATCCTTGTCAAGCATACTGCCTTAGGCTTTGATACATTAGTTTTCAGATCCATATTTCTCCTTGCATCATACCACCTATCCAATGTTGTCTGCCAATTATTCAGCCAGTAACATAGCACTGTCTGCATACACATTCATATATGCTCAGTGGTAGACTGGGGTTGGCTCATACTGTCTCATAAAAGCCAAATTGTTACATTTTCTGGACTTTTGCAACCTGGTTGAAATTAGAACTGAGCCCAATAGATAACCATTTATCAACTACAATATTTAGCAGGTATGACATAATCTACCAGTAGCAATGGAGTCAGCAATGAAAGTGAGCACTGGAGGTGTTGCTGGCTTGGACATCAATATATATTATGGTGTGCTGGTAAAAAAAGCCAGAATATCTATAATGTCACCACAATTGTTCTTTGACATTTATCCATAAGTACATTAGACAATGAAGAAGACATGAAATATCTTTTCTTACTCACTTATTAAATATTTGTGAAGTATTCTGTTTATTTTCATGCATGCTTTACTTATATTGCATACTATTTGTTGCATTCAGCAACCAACTTTTCAATTCCACATTCAAACAAATATTTTATAGTTCAAATCTTAATATATATAGTATATTTTCCCCCGCCCCATTCATTGACTTTCTGAAGAGCAAAAAAATCTGGTTTCCACCCTCCTTCCTGTCTGCATAAAGCTACATTGAACTTCCAACTATTGCTCATGGTTGCTTTTTAAACTCTTTCTGTCAGAGTTTTGACATCTTCACAAGAATTCTTAGAAATTCAAATCATTTGATAAAGTAGACCACAACCTATTACCTGATAAGATAGAAAAATGTGGCTTAGACAGTATCACCACCAGTTGGTTTTGTAACTGGCTGACCAACATGTAGTCCTCAATGGAACTGCATCTACATGGAGGAAAGTATGCAATTGGGTATCCCAAGGCTCTGTTTTAGGCCCAGTACTCTTCAACATCTCCATCAATTATTTGGATGAGGGGATAGATGGAGAACTCAACAAATTTGCAGATGACACCAAGCTGGCAGGAATAGCGAACACTCCAGAAGATAGGCTTAAGATACAGAAGATCTTGACAGACTTGAACATTGGGCACTATCTAACAAAATGAAATTTAATGGTGAAAAAAGTAAGATTCTACATTTAGGCAAGAAAAACTAAATGTACAAGTACAGTATAGGTGGTACCTTGCTCAACAGTAGTAATTGTGAGAGGGATCTTGGAGTCCTAATGGACAATCACTTAAATATGAGCCAGCAGTGTGCTGCAGCTGCCAAAAAAGCCAACACAATTCTAGGCTGCATTAACAGAGGGATAGAATCAAGATCACATGAAGAGTTAATACCACTTTATAATGCCTTGGTAAGGCCATACTTGGAATACTGCATCCAGGTTTGGTCACTAGGATATATAAGACATGTTGATACTATAGAAAGAATGCAGAGAAGAGCAACAAAGATGATCAGGGGACTGGAGGCTAAAACATATAAAGAACAGTTGCTGGAATTGGCTATGTCTAGTTTAATGAAGAGAAGAGCTAAGGGTGACACGATAGCAGTGTATAAATATCTCAGGGATTGCCATAAAGAAAAGGGAGTCAAGCTATTCTCCAAAGCATAGGACAAGGACAAGAAGCAATGGATAGAAACTAATCAAGGAGAGAAGCAACCTAGAACTAAGAAGAAATTTCCTGACAATTAGAACAATTAATCAGAGGAGCAAGTTGCCTCCAGAAGTTGTGAAGGCTCCAACACTGGAACAACATTGCTCCAATTGTCAGGCATAGATGCAATGTTCACACACATATTTAAAGAGTTGGACAGTTACTCTGTCAGCAGTTTTGCCAATTACACCATATACTCTTGCAGTCTTACTATTTCTGAATATTTTCTAAGAATTCATCTTTTGCATTTTATCAGCTCTTTCTTGCAAATTAATTTTTATGGCATTTGAATCAACTCCATGTTTCAATGTATTATTATCATTCTCACACAGTTCTCCCAAATATGCCTTCAAGCATTCCCTGAAATCAATTTAATCCAAAATCAAATGAGTTGAAAGCTATATCTAGCCCTCTTCACCCATTTTCAAATATTTTAAAACCTTCCATTAAAATTTTCTTGCATACACTTTGCTTTTTAAAAATTTTATCTCTGTCTTGTTACCTTAGACTACAGTTTTTGCAGCTTTTTCTTTCTGTACAAAAACCTTTGTCTCACCCTCATTTTTTTGCAGCAGCAGTCATTCTTTTATACAGTATATAATTATTTTCCCTCACTCACTGCCTGTTACTTTTCATTCCACCAGATTAGAACCTTTCAGTTTTCTAGCATTCTGTAAGATACAGTACATTCAGAAAGTATTCAGACTTCCCCTTCACTTTTGTCAATTTTGTTATGCTGCAGCCTGATTCTACAGTTGAAATTCATTTTTTTTCTCATTAATCTACACTGAGTATCCCATAATGACAAAGTGAAAACAGAATTAACACAATGCACTGTAATTCACTGGATCCATGAACACTGGCTGGCAGTCAAATGCCATGATCCCAAAATCTCTACCCACACCGACACCAAACAACACTAGTTCATTTGGAGCAACACTAAAATCATCAGCCATGCTACCACCCATTCATCAAACTCCACAAACATTCATCAACAGACACATTGACCTACAAGCAGCCTATGAACCCCTAAGAATCTAAATCAACTGCACAGCCAACCAGAGACAGCACCGACCCTCAACCAATCCATGCAAGCCCCCTCTCCCCCCAAGAAGTTCACCTTCCAATGACCCTGACCTGATGTAACCTCCCCATCACAAGCCTCTTACTGATGACTCACACCTGACCCATCACAAGACCCTCAACATATCTACACCTGAAGGCCTTATAAACAAAAGAGCAGTGACACAGACATCCCCTAAACACTGCTGAAGAGGTTACCTAACCTGGTAACAAAACATTTGGAAACCAACCCACAAGCTTGGAGAACGAACCTTCACTCTTGCCATTTCTTAGTTTCTGGCGTACATTTTAATATTTTCACAATTAAATTAATCATAAATTTTCATTTATCAATTTCACACCACAAGATCATACCATTAAATTTATTATATCCCTCTCTTTCTCTTAAGTTTACAAACAGCATATTCCTTTTTTTTATTAATTCCTATACTTTAACATTTAATGAGATTTCAAAGTTCTTAAAAGATTTCACAAGATTGTAAATTTCTGCAATAGATTTAAAGGAATTTCAATAATTTTTAATTTGGTTAGGAAGATTGGAATTTCAGTTAAAACCAATCTAGTGCTATCACTGGCTATTACAGAGAATGATTGTATATAACAGAAATCAGAATAGAAATTTATTGCATTTGAAAATGTACTTTATAGTTCCATATTATTGCTTCTGCTTTAGAAATATAGCATAGGCCCTGACTTAGTATTGACTGATTGTGCCATATATTTCTGTGTTCATTATATAATATTATAAAGAACAAAAGAAGGTCTTCACATATTGCATAGCACAATGTAGCATATTATCTATCTATCTATCTATCTATCTATCTATCTATCTATCTATCTATCTATCTATCTATCTATCTATCTATCTATCTATCTGGTGCCCATTACAAAAAAAATGATTTTGGGTGGCATGCAATAATAAATAAAAACAAGAAATATACTAAAACAACCACATTAAAATGTTAAACAGGTAGTATTAAAAAAAATAAAATCATACAGCATAGCAGAGAGTAATTATAAGCCATAGTGATGAAGCCATCATAAATTTTCATTGGGTCCCTGGGAGCCCCAGGCATGATAACAAAACTAGGTCTTGAGCAATCTCCTGAACATGAGGGAATGAACTAGTTCCACTTTGAGGTGGGTGGGTGAGTGGGTGGGAAAGAGTGTTCCTTACAGTGGGTGCCAGAACAGAAAAGGCCCACTTCCTGGGACCCATCAAATTGCAGATTGACCCTATAGCATACCCTCTGTGCAGGATCTAATAAGAGAGGTTAATGTAATCAGGGAGAGGAGATCCCTCAGATAATCCAGTTCCATGGCAGGAAGGACTTCAAAGGTTAAAACTAGCACCTTGAATTGGCCCCAAAGCAAACTGGTAACCAATGCAGTTCATGGAGCAGAGGTTTAACATGTGCGGTTCTGGCAATTCACATATTGTATTCTTTACCAGTGGATGTTTCCAGCTACTTTTAAAGGGAAGCCTTCTGTAGAACTCATTACAGCAGTCCAACCAGGAAGTAACTCCCTAGTAACTATGATCTAGGAATGGGCACAACTGGTGTAAAACATGAAGTTATGTAAAGGTTTTCCTAGCCATGATTACCACCTACTGTTTGAGCAGGAGTCATGATTCTAGAAGGACTCTCAGATTGAAAACTGGGCCTGTCTGGGACAGTGCAACCTCATCAAGCACTAAAGATGACCTAGTTCTAGAACTGTGAAGCCCCAAACCCAAAGCCACTCAGTCTTGCCAGGTTTCAGCTGAATCCTCTAGTTTCTCATTTAGACTCTCACCACCTCAGGCATCAGGATAAGACATTCATATGGAGGAAAACTTGCTGATTTCTGTTTTACTCATTCTTACTAGATTGATTGTTTAAATAAAGCAATAAAGGGGTTGTATTGCTCTACATAGATTATTTATAAAAATAATATATTGAATATAATATGTTTGTAAATAATCTGTACAGAGTAATAAAAAATCTTCTATATTTTTATTTAAAAAAAAAAAACTAGGAAGAAAGAGGAAACCAGAAACCAGCAAATCTTCCTGGGCTGGTTATATAACAGAAAGAATATTTGTAAACCAAAAAAAGTAAGCTTATTAATATTTGGGAGTTCTTGTGAACTGCTATATTTACTAATCAGTGAATATTTTGTATGTAAATAATAAATGACATTATATCATTTCTGAAAAAAAATCTCAACCTTTTCCAGTTTCTTTTAATAACATAACCTACAGTAAAATGCCCTGCCATTATAAGCCAAATGCTAAATAAATGAAAATAAACACAATTTCATTGGGGGTTTTAAGTTTCATCAGCTGAAAACACTTAACAAAAACAAAAGCCAAATCTCTCTTCAGTTATCACACAATCTACTGCTAAGAATATTTTGTATTTACATGGTGCCTTCTACTGCTCGCTTAAGTGGCATCTTTCATAAACAGATGACCTTTTCTTGCCATTGTATTTTTGTGCAGTGACAGATAAGATTAGATTCTTGATGCGTGATATCTTATAATAGTAATCTGGAAAGTAGATAATATTAGCTGAATTCCATTTACCCTAGATGCTCTTTTTTTATTAAAAGTTTTACAAATTTAATACAATATAAACCCCTCCCACCCCTTCCTCCCCACTTCCCAGAGCTGATTACAGGGTAACAAATAAACAAACATAATCTAACTAACACTAACCAACTATACTATCAATCAAAACCATAACACACTTTAACTCCTTTTCAAGACAAGTATTAACGAATTATAAAAAATAATAATATAATTAAAACTATTAATAATTATCTGAAATCTACTCATATGCAAGATAATACTTACCCTAGATGCTCTTAATGCACCATCAAATCTCTTATTTGATATTTCCCCGTCCTGTGGCTTGTTGGCACAGATCCATGGCTTTCTTTTATGCTAACATTCATACATTCTGTTTACATTCTTTGAGAGTTTATTGAGAAGGTCATAAAAGTGAGGGTCAGTAAATAGGTTAAATTAGATAAATGGGAGAGAAATTAGTGTTTGTCGATTGATAGCAGTTCCTGTTTGAAATTGTCTGGGCTCAATAGCTAAGCAGGGTTTAGCTTGGATAGTTTTTGAATGGGTGGGCTCCAGGGTTTTAAGCTAAAAGAGAAAGTCAAATATAGTCCCATATAGAAGAAGGCAGTGATAGACCCTTTGTAAATTGTTGTCAAAATGACTATATTTGACAATACAAAGAAGATGATTTTATTCCTATGAAACCACATCTGGGAAAATATTTTTTGTAATCTATTTTAATTCCCTCCACCTGATTTTTTTTTCTTATCAGGGAAATTTTAAATCTGCTCTATGAAAAAAATTGTTTTTTTTTTTAATTATTTTCCTTATGACTTCAAATCAGGTAGACATTTTTGTTACTACTTGGGTCAAGGAAATATTGTTAGCTTTGATTTAGAAGGCATTTTGAAAAAGGATGTCAGGGGTGTCAAACTGCTGGCTTGCAGGCTGGAGGCATTATGCGGAAGCTGCGCCCACCCCGTTACCGGCAATGCAAAACTGTCCCGATACGTTGCGTGGTGTCACGTGATGTTGCGAGTTTGACATGTCTGGCTTAGACACTTTTAGATTGTGGTGGTAAAGTAGAAAACTGGAGTTTTGATACTGACTAGATTATAAGAACACCTCAGGTGAAAAAGACTCAAATAAGACTTCAGTCCCAATTACAAAGATGAAATATGAAAATAAATTGTCTGCCTGGAAACTCTGACAGCCTTTGATGAAGGATCTGTTTCAAAAAGTAAAATACTGGGAGAACAGATGAGCAGAAATCAAACTCAAGAAAAACATGGATGTGCAGCAAAGGGTAAATAGTCAATCACAGTTGGGTAAATATTATTAGGTATGGAGGATAAAATGATTAAAAAAACTATATCATTATTTGTTAGATCAGGCAATGTATGAGGAACAGGTAAAAGAGACCATGTTAACGTGGAGCAGGGACTTTGATCTCAACTTTGATCTGCACATTTGGCAAGAATTATGGGTAAGAAACAGGAAGTTCACTTTGGCCATCTCCTACAAAGAAAATCTCTACAAAATGTTCTACAGATGGCATCTCCCACCCATAAGATTAGCTAAAATGGGTCCAAATGTTTCTTCCAAATGCTGGAAATGTAAATTGGCAATAGAGACATACTACCATATATGGTGGGAGTGCCCACGAGTCTGTGATTTTTGGAATAAGGTTAAAAAATGGCTGGAAGAAATATTAATGTTAGTGGTAGAGTTAAAACCAGAACTCTTTTTACTAGGCATAAAAAGGTGGAGGCCTTCCAAACTTCAGAGAACAAGGTGCTCTATAGGAGACATGTCAAACTCGTGACGTCATGTGATATTGCATGATGTATCGGGACGGTTTTGCCATTATTGGCAATGGGGTGGGTGCAGCTTCTGGATGATGTGTCCGGCCCATGGGCCGGCAGTTTGATATCCCTGTTCTAAAGAGAAGGGGCTGCCAGGGAAAAGACACACATCCCAGCTCCCATCAGATGACCTGTGTGTTTGTCTCAGCAGGGAGTTTGAAGTGCAAAACATAGAATTTTGTAGTATTTTGGTGAAAATCTTGGGTACAGTAATTGGAATAATTTTGGTTTACATAGTACCAGGAAACATAATGACCCTTCAGAGGAAAATGTGTGGGGAATGACCAAGATTATGAAAATTCTAAAGAAATACTGTAAAAGTCTCCTAAGGATGAGACTTTGGATTGGTCTTAGACCTCAGGATTTTCAGCCTAACCAGTTCTGAACATCTAGGTTTTCTTTATTTCAGAATTTATGAAGAAGATCATGGAATGAATAGGAATCAGGTAGGAAATGCTATCATCATGGCTGAATGGTGTTAAGAATTCCTGATTAGGCATGAATAAAGATTGGGGGATAACTGAACTTCTTCCAACTTGAAACAAAGGATAGAAGAAGTTCAAAGTCATGACTAACCTGAATTTTACCTAAGATATTACATGCATATGTTATACAAGGTGACAATGAATTAGCTAACTTCTTCATTTATTTAATTAGTGTGGGTTGTCTTGTTTGCTTCTGTTAGCATGGAGAAACAAGCAGGAAGCTCATAAAAGCATATCTGCATATAGTCAGCAATCATTTCAGCTTTTGAAGCAGGAGGGATTTTATAACAGAAAGAACAGCAGGATGAATTTTTAAAAGAAGAAGAAAGGAAGGAGAGAAGAAAATACTAGCAAAAATTTGTATACAAGGGTCCTGTCAATTCCTTGTATTGTCTTTGATGCAATTTTGGTGATAAAAAATGCAGCTTTTTGAAGAAAATTATATTTGTTTGAATGAAATTTATTAAAAAAATACCTTTGCAGTATGCAAAAAATCATCTGTATCTCTATGGGAATTATATTACTTTGGTGAGACGACTTGGTCAACCTGTAAAGATTTATTAGTTGCTGGTCTTTAAGATTTTAATTAGTTGATTAAAGAAACGAAACTCAAGAACAAATTTAAAAACTTGCTCCTCTTTAGCCCAACTTCTCAAACATACAAAAGACGAACCATTGGAGAATTTTTAAAGAGGTTAAAACTAAGTACATGTATAATGTCATACAAAAAATAATGTTTAAAAAAATACCCCCCACACATACACTTTATCAAAAAGTGCAAGAAGAAGCACAAATGAAATATTTGAATTTAAAATATTTATGACAATTGCCAGAGACAAAGAGTATTGCTATGTTGGTCTCCCTATCCCCAATCCTGAATTCCAGGAACCTTGAGTAATTGAGCAAGAAGGAAGGGAGGTTCTTACTGTTATATATCATTGCAGCCCTTACAAAATCAGGAGATTGATGGTTGTTGATTTGCCTTCATATCTAGGGGTAGTGTTGTTCAGTCTGCTGAGGTTCTCAGTAGCACACAATATCACAGACTGTTCTATGGAGTCATTCTTATCAGTGAACACACAGATGCTTGGTCCATCAAATTTTCTCACCAACATGGAAAGACCAAATGGAAATCATTCATTTTCACTGGAGACACATTCTTTGAAATAAGTATGGTTGACTTCATTTTTATACCTTCAATTTTGTCAGCTTGTTTTGGCCCATTTCTTTATCAGTTTCTAGATGTGTATGGTAAAAATCTGAAGGGAATAATTGTCCATCTTCCCATGAACATTTATTCTAATATACATGTCTTACTATACATTTTGCCAATCATGTATACAATTAATTTATCCAACTATAATGTGTTTGTGCATACTTTTGCTCAATGTTTATTTTTCTTTAATATAAATACTTTTTGTACTTGAGTTGCAAACTGTATTAGATAATTCTGAAAAGTGTAGAGCATGTCATGCAAATGTACTCTGATTTGCTTGTAGGTTTATGGAATGCAAAGTGAGTAAATTTTCATTAAAATGCAATATGAACAAAACTTTCAATTGCCTCGCTAGTATGAATTACTTTGTTCTTCTGGTATAACTTGTTAATGCTGTGAATGCTTTGGATTCCAAAGCAAAAAGTTGCTTTGTACATAGGGGACATGCATATATCATGTGTCTCCTTCTCCTTAAATTGAAGGCATCTTTACTGGAATTTAACTGCTATGGGAAGACATATAGTCCTAAAAAGAGGTAATTCCTCTAAGGAGTTGCTATCAGGTGCTACATAGCTGCTCTGCATGGTTCGAAGAAACATTTTTGGCTTCTAGTCTGAAGTGCTGCACATCTCTCTGACTCATATAGGTGATTCTCAGAAAATTAAGGGTCAGGGTGAACATTAGACTGGATTATTATCCCTAATACTACTACTAATAATAATAAAGTTGGAAGGGACCTTGGAGGTCATCAAGTCCAACCTCCTGCTTAGGCAGGAAACCATATACCATTTCAGACAAATGGTTGTCCAGTCTCTTCTTAAAAACTTCCAGTGTTGGAGCATTCACAGCTTCTGGAGGCAGGTTGTTCCACTGATTAATTATTCTAATGTCAGAAAATTTCTCCTTAGTTCTAGGTTGCTTCTCTCTTTGGTTAGTTTCAATTGTTGCTTCTTGTCCGCCTTCAGGTGCTTTGGAGAATAGCTTGACTCCCACTTCTTTGGCAACCCCTGAGATATTGGAACACTGCTGTCATGTCCCCCCTCGTCCTTCTCTTCATTAAACTAGACATACCCAATTCTAGCAGCCGTTCCTTATATGTTTTAGCCTCCAGTCCCTTGACCAATTTTGTTGCTCTTCTCTGTGCTCTTTCTAGAATCCCAACATCTTTTTTATATTATAACAATCTAATGAATTAGACTTAATTATACTTAGAAACCTCTGAGGGAAATAAATTGATTGATGGAACACATGTGTCCTGCTTTATTTTTAATTACATTAGCTGATCCACTCAAAGAGGCATCCCAGCCAATGAAAACACAAGTGGCATGCACACATCAAGAAGTCAAATCAATGTTAACCCCAGGACATTTTTTACTGTACACAACTATAGGATGCCTTCTTTCTTAGAAAGTCATAATTTAAAACTCCCCCTCCCCCTTCGAAATATAAATGTGCAGGAAAATCATATAAATTCAGCCCTTTTTTCAGTGTAAAAAAATATAAAAGTTTTCTGAAAGTTCTATTCTAAAGAGCATCTACTTACAGGATAAAATTTATTTATTTGTTTATTTTTATCTCATCTTTAATAATCCAATACAACAAATATATCTAATGCTCCTTCTTCACTCTATTTTCTCCACAACATGTGAATACCCTATACTGCCCAAATCTTAAAACAATATTTTTTAGTAAACAATACAAAAGGAAAATATTGAAAGATGTTCTTCAATTTCCAATTCCCTGCTCATCTGTATCTATTGCTTTGTCGGAGACAGCATGAAGGCTAAATGATGCTGTTATTTTTTTTCCAAATGTATTTTTAATGTGCAAAGCCCTATATTAAAAAGCACTCAACTAATAAGCAGCATTTTGGTTTATCCACTTAAAGTGCCCATTTTTTTGACATTACTGAGCATGAAGTGCACTCTTATTGGCTTTTTGGAAGTTTAAATGTATAGTAAGAAGGTGAAGAAAGTGCCAGATTTAAAAGGGCCAGTTCAATATATTTCACAGAATTATGCCTTTAACCTAGATGGGTAAGCCATTGAAGTATTTTTGTCTTTGAATGTTCAATTGATTTTCATTGTACCAGAGATTAATATTGCATTATTCCCCTAGTTTCTATCTCAGGCATGAAGGGTTGGCATAGACATAGTGCTCTGAAATAATCTCCCATATGTAAATTATTACCATAGTCTCAATAGCATCAAAGTTTCTGGCCTTTTCTTTTGTTGTTTAATACTGAGATATAGCCAGCAGGGAAATGCAAAGAGAATGAAACAGGCAATCATCCATGTAGCCTGAGATAAAACTCTGTGTCTTATATATATATTTTTTTCCAGCACTGATTTGATATCCTATTTTCTTTGTGACATTGCTATATTTCAAAAACACACTGGATTTCATTTTTTGGGGGAAGTTATTAGAAATCTGTGACATGGTGTCCCAATTGCAAAAGTCTTTTTCATGCCAAACATTTTACTATTTATAACACAGGAGACATTGTTTTACATCTCATCCAGCAGGGTTAGATCAGAATATTCATGCCCAAAGTTATGAAATTTAAATGTTTGTGATAGTCTGCTGTGTAAATATATTTATTTGTCACTCTCCTACTTCTTCAGAGAGGGGTGAAAGTCAAGTCACCCATTCTAAACATGATGCTTTTTCTTGAAAACGCTCATAGTGATATATTTCTAGTAGTTTTCCATAAGGGCTTAATATTTCTTAATTTTATAGGGCTACTCCATCCCAATATATATATATATATATATATATATATATATATATATATATATATATATATGCTGGAAAATTTGCATAAAAATATGACTCCTGGGCATGTCTATAGTACGAATAAAATACAAACACCAGGAGAATATAAATATAAAAATATACTTTACTAAAAGCTGCCAAGCTTTCGTTTGGAAACTCCAACCATCATCAGGGCTAAGGAGCCAGTAAACAATAATGACTTAAATGGGTTTTGCCGGAATCTGCACCCGGCTCATGGACCGCGTCACCGGTCCCAGCCGGTTAATTAGTGTTCCAGATGTTTCTTTATTACTCTCCTTGTGCTTCCTTCTATGGTTCTTCTGGATCATTCCTTCCACTATTACTAACATTCATCTCCTCCACCACCCCTTTATCCTTATTTGCTTCCGTAGTACTGACCCTCATCCTCTTTTTGTTTTCATTTTCCACCCTGGGGGCATTTGTTTCTCCTCTATCAGTATTACAGGCCTCTCTGGGCTCACAGACGCTCCCCCCCACACACACTTTTCTCAATCCCTGCTCCACACCCTTTCTTCTCACTCCTCCACTATCATGAGTAACTTTCATACGGGTGTTGTATATTTGGGGGTCTATGCCCTCCTCCTCCGTCCTGTCAATCTTCGTGTTGACAGTTCTCCATCGTTCCATTTGTTTGCTGCGTGATCGGGTGCTTACTCCACCTCTCAATTCATCATCCCCCCTCCTCCCTATCACACGCTCTTCCCCATTGCTGGCTACATTCTGATTCCCCGCGTTCTTACTCTCCTCTCCTGTGCTTGTCTTTGGGGGGACTTCAAAGTGTTCGTCTGGGGGGTGGCTGGATTGTTGGTGGGGGTATTCCTTGTCTGCAAAGGGTCCAGGCGGAACACCGTGTCTCTCCCTTTCACAGTATGCCTAGGCAATCGAGCCGTGCTTTCATTCTTCTTCTCCTCCCCCCCTTTTTTCTTTTGATCTCCGTCGACGTTCCCCACAGCGTCTGGCTGCAAACTCCTCATGCTGGATCTTCCACTCTCCACAGTTGTTGTTAAGTTCCAGGGGTGGGGGTCTATCGTGGTGATATTGGGGAAGGGGGAGGTCTTCCATCGGTGGATGATTGCATGTGTTGAACAGTGGTGGCTTCCCCAGACGTTCATTAGAGCGGTATTGGTGTTGATCGGGCAAAACGGGGGTGCCCCTGGAGTGTCGAGGGTTGGCCAAAGTTCCATCTATCTGTTCAGGATGGAGGCCAGGTATCCTGTCACATTTACAGCCATACAAGCATTGGTGAGACCGCTTATAATGATTGGCATGGTGTTTAAAATCCCATTTCCTCAATGCTTGTTGCGCTGGATGTAAGTCAATGTGACGATTAACCGCATCTTTGTTGGAATACCACGCCTCTTTCAATAGCCGGCCTCCCTTAGTGGCATCCTCAGACATAACGCGAACATTCGCAAAGTCAAACTGGTGGCCATGTTGTGCCATATGCATCCACAATTGAGAATGCTGTTCGTCCCTTGTTATAGCTAACTGATGTTCATGCAGGCGAGATCTTAAATGCTTAGCTGTTTCACCCACATAATTGCCATCACAGTTCTTGCAATTGATTTTATAGATTACTGCTGATCTATCCATGGCAGGGAGTGGGTCCTTGGAGCGAATGACTTTGGACCGTAATGTCTGATTGGGTCTGTGGGCCACTTCTATTCCATGGGGGGCCAGCAGTCTGGCTGTTGCTTCTGAGACGTTATTAATATATGGTAAAGAGACACGCATTTTTTGTAATGATGGTTCCTCTCTCTTTTGGTTGTTCCGGGACTGGGGTGTAAGACCGTATTGTCTGATAAACCTCAAAGGATACCCATTACGTTGACAAATCCGGAAAAGGTATTGCCTTTCTTTCTGCTTAAACTCCTCAGTGCTGCAGTGGGAGTCCACGCACTTAAACAATGCTTTAATGCAGCTAGCTTTATGAGATACAGGGTGGTTGCTCCTATAGTGGAGTATTCTGTCCGTGTGGGTGGGTTACGAAACACCCCTGTAAATAACGTCCCATCCAACTGGCGGTATATTGACACATCCAGAAAAGCTAGGTGACCTTGTTTTTCTTCCTCCACTGTAAACTGGATGTCGGAGCAGATCGAATTTAGTACTCTCATAAAGGTAGCTACATGTTGTTTTTTAACAACTGCAAATGTGTCATCCACATACCGAACCCAAAATTTGGGTTGGTATAAGGCCATAGCCCTGTGTTCTAGCTGTTGGAGTACTATTTCCGCTATAGTGCTAGGAATAGGGGAGCCCATAGGTATCCCTTTAACTTGTTCAAAGATGGTGCCCTGGAAGGTGAAATAGGTGGTGACACATATTTCCACTAATCGCAGGAGGTCGTCTGTCTGAAGGAGTCCTGGTGGTGGCTCCCTTCTGTATTCCTCAAGCGCTCTCCCAGGGCTGAAATAGCTAAGTCCTGGGGGATGGAGGTGAAGAGGGAGGTAACATTGAATGAAACCATCCTCTCATCATCCTCCACCCTAAGGGTCTTAATTCTGTTGAGGAATTCTTCTGCAGAATTGACTGTTGTGGGGCTGCCTTCCACAAGGTGGCCCAGACTAGTGCTAAACCACTTCGCTAATCCCGATGTAGGGGTACCTATAAATGACATGATAGGGCAAAGTGGGGTGCCTTCCTTGTGGATTTTTGGGAGCCCATAAAATCTAGCAAGCGCCGTGTCAGGGGAGGCATATCTTCTTTAGGGTATCATCTCCGATTTTCTTACTGCGTTTAAGATTATTAAGCAGTTTGTTGATTTTATTTCTAAGTGTAACTGAGGGATCCTTCTCAACTATTCTATAGGCTGTTCTATCATTGAGGAGTTTGAGCGCCTTGGTGGTATACAGCGTCTTATCCATGACAACGGTCATCCTCCCTTTATCTGCTGGGAGTATAACAATGCTATCATCTCTTTTAAGTTGCCGAAGGGCTTGGATTTCATCCCTAGATAGCACGTGATGGTATCTATGGCTTGTAAGCAGCCCATATGAAAGTTACTCATGATAGTGGAGGAGTGAGAAGAAAGGGTGTGGAGCAGGGATTGAGAAAAGTGTGTTGTGGGGGAGCGTCTATGAGCTCCCCCACACACACAGATGCCCCCAGGGTGGAAAATGAAAACAAAAAGGGGATGAGGGTCAGTACTATGGAAGGAAATAAGGATAAAGGGGTGGTGGAGGAGATGAATGTTAGTAATGAGATAGTGGAAGGAATGATCTGGAAGAACCATAGAAGGAAGCACAAGGAGAGTAATAAAGAAACATCTGGAACACTAATTAACCGGCCGGGACCGGTGATGCAGTCCATGAGCCGGGTGCAGATGCCGGCAAAACCCATTTAAGTCATCATTGTTTACTGGCTCCTTAGCCCTGATGATGTTTGGAGTTTCCAAACGAAAGCTTGGCAGCTTTTAGTAAAGTATATTTTTATATTTATATTCTCCTGGTGTTCGTATTTTATTCTTCCAAATAAACCAAGTGACTCCTCAATACTTTACAGTACCATATTATGTTTGCCACTTACTGTCTGCTAACCCTTCAGTTAATGGTAACATTAACAAGTGTTAATGTTTACACTGAACTGGAGGCAGGTTATAATTTAAAAGAAAACAACAGGAAAGAAGAAAAGTGAATATTCCTAAAACCAATGTCCTTATAATTGTCCACAATTATCCCAAAAGAACTGAGCTTACTTGTAAAGTACTCAATGCAATGGAAAAATCCAAATTTCCAGCAGCTCTAAGTATTTCTTTGCTAGCCTTTAATCAAATTTTAATATCATGTTTGTCTTTGAAGTTCAATATTTTTCTTCATAAGAAATACTGCTAATAATTAGGGAATTGATTCTGTTCAAAGCTTAGGTCATAAAGTGGATAGTATTCTTAGGAACAGATTTTTTTTTATTAAAAAAGTTTTTATTTTCCATTTATTCATACAAAATACAATTAAATTCCTAACCATTGGCACCGCCTGCCCATTCCCCCCAGGCTGCGACCACTCTCTCTAATCCTTCCCCACTTCCCTCCTCTTTCTCTCTTCCCCTCCTACTCTCTTCCCCTCCTCTTCTCCTCTAACCATCCTACTTCCTCCCTACTCCTTCCTCCCCTCTCATCCCTCTCACACACATGAACGCAGCATAGGGGAAATGCCCAAGCATTTACCATGTCTATATTATCATTACCCACCCACCCACCCACCCTCAACCCTCCCCCCCTCACTTCCCAGAGCAGAATACAGGGTTATTATTAAGAAAGTTAGCAATAATAAAAAAGAAAAAGAAAAAAAGAAAATAAAAGAGAAAAAAACATCATACTTAACCTTTAACTCCCCTTAAATTAAGTCATATAAACAAATCTCTACAACAGTTACTATAAAATTTACTCATAAAATAAATGAAACTTTATAGTCCCATATTTTTTCTGAATATAATCTATCCATCTTCTCCATACAATAATATATCTTTCTTGTGTATGATCCTTCAAATAAGCAGAATTTTTTCCCATTTCTGCAAAGTTAGAAACTTTAAATATTTTCATTTGCTCAAAGTAGAATGAAAACATTTAAATCTGTTCTGTACAGATTTTCTGTATCCATGAAACTTTATTTCTATAGACCAGGCTACAATTGGTCATGAAACAGTATCCTGGATATCATAGTAATTTTTTAAAGGTCTCTCTCTCTCTCTCTCTCTCTCTGTGTGTGTGTGTGTGTATTTAGTGGTTTTGAGAATCTGTTTAATTGTACTATAATTTTTCTCAAATCTATTCAGAATGCTTCTGTGATTGTCATTTCTGAAGTGTATCAGATGACTTGATATACCAATACATTTATTTTACGGAAAAGATCAACTTTTTCCCTCAAACTTTAGCCATCAACACTGTCAACTTCACTGAATTCTAGAAGAGGTATAATCTCTACTTATGGATGACATGTGACTTTTCACAAATCCTCTTTGACTTATTTCTATGAATGTAATTTTTGAAGCTCCTGCACTTAAAGGCTATATATAAATTTATTAAATAAATAATATTTAAAAGAAATATCATTTCAAAACTCTTCAAATCTATAAAATTAAATACATTTTTAACTTTCTTAACTATTTACTTTGTGTGAAAACTTCATCCCATTTTTCTTATTTATTTTTAAACATGTCACAGTCACTTATATTTTTGTAATTGTAGTGAATATGTTTTGGTCAGGGTTGTCATGTTACATTCTTGAAAAGTTAGCAGCCCAAAAACCAACTCAAAAATCTCAAAAAATGAAATAGTTGTATTTTCCCAGTAACAGGTTTTGTACTCTTTTTCCGAATACATTCTGAATCTGAGTAACAAGACTACCACTTTGGAGTTTCAGACTCTATTAGTTTCTGCACTTTCCTTCTAGGAATAATGTGAAAGTTTGAGTGGCAACAATAGCAACAGAAACTAGCAAGCATGAACTACCTTCAGATATACAAAGACATCTTAATTTAGCTGTATCGTTTGATGATTGCTAAACATTATTTTATACCAACTGATAAAACAGCTTCTTTTTTTGAGCCATTTTTGGCTGCATATATTATGAAATACTGGGCATTTTTAATTTCAATAAGTGACTACAAAGAAATATTGAGGTTTGTTTTCTAAACTACCTGGCACAACAGGACAAATATTTACCTAATTCCATATTGAAATAAATTCTACCCTAAGCCAGAATCTGGGATGTAATTAGGTGCTTCTTATCTTCTCAGTATTTTGTACAGAAATTGATTAGCACCCTAATCCAAAAGGATTTTGTTTGGGTTCTTGTTTATTTACTTTGGCTCATCAGATGCAAGACTTTGGTGCATCTGGACCCAGGCAGCTTCCTAATGCTAACTTCCCTTAGCTGATTAATGGAGGCTCATTAGTATAAATGATCATTTCCCAATCTTTACTTGAACAAACCTAAAGCCAGAAAGATATCCTCAGTTGTACTGAGAGATAATCTCCAAATCAGATCATGAAGACTCAGGTTGAAAAGTGTATTGTTTTAGTAAATTACACTTTTTCTTCAGGAAATGCACCTGCACTCAGAATCTAGTTATATTTATTTCATTATTTCTGCCAAATGGCAGGGGCTCCAGGTCAGAAAGCAGCTGTGGTTAATTTCTAAACAAAGAGAGGGTGATTTGAAAGCTACCTCTTTTGCTCTAGAGACTACTAAATCCAAAGAAAAAACTATTGTGGAAAATCAAAGGTGGATGGGAAACCTTTTCACACTTAGTTCTATTTGGGCAGAAACCTGAAAGCAGCTGGCTATTGAATGAATTTTTTCATTAGATTAAAGTTTAAATAATGTTGGCTTAAAGATTGAATTCTGGAATTCTATTTTATGATAATTGGGGATCAGCAATAAGAAGATTAAAACTTTTGTAGTATAGAGTGGTCTTAAAATAATGATTTCTAAGTGCATAAAAAAGATAATATTTACTTGCATAATAAACGAAATCCAGATTTTAGGATGGAGTTTAATGGGATTACTTGTAAAAAGCTCTAAAATGTCAAAAGTAATAATATAAATTATTGGAGTTACTTAAATTATTTAAGCATTTATTTTAAAACAATGATTTTCTATCCTTATTTCTCTAACTTTTCTTAATAGGCATGTCATTTTACATTTTCTATAATATCTATCTTTATGAAAGATATTATATTTCAAACAATTTTATTTATTTAAATGTATTGGCTACTCAACTCCATTAGATTCTGGGCCACATGGAAAATTAGGTGGAAAAAAACCCATAAACACAGCTAAAACACTAAATCAGGCAGACAGTCCAGACTAAAAATGATCTATTAAACTATATATAAAAAAAAACATTTGTGAAGGGATTAGTGAAATAATCTGCAGGTGGAATGCTGCAACTGTACAAATTCATTTGTACAAATGTAGAAAAGATGTAAAAAATCAATCAATTTAACATCAAGATTTAAGAGATAGACATACATTGAGCATGAGAAGAAGAAAGAAAGCAACAGTTAAAAAATATTAAGTAATTTGAAAATTAATTTTGCATTTCAGTAGAAACACATTGAGATGTAAATCTGTTCATCTGTCAGTGTGTGTGCATGCATATACACACACCAAGAATCACTGAGTCAGTGAGAGTTGGTGACCTACAAGTTTAATGAATTATTATTATTATTATTATTATTATTATTATTATTATTATTATTATTATTATTACCCATTCCTGTCTGTTGAAGTATAACATTAATACATTAATAATACTAGCAGGTATATTTCTTCAAGTTGCAACTGATGGCTAATATGAAATATTACTCAGATTGTGTTGAGTGAGTTAGGGTTAGGGTTTGAACATAACATAAAGGAGTTATATTATCCTATTCTGTTATAAATTAGAGGTCTTAAATGTCCTCTCAATATAGAAAGCTATAATGTCAAAAGATACTTAAGAAATCTTCATTATTTTTTTAAAAAAGTATTTATGTCATATTAACCAGAAACAAATATTGACATATATCTTGAATTAGGTGCAAAAATATAACTGTTGTTAATTGGTTTAGGTACCAGACTAGAAGCCAGGAAATTATGGGTTCTAATCCCTCCTTTAGCATGAAAAAAAAAATGGCTAGTTGACTTTGGGCCAGTCAGTTTCAGTCAGCCAAATCTAACTCACAAGGTTGTTGTTGTGGGGAAAATAAAGGAGGAAGAAATATTAAATATGTTCACTGCCTTGAGTTATTTATAAAAATAATAAAGGCAGGATTTAAAAAAGGCTACAGAACATTCGTATTACTGTATTTGTTTATAAATAAAGAGGTAAAATGTTTTTTAAAATGTTATTTGATTTGCTATATTTACACTGTGGCAGATAGATGGCTAAAGTAAATCCAATTATTCTAGTAGTATATTATTATAGCATATATATTCAGTCAAGTGATATAATATTAAATGTTCTGCGTGAGTAATTTGTAATGCACAATGAGTTTATCAGCAGCTGTTTGGCTGGCAGACAGTTTCTCCAGATTTTTGAACTAACATGTGATTTTAGATTTTTATGGCTCAGCAACATCTCAGGAGTCAGTCTTTATGTCCCATTTGCCTTCACCATGAAATGAAACCTACAATTTTCAACAGTTTTACATTTATTTATTTAATGAAACAAGAATAATAACATATAGCATAACTTAACTGAAAATAAGGCAATGCAAATCATATTTCAATTAATCTTCAAGCTAATGCAGAGTTAAGATTTCCCACAAACATACAAAAAATCTATGTATACATTTTGTATACATTCTGTACAAAATGTCAAATGGGGATCGAAAACCTAGGGAGAAGAAAAGGAGGGAGGGGGGAGGGAGGGAGGGAGGGAGGGAGGGAGGGAGGAAGGAAGGAAGGAAGGAAGGAAGGAAGGAAGGAAGGAAGGAAGGAAGGAGGCATATAATCTGTGTAACAAGGTTGAGTATACTGCCACTGGCATTATTTTTAATTACTCTTAAAATTGCCTGAAAATATACATAATTATATATAAGAAAATGTATGTTTTGGGAATGTTTCTTTTAAAAAGCCATTACAGGTATAAGGGAAATCTTATCAAAGAGATTTGATGCATTGTATTAAGAATGGTCCTTGTTGCAATGACAGCTAAATAAATTAGGAAAAGATGCATAGAAATCTTTTGTGTGGTACATGACATTGCATACTTGGTTACCAATCATCTACATTTTATATGAAAAAAATAAAAATATATAAATAAATACATTTTTAAAATAAATGAACACTCAGAGTGCCTAAAGAGTATGCAAGGGGCCTGTGATAATATCATTTGCTATTTTTATGCCTCAGCATAAAACGATGAGGCAGTGGTTGTTCTGGACAGTAGATAAGACAAATAGCTCTTCTCCCTGCTGCTTTCCAAATTATTATTAATAATAGTTGTGGAAATAAAGCTGATGCAGAAGTAATATTACAAGATCTTTTTTTCTACTAGCATACCTAACTCCTGTATATTTACAAGGGCAGCAGGGGGGTGGTAGGAATTCTATACAGTTTAGAGCCAGAAAAGAATGCATTGTACTATCGTGCACACCTGAATACTATGTAAACCACAGCACAGTTAGAAACCCAGTGTCATGGTTCCAACAGACAGAGACAGAATAAGCAGAGCTCCAAGGCTTGAAAATTCCTCAAATAACATGTTCATTAGATACAAAATATCAGCACGTCAAAATTGAAACCAAGTCTGAAGACACTCATAACAATTGCCCAATACAAAGTTAACAAATCCCACCTCTAAAGCTATGCAAGCAACTACGTTTCCCAATACATCTTCTTGGTGGACTTTTCATGAAACGGCCAGCCAGCAGTCTTGGGAGCAGCCAATGCCCTTGGTTCCCATGGGACAAAAGATTATTTTGACTAATGAAGCACCTGGCAATCCTCCCTCCCCCCTTTCAATGTGTCGACCAAAAATGAATAGGAAAAAAGGCCACAGCCATGCTCATTTTCAAAGTTGACAGTAGGCTCCCTATCAGAAAGAAAGAGTCTCTACAGTGAAAAGAAAAAGCAGGTTAAGCATTCCCTTGAGGCTTGTGAAGGTATTTAATGTAAAACTTCTTTATCAATCTATCTGCTTTCACATTTGTACATTTCACCCATGTAGCTTCTGAAAGAGAGTAACTTTTCCACTGAACAAGGTATTGTAACTTTCCCTTATACAACCTAGAATCAAGAATACATTTTATTTTATAATGTGTCCCCCCCTCCACCACCATTGAACCCAGTGGCTCAAAGAGAATTCCAACACAGGTTTCAATAGACTGCAATAAAACACAGGGTAAACTTTCCCCAACAATTGCGGTAGTTTCAATGCCACTGTGGGTAAGTTAATTAAGCACCGAGTGCAACCCGAGTCTATTAGGACCTTCAAACTCCCATGAGCCCTGTTTTTTGTACTATCACCCTAGCAGGAATGGCAAAAGAGGAAATGGGCTGACTCACCATGGGGTCCTCCTCACCTTCCTCATCACTGTCGTACAGTACCAACATCTGCTGTGGCTTGGATTAGGGTTTGGATTGGAGCTCGGCAGGAGGTGAGGCTTCAACACCCAGGCCTTGATGTGCCCAGTTGGTTTTCTCTCTTCCCCCTCTGGGAGCTCTTCACAGTTTTGTGGCCATGACTGGTGCACTCCTGGATTGAGAGTGAGGAGCTGGGCACTCCACAACATGGTGACCTATCTGACCGCACTGGTAGAACTTGATTGGAGCCCTGGCTGGTGCTTGGGAGATGTTGGCAGCTTCAGAGGTTTGGGGACATTGGCCATAGAGGTGTTTTTCTTGGATGTGCCGTGGCTTGGGTTCGTTGATGCTTGACTTTCGGGGGCAGTCCAGCTCGATGTCCAGCATCACTGCCATATGGCACCACTCATGCAACAGGTTGGAAAGACCTTGAATTATGCAGGCTTGGAGCAAGTTGCGATCCAGCCCCTGTTTGAAGTAGTTGATCAGTGACTGCTCTGGCCACTGCCCCAGCTGGTTAGCAACTCTCCTGAATTCATGGACGTACTCCTTTGCAGGGTAACCTCTTTGCTTCAGATGGTGGATTTCTTTCTCGGCCAGTAGGACTCGGGATTCATCTTCAAACTGACCCCTCAGTTGCTCCATGAATAGATTAATGTCATGCAATTCAAAAGTCCCTTCATCATGGAGGTTGGACAACCAATTGGCTGCTTCTGCCTCTAAATTTGCCACCACAGCATTCACCATCATAGCCCCATCCAGGTAGGCATAAGTGTAGTAATCCAAATGAGCCCACACCTGATTTAAGAAGAAGTTCAGCTTCTTGGAATACCCATCAAAGGTGGGCTTGATGGGAGGCAGCTCAAACCTCATCAGAGCCACCTGCTGGGATTGGGTGGCTTGCTGGTCCTGGGGATGTGGTTGAACCACTCTCTGGATTTATCTTGGCTGGACTCCATGACTGGCATCCCAAAGTCATGGCAACAAACTTGGCTGGGACACAGGTATCACAGCTGATGTGGGATGGGCAAAGCAGCACAGATTCTAGCAATTGAGCTGGAGCTCCGGTGAGGGGGGGAAGAGATGGGCAGTTCTTTTCATTTCCCCCCATGGTACCCAGTTCCTGGTTAATAGCGATAGTATCCCTCACCTCCAGTCAGCCAAACTTCTCTTTCAGCTGTTTGAGTGAGAGGCTGTGGACTGCAGACTGAAATCTCCACTCACCAAAGTCGTCCCATCTTATCAACCCCTTTCCTTTTTTGCCATCTGCAGATGAAGAACCCTGGGATGGCAGCAATAAGAGCTCCTCTCCAGGAGTGCTTCTCTGCTGAGGGGTAGCATTGGCTTGGAAGATGTCTTCTAGGGCTCCTTCCTGTGGTGCCAGTTTTCCAGGTTGGATCACCTTGGTCTTCAGCTGAGCCCCTGCCAGTGATGTCTCATCAGTGTCTGGAGCACCTGCCTGTGCTCCAACAGCCTGAGTCCCATTGCAGTTAGCAGTGGTTTCAATTTTCTCCTCCATCTTGAATCTTCGCCAAATGTTTACTGCTCTCCCAAAAGTAAGTGGGTCAGAGCCCAGCACTCCAAGACAATGAAGTTTTAAGAGACTTGGTTTAATATCATGGTTCTGACAGATAGAGACAAATAAAGCAGAACTCTGAGGCTTGGAAATTCCTCAAAGCACATGTTTATTAGATACAAAGTATTGGCACATTAAAAGTGAAACCAAGTCTGAAGACATACGTAACAATTCCCCAATACAAAGTTAAGAAATCCCACCTCTAAAGCTATGCAAGCAACAACGTCCCCCAATATATCTTCTTTGTGGGCTTTTCACGAAACACCCAGCCAGCAGTCTTGGGAGCAGCCGATTACTTTGGTTCCCAAGGGACAAGATATTATTTTCACTAGCGAAGCACCTGGCAATCACCCTTCTCCCCTTTCAATGTGTCAACCAAAAATGGATAGGGAAAATGGCCACAGCCATGCTCATTTTCAAAGTTTTCCTTGAAAATAACTACCTTGGAACAGGCAGCTTTCTAAAAACTAAGAGCTAGTTGGTAGCAGTCATTTATTTGATCTTCGCTCTCCAGATCAACAAGCCCTTTTATTTTTGATTGAAAAGAGGCTGATGAATATAACATGGAAAATGTTTTGAGAGTTTTTTTCTCTCTCTGTGTGTGTATGTAAGATATTTTTTTCTTTTGAATAATTGTGTTATTTTAAATATGCAAACCATCACAGCCTGAACATGGAGCAAAATGAAGCAAATGCCTTGAACAATAGAAATAATGAATTATGAAAATCTTGCCTACTCCTCTGCCCAGAAAAACTGAGGTTCTTCAGAGCTTCAGTTGGCCAGCTACTGTATTCTACTGTTGCTCTGTGGAAGTCCAAATCACAGCTATAAGGTGACCAGCTGATTGCCAGCTAGAATATAAGTGATGGTCTTGGTATTAGTATTATTTAAGAAATGGAGTATAGAAAAAAGGGAAGTCATGGACAGAAAATGCTCTTTCGTTCTTTCACTTCAAACAGCAGTCTTTTTACAACCTCAAGTGGAAGTTTGACCTTATTTGATCAGTCATACAGTTGATCATAACTTTTTCACCTGGAATCTCAGCCTTGCAGCAGAGTTAATATCTTCACAACATCATGTGTCTCTTTTACTTTTTTTAAGCTCATCCTTACTAGGTTCTCTTAAAAAAATAAGAGCCATGTATTGTTTTTTGGATAAGCAATGGAGAATACTAGTTGCAAATAACGCATCAGGATTAATGCCAAGAAATTGTTTTCACACTTAAATGTTCTGTGCTTATTTAGATGTTTCATAATATAAGCATATGTGGTATTCCTTTATTCCTTTCATTACATGTGTGGGCTTTGTAAACTTCAAATAAATGCCAAAAATTCTTTTGTCTTCTCAGTTTGTTTGTTTTTTTTAAACTCCTTTAATTATCGTTGTTCTTCATGCCTGCTGGACCTGTCTTCCTCTTGTTTCTGTAAAAGAAAAAATATATTTTCAAAATCCACATGGAGCCTTGGCTGTATGCTGTTCACTTTTAAAAATGATGCCCACCATCATTCCCAGACTCATTTTGAAGGAGGAAAAAAACGACTCCTTTCCTCCCAAAGAGACTTCTGGGAATGGCATTACATGATTATCAAATTGTGACATTCCCAGAGATATTCCCACTAGATTTTACACTAGCCAGCAGCTGGCTGATCTGTACAACCTTTTCAATAACAACTTCTTTTTCAAAGGAAGGAGGAGGAGATCATACTAAGAGCAGTGCCTTATGGTTATTTATCATTTTGTGGTCTGAGCCAGGTGATGTCAGATGGACCTAGCAATAGTTCATTGATTATTGTCATCTGAGACCAGGGTAACATTTTGGAGGTAGGAAAAAAAATCATACTACCCAGAAAGTAAGTGGAATTTGAGGCACTGGTTGACACCTATAGATCAGGTTATTTGTGGAACTCCCCCCTTGTTTCTTCCCATTCCTCGAGATCATGGAAGGCTCCAGGGACAAGCTCTAGGTTCCTAAAATTAAAGAATGTCATCTTATGGGTACTTGGAAGCATGTTTTTTCTGTCACAGAGCCTTCCCTCTAGAACATCATGCCTTTCCTCACATGCCTACAAAGACTAGAGATCAGTTTGGCCCTAACTCTACTGCCCTTCCTTCAAAAACATAAGGTTGTGCTCCTCGGCCTAAAGATGTAGAGTTAGGTGACCCTTTGAGAGGTCTATCCAACATATTGTATTTGGCTTTATTCTTGATGATCATTGTAGGTATTTATTTTTTGTTAATATTAGTCATGTTTGCAAACAGACAAATCCCTGTCATTATTATTAGCCATGTATAAATATGTTCTCCCTTTCTTTCTTTTTTCTCCAAAATATATGCTTCTGGGTTCTTCTGTGTCTTCCATATTTTATCTCATGTTTTTATAGGTACCATCCCAACAGTGTTCCAAAGGGAGCTTGAGGTTGTTCCTGAATTTCATTCTAACACTTCAGCTGGGGCCAGGAATTAGGCACAGGATCAGATTGCTCCTTTGCATTCTCTCTCTCTGTGTCATTTCCATATTGTTCCATATTTCTTCAAGGAACTTTAAGAGATGAAGTCCCAGAAGCGACAGCTGAACTATCATTGGAGAAAGGCAAAGAATAAATCCAACTAAACACAAGTGAGAGCCCATATTTGAGTCCACTCATGGAGATAAGGGCAGCAAAATGTTATTTCTCTATGTTGTGTTGCATCCATTAATAGCCACTAAGTGGCTCTATTTAGAGTAACATTCCCTGTTGAGAGAGTCGCGATGTAGATTCATTTACAGGGCCATAGTGAATAATATTCATGTTATCTGGTGGATAAAGTCACCAATATTCACTTGGAGTTCGATTCAGACTAGGCAGATGCACGAGAGTTACTCAGGGCAGTCTTGTGAGATTGTCTAAACTGGCTGATGTCTGCTTTGATAACCAAACTGTCCTATCTCTATCAAGATCATCTTCCTTATTGTCTATAATATCTGTGGATCAATTCCCCCTTCTCTCATGGTCTTCTGGAAGCTTGTGAAGACTTGGCTTTTTCTGAATGTCTTTGGAGATTAAATTGTTTTCTTCAAAGAGATTAGGAACTATGAATTTTGTATGTTGTATCATGATATATTTGTTAATTGATTTATTGCATCACTGTTTTACTATACGCAATATATGCTCAAAGACCTACAATATATGCTCATTGTATATAGCTTACTATATACTGTTTAGAGTTGCATAAGATTGAAGCAAATATAAAATTTGCTATACAATGTGCTGTAAACTTTAAGATTTAGGGACAACATTAATTCCATCTTCTGAACTGTTTGTTTCAGATGTTCTGGTACACTCATTGACCTTTTATGTCTTTCACATTCTTATATGATCAAGATACTCAAAAGAAAACCTCCTTGTCTTCTCAATTATCAATCTGATCTTGTGTTTCTGTCTTTTCCAAAACCTCCCTGTTCATTTAACATTTCTTTCTCTGTTTGGCTCAGTTCCTTTTTCTAAGAACTTAAGTAAACATTTGCTTGCATTTTATCATCTATATTTGATGCCTTGTTATTTGATTACTGTTATATTGCCTGTCATATCTCACTTTCTAATGAAATCATTTCATAAATATATTCTTTCTCTACAATATTTCTGTCATTCTTTAATCCTGTTTGTAAAGAATTTAAATCTACACTTTCAATCTTTTTTAAATTCATTTGCCTTTATTAGATCTTTTCTATGATTACTTTTAAATTATTCGTACATCAGTTGTAAATTCTCGCCATTTTTCTGATCTTCTTGAAAACATTTCCCATTTACTTGTGATTTCCCCTTATTTGTTAACTTTCTTGATTGAAATATCTTTTCTTGATCTTTCTTACTTAACATTGAAAATTTTTATTCAGTCAGTTTGTGGTTCTTCTTGTTATTCAAGGTTTTCATTCTCCCTCTTTCTTTGACTCTCATGATAGCTGGTTTTTAATGTTACTGGAATCATAACTTTGTATTAAATCTTGAAGTTATGTCCCAACTGGAAAAAAAGCACAAAGATATTTATGAGTTTAGGATAGCAAATTTTCTTCCAATAGAGATGTTTTAGAATATGTTATCTATCACCTTTTAAAAATGGCAGTTATAAAATATGAAACTATGCATACACAAACATATCATTTTTCAATTATTTTCATTGGTGACGATAGGCTCATCTCTGCATGTCACATTATCTTCTCTGCACTAAGGAAGGCAGTGTACTTAATTTAACTAGTTTACTGCAGCCTCCATGTTAACAGCTTCATTTAATTAGTTCATCTCTTCTCTGCCTTTATCGTGGGATGATAGAACAATTGTATGAAAATAGGTAGTCTGCCAATTAAGGTTAAATAATGTTAAGAACCCCTTTCTTATTCTTCTAATTAGAGTGCAGTGATGTCTATGTGAGTTTGAAAATGGTTTTCCTCAATATGTTTGAATGTAATGATAACTACTGTCATGTTAAGTGTGCCTTAAGAGTTATCTGTTAAAGTCTTGTTTATTAGAATGGGAAATTTTTGAGCTGAACTGCAGTCATGATGACTTCTTGTAGAAGCACATTTTCTATCCTGTGGAATGATATTTTGCCAGAGATCTGAATGGATCCTACCCCACTGATGTTCAGGGAGCTATGGAAGATCTGGCTATTCTCACCTGTATTGGGTGGACACCCTGTTGGATGGGTTTAGGTATATATGTTTATCTCCTGGCTTCTTTGGAATAATTTTTATGTGGTTCCTGCTTTTATAACAATAAGATGCTTAGAGTCATCAGAGTTGGTGGGTGGCTATATAGATGTTTTTAAATAGATAGATAGATAGATAGATAGATAGATAGATAGATAGATAGATAGATAGATAGATAGATAGATACTGTAGATAGATTATTAATAAATAAGGAGTCAGGTGGCTGTCCATATCTACCTGGTTTTCTTGTCAATAATATTGAAGTGGTTTATCATCACCTTCTTATTGTTCCCGGTATGACCACTGACTTTTAATATCCAACCTAGCCTATAAGCTTGGGATTTTATGATTATCTCCCATGCAAATACTAATCAGGTCTGACCTGTTTAGCTTTCTGAAATCAGCCATTAAGGTCAGCTTAGTGTTGCCTATTGTTCTGATGAAGAGTTAACCATGTGTTTAACTATCTCCTAATCTGGTCAGAGATGTAAATGTCCTTGCATTTGGATCTGTGGTATTATGCATAGGATATTGCTGAACATAATATTGTTAAGTTTCAAGTATTATGACATATTGGCTTGTCAAATTTTAATTCAAAGTTTCTCAAATATGTTCCTTTTCATTCCTCCTACTTATTATCTTTAAAAACAAAAGTCATAAGAAAATAAAGTACCAGCAAGGTGTGACCTTGATGTCTTTCAGTGAAACTTTCAAATGAGCACAATTTAAAAAAAAAATACCAAGAGTGGATGCCAACCTGAAATTAAAGTTTCTTGAGTACTTATTGGAAAAGAAATCTGAAATGCACATATGAGCTTTCCCTCCTAGGGCTCTGGAGTGTGCCTTGAGTAGAAAAGGCTGTCAGCAAACAGTACAGCATGCTCCAAAAGAACAGTAAAAGCTTATCTTATCTTCCATAGCACCCTTGCTTTGAAAAACAATAGTGTTGTAGGGCAGGGAACTAATTGTTCCATCTGTTGCTTGTGGTGTCTATAATGAAGAAAGTGCTGTTTTGCTCCATTGTCTCATCCTTGCAATAGATGGTATGAAAATACATCTCGGACTGGAGTGAGGAATGAGATAAAAAAAATAATATTATAGAAAACATCTGAGCAAGATTCTTTCCAGTTCCTTTGTAATATTCCATTTTGGGTCACATGTTCAGGAAGAAGCAGGAGGAAGTTTAGAATAAAAGAGTCATTAAAATTTCCAGGTATTGCCAAATTGCCTTTATCATAAGGATGAATTGGAGGAATTATTCTGGATTTTTTTTTAGTAACCCCTGTTTATATTTCGGTTTTTTTTTAAATGTTCACATTTGCCAGCTTTTCCAATATTCTGAGTCCTGTGGAGACAATTTTGTTAAAATTAAAATCAGATAGGGAAAATAATAGGGCTGGTATCAGGCATGGGGTTAAGAATGTAAGTCTCCCAAAGTTATCCTGAGGTAAGATGGATGGCCACTAAATTTTACAAACAAAGAAGCAAAGAAACAAATAAATGAAGTGGAACATTATTGTTTACACACTGGTGCCTGCAACTATTTGGAGGGACTGATAGTACATGCTTGCCATATTTGTTTTAAAAAATAAGCATATTAAAATGATTAAGTACAAAAGTATAAAATTGAGACCAGAATTTCTATTGTTAAGCAAGGCAGTTGTTAAACGAGTCATGCTCAATTTTATGACCTTTTTGCCACAGTTATTAAACAAATCTCTGCAGCTAATAAGTGAACCATGCAGTTGTTAAGTGAATACACTCTCTGCATTGACTTTGCTTGCAAAAGACCTGCTGGGAAGATTACAAATGACAATCACATGATCCCAATATGCTGCAAGTGTTGTAATATATGCTAGTTGCTAAGCACCCAAATTTTAATTACGTGACTGTGAGGATGCTGCAATGGTTTTAACTGTAGGGACCATTTTTTCAGTGCCACTGTGACTTCAAACATTTGCTAAAACAATGCCTATAACTTGAGAACTACCTGCATATGGTTCATTATGCCTAATTTTGTTTTGTCAGTATCAGAACTAATACTATAAATGCCTGAATCAGTATTCTACATTCATCATCATCTAAACTTTTGCAGTTTCAGTGAACATTTGACATTATCTGGTAGTTCGTTTGCAGACGCAGCTGGAAGTTGGCATTAACTGTCTGACAAATTGTAGAAGAATGTAATATATCATCTTAAGAATGTATTCTTTTAAGAAAACTCAATCAAATTTTCAAGTACTGATTGGATTGGAAATTTGAATAACATTTTTTTAAAAGCAGCTCTGTGAATTAAAGTGAATTTTACATTAGTTAGCTTGTGAAATGTTATGAAACTTTAATTTAGATTTTTGGAAGGTTGGTGTTTGGGGCGGGAGAGGGGAGAGCCTGAAGTGATGATTTGGTGCCTAGCTAACTTCTTGTTAACATTTTGAAAGTTTTTAAAAATACAGATGTCCTTTCTCCTGATTATATCAAGTCATCTCTATTTTATGTGGTTATTGTTTCCAATTTTATATTTGTGTTTTGTTGTTTTCTATTTTATAACTCATGGATAATGCATACTGTTTAGTTACTTTATGTAAGCCACCAACAGTTTCTAGGTTGCGACAGGATAGAAATATGAAAAATAAAGACAGAAAAAAGGATTCCTCTTTTTATTACAAATTCTTCAGAAATGTAAGACATATAAAATCTTAAATTTGTCAACCCATAGAAACTCATTCCAAATTTCATTGAATGTTTTTTATTCAAGCTGATCTAACAGGAATTCTGTAGATTCTTTGTGTGAAGAATCAACAGTTTCTTATATAATGATAAGCTATATGCACGGGAAATAAATATTTGAAATGTGAATTTGTTAAGTTAAATAGCAAGAGAAAAATACTAAAATATATTGTTTGCTAACTGGTCTCTTGTGATGTTATATCTATATAATGAACAACAGGCTAGCAAAATAAGTAAGTAAGTCTTAACAGAGAACTTGCACCAATAATATGTATCTTCCAGCTATAATGCAGGCAAGCATCTAATTCATCTCATTTTCTCTAACTTATATATATAATGAATAGCATTTTCATTAATGTGCTTAAATGTAAACAAGCAAAAGCTGCACTAATTAAGTATATTTAGTACCTTAGACTAAGGATCTGGTGTGCATCAGACCTGAAACTGAGAAGGTACTTCAGTATAAAGCAAAGCTACCTTCCTTCATTTCATCTTTTCTTGGATTTACACCAAAGTTGTTAAATCCCAGGAAAATACATATTTGTGTTAAGTAAGTGCCAATAAGGTGCCTCACTGTCAGTATCTCCTTATGTATTTTGCTGGGATTCATCTGCTACCATGCAAGCCAAGAAAAGGGAACAACTTCTTTAAGAGATGCATGCATGTGAATATTTCCTCTAATGCACCTTTTTGGTTCTGAATCTGAACCACAGCCATCATCCAAAGACAAATGTTTTAACCCAGTTCCCACACAGATCATCATTTTGGAATTGTTGTGCCACAGTTCCAACCAGTGGTCCCTACCATAAAGTTAGCCTGGAAGATCTCAATTTTCTAATAACACTGAAGGGAGCAATTGACCAATAGAGGTAAAGGTGTTTGGATGAGGGCTTCTGGAGAAGAAACGAAGAGTAACTCTTTTCTTCTTTTAACATTCTTTCTTTGTAAATAATATCTCACATTCTTGCTATGGAGAACAATCTCAAAATTAGGAACAGAAGGGAATTAGAATAGAAATATTTCCCTGTAGCTATACAATTGCTTTTTTAAAAATTTCATGATGACATTCTGCTCTCCCTGCCAACATTAAGGAGCAAAGACAGCATGCCTCTTAATATCAGTTCTCAGATATCACAGTAGGAAAAAACTATTTCCCCAATTTTCTGCTTCTGGTCTATTAGTGCAAGGTAATTGCTTGGCTTCTTTGAAAATAAAATATTGGTCCAAATAACTAGCCAACCTTGACTGATATTGGAAAAACTAACCAGTGTCAGATCTGGTTGGTATTAGTATGGGAGACTATATGAAAACCAGGTTGGACTAGAAATTCCCCCTCCCCCCAAAAAAAATCTCTGGAAAAGTTGGGGACAAGCCACTTCAGTATTCTTGCCAATATTTTAGAAATTTCTGTGAAATCACTAAAAATTGAACTTCACTTGAAGGAGACTTTACTTTCCTCTATATACTTTTTTTTGCTCTTATCTGGAAAAAGACCTTCCTATCCTTACCCCTGCCACTACCCTAAACTCCCATTAATGAGCTGGTTATAATATTCAGTAGTTCATCTTCATAGTTTCCAACAAAGTTTTATATACAGGTGAAATGACAGCGATTAACATGACACACCAAAGTGACACCATTCTTACTAGTTGATCAAAAGCATATATATAGCATATATGTAAAATTAAAATTAAAAATGTGAATGAGTGTGAGATAAAGGGAGTAAACAATGTTCTGGACATCACTTGTCTACTTGACATTTTGCAATACAGCTCTCAATGAGACTTTAAACATAGGACTGACAACTTGACATTCCTGAACTTTGTGTCATTACAGATGGCTAGACAAATACACATATGCATGAAAAACATTACTTTGAGAGGATAATAATAATGAATTCTCATTTGTTGTGAACTTTTGGCAAAGGACTCTTATTTGAGCAAAAGCTGTCATAGCTCAGGGGTTGGAAAGACAACATATTATGCTGTCCTATTGGTTAGCTGGAACAGCATGTTGACTGGTTACTGATGAACTGAACATGTTGGCTGTGTCTTGAGACCAACAACTGTGAAGGTAATTGCACAGTCAGGTTTCAAACTGTTTAGAGGAATTGGAATGTGGAAATTATGTAGGAACAGTGCCATCTAGACATGTCTCAAGTGGCACAGTGCAGAAGCAACACCAAGATGAAGAAATAACAGTCCCACTGGAGTTGACTTACCAGTAAGAAATATATTTCAAGATACCAAGCAGAGTGAGGTTATTATTCTCACTCACTCCCTCACTCATTTCTAGGCAAAATATTCCCAATCTGAATTTTCTGGGATCTTGCCAGAATTGTTCCAGTGTCATTCCAACCATTGCAGAAGTATTCTGAGCTTCAAACAGGCTTTAAACCCTTTCAGGATGATTGGAACAGCTTTTTGAAACTTAAAAAAATAGATTATTTTTTGGGGGAAAATTTATATTGCCACCTACTCGCTCATGGTGATTCAAGATGGCTTACAGGAAATAAAAACACAATATAAAAGAAATAAAAATAATAAAATAATAATCCCCCACCCCAGTGATAATACATACTCATACCAGCTATTTAATGGACTTAATCCCACTCTGGATTTCCCAGGCCCACTGGCAGAACCATGTCTTCAGGACCTTCTGAAAGAGTCTTAGAATGAGGGCCAGTCTAATTTCTGGAGCGATAATGTTCCAGAGGGAGGGAGCCATCACAGAGAAGGCCCTTCTTCTGGGTTCTGCCAGATGTATCTCCATAGGGACCCACAACATTCCTTGCGTCCCCACTCTAATAGATCAGGTGGATATGACCAGCAAGAGATGATCTCTCAAATAACCTGGTCCTAAGCCATGAAGGGCTTTTAAGCACTTTGAATTGCACCTGGAAGCAAATCAGAAACCAATGCAGCTCCCGCAGGAGAGATAACACATGCATACATTAAGGTCTGCTCCAAATCATTTTCCCAATACTTCAAATGATTTTATAAGTTTACAATTAAAAAACCCAAATGAATTTAATATTTGTTTTTCTTTGCAAACCTAGAAACCTAATAAAAGACAAATTATCATTTTATATTTGTATGGTCTATAAGAAGAATTCCATAGAATACAAGTAGAATATAAGCTATATAAACGTTATTCTATGTAACAATTGTCTAAATATATGTAAAGTGAATTGCTTTAAAGTGGTCATTTGGGCCTTTATATTACTGTTGAGAAAATTGCGTAAGACTGGAATGGCTCGTCATTAGAAAATGAATAGGTTGCAAGCATACCTTCCTTTTCCCTCAATTTTTGAAGTGGAAAAAAAGGCAGAACTGCTTTAGCTCTGTTCATATTATGCACAATTCTTCAAAATATCACTAATCCCCAAAGTATATTTATTTAATGGGTTCTCTGTGATAGCTTTTATCTTCATTTTTTTTCATGCAAAATAAAGTTGTAAATGTATATTTAATACTGGCAGCCTCTGGGAAATAGTCTGCCAAACAGTTTCACTGAACATAATAACAAACAAACTTATTTTTTTCTGCTTTCTTTCCACCTGCTTTTGCAGCTGCTGGGAGCCACACATCTCATTAAATCTGCATATGTCCACATGGAAAATCCACACAACCCTTATATTTGGCATCCCATATATCTTTTAGCAACCATCTAACTATTGTAAGACTAATGAAGTCATTTTCACTCAATTTTATTCTTTCCCCTGAAAAGTGTATCGGTATACATTTCTTGCCAACAGGCTGAATTGAATCAGTGTTCCTCATTTCAAATTTGCAAACTAGAGAAAAGATGCTATCACCTGACCTATACTGCAATCAAGTTCCTTAAATCTGTATTCTCTGTGTGAATGATATTGGGAATAGTATGAAATACTCCCCTGTCATGTTGTTAAGGTTCTATTAATGGCAGCAGAAAGGAATTGTCTGGAAAGGAAAATGGGAATACAGAACATAAACATTCAACCACCTTCAAAGACTTAGAGTCATGAGGGGACTTCTAGGTATAGGGGAAATATGGGGAGAGATTGTGTGGGATTTCAAGTAGACTGAAATTATTTGCTACCTCTTTTGCTCCTCATAAACTTTTTAACTGTCTATTAGGGTTGCTCCTCCAGAATTAATGAAAACATTCAGTTCCTAGCAATGTTTATACAAGTCTCTGAGGAATTACACCCAATTCATCCCTCTATTGGGTGAACCTGGAAGTCAGTCATCAAGAAAGGTATTCTCCCTCTCACAAATAAGTATTATAAAATAATATCTACTGTGTGGACAGTCTTGTCTTTCTATATATAATTTATGTGAGAGAAACAGATGTTTACATGCATTTGAGTAATAATGTCCTATTATGCTTGTTTTCTTATTTTCCTTCTTTGTTCAAGTCTCACTACCTCTATTCAGTCTCCTTAACCACCTTTCTTCCCATTTCTCTCACACAATTAACTGTACTTCAGGAGAAATAAAATTGACACATATGTGCAAGGAGAAAATGAACATGATCAAAGATAATAAAGGACATTCATTCATAGTAATCAGCAATCAATTAGTTGTATGTGCCTTTGATTCCTGGAATCCTTAACTTAATTTATGGGTGACCCTATTTTTCTTGCAAAGCCAACCGCTAGAAAACAAACTGCACTGGATACATTTGAAAATATTCCAGATACTGCTTCATCTTTTGTATTACAAACAGAAGAAAAAGGAGTTACCATAAAGCACATATGTGGGTACTGAGGAATCATAAATTAAAGACTGACAAATTTAGAATATAATTCCCTTTAAGGGAATAGCCAATATGGCTAATAGTCAGAGATTATGGAAGAAATATTAACCATGAATAGAAACTGAATATTGACTAAAGAAGTTAAGATGCAATTTCAGATTTCTGTATAGGTGGCAGATGTGAACAGAGATATATTTGGCATCCTTGCAGCAAATAAATGTTAGTAGTAATAATATTATTTCACATTAACAGTTTTTGAAAAAACAAGCATCATTTTGAATAGAACGAAACATATTTTTCAGTATAAAACTGTTTTTACTTAAAACATTCCTTATAATAAAGCTCCCCTTTTCCACTATTACATTGTTTAAGACTCTTGACATTTCCAGTTGGGATTTTCAAATTTTGAACATTGTATTGGCAAAGACTTTGAGCTTTAAGTTACAGGTGCAGCTATTTTTAAAGCATCTTTCATTATCATAGTGATGAAGGTTCTTATTTCTTCAAAATTTAACTGAAGTTAGACTGAGCCAATCTGCTAGCTGCAGATGGGTACTTTTGTATTTTTAAAATCATTGTTTTAAAAAAGAAAGATCCACAACTACTTAAGTGTAATTTTGATGTTAGGGCTTCATTCCATCTTTGCTCAGATGGGCTGAGATTTGAAATAAATTGGATGAAAGGTAAGAAGTTTTAGTTATGAATGATTAAACGTCATATTTTCCATTATGATTGGTTGCATAACCAGCCAGGTTTTTATATTGGATTTGGCTTTTTTTATCCACCTATTGATGCTTTCCCCAGAACCTGGGATAAGCAGAGGTTGTTTCATGATGTTAAGGGTATTATCTTAGGATGTAAGCTATTCCAAGTAAAGCTGGCCTTTGCAATTGACTGGTGATGACTTTGTCAAAGGTGTTCAAGTGGTGCTCTAGATGTTTTGAAAATGCACCCAAGGCACTTATTACTATGAATGAAGGCCAACAACAACTAAAGAGCTAGCAGCTGTGATTTCCCATTGTTGTGTATATAATATAGCAATACTTCAGTATAACTGTGTCCCAGACTCTAGTTCAAATATACCGCTAGAAAAATTCTTTCATGCAGTATGGCATAAATACAATAATATCTTCCCTTTCTTGAGCAAGATTTTAGTAACACTGTAAGGCTCATACTTAGTCAGGATTAAGCTCCAACTGAACATCACTTGTCACTTTAGATTTAGCAAAGCTGGCTGAGGAATTCTGGGAATTGAAGTCCACAAGTCTTAAAGTTGCCAAGGTTGAGAACCCCTGCTTTAGAAGGATCCCTGGAGAAAATAGAGAGAACAATAACGGGTAGCCTATCATAAATTGTCATTCATGATAAAACAAACATGTAATTTCTAACACAGAACTTTATTTTACAAATCAAAATCAAACAGATAATGGGTTGCCTCTGTTTTTGGAATAATCTGTCAGAATCATATTTAAACATTCACACATAGTATAACATTTACAGGATTTACAGGATTTACAATAGTTATTTTGCAATGCCCAAAGAATTAGATTTAGAACATAAAGAAAAAAAATAATAATAGCCATACCTCTTTTTCTAATTTCACCGTTGTTACAATCAAACTTAATAAAGTTAATTTATCTGATTTTTTCCCTAAAATGAATATGTCAGATTTGAAGGAAAATGCTAAAATTATTTTTAAGAATATTTGATCCTTGTTTGGAAAGAAAATAAAACTCCAGAAAACAATTCTTACTAAAACATGTTGCAGATGCATTGCCCAATCAAAAAATCTCCAAATTTATGGTAAAGATTCATACAAGTAAAACAAGAGCAATATTTTAGCAAAGGATTTTAATGAACATAATTATAATTTCCTTTCCTAAGCATGTTTTAGATGTTTCTAGAATTGTGGGATTGGAAGAAAATATTGCCTTTGAGTCTAATCAGTTTTTTGAAGGATAGTGGTGAAATAATATTTTCTTTTCTTTTGTCTTTACAAAGTTTAAGAAAGCATTTTAAACCCCAAACAATACCTCAGTTGCAAATAACAGTTCATAAATAGCCATCTGTGAAGCTTGGATGATTAGAGTCATCTATTCTGTGAAACAATCATTTTAGTGAAAACCTTCAGTAAGACTGTCCTATGGTACTATTTTGATGCACAGTGGTTTCAAATGATATATGTATTTACAGCACTAGGGAATGAGCCATTCAGGCTTTTGATATATTTTTTATATATCTTTTATAACTTTTGAATATCATTCATCATGCTGAAAGAGAGATTAGAATATAAACATCATCAAGCAGGATGTAGAACTGGCAAAATAATTACATTTATTTCATAATTTCAATTTACAGCTGCTGCTCAAAGAATAGGTTTGAGGCAAGGAGGGCCTTTGCACAGTGCAATCTTGTATGCTGATTGTACTATTTTTTAGGTCTCTGTCTGTCTATCCGTCCGTCCATCCATCCATCCATCCATCCATTTATCCATCTACCTATTGAGTCCTTCCCAAGGACCTGTGTATACATATGATTGCATATAAGGTATCTTGATGTAAGGTAGGGGTGTTAAACTGCCAGCCGGCAGGCTGGTTGCATCATGCAGAGGCTGCGTCCACCCGAGCTCCGGCAATGCAAAAAAAGTCATGATACATTGCGACATATCACGTGACATCGCGGTTTGACACCCATGGTGTATCTATGAGTTTAGTGTGGTAATTAACATGTAAATATGTGGTGAGAGGGCAGGTCTACAAAGATGATATTGCAGTAGTGGTGAATATCTGTAGCTTGGGTGTAGAATGAGGGTGAATGTTCATTCTCCAGCATGATTGGATGGAGAACCCACGGATGGGTTGTCTTAATCTATCTGCTCCAATTAGACTAAGTCTGAAATTTAGTACCGCCCCCTCTGTGCCAACTCCCCCCCAGTTTTAGACTTAGTCTCTTTGCTCTAAGATGCGTTTTTTCTTCGCTCCTGGAGCAGAAGACTGTGTATTCCTATTTTATTTCATCCCAACCTGTAGCCTAGCAGGCTGACAGGCTGACAAAACCTCCCTTTGGGGGGGGGAAACTTTCCCTTTCTCCCTTTGAGAGCCTTTCAGCTTCACAATCAGCTTGAAAATTGGATTCCCAGAAGCAAGAGAAATCTCCTACCAGGGGCCGTTCCTCTGCATCAGAGGCTCCATTCTTCTAACCAGAGCCTGGAGGCCTTAGAGGCAGGGGTAAGTTTGCCAATTGACTGGGGGGCTCTGCAAGTGACGACGAGGCTTGTCAGGCTTGGAGGGAGCCTTTTCTAGGTCCCTCGGCCTCAGCAGACCGCCCCAGCAGCAGGAGAAAGTTTTTGGCACCGATCCAATTTTCAGAGCCTGGAGGCCTTACTAGGCCTCGGCCTGCCTCAGCCTCTCTCAGCTCACCTAATTGTAATCCATTCGCTGCGTTAGGAGCCCAAGAGATTCCTCAGAACGAGGGCTCATCGCAGCTTAGGCCACAGGCCTCAAGGCCTTCTTCTTCTAATGGCCTTTTTTTTTTGGAATCCATTCGCTGCGTTAGGAGCCCAAGCGATTCCTCGGAACGAGGGCTCATTGCAGCTTAGGCATCAGGCCTCAAGGCCTTCTTCTAACTGCCTTTTTTTGGCACGAACTCTGCGGCCGCCATTTTGAATTGACTCACGGCGGCCATTTTGTGTGTGACTGAGGCCCAGACTGCCTGGAGTTTCTCCTGAAGGCAGTGTTCATCACCGGTGACAGAGGCTTCGAGACTACAGCGTTGAACCGGGGAGGGCCTGTTTGCTCCCAAGGGACGCGGTGCCCATTAATTCCCCGCCCACCCCCCTCAAGGGCTGAATCATCTCTGCAGGCTCCCTTGGTGAGTTACAGTGCCGAGGGGGGGTGTTTTGCCAAGGTTGAGCCCAGAGCAACTCATCATGGCAGAGAAAATCAGCGAGCTGGCCAAGAGGAAACACCAAACAGAGGCAAGTGGAAAGAACACCACCAAGCGAGCCTGGCCAAGCAGGGAGCCACAGAGGGAGGAGGAGTCCCAAAGACTGAGAGCAGCCTCCCCAGATCTGACAGGCACGATGGGAAGGTCCATTTTTGAACCCCTTTCCTCACATTGTGCCTCAGCCCCAGGGGCCTGGTCTTCCCCCAGGGGAATTCCCCAATTAGATTTAACCACAAGAGTGGACCCAGGGAGGGGCACAACCAACCAGGACACCCCAGGACCCCAGGCCACGTTCACCCCCACTGCAGCAGGGCTTCGCCCTCCTGAGAACCAGGCCTTGAACCCGGACCTCCTTCAGTCCACGATAGCCCAGGCTGTGGCTCAGTTTATGGCCTCCAACACCCCACAGCCACCCCCCCAGGCCACGTATCATCCACAATCTCCAGATTTGATGGAGGATCCCTCATCGGATTTGGAATCTACAGGGGCTGAACAATCTGGCCTGATTTTGTTTGAGGATGAGGGCATCACTCCCTCTGACCCCACCCCTCCTGTCGGTCTCTTTGACCATTCATTCTTTAATTCCCTGCTACTCAGGGCCTGCACTACTGCAAACCTCCCCCAAGAACAGGAGACCCCACCTACAACGTCCAAGGGTCCCCACGCCATATACACCGAGCCCTCAGTCTCGCAGAACAATATTCCCTGCCCTCCCCTTTTTCTGAATATAGTTCAAGAACAATGGGAGAACTTAGGATCCTTCTTAAGCCCCGGTGCAGTAGAGGGAACATTATTCAATGTTACCCGTGCTCTGGCCTCCCTATTGGAGATTCCTGAGATTGATGAGCCTTGAACTTATTGTTTCCCAATGCTAACATCCCTGGGGACATAAATGAGGCGCTTAGGGCGGAGGATAAAAAGATTGACTCCGCATTGTGTAGTTCCCATCTGGCATCAGCCTGGGCAACAAAGGTGGCAACATCCATGGCCTTCTTCACCAGGGCTTCAGCCCTTGGGTTACGTGAGCTCCAGGACAGGATCCCTCCGGACCAGCTCAGAGCTCACCAAAATCTGGGTAAGTTAGTGGCTACATCCCAGTACCTAGCCGACGCTTCTCTGCACATGGCTAGATACACTGCCAGACCATCGCTGCAGACATTTCAGCACGAAGGCTCCTTTGGCCCAGGAATTGGCGAGCAGACACCAAGACCAAGTGGCGTCTGGCCTCTAGACCTTACACAGGTGGACATCTCTTTGGTAAGGCACTAGAACCATACTTAACTGAAGGTAAGGACAAACGTAAAACTCTGGTTAACTCATGTCACAGAGCAGTTACAGGAGGCTGCCTTTCGACCAGCTCCATCCTGGACTGGGCCCTGGCATCCCTCTATTCCTTTCAGAGACAAGAACGACAGCAGGATCGTTCAGCATGCAGAAGCAGACCACAGATCCAGGCCAAGTGGCCCCTTCAAGGCTGAGGGGCCGTTCCTCTAAACGAGGCAAGTGATCTCACAATCTCACTTCCCATAGGAAGCCAGCTGGCCCCTTATTCCAGCACTTGGGCAGTCACCACTACAGATGCCGGCTGGCCCCTTATTCCAGCACTTGGATAGCCATCACTACAGATGCATGGGTGTTAGACACTGTCATGCAAGGTTTGAGACTAGAATTTTGTTCTCAACCACCTGACAAATTCCGCTCTTGCCCTATCCCAACGATCAGGTCCAGGGCTGACTTTATGTCAGAGGCCATAGCTCATTTATTACAAATACGAGCAATTGAACCAGTACACAAGACCAAGAAGGATGAAGGTTTTACTCAAACCTCTTCGTCATCCCTAAGAGGATGGAGGGCAATCTTAGATTTGAAAGATCTAAACCTTACTTGAGGTATAAGAAGTTTAAGATGCAACCACTTCAATCAATCCTGGCCAGCATCAGGCAAGGTGACTTTCTTACCTCAATAGACCTGAGACATGTTTCCTAACCACAGCCCACCTTAGACAAATTCCAATCAGAATTCAATGCTATTTAGATGACATACTAATTCAGTCATCATCATTCCGAAACGCTCAGTCAGACCTCGCCCTAGCCATCAAGGTGTTTCAGGAGCACGGGTTTTCTGTTAATTTCCAGAAAAGTCATACAACAACCCGGCTCCTCCATTTGGGCGCTGTTATAGACATGGACAATTGTACAGTCTACCTATTTCAGGACCGAAGGAACTCTATTCAGACTCTTGTACGTCGGATCCAAAGGGCCAGAGTAGTCACATTGGCCTCCCTATCACAGCTACTGGGGAAGACGGTGTCCTGCGTGCAAATTGTGCCATGGGCACGCCTCCACGCCAGAGAATTACATGGCTTCTCCTTCCATTTCAGAGACTTGAACTCCCTTCAATGGTGGGACTCCCCGGCGCTGCCACGGGGAGCAGTATTAGAACCAGACAGGATTACCATTACCACAGATGCAAGCCTGTTTGGGTGGGGGGCACACCTCCACACGCACTGGGCTCAAAGTCGGTGGTCCAAACAGGACCTAAAGAACAATATAAACTGGCTGGAACTCAGAGCCATACATATGGCTCTAAAGGGATTCACCGATATAGTACAGGGCCAACATGTCCTGATTTTAACCGACAATATTACAGCCAAAGCCCACGTCAACAGACAAGGGGGGACAAGGTCCAGGCCTCTCATGCAGGAGGCCAAATTGCTGGGGTCCTGGGTGGAACTGAATCTTGCCTTCATCAGGGCGGAGCACATATCCGGAGTGACCAACCAGCAGGCGGACTCACTGAACTGAGCAACCATGGACCATTCCGAATGGCAGCTGGATCCGAAAGTGTTCAGAGAGATCGTGGACAGGTTTGGTTCCCCAACCTTAGACCTTTTGCCTCCCCCACCAACTCACAACTTCCCAGATTCCTTTCCGGGTTCCCACCTCCATCAGCGGAGGGAACAGATGCGCTCCGCAGTCCCTGGCCCAGGGAACTGCTCTATGCCTTCCCTCCTCTGCCATTTCTTCCTGCCACGATCAGGAAGATCCTTCGCGAACGAGCAGAGGTCCTCCTGGTTGCGCCGCATTGGCCGAGATGCTCTTGGTCGCCGACCTGATGGAGCTCTCCGCATCATCTCCATGGAGGATCCCAGCAAATCGCATCTCCCACATTCAGGGGGGACTACGCCATCCAGACCCTCAATGACTCCAGTTAACCGTCTGGCACTTGAGAGGCAGGCCTTAGGCTGAGACTCATATTCGTCAAGAGTGATAGCTATGATTCAGCAATCCAGGCGACCCTCGACGAATAGAATATACGATGCCACATGGAGAGAGTCCTGTAATTGGTGTTCAGTTCGAAAAATTGACCTTTTGGCGGTTTCAATGCCAGTTATCTTGGAGTTCCTGAGGGATGGTCTAGACAAAGGGCTTTCCACAAGCACCATCCGCAGGCAGGTAGCAGCACTTGCCACAGTTATTTCCTGTGGCAATGAATCCTTAACACATTACCCTATGATACGCTCCTTCCTAAAAGGAGCTAACAACGTCAGACCATCAACTGTACATAGATACCCCTCGTGGGATCTTCATCAGGTTTATAGGCTCTTGTTTCGCACCCTTTGAACTATTGACACTGGTTTGTTTAAACAGTTATCGATGAAGGTGGAATTTCTTGTTGCTGTAACTTCAGCGAGAAGGATATCTGAACTGGCTACTCTTCAGTGAGGAAGGACCTGTGTACGTTCCATAAGGACAGGGTAACCCTTAGGCTAGGCCCCTCCTTCGTGCCTAAGGTCAAGTCCTTGTATCCTAGATCTCAGGAAATAGTTTTGCCGGACTTCTGTCCTAACCCATCTAATGACATAGAGGTTCAGTGGAACAAATTGGATGTGCGCAGGGCTTATATTGTTATATACAGAGAACCTCATCTTTCCACAGAACAGAGACTCTGTTTGTGTCCTATCACCCTTCATCACTAGGTCAGAAGGTTTCTTCAACCACAATACGCAAGTGGATTAGAGTTTGTATTTCTCTGGCATACCAGTCTCTGTCACTGCGAGATCCCAGGCATATCACGGCCCATTCAACCGGGGCGCAGCTACTACAGCTGCCTGGTCTACTCAGGCCTCCGTAGAGGGAATTTGTAGAGCAGCAACATGGGCATCGCCCTCTTCCTTTGTCTGTAACTACAAGAGGGATGTATATGCATCTTCTACGGCTTCATTTGGCCGCAAGATTCTAGAACACGCATTAATGTTGGATGGGACCCAGGCCCAATCTAATTTCCCACCCTAGGGACACAGGGCTTTGGTATGTCCCATCCGTGGGTTCTCCATCCAATCATGCTGGAGAAGGGGGCGTTGTCTTACCTGAACGCCTTTTCTCAACATGATGATGGAGAATCCACTCCCTCCCATTAGGTCAGTTGGCCTGGTTCCCATATTGTTCAGATGCGTCGGACTAAAGTCTGAGTATCGCCTTAGCCTAAAACTGGGGTGCAGTTGGCACAGAGGGGGCGGTACTAAATTTCAGACTTAGTCTAATTGGAGCAGATAGATTAAGACAACCCATCCGTGGATTCTCCATCATCATGCTGAGAAAAGGCGTTCAGGTAAGCCAACGCCCCCTTCTCTGAGCTTGTGGGTTGGTTTCTGTAAGTTTCATTACCAGGATAGGTAACATCTTCACCTCAGCTCTGTGGAAGATGTTACCTAGCGTGATAATGAAACATTCAGAAATTCATTTTCCTAGTTTTCCTAGGAAAATGAATTTGGGACAGAAGTGATTTTACTTGCTTAATTTGTTTCTTGTGTGTTCACTACATGTTTTTCATTTAGAGCTGAGTTAGGGCTCTGTTTTCTCCGGAAAAGTTATTTGGGTTGGGGGCTTTGAGCAGGGCCTTCAAACATCTCCTTCGACTAAAATTTGCCTAATTTGCTTCATTATTCTGGTGCCTCTTTGTGATGTGTGAAACCTTCTCTCCCTTGATTTGTGAGATTTGGGATGTAATGTTATTTTTGAAAATGGCAGAAGCAGTTAATGCTGCTTCTGTTTTCTGTTACAAATTTTCTATGCACTCTAAAGGCTTCTTGACTTCCCATCAGTACTGAAAGTAAAATTATTTTTCATCAGATTCAGCTGGTAGGAGAAATATAGGGAAAAAAATCTGGGCAGCATTACTCTGTATCAGTGGTGGGATTCAGCCAGTTCACACCAGTTCAGCAGAACTAGTAGTTAATTTTTGTTGCCCAGGCCCAGAATGGACTTCCGGAAGCAGCATCCACACAGAGAACTGGTTGTTCACATATTTGAATCCCACCACTGCTCTTTATACAAGAAAACTACTTCAGAGATTGAAAGATGGAGAGAAAACAGATGAAAAGCCAGAGTCTTTGTTCTAAGCAAAACTTAAACTGATCATACTTTGTGCTTGCAAATAACTTATATGATAATGTTCAAATTGGTGCAGAGACTGAAATTATTAACAATTTTGACATGAGGCATAATGAAGACATTTTTAAATACTATTATTCTTCACCACAAAGGAAACACAGATTTACAGTGTCAAGATCATCATCCTTAGTGCTAGCTATTCATAATTGTTTGAAATAATATTATCTGCTAAAGAAATTGGGGACATATGTAAATTCACATTGAAAGCAAATTTATCTTAAATTAGACTCTAATAAGGTCAGGTTCCCACTGCTTTTTTAAAAAATGCATATTTGCATTTCCTTTTTAGTTATATCCTCAGCACAGCCTATGGGCTAACATTGAATGATTTAGAGTTGAGAGAAAAATAATTTTAAAAACATAGAGTATATTTGGTGGTGATTTTCTTACTTCTAGCTTCTAGAAACCCTACAAAATAGAGTTTTCTTGGAATATTTTTCTGGCTGATATTTTTCTTCCTGATGTAATGCTCCAGGCAATACCTGACACAAAGGTCATTTGCAGAGGATGCAGAAATAGTGTCTAGGTTATTAAAACAGTCACTACCACCTTCAGCAACAGCAACCATAAAATAAATAAAATAAATTCTGGGGGATAAAACTGACTTATTGCCACTGCTAATAGTGAGGTCCCACTCCATGAAAGAGATGGGTAGTTTATCTCCCCTTCTGCCAAATTTGGTTAAAATAATTACCTCAGTTTCTCAGCTCATCCACAGGATGAACAATTTTGAGCTGCCATTTTTAGTCCTGCAAAAAAAAAAAAAAAAAATGTTTGTAGATGTGTCAGAAAGAATCAGCTTTAGAACAGCTGTAGGCACAGTCTTAGTCTGTTTGTAGATGCCCTTCTGGTAACTCAAATAGCTCATTTGATTTCTCTGGTTTGGCCTAGTGATGTTTAGCCAAATTTAGGGATAGATTCACATTATGCTGAAGCAGGATGATTGGTTTTAGCTCAATGGTTTCTTGTGGTTATTTTTCAAACTCCAGGTTAAAAATCATGTATTAGTTTAACGCAGGGTTCTTCAGACTTGGCCCTTTTATGACTTGTGGAGTTCAACTCCCAGAATTCCTCAGCCAGCGTTTGAAAACCCCTGGTTTAATGTATAAGCTTAGCTAAGTTTTTATGGTCTTTTTGTCTTCATTTGAAATTTTGCAGATGACAGATTCATTCAACTCAGATTTGAATTAGGGAACATTTTAGGTTTATTTCAAATTTTGGGACAATAATCATTGAAGATTCTTGAAATAATGGACTTTATTCCACAAATCTTTAGTTTAGTGGATTGGCTGCCTATGTTCCATTACTGACATTGTGATTCTGTGCTCAGTGGGTAAACATCACGTAGAACAATGAAAATGGAGCAACTTAAAATGCTAATGTTCTGCCATCCTAAATTAAGAAAACCTGAATATCCCAAATTTCATTATTAATTGCAGTACATGTTATCTCAGTAATGAAATAGTTTTGTAGGAGCTCACTCAATTCTAATGGATAAAGAATTGGAAGATGTTGTGCATGTTTTTCAGCCCCCCCCCCTTTCTTAAAGCAAATAAACAATTTTGAAGGAAAATACAGTGGGGGAGGGAAACTTATTTATAGCTAAGGCTCTTGGCAAGCAGTGTTATCTGCTATAAATTCTCCTTGTAATTGTGGGATCTTCCATGTGGTAGCAGTGTGAAATAAGAAAGGATATATATTATGCTATAAAACCCAAGTATAAACAAAGTAGAGGGTTTTTTTTATTTGTTTACTCCTAAAGTAGTAAGGAAATATAAAAAGGAAAGCAGAGGTCTAGAGAGCAAGATATTTTTAAGGGAAACCTGGCAAGATTAATGTTTTGAACAGTAATATTTGGCTGTTCTAGTTCCTAATCTTAACCCCTTTATTTTATTTTAGTTTATTTCAGTTCCAGAAGAGTTTACATTTTTCCACTCTTGTCTAGCTTTCTCAGGTATTGTGCAGGGTATTTTGAAGTGTTGCATAAAGCTATTTAAAAATACAATAAAGCTTTCATTTTTTTAATCAGAAGATAATCAAAAGAGAATGAAAGCTGCAATAACACAATATGCTTAAAACATACAATAAAGAATATCCTTTGTTTTCATGTCATCCTTATGATGCATCAAAAGGTATCAGACAATCATTCTTTTCCCCCTCCTTCCCTCATTGCCCTTCATGACATTGTTGATTCTCCCTTATTACCTGGATTGCAATAAATCTCAGATATGTCATCAGAGCTGGACCTTGATTCAAATTATTTTTTGTTTTTACTGCTTCAGTTTAATTTTCGTTGCCCCTCTTATATAGCACCTTTTCCCAATTTTGTCTAACTTTTACTTGAACCTTTTCTTGTATTTGTTTTCTCCATTTCACTACAGCATCTATATATTATCTATACAGGGATGGCTGTGTGTATTCAAACTTTCCACATTCTGTTTACCTCAGAGATCAGATACATTGAATAAAATAGGATAGAATATAAAGCCAAAATATCATCAATCACTGTACCTTAAGGTAGCTAAAATTATTTTCAGATGCACAGGCTAGTCTTTGGATATTACTCACAGATTTTCCTTAAATGTTACCCTTGTAATGTCATATTAATATTATTATTCCTGAAATTTGTCCAGAATATGATCTATATTAATTTATTTTCATTCTTATCTTTTTACATGAGACTTGTGAAATAAATGACTCACTGTCAATTGAAATGTCCCAAATTTACTAACTACTTCATTATTAGGTTTCTGAGTTGTAAACTGTAAACTGAATTGTATTGTTTGACATTAGAAATTGTTCTGTGCATCCTGAAAACTTACTTATGATGATCTAAAAATTATTCTGTGAATTTAATAACCTTTATATACAATTCATCTGTAATCTCCTGGTGTTAATATTCTCTATGACATTGGTAATTGTAATTTTTGGCCTTAAGCCTACAATGAACTATTCAGACACTTTTCTATTAACTTTTGCACAATTTATTTCTGTTTGGGTGATTTTTTTTTTTTAAGATTTACTCAAACAATATATATTCCAAATTAATTGTTCCCGTTGTTTTTAAACAGCTTTTAAACAGCTACATTGCTAGCTTCTTTATTTGTCCTTTCATTAAGTAAACCACCCTTTCATTAAGCAAAGTGGGATTGTTAGTTCTTTTCTTTTGTATGTGGTTTAGCCTATTCTTTTCTATTCTTTTCTCACTTGCTGTATAATATCCTGCTAATATATCAATAATTTGCCTTAGTTATAATTATCCATTTGAGTCCAAATTTGCATGTGCTGATTTATTCCATTTAGCACATAACTATTTTTTTTACAATGTATATTTTTATTCTATAAATCCTCTTTCCTGTAAAGGAGGCTGTTACCAAGAAATGCTTTGCCTTGCCATTTCTTTACCTTTCACTATCGGTATAATTACCCCATTTTTGTTATACATTATTTCTCTAACTTCCTTTCTCATTGTTGTGCCTACTATATTGTCTCTATACATAGATGTGAGTGCCACCTGTTCTGTCAAGGCCATACTAAACAAATCTCATCCCTGCCTCAATGTTTCCACCCGTTCCACTTTAATTTGGGCTTATATGTGACATTTTCATTCTAGCCGACAGATATTTAAAAAGAAAAATACTAGTTTGAAAAATATTTCCTACCCCAATATAGGTAATCCTCAACTTACAACTGATATCTAGTAACCATTTGAAGTTATGAGGGACCCCTCAAAAGGACTTACAAACAAATTCTATAGTTACAATGGCTGCCCCTCCAGGATCATGAGACCACATTCTGAGTTTTCAACAACTGGCCTGCATTTACATGCCATATGCAGCACTCTGAGGCTATGTGATACAATTTATGATATTTTTGCCAAAAAAAACAGTGTTTACGTCTGCTTTTCGGCAAAAATGCCCCATAGTGAACAATAGGTTCCTTTAACTACCACAGATTCACTTAATGATGTCTCACTTAATGACTGCCACAAAAAGGTTGTAAAATAAGGACACATGATGACCTGCTTTAGGACCATACTGACTTACACTTGTAATGGGCAAGCTAAGTCAGTGACTACCTGTGTATAGTACAAATGTTCCTTCCATTACTGCAGCTGAACACTGTACCTTTTTCAGGTTCAGGTTCCTTTGACTATTAATTTTTTCATGCCTTTTTTTTTACTTTTATAAGTACCTGTGTTTTAGATCCATGTGCCTCCTGGTTAGTATAGACTTCCCAGTAAAGACATGCAGGTGGGTTCTGGTGGTGATTAATGCTTCCTATAGAATGGGAGGGAAGGCTGTGGTCCACACTTTTCTTAAGAAACCATCAATCGACACCTGCCTATTGGATAATTTTCATCCTGTCTCCAATCTTCCCTTTCATGGGAAAGGTTGTTGAGAAGGAGATTCTATGGCAGCTCCAGGGGTACCTGTATGAAGTGGATTATTTAAACCATTTCCAGGGAGGGTTCAAGCCTAGATATGGGATGGAAATGGCATTTGGTTATGCTTCCCATCCGAAGCATCTTTAAAATGTTCAATGTATTGGCTATAATAGGTGCCACCAACAGAATAATTCTATTGATTTATGGATAATAAATCTTCAACTTTTCCATTTGCTTTGACCACTAACAAAATTAGGTTATTGAAGGAGTTATTTGTCTTCCTTATTACTCCTTGTTTCTCCAGATGTTTTATTATCTCACAAATGCCTTGCTCTACTAGCTTATGCTGCTTTTAAGTGGCTACTTATACACTCACATACACACACACATACACAGAGAGAGATATAAACAAACACAATATTCCTGGAGCTGTCTTAATTTATTATATTCATCAGGGTATTGCCGCTATATTTTTGGAACTTTTTATTCCCCAAATTGCTCATTATTTTCTACTTGTTCTGATTACCATGTAGTTATGCTGTCCCTCTAAAACTTCCTGTCTTTCCTATTTTTTCTTCTAAATATTTTAAAAATTAGTCCAAATGAGAGTCTGGCTAATTTGCCTGATTCAGTATTGCTTGTAGTCTTAGCATGTCATCCCAGTAAGGCACTATTTTTCTATAAAAAAATTATCTCTGGTATATTCAACAAATCCATATATGTTGCCACATGCATAGCATTTTTTTTAAAAATCAACATTAAATATTTATTAATATTTCTTTCCATCAATGTACTGGTATCTGTTAAAGCCTTTTCACTTTTCCATTTGTGTATGCATATTTGTGTTTCTATGTACACAAACTATGCATCATGCCATCCCTTGAGAGCTGCCGGCCAGTCCAAGGTCACACTAGGGAATGCAAAACCATCCAGACCACGAAGACATGGGACTGTTACCCAAACAATTTGTTACACCTAATTGGATACTCAATGACAATTAGGGTTGGTGGTGGATGGGAACAAGTGATAGTTAATCATATGTTTTGGACATGAAAACTCCAGATCCAGCTTTGCTTCTTTTGTAAGCACTTGACTTTAGTAAAGTTTATTTTTGACTAACAATGGGCCCCACATTCTTTCTTTTCTAACTGACCATGTTGGTACAGTTGACACTCACATATTTCCATTTGTTTGCATGTATGTGACTTTATACAATATTTCCATTTCCATTACCAAGATCCCTTCCAGCTCTTTTTTCTGTTATCTGTTATTATTTTCCTTGGATTCTTCTCTGAGAATCTTTTCAATAATGGGACTGCCTTATAAGTCCTGCCTTTTTTCCCTTTGTCCAGTAATTCTTGAGCTTGTATAAACTACCTTTTCCTTATTGTTCTCCATTAATAGAATAGTAATCATATCTTCCCTAAATACTTTCAACAATTTCCATAACTTACTCCTTAGTTTTCTCTTTCCTCTATACTTGTGATTCTTCCATACTCTTTCCTCTTTGGAATTTTTCTCCTTCTAAAAATCCATGTTTTGTTAGTTCTTTAAACTTTCTATGCAGAGTTTTTCTCCTGTGATATTTCTTCTCAACCTAGCCCTAATTGAAGATTTACCAGATATACCCATTTAAAAAAACATCCCAAACATCTGTCCTAGTTCCTAATGTTCACAATATGCTGAAGCAAATTCTGTGGCCAATACTCTGAGGGATTCGATGTCTCATCCTATTCCTTCAATATATTGGACTGATTATCATAAAGGCATCCTTAAATCTGCTTATTGATCAAATCTGCCATAGTCTTATGATGCTGCATGCCTACAATCATGCCAGATGCCCCTCTTTGCTGGTACATATTGAAAAACAATTCTACATAACATCTCTAACACAAACTAAATGTACTAAGTTATATAAGATCTTCTCCACCATTGATGTGATATAAGAAATTGCTGTTCTTATTTCCTGAAAGGCCAAGATGACACTTTCAAATCTATTTTGGGAAATTCATCAGGTTCACTGTTTTAGCAATTACCCGAGTTTCATAAGGAGGCAGTCTTTTACTTTTATGAATTGCCTCCAAGGATGGTCATCTGGTGATTTCCTTATTGATAATCAAATCTTTTACAGAACTTGAAGCTGGTGTTGTACTCAATTCCTTTACCAGTTCTTTTTAAAGCATTTTTTCCACCACATTATATTGGCCTACCTTTACAGCTTCTGATTTTGTCTTTACAGATATTTAATTGCTGTTTATTTGTTTTCTAAGGAATCTGATGCCCAGTGTGTTTTCTGAAATAACTGTTCAGCTTCCTGCACTGGCTTCTGCATGTCTGCTGCAGCAAATTCCTACTTGTTTTTCTCTTGTTCATATTTCATATCTCTCCCTCCTGAGCAGCTTGCAAACAAAAAATGTAACATAACTATCTGTTTTTCCTTTAAGGCTGGTTTATGTACTTCTCAGTATTTTTTCCCCAGATAGTTGTTCTACTTCTTTTAGATTGGCTCTCTCTGGCTCTTCAGCAGCTACTTAGACCAAAAGTGATTCTTTTCCTGGAAAAAAATTCACAGGGTTCTCTCTAGCAAGATTTACTAAGATGGATGGAAAGAATTCCAGAAGTTAAACTATTTTCAAATACCCCATTATTTAACGTGAAGATTTTATGATGCTTCTTCTTACTGCCTTCTGATGAATAACTGCTAACAGGGAAGTTTGCAGCATAGCTTTTTGCATAATAAGCTCTCTCAGTCTAGCACACAGTGTGCACACTGATAATGCTATTCATTGTAATGTCCTTAATTTTCCACATAGAAATTAGCAATGCATGTATCTTCTTTGCCCACTGTAATGTTTTCATCTTCACAGTGCCCTTTAGATTATTCATCAATCACATTATATTTTCCTTCCTTGTGAGTTTTTTTTTTTTTTTTTTTTTTTGTAAAAGCACAAGAATGGTTTACCATTGTGTCTCCCACATGGTATGAATTGATGCCTTTGCATTATCACTAAATTGATCATCTGCCTCCAGCATCACTTTTGCCCACGGGTAGTTGCAATGGCCTTCCTGCCTTGGGTGATGCTGGGAATACATATTCTTGGTATATACTCTTGGTGTTTCTACCATGATGAGGCAGTATAGCAGGTTTAGAGTGGGGAATGCTGTAGGGACATGCCATATTCCTATTACTTTCTAAAACATAAACATTCTTATTTCTTCTAATAGATACTGTGAACTGTGCCAATTATATCTCACTGACAGCCAGAAAACATCTTGAAAATTATCTGTCACTTCCTGGACTGAAAGCTTTACACACACACAAGCACACACAAATATAAACATATGTTTAAAGCTTTGGTTACTATTATTTGATGTAGTAATAAAGATGCTGCCCTAGAAACCAAGAAACAGTGAGTTCTAATCCCATGTTAGCATGAAAGCTGGCTGAATGAGTTTGTATATATGTGTCTTTGTGTGTGTGTCCTTCAGATTAGTGATTACCTGGACAAATTTCTGTAGTTTTATTGGCTAGATTTTCAGAAGTCATTTGCCATTGCCTGCTTCCTAGAGCTGAGAGAAAGTGACCATTACAATGTCACCCAGTTACACTCATTTCCATTATGATGAAGTGTTTTGAGAGATTGGTAAAGGTTTCATGCCTTTCCCCTACATTTGATTCATTACAGTTTGCCTATTGGAAGAACTGCTTTGTAGAAGATGCACTTTCCTATGTGCTTAATCTTAGCTTGGCTCATCTGAAGGGAAACAATCCTCTTTTGCAAACATTGAGTTAATACAATTCTTATTGTTTTGATAGATAACAATTAAATATATATATATTTTCCATTAGTCCTAAAAATAATCACATCAATATAATAGTTATTTTCTATCCAATCATTCTGGTTGCCTCAACATAGAGCCTGTTACATTCCTTATTTTAATTTGTTTCTCCCACCAAATTCTAGATATTCTTACTAGTTAAGATTTTCTCAAAAATTAATTACATTTAAGAATTTAACTCTATTTTTCCATATGAACCATCTCACACTTTTACATTTCTTAAGAAATATTTATTTATTTATTTATGAGACTTATATACCGCTTTAAGTGCAAGCACTCTCTAAGCGGTGTACACCAGTAAGCAATGTATATATATATATATTTACATTGCCCCCAACAATCTGGGTCCTCATTTTACCTACCCCGGAAGGATGGAAGGCTGAGTCAACCTTGAGCCGGTGAGATTTGAACCGCTGACCTGCTGAACACAGTCAGCTAAAGTGGCCTGCAGTACTGCACTCTAGCTGCTGCGCCACCTCGGCTCATTTAAATAGATAAAACAGTAGAAAAAAGAAAGAAAAGCAAGAGCAAAGAAGCATAAAAATAACATAGTACTTAAAATATATATCCCTCCTAAGCTAATATGTATTTATTTCGTAAATTTCTTATTCTTTAAACATTCCATTTAATACATCTAGTCAGTGCTTTTTTTCTAAAAAAAAAACCAAACAAACCCCGGTGCCGGAACTCACACACGTCATACAACCTGCCTTGCCTACCCTACAAGGTTCCATCCAAAAAAGGTGCCGGAACTCCCTTCTGGACGTTCTATGAGAAAAAAAAGCCCTGCATCTAGTCATTTAGTCCTTTAACTCTTATTCAAAACATTTTATCCATTATAATTTTCTTAAATTCAATCACATTTAAACATCTAAAACATTTCCTTTATCTAAGTCATTTCAACTTTTTTATATTACTCATATCAAGAAAGAAAATAAAAAAGGGAAAAAAGCATACTATATTATATTTAGAGAATTTATCCCTCTTAGAGTGACATATATTCCAAACCTTTCTATTTCTTTAACCATATTCAAACAAATGTCTCTTTTTTAAGTATTCTCTCTGGTAAGTCCCATCATCTATTTTCTTAGTTTCCACTTTAGTCTTTTTCTTTTACCCAGTGTCTTTCTTAATCAATGCATTTTGCTGAATCAAAACGTTTTTCCATATGTTCGTAAATGTTGCTGTAAATATAAAAAGTAAATCAGGAGAGGTGTTTTTGTACGGGACTTCTGCCTTTCCATGTTTGTTGAAAATCTTTTTCTTTTTCTTTCTCTCCACTTCTCTTATCATTTCTTTTCTCTCCAATGTTCCTGACATCTCTACAGTCTATTTTATCTGGTCTATTTTCTTGTCCTCAAGATTTATTTTGTAGTCTTAAGGGATAAGTTGTTTTTTCTAATTCTTGTGAATTTTTTTCCACTAGGATTAAATCATGTTTCCTTGTTTTGTTAAGATCCATCGTTAAGTCTCTATTTTCAATTCTATATCCATTTATCTGTTTTATCTGCTCCTTCTCTGTTGTTGTTTTCTGGTAATTTTTTTGTTGTAGAGTTAACTTAGAAATAGATTGATTTATATTTTCAAAGTTATTTTGGATTTCTTTGTGGTTTAAAGTCATTGTTGTTTGAATTAGTTGCAGTATACTATATATCTCCTTCTGTGACGTATTTATGTTTTCTTGATATGGTCTTTCTACATGTCTCTGATCCATGATAGCCAAGAATTGAATTTTTCCTTCCTTTCTTTTCTCTGTAAATAGCTTTAGAGTCCCAATTAGATAGATATTTGTAGTCCAAATAGTTCAAAAAAGATTTTTTTTTCCTGAAATTTATTATTCTCTCTTTGTCTACAGCCCAGGTTATTGTCTTTTTTGTCACAGCTTTCTTTGTTGTTACAGCCCAGATTATTGTCTTTCTTTGTCACAGACACAGATTAGCTTTTCCCAGATTTTGCCAAGTCTTATATTAAAGTCATAGCTGTCATAGTCTTCATCTGCAACTAGGTGTCAGCAACTATTTGTTTTTCAATTTCCAAAATGAACTATTATCTTTGAAATGAGAGTCTTAACCATTAAAACAATTTTAAATTTATCCAGATTTAAGTTTTAAATTTCAGGTTTTATATTTATTTCACTTCCATATATTTTGATCCTCCATAAAAAGATTAATTTGTCACTTCCGTTAGTATGAGGGTGGGGCAGAAATCCCCCTCCTTCCCTTTCGGAGGTATTTTGCTTCTTGGGGATCTTTTCCAGGAAATTAAGTGTATAATAGAAAAGAGAAGATCAAATTCCCCACCCAAGCACACTGCTCACAGTTGTGCTGGTTAGTGTTTTTGAACTTTGGTTGCAAGTAGCTTGGGCTGGTCGATGCAATACAGCCAGCCTTTCTCCAGTTGGGTTAGAAGGCATTCCCTAAGTCGAACGGAACAGCCGCCACCATTCCAGAATCCCTGGAGCACCGTTCTTTCTTTGTCGCCACTCTGGAGTGACCTAGACCCATTTAGGGTCCCCTGGCAGGGCAAAATTAGCCAAGGGGGTGTGGAGAATCCACAAGCCTGCGACCAGTCACTACTGCACAAAACCAGAAGTTCCTTGTGTGAATGCTGTTTGTGGATTTTATTTCAGCATTCAACACAATCATCCCTCAGCATCTGGTGAACAAATTGGGATTATTAGGTTTTAATATTCCTTTATGTAATTGGATACTTGACTTCCTTATTGATAGGCTCCAGGTTGTGCGAGTTGGAAAGAAAGTTTCCAATTCCATCTCTTTGAGTACAGGTTCTCCACAGGGCTGTGTCCTGAGTCCACTACTGTTCACCCTGATGACCCATGACTGCTGTGCCAAATCTGCTACGAATCATATTGTGAAGTATGCAGATGACATGGTAGTGGTGGGTCTTATCCGGGATGACAATGAAAATGCTTACAGGGAAGAGGTGAAGACTCTGGTGGACTGGTGCAATAAAGGCAACCTAGTTCTAAATGTTGATAAAACAAAGGAGATCATTGTAGATTTCAGAAAGAGCTGGAATACTCATATTCCTGTATCAAGGATGCAGATGCAGAAGTGATCAACAGTTTTAATTATCTGAAGGTGCAGATAACTGACAATCTGAATTGATCTCTCCATACATCATCTTAGTGAAGCATGCAAACCAGTGTCTGCATTTCCTGCATCGAATGAAGAGAGCACGTCTTTCTCCTTCTGTTTGTGCCACTTTTTAGAGAGGCACAATTGAAAGCATTTTAACAACCTTCATCACTGTCTGGTTGGTGGCAGCAGTGCCTCAGATAGAAAGTCCATACAGATAATAGAAAGGACAGCTGAGAAGACCGTAGGAAACTCACTCCCTGGTATTCAGGATGCTGCTTATAAGCGCTAAATGCTTAGAGCTCAAAACATTGTTAGAGACCCCACATATCCACTTTGCGGTCTGTATCTGTTGCTCCACTGTGGGAGGAGGTTTCAAAGTATTTCTAGCAGGACTACCTGATTCTGTAATAGCTTTGTTCCCTAGCCCATCTATCTGGTTAACTCACAAGATTTGTTTTTCTCGCCATGCACATGTATACATAACCCAAACTAGATTGTTGCTTCTCTGTGTCATATAATATATGTGGGTATATGCATAATTCTGTATTTATTTATTTATTTTTGTCATATTTATGTAGTGTATATTGGAAGTGGTGACCCTTTGAGAGCTGAACGCAACAAAAATTCATTTTAATGTATGCCGATTAGTGTACATCCAAAGTGACAATAAAGTATTCTATTCTATTCTATTCTATTCTATTCTATTCTATTCTATTCTATTCTATTCTATTCTATTCTATCCCAGAAATAGAATTCACATCTGGTTTCTAGTCTGGTGCTTTAATCACTAGGCCAAACTAACTGTAATTCATACATTTATCCTCTTGCATACCTACCCGACTCGTTACCAGCTGGCTGGACTAAGATTGAGTTCCAGAATAATTGATGAGGGCCACCCATCAGGTATGTGATGGTTCCAGATACAGTAATCATGACCTCTGCTGGTATAATAATGATTGGGATAGGTTTAAAGATTATTGTCCCCTTGGAATTATGGCTGAAAAACAAGACAAAACACACTCCTAATTCCCCTGCCTGATTTTGCAATATCAAGCTCATTTTACCACATGCTCTAATATTATTACATTATCTGTAAGAATCTATGGAAAGATTTCAAGGATAGAAAACATAAATGGAAATAAGATGGAATGGTTTTGGAGGAAGTTGTATATGAAATAGCCTGCAATTGTGTAGCTGTAGAATAAAATGCTCAAATTAAAAAATACAGCAGTTACCACCACTCTTTTATATGAAATAGACATTTCAATTTATTTTCCTGTTGTCTTACCCTAGAGCTGTTCTGTTCATTTAACACCTTTAATGGAATTTTAAAAAATGTGCTAAATGGAAAACAGAATTTGTTTCTTTGCTGTTCTTGAAATGTAGGAAGATAGACCTATTATTCTGATCTCCCTATTTTTGGCCATTTAATTGTAAACTTTTGAAGAAAAGTTTATTTGATTACCTTCACGATTACCCTCAGACTTTTCTCTTTTATTCCTTAAACTCTAATTATATATAAAATGTCTCACTACTGGTATCCCACCACGTCTTTTGAATTTTGCTTCATTTCATATTACTTCATCTTCTCTGTTTATTCTTACCAGCCTTATTTGTATGTTTTCTAGTTTGCTTCTCAAAGAGTAAGTTGATAAATTACCTGATTACCAATTGGTGACATGGCAGGTGTATCGTTAAAATATAGTACCTTCCTCCAAGCACTGTGGTCTATTCTGTACTTAGTCTTAATTACCAGTGTTTTAATAACTCACAGAGCTGTGTGAGATCTGTTCAAAATAGACTAATTCCTAAATGGCTGTTTTGGATTTACCAAACTGTTAGCGTTTTTTAGTGATTTTCAAAGATGCCATTAGTGTTATTAGTGGAACTTGTTGAGAAGATAATAACATTTCTACTATTTATTTCTACTGGAGAATATTGAGAAGTACTAACATATTGGTGTAAGGTTGTTTGTTTGGTACACATAGTATAATAGTGGTAGAACATTTGATCAGTTGGTATACATAGCTGAATCTGTTCAGATAGACATTGTAACTCTGCAGACAATTCTAGTGCAATCCAACAATGACTCTTCTGTGTACTAGGGCAGCAGTGCTGTCACATGGCAAATCAGAAATATTAGGTTTGGAATACAGAATAAAGGATTTAATTAAAGCTTTGTCCCTTCCATCAGCCAAGGAATAAGCTTAGTACTACTCTGCTCACAGAGAGGGGAAATGATTTCTGCCAACTGTTCCTTTTCTTTAGCCCTTTATACTCTCCAAAAATCTTTATCTGAAATGATATAGAGTTTCCGCCTGAGTAGGGGGTTGGACTAGAAGACCTCCAAGATGCCTTCCAACTCTGTTATTCTATTCTATTCTAATCTAGTCTTCAATTTTCCCAGCTAACAATTTCTGAATTATCAGGAGTCACTAAATATTTCCCTACCTGTCTTGCCTTTGTTGTTGTTTGTTCCCATAACACTTAAAGTCAGAAATATTTTTACAGGCCATCTAGTCCAAACCTTCCTGATGCAGGAATCCACCACTAATATTTTAAGTTTCTATTCCATTCTGAATTTATTATGTTAACTTGTACAATAATAGGACATGTCTATCATTAGTCCAGATATTGAATCTCTGACTTTTCAAAGCATTCTGCATTTCAATTCTCATTGTCCATGTGACAAGTTGCTACATTTTGCATTAGTTGCAATTTCTCATCAAGAATAGTCCCATACAGATTGTATTCCAGCAGTCAGAAGAGGTTGAAACCAAAGTATGGATAATAATCATCATGTAGTGCCAATTCAAAAAGAGTTAACAATTGTACACTAGCTATAGGTGTGCAGTCAGTACTTGTAAATATATTCAAAGTGCTGGTGTGTGGGGGGGTGGAGGTGGGGGTCAAAGAGTACTCCTGAATCTGAACTTGCTCTTTCTGGGGAAGTGCAGTCACATCCAGTCATCACTTTAAACTTAATCCCCCAATCAAGTTTTTTTTCCCTTACCAATAGGCTCTCCATCCTGTCTGGATTTAATTTCAGATTGCTCTCCTTATCCAGCCCATTAGTGAAATTAGGCAATGTTCAAAGGTACTGATTGCTTCTTGAGCTTGATGAATATAGAACAGTAATTCTGAGAGTCATCAGCATACTAATAGTACCTCACTGGATGACCTCCTCCAGCAGTTTCATGTAGACATGAAGCAATGTGAAGAACAAAATAGAACTCTGTGCTTAAGAATGTTGATGTTCAATAATATGCATGGCCTTTCAATAAGAACTATTTTAAAACAGTGCGCCCAAAGTCCAAGCATGTCTTGGTCACTGATATCAAAAAGCACCGGGAGGTCTATAAAAGCAGTCTGATTCATAGTTTCCCTAACATGTTCCCAATATTGTTCATCCACAAAGCAACTAAAGTAGTCAGAATACAATATCTGAGGTACCTACAGGACTACCATTCCAACTAGTGTTGCCCAATCTGTTAGGATATCCAGAGAGAATCTACTTATACTCCGACATTTCTGAGAGTTTTGGGAGACAAAAGAAAACAGTTGAGGCTTGTATAAAAATCACATATACCCACACTAGAGCTCTAACAACTAACATCCTGGGCCCAGTGTTTGGAAGAGGAGCCAGACATAAATAGTTATGAACAGCAACCTTCTTTTTTAGTAACATAGATTGTGCTGGGAGTTAGGTAGCATATTTACATAAATTTATATAAATATACCTACACACACACACACATATACACACATATATATATACACACACATTTGTACAAAGGGTCTCCTGTCATAGTCTATCAGCCCAGGAACTTTCAGATTGTACATTAATTGGGATGGTGTAATCCAATTTAAAGTTAATGATGGTGCTGGAGAAGACTCCTGCGAGTCCCTTGGACTGCAAGGCGTTCAAACCGGTCAGTCCTAGAAGAGATCAACCCAGACTGCTCTTTAGAAGGCCAGATCCTGAAGTTGAAACTCAAGTACTTTGGCCACCTAATGAGAAGGAAGGATTCACTGGAGAAGAGCCTAATGCTGGGAAAGATTGAGGGCAATAGAAGAAGGGGACGACAGAGAATGAGATGGCTGGATGGAGTCACTGAAGGCAGTAGGTGTGAATTTAAATGGACTCCAGAAGATGGTAGAGGACAGGAAGACCTGGAGGAACGTTGTCCATGGGGTCGCGATGGGTCGGACACGACTTCGCAATTAACAACAACAAAAAACTTCAATCACTCAGTCTTTACAAATAGGGTTTCACATCTGATTATTTGTGGAGCAGTGCCTTGGTAGTCTTCTGGAGAATAAAGGCCATTCTGTTTTTTGCCTTGGATCTTGTCTGATGCGGCTCCTGAAACACATCTGGGCACATTTTACTAAAGGATCACATCTCTCAATTATGGGGGCATGGTGGCCTAGCAAAGAAGGGACTGGGCTTTGTCGACCAAAAGCTTGACAGTTTGAGACCAAGTACTGCAAGATGGAGTGAGCCCCATTCCTAGCAGTTTGAAAGCAAACAAATGCAAGTAGATAAATAGATACCCCTTCAGTGGAAAGGTAACTACATTCTGCGCACCTTGGCAGAATGACCCTGGAAAGGTTTTTGGACAACACTGGTCCCCTAAGCTAAGAAACAGAGATGAGCACTGTCCCCTAGAGTCAGACAAAATTGGACAGGGGAAACCTTTACCTTTTTTAACATCTCCCTATTGCCAAGCAGGTATTGGTAATCATGTCAGTTGACCTTCTCATCCATACAGCTACCTAGCATTCAGTAGCTGTTGGTGAAACCCTGGAACACTGAAACCCCAATGTCCAGGCCATGGGGCAGACCATAATTTTTCCCTGCCTGCCTTACCTTTTAATTGTTTTTAATAGTTTGTGTTCAGAATTTTTAATGTTGTGATTCCCATGGGTTTTTAATCTGGCTGAACATTTCTATTTTTGTCTTATGTAAGGCTCCAAGTGTCATCTAATTATGGCAAGGTTAAAGATGATAGAATGAGAATCTCAGATGGAACTGCAACTGAAGCTGCATCCAGTAAAACCTCATCAAAATGTATCTGGAGCTTTCTCAATCCCCTTACTTAAGAGTGGAATATTGGAAACTGATCTAAAACTGCGGGGACCAAAATACATGCTGCAAACAAAATGATAATCTATCCCTATTTTTGGAAACCAGAGGACACCCACATGCTTAAATCAGGGAGCTGAGATATAATATATATATAGCTGACAGTGTGGTATAAAATAACAGTGTTTTTCTTCTTTATACTGAATCTTCTTGGAGTCTTATGAGCAGTCCTAGAGCAACAGAGAGGTCAAAGCTTATCTCACAGGGCTGGGTAGAGCCTTGAAGAAGGGCTTCAGTTTGACAAGGCTTCAGTCAAATCACCTGTTCAAAGCGGATTTTACCAGTTGAAGCAGAAATCTCTTTCAAAGCTGAAAATACAATTAGATGACTGAAACAGTTTGTAGTCTTTCAAAGCACTTTTGTGATTTGATATCTTTTCTGTGGTTCCTTGAGTTAATAGACACAATATACTGTGTTGCAACTTCAAATAATAATGTTTGGTATGTGGTAGAAAATTGTATTGTGAAAGTTTGGTTTCTGATTTTTTTGTGTGTGTATGTCATCTAAAGCAAATATAGAACAAATGAAATTGTCTTTCTTGATAAAGGAGAATATTTGTAGCTCAGTACTGAAATGAGGGGTCCTTGGTGTTCTCTGAGCTTGATTGTTTTATTGCTTATGTTTCATTACCCAAACTAGGTGGGATTTCCTCTCAATTTATATTCTAGTGGCTTACCCTGTCATTGTTGGTGGGGATCGTCTTGATGGTTCTTTGGTTGAGTATTTACTCCTAGCTTGTTTGGCAGTTCCTTGATTGGGGTATTGTTTACTTCTTGATTAGTGGTCTGAAGTTAATCATGATGTCAATCTCTACTCATCTAGATTTTGACTGTTGGTGAGGAAGGGTCTTTGAAGGCACTGAAGTGCCTTTGTCTGCTGATAAGGTGATAGTGTGGTCCTTGTTTAAGTTTCTGACGCAGCTTTATCCTTTGCTGTGAATTGATTTTGCCTTTTTCCTCTTCATAATTCACTGGGAAATTTTGTCCCCTACACATACAGACACTGATGTCAAACATGTAAATATAATTCACCTGTCAAATATTGTGAGCTGTGAACTTGACCCTATAGAACTGTTGTAGAATTGAAAAACTTGAATCAGCTCTTTCAGGAAAGGGAAGTTTATTGCACGCAGGTTCAGAGAGCCATCCTGGCTGAAGAAATCTGAACCCAGATTGTACATTGATGACCATTTTTATAACTCTTCTGGCAGGGGTTATTTTCAGGTCACATTCCACACATGGTTACATAGAAAAACTACTAGACAGATCTATAATCGATAGCTCCTCGTTTACATTGGAATGTTTTTAGCAATCAGCAATATATCAAGTGTTAAGCAATTTAGATACACCATGTGACAAGCAGTTAGTAATATATCATGTGCAGAGCTGGGAACAGGATGTCTGGCCATCCTAAATTTAAGAGTTGTCTTGTAAGCAAAACAAACCTCCCTTTCATACACATTCTTTGGTGGGCCATCTGCTTTTTACCCATATTCTTTGTCGGACCATCAGTATTTTTCCAGGTACCACTTTATTCCCCCCTGATGAGACTTATCTCATCTATGCAGATAAGTTTCATTCCATAACACTTGGGTCTGATGTATGTATGTTGTTATACTCTTGTCTCTGGAATTCCCACATGTGAAGAACCACCCTTTAGGTAACCATATGTTTGCATACCCAAAAGACACTGTTTGGAAAGATGTGCAATTTAGCTTTTCTTGGCTCACTTTCAGGCAATGAGGTGAAGGTGTATTCTGCTCACACCCTGTGATATGTGCACATTGTAGGTCTTCTGGAATGGCTACGTTAGGAGTATGTAAAGCTAAAGCATCAGTGGGTAGAAACTTGGAAATGTGACCCCAGCTGTACATTGTTTCATAGCCTATATGTTCTTTAAACTCATGGTGACTGAACTCCTTGGCTGCTGTGACAGGAACACATACTGGTATTAAACATGTGGACAGCAAATTTTCCATGTCATATGCTTCAGAAAGGCAAAAATCAGTTGTGTTGGCTAGTTTAGCCAATTGGACCCACAAATTATATTGCATCCTTGACTCCAATGGATGGGGCATATCCTTATTCTGCTGGGACCTTTTACTTCGCTTTCTCTCTGGGCGCTTCCTCGGGGGTCGTTGGATAGTAACTCCTAATTCCCCCGGGATTACATGTACGATGCAAGTCCCCTTCCATCCCGTCTTCAACTGCGAGACTAGGGTGACCCGCTCCCATCCCCAGAATAAAGGAGGCCCACACTCCAGAGTAACAGGAGGAGGAGGCTTCTTTAACTATTCTGTCAAATGCTTGGGGAAATTGACAAGGATGAGGCCAGATACCATTCCAGCATTCTGGGGAAAATCCAATAGGGGGTGACCTTTACAAGTGCCCGTGCCTATAGCATAAGATTGGATAAGGCGTGGAGCTTCTTCTGGCTTGTTCCATTGGCCTAAATTAGAAAGACAAACATTATTACATGCAACAATAGTACTATATAAAAGCAGAAGGAAGCCTTTCATCCTTTCTTCTCCCGTGCGTAGAAAGCCAGCTTCCGGGTGTGGCTTAGCAGGGGGTTGAATTTCAGCCAGGCAGCCGTAGATATATGTGCAGGATACACTTGTACTAATACAATATCTGGTATACAAACAATAAAATATTCATTAAACATACTAAACACGTTTAAGAGTGAGTTTGGTGGGAACCTTGGGGTCCCTGTTCACTGTCCACAGAGGTTCTGCAGCTGCTTTAACTCTGGTCCAGTGAATCCAAGATTTAGATTCTGCAATCTTTATTGCTAAAGGAGAGGCCATTATTACTTCATAAGGTCCTTTCCATCTCCCCTCCAGTTGTTCATGTTTCCAATGTTTTACCCACACCTTATCCCCTGGTTTAAAGGGATGACATCTTGTTATTAGTTTAGGAGGTGTTTGTTCAACAACATAATTCCTAAGTTTTTCCACTTGCTTATTCAGTTCCTGCACCATTTTCAGAGCCCATACTCCCCCCTGATGGCCCAAATCAGGCCATCCAGCCAAACTTCTTCTCAGCAGCATAGGAGGACGCCCAAACATCAGCTCATATGGGGATAGGTTGTATTGTCTACGTGGAGCACATCTCACAGCGTAGAGAGCTAAGGGCAATGCATCAGGCCATTTCAGGTGACTTTCAGCACAGATCTTAGTCATTTTCTCTTTCAGTGTGCGATTCATTCGTTCAGAATTCGAACCGGACTGAGGATGAAAAGCACAATGAAACCGCCATTTGGATCCCACAGCAGTAGCCACTGCTTGATTAACTTGATAAACAAACTCAGGACCATTATCAGAGGAAATAAAAGACGGGCAACCAAAACGAGGTATTAGTTCTTTTAACAATAGTCTTGCCACTTCCCTGGCTTGTTTAGTCTTTGTAGGGAAAGCCTCTGGCCAGCCAGTGTATTTATCCACAAATACCAATAAAGCTTTGTATAGTCCACATCTTGGCATGTCTGTAAAGTCAACCATGACAGAGTCCATAGGAAAGTAAGAGACAGGTATGGTTCCAGGTGGTAGTAGGGGCCCTTGTCGAGGATTGACCTTAGCACAGATGCCACATTGTGAAACCACTCGAGCAGCTATCCCAGCCGACCCATGTACATAGTAATCCCTCCCAATAGCAGCATCCAATTCAGTTTTCCCCATGTGTGTTGTTTCATGTGCTGCCTGAAGTAAAGCCCATGCTGAAGATTGAGGGACAAAAATACGTCCATCAGGCTAAAGATACCACCCATCCCTAATAGTAGCTTTGAGATCATTCACTGCTTTCACACACTCCTGCTGAGAGTATGTTGGTTTAATGATAGGAGGCAAGTCCCCTATGTCTATTGCCACACATATTGACAGATCAGGAATGGGCCCTGTTTTCATTGCCACCTTCTTAGCTTCCAAGTCAGCTCTTCTATTCCCCTGAGCCACCCGATCCACCCCTTGCTGATGTCCTTTGCAATGCATCACAGAAACTTTTGCTGGTTTCTGCACAGCATCGAGAAGTCGCTTGATCAAATGTCCATGCAACACATGTTTGCCCGCAGAATCCCTGAATCCCCTTTCCTTGTACACAGCCCCATGAGCATGCAGAGTCAAAAAAGCATATTTACTATCTGTCCAGACATTTAAAGTTTCCCCTTCAGCTCTTTCCAATGCCCTAATTAATGCCCATAATTCTGCTACTTGAGTAATGCAGCTTGCTCCTAGCGGACTACTTTCCACCACTTCCTCATCATTCACAATCGCATATCCAGAAACCCTCCTCCCATCCTTCATGTAACTCGAGCCGTCTGTATACCAATTCAGGGCAGCAAACAGTTGTGTTCTGAATCCACTTCTGTGGGCAATAGGGTGGCAGGGTTTAGCCGGTTAGACACCACTAATTTCACTTGAGGATTTTCAATCATCATCGCCTGATACTTAAAAAGCCTTTGACTGCTGATCCACAAATGCCCTTTATTATCCAAGATAGAATGAACTGCATGAGGGGTGGGGACACTTATGGGACATGAGAAGGTCAATTTATTACAGTCCTGTAAAAGGACTGCTATAGCAGCAAGAACCTTCAGGCAATGTGGCCAGCCTTGGGCAACCCCATCTAATTGCTTAGATAAGTAAGCCACCGGGCGTTGCCACTGTCCTAATTGTTGAGTTAACACCCCCAAGGCAACATTCTTCCTGGTATCAACATACAAATTGAAAGGCTTTTCTAAGTTAGGCAAGGCTAAAGCTGGAGCTGATGTGAGGGCTCGTTTCACTTCCCTAAAGGCATTCTTTTGTTCTCCCTCCCATTCAAAAGCAAACAACGGCTGGCAAGCCTTGTGAATAGGAATCGTGAAAAAAGCATCTTTCAAATCCACAATTGAAAACCACTTTGCTATGAACAAGTGTATACCTCCTTTAGGCTTCCTGATTAAAATTGTCCACACTTGATAAGAAATGCTAACCACCAAGATGTCCCCAAATGTCAATTTTAGATAAAAATGCCACTGGCTGCCTTTCCCCCCCATGCACACACTTCTGGGTAAAAACCTCCTCCAACCTTTGTCCTTGTTTATAAATAAATTACCTAGCAAAGAACCAACAAAGGAGAGCTCACCAAACCCTGTTTGCATTTATTAACACAAGCTCTTTTTCTAACAGTTTTGCATATAAATCTTTACTCAAAACAGCATAGCTATTTATAATTGGGTATGTCTAGTTTAACGAAGAGAAGGACAAGGGGGGACATGATAGCAGTATTCCAATATCTCAGGGGCTGCCATAAAGAAGAGGGAATTAAGCTATTTTCCAAAGCACCTGAAGGCAGGACAAGAAGCAACGGGTGGAAACTAATCAAGGAGAGAAGCAACCTAGAACTAAGGAGAAACTTCCTGACAGTGAGAACAATTAATCAGTGGAACAGCTTGCCTCCAGAAGCAGTAAATGCTTCAACACTGGAAGTTTTTAAGAAGAGACTGGACAGCCATTTGTCCGAAATGGTTTAGGGTTTCCTGCCCGAGCAGGGGGTTGGACTAGATGACCTCCAAGGTCCCTTCCAACTTTACTACTATTACTATCCCAAAATTTTTCTCAACTTCGTTCTAACTTCACACAAAAAAATAAACAAGTTTAATAAGATATTCTGAGTTACTGAAAGTTTTTTTTTCCTAAAATCTAGTATTGCTTTTAATATAAAGTTAGTCAAATTCCAATTTAATCAAATTCCATTCAGATGGAAACAGATTTCCATTAAATTTCCATTAAATAGGGAGAACATTTACAAATCTAAGCAAACTCTTTTGGTTGATATTAAACAATTTAAACTCAAAAATTTCCAAAAAAAAAGTTGTCCGTGTCCAACAATTACTGACTCCTCTTTTGAATAGAAAAAATTGCAAAAGTGGGCATTAAATTTTCACAGCCACCCAACCTTTCTCAAACCTGAATTCTAAGCAGAGAAAAAGTTAAAAAGATCAACCCCCCCTTTTCTCCTCTCTCTCTATCTCAATCAAAGCAACACAGCCAGAAAAAAGCAGGGGGGGAAAGGGGGTTGTGTCTGCAGATAGAGTTTGAAAAGGCATTAACACACTAACATTTGCAAAAGGGAGAGAGCAGAATAGGCAAGAAAATGGTATAGGATTTCCTGCCTGAGCAGGTAACTTTGGGCTGTTCTTAAGAGGGAGAAAAAAAAAGTAAATAAATAAACAAACACATCTTCCTTCACTTTGTTTGTTGGCCAGACAAACAGAGTGAGGTTATTTTTTTTTTTTTTTGGTATCTTCTTTTCTCTTGAGGTTAGTAACAGTCATATTTACTTCACACACAAAGACTCTGCTTTCAAATCCACAACTGATCTTCCTGCTCCAGTATCCACCAAAAACGTTGTCTGTTTGCCCCCTATATTTAAAGTAACCAATGGCTCAGGGGGGGCTTCTTCCAAGCCAGGTCCTTGTCAATCTGACCAGTTAGTTCCTGCCAAGCCAATTCCCTCAATCTCCCAGTCTCTATTCCAATGTCTCCCATTCCTCAGACCATCTCTTACATTCCCTGGACCATCTCTCACATTCCTTGGAGCCCCTCTCTGCCCTCTACCCATGAAGGGGGAGTGCATGGGGGGCCCACTGCCAACACCTCCACATCCTCTGCCTTCTCGTCCTCTCCAACCTCTACCTCACATCTGCCTTCTTGGACATTCTCTTTGCCAATGACCTTCCTCCTTGCAATTAGCACACTGGTTGGGTCCCAGCATGATCCCTCCTTGCAATGCCACCGCCAACAACTCAATTTTCTTATGCATTCTAGCATCTCTTTCCTGTTTTTCCACCTTATCCCTATTAACAAACACTTTCCTAGCCACCTCCAACAATTCTGTAGTGTTCTTTCCTAATGCTCCTTCTAACCTCTGCAACTTCTTTCTTATATCTTCATAACTCTGTGCTATGAACCTCTCATTCAACATTCGCACATTGTCTGCACTCCTTGGATCAACCTATGTATAAAGCTCATAAGCCTCAATCAGCCTTTGCAAAAAACTTTCCGGACTTTCATCTGCCTCCTGCATCACAAAAGACGGCTTTAACACATTCACTGAAGGCTTTCCAGCCTTGCAAAGAGCCTCTACTACTAAATTCTGATATTCCTTTAACAAAGTCATGTGTGCTGGATTTTGTGTATTCCATTCAGGGTCCTTTTCTGGTGCCCTGGCTTCCATCTCTGGCTGTATATCCCGCACAGCCGGCAACCTATCCTTCAAACACTGCCTAACAGCAGCCTTCCACTTCTCCCTTTCCTCGGGAGTCAACAAAATATTCAACAATTGCTGTACATCCTGCCACGTCCTCTTTACTTACTTCTCCCCTCACATTTACAGAGAGACCTTCCAAATCCCCTTCCTCCTTGGGGGCTGACAGCCTCCCCCTTTCTGTTTTCGTCTCACAGCTGGCTGCCTTTCTTCGGACACAGCAGGGGCAATCAGCCCTTCCTCCGGCAGAGCGGCTGCTGCCGCAGCCGGCACTGGGGGGGGAGGGGGAGAAAGGTGGAACGTAGGGAGGAGGTCTGAGAATCAACTCCTCTACCTCCATCCTTATCTCCTTCTTAGCATCTGACACCTTAGTTTCTGAAATCTTCACATCTTTCACTCTTTTAGTTTGTACTTGAAGCTTTTTTCCTTTGGGTCTAGCCACACACAAACGAACCATTTCAGCCTGACATTGCAATAACTCATCAGCTCGTCCTGCGTCCTGCTACTGCATCTCCCCACTGATCTATGTACTGAAATTGGTTAGGATAGTTTTCTTAAAAGTCCCCTCTGGGGGCCACCCCACATCCATGCTACGCCCCCCCCCATCCTAACACACTGCCAATGACCTACAGCGCCGGCGGTCACTAGTAGGGAATGCACTGGCTTAACCACCCACACAACCTAACACGGACTTCATTAGGATCGCCGTCCCGAGTCCAGGGGAGTGATCAGGCCCCCTCTTCTATCTTCAAGTGAGATAGGTACCATTACTTTAAACACATACTCACCTGCCTTGTAGTTACACCCATCCTGGCCAGGAGTTGGTTCAGACTTCCTTTCCTTTCCCAAAGGGTTCTTGGACTGGCCTTCAGTACTGTCGGCTCTGCTGAGAAGCCACAGCTGTCTCCTGGAGGAAACACACCCCCATGGCGCCTGGAGAATTGTTCAGAGATGGCTTACCAGCAGGTCTGAAGGGTCCAGCCGTCCTCAGCGAAATATCGCCTCACTCAAACTTTTCCCGACCAATGCACCAGAAAATGTTGTAGAATTGAAAAACTTGAATCAGCTCTTTCAGGAAAGGGAAGTTTATTGCGCGCAGGTTCAGAGAGCCATCCTGGCTGAAGAAATCTGAACCCAGATTGTACATTGATGACCATTTTTATAACTCTTCTGGCGGGGGTTATTTTCAGGTCACATTCCACACATGGTTACATAGAAAAACTACTAGACAGATCTATAATCGATAGCTCCTCGTTTACATTGGAATGTTTTTAGCAATCAGCAATATATCAAGTGTTAAGCAATTTAGATACACCATGTGACAAGCAGTTAGTAATATATCATGTGCAGAGCTGGGAACAGGATGTCTGGCCATCCTAAATTTAAGAGTTGTCTTGTAAGCAAAACAAACCTCCCTTTCATACACATTCTTTGGTGGGCCATCTGCTTTTTACCCATATTTTTTGTCGGACCATCAGTATTTTTCCAGGTACCACTTTAGAACAGGGGTGTCAAACTGCCAGCCCATCGGCCGGATGCATCATGTGGAAGCCACACTCACCCCAGCTCTGACAAGGGGAAAAAAAGTCACGATATGTTGCAACATGTCATGTGACGTGGTAAGCATTTCATTTTGTTGTAGAATATGGGATGCTCAAAAAAGAATATGTAGGTGAAAGAAAGATCACAACTGTTATTACACATAATAAATTAATTTTCCACAGCTGCTCATTCACCAACTTTTGAGTTGTATTTTTCATATGCTCCCCATCCTAGGTCTGAGATTTTATAATGCAAAATTCTTCTTGACACATTGTAAAGTTGATGAAGATTCACAAGTTCCTCATTGGACCCAGATTTTGTTTGGGATGAGCAGTTCTTGCTATAATAGCTCCTCTCTGTTCAGTTGTTTTCCATAAACAAACCTACCCCAGTTACAGATGATGGTTCAGCTTGTCATTTCAAATATGATACCTGTCATCTGTATATTTTTGGCGGGTGAAATTTAATTGCTCCTGTGGTTGACACTGATGAATGGTGTTGACTGGAATGCATTTCTATGATTGCTTCAATGAATGATGTATGCACCATGCTGATTTCTGACTGACATTATGCACATGTGCATAGACAAAAAAATCTTCTTGGAAAAGCATAATGATTAACCTCTAAACAATGGAGATGCTAGCAAGATACAAAAACCTCAGCTTATACTCATATCAGAGCTGTTGTTAACATTTGTATAAAAGGTAAACCTGAAGTTTCAGGTCCACTTAAAGGGCAGAAAGTTCAGAAGAATTAAGGAGTAGAGAGGATTTATTTAGTAGATTCCTATTAAAATGCCAGATTTTTTGAGATGTAGAAAAACAGATCAAGATAAATCATTTCAGAATTCTTTCTACCTTTAATATAACATATAAGCTATACAATTCAATTAAAAAAACAAACTGAAATCTTTTAGGGGGAAAATAACAATAGAAAACTAGAATAATGTGGATGTATAAGTGTTCACACCCTCTTAGGGATGTGACTAGGTTCAGAATTAACCAATCACATTGAAACTGATGTTAAATAGTGATCAGTACACACCTGCTTGAAGTTTATATGAACTTGATCACACATCTGATCAAGTTCATATAAAGTTGTTATAATAGGATTTTTCTGACATTTACACAGTTGTCTCTTACAACAAAAGCCATGGTCTGCAAAGAGCTTACAAAGCATCAAAAGATATCTCATTGATGGAAGGTATCAGTCAGGAGAGTATACCAAAATAAATAAATAAATAAATAAATAAATAAATAAATAAATAAATAAATAAATAAACCCAAGGAATTGGATATACCATGAAGACAATAATCAACAACTGGAGAAAATTCCAAGGCATTGGATATACAATGAAGATAATAATAAACAACTAGAGAAAATATGGCATAACAGTGACATTACTAAGAACTGGATGTCTTTCCAAAATTGATAAAAAATAATCAAGAAGAAAACTGGTCCAACAGGCTGCCAAGAGACCTACAGCAACATAAAGCAGCTGCAAGAATTTCTGGCAAGTACTGGCTGTCTACTACATGTGACAAATCATCAACACAAATTAATTCATCTCACCCCCATCTCAATTTTCCAGTGATACCACCACCCAGTCATATCAAGTCCTGACTTCTTTCAGCTTCAACATGTGGTTTCAGAAAATCTGATTGAAACTATGCAACAGAAACAAGAGGAATTTGTTTACACCCACCAAGTCATGGAAGAAGACCCTTCCTGAGGCTGAGAAAGAAATATCTTAGAAATACAATCAATCAACTGAGAAGAGATCTTGTTACAGCCTTATCAAATATATTTAGTTATGGAAACATTAAAAAAAATAAAATTAAGGTGTCAAGGTGCCATCTTATTAACTTTATAGGAGCGGTGGAATCTTCATATGTCAATTCTCAAGATTTTGTACTCTAGTCCCTTAAATTTTGGCTTTAAAGGTCATTAAAAAGTCTTTGTGATCATAGTTCCTTGAGTGTGCTCTACAGTTAAGGAGTTTGATAAGCTGCTGGTTAAAGCTGTAAACTTATTCTATATAAGCATATCTCTAAGAAAATGGCATACTACAAATGTTCAGAGCATTTTTTTAAACTTTATTAAATTCATAATTAGTTATAGTCTAAAACTACAAAACTACAAAGATCTTCATTACTTTGTCTTATGTCCAAATCATTGGCTTGCAAGAGAACAGCTAAGATGCAAGTAGGAATAATAAAGGGATATAGATTTGTTGTCAAGAAACTATTTCAAAGTGAATCTGCTGCAGCATAAATGAGCAAATAATTCACTTAGGCAATGAGTTTACATCTTAAAATCATTTTGGCTCAAAAGCTGCCTAATGAAAATGCTATGTAACACAGAGTGAGAGACAGTTGTATAGGACACACATGCACAAACAAGCAAACACACAGAGAGAGAGAGAGAGAGAGAGAGAGAGAGAGAGAGAGAGCATTTTGAGAAAGATGCTTACAAAATGCATATATTGGAATTACTTACATTCTAATGTAACAAATGTTTACTTCTTGTTTATTTCTTTCCCTGGCCTACATGTCTCTTATTAGACTGATATTCTCAGGGTTTTCGACAGTTCTTTCTTTTCATCAGTTACTTCTTCTGACTCTGACCTTTGCAATGTAATTATTTTCTTGACTTTCCATAATGGAGAAAAGCATATTATAGACTCTGTTGATAAACCTAAGTTATTCAGGTTCTCCTATTACCATGTTATTTCCTAAATGAAATTATATTTGTATTTCTTTCGCAAACTATTAGCTTTAGGAATACTTTCTTATCAATGCAATAATCTGAACTTTAGTATTTCTTTTTGTACACTTTCCATTATATAGAGCTATCTACTGTCCAACATTCATACTAATGTGGACCAAATCAATCTGCAACAGTGGAAAATATCTGAAGCTGAAAGTTTAATTGTTGGTTCTTGATTTTCATGAGTTTGTTTTTCTTCTTGCATATGTTTCATTACTAGACTAGGTAACATCTTCAGTGCATCAGAAAGTGAAGTTTGATGGAAACTGTATTCACCCATTCACTGATGATGTACTTAGCTTAAGTAATGAAATATCTGCAACAAAAAAAAGCAAGCTCATAGAATACCCCAAATCCCATTTTAGGCACAAAGCTAGCTGAATGACTTTGGATTAGTCACTCTCAGTCTTAGGATGAAGGAAATTGCAAACTGCTTCTGAAAAACTTGCCAAGAAAACTGCAAACATTAATACAGGAAATCACCAGGAATAAAAAAAAATTGACTTGGAAGGTACCAAAAACAATACTCTAACTTATTATTTAGCAATGACAAATAAATAAATGCAATATGTTCTTTAACTGAGCATCTTTATAACTTGACTTGGAGGCAAGATTGCTTATTCCTTCTTCTATTTAGCTTCAGCCCCAATCGTTTTATTTGCAATACTATGTTAAGACATTTTAGAGTCATTCATTAATGATGTTAGTAAGGTTGTAAGTTATATTTATTTCCACATTAAATTAATTCTTTCTCTATGTACTCTACTTCTTTGTAATATACTGTATATACAGCATTCTATTATCTGAAAGCAATAATAATAAGAAAACTTCTGAAAGTACATGTGAATTATTTCCAATTTACATTCATATACAAAAGAGAGATTATTGACATACAAAGTAAGAACTATATATATCAATATAGATACAAACAAACTTAATTGTATTCATGCTTAGCAAGGGATAATTCATAGATTGCTTTATGATATCTGCCTGCCAGGACAATTACATAGTAGCTAATAGCTCACCCCCCAAAAAAAATCAATTTTGTGATCTTATGTATGTAATTGAAAAGCTAGCTAGTTTTTCTTCAGTTTATACAAAGATGTATATAAACCACTACTACAAATAATAAAAACATCTATTGTGATGTTTGTAAATTCAAAAGAACAGGTTATGTCCAAGATAACCTCTTCAAAAAAAGAAAATAATTAAAATAATGTATGCATATTAGTATCATGTAGTAAATCTGCTATCCTCATAGTGATAAAAAGGTTTTCTACCATTCTGTACTTGTTCTAATTTACTTTCCCATATCTGGTTACCTTAAATCAGCTACTGATATGTTATTATTAATGATTGTTTTATATTATGTTAATTACATTATTCCAATCATATTTTAGATTATTTCATTATAAAGAAATCAGAGATCTGCTTAAGGCAGCGGTTCTCAACGTTTGTGTGACGGCGACCCCTGTCACACAAACGTTATGCGCATGCGCGGTGCGGCATGCATGGAGGCGGGGCAATGCGCAGCGTGCATGCGTGGTGCCACCCCCATGTGCGGTACGCACACGCGGCGGCGCCCCATGCACGGTGCGCATGCGCGCCACCGCCCCCGGAGGCACGCCGCCCCCATGCGCGGCGCGCATGCGCGGCGCCACCCCCGGAGGGGAGAAAATGGCGGATTGCCGCCTTTGGCGACCCCCCAAAAATGGTCGATCGACCCCAAATGGGGTCGCGACCCATAGGTTGAGAACCACTGGCTTAAGGGCAACCCATATTTCTTTTTATTTTAGACAGTCAAACGTTATTAAAACTAGATGAAGGAGAAAATGTTAGATCAAAGTATGTAGCAATTCATTCATTTCATATTACCTGATATCAGAATACACTTTTACACTGAAACATTCTTTTCAAAATGTTATGATGTTATAGTCATTTTAGAATCGTAGAAATGGAAGTGCATATTTAGGTCATGAAGTTCAACATTCTGCAGAGATCAAATGAAAGCTTTGCAGGCAGATGGCTGTCTAGGCTCTACTTGAACATACCCATGATGTTACCATTTCTCTGCATAATTTCTTCCTCTGTAGAACAACTCTCAGATGATCCAGAACTATCTGATCCATAATTACAGTGTCACACCTGAAAAGGAAAGCTATATGGAACTCTGCTTTGTTTTTGAGTAAGCAGATATTTTCATTATGAAAAAAGACAAATAACTTCACTATCTTGTAAATTTCAGAAATGATTTTTTTAATCTCTCTCCCTCATCCACATTCCATTGAAGCATGAACACTAAGCCAGAATTGTTCATTCCAAACTTTATTCCTAGGTCTCTTCAAGGACCTAGGATTTAAAAAAAAAATCCAGATCTGTTCCCACCTGGATCCAAGGCTGAATTATTTTTTTCTCTGCTTCAAACTTTCTTCTTCCTCTTGCATCCATTTTACACCCTTTTATTAATGATATAGTAGCTCACTGTGGAAACAACCATAATTTCTGTGTTCAGACTCAAAGTTTACATTATTTTGGTAATATGTTTTCTGGAGAAAGCTAAGAAAGGGGATTTTGTTGTTGTTTTTGAGGTGTCAGGAATAGCATCATCTGGTTCATTTGTCTGAATGAATGGAAATACTCATCGCTTTATATTGTAGATTCCAAGTATTTAATTGTTCACTCTATTTTACCTTCTGTCAAGTTTTTCTGACATTCAGCTCAACAAAAATGCCCCCTTTCTTATGCTTAATATATTCATAGTATAATATGTCAATTGTAATGCTGTCATGCATATTCCTATCATGTTGAGTTTAAGAATAGTTGTCTTTCCATTTTCCACTTACTTTCTCTCCTTCGCCTTTTCTTCTGTCTTTATAAAAAATCATAAAAAGTTGAACTATATAAAAACGTGAATATAGCTAATGCAGAAACCCTTCACAAACTCTTCACATGCAGTCCTGTTTCAAACTATATCTTGCTATGTTCATATTTTTTAAAAAGTCTTGTAATTTAAAGCCTCAAATTCAAAGTTTCCAAGGCCCCTTTTCATTGGATCAAGTCTGATTGCCTTCCTATCAAGAATCCATGAATGACATACTTACAAATCATGTTCCTTGCCTTCTCACTAGGTTGATTGTGGAGACAAATGCAGAACAGAGTTTTAAACTCTATTACACCATGTTGTCATTATTTCTTAATACAGATTTCAGGGTACACCAGTTTAGCTCTTTCTTCTATTCATAATTAATTAGCAGATTTGGATTTACTGACTAAATAGCCTTCATTCCCTCACTGCCTTCGAAATAACACTTTGAAAATGCCAAAATGGATTCTCATCTACAGGCTGATATTTCAGCTGATGGGCTCAGTAAAGTTGATTTATAGTTAATTCAACTTAATATGAATTTTCTTTTGAAAGAAGGCAGCTACATACATTCATTGACATTTGCTCCCATGTGCAGTGTTCACTTTTCAGAATTGTGTCTTCAGAAGCATAGTTTGTCACATCTCTGATAGGTGAATTACCTTCAACAAGATATCTGCCCTGTAATTAATGATATAATGAATTCTACTAGCTCTTCTCCCGTTTTTTTTCCAACTCTGAGGCTGCAGGCAATATAAAACATTCATTGTCTGATTTCTACACATCAAACCTATGTCCCTTTTGAAGCAGAAGGAAAAGCTCATTTATCTCTATTATTAGATTGGCAGATTTACATGTTTTGTTACCATTGTCAATGCTGACAACATAACCAATATTCTTGCAGGAAACCTTTCCTATTTTGTAGGCTGTTCACAGGTTCTGACAGCAAATTGTTGCTCTGAGTCAATATCTGTCTTTCTTAACACATGTAGTTGTGTATACATTGATTAATCTATAACTACAATTGAAATGTTTAATGCAAACCTCAGCAGGGTTTTCTTTTCTGTTTTGGCAATAAGAGCATTTAGCATCATTATTTCTCATCCAATCAAAGACAGAAACTTCCAGATGCCTATCCCTGGCTGCTTCAGTATGAGTATTTAATTATTCCAAGAAACATACATGAATCTTTCAAGAGCATATTGTCTACATTGAGATAGGTGCTGCTTCAAAGATAAACACTTTCCCAAGAACATCTGGTCAGCTTTCTGGGTAAGTAGGCATTTAAATGTTGGTAGCAACAGCCTTCATCCAGTAGGTCTCAATTATTTTCTTATTGGATTTATGCAGCACTTAGACACGTACTGTATATTCTTGCTTTGATAATACTCCCCATTTCCAGTCAATTAAACTTAAATTTCACTTTACTTCCTTTCTAGTTAAACAAATATATAATTGGTAGTTCTTTTAGTAAAAAGAAATACTATTTGGTTGGAAGTATCTAAACACACATACACAAATAAACACATAGCACATGATCTTAATTGAAAAGCCAAGAAGCCTAGCATAATCTTTACTAAAGACATCTTTTCAGTGAGAATAACATTGGAATTCAATTATATACCAAAAAAAATTTCAATATTAAGTATATAGAAGCTATATTGATTCCTAAAAGAGAACATGAAAATTCATGAGACTTGGTTTTTCCCCCCAAATTCAGTGTATCCTAAGTGCATATCAGTAAATTGTACCTCCAAATTGGGAGAGAGTGGACAACAGCAAAATGGTTTGCAAAACAGTATCCATGTCAGAGAATTTAGCTTATATAGAATTGCTTGACCATGCCCTGGGCTATAATTGCACTTATGGCTTATGCTGAATCTCATTGGTATTCATTTTAGGATTACTAGAAAAGGCAGAATATACAGTACAATAGGTATGACTAAGACTGGTAACGTATTCTACAGTTTTTTTCTCGTGCTGCAAAGCAATATCTGAAAACCTGATCAAAGCCATGATGGGTAACCAAAGTCAATAATTATCTGATAAAGACCATGAAACAGGCAAGATTGCAACAAATAGTAAGAGGAGTAATTCAAGGCATTATTTTTAGAAAAGGAAAGAAATATAAGTATTTTTGTTTCTGTGGAACCTATTTTTCCTCTTCTGCAAATCACTTAGAAACATATTAATATACAGAAATTTGTTATATGTATCTGTTGGTGTAAAGAAAGTGGATGACGATTCAATAGTCTGAAATTATAGATTATTTTGCAGGAATATGGAGTTGAAAATTGGTTATTGGTTGTTCGGGTTTTCTCTCGCATAAAATTGGAAGTGTCTTGGCGATGTTTCAATGAAGTCCCATTCGTCATCTTCAGGCTGGTGTTTTCAGCTTCGTGCTTCGAGGAGCAGATGACGAATGGGACTTCGTTGAAACGTCGCCAAGACACTTCCAATTTTACACAGGAGAAAACCCGAACAACCAAAGACCTACATACAAACGCCCGCGAAAACCTCAGAAAACATATATATATATATATATATATATATATATATATATATATATATATATATATATATATATATATATATATATTTATACACAGTACATATATGAGAATAAAAGGAATGCTAAGCAAGTCAACACTGAGCAGGGAGTAAGTCAAGGATGTATGATGTTGCTTTTATTAAATAAAGTATTTATGGCTGAGGAATGCTTGACTTGATTTTAGATCAGTGCTGACTGGAGATACTTTTGGCTGAAAACTTGTAAGTTTTGCAACAAATGTCAGTTAAATAATATGCATCTGCAACTTAATGTATTAAAAATCAAGAAAAAAATATGTGAATGATTGCAAACTATACATAAAGGGCAAAAAAAGCATGTAGTGAATTTGTACATCTTGGTACAATGTTAACCAAAGATGAAAAAGGATGGGAAAAAAATGTTAAGAAATGGAAATGCTAGTAGAAAGGTAGTGATTATTATGTTACCTGATGCAAGGAGTGATTTTTTTTCAAAAGAAGCAAAAATTGATGTGTATAAGTGTGTGTTTCTGTATATTTGGTAATAAAGACGTTAAAGTTGTCTATATCAAGAGGTAAGTTAAAGGTATGTTGAATGCTTTGGGAATTGGATAAAACCATTAATACACACACACACACACACACACACACACACACATACACAAGAGGAAGGGGAAGAATGGCAAAGTTGGTTACTAAAGAACATGGAAGAAAGAATAAGAAGTTTAAATAACAAAATGCATTATATGAATTGGTGGAAGAATCAAAAAATAATTTGCAATGATAGAAATATATGGAGAAATATGGTGATTAATGTTAATAAGAACTATTTTTAGCTACATTTCCTTTTCTTATCTCATGCCTTTGGTTTGTTTGGCAAACTATTTCTTATTTCTTTTGCTTTCATAATTTTCCTAACTCCAAAAGGCAATAGTGTAGTGGGTATACGTGGATGCTATATTTCAACTCAGGTGAATTTCATAAGGAATTTGAAGTTTCCTAAATAGACAAAGCATCCAAATAATTTCAAGCAAGCCCTTTTAATAGCAACTAATACATGTAATATTATGTATTTAAAAACAGAAAATACTTTTGAAACACTAATCACCCAAAGCTAAATAGTACATGATGCAGAAGATGCTATACTTTATATTAGTCACTGCGCATATTAGAAAAATGATTAATAATAATAATAAATGTCAGTAGGTGCTTAAATCATAATCTGTGCCATGTAGATTCTTTGACAACTGTCAATGTTGGAATGTAAACAAGCTAAAACATTAGTCTACTTCAGCATATTAAAGTTTGTGCAGCTTTTCCTAACCTTGTTCTTTGCTTTTCAGAAAAAAAAAAAAACATTTATAGTGCAGCTTTATGAGAAATGAGAATTGTGGGTTTGATCTCTGCCCATTTTACAGTTTAGTTAGCAGACTCAATTTCATTCTATCGGTAAAGGCTTCTTGTGCTTCTTTTTATATTAACACTTCTGAGATCTGTTCAGCTAAGCATAGCATGAAAAGCATTCAGCATGAAGTGTGTGCTTATATACAAATGCGGCTTCTTGAAAAGGTGTGGGAAATGAAAGGAATGTGAGATATGAGGTTTGCAAGGCATGGCATTCTGAATTTGCTTTATGAACCTGAGACAATAAAAACATTCTTCATCTCTAAAGAAATCAGTAGGTGTATAATGGACCATGAAAATAAGTTCAAATAACAACATACTGCATATTTCAACTTGCATTATGATCAACACACTATTGTGGCATGGCTTAGAAACAATATATTACTGTCTTGACAGAATTGCAAGTTTATTTATACTTTTATATTTCCTATCATGATAACTTTTCTTAAAAATTCTCATATTCAATATTGCATAGATTTGGACTTTATTAAGAATATTTATATGTTGCTATCTTCTTGGACTGGTGACATACACTATGGAAGAAAGCATTATATTTCATTTATTGAGGATGCACATAAACAAGTTGTCCAAAAAAAACAGCTTGATCTCTGCTGGATCAGTCTCTGAATAATACAATTCAGTTTGGTGCCCAGTTCAAAAGGGCTGAGCCCACTCCAGGCACTCTGAATATGAGGGCAGGATTATGAAAGAACAATCAATCATGATCCCACAGAGTTTTGGAATCCAAAATTTCATTCAACTTCTTGTTTTATAATGTGCCTCCATAATCTATTGTAATCAATTGAATCTCAGATTGATTCCTTTCTATAAAATATACTTGTTTTCAATATCCTGTCTCTTGATGTGGTTGATGGCAGTGCTTCAAATATTGAATCATATACCAGTATTTTATCTAACAGAGTATTACATATATAAAATTGAGTAGATGCTGTCTTATCCCCTATTTTTCATTTGTATTTTCTTCTCTCATCTATGTCAAATAAAACATTTTAGTTTATTGCATAAATGTGGCTGTCAGTTGTAAACACAGCATTTATAAATAGATTGCTAATGGTCTTTAAATGAATAATTTTTCTTGTATGGAGATTTCCCCCTTTTTAAACTAAGAAGAAGCATTTTTCATTCTCAAAGGAAAACTCTTTCTCTCTGTATTGGCTGTTACTTTCCTATGAAATTCCTCTTTGGGTTGTTTTTAATCTTATTCAATTTTTTAAAAATAATAAACATACAATCATAGATGATTGAAAGGAGTCTTGGGAATCATATAGTTCAATTTCCTGTCTGATGCAGGAATGCAGTATTACAGCCTTTCTAGCAGATGGACATGCACCTAGTGTTTAAATACCTGAAACAAAGAAGAGTCCACTGCTTCAAGAAAAAAATTGTTCCATTGTGCAACAGCTCTTACCATGAGGATGTTTTTTTTTTTAAGTGCAATCAAAATTTGTATCCTTATAACTTAAGCTCATTGTCCCATGTTCCACATAATATCCCTTTGGGTACTTGAAGATAAGTATCATATCTCCACACAGACTTCTTTTCTGCACACTAAACAAGTCCAATGTTTCTAACAATTTTTCATATGTTTTTCCAAGTTCCTTACCAACTGTATTGCCTTCCTCTAGTTATGCTCCAATTCCTAAACTCTGGGAATCAGAGCAGAATGCAATATCCCAGATCTGTCCTGGTTAATACAGAATACAGACAAATAATGACTCAGCTTTATCTTGAAGCTACACATTTATGTAGTCCACTATTGCATTTATTTGTTTACTTACTTATTTCTTCTTGTTGTTGTTGTTTTACAGGTGCATCACATTGTGGTCTCATTTTCCTTTTCTAGTGTAACATGATTTCCAGATCTTTTACAAATATACTAATGCCCACAATGGTACTTTCGTCGATACCATACTTTGATTTTTTTTTTTTTCCTAATCCAGATAAAGGTCTTTGAATTTTAGCTTGTTGAAATTCAACTTTCTGTTGTCTGCCCATTTTTTCAGCTTGGCAAAATTCCCTGAATTGTAAAAGTGTTTGCTATCCTCTTTATCTGTGTTAGCCCCCCAAAAATGACAATTATATTTTGTATATATTTCATACAAGTCATTTAAGAATATATTCATCAGTTCAGGACCTAGGACAGAAGTTTGCAGTACATTATTTTCTTTTAAAATAAGTAAAACTCTGGCATAATAAATTTGGTTACTAACTTAATAAGCTCTAGGGAAATAAAATCATAAACAGGCTAGGACTATCAAGTTCCAAGATAGTATCACCATACAATTGTAGATTGTTATCTCCTGGAACAGCCAAGAACAAGAATAGCCTACGATAATTGATAAATGATCCTCTAAACGTAATATTATTTTTACAAGTGTGTTTACCTTCCATTTCAAAAAGGTAATAATAATGTGTGATTCTTGGTAATTATATATTTACTGATTCTTTTAAAATTGCCTAATTAAATTACTCTTGGCAGTTAATGATAAAACATCAATTAACAAACCACCATTAGACCAAAATTATATAGCTAAAAACACCACACCTCAGATCAACTAGCCAACTAAAATAAGTGAATCTTCAGAACTTTCTGGAGTGCCAAGATTAAGAAGCCAGTTTTATTTCTGGGAGTAATATTTTTCATGATATTGAAATAATGATCAAGATGGGTTGTCTTCCAATCTATGTCAATTTCACCTTTTTTCAGTGGTGGGACTTTAAGTCCTTTCCAAGGTAATTACAGCACAAAGAGAATCTTTACATCTAAGACAGTCTCCAACAATGGTGAATTTGCTTTCTTAAATTATAGCTTAAAGCAAGTCCCTTGTGGCAAAGCTAGCAAATAAAAGAGCACACTATCCAACAACTCAAAATCTTTAACTTCTTAGAAGTGGTTTTCCAAATCTCTAGAGCTTGAAATACTCATGTATTCCCAAAACCTCAGATATCAACCTGAGCCATACAAGCCTTTTATTTTAATAGCAACCCACAGTTCATTCCAGTTTCTGTTAAGGTACATATAGTTAAGGTTCAGTTATTCCATGGAACTCATTTAGGGCATATAACAAGATAGTAACATTAGAGATACTCCAATGCATATTGTTGAAAAATATTTTCCAAATTTCCCACTGTGTCCCATGTACAATGTGCTTTGATAAGAAAAAGGAATCTCTAGAGCTGAATCTGGATACTATAGTATTATTTTTAACTTCAGGATGGATTCTCTTTCACTAAAACTACTTTCATGACATGGTATTTTTGTGATTTTTTTCTGGCATTTCATTTGCCATTGGAATTAGTGCAAGCAACCTCAATTTTGAACCAAAGGATTTTAGATGGAAGAGAAAGCCAATAGGATTATGCCACTTGTTCCCATGATATATTCATTAACAACTATTTTACAATAAACAAATCAAATCAAACATTTTGGTCAGTTATCTGAAGAAGGTCACTGCTTTGAAATTCAGAAGCATTTTATTCTTGGTTTATTCTAACATTCTCCCCATAGTTTTGTTATACTGCCAGTTCTTCTCTCTTTTCTTCTCTAGGGCAGGGATATCACACTCACAACGTCATGTGACGTGTCATGACGTATCACAACTTTTTCCCCATTGCCGGAGCTGGGGTGGACGCGGTTTTGGCATGACACATTCGGTCCATGGACCAGCAGTTTGACACCCCTGCTCTAGGGTGTTCTCATTTATTCCACTTACATTATGTATTATGTAACAAATATGACTTTGTGTCCTTAAATGATGAAAATTGTTAATGCTGTGTGTAAACTTTGGCCTCATAACTCATAATGGTTATGCAATTTTTTATTGTGGTAGTTTTTTCTTGTTTTGCTCTATGGCTATAAGAAAGTAAACCAAAATATAATGTGATATCTCCCTCCCTTTTCATGTTGCCATTGATATTTCTGTGGCAAAAGTAAACATTATTCTGATATCTAAGAGAACATATATTTAATGATTAAAAACAATACTAAAGCTACAATGTTGTTTATAGTAACAGAGATAGGGAAATGGAGACATGGAGATAGAGAGATAGAGAAAAAAAGAGAGACAGAGAGATGAAGAAATGGTTGAAGGGATAGACAGAGTGATATGTGCTGACTAAAGTGTAAAGATTTTGTCTGCATTGTCCATATCTTTACTGTTTATTTGAGGTAAGTGTTGGCCTTTCTTCATGGACAGAAAGGGCAAAAATAGCAGAATGCCTGAGCACCAATCCATCCCTGTTAGGATTATAATTTTTAAGACCCACTTCAGGAATATTGTAGTCAATAGCAGTGCAGAAGACAAGCATTTTACACTGTCATGAAGAAAAGCCCTCTGGGTCTAGAGGCTAAGAGGAAAATCATTAATTGAAGGCAGAAAGTGTCCTTCCTTGACCCTTGCATGTCCAATCAATTATCTGCTTTTGATTGTTTCCCTTTAGATAACAAGGAGAGAAAATAAAATTTATTAAATTGTCAGCTGGAGAGTATCTGAAAAGTTAAGGGGAAATGACTAAAACTTTGTAAGCCAACTCTGTGTAATTTTTGTTTTAAAAAGAGTTTCAAATAAATGCTGCTTTTTCTTATCCTTCCTTTTTGCACGGTGAGACATCAGAATTAAACTGCTGGGCAACAGCAGATTACTCTGGAAGTGTTTCTGCAATAGGAATTTACAGGCAACTGTTTCTACTCTCTCACCGGGCTTTGCGGTTTCCCCTGGACAGTTTTAGTTTTTGTATCTGGGGCTCAGAGCTTCACTTAAAGCAGTGAGGAGGAAAACTAATCTTTTCTGCTTGCTTTTCTTTAGTAGCCCTGCTTATAGAACTGATCCTAATGGTGTGGAAATTGGCTCAGGTGCCTAATTCCATTGGAAACTCAGACTGTTATGTTCAGTGGATGGTCCTGTGCTTGCCTGCAGTCTTGTTGCTATAATGCCACAGCAAAAACGAAGGCTGCCTTGAACATCTTTTGAAGCAATCAGTGACAGAAATGGTTTAAAAACTGCCTTAAAGGTCCAGTGTTCAATTTTTTAGGCAATGAATGCTTGCCAGATGAAAGTAATGGAGGTCATTTTTGGTCCTCACCCCCTCCCCTTGTTTTTCATTTTTTTTTTCATATGTTTGTTTTAGAATATTTTCCCATCAGTTTTCAGTTGTGACGATCAAAAGGGGAGGTTTTTTTTTTTAGAATCTGACTCTTTGCAGGTGACTTTTCATAATGTACATTTTTTGAGCATATTTTCTTCTAAGGCATCCATCTTTATAGACATTTTTCTTTAATATATATGCCTTTTTTGTGTCTTGAATACAAAGATGTGTGAATTTCTATGCACCAGGTTTCTGATATTACTGTTTTTTTTAATTTTTAATTATTTTTGTAAGCCTGTCAAGGTTGAGTTTCATATAATGGGCAGTCAAGTATTTTAAATAAATTAATTTGCTGTTAGTTTTGTATTCTTATGGGAAGTTCAACAATTTTTTTTCCTTTTCAATGACATATAAGGCTTGCAACTCTTTGTCTGCATAGCACACAAATCTGTACCTCCTGTAAAATGATTGTTATACATAAATTAATGAAGATTATGCACTAGTAATAGGAACATTCACTAATGCATTTCTTGTCACATGACTATTGAAAGATTTACAGGCATTAAAGCATTTAGAATCACATACAATGAAATACTGGGGAGGCTTAAAAGTTGTTATCTTAAAAGTGTCAAAAGGTTGTGGGGTTTTTTTGGGGGGGGGTATATTTGTTTTAAACTCTAGTATATTTTAAAGAATGGGGACAAATAGATTTTGCCAGGATGATAATAATCTCTACACTGTGATCTTCATAGGGCTTTTTGTAAGATCATGGTAGTCATTTATATCATTTGAATAATTAATTAACTGGAAATTAATTAATTATTCAAATGATAATTTGTTAAAAAGAGACGGAAAATCCTTTGGTTTATAATTGTCCTTTTTATTGGCTTAAAGGAAGAGATTTCTGTATGTATATATAAATAGCTTGCCTTATAATGATTAATTTAATTATCCTGGTTTTGAAAGTTTGTTCTGGAACAACAGAATGTTCTGGAACAACAGAACAATCTGATTATTTGCATCTCAAATGTGATTTCTGGATTAATTTGTTCTTTTCTTGGCTACTTGTGGTATTCTCATGAATCTGCTCTAACACAGAGTTCAAAAGTATTTACACTATGTTTCACTTCTTTAAAGTTCAGTTTTTGATTCTATAGAGCACCACTGGCAAAATCATTGTTTGCATAATCTCAATCATGTAGATATAGGCATATCATAGCACCTGAATATATTTTCCAAGACCTTAAGGGCTATCCTATCAAGGGCTAATTTACAGCACATGTCTTAATTGCTGGTTTCTTATTGTTGATAGTTGGTGCTAAAAGACAGGAGCTATCCACAATTTCTTTTGGGAACTGAAACATAAAACAGTCATTGTAAGGATCCTCTTGAGCTTAGACTACAAGTTTCAGCTAGTGCAAAATGCTGTAGGAACTCTATTTTATTGAGTATTTAACCTCTTTCATAAAATGTAATGGCTGAAAGAACTGCATTGCCTAGCATGATCACAGGTTGAACTGGCTAAGAGTTATGAGACTTAATGTCCAGCACATCTGGAGGTAACTAGTTTTGAAAAAGTTGTTATAAATTATTACATTGATAAAGCTTATAACACACTTTGAAGAATCAAGAAAAAATGCTATAGAAACACAAAATGGAAAAAGCAATGTAGAAAAGCATTAGCACAAATGTTTCAGAATAAAATAGAAGTTACTGTGGAAAGTACACTTCACAGAGGAATAATCTTTTTTAGTAGGTAGTTCAATAAGATCATGACTTATTTGTTAATTAAGTAACAGCATAATAATTGGCTTTGTTCTTTCAATGGAAGTGTTTATATTTGTAAATATGGATTCCCATAAGTAATACATATAAGCAGGTTTTATTTTTTCTTATTAATATTAGCTATTTTACATAAAGCATTTTCTATAGGACATTGATATTTTTGATCCTTGCAAGCTATCACTGTGCCAGTATTCTCCTGATGTAATAATATGACAGACTCTTGTCTTCAGCTTGCTTAATTGTTACTAATCATATTATACTTTTTAATCTGTTGATAAGCATTAAACTTTAGAACGTAGAATTGTGTTTCGGATCACTGCATTCTTGTAAGTATAGATTCCTAAAAACACTATTTGGCACATTCATTTTACATGAATAGGTAGTAATATATGAAAATTTAAGAAAACAATCTGCTCTACTTAAATGAGATTTTTTAATAAATATTTTATTAGATTTTATAAAGATAAAGGGGAAGTGGGTCAATAGGGGTATAACAAGGGGTGACAAACAAGAAGGGTTAGACCAGGGGAAGGGATAGATACAATAGTGGGGTTATCTCCCACAATAAGTCAACGCTTCAGCAAGTAAACCCATCTGTGTATACATATTCAATCATAATAATTAATATAAAATAACAATACTTGCCTGTCTTTAAGTTTTCTATCTTTATCTAAAATATCTTTATACATAACAAGTTTGTCATAATTAATTAAGTTTAGATAAGCAAATGGTTCCATTGTTGAAAGCCACTCAGGTATTTTCATGTAAATTTTATGTTTAATTCTCTCCCATTCTAAAAGTAATACATTCCTTATGGCATGAGTTTGAAAATATTTATGTACTTTGTTTTTCTCGTATCATAAAAACACATGCCAACCCAGTTGTAAATCATGTCCCTCTAAATAAAGAAGTTGTTTGTTTCTCAGCGTAATCCATTCTTTAAACCAGTGTTTCCCAAACTTGACAATTTTAAGACATGTGGACTTCAACTCCCAGAATTCCACAGCCAGCAATGCTGGCTGTGGAATTCTGGGAGTTGAAGTCCACATGCCTTAAAATTGTCAAGTTTGGGAAACACTGCTTTAAGCCAAAGCAAAATAACTGCTTAATAATAAAGTCTCCAGTCCGGGAGCTCAAAGCCCCCTCTGTATTTAGATTCTTGTAGTAATTTAATTTTAATTCATGCTTTTTTTCCTTGCCATATAAATCTCGTTATTGTTGCATTTAAATCATCAAAAAATTTCTGGTTTAATTTGACGGGGACTGTCTGAAATAAAAAAAGTATCTTAGGTAAAATGTTCATCTTAACAGTCGCTATCCTTCCTAACAATGATAGTTGAAGGTTTCTCCACTTTTCCAGGTCTAGTTTTATTTGTCTTAATAACCTTTTGTAGTTATCCTCTTTTACTGTTATATATTTTGATGTTAAGTAGCCAATTGAGATTATCAAAAGCTTTTTGTGCATCCGAAAATATAAGTGCCATCCCCGGATGCTTTTCATAATATTCCAACACATTTAAAATAATCCTTAAGTTATTCTTTATCTGTCTTTTAGGCAAAAACCCATTTTGGTCTGAGTGAATAAATTCATTCAAGAGTTTCTTCATTCTTTCCACTATTATTGTTGTAAATATTTTATAGTCCACATTTAATAATGATATTGGTCTATAGTTTTTAATTTGTGTGAGGTCAGTATCATCTTTAGGTATAAGCGAAATATTGGCTTCTGTCCAGGAATTTGGTATTTTTGTCACCAGGATAGTTTCATTGCAGAGATCTTTCAATATCGGGCTTACTAGATCTTGTAAAGGTACATAAAATTCTGCCGGGAGACCATCAGGTCCCAAAGTTTTATCCTTCTTTTGCCTTTTTATAGCTTCTATAATTTCCATCATTGTTATTTTCTCATTTAACATATATTGCATATTCTCTGGTATCTTTGGAAGATTTGCTTTTTTTAAATAGTCCTGTATTGCCTCTTTAGAAACCACCTCCCCCTTGTAAAGTGTCTCATAGTAAGCCTTTAATAGAGTGAAAGATGACTGAAGTGCCAGAAGTGAAGACAGAGTAAATGTAAATTTTCTCTTTCTAATCTTAAGTGTATGCTAGCTTGTACATTCTCATTGGCCATAAAGTAGACATTTGTATGCCTCCTTTAGTTTTTGCAAGGACCAATTCATTGCTACTGTACCCATACATTTTAAATATACTATAAACAGAAATCTAGGAATGCAATCAGTACCAGATTATAAAGCAGTGGATATGCATATTTTAGGCACCCAGAGTAGATGCTGTTGTTGCTGTTATTATTGAATATATATTTCTTAGCTAAGCCAGATTCCCATCATATCATATGTGAAAAATGAAAAATAAAGCATTTCAGGAATGAACAAAGGAGCCATTCCCTAAAATTACTCTAGCTGATACTCCTTTGATCATTGATTCATTGTGGGGTAAATTTGGGAATGAAGCAGAAACTATCTTTTCAGCCATGACAAGACTGATGAAGCTGCATCTGCAGCACTATCCTGGCAGGATCTGGAGGGGAAAGTACTTTATTTTAATTTGTGTTTACTGACAGAAAAGCCAGTATTTTGCCCATGCAGACTGCACAACAGTGAACAACAACAACAAAAAATGTAACTGTGAAAGAGAAATGCTTATCAACTGAAGCAATCCTTTGCCTTTTTGTTGTTGTTTCCCCCATGTATAATTCAAGACAATAGCAATTATGAAAAAGTGTCTCTACTTAAGCAAATGTTTCTACAGCTTCGTTCCAAGGCCTAATTATGTACTTTCATGGTAAAGGGAGGGATTTCATTTTTTTCACAGTCTAGATTTGGATCATATCAAATATGATATTACACCCATATCATATTACACCCATCTGAATTTTGAAAAGGATCTTTTAAAAAGACAACAGCTCTTCCTTTCCTTTCATAAATATTGAGCTCCATTTTCCCTAACTTATTTTTCACTCCTTTATAATTAATTCTTAGAGTAATTAATAATGCATACTTCACTCTCAGTGTTGACATAATTTTGCAAATGCATGATGAATACTTTTAATAATTGTCTTTTATTGTTGCTGCTTTATTTTTAATGATGCTTTTCGTTCAGTGTTGCATATCATAAAGATGGACTATTGACTATTTTTAAACTTTTACATAAGATAATAGCTTGTCAAAATATATTTACACAGATTGCACCCATAAAAATGTGTGGGTTTTTTTGTTTGTGTGTGTTTGTATGTGTACGTGTGTTTGTGTGTCCTAGGTATAAAAAATACAGCAAATACAGAACCAAATTGCTAAAAGCAGATTTGGCATTATTTGATAGTATCATTAGTTTTGGTTGCCAGGCTTTTATGGGGCATCAGAAAAACAGTTGGATAGGATAGGAGACCTATACTGTATATTGTGCACATATTCATTCATCCAATATATCAGAAGGGAGCCCTTTACAGATAGTCCTCAACTTACAACAGTTCATTTAGTGACTGTTCAAAGTTTCAACAGCACTGAAAACAGTGACTTATGACCGTTTTTCACAGTTACAACCTTCGCAGCATCCCCATGATCATGTGATCAAAATTCAGAAGCTTGGCAACTGGTTCATACTTATGTCTGTTGCAGCGTCCTGGGATCATGCAATCTTCTGAGAAGCAAAGTCAATGGGGAAGCCAGATTCAATTAACAATCAGATTACTAACTTATGAATTGCAATGATCCACTTAATAACTGTGGCAAGAAATGTCATAAAATGGGGCAAAACTCAACAAATGTTCACTTAACAACACAAATTTTAGACTCAATTGTGGTTATAAGTTGAGGACTACCTGTATTTAAATGCCATTCCTGTGACAACTGTAACTTATGTTCCAGCATTAAACTAGCATGCAATAAACAGAGGAGAGAAAAACCAAAGCAACATTGTGAGAGGCCATTTAGGCTACAAAGTTTAATTCCCTGACCAATGCAAGAATCAGAATGAAAATATTCCTAAAATAGCTGTTTATGACAAGTAGAGTATTCTGCTTGAATATTGACTAAAGAGAAGCCCACAATTATAGCTATTAATTATATCAGCATTGCCCAACCCATCAATTGTGTTGCAATACTATTCCCAGAATTTGTAGTTAATACCATTCTGTGCTGGTCAGAAATTCTAGAACTTATATATACGGAGTTCATTGGAATGGGGAAGACAGGTTTAAATAATGCTGCAAAGATTATATATGGATAAATGACTTTATCCATATATAATTATATAGTCACCTCTAGGTGAGATGGATGGCATATAAATTTTATAATAATACAACACAACACAGCACAATAATAAAAGGAAATGACCAACATTTCTAGTCAAGTTCAACTGCTGAGGAAAATAAGCTTCTGATCTCAAATGTAGCAACTATATATTATAGGGACTGGCTATGTAAAATATGTTCTGTGGCTGTGTAAAATACTTTCAGGTGAATACAAAAAATATTAGAACTGAAATGTTTGTAAAAAGGGGTCTGAGAAAATGTAAGTTTTGAGTAGTTATAGTTCACAGTGGAAAAGTTTCCTGCCTGCCGGAATTATGTGTTAACTCAAAATCCATATAATTATAGTAATAAAAGATAGTTCTGTATATATTTTGTGTTATTATATTGCTACATGGAAATAAATGTCTTATGAAAAAAATCAAAATTATACTGTGTTCAAAAAGAATTTCTGGTCAATTTTGTCCCACTCATTAAATTCAAAAAGAAGGACAGAAAACCATGTAATAAACTGGTATGAACAGTGAAAGTGTTCACCGGAACTGTTTTCTGTTCAAAAGTTCAGTTTCTGAATGATCATTTTTAAAAATAATTGTTCCTTTTAGCTCACATCGATTCCTTTTAATCATAAACCATTCAAATATGTTTATAGTGTAACTTTGAAATAATAGAGTTATGGTCTTAATCACTTCTCTGTTCAATTCTTTCACCAATTTTTGAGAACCTTTACAATCAGTTATGTTTTGCTTTATATAATTTCCCTTTGTCTATCATTAAAAAGTGCAATTTGTTGCAAATTTTGGAAGGGTTTCAGGCCAAGATTTTAAGAGCTGCATGAGGCTCTAAAGTATGCTGTTCACTCTAAAACTGTGGAAAGAATTGATCAGCATGGAGAGATGTTAGAAAAGTAAATCCCTCTCCTTCCTTAGATTTTTCAGTTAGCTTCAAAAAATGTGATAGATTACAATCACCATCTTTTTGATGGAGAATTCAGGAAGCTGTCATACCAAGGGATTATATACCTAAACAATGTTATAATTAAGTAAATGGTTGTCAAGTGTTTGAAGTTATTATTCAAAAATCAAAATATCAGATATCTATGAAGAATGGCATTGTAGTCACAAGTGAGAAAACCAGCATTTTTAATTTAAAATTGTCTCCATTTATTTAAAGATTAATTATAAGGTAGTTAGGAGGCACAATTAGAAACTACATTGTGGAAGAAAAGTCTGTTAATCCTACAGATAATGTGCTGCTACAAAACCATGTTGAGTGTTAACATGCAAATTAGCCCAGCATTATTTTATGCAGTGTGATACCAACACTGTGATATTTAAATTTCAGGGTCTTTGTTTGTTTCAGCTGTCATTTGAGCATTTGACATCATGTATAAATAATTCATTGACATCCAAAATGTTTATCCTGTCTATGATGCAAAATAACCCTGACCTACTTGCGCATTTTATATGGAAACAATGATGTAATTGATTACATTAACAATTCTATTATTTGCTCTGAATTACAAAACTGATGATAAGAGGTTAATTTGTTTAGTCCAGATAGAATGGCCTTCAGTCTTCACCTCCTTTCCTTAGCTAATCATAGTGATAATATTCCATAACTGCTTGAATCCCAAAGCATTCTGAGTACAAAATTCTTACCCACAATTATATATTGTCATTCCAAAAGTGAGAGTTTCTTAAATGATCAATATTTCATTTTTCTGACAGCAAGATAACATGTAACAATTTCTAATTGGTTTAGTTTTCACCTATAAGTCTGGGAGATCCACATTATCTGGTATGAGAGTTAGAAATTTTGTTCCTTAATTTAAGCTGGCTAGATCTTACTTTGTGTTATTTTTCTTCTACTTTTCAAACCATTTCTTCACCTAAAAAAAATTCTGTTAGAAGTGTGCTACCTATTTGGAAATAACCTAAGGTACTTCTTCCATTTGACTATACACTTTAGTTACAATATACTTTATCAGCTATGTATATTGCTCTGAGGAGAAAAGTATGAAAAGGAGTTGATTTTTTCAGCAGTAACTGGAAGTATAGGCTGGCTTTTTACATTCCCCAATTAAAATTTCCAGAGGCTTTAAACACAAGAAAGAATCACATAATGGAGAAAGTTAAAATTGATTCAGAGACAGTTAAAGCAGCTCTTTATTTTTTTAGGCCTGTGTATAGGAAATGTTTGCCAGAAACTATGGGTCCAAAAAAGAGTAGTAGAGAGACAAAAAGAAGATGGCAAATACACTCAGCTGCTTATCAGTAAGGTCAGGAGTGTGGGGTGGCTGAGGGTGAAAGGTAGAAGCTGCAGTCCAACAACATTTGAGGGTCAAAGACTGTGTCTTCCTGCCATAAAGATAAAGCTGAGAAATTCATTATGAACAGAAATCACAGAAGCAACTGCATTAAATTCCTTAGATTTATAATCCTTGGAGATTTCTTCATATACATACATAGAGTTGCATTAGAAGACCACAGTTTCTTTTTGTATCTAGAACTTTACTTTTCCCCAGAAACATGCTGTGTAAGTCTCCTACAGCGAGAGCATCTCATTTTGTATTATTCTGTTTTTTTCTGCAATTCCTTTTTTGAATGGTGATTTTTTTATATACTTCTGTGATTGCTGGCTTATAGGAAGCTATGTGAGTTGAGAATTCTGATTTAGATTCTTGTTAGTAAAAGTTATCTACCTCCCACTGTCAGGAAAGCAGAGAGGGAGGGAAGAGACAACTTCTGTCAAACTGTTGAATTTGAAATGGAAGACTTCATCTGAGCGTGAAAGCTAAATTGAAACAATCAGGCATAACCCTTTAGGTTAACTACTTGTTGCAAGGGCCTAATTGCAAGAAACTGTTCTGTCACTAATGAAATATCACTGGCTAAAAGATGGACAGATTGGTTTGAATCCCCCAAAGTTGATTTTTTGTGACCCAGTTGAGGGCACAGAGGCACACACAATTAAATTCAGTTTCACAGCAGTCAGTTACATAATCATTATGAAAGAAAGAAAACAGCTTTTAATAAGATTATTTCGCAGTCCTTCATTTCTTGGATCAATGTTAAAAGAATAAATGATATTTATCTTCCTTGTTAGGTTGAAACATATTTATCTTCCTTGTTAGGTTGAAACATATAGATATTTTACTAGAAATATGAACTCAGATTGCTAAACTAAACTGTTCCATGGCCTCAGTGGGTTTGGTATGTTTTTATAGTTTAAGGTGGTGGGCTTGCATCTGCACACACAACATTAGTGCAGTCAATCTTAGCTTTGGAATTTGCAATATTATTATATTAACAAGTATGAGTATTGTATTAACTAATTTACTCTATTCATAATCATGAAACCTCAATAAGCTTTTTCTGCCTCTACATTCCCATTTCACCACAATAAGGTTGAGTTAAACAAAAATAGTCATTGCTAAATGTCTTATAAAATTGATTAAAAGACCCTGCATCATGTGGGGAAGTCGATTCATATATGAATCTATATTATTATATAGAATTTTAATTAAGGTTCAATTAATTATTTTAATTAAGGACCACATTCTCTTATTGACATTTGCTGATCAGTTTAATATCACCTGGAAAAACTTTTAGCAGTGTCCCATTTTTAGGAAAATGAGAGGGCTTTGAAATGACTTTTCAGTGGATATATGTTTGGTTCCCACTCATCTTCCAGAAACTGGGCAAAAATGGTCAAATTCTCTTCCAGAAGGATTTGGATCTTGATCCCATCTTGATTTAGTTATAGTATGGTTAACTTATATTAAGTTGTCTTTGTTATTTCCTCTTCCTCAGTGTTGGGAAATTTTATTATGGATATTGTTATATATTTTTAATTTTATTACAGATTCTTAGTAAGAGATTCAGAAACCTATGATTAAAATTATAAGCCAAATATCAGACTAAGTAATAGGTAATTCCAACTGCACATAACATCTATCAGATCTTAGTTGAACATGGAAGTTAAGTAGGATTGGATCTACTTAGTATTTGAAAAAGACCACCATAAAATTGTCAGATTACATGAGGAAGTAGAGGTTAAAACATGACTCTATGGCCTTTCATGGGGAGCCCAAAGGAGCACGGAGTCATGAGGTTTGTTGGTGCCATGAGAGCCCCCTCTTTGCCTTTGTCCACTAATTTAACAGTTTAATTATTCTTGCCTCCTTTTTAATTCCAAAATTTTAACTCTTAATGTTTTAATTTTAATATACTGTTTTATATTTTGATGCTTTATTGTACATGGCCATCAGTCCCTCTCTGAGGAAGATGAGCAGTTTAGAAATGTGAAATATAAATATAAATAAGTAAAAAAAAATTCATAAGAAGTCAGTGGCAAATGTCTTCATTATTGCCCCAAAATTATATATATCCATATAGTCACCAAGAATCAAGTGTGAGATAAGGGAGTTGGAAGTTTTAAACTCTATACTATTTATACAATAAATATATTGTTGTATCTGTGATGAAGGGAAAACAAGGGCTTCCTTGTGAGAAAATCACAGTGTGAAGGTTCTTGGCTCTCTAAGGAGAGACAACTCAGCAAATATATACATAATATTTTATTGTACTACAATCTTTCTCCAACAACAGGCTATTACATTGGTTCAGTTCTGCCCTGCTAGGACTTTGCAAGATGACATTGTTACATTAATATGTCTTTAATACTCAGTACTTTATATTCAGTGTCTTAATGCTCAGTTTGAACAAAAGTCTCAAAGTTTATAAAGTAGCATACATTGCCTTTTTCCAAAGTTCTTATACTATTTGGAATGTGGTTATTCTTCTTCTGGTTGATGCCGAGCTCCAGGCAAAGCTCCAAGCTTTAGGAAAGATTCCCACCAGGATATGCTGCTCACTGTAGCTTGTGATCCTGGCAGTTGAATGAAAGTTCTCTTGCCTGCCAATCTTCAGATGTCGCTTCTGCTTGCCGTCTGTGTGCTCTTTGCTTATCACCTTTGCTGCTACACCCTCCCCTTCCCCTTAGTATTTGTTTTTGTAAGCTCAAAAGGCAGGGTGGAATGAGGCTGCCTTTGGACCAGCACGTCCTTGGAAACATGAGGATGTGGCTCATTTATCACAGGCAGCCACAGCACCAGCTTGGATGCCTGTTAGTAGAGTTCTGACACAATGGGTGAATGCCTGAAGGAGGGAGGGAGGGGGGAGCTTGTCTGCATGACTGCAGCTACTTTTGAAAAGAGCAGAGAGCAAGCCCAGCTTCACTCCCTCACACACAGCAACAGAATAAATATATTTACAGACTTTGTGCCTGCTGTGCATAAAGTCTGCTCTGATGAAGAAGCAGTATGAGGTTAGAGAAGACTGTTGAGGGAGATGGCAAATGCAAAGGACAACAAAAAAGAAGCCTGCAGAGAAAGAACCTGCTGGATAACTCTTATCAGGCCTGTATAAACAACCCCCCTTTCTAAACTGCCTGGTCCAAGCAGAGAAAGGAGATGGGTTCCTCAAGCTGGAAACCCTTTTGTCAGGGGAAAAGAACAGAGGCAGAAACTCCATCAATAAGGAGTTGCTTATATACTCACAGCTGAGGTTGGAAGGCTTATTGAGACTGATGATGTGAGAACAATGCTCAAACTGCCACTTCCAGAAGAGTTCCTTGGTGAGACATTTTATTTTGAATGTTACTTTGAATTCTTGACTGCTGAGCATCCAAAGAGTTTCCTTTTGTTTTCAGTCTCTGACTCTGAATGCTCAAGGGATGGTAGAAGGAACTTCAATAGGTTCTGTACATCTTTAAAGAGTCCAGGTTTGTTTTTATTAGTTAGGTCTCCATCTACAAGGATCTGGAAGAAAAAGATTATTAGCACAGTTTCTAGTGGATCTATTCACATTGATTACATTGGTTTCAGATGATTATACATTATAAATGCCATGGTACCATGCATTCCCTATCCAAATAATCTAGGCATCGTGATTGAATCTTGTTCCGGAAGTAAGTGACACAGACTATTTAAACTGTACACACACACTCTCACACTGAGGGGTGACAGGTTTCTGTACATGTTCTTTAAGACGTTATTCTTATACAGAAAAAAATATACTTTTAATTTCCTGTTACTTGCCAAAATAATCATTTTTCTTACTCTGTAAAGAAAAAAAAATCAGAAAAAAAAGGTAAGGCAGGAAGCAACTGATAATGTCAGCTAGGGGAAAAAATTGATTTTTGCACTTACCATTTTTTATTTCTAAAAACTTCATGCTAAGAATCCCTCTTTGATTAATTGCTTTATATACATAAGCATTTGTGCTTTCTTCAGTATTATGAGAATTATGGGGTTGGAAAAACGTAGTTTAACTGAAGCATGTGGATTTAATATTATTTAGTTACATTTGAACAGATACTCAGAATGAAACTGAAAATGTTGAACCTTATTTCAAACAAATCAAGATTTTTAATTCCTAAAGCTTGGGTGCATGGATAAGCCATTTTCATTGATCAAGGATGATTCATTGCAGGTGACAGATTTAGAAAACATGTGCTACTCTGGTTGAAAGCCATCTAACAACTGAATAACAAACTTAGAAAAGATGTTAAACAACTCTACCTTGTTAATGCACTGCTATTTTTTCTTCTATCTGACGTGACTCTAAAGTTTAAGATTATCTATAGCACATATAGCAAGAAAACCTGAAATAGTCAACATTTCTGGTTAGCACAGAATGCATATTTTATATTCTGATTACTAACTCATATCTGGTAATTTGTTACTACCATGATATTGCACTTTGTGTAATTTGGGCATAAGGAATTTTGTAAACCTAGTGTTACAGAATGTAAACTTGTGTTATGGATATACTCTGTGTAACAAAACAATTGTAGTTTATTCAGCAAACCATGGTCTGACAAACCATAGATGAATGCAGGTATAAATCTAATCAGAATGAAACTTTAAAGTCCTTGCTGTATATCTTGAAAATAAAGAATAACTTTTGTATTTCTTTAACTGGTCCCACCAACACAAGCTGCTTTTCCTCCATGTGAGAAATAGTTATTTTAAATGTTTAGACTATTGAATCATTTTTGTTAAAAAAAATTACACATTTAAAATAAATAGGTTTAATTAAAAGAGAAGGCATCAATTCTATACAGTGCAGCAGTTGTTCAAAGGATCTATTCCTTATTTATAAGCAAATTAAGCAGGATAGTTTTTGTTTTGTTTCCTGAATGTATGTCAGTATACTGCATCTACCTCGTACTTGGTGAGGTGCCAGCAACAGTATGTTGGCTTTTAAAATGATTGCTGAATTTGAAATGCTTGGAATAAAAATGGGTTATGTTTTCACTTCTGGTATACCAGGCAAGCTGTGCCAAAACTGACTTGAATTGCCTTTATTGTACGGGTGGAATTAAGGTTATTAACCTAGGCAATTTTTTTCTGTCTCACTAAACAGCTTATGAACACTTTGATTGACTAATGCTGTGATGGCAGCAATGGTAAATATCTATGGGTTTAACAGTTTACTGCACACTTTGTAGCAGAAATATATGGAATGCAAATGGTAAAGACATGAAAGAAAGGATGAAATGAAAGATATGAAGCTCTACTGTGTGAAATGAGAAAAGGGAAAGATGTAATAGGTTAGAATGAAAAAGATGCAATCTTGTGGAATATAAAGTAGTTTACAAATACTTGTATGGAAATAAAAGTGTTGGTTTAATTATGAATGAAAGAGGTAAAATGCATGTCAGAAAATATGAACTGGTATCACAGGTTGTTTTGAATCGACTTTATAGGTTAGTGATAGTATTGATGTTCAATAATTAGTATGATCTGGGGAAACAATCTGATAGATGGCGTGGAGGGGTGGCTGAAAAAGAGACATAAGTTTTTTGTTTTTTTAAAAAGTGTGTCATTAGACATTTGAAGCTCTAGGCATGAATGGGAATAGTGAATAATGAGCATTTGACTAGAATATTTATTTACTTTGAATATCTGATTTAAGCAAAGCTGTATTTCTTTTAAAAGAGAAATGGGGTGAATAAAGAAGCATGGTTCTTTTAGTAAAGGATGCAGAGATGGCAAAAGATTATGAATGTAGGACAGGCTTCTTTTTGGTAATATTAAGATTGGATTGGGGTGGATGGAGGGTGGGTGGGATGAGAAATCGCAACAAACAGCATAAAACTGAAGTTTACCAATTAATGAATTTATTTTGCTAATGCAGAAGTTCATTCCATAAACAGCTTTGCATGTGAGAAGAACTGTGGTTGCTGGTTGTATTTTCATGTGAGATGTAGCTCAATAATTTTCAGATTACTCTTAGTGTGTTTTGGTGATACCTTTCCCTTGGTTCCCTCAGGGAAGGGACATATAGATGAAGACATGAAATTATTGGGTTGAATTTTACACAACAATTGCATGCAACCAATTCAATCAGGTTTTTTTTTAAGGAAAAAAAAACATGTTATACTCCAGACATAACTACTAATGTTTTACATATAAGAAATGTATTGTTTTAATCATGCAAGCCAGTATCTATTGTGTGGGATGAGTGGCTATGTAAATCATATAAATAAATGTATGAATTTGTAAACCAAAGTAGTTCTTACAAAACAATTATAAGCATAAATAATACATTTAGTAATATCCATTGACACCCAATCGAATGGGAACAAATTAAATATCAAATACAGAACATATTTTTCCTGATTTTTCAAAAACTCATCAAAATGGCCACCAACCAGACTTGGGGTTTGGGGAGGCTATTCATAAGAACAGACGCTATAGTGAAGAAAAATCCCTTTGTCTTCCTGAGCCTCTAAGATGGAGGTACCTTAATTATCCTTTTGTACAATGAAAACATAATAAAGTTCTGTTTGAAGTAGAAAATTTTTAAGATCCAAAGCATAAAAAGCTTTAAAACCAGCATTTTGAATTGTTGTCAGAAATCTATCAACAGACAATGCAGTGCTTGCTAATGTGTTGTTATAAGTATACAATAGCTCTTAAATTTGATCAAATGGACTCTCACATTCTATATCAAATGGTTTCTTAGCAATCTTCAAAGCAGCCCTATGTAAAGCACTTTGCAATGTTATAGCTTTGAGGTGTTAAGTGTTGCACTCAGTGCTTTTTTTGTAAAAAAAAAAAAAAGTGCTGGAACTCATACATGTCATACAACCCGCCTTGCCTACCCTACAAGGTTCCATCCAAAAAAAGGTGCTGGAACTCCGTTAGGGTGTTCCATGACAAAAAAAGCCCTGGTTGCACTTGTCTAAGACATTCGTTCCAGATAGATATACCAACTGAAGCTGGCAAGTTTCTCTGCCCAATGTTCACATTCAAATCCATCAGATGCTTTCATTTATCATCAACTAAAGCATTACACATTTTCCTCCACAGATCCAGTCCATGGTCCTCAGAATGTAGAGGTTGTAGACATCCGATCACGTCAGTTGACTTTGCAATGGGAACCTTTTGGTTATGCTGTGACTCGTTGTCACAGCTATAACTTGACAGTTCATTACCAGTACCTATTCAACCAGCAGAAATATGAAGCAGAGGAACTAATTCAGACATCATCACATTACACGTTGCGAGGATTACGCCCCTTCATGACCATCCGATTGCGGTTGGCTCTTTCAAATCCAGAGGGAAAGATGGAGAGTGAAGAATTGGTGGTGCAGACAGAAGAGGATGGTAAGAAAAAAGTTCTCACTATTTAAATTGTTTGGGGAGGAAAGGGAATTTAAAAAGGCTTAAAGTAAGATTTTACTGGTAGATAGAAATTCAACCCATATGTTTCACCATTCCAAACATAGACTGCAGTTTAATATTGGGAAAATAAACCTCTAAAAATTGTTGCAGGCTAAAATTATAGCTAATAGTGAACATAATGAAACTTCCCATTTTGCTTTTGGGAGGATTAGTTCTGATTACATCTTAACAAAATCAGTAACTATACATGTTGGAAGATTTTAGTTGTCTTCTCTAAATACATGTCAAAATGTTTCAGGTGAGTTTGCTTAAATTCTGCTTAAGAATTAATTAATTTATTTTCAAAGGCATGTCAAAGTTAAAAAAAATGCAGTAATTTCAAATTAATAGACAATGTGCTAACCAGGCATCTGAATGGAAGTAGTTATTCCTTAGTGTTATTTACTGGTTATTTATTTAATAGGTCATTCTTCCAGAAGGGTAAGGGTTCAAGAGAAGGAAAGGAATTAAAGATCTATATGTTAATTAAACATATTTATTTATGTTTCATATTTCTAAACTGCCCTTCTCCATCAGAGAGGAGCTATCTCTTTATTAAAATGAGTAATCTAGTTTAGGGGTCCCCCCCCAGGGTGTGCAAGCGGCGCACGAGCATGCATGTGGCTCTACTCATCTAAGTGATGGGTGTGCATGTTAGTGTGTAAAACTCCATTTGTGCAATAGGCAGGCGTGTATGCCTACTGCAAGCACAAATGGAGCTGTATGCTTGAGCATGCTTGCCCGCTGCATGCATGGAACCATCCCCTCTCCTCCCCTGCCACCACCACTGGTTCACAAAGCTGAAAAGGTTGGGGACCAATGACCTAGTTAATGGAACCCAAGCAAAACCAAATACTGTTATTTTAACATGTCACTATTGCACATACAGGTGGTCCTTGTTTAATGACCACTCATTCAATAACCATTCAAACTTGCAATGGTGCTGAATGAATGGTAATTATGACCAATCCTCACTCTTAGTTCAGTTTCAGTGTCTCTGTGGTTACATAATTGCCATTTGCAATCTTCTTTCATGCTTTCCTACAAGCAATGGAAGAACTGACAGAAGGTTACCAATAGTGACCATATTAGATGCATGTTTAAGGACCCATGGTGTTCATTTAACAGAGGCAACAGGCAGTACTAGAATTTCTGTCACCAAGTGATATAGTTACATGACATTGTACTTTATGATTGTGTCACCAATGGAAATTAAGGTCTCAATTACTATTGTTAAGGGAGGAGTATCTGTTATTTACAATTCACTCATATTATTATAGCACACACATTTGTACATGGTTTGGAAAAAATTGTACAATTTTTATCAGAAATCTGAGTGAATATTGATTGTAATATAATGTGATGTTAGGTTATAGAGAAAAAATGAAATATTAGGATTTACAACATTTTTATTGTATTTTTAGTTCCTGGAACTGTTCCCCTTGAATCTATTCAGGGAGGACCCTTTGAAGAGAAGATCTATGTTCAGTGGAAACAACCAAATGAAACCAATGGAATAATTACCCTCTATGAGGTAAGACAGAATGGATGCCTCAAGCTATACTCCTTCTATCCCTATGATGGATTTTATCATTACTTTTTGGACTGTTAATTATTATGGAATGTTGTCACTTGTCAACAAGGATTAGTGTTTAGGTGAACAAATTCTGCATTGGTTTCACCTGTGAGGAATATTGTAGAAGAGGGATTTGAATTACCAGTGTCTTACAACTTCTTAACTCAAATACTTTGCTGCTTGTACCAAATAAAATTCATGCTTTTTCCTTTTGCTTGTAATTGATGGCATAATAGTAGATATATAAAGAAATCCTAGTTATGAAATGAAAATAATTTATAGTGGTATGTCAATGCAAACATATCTACAGCAGAGCTGAGATATAATTAATGTCACAAATCTTAAGAGCAAATATTGTCTCAAACTGGTATGTCTTCACAAATTTGAGGTTGAAGTGTAATTACTTCATACATAACGAAGTCCATTGCAAATCTGGTCTGGCTGGATATAGTCTTCGCTCTGCCTGAATTTCTAGATATGATTCAATCCCATTGATCAGATATAGCAGGGTTGTTGTTGTTGTTTTTTTTCATTGTAGTAGGAATTCTGGAGAATGGAGGATAGACATTATATATCCTTTGTATCAGTTGGGATGCATTCTTTCAGAGTTCGGAAATCTGGAGTCCAAGTTCTTAAAATGCTATGATTTAGCATTATGATAATAAAATAGTATTCATCTGGATTTATGTCATCTCCGTTTTTCTTTCTCTGTGGAATGTAGCCATGTGAAAATCAAAAACCTCCATATTAGTTTGATTGCTATAATTAATTGCAATTAGTGATTTTAATCAGGAAACCAAAATGAAGACTAGAATCTCTTGCATGTTACTCATCGTTTAATTCCTATGTTCTGGCAAGAAGAGATTAAATATGAATAGTAAAATTCGACCTTATTTCCTACCTGCAGTTTTTTTTTAAAGGTTCAGTTGATACACCTTTGAAAATGGAATATGATCTTGCGTATTGTGTCGAATTTTAGTCTCTCATTGAAATGCCTCTGCTATAAAAGCAGATGGTAGAAGGTTGGGGGTTTGCAGCAAGGTTAATGTGCTGAGCCTTTCACATCTGGAAACATGATTTTCCAAAGTGGTTTGGGTCAAAGGAAGAAATTGAGTTGAATGCTTTCAGCTGAGTCTCCGTGGATCTTTGTGCATGTCACTGAAAAGCTTCCGCTGTTTGCTGCAACTAGCAATCTGTAAGCAGACATTCTCCATTGTGGTTTTTACACTGCAGACCAAAGTATTTTAGATGAGGAATGAAGTATATCTAATATGAAAATAAAGTCAGGCAGTACAATTGCCGCTAGGATAACAGTCCTTAAATAGCAAGTTACAATTATATAAAAGATGTTCAATTAAAACAAAAATGCTATGAACTAAGTACTTTAATGTAATAGAAATATTTATACTAGAAATTTGGATGATCTAGTGTTATAAAAATTACCAGGAGAAATTACAATACAGGTTGTTCTTGACTTATGACCACAATTGAGCCCAAAATTTCTGTTGTTAAATGAGATATTTGTTAAGTAAATTTTGCCCCATTTTACAACCTTTCTTGCCACAGTTGTTAAATGAATCACTGCAATTGTTAATGTCAATGTTGTTAAGTGAATCTGGCTTCTCCATTGACTTTGCTTGTCAGAAGGTCACAAAATGTGATCACATGACCCCAGGACACTGCAACTGTCATAAATATGAGTCAGTTACCAACAGTTTGAATTTTGATCATGTGACTGTGGTGATGTTGCAATAGTCATAAGTGTAAAAATGGTCATAAGTCACTTTTTTCACTGCCATTGTAACTTTAAATGGTCACTAAATGAACTGTTATAAGTTGAGGACTACCTATACAGGCTTTTTGACTTTTAGAGTTTTTGAAAAGATACTTCTGTATTCTTGCCAAGAAAACTAATGGTCATGTTCATAAAATTGAACTGGGAAAAAAATGAGACTTGACTTTTTTCTTTAGATTTTTACCTATGGCAGAAAGATAAGCTCAGTTGTCTGTAACAGCATTTACAAAATGGATGAAAGCAGCTTAGGGAATGCCAAGGGAGCACTTATAGAGCAGCACCAGTTCAAAGTGCTACTGGAGGTGTTAGGTAGGGATGAAAGATATCTTCTTTTTTGTCAGCTAAAGCATTTATGTTGGATGTAGTCTATTGGGTGATAAGCAGGGAAGGCTTAGATAAAGTGCTATGTCTTGCAGAGAATTCTGGAAGTTAAACTGACTCAGAAATATTTCTAAAAATATACTAGCTCTTGTCCATTTAGAGAAGAGCTGATAGCAGTTTTCCAATATTTGAAGGGCTGTCACAGGGAAAGAGGATCCATTTATTCTCCATAGATTTGAGGGCAGGATAAAAACAATGGGTAGAAGCTTGTCAAGCAGGATAAGAAGCAATGGGTAGAAGCTTTCCAACTTGGAAATAAGGAGGAATTTCCTGACAGTGAGAATTATTAATCGTGGAACAGCTTGCCTCTCAGAATTGTATGTGCTCCATTGCTGGAGGTTTTCAAGAAAAATTGGACAACCATTTGTCTGGGATGGTATAAGGACTCAGCCTGCCTTGGGCAGGGGGTTGGACAAGAAGACCTCCAAGGTCTTTCCAGTCTGATGATTCTATGATTCTAAGTGGAATTTCTTTCTTATGCATTAGTGACTTTTCTTCTTTATACAGAAGAATGAATTCTTAAAGGTTTATAATCTTCCTAAGGGATGGTTTGAACACAAATGTTGGAGAGTATAAACAATGCTATTTTAAATTGTGAATAAAATAATTCTGTTTTAAAATCAGATGCTTGTAATCATGATACTGTTCTTCCCTCATTTTTCTTCCAGATTTGAACGAATCATTGCATTTAAAAGAAAATGACAATTCACTTCAGGCATTCAGCAATTAATGTAATTAATTATGCTTGAAGGAAAAAAATGACAGCACTATTAAGATTATAGTTTTAATAGGTATTTGAAATAATGTATTTTTATAATGAAAATTGAAGAGTTCACTATGCGAGAGACACATTCCCTTGAAATGGGATTACACGCTATTTGGGGTTTATTGTAGCAAGTGAACACATAGCAAAGCAATAACCAAATTACTTCCTTCTTTTGCTAAGCTAGTTGGTCAGGATGCAGTGGGACTTGGAATTGAAAGACAATGCTGTAATTTGTTACTACCTTGGCAGTACTTTGGCAGTTTTTCAAGGCATAAAGTTTCAGTAGTCAGTATATGTCTTTGGATGGGAAACGCAGACTGGTTAGACAATGAGATGTATGATGTTGGAAGGAATAATTAAGGCCACTGAGTCCAGCCAGCTGTTCAGTGCAGAAATCCAAGGACAAGAATCCATGTCAGATAACTCTCCAGCCATTACTTGAATAAAAACAGTGAAGAGAAGAACACAACCTTTTCAGGTAGATAGTAGTTTATCACATAATATGATTTGTAAAGAACAAGGCTTCTGTACCTATAAGCAGACTCATCACTAGTACTGCTTCCAATTAATTAGAACAAGAGAAATTCAGACTGACATATGTAGCAGCAAAAGTAACATAATCCCTAAGCCACCATAACAAATGAATGTGTTCAACTTTCATGGTCCAGATCTGATGTTGTTGCATACAGAATATTTACTAGAGCATACAGAATACAAATCTACACCAAGCCAATAAAGTGTATATATTCTTTTAGGGTGTGGAGAGCTCACTTTTCACAATGACTATACTTTAATGAAATTGAATTCCACTTCAGTTGCTTCACATTGAATTTTTGTTAATGTTATGTCCTGAGCCTGTGGAAGCAGGCTCAGGGCATTGCAACGGTTCTGGGCAGGTGCAAGCTGCCCGGGACCAGACTGGCTGTCGCCAACACGTGCGTGCATGCGCGGGTGCTGGCGTGCCAAATGTTGCAGATTGGCCTGGGAATGGCCTATAAAAGAGGCTGGGAGATTTGGGCGTTGTCGGCGTCTTGTAACCAGTATGCTGAACAGAAATAAAGAAGTTCCTGAGAACTACAACTGCTTCTCGTGTTATTGCCATTTCGCGAAGGACGCAACACTGGCGACGAAGGTGGGATTGCCTTACATCGACTGAAGACAGGTGTAAGCTTACCCGAGAGAGTCCTGAGCAGTAGGAACGGCATTGACTCGGCAGCTGCCCGCCAATCCAGCGAGCATCAGGGGTAGGCTGGCTGATAGACCCTTCCTTTTCTACAAAAATGGCAAAAATAGGAAGACTTTCAGAATTCAACGTCTCGCATCCGGAAAGATAGGAGTCTTACATAGCCAGGGTGGAAAACTATCTTAAAGTCAACCAAGTAAGAGAAGATAGTTTGAAGGCCGCCACCCTGCTGTGCGTTTGCGGTCAAGACGCATTCGAAATCACTGAAAACATAGCAGCACCTGTACCTCTAGAATCTGTTAACTACACAGATCTCAAAAAACTACTCAAGGAACACTTTCAGCCCAAGCCTCCATCATCGTTTGGTGCCACACCTTTGAACAGAGGGATCAGCGACCCAGAGAATCAGCCAAAGAATACATTGCTGCGCTGAGAAAAGCCGCTAAACACTGCGAGTTCAAGGACCTAGAAGAACGGCTGAGAGACAGATTTGTATGTGGACTGAGGCATAGAGAACTACAGCAGAGACTTTTTGCTAAAGAAGACTTATCATTCCAAGATGCCTTGAGAGAGGTTATTGCAGAAGAGGCAGCGGGCAGCGCCATCAAGAACATGAGGCCGATCAGAAGCACTCCAGAGGCACTCCAGGAGCCCAAAGAAACCCAGAGGAGGATCCTGACGATGAAGGAGACCGTCTCTACCCCACAAAAGAAGGGAAACAGAAAGGAAGCTCTTCAGCTCTCCCCAAGTGCCTCGGTTGTGGAGGTCGCCACAAGAGGACCGACTGTAGATTCCGCTCCGCTATCTGTAGAGCATGTGGAAAGCAGGGACACATTGCAGCTGTGTGTCTGGGCTGTCAGAAGGTACAACCTCAGGAAGAATTGCGCCTGAAAGGTACCAGGGTTCCCAGCCAAAACAGGGTGGGGTTCTGCGCTTCGCGAAGAAGCATTTACAAGACAGGCACACACAAGCCCATCAAGAAAAAGCTGTCACTTAAAGTGAAGCTACAAGGGGTTCCATTGGCTATGGAACTGGATACGGGGTCTGCACTCTCGATCATTTCCATGCACACATTTAGGAAGATTTGTTCTGGCAGCGGATTTCAGGCCAAGCTGAGGCCTTCCGACATTGTGTTAACGGACTTTCAAAACTCCAGAGTGTGTGTTAAGGGGGAGGCCACCCTTAACGTACAGTATAAGGATTTTGAAGGTCCGCTAGATGTAGTAGTAGTAGGGGGGGGAACGAACAAGTCTCATAGGACTCGATTGGTTTGAGGCCTTGGGAATACACGTCACAGGGCTCAATAGTTTGCAAACACTTGACCTACAAGAAGTCTGCAAAGAATTTGCAGATGTTTTCAGCCTCCAGCTGGGCACGTACAAAGGACCCCCTGTGTCACTGAAGTTAGACCCCACTGTCACCCCTATTAGAATCAAAGCAAGAAGGGTTCCTTTTGCTTTAAAGGGTAAAATTGACACTGAATTAGACAAATTGATTCATCAAGAAGTCTTAGAACCTGTTGACTCCAGTCCTTGGGAGACCCCCATTGTCACACCTCTTAAGGCAAATGGGGACATTCGCATCTGTGCAGTTTACAAATGCACTCTGAATAAGGCATTGCAGCAACATGCCTATCTTGTCCCTGTGGTCAGTCATATCCTGGCCTCCCTCAAGGGCGGGCGCGTTTTTGCAAAGCTTGACCTAGCTCAGGCATATCAACAGCTGCCTGTTGATGCTGCTGCTGCTGTAGCTCAGACCATTGTGATCCATAGGGGGGCATTCAAGGTAAAGAGGTTACAATTTGGAGTAAATGTCACTCCTGGAATTTTCCAAAGCGTAATGGAAAACACACTACGGGGTATACCAGTGGTTTGCCCCTATTTTGATGATGTCTTAATTGCAGGGGACTCTACACACAACTTAGCTGAGAAATTAAGGGCTGTTCGACTGAGGTTCAGGAAAACGGGCCTCAAACTTAAGAAGGACAAATGTAAAATTGGGGTGCCTTCTACAGATTTTCTGGGATTCAAAATCAATGCTACCGGTATTCACCCTGCTGAATCCAAACTGGAAGCCATTATGCATGCCCCTAGGCCAAAGTCCAAGGCCGAACTACAGGCTTTTCTGGGCCTTCTGAGTTTCTATAACGCCTTCCTCCCAAACAAGGCTAGTGTAGCCGAGCCTCTTCACAGGCTTCTGGACAAACAGGCAGTGTGGCAGTGGTCACAAAAACACGAAGCAAGTTTCAATGAGGTCAAGGCCTTACTCACCTCTAACAGTGTGCTTGCACATTTCAATGAATCCCTTCCTGTGTGCATCGCTTGTGATGCTTCTCCTTATGGGGTGGGAGCCGTACTAAGCCACCTCAGATCAGACGGAACTCAGGTTCCTGTTGCATATTACTCCAGAACCTTGTCTTCTGCTGAGCGAAATTATGCTCAAATAGACAGGGAGGCTTTAGCTGTTGTTGCGGGAATCAAAAAATTCCATGATTTTTTATACGGCAGGCATTTCACAGTCTTCACTGACCATAAGCCTTTGTTGGGACTGTTTACCACACATAAACAAACTCCCCAGATCATCTCCCCAGAATGCTGAGATGGTCTATCTTTCTGTCTGCCTATGATTTCTCCTTACTTCACAAACCTGGAAAGGAAATGGGCCATGCTGATGGCCTCAGTAGATTACCCCTGCCGGTAATAGAAGTTGACCCTGCACCAACAATCAATATCCTCTCCATTCAGGCCTTGCCTGAGTCTCCTTTAGATGCCAGGGATGTGGCCGCTGAATCAGCCACAAATCTCACACTTTCACGTGTGCTTTCTTGGGTTTTATCTGGATGGCCAGAGAGCTGTCCTGGCACTGAGTTTCAGAGTTTCTGGTCCAAAAGGAACGAATTGTCCACCTTCCAGGATTGTCTGCTTTGGGGAAGCAGAGTTGTCATTCCTACCTCAATGAGGACTAGGGTCTTAGGTTCCCTCCACGAGGGTCATCCTGGCATTGTACACATGAAGGCGCTTGCGCGCAGCCATTTGTGGTGGCCTGGGTTAGATAGAGACATTGAAGCTAAGGTGCATGCATGCCACCTTTGTCAACGCTCGCGCCCTGAAATGCCCCAAGCTCCTGTACATAGATGGGAGGAAACACAGTCTCCATGGTCTAGGGTGCACATTGACTACGCTGGGCCCTTTCAGGGTCAATTCTTCTTGGTCCTAGTTGATATCCATTCAAAATGGCTTGAGGTTGTACCTGTCTCTTCCACCACCACTGCAAAGACTATTCAAGTACTGAGGGGGATTTTTGCTGCACACGTCCTCGTGTCTGACAACGGCCCTCAATTCACTTCTTCCGAATTCCAAGCTTTCTTACAGGCCAACATGATTCGTCATGCCACCTCTGCGCCTTTACACCCGTCCACCAACGGTATGGCTGAACGCATGGTTCACATCACCAAGGACGCCTTGAAGAAAATTACCTATGGAGACTGGCATCACAGGTTGGCTGACTTCCTCCTTTCTTATCGCACTACACCGTCCACTACTACCGGGAGGAGCCCAGCTGAACTTCGTTGGGGGCGCAAACTGACTACCAAGCTTGACCGGTTGCATCCGGACAGACTTCCTTCCACACTCACACGCCCCAGGGCACCTAGACAACTGCTTGTGGGTGCCCCGGTTTGGACTCGTAACTATGGGCCTGGCCATTCATGGGTCCCCGCCACTGTATCCAGAGTCACAGGTCCTCTGTCTTACGAGGTGTCTCTGGACAGCGGTCGTGTCCTGCATCGACACATCGACCAGCTCCGCACTAGTCAGGACCTTCCCACTGAGACTCCTGGGTCTTTTCCAGGGGGGGAGGGGGACCCTTTAGGGCAAAGGGAAGAGTACGGGCTGCTGCCCATCATTAACAAGGAGGCTACAGACAGCCCATTCCAAAGTTCCGCAAGTGCTCCAAACAGGAATTCACGGAGCCCAACTAGAATTCAGGCACCAGTGCCTACTCCAGTCAGGGAGGATATCCGGGAGTGTCCAAACAAATCACACCCTGCAAGAGAGCTGGCACACATTCCCTCTAGTTGGCCCGACACTACCCCTGTCCCTAGAAGGGGACAAGCACACAGGGAGGTGGTCGAGGAACCAAATCCCGACTACAACACCTCTGACTTCACTCAGGGGACAACTGAGTTTTGGGACAGCACTGAAAACCCCACAAGCCCGGGGACAGATCGGGAACAAGGGGAAAGACAACCTCCTGACGGGTCTTGGACGGACCTGGGAGGTTCTACAGAATCGCCCAACAGTGACAGTCACTTAAGAGGGCCAGAGAGCCTGCAGCTAGACAGAACAACCAGGTCAAACAGAGAAAGAAGCCCTGGCCTGACGAGCCCGGTGGGCAAGCAAGCAGGCCAGGCATTGGAGCACAGTCCTTGGGAATCACCAGGGTGTAACAGGGGGGACAGGTATGCATCACCCCTCAGTCAAGGGGTACTTGGCATGTACCCAGAAGTCAGGAGGTCACAGAGAGCCAGAAGATCTCCTAAGTATTTAGAAGATTTTGTAACTCTACTGGCAAAACAGAGTTAACAGAGAACATTCCTGTACACATAGGAAAATAGAAGCAGAGGAAATAACTGGCACTAGGTAGTATGGGCACCACGCTCGCATTAGGTTGTATGTTATTATTGTATGATCATAGTCTTAGCCGGGGGGGAAGGGGAGTTATGTCCTGAGCCTGTGGAAGCAGGCACGGGGCATTGCAACAGTCCTGGGCAGGTGCAAGCTGCCCGGGACCAGATTGGCTGTCGCCAGCACGTGCGCGCATGCGCGGGTGCTGGCGCGCCAAATGTTGCAGATTGGCCCAGGAATGGCCTATAAAAGAGGCCGGGAGATTTGGGCATTGTCGGCGTCTTGTAACCAACATGCTGAACAGAAATAAAGAAGTTCCTGAGAACTACAACTGCTTCTCGTGTTATTGCCATTTCGCGAAGGACGCAACAGTTAACTCTTGATAGCATTACAGTAATTTTAGGATATATTATGGAACGTCATAAGAGAACTAATGATTTTGTTATATAGCTGATAGACACTGGAATGAGATCAGTGGAAATGATAGTAATACTAACTCAAACATTCTTTCTTTCCCTCTTCTGCTTTTCTGGCAATGATACTAAGAAGATTTGAACATTGCAGTGTTATTCTTTAAGCCATGAAATTAGATATACCATGCTGTAGTACCTCCTCAGCAGCTTTCCATTATCCTTATCTTTTATTTAGGACACTGATCCAGGTTGAGAAAAGGCTTAGAGATAGGCAGTATCAGAGGTATCTACCTAGTTCACCGAGAGTAGAATGTGTGATTCCCATCTTGCATTATCCTGTGAGCAAGTGGGTGAGCTGTTCTATTTCCAGTCTTTTAGCATTTTGGAATGTTTGTGATGGCCCTGAACATTTGCCTAAGAAGGAAGAAGCCCAAAGCCTGAAACAAAGACATGTGCCAGGTTTTAGTCAGGAAATAGGGACAAGTATTAGTCCATTATTATCAGGAAAGGAAAACTGAAAACAAAAACTTAGGATGATGCCTCTGTATTTCACTTTCTAAAAAGAAACACTTTTTCCCAAATTTAAAATCTTGTGACATTCTCTAGAATCAAACACATTATGATCCAAAACTGAAATTCCAGGAGAAGATCTGACTTTATTCTCTTGCTAGTTATGACGTCTGTAGAGGACATTCAGATATACTTTTGTTCCTGTTAGAAATTAAGGAGAAATTTCCTAACAGTGAGGACAATTAACCAGTGGAACAGCTTGCCTTCAGAAATTGTGGGCACTCCATCACTAGAGGTTTTTAAGAAGAGATTAGATAGTTACTTGTCTGAAATGGTATAGGTTTTCCTGTTTGAGCAGGGGGCTAGACTAGAAGACTTCTAAGGTCCGTTCCAGCTCTATTCTATTCTATTCTATTCTATTCTATTCTATTCTATTCTATTCTATTCTATTCTATTCTATTCTATTCCTTTTATATACTCACAGATGCATACATACTACAGTTGGAAAGAAAAAAAAAATTGTAGCAAAATTGACCAATTTCATTGCCAAAATAAAACACTCTTTTTAAATTTTAAATCAGTATATGTTATTTTACTATTTTAACAAAAGCTCAAAATTTCCAATCAAATCCAAAAATGAAAACAATGAAACATTTGGCATTAAGAACATAATGTTTCTCTCAAAACAGTCTCTTCCAAAGATTGTGTTCTTTTTAACCTGATTTGTACAATAACCCAGACACCATTCAAACAAGCAGCTTTCTTTTGTCTATATTCCTAAACTTCATAGTAAAACCTCTGAACTATATAGCACAATAGACACATAGAACTGAAAGGAATCATTGAGGCTCTTGAGTTCAACCACATTATTCCAGATTCAAGCATCCCTATCAGAAGACTGTTGTGCCTCTGTATAAACTGATTCAGTCAAGTAGAAATAAGAACCTCTAATATCTGCCTATTGTTACTACATATGTGCAACAAGCAGAAATGATACTGATTTAGCAGAAATGTTTGGGAAAGGACAATGGGAGCCTAGAGCATTGACAGTGGCATACAGGAGGGCTTTTCAACCTCTTCACAAATTGTACCATTTTTAGGACATGACAATATTCGAGTACCACCAGTGCTTAGCAAGATGTCAAAAACTTGATGACTGAAAGAAAAATGGGTGGGATTTTGGGTTTTCCTGGTTAGATTCATTTATTGTTATAGAAATGGCTAGTTTATACTATTATGGAAAAATAAAAAAGTTGAGGTTCAATGTTTAATGGTTCATTCTACTGAACAGAGGAAGTTGGAAGATGGCCATCAGACTGTTCTTTTAGTACTCTAGGATGAATAAATTATGTTTTAGCTGTTTTCTTACTTTTTTAATGCTTTAATTTATGTTATTGGTGATGATTTTAGATATTTATTGTTTTAGCCCTGTTGTATGCTACTCAGAGTAACAGAATAACAGATTTGGAAGGGACCATGGAGGTCTTCTAGTCAACCCCCCCCCCCGTTCAAACAGAAGACCCTATACCAGTGGTTCTCAACCTTTCTAATGCAGCGACCCCATAATACAGTTCCCCATGTTGTGGTGACCTCCAACCACTTATACATCACCAGGTGCCAGGGGCATGGCCAAAGAAAAGGGGGAAAAAATGGCGGACAGCCTTGTTTGGCGACCCCCATGAAATGGTCGTTCGACCCCAAATGGGGTCCCGACCCACAGGTTGAGAACCACTGCCCTATACTATTCCAGACAAGTAGCTGTCCAGTCTCTTCTTAAAAGCCTCCAGTATAAAGCACAATTTCTGAAGGCAAGCTGTTCCACTGGTTAATTGTTCTCACTGTTTGGAATTTTTTCCTTAGTTCTAGCTTGCTTCTCTCCTTGATTAGTTTCCATCCATTGTTTCTTCTCTTGCCTTCTGGTGCTTTGTAAAACAGGTTGATTCCCTCTTTTTTGTGGCAGCCCCTCCAATATTGGAACACTGCTATCATGTCACCTCTAGTCCTTCTTTTCACTAGGCTAGACATACCCAATTCCTGCAACCATTCTTTATGTGTGTTTTAACCTGCAGCTCCCTAATCACAACACCTTTTTTGTTGTTTTTTTGCAGTCTTTCCAGAGCCTCAACATCTTTTTTTATAATATGGTGACCAAAACTGGATTCAGTATTCCAAGTGTGATCATAGTCATGTGCTTGTGAAATGGGCAGCTATGTAAATTAGATAAATTTATCTATATGAATAAATAAATAGACTCCAATTCAGTCTTGGAATTTCAGCTCTTTCAAAAGTAGTTCCTGACTATGTTCCGTCACTCACATTCTTATATCCTGCTCTTTCATCTTGCTCGTCATGTGTGTGTGTGTGTGTGTGTGTGTGTGTGTGACTGTATATACTTAAGTCTGTATGTGTATGTGTTTGTTATTAGAGAAACCTAAACCAAATAGTAGTTCTTAAAGTTATACATTTAACTATCATTAATTTTCTTTATAATCAATTATTTCCAGCATTACACAATAACTTTCTTTCAATATTCCTTGCTACTTTCACTTCCATAACTAAGAATATTTCTCCTGACATCTTAGCGCTTTCAAGTGTTGTCCATCCATAGCTGAAGCAATGAAATATCTGTCCTCATTAATGTTATTTTAACACTGAATTGGATATAGGCTGTAAGAATAGAATAGAATAGAATAGAATAGAATAGAATAGAATAGAATAGAATAGAATAGAATAGAATAGAATAGAATAGAATAGAATAGGATCTTGGAGATCTTCTAGTCCAACCTCCTGCTGAAGCAGAAGAACTTATACCATCTCAGACAAGTGACTGTCTAGACTCTTCTTAAAAATCTCCAGTGATGGAGCACCCATGATTTCTCGAGGCAAGCTGTTCCACCAGTTAATTGTCCTCACTGTCAGGAAGTTTTTCCTTAATTCCAGGTTGCTTCTCTCTTTGATCAGTTTCCAGCCATTGTTTCTTGTCCTGCCCTCTGGTGCTTTGGAGAATAACATGACCCTCTCTTCTTTGTAGTAGCCCCTCAAATACTGGAACACTACTATCATGTCTTTCCTATTTCTTTTTTCTTTTAGATTAGCCAGACCCAAGTCCTGCAGCCATTCTTCATATGTTTTAGTCTCCAGGCCTTTCATCATCTTAGTTGTTCTTCTCTGAATTTTTTCCAAACTCTAAACATCTTTTTTGTGATATGGTGATCAAAATTGGCTGCAGCATTCCAGGAATGGTCTTACTAGGGTTTTATAAAACTGTACTAATATTTCACATGATCTATGCCTCTGTTTATACAGCCCAGGTTATATTAATTTTTTTGGCTGCTGCTGCACACTGCTGGCTCATAGTCAAGTGAGTGTCCACTAGGACTCCAAGGTCCCAATCACAGTTGCTGTTTTTAAGCCAGGTCTTGCCTAATCTGTACTTGTACCTTTGATTTTTCCTGCCTAAATGTAAAACTTTGCTTTTCTCCACATTGAAACTCATTTTGTTGGATAAAGCCCATTGTTCAGGTTTGTCAAGATCTTTTTGGATCCTGAGTTTGTCTTCTGAGGTGTTGGCTACTCCTGCCAGTTTAGTGTCCTCTGCAATTTTGATGAGTTCCCCTTCAATTCCCTCATCTAAGTCATTGATGAAGATATTGAAGAGTACTGAGCCTAAGATGGAACCTTGTGGTACCCCACTGCTTACTTCTCTCCATGTGGATGTAGCGCCATTGAGGACTACTCATTGAGTACAGTTTGCCAAATAGCTACAAATCCATCTGGTGGTGATGTCTATTCCACTTTTTTCTAGTTTACCCGTGACTAGGTTGTGGTCTACTTTATCAAATGCCTTACTGATATCTAAGTATATTACATCCACAACATTTCTCTGGTCTACTAATTTAGTCACTTTATCAAAGAATGAAATAAGATTGGTTTGGCATGATCTGTTTTTAACAAACCCATGTTTGTTAAACTACTAGTTATGACTTTGTTTGCTTCTAGTTGTTTGCAGATCTGTTTTTTTATTATCTTTTCTAGGATCTTCCCAGGTATTGATATTAAACTGATTGGTCTGTAGTTTCCTGGTCCGTTTTTTTCCTTTCTTGAAGATGGGAACCACATCAGCCTTTTTCCAATCCTCAGATATTTCCCCGGTGCTCCAGGATTTTTGAAAGATATGGTTCAGTGGTTCTGAGGTAACATTTGCCAGCTCCTTCAGAACTCTCGGATGTAGTCTGTCGGGTCCCGGTGATTTATATTTGTCAAGGTCAGATAGGTGTTCTCTTACCATTTTCCTGCTTATTTTAATTTTTGTTTCTAGTTTGTATTTTGTAGTGATTTTTTTGGTATGTTGGGCTGTAGTTTCTTTTTGTGTGAAGACTGATGCAAAGAATAAGTTAAGCAGTTCTGCTTTCTCCCTGTTGTCTGTTATTTCCTTGTTATCCTCTCTTTTTAGTGGACCTACAGTTTCCTTAACTTTTTTCTTGTTGTTAATATGTTGGAAGAATCTTTTTTTTAAAATTATCCTTGATTTCTGTTGCAAATCTTTGTTCATTCTGAGCCTTCGCTTTCCTGACTTCATCGTTGCATGTTCTGGCTGTCTGCTGATAATCGGCCTTAGTTATATGCCCCTCTTTCCATTTTTTGTATTTGTCCTTTTTGTCTTTCAGTTTGTCAGACAGATCTTTGTACAGCCATGCTGGTTTCTTCTTGAAATTCTTGTTTTTCTTTTTCAGTACTGTGCTGAAATACTGAAATATTCAGTATTTCAGTATTTTATGATTGCATTTTTCAAAGTTTCCCATGTTTCTTGGGTTGTTTTCCCCTTTAGGATTTTCATCCATGGAATCTTTCCTAGGTTCTCTCTGAGTTTGTTAAAATCAGCCCTTTTGAAGTTTGAGACACTGGTTGGATTGTTTACAATTGCTAGTGTTTGTATTATATTAAATTCTAGTATAACGTGGTCACTTTCAGCCAAGGTTTCGGCAACTTAAACTCCATCTATCTCTTCTTCTCTATTAGTAAGAATTAAGTCCAGTATAGCTTGGCGTCTAGTTCCCTTCTCCACCTTTTGGATAACAAAGTTATTGTCTAGGTTGGTTAGGAATCTGTTTGATCTCTTGCCTGCTGCAGAGTTTGTTTCCCAGTTGATATCTATCAATCACTAGTGAGAAATAGTCTAAGTCTTCCACTTTCTAATTCAAATTGTCCATGCTCTTTTGGTATCATCTTTAAAAAGTATCTACTACAAAATTCTTCCAAATGGAAGAAACTGTCCCAATAAAGGAAAATATTTGTAGCTCAGGGTTGAAATGAAAGGTCCTGGTTCTCTCTGAACCTGGTTGTTTTCTTGCAGACAAAATAGGTAACACCATCAGTGTTAGTAAGTAACTGAAACCAAACCCCATTCCTTACTAGCACTGATGATGTTATCTAATATGAATAATGAAATGTCTTCAAGAAAACAACCATGCTCAAAAGAAACTGTTTTCCATGCAGGAATGAACTCAGCATTAGAAATAGCAACATGTAGTTTCAATAATTGACCTCAGTTTGTGTGTACCTAAAACAACCATCAAGATAGGAGTACACTAGATTTGGAGGCTGAGAATTGCCCCCCCTTGCCCTAATGGATCAATCAATGCAGTTTTGAATATATGATTTATCATATACACTGATGGATTCTCACTGAAAAGGCTTTATATTTATCAATTTTTGTTAGCATTCATTTTCTTTCTTCCCCTTGTTTGCCTTAAATTTTAGTTGTAATATTTTTAATTTGTGCTTGTATAAATAATAAGATGCAAGTGAAAAATTACTGATTCTTTCATATATGAAAAAGTAAAGATGGAGAATAGAAGATACAGCTGGTTGGTCACTTGTACACATCATCAAAACCTTAACATAAGAACAAATAATAAATGAATTTTATTGTTGATTCACTTTGCAGTGTATTTTCAATGGTAGCTTAGAATTAGCATGTGGAATTGTTGGTGTTCTCTGAAATTCCATTATCCTACTCAGTAATATCAGTACAGGAGTATTGGAGAAGGGTTATGTTGATAGGATAGTGAATATAAGTGATGTGTTAGGAAGCAGTAGTTAAATACAGCTTCTTCTCAACTTACCATTATAATGGAAGCCTGCCCATTGTGGTCACAAGTCATGAAGGTTGTTAAGCAGAGCCTGGAGTATCTCAAGTGGCGGAGGGCTGTGGAGACTTAGCACTGGCCCAGGCCCTCAAATACAGCACCTGCCCAGCTTACACATGGCCTGTTCTAGGCCAAACAAGGCTTCTCCTACCCCTTGAGACATTCCTAGCAGGGGGCATCCCTGTGGTTGATTATAAGGATAGACAAATTGCCAAGTTCCTGAATTTTGTTCATGTGTCTGCTGTAACTTTGAACTGTTGCTAAGTGACTGGCCATAGGTTGAAGACTACCTATGATCTATCTTGACTACTTTGCACCTGTTTTGATGGAATCACCCTATGGGAAGGTTTCATTTTGTAGCTGACTGATGCTTTCTTGGGAGAGTGTGTTTTGGCAAATAAGTGGGTGGTTCTGTCTTATCTGTGAGTTGCATGATTTGTGGTGCTGTTTATTGTGACAGGATAGCCCATTGGCAATTGAGCTATCCCTTCAATTAATTATTAATTAATTATTCATATGATTATTAAAATGTGTATTTTGCCATTTTTGTCTACTTAATGGCAATCATAAAGGACTAATCTAATCAAGAACAGATGGAAATTAATAGATGGAAGAAGCTAAATGTTCTGTGTGCCATTTTCCTGTGGTGGGTGAAATTGTTACCCACTCATACATCAATTAGGTGTTCTCTCACTCTTTATCTCTATGTCTGTCTGTCTATGCATCTATGAATACATTCATTCCAATGGGATTGTTTTTGTCATTCGTGTTTTGGTACTGAAGGTTAGAGTGGCAAAAGAGAAAGATGGGCCAAGAAAGTATTAAATTTTCCCCTTCCATTTATTGGGAGCCTTATTTAGATTTCCCTCAAATATCCTCAGTCTTAAGTAAAACAAAATAGAAAAATGAATTGAATTGCATGTTGCACATTTAATATCATAAGTGGTTTGGTCTCACAGTTAAATTAAACATTAATTATATTAAGTTGTTTATGTTAGGGTGTAGATTGCAGAGGCTGATCCCTAAAAATATGAAAATCTGATTAAGTTTGCATGTTTAAATATCCTATTTTATATGCATTGATACACTACCACAAAACAATATGAGTTATTTGCTGTGTTATTATAATGAAGTTGACAAGATGAACTGGAAGTTGACAAAAGCTTTGGAAAAATTAATATACCTTGAACAGATCCTCTGGAGAGCTGGCACAGCAAATTATGTGTATAGCAAAATATTCAAGCCCGAAGGACTGAGAAAAGTACAATACAGGAGACTGAACAACTCCTCAATGTTTAATCTTACCAAAGCAATTTCTAGGCATTTCATTTTATGTGCTATTAAACTGAACAATACTGTTCACCAATAAAGTCATTTAAAAAACCCAGCTCATTAAAATTGTTCCTCTAATATATAGCTTTCTAATTAATGTCAGTGGGTTGCAGAGCTTTGAAAATAGAATAACAGAATTGCCTTCAATGTTGAAGAAGTATACTCTGTGTCTCTGTGTTTGTGTTTGTTTGTGTGTGTGTGTGTGTGTGTGTGTGTGTGTAGTGTATGTATGTAATGACATTTTAATGAAATCCATAATGTTCTGTATTCATCACAGTGAGGCTAACAGTTGCTTTGTTATTTATTTTTTCCATTTTTCCATTTCTATGCCACTTCATTTAATTTTACTTATTGCCAATGAAAATCATATTATTTTAGGAAAGTGTGTATAAGACAGTAATAATAATAGTGCAGAAAATGCAGTGGCTTATGTGTAATGGAATATTTTACAAAACTAATTTTGGAGGAATGCAAATATTAACTATTGTTGAGAAGTAAACATTATCAGTGGCCTTAATTAGCACTTGCCAACATGATTTTCAATAAGAACCAATCATATAGATAAGATTCTACCAATCTCTTTTTCAGCAGATATTGATTGCCTATTCAAGGTCATATGCTACTGATATGCAAGAAATAAATTCATATTAATCACAATTGAAAGTAGGTGAAAGTAGTTTAAAGTAACTCCTCCCATTGCCCATTTTGTTTTGTTTGCAGGATGACTCATCCAAGTTTTTATTATTTATCCTTCCTTTAGCTTGTAATACATCTCAATCCTTGCTTTTTGGTAGAATGGCCCTCCAAACTTGCTAAAGGGCTTTGTGGCCTCAGGAATTTGAATAAGAAACCACCAGCAAAACAATCATTGATGAACATCAAATTTTAAATTTTTAAACACTGATGCCATGTTATTACATTATGGGAGGTGTATTATCTTGTATTGACACAATATTATACCAAGGTAGAGTTTTTATAAAGCAAAAACATGAAAACCATAAACATAAGCAAGGTATGCTTAATGCTGAACAGATCAATACAAATTCTTTATAGTTGATCATAAAAGTTTATATCATTTTCAGGAAATTTGACCTCTCAACCCTGTCAGTCCACTATAGAAGTTCTCTTTATTTAACCTTGTTCTCAACAAGCTACCAATGTTGTCCAGGACAGATTGATAGAAAGATATTTTTCAATTTGACAGCTGACTTCTGTGCCTAAAGGAGAACTAGAAAGGGGCGTTGTCTTACCTGAACGCCTTTTCTCAGCATGATGATGGAGAATCCACGGATTGGTTGTCTTAATCTATCTGCTCCAATTAGACTATCTGCTCCAATTTAGTACCGCCCCCTCTGTGCCAACTGCACCCCAGTTTTAGGCTAAGGTGATACTCAGACTTTAGTCCGATGCGTCTGATCAATATGGGAACCAGGCCAACTGACCTAATGGGAGGGAGTGGATTCTCCATCATCATGCTGAGAAAAGGAGTTCAGGTAAGACAACGCCCCTTTCTCCAGCATGATTGGATGGAGAACCCACGGATGGGACATACCAAAGCCCTGTGTCCCTAGGGTGGGGAATTAGATTGGGGCTGTGTCCCATCCAACGTTAATGTGTGTTCTAGAACCTTGCAGTCAAATGAAGCCATAGAAGAGGCATATATATATCCATCTTGTAGTGACGGACAAGGGAAGAGGGCGATGCCCATGTTGTTGTTCTACAAATTCCCTCTATGGAGGCCTGATTAGACCAGGCAGCTGTAGCAGCTGCGCCCGGATGGAATGGGCCGTGAAATGCCTAGGAGCTTGCAGTGACTGAGACTGGTATGCCAGAGAAATACAAACTCTAATCCACCTGTGTATTGTGGTTGAAGAAACCTTCTGACCTAGTGATGAAGGGTGATAGGACACAAACAGAGCCTCTGTTCTGTGGAAACATGAGGTTCTCTGTATACAACAATATAAGCCCTGTGCACATCCGATTTGTTCCACTGAACCTCTATGTCATTAGATGGGTTAGGACAGAAGTCCGGCAAAAATATTTCCTGAGATCTATGATACAAGGACTTGACCTTAGGCACGAAGGAGGGGCCTAGCGTAAGGGTTACCCTGTCCTTATGGAAAGTACACAGGTCCTTCCTCACTGAAGAGCAGCCAGTTCAGATATCCTTCTCGCTGAAGTTACAGCAACAAGAAATGCCACCCTCATCGATAACTGTTTGAACAAACCAGTGTCAATAGTTCAAAGGGTGCGAAACAAGAGCCTATAAACCTGATGAAGATCCCACAAGGGGTATCTATGTACAGTTGATGGTCTGACGTTGTTAGCTCCTTTTAGGAAGGAGTGTATCATAGGGTGATGTGTTAAGGATTCATTGCCACAGGAAATAACTGTGGCAAGTGATGCTACCTGCCTGCGGATGGTGCTTGTGGAAAGCCCTTTGTCTAGACCATCCCTCAGGAACTCCAAGATAACTGGCATTGAAACCGCCAAAAGGTCAATTTTTCGAACTAAACACCAATTACAGGAGCCTCTCTGCGTGGCATCGTATATTCTATTCGTTGAGGGTCGCCTGGATTGCTGAATCATAGCTATGACCTTCAATGAATATGAGTCTCGGCCTAAGGCCTGCCTCTCAAGTGCCAGACAGTTAACTGGAGCCATTGAGGGTCTGGATGGCGTAGTTCCCCCTGAATGTGGGAGATGCGATTTGCTGGGATCCTCCATGGAGATGATGCGGAGAGCTCCATCAGGTCGGCGACCAAGAGCGTCTCAGCCAATGTGGCGCAACCAGGAGGACCTCTGCTCATTCGTGAAGGATCTTCCTGATCGTGGCAGGGGAGGGAAGGCATAGAGCAGTTCCCTTTTTGGGCCAGGGACTGCGGAGTGCATCTGTTCCCTCGGCTGATGGAGATGGGAACCTGGAAAGGAATCTGGGAAGTTGTGAGTTGATTGGGGAGGCAAAAAGGTCTAAGGTTGGGGAACCAAACCTGTCCACGATCTCTCTGAACACCTTTGGATCCAGCTGCCATTCGGAATGGTCCACAGTTGCTCTGCTCAGTGAGTCCGCCTGCTGGTTGGTCACTCCAGATATGTGCTCCGCCCTGATGGAGGCAAGATTCAGTTCCGCCCAGGACCCCAGCAATTTGGCCTCCTGCATGAGAGGCCTGGACCTTGTCCCCCCTTGTCTGTTGACGTGGGCCTTGGCTGTAATGTTGTCGGTTAAAATCAGGACATGTTGGCCCTGTACTATATCGGTGAATCTCTTTAGGGCCATATGTATGGCTCTGAGTTCCAGCCAGTATATATTGTCCAGCGCCGGGGAGTCCCACCATTGAAGGGAGTTCAACACCTACGTGGAACTTGGACCTTCTGGTGGGATGTGCTGATGTGAAGTCTCTGAAATGGAAGGAGAAGCCATGTAATTCTCTGGCATGGAGGCGTGCCCATGGCACAATTTGCACACAGGACACTGTCTTCCCCAGTAGCTGTGATAGGGAGGTCAATGTGACTACTCTGTCCCTTCGGATCCGACGTACAAGAGTCTGAATAGAGTTCCTTTGGTCCTGAGATAGGTAGACCGTACAATTGTCCATGTCTATAACAGCACCCAAATGGAGGAGCCGGGTTGTTGTATGACTTTTCTGGAAATTAACAGAAAACCCGTGCTCCTGAAAGGCCTTGATGGCTAGGACGAGGTCTGACTGAGCGTTTTGGAATGATGATGACTGAATTAGTATGTCATTTAAATAGCATTGAATTCTGATTGGAATTTGTCTAAGGTGGGCTGCGAGCACTGCCAGTACCTTGTAAATACCCTCGGTGTCGATGAGAGGCCAAATGGTAGGGCTCTGTACTGGTAGTGGCGTTGGGCATAGCTGAATCTGAGGAATTTGCGGTGGTTAGGAAAAATGTCTCAGTTAGGTCTATTGAGGTAAGAAAGTCACCTTGCCTGATGCTGGCCAGGATTGATTGAAGTGGTTGCATCTTAAACTTCTTATACCTCAAGTAAGGTTTAGACCTTTCAAGTCTAAGATTGCCCTCCAGCCCCCCAAGTCTTAGGGATGAAGAAGAGGTTTGAATAAAGCCCTCGTCCTTCTTGGTCTTGTGTACTGGTTCAATTGCTCGTATTTGTAATAAATGAGCTATGGCCTCTGACATAAAGTCAGCCCTGGACCTGCTCGTTGAGATAGGGCAAGAGCGGAATTTGTCAGGTGGTTGAGAACAAAATTCTAGTCTCAGACCTTGTGTGACAGTGTCTAACACCCATGCATCTGTAGTGATGGCTGTCCCTGTAGTGGTGACTGCCCAAGTGCTGGAATAAGGGGCCAGCCGGCTTCCTATGGGAAGTGAGACTGTGAGATCACTTGCCTCGTTTAGAGGAACGGCCTCCCAGGCTTCGAAGGGGTCACTTGGCCTGGATCTGTGGTCTGCTTCTGCATGCTGAATGATCCGCCTGGGCCCAGTCCCAGGATGGAGCTGTTCGAAAGGCAGCCTCCTGTAACTGCTCTGTGACATGAGTTAACCAGAGTTTTATGTCTGTCCTTACCTTCAGTTAAGTATGGTTCTAGTGCCTTACCAAAGAGATGTCCACCTGTGTAAGGTCTAGAGGCCAGACGCCACTTGGTCTTGGTGTCTGCTCGACAATTCCTGGGCCAAAGGAGCCTTCGTGCTGAGATGTCTGCAGTGATGGTCTGGCAGTGTATCTAGCCATGTGCAGAGAAGCGTCGGCTAGGTACTGGGATGTAGCCACTAACTTACCCAGATTTTGGTGAGCTCTGAGCTGGTCCGGAGGGATCCTGTCCTGGAGCTCACGTAACCCAAGGGCTGAAGCCCTGGCAAAGAAGGCCATGGATGTTGCCGCCTTTGTTGCCCAGGCTGATGCCAGATGGGAACTACGCAATGCGGAGTCAATCTTTTTATCCTCCGCCCTAAGTGCCTCATTTATATCCCCAGGAATGTTAGCATTGGGAAACAATGAGTTCAATGGCTCATCAATCTCAGGGACCCCAATAGGGAGGTCAGAGAAGGGGCAACATTGAATAATGTCTTCTCTACGGCACCAGGGCTTGAGAGGGATCCTAACTTCTCCCATTGCTTTTGAACCTTATTGAGAAAAGGGGCAGGGGGTATGGTTCTGAGAGATTGAGGGCTCGTATTGTAGGTGGGCCTCCTGTTCTTGAGGGAGGTTTGCAGTTGTGCAGGCCTTGATTAGCAGGGAAATAAAAGTGAATGGTCAAAGAGACCGACAGGAGGGGTGGGGTCAGATGAAGTGATACTTTCATCCTCTGACATAATCAGGCCCGATGGTTCAGCCCTTGTTGATTCTAGATCTGATGAAGGTTCATCCATGATATCTGGAGATTGTAATGATACATGGATTGTAGGGGTGGCTGTTGGGCGAGGAATTGAGCCACAGCCTGAGCTATCATGGACTGAAGGTAGTCCGGGATTAGAGTCTGGTTCTCAGGGGGGTTGAAGCCCTGCTGCAGTGGGGGTGAATGTGGTCTGGGGGCCCACATTAAGGATGTCCTGGCTAGTCAAGCCTGTCCCTGGGCCCGCCCTTGTGGCTGATTCTAGTTGGGAAATTCCCCTAGGGGGAGACCAGGCCCCTGGGGCTCAGGCACAATGTGAGGAAGGGGTTCAAAAATGGGCCTTCACGTTGTGCCTGTCTGACCTGGGGAGGCCGCTCTCAGACTCTGGGACTCTCCTCCCTCATCTGTGGATTATTGGACTCCCTGCTTGGCCAGGCTCACTTGGTGGTACTCTTTCCACTTGCCTCTGTTTGATGTTTCCTCTTGGCCGGCTCGCTGGTGGTTTTCTCCGCCATGATGAGTCTGCTCTGGGCTCAACCTTGGTAAAACGCCTCCCCTCGGCACTGTAACTCACCAAGGGAGCCTGCAGAGATGATTCGGCCCGTGAGGGGGGTGGGCAGGGGATTGGTGGGCACTGCATCCCTTGGGAGCGAGCTGGCCTTCCCCCGTGCAATCAGCTGTGGAGATGATGCTGGTAAATTCGAGGCCTCTGCCACCGGTGATCATACACTGCCTTCAGGAGTGAGCTCCAGGCAGTCTGGGCCTCAGTCACATACAAAATGGCCGCTGTGAGTCAATTCAAAATGGCGGCCGCAGAGTTCGCGCCAAAAAAACGGCTGTTAGAAGAAGGCCTTGAGGCCTGAGGCCTAAGCTGCGATGAACCCTCGTTCCGAGGAATCGCTTGGGCTCCTAATGCAGCGAATGGATTACAATTAGGTGAGGTGATAGAGGCTGAGGCAGGCCGAGGCCTAGTAAGGCCTCTAGGCTCCGAAAATTGGATTGGTGCCAAAAACTTTCTCCTGCTGCTGGGGTGGTCTGCTGAGGGCGAGGGACCTAGAAAAGGCTCCCTCCAGGCCTGACAAGCCTCGTCGTCGCTTGCGGAGCCCCCCAGTCAATTGGCAAGCTTACCTCTGCCTCTAAGGCCTCCAGGCTCTGGTTAGAAGAATGGAGCCTCTGATGCAGAGGAACGGCCCCTGGTAGGAGATTTCTCTTGCTTCTGGGAATCCAATTTTCAAGCTGATTGTGAAGCTGAAAGGCTCTCAAAGGGAGAAAGGGAAAGTTCCCCCCCAAAAGGGAGGTTTGTCAGCCTGTCAGCCTGCTAGGCAACAAGTTGGGATGATCACTGGAAAAAAAATTTTTTTTTTAAATTATCAAATCTATTAATAAAAATGGTTAGCACTAAGCTAAAGGGAATAAAATAAAATAGGAATACACAGTCTTCTGCTCCAGGAGCGAAGAAAAAACGCGTCTTAGAGCAAAGAGACTAAGTCTAAAACTGGGGTGCAGTTGGCACAGAGGGGCGGTACTAAATTTCAGACTTAGTCTAATTGGAGCAGATAGATTAAGACAACCCATCCGTGGGTTCTCCATCCAATTATGCTGGAGAATGTTGGTTTCCCCATATCTAGTCCAGCACTTTAATCATTACACCATAATGATTCTCTGAGATAGACAGATTTCATAATACTCTGTATAATTACTTTAGTTCTTATTCAGTTGGGATTTTGTATGACTATACTCTGAAGCTTGGGTATATTTTGATAAGTTTATCAACAGAGACTTGGGTTCCAATGAAGTTAAATGTAGCTTTTAATAAGGTGATCAAAACAGCATCTTTTCTTAATTGCAATACTGTAGACAGCTCTTTGCCCAGTTTCATTTATTTCAAGAGAAGAATGAAAATTTAATTAGGCTGGTGAAGACATTGTGTAAAATCTTTCCGTATGGTTATAGAAAGTTTTATCCTAAGAGACCTTCCTAACATTATAGTTTTGTCCTATCATATGCTATGAGGAAGGAACACTATGATTGGATGATGAGTAGTAATTTGTAAATATAGAATAAATAGAAGTAATCTGATATACAATAAGATCAGGATGTGTTGATTTGCTGAGCCCTTCTATCCTTCAACTTGGATAATAGCATTTTAATTCTGCCCAGCTTATATGGTCATAATGTAACCTTCATGAAATATCTCTGAAAATATAAATTAATCTCACTACATACAACACAGCCTATTTAAAGATAGATAGTACAAGTGGTCATTTGGCACCTAAATAAGAAACCACAAACTTTATTTGTGCATTAGAAAATACTTTATGCATTGCAAACTTTGTGCATTATAAGATTACACATAAAACAGCCTCTCTAACATCGCTGGTCAAAATATTTGTCTATCATTCTTCTGCCTGGATTTCTTCTGAGCTTCAATTTGACCAAACACTTGGTGTTAATCTATTTCCTATCTATTAAAATTCTGTGTACAAATGTCCTTACTTAAGAGATTTTTCTTTGATTAATTCCCCCCCCCCCACAGGCAATAACTCCCTTGACTACTGCACCATCAACTGTTGGGGAGGGAATCAGGGACCCCATTGCACAACTAATATATAATGTTCTAAAGACCTTGACTAGGTAGTAATAATGAGACAAAGCCTTAGGCTATAAATCACATTGATTTGGGAATTGTAGGAACTTGTTCTGTTTTGCCTGAGGCAAAGGTCTGCTCTGCTGTCAACAGTGTTTCCTAAAGACACCTGGATTCCTCTGTCATGGCAATCAAGTGCCAACAAGGCTGCTTATAAAACTGCATTTCTTCTTACTAAATTCCCAATTACTCACTGCTACTTTAGCTCATGTAATCCCAATGATAAAATGAGTGTACTGTAACACTGATGAAGATTCTGTTGAGGAAATTAAATGAATATGATGCGATTGAATATAATATATGTACACACACACACACACACACAAACACACACACAAAGAAAAAGACATTCCCTTGACACATTGGAAGTACATTGTTTTGTAGTTCTGAAATGAAGACGTTTTACCAATAAAGTGCTATCTTTCATTAAAAGCAAAAAGTTAGATCTTATTTGCTTTCTGGATTTTCTTTTTTAAAATACACAAACAAGCCAACAAAAGACTTTTGTTAACAATGCAATACCAACATTTTCAAAGTACATCAAGAAAAGTGCTGCACTACCCTAAATCAAAACATTACATGGAAAAGCTGAAGATGCATTGGAAATGGTATGCTAATTTTGCAAGTGTATCTTATGTCTCCAGAGAAAACTAAAAGCTGCAGGAAGACTAGGAAGGCAGCTTTATTAAATATCAATTTCTAGCAATTTAAAGCATTCATATGCATCAGACAGAGCCCCAGGATTATTTGCTTCAGCAATCCCTTGGCATGAAGTCCAGGAGTGTAAAATGGAAGATGAATTGCTGTTGGGTAAAGAGATGTGGCTTTTACCCTTTCAGCTTATGAGACTTCTACAGAAAACAACATACCCAAAGATGTTATAAAAAGTATTGAGTTGAGTGAAATATTCCTCAAATTAGAATCAAACTGGTTGTCATACAGCAGTTGGCATTCCTTTCTTTTCTTTTAAAATGAAAAATAATGAAGGGGTGCCATGATTAAGAGTAGAAAAATGATCAGTGTTAAAGTTGCTTAAACTTTCTGCTCAGTCTGTTACTGTTATTGCTTCTGTCTGAACAATTAGTCTCAAACCTGTTTTTCTTTTTTTAATCTCTCTCTCTCTCTCTCTCTCTCTCTCTCTCTCTCTCTCTCTCTCCTTCCTCCCACAAACCTTTCCTTTTACCTCATTGTTTCAATTACCCCCCCCCCCCGTTCATCTTGGTAGAACAGCAGTTGAACCAGTGGAGCAATTGGATTTGTAAAAGATACTGGAGAGCAAAAAAGTTAGCTTTTCCCAATGAACAATATTTTTGTGAACATTTATTATAATCCAATATTTCAGAATCTCCCTTGCCAAACGGATAATATATAGTAGACACTGTGCAATTTATATCCCAGATACTGAAATATAGAATATACTGATTAGTAAAGATTCCATGATCCAATACTGGAAAAATGAAAATATACCATCTGATGAGATCATAATCAAGAAAATTTTAGAATGTGTCTTTTATGTACCCTGACTTACAACCTAAATGTTGGAGATGTGGTTGTATGGACGCTACTTATTATCATATTTGGTGGTCGTGCAGAGAGATAAAAGCATTCTGGATTAAGATATGGTGGAATATCCAGAGAATTTTTAAAAGGAGGGTAAAATTTACTCCACAATTATTTTTGTTAGGTATAGTTATTGATTGTGATACAAAGGAGGTTATATTGATGTTAAATTTGATTACAGCTGCGAGGCTGTTAGTAGGACAATATTGGAAGAAGGAATCTTTGCCTACATTGCAGGAATGGTTTCTTAAAGTGTCTCATTTGGCGGAAATGGCAAAGATTTCGGCTTTCTTAAAGGGTCAAACGCAAGAGAAATTTCTTGCTGTTTGGGATAAATGGATAAAATTCATACAATTTAAATTTGATATAAAAAAATACTATATAGTTTTTTCATAATTTTTAACTATATATATATATATATATATATATATATATATATATTCTATTTTATATTCTTTTTTTTATAAATATAAATTTTTTTAACTTTTTTTAATTAAGCCTATATTCTGCTCTGGGAGGCCCTGGGGGGGGAAGGGGGGGTTGGGTAGGGGTGGGGGAAGGGGGGTTTTGTTGGGTAATGTTTGTTTTTATTTGTATATGTTGTTTTTTGTTTTTGTATTGTCTTTTATTTTCTGTAAAATTTATAAAACTCTTTAATAAAAAAAAAAGAAAATTTTAGAATGTGCAGAAATGGACAGACTAACCTTAGAGATTAAAGAGAAAGAAGACTTAGTCTATTTTAAAACATGGGAAAACTTTTACCAATGGTTAGCAAAATGAACTAGCAAGAAATGATTGTGATATTTAATAAGATGAATGATATCTACTGATTAATTGATACTCTTTATGATTACTGTTATTCTTATTGACTATAGCTATTTACTATTACATTAATTACTGTTTTCGATATATGTACCCGGACAATAGTCTGCTTGCTAAAGCTTGGAAATGTTATTGGGGGCAACCCCATTGTTGTACCTACCCTACTCCCAACCCCATCCCTGAACCCCACCCTGAACCCTAATTCCTATATTGACCCTATCCCTCCCCTAATCTTATAAAACTTAATAAAATATTGTATTAAAAAAGTAAAGATTCCCTGATGACCTATTGACAATAATATTATCATTTACCCTGATTACCCCTAGAAAACTCAGATATTATGAAGAACAGATTAAAAAAAACAATGTATTGTCATTGAATTTATACACAGCTGCATTTTAGACAGCAGGATAGAGCAGGAGTCCCCAACCCCCAGTCCATGGACCAGTACTGGGCCATGGCATGCCAGCAACTGGTCTGCACAAACAAGCAAAGTGGCATCCACGGGATGCAGGCAGCACACAAAACCACGCATCCTGTGGTCTGTGGAAAGACCTCTCTCCACAGAACTGGACCCTGCTGCCCAAAAGGTTGGGGACCTCTGTGATAAGAGTCTTGTTCAATATTGCATTTCACAACATACCACTTTTTGCAATAATTATTTATAAATCTTTCAGATTATAAAACTTATCACTTAAAAATATAGCCAGAAGCATACAACATTTCAATCCAGTATAAACCTATTCTGTTTTAATTAGAGGAAGTTATTTATTTGTCTATCAAATTTATATGACTATCCATTTCACAAAAAATTGCTCTGAGTAGTGTAAAACAATTAAGTTAAAATATATAAAAAATTATTAAAAATATAAAATCATCATTATTAAAAAATATAAACGATCAGGGCAAGAAAGAATAAATATAAACCACAATGATGGAGCCAACTTATCACGTCACTGGTGTGCTGTGAGTCCCAATTTGGATAACAAAGCCAGAAATAACAGGATGTCTGAGAAGGGAGGGCAAGATTTTATCCAATGCCTTAGCTATCTCTTATTCCAAGTGGCAACCAAGGGTTCAGATGGACCATGTAGCAGATCAGCAGGAACAGTCCCCATATCCCTCCAGTCCCCAAATCCCTCCACCACTCACCAGGGTCAGACCAATCTAAAGGATCCAGCCTCAGAGGAAGAAGTGATAAGAAAAATCCTGGACTGTGCTGAGATGGACAAATTAACAAAAGAGATAAAAGAAAAGGAAGACACAGAGTACTATATAACATGGAACAAGTGGTATGACCGGTTGGAGACTAGAAATAATAGAGGAGAATAAAGGTCAGAAGTGAAAATATGTGTATAATAATGTATAATAATAATAATATGAATTATTCTTAGTAAGAAGTAGAGTATGAAGGAAGAAAAATGTAAATAAAAAACAATGGGGCAATAAGGACAAATATTCCAAAGAAGAATAAGGGGGGAAATGTAAATAATAGAAGATTACTGTTACATAATTGCTGTTAAAAAAAAGGGGGGGAGGGAAAAAAATAAAGGATCCAGCCTTTCTGCAGTGGATAGTGGCAGTAGGGAATCCCATGGAAATCAGGGCGTGATCTGACCAAGGGAGACAACAAAATCTTCTCCGTAGTCATACAGACCCAGATTGTTGGGGGCAATGTAAATATATATATATATACATTGCTTACTGGTGTACACCGCTTAGAGAGTGCTTGCACTTAAAGCGGTATATAAGTCTCATAAATAAATAAATAAATAAATACCTATTGCTTTCCCAGGAATACTAGATTTAGTGTGTGATTGCTGTCCAATGTGGGCTCTGGATGACTTGGGATATCCCATCTCTTAATGGTGGTCATGAATTTTCAAGCCACTTTTAATCCCATTCCTAAGGAAGGTATGTTGAAATCTACCAAAACCATAACTCTGGGAAATTCCACTTCCAACCCAGAAATGGATTCAAGGAACTTAGGAATAGAGGTTGCTGTGCAATCAGGAAGCAGATACAACAGTAACACTCCCATATGATTCCTAAAGCCCAAGTTAATGAATACATGATTCCTAAACCCCAAGTTAATGAATACAAGTTAATGAATACCTGTAGTGCCACATGCCTTAAAGCAATAAGAAATTTCTGAATGACAAGCATCATGCCTCTACTCCTGTCCTGAAGTCTTGATTGATTGCACTCCTGAAACCCAGCTGGGCATATTTCCAAAACAGCTACTTCCTTCTGGATCCAGCCATGTTTTGGTGATACATGCCAGGTTGGCTCTATCATCAATAAGTAGATCACTATTGAGGGAGGTCTTATTACAGACATGCCTGGCATTTAGAAGTAGCAATCAAAATCCAAGGCCCCTGAAGATCTGCTGACAGCATACCAGAATTGGGATCAAGAAGCTGGAAAGCAAAACCTTCTCTACAAAAACAACCTTATGAGATGAGTTGGGCTGACAATGAATGGTCCAAAGTTACCCAGCTGGCCTCTGTGCCTACAGATGGCCTAACATTTATGATTTTCTGATTTTTAGGTTAGCAAGTAATCATTACACTAAACTGACTTATATGCACCAAAATGATTTTGTGATGTGCTTTATTCAGTGAAATATGTTTCAAATTACATATTTTGTGAGAAAACAGTTTCAGTAATTCATATTTAATTGTACAGTTATACATTTTATGGGATACAGAGGATAAACTGTCATGCTATAGACTAAACAGACCACTGAATCTATAAAATATAGTTTATATTCTGAACATATGCAGATTTGACTTCAGTTGAGGTTTTTTAGATCATTTTCATGCATTCTAAAATAAAAAAATAATTATTATTTAAGAAAATTAGAATGAGAACATAGCTTAAAAGGTCATTCCTTGTATATATTGAGAGAAACAGTGGCATCAACTCTGATTTATCTCCATTTATCTGTAACATATACAGAAAGAACAGCAGATCTATTTCTGTATTTCTAAAATCAGGTTAAAACAGATGTTTCTGGTTTGCCTATAGAATATAATGCATCTTTTATAGCAGGCATGTCAAACTGCCGGTCCACTGCCAGTTGGATGTGACGCACCGAAACTGCACCCCCCCCCCATTGCAGGCAATGGGGGAAAAGTCACAATACGTTGCACGATGTCACGTGACATTGCAAGTTTGACATGCCTGATTTATAGCATATATTCTGCTCCATTACTGTGATGCCTTTTATTTTCTGAAACTCTAATAACTAGTGAAAAAGTTCTAACACCAGATTAAAAAGAAAAATAGGGAGCCTCCTTCCGTTGTACCACAACAAAATCTAATTAAGAGGAAGACACACCACCTAATAATCTATTATTTTCAGAGCTGTCATGGCTCAGTAGAAATCCAGCCAGTATTGAATGAAGAACAATCCAGCTGTATCAGAAGAACAATGTAAAGTGCAAGATGACAACTAACATTTTGACACCCACATTTCTCAGACAAATAGATAAATAATTGGAAAACAGAAAAACAATTCTTGCTTGTTGTGGGAAGGACTATCATGGTTCTCACCCCTTGAAACTGGGGGCTAGAAGTCTATTTTAAAAAACTTGAGCATATAACTCCAATAAAATAGAAGATATTATTGTATCATTCAGGTGGAAAACTGCTAGAATTCCTTTTACAAAAGCCTTCTATAGCTTCTTGTACTTATTGTAGAGAAAGGGTGAAGGGAAGGCAATAATCTAGTTGTATGACAGCTGTAGAAGTACCAATTTCAGAAAAAAATAAACTGCTCTGTTAGTGAAAACCTAAACTGTACATTTTGTTTTGTGTTTTATAGTTGTTTAATAGACCTAGAATGTTTTATCATACAATTATTTTTAATATAAATGGTCCTTATTGAAGCAAGGATAAGGATTCTTATTAGTTATATATCTAATTTCACCTCTCTATAATTCTGGGGGTATGTTTTTATCTATCACATTATAGCTTAACTTTACTTATGTATTCTTTCAGATAGACATATAAAGAAACTTAGCAACTTAGCTTTTATTTATATATTCAGAATTTTATTATAATCATTTATATATATATTCATAAAGCTATGCACCAGTTCTAAATGTCTATTCTTTATTCTGTTTTCTCTATTATAATAATCTTACTTAGTCAGCTTCAAATTGTTAATTTTTCTCAAGTCTCTTTTCCCCTGAACATATTTATCTGTCAGTGGGACCTTTCTCTCCTTATTATCACTTCTCTTCCCTTAACCTTTCAGGTAATTTATTCTCAGACTTTATTTATGGTCTCTTCTCATCCTTCCTCTTCCCTTGTTACACCCAGAAACTTCTAAATGTTTGGATACCTGGGTCTGTAGCCAGGTTGATTCCTCTCAGTTTCTTTTTGAGGTTTATTGTGACTCTCTTCTTCCAGGATAGGTTTCATCTATCTCCTCTGCTTGAAGTAATACTATTTCTTCCTCTTAGTCTTTCAACCTCTCCTGAAAGCTTCTGTGAGTATTTTCTCCTGTCTCTGATGTATGCTTTCTGCTGGAATTTTCAGTATATTCCCAGCATGAGAGTGCGATCCTCTTCGTGGCTCTGTCCTCCTCAGGGCTTTTTTTCTTATAGAATGCCCAGAATGGAGTTCCGGCACCTTTTTGGGATGGAACCTTGTAAGGGTAGGCAAGGCAGGTTGTATGATGTGTGAGAGTTCCGGCACCCCCCCCTTTTTTTTTTAAGAAAAAAAGCACTGGTCCTCCTTTCCCAGCTCTCATGGATTTTGCTCATCTGCTTCCTGATCTCTTCTATGACCTACCAGCAATTGTCCCCACTCTTTGACTCACCTCATTTCTCTCATGGTAAGTAAATCATGAACCAGGACATACATGCATGCATGCTTGCATGCATGCATACATACACACATTTATTAAATTTATGTCCGAAACGGTATAGGGTTAACTGCCTGAGCAGGGGGTTGGACTTGATGACCTCCAAGGTCCCATTATTATTATTATGGATCATTGCACAGTCAGCCGGATGTTCAGACTGGATTTGGCATTTTGTCTACCTATCGAGTCCTTACCCAGGACCTGGGATAGGCAGATGTGGATGTTTGATGGTATTACAGGTATCGTCGCAGGATGGAAGCAGTTCCTAGCAAGGCCGCCTTTTGCAATTGACTAATAGCGAATTTGTTATTGTTGTTATTATTATTATTATTATTATTATTATCTGCTATCTCATATTGAAATGATTCTGGGCAGCTTATAGCATTAAAACATTAAAATTCTACCAAATAAATATTTCTAAAATGATAAAAATGGAAATCAAAATCACAATCAAAATAATATTATAGTTAAAAGATGGGGAGGAAGGGAACAGAATGTGAGAGGTAGAGGTGGGATTGCCTCTTAATTTAACAACCATCTGCAGTGTGATGCTCCCCATTGAGTTCTCATTCAGCTTTTGAGCTAAATGTTCTTGACTTGGGGGAAGTACAGTATAAGCTACTACTATTGAAACTTCCAAATACTTCTTCTCTCTCCAGCTCCTCTGCCCTGGAGGTTCTTTGCATCAGCTGACTGCCTCTTATAAACATGTAACCTTGTCCCTTTTCCATGAAGTCTTTCTTAGATACGGATACCTTCATGTCTCACTTCTCTCTTGAACACATCATGCATTCTTAGAATTTTCTCCTCAAGAGCATCACTAGCAAGCCATTCTGATTCTTGCCTGTACTCTAATGTACAAATAGCTAACATTTGCTAATCATACCATGTCTCTTCTAAAACATGTTACCTTCAAAAAATTTAATGGTGTATGTGCATTTGGACATGTACTTCTAGTTAGCTGCAGGTGGCAATGCCCTTGATGAGAGACAGACTGAAGCCATGTTAAATATTTTAATGTACCTGCAAGAAATCAGAGATTGAAATCACTAAGGAAATAGATAAAACATTAAGAATTCTTCACTTCTAGCAATTTACCAAGTAATTGTTAAGTAATTGTATTTATTTATTTTTAAGAAGTTTTGCAGTAACTTCTTGAATAAAAAGTAGCCCATCAATGGTTACAAATTTATTCAAGCTCCTAATAATGAGAACATTTTCTACAATCCCTTGCTCTACCAGTGTATTAAAATATCTTTCAATAATCATATAAACCATTTGACATATATATTTAAACAGAAGCATGATATGAAATAATGTCGGTATCTATATCACATGCTTTAACTTCAGATATCAAGGAATGAGATAGCAAGAAATAATCTAAATATGTAAGGAAGAAATAATAGAAGGCCAAATATCCACTAAATTAGATTCACCCATAGGTTTCCAAGATTATGAAAAATTAGTATGTAGAATGTTACTAAAAAAAGTTCTAGGGTCTCTAAGTATAATATGATCCATTAAATTAGTATTTGTCCTGGAGAATCTGTGGTCAAACTATTAAAAAGAGATAAACGTTGGCCTCTATATGTAAATCGGAAGTGTGATAAATACAAAATTTTGAAAGTCAAATATTGTTGGGTGATTATAGAGTGATGACTGGAAAAGTGTAACAATACAGAATTATGGAAACAATTTAGTCAAAATAAATGCAACTAATGCAAGAGTTAGGTAAACAGAGTTTTTTAATGACAGTAGTTTTTCTGTTACCAACACTGTCTTCAAGCAACATCAGTGCAAACTGTTCAGCTGAGATCATCAGATAAACAACGTCAGAATCAAATAGCAAGACCATAACTGAGCCCCAAATTTCTTTTGCTTTTCCTTGCTATTTGAGGCAGTTGTTAAGTGAGTTGCATTTAATTTTACACAATTTTTGCCACAGTTGTTAATCAAATCACTATAATTGTTAACTGAATGGCATCATCATTAAATAAATCTGGAATCCCCCATTGACTTTGCTTATCAGAAGCTGGCTGGGAAGATTGTAAATGGTGATTACATGACCCTGGGACAGTGCAATTGTCATAAATACATGCCATGTGCCAATTGCCTGAATGTTGATCACATGACCATAGGAATGCTGCAATAGTCATAAGGGTGAAAATCAGTCATAAGTCACTTTTTTAAGTTCTGTTGTAACTTCAACTGATCACTAAATGAATGGTTGTAAGTTGAGAACTATAGATTAACAAAAATCTGTAAACAGATTAATAAAAATAACCCCAAATCAGACAGATTATTGAAAAACAAAAGCATATTATTGGTTCAAATATGAAAGTTATATTTGGAAAATTTGGTAGGTATAGGGTCAAAATATAAAATCAGTGTAATGAATTAATTTGGCCTAATTTATGTGAAGGGAAACTTGAGAACTTATGGGAAAAGTTAAATGTTGAAAAAAAAAGCAGAAAAGAAAAGAAAAATTAATCCTAACTCAACCCTAACTCAAAAGTATAAACACAACTAGAATGTCCTTGGGGTAGTAATTCAAATTGTCATATTTTTGAGTTTGCAAAAACAGCATTCAGTCTCTTACCCTTAGGAAACCGTATAATAGAGTATGGCCCAGGGTTTCTATTGAACCATCACCATATGGACATAGTTGAAGTGAAGGCTTTACAAAATTTTAAAATTGGAGTGAATGATGAATATGTGGTTGGAAAGTACCCTTTTAGGGCAAATGTTAAATAATGGGGTGTTATGTAATGACTCCAAATCTTGGAATCAGGTTGAGGGAAACATAAGGTGAGCACTGCAGTGCTTTATAAGCAGGGAGAAGTCAAGACAAGAAGTTAGTTCAGAGGAATTCTGAACTGATTAGAGACTGGTTAAATAATTAAGATCTGCTTTATTGCTATACCTTAATGGTATTTCTATATTTAGAACTACCATATTTAATACTGTAATACCATATACATGCAAGTGTAAGACTGGACAGCCCTTTGTCCGAAATGGTATAGGGTTTCCTGCCTGAGCAGGGGGTTGGACTAGATGACCTCCAAGGTCCCTTCCAACTTTATTATTATTATTATTATTATTATTATTATTATTATTATTATTATTATTATAGCAAAAAATGTAACATAATCCTGTTGCAATAGTACAGTCAGTATCACATCATTCCATTATGAAGTTTTTGCTACTAAAATTTTAACAATTTAAGTTTCCTTAATTTAGCTTTAAACGAAACATTGAAGTTTGCTTCAATATCTTTAAAACACACAAGAAGCAACAGCAAAATCCCTACTTTCTCCAAGTGACTTCTTACATATCCGGACTTGTTTTATGAGTTGTGTGTTTAAGGAGAAAGGTAATTCTATATTTGCAAAATTGTCATGCCCATATTCATATGTGTTAAAATTGTGGCAACTTTATTACCTAATCAGATATGTCTGCATCTATAAATAAACTTTAAAAAGTTGACTGCTAGTCATATCCAAATTTTAGAGTGATCACTGTAATGCAGTTGAGTATAAAGAAGTAATCTTATATTTCTACTAAGATTAAAGAGTCTTTGTCTTATTTTATTTCAAAGATTAATAATGCTTCTATATTTGCCATTTTAGAAGGGGTTTGTGCACATGAAAGAAGTAATTCCTGCAAAACCTTGTGACACATAATACATTTGTCAGATTGATGGGCCAAATTGTACAACAGGCTACTTTAATGGCAAGTATGGGCAACTAATCATTCCTCAAGGGTAAGGATAAACAATATTGTCCTCTACTCACTTTCGACAAAGAAGGCAACTTTTGTCTTTTCTTGCTACCCATTAAAAATAGTGTTCTCCAGTTTTTAGTGGCAAAACATGTTTATTTATGTATAAGACTTGTGTAACAACTCAGAACCACAACTCTGGATAGCTCACCACCAGTAAAAACAAACATCATACAAAAAATAATAAAAAATATAATGAAAACAGAAACAGAAAAATCTTGTGCCACAATCCCTGGATACAAATAGCATCTCTATTTTCTAACATCAATTCCACCTTATCCCAACCTTGGAGGAAGAGCTAGCTCTTTATACCTTTCCTGTTATGGTTAAGAGGGTAGGAGCCTGCTAGATTTCAGTGGAGAAAGAGTTCCACAGGGCAAGGTGTCCTCACACACACAAAAAAAGCACTCTTCTTAGGTCCCCAAAGATGGCAACATTTAAGTAAAAGGATATGGTGTGTGCCTACTCTACCAGAGCTAGTGTGACAGACAGATACTCTCAGGGAGAGGCAATCCTGCATATAGCCTGGCCTCATACCATCCTTCTGAATCTTGACCCTATCTTCCAAAGTTATCCCCACCATCACCAGCATTGTGTCATCTGCAACTTTGGTGAAAGCCCCTTCAGTCCCCTAATCTAGGTCATTTATGAAGATGCTGAAGAGCAGTGAGCCAAGACAGTACCTTGAGAAACCCCACTGCATACTTCCTTCCATGTAGATGTAGTTTCATTAAGGATTTACTCACACTAAGTGTGGTTGATCACCCATCTGTGAATCCAGCTGATCATGGTACTGTTCCACAAGAAGTGGGCTGTGGGCATTTTATCAAATGCCTTATTGAAACTAAGTATGCTATATCCACAGCATTTCCTTGGTCCACTAATTTAGTCGCTTTATTCTCCCCCTCCTTCTCTTCTTTTCAAAGTAGTTTAAATCAGGAAACAGACTCTACAGGAAGAGTAGACACTAAACTTTACTGAGCTAGCTATAAGTGCAGAACCCTGCAGCACTCTTTGTGTCTTCATTCCCTTTTATGCTCCAGGGAGACAGGTGTAGGAGTATGGAGAATAGCCTAGTCTCCGTCTCTTTATATCACTCTCCAAACTTTATAATGCTTGTCCACCACTCTGGACTTAACACATTTCTTTTGCATCTGGTGTTTCCCTTTGACTTATTAATTTCTTCTCCAAGGTCATCTTTTTGCTTCTTTATAAGACCTGATCATGGAAGAAGATTCAGACAGGGACATGTGGTCTTATTATTGACAAATTTAGATGGGGAAGTAATTTTCAGTAAGAAAATAATGTTGAAGTGAGATGAAAATCTCTTTCTTTATGCATGGTTGTCCCATATAGATTATACATTCATCATGTTGCTAGCTTAGAGTATATGTAGATTAATATATTTTCTATCCCTAAAGTGTAGGGTACAAAATAGAAGTGGCAAAAAAACTGAGAAAGATGTCTAATAATGATAGACTTTCTTTTGTTATGGAAGTAAAAGAATTCCACACAAATTTCCTCCCAATTTTTTCTCCATCACTAATTCAGCTACAGATAGAATAGGAACACAAGCAAGAATTGTTGATGTTAGTTACAAAGTCGTGTCTAACCCATCGCGACCCCATGGACAACATTCCTCTAAGCCAGGGGTCCTCAACCTTGGCAACTTTAAGACTTGTGGATTTTGCTGGCTGAGGAATTCTGGGAATTGAAGTCCACAAGTCTTAAAGTTGCCAAGGTTGAGGACCCCTGCTCTAAGCAAGCAAGAATTAGCAGAACTGAATTCATAGGGAGTCTGGACATTACAGCAAATATTTACAACTCAAGAAAAAATAGGGTTTTTTTCAGCAAGAACATTGTTCACAGGTTTTCTTCCCCAATTTTCCAATTTTCTTTTACTACAGAAGCCTAATGAGGTACAGCTTTTAAAGACCTGCCAGAGCCTAATGGGATCAACTTAGTTTTGAGACTCCTAGCATGAAGAAGCTTATAAATTAACCTTGCTCACCTCCTTCATAATTTTCAAATGTTTGGACTTTTTTTTCTGTGAGTTTCTGACAAGAAACAGTTGGGAGCTCTTTCTGTTTAAGCAAACATATTTGTGTGGTAGAACTCTTGAAACTGGGGCTGTATACATCTTGCCATGTGACAATGAGCACTACAGTTGCCTTTCTTCTTGAATATGATCAAGCAGTTAACATAGGGAATTTCCTCAAAAAGTGAGGGCAAGATAAATGCTTGATGATGCCAAAACATTAAAACTTGAATGAAATTTGCCTTTTATGACTGAATACATGTCATAAAATTCTCATGCTGGAAATGACTGGCTTCATAACCTTCTTAAGAATTCTTAGCTTTCAATATGAAGATCACAGGAGTTAAAATAAAGATTTCTATCTCTTTCTGATGAATTTTGATCAGGTTAAATTGCTATAATTCTCAAAGCCTGCATGACCAGACTAGGAAATTATTCTAGATGAATAGTTATAGGTATTAATTTAAAAAATAGAAAATTAATGCTAGAAAATTGTACATATGATTATTTCCTTTTGCCCCTTGTATTAAAACAGCTTCCTTTCAACCTTTCTTGGTGAGCTGTAAAGTTATCTTAGGCAACTTGACAGTGAAGCTTCAAAAACCACTTACACAAATAGCAATCAGAGTCATTGTTTAGGACAGACAATGACAGGAAATGAGCATGCCTTCTACTTGCATACATTTTTGTTACTTCACTATCTTGGGGCAAAGCCAGCAGTAAACTACTGTAGTAAATGAAATCATTCTTTTCAACTAGCAAAGCATTTTGAATTTGGTTTTATCCTGGGTTTTTTGATAGCAGATTTCAATCAAGGATCCATCCTATCTAAAAAACTAACATTTTTCAGTCTTTGGGCATTTAGAAAAGGATTGTTTTGTGAATTTCAGTGCTTTCAGCCTGGTATATGAAAAAGTATCAGGCAAAAAAAATCTTCCTACTACACTTGACCGTAGAATAATTTGTACTATCTGAGAATTGGTCATGATTGAACAAAAGAAAAAAAAAGCTTTATTGAGCAGCAAAGTGAAATTAATCTGCTGTCCCATGTTCTTATCCCCAACCCCATCCTTGAATTCTAGATTGTTAAATCCTTCTTGATATTACAGTATTACCTGGTTAAGAGTTATTAGACTGGCAAAGTTTCTGCACTCTGTCTATTACTAGTGATCTTCTATAGTGCATTACCTGGTTGCAGCATGTATTATTTTAAAAGTTTTTTCTTACTTCAGTAAAAGTAGAATTCTGTGTCATTTTTGTGCAACTTTTGTCACTTTTGTCCATCTACACCAGGGGTGTCAAACTCGCAACACCACATGATGTGTCGTGATGTATTGTGACTTTTTTGCCATTACCGGCAATGGGATGAGCACAGTTTCACTATCATGCATCTGGCCCATGGGCTGGCAGTTTGACACCCCTGATCTGCACTTTCGTGAGTTCACTTGCTGGGGGTATCATAGTACTCCTATTGAAAAGACTTCACCTAGGTTCTCATCTAATAAGCTCTCAAAAGATTTTGCCTGATCTTCGTAGTTAATGAAACAAAACAACCTACACTGAAGTTTCTCCTGAAAGTATACTGGGAAATTTCAATATTTTGAAAAATAAAAAATAAACTTGATTTAGGAAGCGTGCATTAAAAAAAAAGACATAGGAGGGTTTTTTCTATGCTAAGGGAAACAAAATAATGAAGACTTTAGATAAAGTTTTAGCTCAGAAAGTTTACAGAATTGCATTTTTAATGTGTTCAAGACAGTGTTGACTCCTGGAAACTGAAATTTTCTTGGCAGGATACTTTGGAAGTGATTTGCCATTGTCTCTTTTCTCAGACTGTGAGAGAGTGGCCGAGGCTTACCCAAATGATTTTCTGAACATAACTAGAAAAGTTCAAAAGCTGTGAGAAAATATAATAGAAACAATAGTTGAGCAAGAATAAATATTTAAGCATATTTATGTATTTTATGTACAATATATATATATATATATATATATATATATATATATATATATATATATATATATATATATATATAGAATGAATAAAGCGCGTTCACCAGGAGAGTTTAAAGTTAAATACTTTAATTAAAGTATTTTACTATATTAAAAGGTTGCCAAGCTTTCGTTGGGAAAACTCCCCAACATCTTCAGGGCTGAGAGACCGTTTCTAACAAGGTGGTTCAAACGGGTTCCATAGACGTCTGCGCTTGGTTCCTAGACTGTGCCAGCATTCCCTGCTGAACAGCTGATAGGTGGGAGGGAGAATCGGAGTAAAGATTTCTTCTGTCTTCTCTCGAGCACTTGTGTTCACATCTCCGTCGATCTCAGGGGGTATTGTTAGAGCTATGTTCCGCCCTCTCTCGGCAGCACTGGTTCTCGTTGCAGCGGGGGGATTTAGTTTGATGTCATTGTGTATCCTACCATGGAGGCGGGGCTTCATCGGCTGCAATTTAACATCTTTCCTCTGCTGTGTGTTCCCGTATTTATCTTCGCTCGCATGTACAAGCATCAACTGGATGTGGTATTTTTCAATGTTTGAATCATCCTCCTCCATCATGGTGTCCTCCATGCTCATCTTCCCTCATAGGTCAATATTCAAGTTAAATCCCTCCCCCATTTCTGTGAGCAAAAGTCTGTTGGTATTTGGGCAGATTCCCCGCTCATGTTACTTTCCCTTTTATCAAGCGAACGGGTCATCATCACATGTTTTTTCTCCCCTCTCTGTATGGGATATTCACTTTTATTATTATTATGGGTAGTGCTAAATTTAGTGGTTCTATCCTCAAATTTCTTAAGCACTCCAATGTCATTATTGTTGTTTTCTCCAATTAAAGGGGGTGTGGTTTCTCCTTGATGTTGTTGGGAGGTTTCTGGGTAGTCTATATCAGGTTGTTTGTGGTAGGGAGGAGGTGTAGCTCCTGGTTTAGAACATTGTGGATGTTGATTGTAAGGTTTGTGATATAAAGGATGATGGTTTGAGTTCCATTTTCGTAGCGCTTGTTGTGCTGGGTGCAAGTCAATGTGACGATTGATTGAGTTGTTATTCGAGAACCAGGCTTCTTTTAGCAGCCGACCTCCCTTCGTGGCATCACTGGCTACGATAAGGATGTTATTGAAGTCAAACTGATGGCCTTGTTGTGCCATATGCATCCAAAGTTGTGAGTGTGGTTCGCCTCGTTTTATGGCCAGTTTGTGTTCGTGGAGGAGAGTTTTCAAGCGTTTGGCTGTTTCTCCCACATAGTTGCCTTCACAGTTTTTGCAGTTGATCTTATAAACAATAGCAGATTTCTTTACTCCGATTCCCCCTCCCACCTATCAGCTGTTCAGCAGGGAATGCTGGCACAGTCTAGGAACCAAGCGCAGACGTCTATGGAACCCGTTTGAACCACCTTACTATATATATATAGTATGTGTTGTACACTTCCCCAAGTCAGAAACTCATCAGTTTCTTGTGAGATGGGTAGCTATACAAATAAATATTTCTCAGAATCTCTATTCCTAAGATTCTCAGGATGGCGACGAGGGAGCTGCAAAAAATTGATTTCGTTGTGATTTTTAATTTTGTTCTATCTTTAGTACCGTTTTATTGCATAGATAGGTCTACATAGATCATCCAATTTCACGCAGATAAATGGTGAGAAATTAACCTATAATAAATATGTTTTACTGCTTTTTATTTTTTCCAAAATATGTACATCTAAATATAAATAGTTAAACTGTATTTTAAACATATTTTGATATAATCTTTCAATGGAAATTTTGTTGGCATTTAATATAAATATGAAAAGTAATGGATAATTCAATTCAGATCCATATGACATTTTTGTTATAAGTATTGAAGAAAGGCATGGAGGGCCAAGGCTGTTTCATGCCCCATCATTTGCAGTACCTTTAAAATTTATTAACGTCAGATGTTTAAAAATTATCTTGGTTAGGAAGACTTGTGGTATGAGGAAAATAAAGAGTCTGAGTGAGAGAACAAGGAAAGGGGACTCAGAAGAAAAGAGCTAAAGTCCCAAAGATTCTGCAAAAGAGAACATGCAGAATTGGCGCCCAGCTCCAGAAATGGCAATGAGTGATAATTGGTGGGATAGAGAGGCTGGAATAGCAGTCTTGGAAGATTATGTGACGTTTAGATAAATTAATACACTTTTAGATTTATTTCAATGAGAGACATTTAACATCTTGATTGATATCAGTATTCTTTCTTCTAAATCAGTGTTTCTCAACCTTGACAATTTTAAGGCATGTGGACTTCAACTCCCAGAATTCCACAGCCAGCATTGCTGGCTGTGGAATTCTGGGAGTTGAAGTCCACATGCCTTAAAATTGTCAAGGTTGAGAAACACTATTCTAAATGCTTAATTCTGGCTGGATCATGCTGCTTGCTTCATTCTTTTCAATGTTATTAGCAAATTTCTGTACTTCAGAAATAAATATTATTCTAAACTGATTATTTGTAGAATTTTTTCTGATGAAACAGTATGATTTCTGGGCAACACAATACACTATTTGTGATTTTTCCCCATGCTTATGTTTCTCAATCATATTCAGACAAATTGGATTGTGGCTATTATACTTTTTTCTAGTTTGGTTTAGTTGAATGTTTGACAAATAATTTTTTCCCCTCTAGTATAAAAACAGAGTTTTCATTTCCTTTCTACCCCAAAGGCTTTTTCATACACCCGTGAATTTGATTTTTGTGAAGCATTTCATAAAAAATTGAAGGTTTGTGCATATTAACACACATTGATTTATTCACATTACCCTGCACATAAGTGAGGATCCTTGTAACAGCAGAAAAGGTTAAGGCAGCAGCCGAAAACAATATATTTTACTGACAACTTTGCTGAAATTGAGCCACTTCTAGATTGAATTTAGAACATGGTAAAAAAATTGGTCGGTAAATTAGTCATGAGTTTTACCTCTGAATATAACTGTATAATTTGCGTGGTTGTCATTAATAAGCATAATGGAAGTCAGACAGAATTTCAAAGGTGTGCTTTAATATACAATGTACTAAAACTATGTCAGTAGTTGTAGCAATGTATGAGATGACAGATATTTGCCGAAAGTAAAATATAAACTGAACAGAAAATTAAATGGCTGACGATAATGTTGAATAACAAATGTAGGGGAATTAAGGAGAAGAGAATAGGCAACCTCTGGCTTCATGCTACATACTACATATGTACATGCTCCTTTTTGAGACAAGCAGATTTCATACAAAGTGTAGAAAAAATAATTTTTAAAAAAAATTCTCTTAAAAATATCATCAACTCCACCCATTTCTCAGTCTTTTCTCTTGACTCATTCTTCTTATGTTATACATTTGTTTTGAGATTTGATGCTCATTCTTTCTCTCTAAACAGCCTTTAATTTACCTCTAGGTAGTCCTTCGATAGTGGTCACTCATTTATATATTCAATCTATATTCCTTCAGCATACATTCATTCTTCATTTTTGTCTTAAGTGTCCCATTTCCATTTCCACCACAAGCACCACACCATATATTGTGGTGCTCTAGGTGATGTCAATTCTTTTTTTCCATTAAGATGGCAAAAAAATTACCACAAAGTATTAGAATAGTATGAATAATAAATACAAATAAAATAACCAGAACAATACATTATGATAAAATTTGAAAACCCAGTCCTTTCTCCCTGAAATACTTTGATTGCAAACATGGTCAGATATCCTCCACTGATGCCAAACAGGTTTTAGAGGAAAGAAATTAGGATTTCATTCAAATGTATATAAAGCTGAGATGGGCTGCCTTTTATTTTTAGTTTACTGTAGGAATACATTATACCAGAGGGTATCATGCTGACATTTACACCCTGCCTGGTTTTATTTTTTTACACTCTCTTTTTTCTTTCAAAAATTAACAAACACTTAGTGCTTAAGAAGTTAAAAAAAGGAAATAAGCAAAAATATTTTCTTCAAAATAATTTTGCTGTCAATTTTGGTCCTATGAACGTAGGTATCTGAGAGCTATAAAAAAATAGGAGCAAGATTTTTTGGAGAGGACTTAAAAATTAAATGTAGACTTTAGAGTTGTTTATAATGCAAGGCTTGTTAAAAATTAAAAAAGAAGAGAGAAGATAGAAAGAACATTTTGAGTGGCAGCAAAGGAAAAAAAAACCTCTTATTGTACAGGTGCATAATCTTCTTTTATATTCCTGGTCAGATTAAACCATCTAAGCAAAATAACCTTGCTTATTATGAACTTAATAATTTTAACAAGATCGCAAATCAGTAGGACTCTATCTGTGATATATACTTATTAACTATTAGATGCTGTCCTTTTATCAACTTATCATGATAATGAAGATGCAGTTTAACCAAAGGCTTTTGGTGAATCTTAACATACAATAAATAACAGCTTTTTTTTTTACATTTTCCATTGTGACATTTTACTGGAATTATAAAATTCCAATAAATATCAATGGTGTCCTGACATTTAAACTAACAGTGATCCCTGACTATTTCTTTTACTCAGGTATTATATTTTCATTTAAAGTTTTTAGAACTGTTCATAAATGAAAGAATACCAATATGGTGACTATAGCATTCATCACATTTGCTGATGATCTTTGGTGGAGTCACGATGCAAATGGTACATCTATCCTATTGCTCCTTAATCTCTTGCTGGCCTTCAGCTGCAAGAGCTAGGAGGGGAGGCACTACCCTCAGTGATTGGTTTCAGTCAGTAGTAACAGGGGAGGAGAAATTGTATCCATGGCACCTCTTACTTGGAATTTATCTTAACACTATGTTCACTATCTGCCAAACACTGGTTGGATCATGTATTAATTACTGGGGTGCAATATCATCAGTATATAGATTGTATCCCATTTTCATTTCCATACTAGGTTGCACAGATAAAGCTGCCAATGTATTGACCCAGTGCCTGGACACTCCAATTGTTTGTACTACTTCTATAGTAACCAAATCTGCTAATCCATAGTTTTTGGTTGTGACTAAATTATTGAGATTGATACTGCAATGCATAGAGAAGCTGGATTATGGAGAAAGCTAGGACATTCCAGAAAAACATCTACTTCTACTTCATTGACTATGCTAAAGCCTTTGATTGTGTGGATCACAACAAATTGTGGCAAGTTCTTAAAGACATGGGAGTACCAGACCATCTTATTTGTCTCTTGAGAAACCTATATGCGGATCAAGAAGCAACAGTGAGAACTGGACACGGAACCACTGATCGGTTCAAAATTGGGAAAGGAGTCCGGCAAGGCTGTATACTGTCACCCTGCCTATTTAACTTATATGCAGAGCACATCATGAGAAAGGCATGGCTAGATGAATCAAAAGTTGGAATTAAGATTGCCGGGAGAAATATCAACAGCCTAAGATATGCAGATGATACCACTCTAATGGCAGAAAGTGAAGAGGAACTAAAGAGCCTCTTGATGCGGGTAAAGAAAGAGAGTGCAAAAGTTGGCTTGAAACTCAACATTAAGAAAACCAAGATCATGGCAGCCAGCCCTCTCAATTCCTGGCAAATAGATGGGGAAGAAATGGAGGCAGTGACAGATTTTATCTTCCTAGGCTCCACGATCACTACAGATGGGGACTACAGCCAAGAAATTAAAAGATGCTTGCTCCTGAAAAGGAAAGCTATGGCAAATCTAGACAGCATACTAAAATGCAGAGACATCACCCTGCCAACAAAAGTACGTATAGTCAAGGCTATGGTTTACCTAGTTGCAATGTATGGCTGTGAAAGTTGGACCATAAGAAAGGCTGAGCGCAAAAGAATTGAGGCCTTTGAACTATGGTACTGGAGAAGAGTTCTGTGAATCCCCTAGACTTCAAGGCAATCAAACCAGTCTGTCCTAGAGGAGATCAACCCTGACTGCTCTTTAGAAGGCCAGATCCTGAAGTTGAAACTCCAGTACTTTGGCCACCTAATGAGAAGGAAGGACTCACCGTTGAAGAGCCTAATGCTGGGAAAGATTGAGGGCAATAGAAGAAAGGGACAACAGAGAATGAGGTGGCTGGATGGAGTCACTGAAGCAGTAGGTGTGAGCTTAAATGGACTCTGATGCAAACCAATTATCTTCTATTTGTAATGTAATGTCAAATGTATATCCCAAAGGACAGAGCTTGACACCTTTTTTCAGCATTGTGTCATAAACAGTGAGAACTTACAAAACTCTGACATTGGTAAAGATAGAAGGATAGAAGACCTATAAGAATGGTCCACTGCAGCTGTGTGATCCAGATATTTTTTTATACACATTTTATTGTTGTTTTTTTTACATCAAAGTGCTCAGGAAAGCACCGTGGTGAAAGAGTAATCAATCATGGCAAAACAAGTCATATATATATATAACTAAAATTAATACCTTAAAAATTCCCCCCTCTATTTCCCTACATGATATAACAAATTTAGTTTAATCTATTTCTTCTTAAAATTCACTCAATCCACAGAATCAACCCTACTATTACATCTATATAAATCACTCCTGCTTTTAAGCTATACTAATTTCAGTTAACATATTCCAATTAATCTTAATCAAACATATTAATAAAACTTCAGGTATCCCTTCTACAACACACATAATATTCCAAGAATAACATTCTAATATTTTCACATATATCCCATCTCTTAATTTAATATATCATTAATTAATAGCCTTTCTTTTCTTATCATAGATGTCTCTAATTCTTCTGCTATTACAAAATAGTTTTCTATATAAACAGAGTAAAAAAACAAAAAAAGAATCATTTCAACCTGTTAAGTAAAATTCAAATCTCAACCAACTTAACTATCGTATCTAAGACAAACATATTATTACACCAATTATTATCTTACTGCTTTCATTTACTCAATTAAATTGTCACATCAGTCCAAATCTCTAAAGCCTTTTTGACCCAATAATTAAGATTTTAAATCATATTTTTAAATCTAACTCTGGCTTTTTTTCTATACCAAGCTGGTTTCCGTAATGTCGCATCTATGTCATCAAATCTCAGTATTTGTGTACTAATGTTTATCAACAAATCATCTGATCAAAATTCTCTTCCCCTTCTTCCAGTATCATGTAAGCAATATAGTCCATTTTATTCCATATTATAATTTCAGCTTGATTATCCAGGTTGTCATAACTTTCAATCGATTGCGTCTGGCTGTCAATTCCTGTTAATTTTACCAATGGGAGTACTTCACTTATAGTCATTTTTTGATCTTCAAAGTTCTCCACCATTTGTACATAGACTTGTGAAATATCTTCCTCTGTAGTAATTAGTTGATTTATAGAGTAGTCATTTAAAGTCTCAATCTGGAATTTTGGGTCCAGAATTTTTCTAAAGTTCAATTGATCAGTGAGTTCTTCCATCTCAAATTGTGTACACTGTTGCATATAAGCTTCTTCTTGGCCTGTAGATTGGTCTTTTAAAATTTGAGGCTCAGCTTGTGATTCTACAAGATGATCTTTAGTTTTTCTCCATGACTTCATCTCCTCTGTCATTTCCAATATTTTTTCCAATATCAGCTCATAATCCAGTCTAGAATTCAGTTGATCAGTAAATTCTTCTTCCATCTCAGATTGTGTACACTGTTGCATATAGGCTTCTTCTTGGCCTATAGGTTGATCTTTTAAAGTTTGAGGCTCAGCTTGTGGTTCTGCAAAATAATCTTTAGTTTTTCTCCATGACTTCATCTTCTCTGTCATTTCCAATATTTTTTCCAATATCAGCTCATAGTCAAGCTGTGGGTAAAAGTCTTCTATTTCCATAGTAAAAGTGTCTTTTAATCTTTTTGTGGAAACTATATTTATTAAGAGTCCATATACATCCGCATCCACAATTTTTAAATCACAAACACAACCCACAGCTGTTTCCAAGCCTTTATCTTTTCTTCTTGTTAATTTCTGAAGGTCAAAACCATCTTCAAACACCAAAGCAAAAACATTATAATTGCAGTAAATATTTTCGCCACAAGATGTCCTCAGTAAGCTATAGAAGTTTTTTTCTTTGCATTAAGAATGACAAAGAAAGAGACAGAAAGAAGCAAATATCTTCAGTATAGTAAGTAGAATAATGCTCTATATTACAAATCTTTCCAGGGATGCCCCAAATCCAAAAAGTTCAAAATATAATAAGTGCTATTCTGTATTTTCCCCCCAAACAGACACATGCCGCTTTCTTAGAACAGGGAAGTGATCCAAAAAGCAAGCTCTTTGCAGGAAAAGTAGTTCAGACAAATAGTCAGGATGGAGAGAGTGAGGAAAAGTTTCGTCCAGATTCACCACGGTGGTTCTTTATGCTTAGATGATTTTCTGACTTCAGATGGCACAGCAAAGTGATCGGCCATTTTACTGGCCGATCTTCTTCTCCGTCGGTCCTATGGAGTTAGCTCGATCTGTAGGGGGAGCTGCCACTCCACCCACATAAGGATCTACCGGTGGAGAGAAAACAGCCAACAAAGAGCTGTTTGGCTGAGCCTGCTGTGAACCAGAAGTGGAACTCAGTGATCCAGATAATTTTTTTACTGTAATTGGAGATTTGTCCATTTATGTGGTGGGCAATTCTTCCACAAATCTGATTGTGGAGACACCAAGATTGTTGGATAAATTGTTACAAAACAGCCTTCATCAAACCCTCAATCTCTTTTTAAAGAGCTCTAGAAAATAAACAAGATAAGAATTATCTAGAGTGATGGTAGCACAAAACAAAGAGCAATTTAGATCAATCACAGATTTCTTTCCTTGCCCGGCCTAAATTACAGTGAAACATGCTTAGTTTTCTACTTTTATTACATTATCAAGATAACTCTTTCATTGTTGAAAGTTTCTTTGCAGAGAAAATAGCTTATATTTGTTCAGAGATTGATTATCAAAGTTTAACATGATGACTGTTTATTTAACTATTTGGTTTTGCTGATCCTGTGGAAGCTGAGGAAACAGATTATCTGTTGTATGTGTGATCTGGATTCATATTCTTTCTGGCTACTGTACTTAGCCATCTGATAGAGGCATCATGTGGCAGAAATTGGGATGTGCTATTTAGCCGTGAATGAGGCAGATATGAACATTCTCCTGAATAAAATTCACTTTGTTACAAATCTTTCCTTTCTGGGAAAAATGCTAGATAATATGGGATGGAATCAGCTGATCCTAGATGAAGTAGATTATCTAAATTCTTTCCTTTCTAGATTCAGGTCTAAACATGAAAGATAAGCAGGTCTGATTCCTCTAGTGCATGGGTATCAAACTTGTAATGTCACGTGACGTGTCGTGACATATCGTGACTTTTTCCCATTGCCAGTAATGGGATGGGAGCGGTTTTGGCATGATGCATCCAGCCTGTGGGCTGACAGTTTGACATCCCTGCTCTAGTAGTTATCTTACCTCAAATTCTGAAGTATGGGAATATGTCCTTTAGGCCTTTGAGCTGTATTTGATTCCATGACCATCCTATACTGTTGAATCACCAGTAGGGGTTGAGAATCAAGGCATATTTACAGCAGCTAGGCTCTTATTTTAGTGGACAGTCCCTGTAGAACAGGGAAAAGAGCAGTCAAGCACACAGCTTCTCCAATATGGGATACCATAACATTTAGTTATCTCTTTTGCTGTAGAAAGCTGCAAAAAAGGCTATCTGTCAATTTGAGATGAGCAATATGGTATCATCAGTTTGTTTGCTTTTAATCCTATATTATAAACCACTCTGTGTTTCAAGAAATGGGCATTATATAAAGATGTGTGTGAATGTACACACACACATAAGTGCATACAGTACATTGGGTAACTAGCATTTATCCTAGAAATCAGTTGAAGTTAATATATTTGTTCAGTTATTCTAACTAAATTTATATCTTTTTAGATGGAAATCTATAGGGAATCAGTTATGCATTCAGATCATACATTTTTTTTATTTTTTCCCCCACTTATTTCAGATTACCTACAAGGCTGTTGGATCTCTAGATCCTACTGCTGACTTGTTGAACCAGAGAGGAAAAGTCTTCAAATTAAGGAATGAAACTCACCACCTCTTTGTAGGGTTATACCCAGGAACTACCTATTCATTCACCATTAAAGCCAGCACAGTAAAGGGTTTTGGACCTCCCATCACCACACGGATTGCAACTAAAATTTCAGGTATTACTATTAAGGGGGAAATGGCATGCTGAGAAAATTCAGTTTTGACTTTGAATTTGGTTGGTAGAGGAAAAATAATTAGCATTCTATCAAAGTTAAAGCAATTAGCATCTTGGGCTACATTTTTTAAAATGTGCCTAGGAGGAAAATAACTTGTCATAAAACAGTGATACAATCCTGTCATTTAACATCATGCACTCTAATAAGTAATAAGACATAGTGGATGGGGCTTTTCATTTTGTTTTATTTCCAGTTAAGCATTGCTTTATGAATCCATTTAATTTTAAATAGCTCAGAAATTGATCTATAATGATTCAAAACATTCCCTTCATCACTAAGCTTTATGCAGTCCAACTTTTAATCTGCAGATGCACCTAGCAACAAAAAATATCTATAATTTATAACTGTTAGTCTCCATTGTGCATTTATTTAAAATATTTTCATATTCACATATAAAGAAATTGTAGAACTAACAAGATACAACACATTGTTTCTTTTGCTTTAATACAAATAAGGATCAATATTTATTCATTTAAATTTTGAAATCATTAATACACAATGTTGAGATTTCAAGAAATGAGCTTAATTTCTTTTGTTTACTTTATACTTTATGCTAAAACATAATATGATTTATTTTGGGCTTAGGTCAATGCCTGAAAGGGGTCTGCTCACACAGACTGTTGTGTTGCTTTAGAAACAGTCCCTTGTAGAAGGTAGCTGTAAGTTAAAATCTGAAATTGGAAGGAGAGCAAGAGATATTTAATCAAACATAAAGGAACATGGAGAGAAAAATAGCAAGAAAATCAGTTCTTCCTAATTAGGTTAAAAATTCCACCAAATGTTCACTGCTACAAAAGAACAAATAGTATCAAAAAGCATTTTGTATTTGATTGCCTTCTACTTGTTGATTTCCAGAAACATAAATCTTTCTGTTGTTCCACAGCCCCATCAATGCCAGAATATGATTCTGACACCCCTCTGAATGAAACAGAGACCACCATTACAATCATGCTGAAGCCTGCACAGTCTCGTGGTGCACCGGTCAGGTAACTTTTTTTTCTATCCTTGTTTAGTCTCCTTCTTTTTCAAAAATGTCATGACATGTGTCATTCCATATTTCTAGATTATAAAGAGGAAGAATTATAACAAAACAAAGAAAGCAACCATAACACCAGTACTTCAGAGAAAGATACAGAGCAAATATCTCTAAAAATAAAATGCTGAGATTGATGGTGATTGCACCGTTGTGCAAAAGACTATGTTCTCTGGGGCATAAAAATCTGAAAGAATTCCCCAAAGGTTCCTCTGAGAGCTAATTTAGGCATTTTGGTCTCTCTGGATTTCACAGCAGAATGAATGCTAGCATCAAGCTATGTCTGCTAGTATTCATTTTTCCCTATCAAAAAGTTCCACACACAAAATATGCACATAAAAAGTGTAATTAAAAGTTGTGGGCAAAAAGCTGTGAATTAACCTTGAAGAGACACTTAACTTTGAGTTTTGATGAATTGGTCCTTCAAAGCATTGCTATGTAGTTATACCCTGTTTTTGAAAGTTATAGTTGAGAAGCTACCCTTTTTAGTTTTGACCAATTAAAATTATCCACAAATAATTAGTCTGTGACGTGGTCCCTATATGGGGGAGAGAGTCAGAGGAATAGGTGAACTTACACAGTGCCACTCTGAAAGCTATTTAAGGCATCCATAAGATACAACCACTCAGATCTGCTCTGAGTTATATTCCAGTTGTATGGGTGTTTTAGACCTATTGTGGACACAATCTGTTTTGGTTATCAAGAAACGCTGTTAGTCCTTTTTAGGCAAGATGGTTGATAAGTTTGCAATTTCAGAAGATCCAGGAATAAACAGATTATATGGATTTTTTCAGATTGTTTTCTGACTGGGATATAGTACTGAGATAATATTGATCACCTTTGTAGAAGATCTTTAGTAAGTTTACTGGGATGGGGGTTGTGTATCTAACCTGTCCTCTATTCTCTAAGTGGCCTTCAAAACACAGTATCCTTCTGTAGTAGCTTTGAAATGAGGTGCATGATGTTATAGTCCTGTCCACCTCATCAGAACTGACTGTGGGTGATACTCAACAATCAAATTAAATCACAATATTAAAACACCATTATAAAAACAATCATTATAAATGCACACAATCAATATTAAAATAATTAAAAATGAAAATATACAAACCACAAATAGGGGAAAAAACATAGTAACCATATATTACCCACAATAAGGGAGCCACTTTAAAATGTTACCTTGGACCTCCAAACCTGATGACTTAACCAGGTCTTGACAGATTTCATGAACATTAACAAGGATGGAAGCCCTTCATGGCACAGAGTCTGGAAATATGCTTTCTTGGTTGTAGCTTCTGTCTTTTTGAACAACATATCCCACAAGATTTGCCCAGCCTCCAAAACCATCTTGTAGATCTCTATAAGGTTTTTGGTTTTCATCTAGCCATTAAGACCAAACACTGAATAAGCCCACCCTGAAATTATTTGGGAAATACTTGAAGATTGATTGCAGTTTGGCCTCAGTTGTGTTTTATATAGTTTTTATGGGGTTTTTTTGTGATTTCAATCCTATGTAAACCACTTAGGGTCAAAATTTAGAGCTAGACAGCCTTATATGTAAGATGGATGGATGGATGGATGACATTCTTTTTCATCAGCTGGTGACAATTTGAAGAAGAAAGGCAGCAACATTGGAGGACTCAGTCTCTTGCATAACACAAGTTGCACATGTATAATCAGCATTACTACTCACTGATGACAGAAGAGATGCACCAGAGGCAAATAGAAAGCAACAAGGGACAGCAACTGTCATGTCACAGTAGTTTTTTGCAGCCTAAAAGATGGTGAAAGGCACTCTAAATAAGCAATGAAGTCTTTATCTGTTCTAACACCAGGTTATAAAATTAATGGTGTAGCTGCTACAACAACTATTTCTAGTTTCTTAATTGACCTAATACAAAATATTCACTTATCAGTAATAAAGCTCTTATCTTGTTTAACTAATGAAAGGTACACTAATACTTCAGTTGTCAGCTGTAATTCAGTTAACATATATATGTTTTACATCTAAGATGCTGGTTCCAGAATGCCTCTAATAACCTATCCTTCAAATTTTATCTCAGGTCAATATATGCATGTTTATGATTGGTAAATATTGGGAAACCTCTTCTATGACAATAGCCCAAATATTTACAAAATTTCTATATATATCTTCACCCAAAAATTAATTATATATTTTCAACTCATCAGTAATATTATGCATTGGTTGAAATCAATATTTCATTTTAAAATGAGGGAAGATGCTTGTTTGAGATAAGAGGGAGAAAATAAATGAACAAGCTTGGTTGACCTAAAAAAAAGTGCAGAGAAGAGCAACAAAGATTACCAGGGGCCTGGAGGCTAAAACATATGAAGAACAGTTCCAGGAATTGGGTACGTCTAGTTTAATGAAAAGAAGGAATAGGAGTGACATGATAGCAGTGTTCCAATATCTGAGGGACTGCCACAAGGAAGATGCTCCAAAACACCTGAGGACAGGACAAGAAGCAATGGATGGAAACTAATCAAAGAGAGAACCAGCCTATAACTAAGGAGAAATTTCCTGACAGATAGAACAATCAGTGAAATGAAGTTGTGGGTGCTCCAACATTGGAGATTTTTAAGAAGAGATTGGACAACCATTTGTCTGAAATGATATAAGGTTTCCTGCTCAAGCAGGAAAGGTCCCCTTCCAACTCTGTTATTTTGTTATTCTGAACCCAAGTGATTCATTATGTATAAGTCTGTAGGAATTCACATCAAGCACCAGAATATGCATTTCTTATTAAGATAACAGTAGCTTTTCCTATTTAAGAAGATACTCAGTAACATTTAAACATTTCAGATTCTTAATATAAAGGAAGATATTTAATCAAGTGATTATCACTTTCCCAGTGAAATTATCAGATTTAATGTGGATAATTTAACTGTGCCTCAATAAGACCTCATGCAAATCCCACAGGATTCAAACCTCTAAACTGAAGTGTTTATATTAGAAATACTGTTGATATTTCAAATCAGAATTATGTGTGACTCCCAAATTGACTTCCTGTCATATCTACGTAAAACAAAAGCATTTCTTGCTTCTGAGGAATACTTAAAAACAAATGTATTTCCATACTATTCATCCAAGTATTGGCTAAGATGATGGAAAATAATTATTCAATTATTTTGAAATATGAAAGAAGAAAGCTTATTTTATCACTGGACTCTGTCATTTTTATTAAAACTAACATATTATTTTGTGTTTATATTGTGTTTGTTTTTTTCTATTAGCAAACTATATATGGTGAACTATATATGTTGTTGAAGACCAGAACATGCTATATTATATATCATATATCTTTCTTTTCTAATTCTGTTCTATTTTGTGATTTAAATTTTGCTTTTGCTTTTTTTTATTGGACAGTTTTAAAACCAAAAACCAAAATTAAGGTCCCTCCTGTAAATCAATAAGCATCTATTAGAAACCAAGTCTATGTGAAAATCTTTCTGAAAACCTTGTTCCTTTATAGTATCATCTGTAAAAATAATTGAAATGTCAGTGCAGATGTCTTCATACAAATACATACAAACATCCAATATGTGAGGTCTATTACAATGATTGTTTTTTTTCTCACATAAGTAGATTCAATTACAAAGTCAACATGAGCTTTTCCTTTCCCCTGATTTCTCCCCAAATTGGGTTTCACACGCTCTTTCATTAAATCCACTTTCTATTCATTCTGTTGGGAAATCTGTTGATCTGCTAATATTGAAACTGCTAATCTGTACCCTTATTTTCTCCTCCCTTCCTCTCTCCCTCCCTCCCTCCCTTCCTCCCTCTCCTTCCTTCCTTCCTTCCTTCCTTCCTTCCTTCCTTCCTTCCTTCCTTCCTTCCTTCCTTCCTTCCTTCCTTCCTTCCACAAAATGTATGAAACATTCAGAACCCTCCCAGTTTCTCATCATAAAAGCTTAAAGCTTGGTCATGTTTTGTATTCATTGCTTTCCTATGTATACATATGAAGTGATTAAAACAAATTTTCAAAACATTTTTTCTATGTGGATTCTGTCCAAACACATTCAGTTTTAGGTCTCAAAATAGCTCTTGTCCCATTTTGACTTATTCATTCACCTTACATAACAGATTAATATATTTCCCTGGATTGCATTCATGCAGATGAATACAGAAGAGAGATCTTCTAATCCAATCCACTGCTTAAGCAGGAGACCCTATATACCATTTCAAATGGTTGTCCAATCTCTTCTTTAAAACCTTCAGAGATGGAGCACCCACAACTTCTGGAGACAACTCGTTCCACTGACTAATTGTTTTAACAATCAGGAAATTTCTTCTTAGTTCCAGTTGGTTCTCTCATCCATTGCTGTAAATTTTTTTCCCAAAATATATTCTGTCATTTGATTTTTCAACTATAATTATTCACTAGAATGTAACATGCAACTATCATCCAAATATGTCTTTCTATTTTTCATATATAGCCACAATAACTCAGAAAACATCAATTCATACTTTCTGAGACATATTTCAGCCCTTTAATCCTTAATTAAATCCATTCTGTCATTTTACTTCATGTATTCATCAACATCATTCAACATGATCAGGCTTATTACATTCAGCTTATTACATCCTCTACTTTCTCCTACTTTCCAGACATAATTATACCTATTTTTTTTTGTATTTATTCATTTATGTTACTGACCATTTACGCCTCTTATATTTCAAGTCAAAATCTTCCCAATACTGAAAATCTGCTGAAAGATTTATATCTTAGCTGCCAATCATGACTTCGTCTGTTATGATTTGATTTAAAAAAAAAAGCTTTCTTACTAAGAAAGGTGTTCCTTATATTAGCAAACATATTCTTATCCTTCCACATGCAACATTTTTTTCTGATAATAACAATAGCACCATTTTCCTTTGGTAAATAGCCTCAAAATTCAGTTCCCACTAACTAGGAAGTATATGCAGTATACTGTCCTATACAGAGGATGCAACTATCAAATTAATTTAAAAATGAATTATCAAGCTTGTTTTCTATAACAATAATGCAAAGAGGATAGGATATGAATGAGTCTACTAGAATCCACTAGAGTAGAATAGATTTTATAGATAGATGTAAAATTTACCCTCTGATTTTGGTGCGCAAAGAGAAATGATTGTCATGGCATCATGAATCAATCTCTAGAAGCCCATTTCTTGATCACTGGAAAATCTCTAGGCATACATGTGAGAGGTTTTTTTTTCCCTCAGAGTGGAACTTTACTATCCACTTGGATATCGGAGAAGTAGGAAAGTCAGAGTAACCCTAGTTGAAAGTTTATAGTGCTTGTGAGTGTCATGCTGGTCTGCTGAATTGACACTGTTGGAGAGTAGATCATCAGCTGGTATACACAAATGATTAAAAAATAAGAGATTTTTTCTCTGGATACTATGATCTAATATTGTATACAAGTGAAAATACTATTTGCAAAACCAGTATGTTTTTCTATGTACAATATACAGTGTGGTATAAGAAAGAATAGAAGAAAACAAGTTTAGCCTACTATATATACCCACATATAAGCTGAGAATTTCAGTTTCCAGATGTACCCCAAAATTGGATGGGCTTATCTGAGAGTATATGTTGTTTTTGTTAGCTTCATAAAATACCTGTCTATTCTGTATACATTCAAGTATAAACCCATCCGTGAATAACCAGACTCTCACATTTTTAATCAAAATATTTTAGGCAAAATGCACCCCCCTCGATAAGCAGATTCTGAAAATTAAAACATGAAAATTTGAGAGTTGTTGTATTTTCAGGTAGTGAATTTTTTATGGTACTTTGGTTGGCTTATCCGCAGATAGGCTTTTACATCAGTATTTACCTTTAGTTAATTTTCCTCCCTTTCAACTCTTTTTCTGTTTCTTCTCCTGTCTTTATCTCAATTACTTATTCTGGAATGTCTGAAATGTCCAGTTACAGTGATGCAAAACAAAGCCTTTAAATCACAGAATTCCAATGTCTAGAACCTGAATCTCTGTACACACAACAGAGTTCACCCTTCTGGTCTTTCTGTGCTCTCACAAGCTGCTCCTGGATTTTATTCCTAGTCTTTCCTTTCATCTCAAGACTGGACTCTTTGGATTATTTTGCCATTCCACTCCACATTTTTCCAGGTGATTTCCTCATGTCCTACAATATCTAAAATTCCCCCTTCTATTCTCTGCTTTTCCTTACTCGTTTTATATACTACCAGTAAATCCAAGAGGTATACATGGCACACTTCATGTCTATTCTAGTATTTTATCCTTTTCTGCATATGTGTTCTTGGTCTTGCACTAAATCAGTTGTCTTCCCTTAAAAAAATGACATTGGCATAAACCCAACCATTTTTCTCCAGCCAAATGCTTCATCCTGCCCCAGTCATTACTATAGGACAAACTATAGTAGCTATAGATTTAGATTAAATTATGGACCAGATTCAAACTTCAACTGATCTAAGGCATAGTCCACTTAGCACTATATGCAATAATATATTCAAACTATGACTGAAAAGTGTTTCAGCTTAATACTAGCTTTTGTTTCAGCCAAAATTTTGTAGCAAGAATTTCATTAATAGATAGCTGTGGATCAAATATAAAACAAACTTGCTAGATGGAGGAGAGGCAGCAAAGGCTGTAAAAAGCTCCTCCAAAAGTAAATAAAACAAATTTGCAAATTGCTATTCCACACACCATAATGTATTGCAGTAACATCAATATCTTCAAAGTCTTCTGAACATATAATATAGAAGAAGATGGGGATAATTAGTAAAAATATTTTGGGAACAATTATCCTATTTCCATTGTAATAATATCAGTACTAAATGTTCATTTTATGAACATACCTGAATATCAATTTAAGAAACTGTTGAGATTTTTGTATAAACTGATATTGATATTGACTACTACTGAAGCATACAGGAAAGTACTTGATGAAAAAACCATTTATTTTACAACTTTTCATTAATATTGAATACCTGGTTTACTCTGTCTTTGTCTTCAGCAGGGGAAAATATGTATTAACTCTGCAAGAAATAAATAGATCTAGTAAATATATATTAACAGATATACTGAAATGGGAACATAAATGAACACATACACTTAGATTTACTGTTTACTTTGCAAGAAAGATTTCTGGTTTGGAAAATTTATATCCAGATTTTTAATAAAATATTTAGCTACTGTATATATTTGCTAGCCTATATAGGGATATACAGTAGATGAATTGTCCTTATTTCTGAAAATGAGTAATGTGGTTAAGGCTTTTTTGCCATTTGCAGCTTAGTCTAGAATAACCATGCTATTGCATGATCATATGGATATTCTAGAAGGTGTTTCAAAGACAAAATAGCTTCTGAAAGGAGGTGTCATCTCTGATATGGTTTGTGGCAAAACTCTCTTCTCATTCTGTGTCACCTATTGACCATTTACTAGTCCATAGGAATAATTGTCCCAAACTGTCCTCTGTAGGGACTTCCTAATGTTCCTAGTTCCTAACAGTTTTAAAACATCAGTTGCTCAAATCCCATTCATATATGGAGAGTTGGCGGATTTCTCTCATGTATCTTATAGCAATTTTATTTCTATTCTCTCAAATATTTGGACTTCATGTGATCGCTAATTTTGTTAGATCTTTTCATCATTCTGCAGATTATTTGAGCTCACTATCCTGAATAGTATGATTTTATTTGTAAACTTATTTTTCTTTTTGATATTCCTGGCTATAACAGTAATTAATAAATTAATATGAATATCACCTGTGGAACCTCAATATAGATTACTCAGATCTAGTTAATAGCCACATCTCAAATTAGACAAAAATATGATAATTGTATCTTTTTATACCTTATACCAAGCTACCTGGAACAAATTCCTTCTATGCTTTTGACCTAAACACAAAGAAAGAGATGACTAAGTTCCCTTTTTTTTCTGTATATTATTGAGACATTTCAAGACTTAATTATATTACAGGTATATAAATTATGGAAACATGTTAATGCTCTCATGATTAAAATTATAGAGGCTCTAATTGAAAAAAGCATAAACTGAAATGAGGAATTTCTAATTATAGTTTGCTTTGAGATATTAATTTTCCTCCATAATGAATGCATAATTCTTCAAACAAGGAAAGGAGACTAGTGCATTAATGTGTTAACTGAAGATAGATTCAGGGAATTGCCATAAATGCATAGTGAAGATACAAAAGAAACTAATTAGAGTGTAAGTGTAGAACACCAAGAGTTCTTTTGTCTATAGGAACTAGTTAACTAAAAAAAAAAATTACAGTAGGTTTATGTGGATTAGTTTGAATTTTGGGAATATATAGAATATTTTGTAAGTACATCTCATGGGCCTATGATCATTCATGCCTTGGTGACTTCTCAGTTGGACCACTATAATGCACTTTACTTGGGGCTGCCCTTGAAGACCAAAATGTTATAATTTGTTCAAAATGTGTGGTACTGGATGTACTTTAGTTTGCCTATATCATACTGTTGTTGGGCAAGCTGTATTGGGTTCTAGTTTTGTTCTAGTTTCTAGTATAATTCGAGGTGCTAATTATTTAAAACCCTACCTTCACCAGGGCCAAGCTATTTGTGGAACCATTTCTTCCATCAGGTTAGCTAGGTGAGCATACTACAGCCCCTTTCCCTTAAATGCCATTGTCTAGAACAGGGGTGTTAAACTTGCAACATCACATGACATGTCATGACATATTGCAATTTTTTCCCATTGCCAGCAATGGAGTGGGCATGATTTCACCATGATGCCTCCAGCCTGCAGTTTGACACCCTGGTCTAGAAGAACCTAGGAAGCTCCTTTTTCTGGCAAAACATAAAGAGTTGCCTTTTCTTTCAGGTACTAGAATAAGTTGAGGTTGGAGTCTAGAGAGTGTACTGCTCAGTGGATTGGATGCTCTTGATTAAGACACTAGGTTTTGCCTTTTTATTATTCTTATGAACTAGCCAGAATTGAATTTCATAAGACAGCTCTCAATATAAATCCAAATAAATGTGATTGTTTTTAGGTCAGTATTTAAAATGGGATTATAACTGTTATTTAATCCTTTTGATTCTGCATGATTTTTTGCAATAAATACTTGAAATAGTGGCTTTATTTTCAATAATCCTTCTTGAAGAGGATCACCTATAGCTTTACTGTATAGAATGTGGGTTTACATTCAATGATTCCCAGAGTTTTAGTAAGCTGGATCTGTCCTTGTGCTTGTGTTTCTATGTTTCCTTGCATTGTTCATAGTAAACTGATTTATTTGGGAGACAAGAAGTTTCCTGATTTTTAAATGTCCTTAGCAAAATTCTACCAAGTTAATAAAAGGATCTTTGGTAGAAACCAGATTTCAATTACTTTGTTATTCTTGTCATCCAAAATATCCTTTTCAAAAGTAAAATTCAAAGACAAACAAAGTTTTGCAATTCAGCTTTTCTGATAATAGTTTTCGTAGTGATATGTTACAACTGCTGTCACTGGGATATACGATATCTGCAATTTAACATTTGTCAAGATTTATCATCTTTCTCTCAATTTGAACCCATCTCTTTATTTTATGGTCATAGTTCAAGATTTCTATGATTTTTTTAACTTAAGAAAATGAAGTCTGTTACCTTTTCAACTTTTTGCATTGGGTTGGGATTGCCCATTAACATAATTGCTTAACAAGTGGCTGGCTATATAAATTGGGTAATTAAATAAATAATCATTTTTAATATTCACCAGCATACTGGCTTTGGCCTCTCTTCTTTCATCTTCAGCAAGAGATTTTTTTTTTAAAGACTTCCTTATCTCCATCCATCAAAAGATCTCTGGGACTGTTAATATTTCTCCTAGCAATTTTAATTCCATTGTGTATTTCTTTTAGTTCAGGATTTCTTTTGATACAAAGGATTAAAGGGTCATAAAAAAAAGAAGGTGATGTGATAACCTTGGCACACTCAGTTGTTTCATATTCTATATTAAAAACCATACAGAACAGTTTAAATAAAATTTTCATTATCTTGAGCCTAATCTCTAACAGAATTTGGCTCATTGAAATGTGTACACTTAATACTCATTAGATTACAGTTGGAGATTTTCTGACTTTATCTTAAATTTGGCATATACAGCTCTAATTTGTGCATGCAGGATATTTTAAATTCCTGGAGATAATTACAATTAGGGTTTTGATCCTGAATCCAATTAAGAGCGAGGCATTGTTTTAACTTACCAAGGCAGAACAGAAGTAACTAAGAGGTCCCCTTGATTTTCCATCTTTGATAACATAGTTTGGAATCTCAGCACATAGGAAAAGATAATGTGTATAGGGGCTTAAGACAAAAAGAGAGTTTTAAAACATAAAGTACTATATTTTAGAATAGAATAGAGCTGGAAGGGACCTTGGAAGTCCCCTGCTCAAGCAGGAGAACCTATACCATTTCAGACAAGTGACTGTCCAGTCTCTTCTTAAAAACATCCAGTGATGGAACACCCATGATTTCTGAAGGCAAGCTGTTCCACTGGTTAATTGTCTTCATGTTAGGAAGTTTCTCCTTAATTCCAAGCTGCTTCTCTCTTTGATCAGTTTCCAACCATTGTTTCTTGTCCTAGTGCTTTGGAGAATAATTTGACCCCCTCTTCTTTGTGGCAGTCCCTCAGATACTGGGATACTGCTATTTCTTCTTTTCTTTAGATTACCCAAACCTAATCCCTGAACCATTCTTCATATATTTTAATTTCCAACCCCCTGATCATCTTAGTTGCTCTTCTCTGAACTCTTCCCAAAGTCTCAACATCTTTTTTGTAGTATGGTGACCAAAATTGATTGCAGTATTCCAGATGTGATCTTACTAGGATTTTATAAAGTACTAATACTTTATATGATCTTGATTCTATGCCTCTGTTTATGCAACCCAGGATTGTATTAGCTTTTTTGGCTGCTGCTGCACACATGTTCAAGTGATCATCCACTAGGACTCTAAGGTCCCTCTCACAGTTACTGTTTTTGAGCCAGGTTTCGCTTAATCTGTACTTGTACCTTTGGTTTTTCATGCTCAGGTGTTAAACCTTGGTTTTCTCCACATTAAACATAATTCTGTTGGATAGGGCCTGTTATATTTTCAGTTTGGTGAGGCATTGAAGAGGCGAATGGTGCAAACAGCAACTCTTTATTCAGTTAACAACAGAAGCAGCACTAACTGCTGCTTAACCAGTATTTATACAGCTCACCACTAAGTGGTAGCCAATAGAATTGAAGCAATATTTCCTGCTTAAAAGACAAGCTAATTAATATGTAGACAGTCAGTCTGGAGCTCAAGCAGGTGCAGCAGTTTGACCGTTTCCAGAAGTTTCCAGGTAATAAACCTCAATACATAAGAGGGCCCATTGTTCAAGTTTGTCAAGATCTTTTTAGATCCTGAGTTTGTCTTCTGAGGTATTGGCTATTCCTGCCAGTTTAGTGTTATCTGCAAATTTGATGAGTTCCCCTTCTATTCCTTCATTTAAATCATTAATGAAGATATTAAAGATTTTGGTGTCTTCTAATATAAAAATGCCTTGTGGATCAAGCTATATTGAATTAAGATACTGATGCATTTTCAAATTGGAATAAGCAATAAAATACTAAAGAGAAATGTAGTACAGTTGCTACCCCTTGTAGGTTCTGATGAATTCATGTGAAAAACAGGATTGAACTCTATTATGATAGATGCAGGATTTGTGATCATAATTCAGACAGCTATATTTTTTTTCAGAATTCTAGCTGCTACTTAATACATTATTTATGACATTAAATTAATTGGAGAAATTAATGTTTATTGAAGAGTTGCCAAACTCTGCTGAAAAGATATCAAATTCCATTCAACAAGTTTTCCTAAAGTGCATTCCTTAGATAAATTGATTAAAGATAGTGTAAGAGGTAGAAAATTGTCTGCTTTCCCAGACAGATCACAGAGCAAAGAGAACAAATGAGCTAATTCTTTTTTTATTATAAGGCTACATTGACAGAAATTTGCAAGTCTAGTAGTACAAATCTCTTGCTGCCTCTTTTTACATTCTGAGAAGTTAGGGAAGATCTTTTCTTAGTTTCTTTCTCTGATTGTTATGCAGCTGCAGGATTTTCTTCCTCTCTCCCCCACATCTGATTGTTCTCTAGGCAGTATTATTTTCACATACCATTGCAGAAATCATAGGCATGAAATTGTTCCAGATATTGTTCTTGATATCATTGTTTGCTATTTATTTATTTATTTATTTATTTATTTATTTATTTATTTATTTATTTATTTATTTATTTATTTATTTATTTATTTAGCCATCCATCCATCCATCCATCCATCCATCCATCCATCCTATGGCATTCAATGTCAGGGAAATCAGAAAATGCTAGACACAATGCAGACCTGACAGCCTAGATTGCTATTTGCATTTTGTTTAGCACTTGCACTCCCATGCTTAGTGTATCAATGGTGGTGGAAAATTAGCTTTACAGCAGCTAACTAGTGGCACTTGGCTTTTCGTCTCTTCTGGGCTCCTCTGCTAGTCTTGCCTTACCTTGTGTCATGTTGCCTCACATCCAGCCAGGTCCAGTACCAGCTAAAGCTATAATAACACAGGACTCCATTGTACGTGTAAATGCAGCTAGGTTTTCCCACCCAGGTGGTACCCATTTATCTACTTGCAATCTGTTTTTAAACTGCTGGGTGGTCAGGAATCAGAGAATGAGCAATGAGAGCACACTCGGTCTTGTGAAGCCAGGATCGAACTGGCGGAGTGCAGACCATTTCTGGCCAGCAGTTTCAGCATCATTAAGCCACTGGGCCACTGTGTCTCCTTTCATATCATTGTTAATATAGTTGTATAATTTATTAGAAAAAAACTGATGTAACCCAAGCTTTGAAATATAGTCAGCTCTTTATGATTACATGTATTACAATCTATATTTGATGATGATTAACTTTATTCTTAAGTAAAATCAAGATTATTTTTGGATTAAAGAACATACAGATAGGAAAGTGGGTGTGTATATGTGTGTTTTTCTTCCTTAGCAAAATAATGAAGAAAATCTATTGCTGTTATTTCTAAACAATTCTATAACTTGGAATGAAAAATGTGGCTGTTTTTCCTGTGTTTAAATTGTTTCCAGTATGCACATAATTTCAAAATTTTTCAATAATGCTGTATGATTAATTAAACTTATTTCTTGGAAGTACCAGACATCCACTGAATGTTAAACATTTACAAAATATGTTGATGATGCCTTGAAAGGGACATGAGTTAATCCTTCAGTCTGTGTAAATTTCACATACTGTATAAATTGGTTGAATTTAAAGGTTATCATTCTGTAGTATTTGTTATACTAGTAAGCCAAGACAAATTCAGTACCAATTTAAGGTAAATTGGCAGATACTTATTATGAAGTATGAAAATGTGTTGTTATATTTGAATTTCATAATAAACAGGAGGCAGTACATGGCTGACTTTGTCTGAAATTAGAAACTAAGTAAATCAGTCCCGTTAGTAGTTGGATGGGAGACAGAATATCGGAATTATAAACTAACCTTGGAAGTAAAAAAAAACATCCAAGAAGAAAGCAGTAGCAAATTACTGCTTTGCCAAACAGGTACATAAATAGTTTGTGAAATCACTAGAAGTCAAGCATAATTCTAAGAAATTTGTATTTGTGTGTGTCATAAACATGACCCTTGCTGCTACACAGAAGCTGGCCCTGAATTCAATGAGCCAATTCCCCATGAGATCTCCCAATAGGATCCCATTGAACTCATTTATAATTGGAAATAATCCTGCTGACAAATGTTTTAGCTGGGATGCTCCAAGGAACAATGTTCTCCCTTCCAAGGCATTCAAAAAGAAAAAAGAAAACCTCTCACCTCTCTTACGAGCTTTCTACAGCTGTTACATACATCATTAAGAAAGGATATGTTAAAACACTTGGACATTAAAGCACAGGTATAATCACTTTAAGTAACACTGTGCTATTGAATCAATGGAATTAATCTTCCATTGTCCTGGAATAAGGCTCACTCAGAATTAATAAGCTGTCTTTTCTCACACAAATAGATGGAGGAATTCCCTCAAAGGTAAACTACTTTTCAAAAGCACAGTATTTAAAGAAATGTTCTTGCTCTGTCTCTTGGAAAAAAATTCTCATTGCACAACACAACAAAACAAAACCATGTAGAGCTATTGTTCTTCACTTTCTCTTCTTGGGTGTTTGATTCCTCCTCTTAGATCAGATCTCCAATCTGCTTCTCTTCTTAGTTTCTTCCTGGCTCTTCAAACTTTGATTCTCCCCCAGGCAGTTTCCAGTGCAATTTCTTTACTGATGAAATCACCCTACCTTCCTCTTTGCATGTTGGTTTATCTGCCAAGTGATGCTCCTGAATCCTTTGTATCCTCAAACTATCCTTCTTAGCAGCAGGGAATGGAATACCAATACCAATACCATCTCTCTCTCTCTCTCTCTCTCTCTCTCTCTCTCTCTCTCTCTCTCTCTCTCTCTCTCTCTCTCTCTCTCTCTCTCTGTCTCTCTCTGTGTGTGTGTGTGTGTGTGTGTGTGTGTGTCATTAAAGAGGACAATCAATAAACGAGGACTACTTGTATTTTTCCAATTCTTACGTTCAATTTCTTGCCATTCTACTTTGAGGACAGACCCACTGCCCAGACTTTAGGGCTTGGTAAATTGTATCCTGGGGACCAGGAGGTGTAATAATAAGGTATTGTGATTATAGTTTTTATAATCCTGTACCTTACCTGACTCTTTAATCTTTTTCTAACTTGGCTTCTCAACCATGTCAATCATTCAATTTACTGCAATCAAAGTAGTTCTGTTAAAGGTTTCAATGTAATTTCACAAGTTATAAATTCATGTAGGGATGTAGATTTTGCTGCAGCTCCAAAATGTTTAATTGTACCACGATAAACCTTCAGTTTTTGTTCATTCAACAACTGAAGGAGGATTCAATTGAATGTGCTTGTAAGGCTTTCAGAATTCAACAAAACTTTGCTGTTCCTTTTCTTTCTGTTCCTCATTCCAATTTATTTGGGTCATTATTTGGACTTAAAGTATGGAAAACAGTTGGCAGGAGTATCTGAAAATGGAATTAAAAAGGTCATCATAGCCCCAATTCACACTGTGAAGCCACATATTTGATCTGGTTTTTATCTCACTGCAAGTAGTGTGCAAGCTAAAGATGAAAGACATCAACTTCAGTCATTTGTCATGGTCAGATCACTATCTGGTCACTTTGGGACTCACAGCTACCACTGTCCTTCTTAGAGAATGCAGGGCCATTAAGATAATTTATCCCAGGCACCTTATGGATCCAATTAGTTTCCACCATACACTTGGGAAATTTCTCAGTGATCTAGTAGACAGCTGTGTGAGTCCTTAGCTGAGTTCTATAGCAGGGAGACAGCAAAAGTGCTCAACAGGAGTACTGCCAAGTGACAATTCAGTTCAGGCTGACATCATAGCAGTAAAATTATAATACTTCACTTATTATTACATTTGTAGAATGCTGGTCAGCAGTGTTATTTAGTGCAACTCTTGGGATTTTTCTATAGTACTGTAAATGCAGACACTTGGACTCTCTACCTGATATCCATTTTTTTTATTGCTAATACTCTTCTGAATTAAATTGTTTTTCTTACCAAAAGGTTTTTTGTTCCTATCCCATTAAGTGTTCCTGGTCTTTTTCAGTGTCTACCAGCTTGTTGTAAAAGAAGAACGGCCACAGAAATCACGAAGAGCTGCAGACATCATTGAATGTTTCTCTGTTCCAGTGAGCTACAAAAATGCTTCAAGTCTTGACTCCCCCCATTACTTTGCAGCTGAGTTGAAGCCAGTCAATCTTCCAGTTACACAGCCTTTCACAGTGGGAGACAACAAAACCTACAATGGCTATTGGAATGCTCCACTTTCACCATTGAAAAGCTACAGCATTTACTTTCAGGCTCTTAGTAAAGCAAATGGGGTAAGTGTATCATGAACAAAATTTAACAATAAATCCCCTGGATCTTTTTAAAAAACAAGTTTGCCAAACCATGGGATTGTTTTAATATTTGAAAGTAAGCTTGTTGTATTATGACAAGTATACCCAAAGTGTATAACACATTTGCTTGAAGTTGGAAGAATTAAAGTGATTGTCACTTTAATGTTCATTGCAACATATATATTAGCTTGTTTGCAGTAGAAAACCAAGTAGGAAACTTGAGCAAGAACTCTTTAATGTGAGAGAAAAAAGATTCCTCCTACCCGCCTCTATAATCCTGCTCAAAATCTCTGGGAGGGAGACAGACTACATTTTCTGTCTTTCAGTGAACTACAGAGTAAACCAAAAATGCACAGGAGAGATTTCCCAGGGGTACCATTGTTGGAGGAAGGTGAAAATCTCCACTCAAATTTTCTGTAAAGGCTAGGGAGAAGGAAGGATACACATATGTGTGTAATTGTTATTTATATTCTTGTTTGAAGACCTGCATCCTCCAACTCATAAGTAATGACAGCTCAAGAGCTGATATAATTCCAAATCATGCAGATATACAAAAAACAAAACAAGTTTACACTTCATTCTGTAATTATTTAATAAGAGGTGCCAGTCCAAACTGCTTCCAGCTATCCGTTTTCCTCCCATCAACTTCATTTTATAAATATTGCTTGGCATAGAAATGGTGCATTAAAAACCCCTCTTTATTTGATAGTACTGTAAATCTAACCTGTTTTTCCTAGTAAATAGTATCTCCTATTTTCCACACAATTTCAGATTAGCGTCTTTTAATGAGATTTGTATCTATCTATTTATCAATGCTTGGCTGTTCCTCTTCCCATGGTATTTTAATTAAATATGAATTGGTCACAGTAAAAATGAAATTTCAATGTTGATTTTGTCTTCAGGAGAAACATTTACATCAGGTAGTATAAACAGAATGGTTTAATTGGATAAAAATTATAATCTCACCTCTGTATTCATTTCTAATTATTGCTTTCTGTCCTTGATAACATTCTTGGATTTTCTTCTGTGGTTGGAGGGCAGAATTCAGAATATTAAGGCACCCTCAACAACCATAGAGAACATTCTCAGAAAAAAAAATTAAATAAAACTGTGTGAGAAAAGGCAAAATATAGATGCTTAATGTTTTAAATAAATCAATCAGAATTAAATGCATATATTAATAACTGCTGAAACCTTGTAAGATTATCAAATCTTGCGAGATTGTTATGTTTACATCTAAAATATTGGTCATAAAAGCTGAGCTTTTGAGAAATGCTAATGGTGAGATTGTCAAAAACTTACATCCCTGAATTCCACCCACTTGGGGTTGTGGAATTTAAATAAGGTACCAGGGCTGCATATGTCTACTCTGTCAACATTCCTGTGCATTGTTGCACAATCTCATTGAATCAGGAACAAGATGTATTTTCTCTATACAAATCTTTGCTTTTTTCCTTCTTTACACCCAACTCTGACACATTTCATTTAAGCATCTGGCTTTTGACAAGTCCATAAAGTGAAAAATCACACATTCCAGTAAACAGGTGGTTTCTATTATATAATGAAACAATATGATGTACAATAATACTGGTCTCACCGGATGTAGAATCATGTGTTTAGCTTATCCCACCAGAAAATATATTTGTTATAATATTGTTCTATTATTTTTAGAATTATTATTAAAATATAAGATGAAAATTGTAACTATATAATGCTATATTAATGCTTGCAAAATGTGCACAAAATAACCATATTGATTGAACCCTATTATGTACAATAATTTATACAAGCAAAATATGCACAAAATAGCCACATTAATAAAGTTCTTTTATATACAATAATTTATTCAAAATCTGGTGTTTGGAGACACATGTTTTACAGTGTAAAACAGAGGAAGAAACATCATTTGTAGTTTATTACCACCCATCAAATCTTTCTTTTTCAGAACCATAAAGACAAATTGCAAGGTACAACTGGATTATATATCATTTGGGTATGAATTATGTGTTCTTAAATTATGATAAACATATTTTTGAACAAAAGGCATCTAGATGAGTATAAATCAAATCTATATGGTTTGCAAAATTTTCCTCTATTTTTATATTCTAACAATTTTCTGAAAAAGAAAGGAAGGAAGGAAGGAAGGAAGGAAGGAAGGAAGGAAGGAAGGAAGGAAGGAAGGAAGGAAGGAAGGAAGGAAAAGAAATGATTTGTAACTGTCCCTAACACTCTTCTATAGAGCTTAATTTTTTTTCAAGTTTTATATTCTTATGCTAGGTATACCTTTTTTCAAATATGCATTTCCTTCTATATATTTGTAAACGTGTGTGACTAGAGCGTGATGAACACTAGAAGACTCTGTTTATGCCAGTGTATTTTTGTCCTTTTTGCAGATTGCACCATTTCCCTTTCACTAATGTGCCTATTGAATTTAATTTATATCCCCAATCTATTCCCTGACAATGGCACTCAGGTTTTATGCACAGTGGTATCAATTTGCATTTATTAGGGCTGAATACTCTTCAAAAGTGATTTGAAGTGCTTTAAGTCTCATGCAGAAATAGCATTTCTTTGCTGTAGATTAAAGCAATCTGATCTTGTTTCAGGTTTCCATATAAGCATGAAAAAAGTGATACCCTTTAAGGAATTCATCATCAAAGTTCGGGTGACTCTTGAAGCAATAGGAATCTGAAAAATATCATGTTCCTTTAAATGAATAGTAGATGAGAAGTGTATGCTTACATTCAGGTTAGGTCCAAGGTACTTCCATTTTCACTGTGTGCATAGCCCTATATTTATTATTCTAGCATAGATATTCCAGAAATATTCTTTATGTATGACTCTAGCTGTAGGGTATTGTTCCTTCTTAAATGCTTCATAAAGAAACAATCTGATGTCCTTTCATATTCTGTAATTTGCAGGAAATCAAAATAAATTGTGTCCGGCTAGCCACCAAAGGTATGTTCAAGATATTTTTCTCCTCTTTAAATTATAGAAACAAATTTCTTCAGGGATGTAAAGCACAAGCACTTTAAGATGCCCCTGGATGTTTCTTTCTTTTGTTACCAGAGAATAACAAGGCTGTTTTTCTAAAAAAATATATAGTTATTGTCTTTTACACAATACCATATAGTGGAATATCCATACGTTGATTTAAACCAGAAAAACCATTGTTGTTGTTTTTTCAAAAAAGATCTCTTTTCTCTACTTTCCTCTACTTCCTCTACTTTCTTTCAAATAATTCTTATGCTTTTAAGAATACCATGCTCCAGGCAGAGCTTTCAGTTTTGATAATGATATGGAAGTGATAATCAAGCTGGTAAATAGAATTCAAAAGAGAGTGCATGCCTTGATTTCCAATGAGAGTGTTTTCACAATATCTAAAAGTTCAGTCTTGATTTGTACAAGTTCTGCTGATGTGTCTCCAGGGTCCTTGACAAGAATGACTTCAAATTAATGGTAATTTAAGATGAGAAATCAAACCATTGGCCACATACTAATGTCTAGCTTAATCTAAACAGAATAGCGGTGATTTGTTAAAATAAATTTGACACCCCTCAATCTAAATGACAGAGATGTATTCCTGTGGAAAGGCATGAATCAAGCAGGTAGTTTTGCCAGCAAAGGTCTCAATAGAACAATTTATTTGTAACAAAAACTAAAAGCAGAGAATTCTTGTCTGCCAAATCTCTTTCCTCAGTAAAAATGTCCTTGAACACAGTTGCAGAAATGTGGAAAATGTGCATATTTTAAAACTGTATTACAATCAGTTTAATATAGACGTTTTTCCCCCAAATTTCATTTTGGTACCAAGCTGAATAATAGAATTATTATTGTTCAATTTATGTCAATGCCTATTTTCTCATGTTATGGTTTTATTTTTCCTGTAGCTTCTATTGCAATTTTATGTGAAATCTAATGATCCCTGTCAAGATATAAAATTCACTGAATATTAGCACAGTATTTAAATATTTGGGGAAATATCTTCTTACTGTACAAAAATTAAGGAATAGGAATAAGACAAGTAGCTATCTATATATTTAGTGATTTAAAACAATGTTCCTGAAATAACAAAACTGTTATCAATGGCGCCATGAATATCTTCACTGGTCTCTTATTTTAGAGGAAATAACTAGAGCATTTTAAGTCAATAAAGGAGTTCATCATAACATTTAAACTTTATTTATAGGTAGTCTTATCCTACACAATATATTTTTCATATTGACAATAAAGTTTATCGGTTTTTCTTCAATGGCTATAATTACAACATCAAAGGGTTGATTTGGTAACCACAATTCCATTCTCTGTTTCCATGATCCTGACTTTGTTTTGTCTTTACACCATGATTTACACACTTATCCTTCTGTTTTTGATATCACAGAATACTAACTAGCCACAAAATGAAAAAAGTCAGAACAATTCATTATTATACTGTTTTCATCAGCAAAAGTTATCTTCTACTGAAGTTCATGACCATGAAATGCCTTCATGATACAAATTAAGGCATAATACATTTGTTTAGTTTCAGCTTAAAACAGTGGGATTTCTAAAATCAGGTTTGTGGTTTAGCATTATGTGTGAACCCATCCACTATGACTCATTCAGCATATTTTAGTTAAATCAAAGCATTGATAAGCCTGTGATGATCCCAGAGTTTAATCACTGGATTATATCTGAATGTAATATTCCTATGTATTATATCTCCTGCTTAAAAAGGAAGGGAATTGGTAAAGGTCTTGAAACATTAATGCAGAAATACCTGTCTGAAAACCATACTGTGTATCAGCAATGCAAGGAAATTTTTCTGCAACTAAAGAATTACATTAAAATTACATCAAAAATCCTTTTAAAAAGTGACTCATATTAAATTGGAGTCAGAGGGGAAAATATTAATTCTTCAGACTTGTCATCCAAAGGCCTTCCCTACTAATTGACAAAAAAAAAAAAATAAGGATAGTAAAAGAAGGAAAATATTTTCAGGGTGATGGAGTTTTAAAGACTGAAAGTTCTGACAGGAATATAGTTTAGCATTTTCCCCAGCTTCTCTCCCGAGCTTTGGGGGGGGGTGGGGGATGGGGTCCTACATGTGTATTTAGAAAAGAAAACCAAAACAATGTGAATTTGTAGAATTTATAGCTGATAAGGCTTGCACCAGCTTGCGTGAGAATAGTCTATTAAAACTTGCTTCCATGTTGCTAAGATAAAGCAAGGAGCAAAAAATCCAAAGCAGGCTTTGAGACATGGCTAAACAAAAGGTGATTGACAAATAGTTTCCTACCAGCAGGTGACTTCCAGTGTGATGTGCAATCATGTATCCATGTACCCATAGCCTTTAGGGTATTTATAGAAGTTTATGTAATGGTGAAATTTATTTTATTTCTAGATTTTTAAATTGAAAAACTATTTTAATTTAATGTTATTTAATGCACAGAAAAAAATAAAATATGTTAAGGAAAATGGCAAGAGGACAAATAAAATAAAATAAAATCGTGCTGTAGATAACCAAGAGTTATAGAAAAAAAATAGAAAACCTAAACATGACCTAGACAAAAAGAAATGCTATGGCCAACTCAGAAAGTATGATAAAGCTCTATATACATTTATCATTCACATATTATTTTAGGTGGTTATAGTTTGGTGAAGTTTGAGAACCCTAAAACTTCAGTTAATTTCTCAATTGTTTAATAATTCATCCCAAGAAATTTTGATTCTTTACTTTCTCTTTAATGCCTGGAAGTAGACTCAAATTGATGATGTCTTGCCTTATAAAACACTAAATTTAGCTATGATGGAAAAGAAGAAAATGTAGGTAATAATCTGGCAATACCAGGGGTTAGTAGAATAGAAGACAAAAAATTTGAAAAGATTTTCAAGATTTGAAAATCAAAGTTGAAGGATTATAGCATAAATCAGCCACTACCACTACCAAAAAATTGGAACTTAAAAAATCTGCGTATTGACAAAATTTGCATCTATCAGTCACAAAAGGCCACATTCACACATATTACTACACTGATACATTATGGCATTCTAGGTTGTTGGGAAGAGTTTGGTGCATGTGATCTTTAGAGCTAAACAGCTTCCATATTTCTACATGATGCTTCTACTCAGAAACTGTCAAGAATGCAACATCATGAGCAGTTATGGATATCCAGAGGTACTACCCCACATTTCCCAGAAACTGGACAAGAGCAAAATGAGGGAAGTTGGTTTAAGTAACTATCAGGAAAGATAAGTCTAAGTGCTATTGCTATTTACATGTCCTCCCATGTAATACTTCTGATAAGTGATTTGAAGGGATTACCAAGAGTTTCCATGTGCATTTCAAGATGCTTGCTACCATCTATCATAAACTTCATGTCATAGAGTCAGATTATTTAAAGCAGAGGTCCCTCTGGATTGGCATCCCGGAGGGAAAATAGGAAGCAGGCAAATTTACATGGAGCCATGCACACCCATGCAACACTTAAGCAGCGCTAGTGCCCATGCACACTTGCAAATGGGGCTAGTAGCATCCACATGCATTTGCAAACAGGGCCACTAGCACTTGCGTGATACTCACAGTGGTGCTAGCATGAGTGGAGGAAGTGCATGCACTGTCCAGCCATTTCCATGGCCCGGTGTCCAATAGGCTACAGACGAATAGTGGGCTGTGGCCCACAGGTTGGAACTCTTGATTTAAAGGACCATCTTTTCCCTGTCATATCTGCTTGTCCTACAAACCTGATCAAGTGCATATATTTTGCATCCCATCCTTTAGTCAATGCTATCTAATAGGACCTTGTATGCTTTCTTTATTGTAGTGTCTACCCTTTGGAGTAGCATTACCCCATAGATTTTTAGACTGTCCCTATTATGTAAGGTTTCAGATTATCTCTGAAAACCTGACCTTCATATAAACTACAACCATTTTTATGCAGGTTCCTAGCTTATGTGGAAGTCAGTGAACTGTACTTGTGAAGGCTTTCAATCTATGGGTAATGATGCTATACATGTAGCAGGAATCTCTTGAGTTATATCTGTGGAGATGGAGTTTGCCTGAAGTAAAACATGTGAATAGAAATTAAGACAAAATTGCTTGAGATGCAGTCATGTGACCATAGGAGGGGGACAGTTGTTGAAACTTTGACACAGGGTTGAAAGTACCTCTAGGCAGATTGGTCATAACTTCAAAAAGTCACTAAGTAATTGATCATAAATTGATGACTACTTTTACCTTGGGACATTGCAACTATCATAAATAACTACTAGTTATTAAGTGCTCAAATTTTGATCACATGACCATGGGAATGCTGTGATGGTCATAATGAGCAATGAGATGCTCTCTCTCAACCCAACCTACCTCACAGAATAGTTGTTTTGGGGAAAATAGGAGGAGTTATTGCCATCTTGAGTTATTTATAAAAATAATAAAGATGGGATACAAATAAATAAATAAACAAAATAAGTGTGAGGATCAGTCATAAGTCACTTTTATCAGCATCATAGTAACTTTGATTGCTAAACAAATGGACTACTTGTGCCTTTTGCATATTCTGCTCTTTTCTGAGGTAGTGAAATAACTTCTTCCCATTTATAATGTACTTGCCCAAAAACTGCTTCTCCAAAAGTAGTCTATTCTTTCTCTCATTTCTTTTTGCATATGTTCTACCATTCCTGAATAACCTGGGAAGTCTTGTAGTCTTCATGTATGGGTTAGCATTTCCAATTTTAACCAACATTAATTACAAATGCCTCCAAAATGAAATATTAGAAGCTTGTGTAAAGTTTCAAGACATATTATATTACACTTAGTGACAAGAGTATCTACCATAAAACAATGAATTGGTGAACACCTAAAGGCAAAGAAAGTCATCACCAAAAGCCAACATGAGTTTGTCAAAAACATATGGTGCCAGACAAATCTTATTGCATTCTTTGACAAAGTGACAAAATTAGTGGACAAGAGGAATGCTGTGGATATAATTTACTTGGACTTCAGTAAGACATTTGATAAAGTATACCACAACCTACTACTGGATAAGATGTGGGTTAGACAGTATCCTGCCCACGCAGATTGAATGCTTCCCTCTCCATGTGAGAGAGGCAGTATTTACTCAAATGAACAGATCAAAGAAGATTACTTTAATTCACAGGTATTCTAAATCAGTAACTCACGATTTACAACTGAAATTCTTCCGGAATACAATAGTAACCCAATTCATTAGGTAAAAAGTTAATGGCTTTTCCATCCTGTATATAAATCACAAAGTGTATTATGGCTCACATGGTATATTATGGCTGCTTCTAAGCCATGAGGCTGGATGATATGAAATAGCACAAAGCCAGGAAATACAGTCATAAACTTAGAAACTCCTCCCACTTAATTGAATAAGCTACATTACCTATAAGCCATCTCTTAAAGAAACAGCGTTTAACCCTATAAATGCCAAACATTCTAACATACAGATCTATATTCTCTGGCCAGGGATATACTGGTCCAGCACAGACAGCAGCAACATCAGATGGATTCGAATTGGCTGACCAACCACACTCAAAGTGTAGTCTTCAATGGAACTGCAACTACATGGAGGGAAATATGCAGTGGGATACCCCAAGGCTCTGTTTTGGGCCCAGTGCTCTTCAATATCTTCATCAATGATTTCGATGAGGGATAGGTGGGGAACTTATCAAATTTTCAGATGACACCATCTGAAAACTGGGAGGAATAGCCAACACTCCAGAAGAAAGGCTTAAGATACAGAAGGATCTTGACAGACTTGAACATTGGGCACTATCTAACAAAATGAAATTCAATGGTGAAAAAAGTAAGGTTCTACATTTAGGAAAGAAAAACCAAATGCATAGGTACAGTATAGGTGGTACCTCGCTCAGTAGTAATAGCTGAAAGAGGGATCTCAGAGTCCTAGGGAACAATCACTTAAATATGAGCCAACAGTGTGCTGCAGCTGCCAAAAAAGCCAACACAGTTCTAGGCTGCATTAACAGAGGGATAGAATCAAGATCACATGAAGTGTTAATGTAAGTGTATTAACACACTTACCAAAATGTGTGCTCTGGTAAGATCACACTTGGAATTGTGCATCCAGTTTTTGTCAACACAATGTAAAAAAGATGTGGACACTCTAGAGAGATTGCAGAGAAGAGCAATAAAAATGATCAGGGGACTGGAAGCTAAAACATATAAAGAACGGTTGCTGGATTTGGGTATGTCTAGTTTAATAAAAAGAAGGACTAGGGGTGACTTGACAGCAGTGTTCCAATATCTCAGGAGTTGCCACAAAGAAGAGGAAGTCAAGCTATTCTCAAAGCACCTGAAAGCAGGACAAGAAGCAATGGATGGAAACTAATCAAAGAGAGAAGCAACCTAGAACTAAGGAGAAATTTCCTGACAGTTAGAACAATTAATCAGTAGAACAACTTGCCTGCAGAAGTTGTGAATGCTCCAGCACTGGAAGTTTTTAAGAAGAGATTGGACAACCATTTGTCCAATGGTATAGGGTTTCCTGCCTAAGCAGGGAGCTGGACTAGAAGACCTCCAGGATCCCTTCCAACTCTTATTCTAATTCTAAAAAACCCATAATAATTGCTAAAGAATGTAGAAATCAAATGAAAATTAATTCTTTTTCATTTCAGGAGTTTGGGTGAAAAAAAAGATGAAATTTCCTAATCTGAAATTAAATAAGGTGGGCTGAGCTGAAACAATTTCAAGAGGGGGGAAAAGAAAGAAAGATGATATTTAATATCAGCATCTGAAAGGTAACTTGTTACCTTACCAATTTCCATTTTGTCAGTGTAGGACTCTTTCAAATAATCTTAATCAAATAATCTGCAAGCAAGATGAATTCATTATGAATTTTTTTTTTAAAAAAAAGTATGCATGTGGGTTTCCCATTGTACAATGCAATCCCTGTTTAATTTAGAAGGAAACTGTCTAACAGGACTTTTTGCCATTTCTATGTTTCTGGAACTTTATAAATAATAAAAAAGAAGAAAACATTGATAAAGAAATTTATTCTTTTTTCCATAATCATTTGGAAATCAACTCATGACTGCTTATCCCAAAACTGAACTATTCACCCCATAAAAAAATGGGGGATGGATATTTTGGTGAGGCCTTGAATAAAGCAAGAATTGTCTCCTAAATTATTCCAAAGGTTAGTGACCACAACCGAGACTGGCAACTCTGTTGTTAAGGCAAGGAGTTGTCAGTAAAGGCACAACTGTGGTTACAATCTTACTTCAGGTTTCCTTTGCTTTACAGACCTGTGAAGATTGTTAATGAGAGGATTGGTTCTAAAATTACTTTTTCATCGTCATAATTGCAAACAATCAGTAAATGAGGCAGTTGTACCTTTTATGTGTATGTGTGTACTTATAAATTTAACAAACGTCCAAATAATTTTCTTCTCAGTGTATGCCTCTGATATTTATATGCAATAGATCCTGTTTTATTTCAAACAGTGAATTTCCTGAATTTATTATAATGTTTAGTATATTAGAAACATACATGCATACAATATGATTGATCTATTCATCTGTACTGCTGCGCTACTCTACATATCACTCAAATGAATATAAAACTGCTATCTTCCTTTTTTTTCTTTATTAGTAGTACAATCTGTTTTGTGCCTTTAGTCTTTTTCATACTTGAACTTGTATCCATGACAAACTAGTTATGTTTAAATGAGAAAGAGGTGGGACTTTATCCAAGGTAAAAGAAAAAAAAAATAGTGAACATGTTTATCAATCTTAATGTGCATCATTAGTAAAACAGGCATTCCTTTCAAATAAGATAATAATTAAGCCTCAATTTATTTCTTCTCTGTTACAGAATTTTAATTGAAAAAAAATCTGTTATTGCGTCTTTAGTTTCTTTAATGACATCCTGTAAATTTGATATTCTTTAATCTGGTATGGGTTTCTTTTTTTTTTTCTTGTAAATTGATTTTTTTCTCTCTTCTCCCCGAACAATATCTGTTAGCATTAACACTTTATTTGTGAAAATTGCATTAGCTTGTGAATGGTATACAATTGATTCATGCAATGAAGAACATATTTCATTAATTCTAACTGAAATATAGACAGAGGGCTCATAAATGATTCTTTATCTCATACATAATTATGTATATTAAAATTTTGGGTGCAAATTTTTAGGATTAAAATATGATTTTCTGAAATGGCACATTTTTATTTTTATTTCCTTTTTTTCTTTTCTCTCTCATGCATGCTGCCTGGAAACTGTTTTTCTTGTTCTTAGCAGTAATAGGTAGGCAACAGGTGCCCACCCAAAACCCACCCAGCCTCATGAGCACAGGTGATTATCAGTACCGGAAAGGAACTGTCATAAAAATGCAAACATTTTGACAGTTACTGGATTGTTATGTCATTTGTCTGCATGTTGAAACAAGTATGCTCTCATTCTGATTTGTTTAATAGCATATTTCTTAATAATTTTACACTCTGCCAGCATAAGTGCAGTTTGAATATTTGCAGATAGCAGTTTAACAATACCTTTATCCAGAATGACACTCCATTGCCAAGCTAGCCTTAAAGTTTCAGATGTAATACTGGGAGCTAGTGATCTTCGGATTGTTTGTATGGATATTTTCCTAATAAACAAAAGGAATTGTTAGCAGTACTTCTTTTTAAATAATAATAATAATAATAATTGAGAATCAAAAAAGGATGTTGGAAAAAATGAAGTCAAAAATAAAGAAATAGAATAGTATTACATATCTTTTCAAATGGATTGACATGATAAAAATATTACACTAGTCAGGAAAACAAGCAGTTTAATTTTTAAGTTGACATACACAGCATGTTTAATATGGCTTCATGAACTTTCTCAAAATTTCATCTAATCCATGCACATAGAAGATAAGGATACAGTGTTTTCCAACAAAATGGAAACCAAGGAAGACTAAAATTATATATAATTGTGTGTGTGTGTGTGTGTGTGTGTGTGTGTGTGTAATTTTAGTCTTCCTTGGTTTCCATTTTATGGGAAAACACTGTATCCTTATCTTACCTTGTATAGTAGCTGATTAAACATGGCTTTGTTTCAGAATTTTGCTTTAAGTCATAATGCATTCTCTTAAGATGAGCATACAAAGATGAGCTTTCTTCAGTTAAATAAACAGAGTTAGCTTAAGTTTGCTATATTTAAAATGGTTCCAAGCACCAATATCTTTTAGTGTCCATTTAATGAAAGCAAGCAAGCAAGTTATGTTAGCATTATTTTATTCCAAATATAAGAATGTAGAAGATCTGTACTACAATCTTCAAGAATCAACATTCAGTTTCACTTTGTTTGACTCTCTTCATAATACAGGAGGATATTATGTTTTCTTTCCTCTTTCTGAAAAAGGAATACATGCAGTTGAATAACACAAGAAAGGGTTGTAGTATATTTGTCATTTATAAGGAGAGTATTTTGTTTGGTAGACTTGCAAATTTCTTTATCACATTTTCCCAATATGTTGAACCTTTGAGGAATTGCATGAACAGTAAACTTCAGTAGATCCACTGAATTCCAGGGACAAGCTAATAAAGCCAATATATAGTAATTCAGTGAAAATATGGGCAAAATTTATCTTTCTGTTTTCCTTCAATATTCAATGTAACATGATTAGGATTATAGTACCTGCAGTAATATCAGAATATTATTTGTAGTTGCACAAAATATGAGGACAGGTTTGGTGTAATAGTTACTGTTCCACACTCCAAAATAGTAGAATCATGATTTCTAGTCCAGCCTTAATCACCAAACCAGCTAGTTCACTTTGAGTCAGTCATGCCTTCTCAGCTCTAGGAAGAAGTCAAAACCAAATCCCTTTCAAAAAGATTGCTAAGAAAATCACAGGGACTTGCCTAGGCAGTTTCTAGAAGTAAAGACTGACATGAAGATAACCTAATCAAAATTAGAATTGTGACTATTATTATGACTTCTTATAACTATAACTTGGTTGCTTGTATCTTACAATTTATAGGAATTGTTTTATTTGGTATCCTAGATGATTTAGGTTGTTTCCTTATTTAGTATCTTATGATTTTCACTAAGTGTTGCATTATGATTTATGATGATTTATATTTTTATGATGATTTATATTTTTATGATGGTTTTGATCCTGATTTATCACTTGTTGCTTGTATGTACACGGAGAACTTATGCACCGGAAACAAATTCCCTTTGTATCCAATCACACTTGTCCAATAAATAATTCTATTCTATTCTATTCTATTCTATTCTATTCTATTCTATTCTATTCTATTCTGTGAGAAAGAAATTGTCAGATGGGAACATGGAAGGAAAACAGCTATTCCCCCCCCCCCCCGGAAGCCTGGAAGAACTTAGCGTCTGACAATTACTAATAGCAGTCCAGATTTGGAGTAGGAAGCAAAGTGCTACTATACTATTTGTCTTTGGGTAGATTTTTAATGTTTCTTCTTGCTCTGCTCCTAAAAGCATTTGTTGTAAAATAGAAAAATAACCCAGTAAATAGGACATCCATGAATCTCTCTGAGTGCATATTGAGGTAAAGCTGCATCAGACATCAGCACAATTTGTAATTTGCTAATGGCAATATGTATAGGAAATAATTGCCTCTAGAACAAAAGGAAGGCAGATTTACCCACTCCTCAATATATGAATAGCTCTATAACATCCAAAGTCTGTTCTTTTGAGTAATATTTAATTTACTGGGACTTGTTCTTTTGTATTATTAAAGCAATTATATTGTTTGCAAAATATTCTACTTTCATCTAGGTCAAATTTATTATTTGCTATTGGTCTTTTCATTTACTTGGACACTGTTCATTTGACAAGGTCCTACTTTGTTTTATTTTCATATAGTCTTGATGCATTTCTTGTTAGGTCAGAATATTGTCTTTGTATAATCACTCCAAAATATATACTGAAATGTAGGTTTCTTTCATACCATGATCAAATTGTGGAAAGAACAATAGTTATATTCAGAATAATAAAATTTTAACATTTACATGCTTGTTCAGTTTATATGAGAACCTTTTTTAAATGACTAATCATGATTTTTTAAAAATGTTTTTGAAGTGCATTTTGAGAATGTGCTTATTAACTTAATATAATTACAGTTATTGTTAGAAAATTTTACAAGGAAAATCAATGACATTAAGGCTAATTCCACAAGGACAATTGTTTTTCTGTTCCACTACTATCCTAGACATACATAGACACATAAATAAAATGGAAGTAATTCATTCATAATCATTGAACTGAAACTTTTCTTAATATTAAGTTTCAGTTATATATATTTAAAAAACATTTGAAACAATCATCAGAAGATTCAAAAATGGCAAACGCTTTACATGAATATATTTGAAGATGACCTAGACAATATTTCCCTTATTTTATAACATAGGACAAATGAAAAGGGTAGTTTTCAGTAAAATCACTTATCCAAAAGGGCTATAAATTTTACATAGGGTTTTATTCAGTTGAAAAGTCACCTGTATGAAGAAATGAAAAAGCATTGCAATGAAGGAATATTACATTTTGATTCCAAAAGATCATAGTAGCATTATCTCCATCAATCTTATTCTACAAGAATAATTGTGTGAGATAATTTGGACTGAAATCACTGCCCCAAATTTAATTATTATTAAAACATATTTGTTGTATTTTTATTTATATTTACTTATTTTATTTATATGTATACGCACATAGATTTATACAATATGCACATAAAAACAAACACATGCACATGCACATATATTCAAGAAATGAAAAGGTATAGTATCTCAGGAGAAAAGATACAAACAAGTTTGAAGATCCCTTATTGTAAAAAAAAAAAAAAAACCAAGCAGGATGGATTAAAACAGGTGAGCCTTTTGGCACTGGGGTGCACATTTGGAATGCTGAGTATGTGCTGTTGATACTTTTACAAAACAGTTATGGGAGGAGCTTGGTGCTCAATTTTCTCACCACATGACTCTGTTCCTGAAGAAATCTGGGATGGTAAATGTTAACAAAAAAGCAATATTCTGACACAAAGTCTTCTACAATTAAATTTATTGAACAGGAAAAGGACTAGATTACCAAAATCTTGACAACTGGATGCTTTCAATTTAGTTTATCAGTTTTCAGTTTATTTCTAAATTCATTAGAGTAGGCATTTCTAATTGTCTTCATTAAAACTGTCTGATGAATAGAGGAGGTGGCTAATCATTTTCCTGATAATGGAGGAGCTACACAGATATTGATCTCATAATTTTTTGCAAACTATTATTCATTTTATTGGGTTCTGAGAAGCCTAAATCTTGCTTTCCTCATAAGGGACTTTTGTGGCAAAGTTAGCAGTTGTTCACTCCTGGAAAGATTAGAATCAATTAATCCCTAATCTTTAAATGATGAAACAGAGCTTACTGTACAATTGAACACACATATAGATATTCACAGACACATCACCCACTCAGACATATGCATTCACATGCTACACTCTTTGCATTTTATTAACTTGCTTTCTCCATGAAAGAGTTTCATTGTACAAGAAGCAATAACTATCTTCTCAAAAAGTTCAGTTAAATGAGCTAGTCCTATGAAATTCATTTCACATTTTTGTAGATTAAATATTCAACATAAGGCTACTGAAGCTCCAGTTGTGTTCATGTCCTGAAAAGACAGAGAGATGAAGAGAGAAAAGGTTGAAAGCTCCAGAGCAGAATGGGATAACTTACCACAGCCAACTCACTGCAGCCAATTTGCCATGGCCAACTTGCCACAGCCAGCTCACCACGGCCAGTTCACCACTGGACAACTTGCTGTTGGACAATTTAACAAATCTATTTAATTAATTTTTGCCATTCACATTTAATTCTGTCCTTCCTTTTACATCCTATTCCACAGTTTCTTTGATATTAATGTAACTCTTGTGCAGTGAGTTGGCCATAGCAAATTGGCTGTGGTGAATTGATCATGGTGATTTGGCCGTGGTGAATTGGTGATGGTGAGTTGGCGATGATGAGTTGGCCATGGCGAGTTAGCGATAGTGAGTTGGCTGTGGTGAGTTGGCCATGGTGAGTTGGTCGTGGTGAGTTGGCCATGCTGAGTTCACCATGGTGAGTTAGCCATGGCGAGTTGGCCCCAGCATCTTGACAAAACAAGAAGAAAATGTTTTGTAAGAATCACTTGTTAGCTTGGTATGTTAGATTGATATGTTTTGAAGTTTTTATTGATATCAATTATAAATAGGTTTCTAGCTATAAATTTTGCCCCCACACTTCCTCAAGAGACAGCTTTTATGGAGTGATACAATTAGTGACATGAGGAAGGGAACACTTTTTGCTAGATTCCAGAAAAGATTCCATGTTATAACAAAGCATTATACTATACATCAAGACTGTGTAATACATTTGGTTTGCAGGGGGAAAAGCTCCATATTGTTCTATAGCTAGATAGGAAAGCTGTTTGAACTTGGAAAAAGATGGAGTTGCTTTAAGCCATTGATGACATTGGCTTCATGATCACCTCTGCATGCTCTGAAACACCTTTTTCTTTATCTCTAGTGCACAGCTAGGGGCATTCAGAGCAAAGAGAAAAAATAGAAACCCAATGAAATGAATCAATTATAAATGTAGCTTTTAAAAATGGAAAATCTATGATAAAATTGTTCCAATATGAACAATTTTAAAGCTCTACCTTCTATTGATACCATGATGAAGATTTTTGTATGGAATTATTAAATATTATATACAAACATATTTTTTCAATGTTAAATGCAGCTGTTGATATACTATGGCATCTGATATGATACACATCTTCTCCAGATGACAGGAGAACTTGGATAATTTATGTGTAACTTCTTAGTAATTTATCTATGGCAATAACTATTGGAGACTTTAGATAATAGAAAATTAATTCTATAAATTATTATGGACTATTTGTATTATACTATGTACTCCAGCCATTATCTTACTTGTCCTGATAGTTTGGAAGTGAATCATTAGGAAAGTCATATGAAAGCCTATCCAAGTTCCTCAGCCTTGCCACTCTACTTTATTAATGTTTTATTGATTATGTGCCATCAGGTCAGTGTCAAGTCTTAGATAGATTATATCTATGACCATCTGTCCTTAACCTGGTCCTTCAAATATTCCAAGTCTTTCTTTACCAGTTGCCACTAAGTCCATGCATCTTGGTGCTGGTCATCCTCTTCTTCTCTTTCTACTTTATAGTAGAGTAAAATGTTACCATAAAATATTATAGCAAATTAGTCCTCATTTTATTAATTAAAAGAGCTGAATAATTCTATTGATGTGGAGGAGATTTGACTGTTGCTCTGAATTTGATTTCCCATCCAACTCTTTGCAGAATAAATAAATGTTTATTGTAGATTGGCTAAGAAGTTCAAGAAAGTGGCACTGTGCCATAGATATTTAATTGCTGAGATTGTAATTTGTTGAAAGTCTCTTGATTGTGGCATATAAATAAATAAACAAATACCATAATCAATCATTTATTTAAATCATTACTTTAACAGGAACTGAATTTTTGTTAATCAAGACAGAAATATACACAGGCCCACACACATGCACAGACACACTAGCACACAGAGACACAGATATGCACACCCACACACTTCTACAAACACAAGCAATGAAAACCAGATAGAATTTCACTGTACTCTGAAATGAAACACACAACCTATCTTGCACTAATTGTTTATCTAGTAGCTACTGAGATTCAACTTCTTATATTTATTCCCCCAATTTCTTTATTCAGAGACTGTGTGTACCTTGCAATAAGCAATGTAGCTTCATGAACATATTGAATAATGTTTTTGACTATAACCAGACAGTTGAAAATTCTTCAGAATCTTCTGCTTAGGATCAGTCTATACTCTTAGCAAACTGTATTCTCCAAATGCAGCCTGCTTCACTTGATTTTGTTTGCATGCCTCCAGAGATTGAAGATCCAATTTTACCAATTTCATTTGAGTGTTTTCTGGTTTATTGGAAGCCCTTAAGGGCATGAGAAATACCATTGCTATTACAATATATTTCTGGACAATTGCAGCAGTTGAATGACATAGATCCTATTCAGATACTCCCTTAATTACCACATGCTGGAGGCAGTAATCCATAAAGTATAAGCTCTTAAAATGCTGTTCTACTAGTCATTGGGGATACTGGACAGAGCACAACAGTTATTGAAATTTCTGGCAGGGAGTCACAACTAGGCATATTATCCTGGTTTGCTTCATGTAGTAAATAAAGCAAAAATATTCTTGTTGTCTGTAAATGAGGGTTGCATATTTAGAATAACTATTGATGTTGTAAAATATGAGCAGAGCTATATTCACACTTTGAAATCTTCCCACTTTTCAGTTATGAAGCTTTGGCAATTAAAATGGTATTATGCTGTTGGTGGTGTAGCCAGGTCTATCACCAAAGCTCCAGGAATATGAGACAATTAATCTTAATAGTCCTGTGTAAGATATATAATAATCCTATATAACTAAATCGTCTTATAAAAAACTGGTATGTTTACTCTACTAGTTAAGGCACCAGGTTAGAAAGTGGGAGATTGTGAATTCAAGTCCCATCTTAACCATGAAAGCCAGCAGGATGACCTTGGGCCACTCATTCTCTCTCAGCACATTCTCTCACAGAATTAATGTTGTGAGAAAAGTAGAATGTGTGTAGAATGTGTGTTCATCATTTTGAGATATTTTTAAAAGTAATAAAGGCAGGATACAAACACATAAAAATATAATAATTTTAAATGCATACTTGAATGAATGGTTACCCATTTCTTTTCACTTGACATACTTTTCCAAGATCTGACATCTTCATTAGACATAAAGAAGTGATTGATTGAATAACAGCACAACCCACATTCCCCCATCTTGCCCCATCCTTCCTACTTATAATTGGAGATAAATGGTTGCTTTTATTTATTTTTTAATATATATATTTAAGATTGTAAACTTCCCAGAGTTACCCTGTGGTAAGATGGGCAGCCAATAAAATTTATAAATAAATAAATGATCACATGCTATTTGATAATGCATGATAAATTTACTGAAATGGGGTTATGTTTGCCATTTAGTCTGTTACATTACTGAGTCTTTACATACGTTGGAAGGGAGAAACTATTTTTGTCATATTTGGGGCAAAGATAAATCTCTCTTTTTTTTTTTTATTGAAAGTTTTATAAATTTTACAAAAAGACAAAAACAATACAAAACAAAAAACAACATATACAAAAAAAACCCTAAACATTACATATATATATTAAAAAAAAAAAAAAAAACCCATCCCCCACCCCTCACAAAAACCCTCCCTTCCCCCCCCTGAGCTTCCCAGAGCAGAATATAGGCTTAATTAAAAATTAAGAAATAAAAATAAAAAATTAAATTAAAAGATTTATATTTATATACACACATAAAAAAATATCTATATATATATATATATAAATAAAACTTATAAAAAAGCTATGTGATATTTTTGTATACCCAATCTAAATTGTATAAATTTTATCCATTTGTCCCAAACAGCAAGAAACTTCTCTTGCGTTTGTTGCTTTAAGAAAGCCGAAATCTTTGCCATTTCCGCCAGATAAGCTACTTTAAGAAACCATTCCTGCAATGTAGGCAAAGATTCCTTCTTCCAATATTGTCCTACTAACAGCCTAGCGGCTGTAATCAAATTTAACATCAATACAACCTCCTTTGTATCACAATCTGTAACAATGCCTAACAAAAATAATTGCGGAGTAAATTTTACCCTCCTTCTAAAAATTCTCTGGATATTCCACCATATTTTGATCCAAAATGCTTTTATCTCTCTGCATGACCACCAAATATGATAATAGGAAGCATCCTTATAACCACATCTCCAACATTTGGGTTGCACGTCAGGGTACATAAGAGACATTTTTTGTGGATCAAGGTGCCATCTATAAAACATTTTATAAAAATTCTCCCTAAGGTTCTGTGCTTGTGTAAATTTGACATTTCTCACCCAAATGGTTTCCCAAATATCCAATGAGACTGGGACACCAAAATTCTGCGCCCATCTAATCATACAATCTTTAATTAATTCCGTTTCTGAGTCCATTTCAACTATATAAATCTCTCTTTTTATTATGGTCAAATACAGGTTAGGCTTTTTGTTGCATTTAAACAGTTGTTGAAATCTGATTAACCTAGGATTTTTCAACAATGCTTTTATTATCTCCTTTTCTACAACTTCTTAAGGAGCTTCTACACAGAATTCTAATGTGGTGGAACCAGAAAAACAGGTTGATAATACAGTGAAAATGGCTGGAGTTATAGCTGGTCTTCTGATGTTTGTTATTATACTTTTGGGAGCAATGCTTACAATCAAAAGGAGGTATGTTTCTAAGATCTCTACATTGCCTTGATTTGGGAATATTTATTATTGCTGTTATCTTTTGTTTAAATATTTAGCCTTTATTGGTTCATATTTTATGTTCATTTGGGGGTGCAAAGAGTGAGGCGGTTTAGAAGTTTTTCCTCTTTTCATGGAATTTTAGATACACGGGCCGTGTAACACGGCTAAAGAAAAGGCTCTTTTCTGTATGGGGATTACTTATTCTGATTATTGTTGTGTGGCTGTATGAATGTATATTTTTCTTCAGCCATTTGATGGAATAATGAATTGTGATTTACTTATTACTGGCTTGGTGAGTGTGGGAAACATGTAGAACTTTTTGATATTCATTTACTATGGGGATAAATATATGAATGTTTAAATATATAAAAACCAATTTTAAGTCCTGAATTCTCAATACATTTTGTCATATCCATAGTATAGATTTTTGTTGTTTATAAACTCATTCTTTCTCCCAGAAAAATCTGGGATTTGTAATTCTGCCAATCTGGGAAAGAAAAAGTAATCTATAACAAAATATGTATACATACTATCACTAAATTACACTTCCCAAGATTCTTTGATTGAAGATATAATTACTAAAATATTATTCAATAATAATAATCATAATAATAATAATAATAATAGTAATAATTGGTTTATCCAGGCCAGCTTGTATTACCTGAGCAAGTCATTTCACTTAGCTTCAAAAAGAAAAGTAGGTTCTCACAGGTTGATTATACTTCCACTCCCTCAGATGATCAATGGTGTACAGATAGGTACACAATTTTATTAATATTAAATGTTTGAAATTTTCAAGCTGAAACAATTCATTAGAAGAGCATTATATTCAAATTGTGTATGTTGGTACGTGTGTGTTTGTTTGTGTGTGTGTGTGTGTGTGTACTTGAAGACTGATAAATATGCAGTTTTTGTGTTACAATGTTGCTTGTCTGCTATTGTTATTACAAGCTATGAAATGTATGAGATGCTTCAAAAAATTCATTTTCTATTCTTTTTTTAAGGACCGGTGCAATAGATCCAAGGTGATTATTAATCTGCTAAGTGTGGCTTGACTGTGCATGCTCAATGACAACCATTTCCTCTGGACCTTCCACTCAGATGGACAAAATTATTAAAATTTGCTTGAGAAAGAAAGGCTGTATGAGGATTTGTTTTGGCTCATATGACCACCACTTTATGAAGTTGTTGCTGGCATGTATTAGGAAAAAAAAGTTTTGAAGTAGACCATCTTTTTTGTATCTGTATATGCTTTCTATGTGAACCACTGGCTATCACATTTGAACCAGCATGACATGTTGAGTTTCCTTGTTCTCATTTTATGACCACCATGCCTATTACATACTGTGAATTAGTCATTCAGTTAACCTGGCAGTTTCTACCATCAAGGAAGCAGTTTTGTATTGGTTTTATACAAAATCTACTTGTATTTTAGCATAGTTAAAGAAACCCATAATATATCAATCTGAGCCTATGATAGTCATGGGAATCTGCTCATACAAATATTTTTTCCTTTTTTTAGTTATGTTTAACGGAACTCCTTTAATTTTAGAACTACAGTACAGGTTTCTATATCTGTGCTGTAATTATGGATAAGTATAATTTATTGTATGTTCTACAATAAATAGTGCCAAGGGGTGGGCTGCTTAACACATTTTTCCTTTCTTAAAAATATTTTCTTAGAGTAAAAGCTATGTTATAGAAAGGCAAGCAGTCCATCAAAAAGCATACATAAAATAAATTCTACTACACTAAACACCAGTTCCCATTTGTCTCTATAAATCCTGAGGATGCTTACAAGCAGCAATCTACAAATATAGCCTATACACAAGCATTAGAACTCTTAGTAAAAAATTATTCTGCATACATTTTTGCAGCTGTATTTAAATTCAGTTCAATGAATTAAATACTATACACTTTTCCATCTCTTTTGCAGTTTCTCTAGTTCCCTTATATATGGGTGGGGGGGGGAGGAATAGCCCTCTGTAGGGGTATATAAAATGACTGAATTTGAACCCTTTCTAATTTTGAACCATTTCATTTTTATTCAAACATTATTTAGTATGTAAACCAGCTGTCTGACAGCCAAACAGACTGTTGGGTTGTTTTGGAAGGGTTTTAAACTTGACATAGATAGAATAGTTTGCACACAAAACTCTTCAAAATGAGATATTTGCTCTTGCTCTTTGGATTGAAAATAGTTTGAACTTACATGATGCCATACATCTGTAGGTTCTTGCATTAAATGAAAGCAAATTAGAAAACTGTATACAACTAAGCTAAATTTGTGGGCATTTGCTCATAGACTTGCTTTCCTCTCCACTAATTCCATTAAAGTATAATTGAAAAAGTAACTGGAGTAAAAATAATACATGTTTTTTTTAATAAATAGATGATTTTGTATGGAACTACATTCTACCTTTATTTATTTATGAGCAACCATTGTGTTTGAATATGATCACTATGCTGCTATTTATGATCTAATTGTTTTAAAGTATACTTATAGGAAATTTAATATAACAGTTCTGGAATGGAAGGCAAAAAGGAATTTATATATTTTCTTTCTAAAATTATTTATCTTTTTACTAAGTGTAACCAGACGGTTCTCCAGCAGGATGGCTGTAGAGTCCACTGGATGGGTTCTATGACAGTCTTCCCGCCCGACAGACTAGGTCAAAACTTTGGCTACACCCTTCCTTTGGGCGTGACTCCAGTTTTGACTTAGTCTTGTAGCCCAATAACTGCAGAAAATTTAGCTCCACAGATAGTCAGGAAACCTATTTTCTACCTTAATTAGCCAGTCATCTGAATTCTCAGGGAGCACAGGAGAATGATCCCGGTTACTAAATTGGAGCACCGAGCCTGTCCGTTTGAGCCTTGTGGTGAGCGCTGAGAAAAACCCTTTAACGTTAGCCTTGCTCTTTTCATTTAAAAAAAAAAATCAAACAACTGAGACACGCAGATTCCACGGCCCTCCGGAGCGACCGGCAGGTCTGCGGATCACCGTTTTTTCTACCAGAGAGGAAGCCTTACAGCCCTTCTCGTCGGGAAAGAGCCCTTTCCCCCTCAGCTGCAGTGCGAAGGGCCCCGCGATCTCCGGAGCACCAGGCAGATCCGCGGATCACTCTCCTCCGCAAATTCCTGCGTTGTCAGTTTAAAAGGGGGATTTTTCTTGACTCCCCCCTCCACTCTTGAGACCAATCTTCAATTTGCCTCAGCGGGGTTACCAAGAGCCTCAAATCACCATTTTAGCCTCGTGGCTTTGGCAGTTGGCAGTTAGGGGGCGTGGCCTTCCCCTTCATCGCCATTTTGAGCATGCTTACTGCAGTAATCCATTTTAGGTGATTCAACCACTCGGAGTTTTTTGAGAGCAGGCTGATACTTATCTATATATAAAGAGATATATTTTAAAAGAAGAGAGAGAGGGAGAGCGAAGTTTCACTCCCTCGGGTCTTTTTTTTAACAGCCCATGCAATGGGGGACAATACTATAATTCCATCCAACCACCTCTCGCTTAACCTGTGATACTTCTAATAATTAACCTTGGTGAAGGAGTGTGAAGGAATTGTCAATTTCTCCCAGCTGTTCTTTAAGGTGGCCTTTTGTCACTGGCCTTACAGGGCCTTTTTTTCCCTTCAGAAAGGTACCTGTCTGTCCGGCCATTGTTTGTTTTCAGAGTCAGGCTTGCAGCCTTCATACTCTGCAATTTGATCTGCGTGTCAGTGTTTTCCCCCATTCCAGGTATTGCCTACTCGGGGTACCTGGACACAATGGCAGACAGTGTCTCGCATTCAGCTACACAGGGTCCCCAGTCACCCCCCCACAACAACAACAAAAGCGCAGATCCACAGAATCTGATGTGGGGGGGGGAGAAGAAGGCCAAAACAAAGCACCTTACCCAAAGGGGACCCTCTAAAACAGCTGAGCGAGAGGCCTCGAGGAGACATTTGGCTCTTGAAAGACAATTCTCCAGGGCCCAGAGAACCAGAACCAATGAGGCAAACATGGTTTCCCCTGCCCCATTGGTGGCCCCTATAACAGAACCTACTTCCCAGGAAGTGCTTAGATCTTGGTCTCCTCTGGGGGAAACTGAACAGATGGATTCCTCTCACTCCTCCTCACCAGTATCATCACCGGACCATACTCCCACTATAGCTGCGTCTAATGACAAAGCTCAGGAGGACATATGGTCCGCCCAATTTCAGGCATTCATGCAGGATGCCTTTTCTCAGTTTATGGCCTCTAAAGGTCAGATAACTTTTCAACTATCCCTTAAGGGACGAAATAAGGCTCTGGCTACAAATATCTCTGAGACCTCCTCTCAAATAGGAGAGGGGGAATCAATAGATCTGGACATGAATGACATGCCCCTTTCGGAGGATGAGGGGACCATTCCTGAGCAGGCAACAAACTCTAGCCTCTTTGATCCAGCTCTTCTCAAATCACTTTTAATGAAGGCAGTCTCTACGGTCAATCTAACCTCAGTTCAGGAGGAAAATCCTTCCACAAGTAAGGAGGCAAACCCTCTTTTTGCCAAAAAAGTAATACAGGACAAGTACATTCCCTGTCCAGAAGTTTTCCGCTCCTCTGTAGAGGAGCAATGGTTTTCCCTAGCAACTCCACCTACACCTAACAGTGTGGAGAGGAAACTATTTAATGTGTCTCCTTCCTTTTCAGACATGCTAGAGGTTCCCACAGCTTTATGCAATTACAAGACCATAATCAAATTTAACTTTAAATAAGCACATTATCAATTCAAGTATTCCTTCCAAATATATCGTAATTCTTTAATTTCATCATAAATCTTATTTATTCCTCCTTCCACTACTATCTCCCAGTTAAAATAAAATATTAATCTATCCTATACATATCTAATCCATCAATCAATCAGTTTCTTTAGGCTAACACAATAATATCAACCTTAAATCATTAAGTCCATTAGACAAGGTTCTAATTTCATCCAATTATCAGACCTAATAACATCCATATTATCAGATAAAACACATCATCTTATTAAAATAATATTCAATTCATTATTAGTTCAATCCCGATCTAGAACACCTCTTCAGTTTTTTTCATTCCATTATATAATAATTTTCATACATATAAATCTATTATTCCAAAACATACATTCTTACTTTATTTAATATATATATTCTAATAGTCACCCATTTTTCTTACTTCTAACACAAGAGCTTAATCCTTAGATCAATCCATAATTCTAAAATGCCTTAAATCCAGTATATATAATTTTAAGTTTCTATTTTCAGTCTTATTCTGGGCTTCTTTTTCTGCCAAGCAGGTTTCCACAACAACACTTCCCTTCCAACCGATGGGTCTCTCTTTGTTGCTTGTGATGCCATTTGAGGCAGTGATAAGCCTCCTATCCTCTGCATTTGACCTCTACTTCTCTTATTCTTGAAGCCTTGGTGCTTTAAAGGTTCAAATTTCAGTCTTTGCTTTTTCTGATCCTCAAAAATATAGATAAGATGCTTGTAAGGTGAAATAAGTTCCTCTGTATCCTCCCTGAAGTCATCTTTTAATGTATTTTGGTTTGTAGAATAGTCAGATATAGTCAAAAGGTCACTTTTAGAATTTAAGGAGGAATTTCAGGTTCTTAGTTCTGTAGTAATCTCTTTCATTGTAGCAAATTCCTCTTTAATCTTCCTTAATTCCTCTTCTGGTAGGTTTTGGTTTGCAGAATAAACAGATATGATCTGAAAGTCAGTTTGAGAGTTTGGGGTAGAGTTGACTCTTCATTCTGTAATAATCCCTTTTCTTATAGCACATATTTCTTCAGTAACCTCGTAAATCTTTTCCAGTATAAGCTTGCAATTTAAGTGAGAGTAAAATTTCTCCATTTTAAAAGTGGTTAAAGAAAATCCTTTCTTTATTTTATTTTTTAATGAAAGCTGTAATTAAACAGTGTCTACCCCCTCAGTTCCCACAGCTGCATCAAGTTATCTTTTCCAGGAATAGTTTGAAGGTCAGATCCTTCTCTCCAAAGACTAATCCAATATTGCAATATTAATTTTTCACCACTAGATGTCCTCAGTAAATAAAAACAACTTTTCCAGACACCATTTTCTCCCTTTTTTCTATATTTTAAAGGAAAGAGTGGAGAAAGAAATAATCTTCCAATATTAACTACTAATACAATTCGAAAAAGCATTTTTTTCTGTATTCCAAAATGAATAAAAATAAAATGTAGTCTTTAAAGATTCTTTGTTCTCAGCACCTTTCTCCCCACACAAACAGAAGCTGCTTTTTCCAAATGGGGAAATAATTCCAACCAAGTTTTTACAGGCAGTAAAAAAAGCCAAAATAGGGAAAAGAGAGGGGCAAAAAGGGTCTCACCCAGATCCTCTGCGGTGGATTTAATTATGCTTAGCTGTAATTGTGACTTCAGCTGGTGCAGCAGGATAATCGGCCATCTTGCAGGACGATCGTTACTCCGTCGGCCCTAAGGAAATAGCTGGAGCCAAAGGAGAAGCTGCTGCTCCCCCACTGTCACCAGCAAGCCACTTTCTCAGTAGTTGCCCTCCAGGGCGGCTTTCGGCCCCCTAAGGGGTCTTAGAAAACAAGTCCCCAGATGCAGAAAACAAGTCCCCAGACGTGACCGGCGTCGCCACATACCGGAACCGGAACTGTAGTTAGTAAATTTCTAACCTACTATAAAAACTAATCTCAGAAAATGAAAGATTACCAGAAAGGTAAACTTGCACCCAGGAATTTAATATATACCATATGAAGATCATTAGTATTTCTGTACAAACACATTTTGGGGGTTTTATAAACTTGTACACAGTCAATTTTCAAGCAATAATTAAGAAAACAATAAAGGCCCAGCAGCTTTAACAAAGAGGATTTTGGTTCAATTGTCTTTTGCATTTACAAAAGAGAAGCAAACTAGAATCAGACATTAAACAGGATTATCTTGTCAACAAAATCTGTTGGTGCCCTGAAGTTACTTTTATGCCTTCATCTAATCAAGTAGGTCAGAAGTTGTACAATAATTGGATCACAATGGAAAGTATTGTCATATTGAGAGACATATGGTTTGCAAAAATCCATAATGCTTTGGAATGAGAAGCAAATTAAAAAAACATTGATGAGTTGGAATACCTGGGGAATAAATGAATTGAGTCTTCAAAAACCCAGTGCTCACAAATAATTAAATAAATAATAAGATGGAAATTACAAAAACAAGCGTTATATATCCTAGCCATTCAGAATCCAGCCTTCAAGAAAATTAGTAGTCTTTCAGCCCACCGAGCAACAAGGACAAGATTCTCTGTCTTTTAAAGCAATGAAGCAGAAAAATAGTAATTTAATTAGACAAACTCAAGGCATTACCTTCAGATATCAGAGCGGCATCTGTTCACGGCCTAAGGCATTATGGCTGATCAGCAACAGACACAATTCATTTAATTTTCCTGATGTATTTTATTAACCAAAAGGGTGAATGATAGCAGTGCAGAATTAGGTAAGGAGAAAACATTTTGGAATTAAATAGCAACAAAATTGCCAGAAGAAATTAGAGATGGATAAATAGTCAAAAGATTTTATCTAACTGACATAAACACAAAATCAAACTGAGATGCTTTTGAAAAGTTTAATTAAAACGATTCTATGTTGAATATAAGTACCTCAGATTCATTTGACTATATTCAGGCATAACAATAACAACAACAACAACAATAATAATAATAATAATAATACAGTTGGAAGGGAGCTTGGAGGTCATCGAGTCCAACCCCCTGCTCAGGCAGAAATCCCTATACCATTTCAAACAAATGGCTCTCCAATCTCTTCTTAAAGACTTCCAGTGTTGGAGCATTTACAGCCTTTGGAGGCAGGTTGTTCCACTGATTAATTGTTCTGTCAGGAAGTTTTTCCTTAGTTCTAGGTTGCTTCTCTCTTTGGTTAGTTTCCATTCATTTTTTCCTCAGATGCTTTGGAAAATAGCTTGACTCCCTCTTCTTTGTGGCAATCCCTGAGATATTGGAACACTGCTATCATGTCACCCTTAATCCTTCTCTTCATTAAACTAGACATACCCAGTTCCAGCAACCGTTCTTGTAGGTTTTAGCCTCCAGTCCCCTAATCATCTTTGTTGCTCTTCTCTGTACTTTTTCTAAAATCTCAACATCTTTTTTACATTGTGTTGACCAAAATTGGATGCAGTATTTCCAGTGTGGCCTTACCAAGGCATTGTAAAGTGGTATTAACACTTCATGTGATCTTGATTCTATCCCTCTATTAATGCAGCCTAGCACTGTGTTGCTTTTTTGGCAGCTGCAGCACACTGCTGGCTCATATTTAAGTGATTGTTCACTAGGACTCCGAGATCCCTCTCACAGTTACTACTATTGAACAAGGTATCTCCTAAACTATACCTGTGCATTTGGTTTTTCTTGCCTAAATGTGGAACTTTACTTTTTTCACCACTGAACTTCATTTTGTTAGATAATGCCCAATGTTCAAGTCTGTCAAGATCCTTCTATATCTTAAGCCTGTCTTCTGGAGTGTTGGCTATTCCTGCCAGCTTGGTGTCATCTGCAAATTTGATGAGTTCCCCATCTATCTCCTCATCCAAATCATTGATGAAGATGTTGAAGAGCACTGGGCCCACTGTTCTACTACATGCTTCAGTAAAATAGCCATTAATATTCATTTGGTACAAATGTACAACAACCTTGATAAAAGTGACTTACAACACACCCTTGAAATTGTGACCCTCACACCACCTATAGACACAAGATCACAGAGGGCTTGGCATCTGGCTCGCATTTACAATAGCTGTATCTTGATCACAATTTGAAACCTTCTCTGTTGGCTTCCAACAATCAAAGATAATGGGGGAAGCTAGATTTGCTTAATAAGTTAGTAAAAATGATCATAAAATTGGGCCTAGTCATCTAATGACTTGCTTTACAACTGCACTGATTTACAGTGGAAATTTGGGTCCCAATTATGGTCATAAGTTAGAATAGAATAGAGCTGGTAGGGACCTTAGAGGTCTTCTAGTCCAGCCTCCCCCTACTCAAGCAGGACAACCTATACCATTTCCGACAAGTGACTATCCAGTCTCTTCTTGAAAATCTCCAGTGAAGGAGTGCCCACAATTTCTTAAGGCAAGCTGTTCCACTGATTAATTGTCCTCACTGTCAGGAAGTTTCTCCTTAATTCCAGGTTGATTCTCTCTTTGGTGCTTTGGAGAATAATGTGGCAACCCCTCAGATACTGGAACACTGCTATCATGTCACCCCTATTTCTTCTTTTCTTTAGATTAGCCAAACCCAAGTCCTGCAGTTGTTCTTCATGTTTTAATCTCCTCGCCTTTTATCATTTTAGTTGCTCTTCTCTGAACTTTTTCCAAGGTCTCAACATTTTTTCTGTAGTAGGATGACCAAAATTGACTGCAGTATTCCAGGTATGGTCTTGCTAGGGTTTTATAAAGTGATACTAATACTTCATGTGATCTTGATTCTATACCTCTGTTTATACAACCCAGGATTGTATTAGCTTTTTTGGCTGGTGCTACATACTGCTGGCTCATGGTCAAGTGATCATCCACTAGGACTCCAAGATCCCTCTCACAGTTGCTGTTTTTTGAGCCAGGTCTTGCCTAATCTGTACTTAAACCATTGATTTTTCCTGCCTAAATATAAAACTTTGCTTTTCTCCACATTAAAACTCATTTTGTTGGATAAGGTCCATTGTTCAAATTTGTCAACATATTTTTGGATTCTCAGCTTGTCTTCTGGAGTGTTGGATATTTTTGCCAGTGTAGTGTCATCTGCAAATTTGATTAGTTCCCCTTCTATTCCTTCATCTAAGCCATTAATGAAGATATTGAAGAATAGTGGGCCTAAGACGGAGACTTGCGGTACCCTACTGCTTACTTCTCTCCATGTGAATGTAGTACCATTGATGACTTCTCACTGAATATGGTTTGTCAGCCAGCTACAGATCCATCTGATGGTATTGTTGTCTATCCCACCTTTTTCAAGCTTACTAAGCAGCAGGTTGTAGTCTACTCTGAGGACTACCCATAGAGAAGATCTATCAATGTGTTTTAAAAGATCCTTCCTTTTCTATTTATCTAGTGGTTTCAGGTTCAAAAGATAGAAACACGCTACCTCTTACACATTCTTCCATTACCAAAATATTTCTGAAAGGGAAACTAGTGACACATTCTAATCAAATTATGTGTTTCCTAATTCAAAAATGGAAAAGGCTGCAACCATGGCACCTAGTGATAAGTGGAAAAAATAATCCTGTTTTGTTTAGTGGTCTACTTTTATTTAGTCCAATAATTATTGGTCTAATTTTTAATTAGCAGTACCTGGAAAAATCAAAATATTGAGTAAATGAAGGCAGGACTTTTAAAACCTGAAGTTTCTTCTCTATGTCTTAATTTACAATTTACCCACTACCATCCTATTTTATTTTATTTTTTAATGCTTGGTGTGATTCCAGGAATTCTGGCCTTTGAAAATAGGGGCTTCTCTCCTAGAATTTCTTGGATGGCTACGTAGCCACAAAGTTTTTTCAGGTCACATGGCCTGTCATAGAAGCTGTAGGAACAAAACCTATTTCTTTTGTCTATTCAAACTTAAGAAGCATTTTTGCTTTTTAAATTGAAGATTAGTTGCACAGAAAGGGTGAAAAGTAGAAAGTAGGACAGCAGCTTTTAGCTTGGTCTATAAACTCCCTTCTATGGGGATAATCACCCTTTCATTTTAAATACTAATGAATGAATATGCTATTGAATAAATCCACAAATTGCCTTAATCTGTTAAAATAAATGCTAGAACCTTTAAGAATATATTAGCTTCACACACAACCGTGAAACAACTTTCTGCAAATAAGAATTTATTACTAAACATGTAGCAGAGAAAGGAATGTAAAAAAAAAACATGTTTTACAATTCAATAAAAACACTAAAAGTTTCTTCCTTGTAATAGTCCAAATTCCTTGTATTTCTCTTTCTGCTGCTCCATTGATCAAATCAGATTATATTCATATCTATCTCTTCTATTGCAAGAAGGTATCATTAAAATCTATCTGTGTGGTTGCCAGGAGTCAAAAATGACTTGATGGACATAATCAATCACTAAAATAGGATCAATGCTTATCATTTAGGACATCAAGCAGGTATTTGTAGAAATGTGTATTTTCCAATGATTCAGAATCAGTATCGGGTTACTTTTTACATACTTAGAATATTTTTCCCTAATCCAATAGTGGCTTTAATGTCTTTCTTTAAGCATATACGTCTATGCAGCTGGACTAATTTAATGTATTCGTTTCCAAACAACTCCCATGAATACCATAGAACATTCTACTCTATTTTGTGAACCTCAGAGGAAAAAAAAAGCTCCCATCTGTTCATAAATAACGGAAAAAATTATTTTGATACTAAAGATTAAATGACCTATGGTGCCATTGGTATTTTTATCCCCATTGTTTTATATTATATTGCTGAATTTCATCAGGACTATAATCTAACCTTGGGTCTATCAGAAACCTGGAACTAGAAACTACTCTCTAAAATTTTGATTTGGAATTTATGGTGTGAATCTTTAGAAATCTTTAGAAAGTTCACTGTTATTATTTTTTCCTATGTGTAGAATTTGAATTAATCCCTATTAAAATCTATTCACATAACATGAAAAGTGCAATGAGCACAAGGACAGAAAGTTGGATAATTTTATACAAGGTATACAGTACTCTTTGACTTAGAAATGGAAATGTAAGAAGTAAGAAAAGGAAGATGATGAAGACATTGCCTTAAATATGCATTTTATTTAAAATGTTTTATTTTTGTTTGCTTGTTTGTTTTTCCAAAAATAAATAGCTTAATTGGGAAGAGGAGGAGCTCATTATCAGAACTGTGGGAAGATGGAATAAAGAGGTATAGCCCCATGGCAAGACAAGCAGCAAATAAATTTAACAAATAAGACAAATAAATACAAGAGACTTCTAAAAAAAGTTTGAGAACGTAATAGGAAACATATTTATTTTAATTTTATGTATGTATGTACAAAGGAAAAATGGAAATGATATTCCTTCCTTATTTGTCTTACCTAGTATCTTATATTTGTTTCAGTAAAGCAAAGATGCACTTCTCCATGTTTTCTTTTTTAAAAGCATACAGTTGGTACAAACTTTTTAAACATTGTGGATATTTGGGGAGAAGCAAGTATCGTAACCATTTGGTGTCTTATATGCCTGCCTTGTTCTCTTTAGATTTCATAATCTAATAACCTAAAAAAGCTGAATAAAACTTCTTATCAACTCATTGATTGTCAAAATATATAAATGTATTTGATAGGAGATCAATCAAGTTTCCATAAACACCTGGAAAAATTTCAAATTCAGTTCCTTGTTTGTAACCAATCTGACAAACTGTGAACAGCTTTTACATTTCTGTAGTGAGATACATGTCCACAAATGATATTTTCCGGAAAACATGTAGTAGGTCACAAAATAAAAAAGAAGAAGTAATTCTTTAATCATTGTTTATGAAAAATATCAACACATGTAGTAATTCAAGTCCATACAAAATATATTAATTATTGAAAGGAACATATGGAGAGGGGCCTATGTACTTTTAAGAGAAGATAGAAGTAGAATGACAAGAATTAGGGTACAAAGGGTAACCATAACCCCAATAACCACAGTTAGAAATTGAGGTGAGGAAGAGGAAACAGGTGAGGAAGAGAAGAAATATTTTTTTCCTTTTCAGTGCTTTGCAAAATACAGGAACTATGAGAACATTTTCATCCTGGTGTATACTAGGCAAGCATCCTTTTGCAACAGCAGATGCCACAGATCCTTAGTCAATGATAATAATTTCCAGGACACACATTTAGAGGTTTCATTCCTTCAAGTAGATAAATAAATTTATATGTAGTTTTGTATGCAACAGCAGGCTTTAAATTTGGAAGCATGGAAAAAGCAATAAAGTTCACAGAATGGAAATTTATTTGAATAGTTAATATGAATTCAGCAGTATTTTGTTTGATAGAATAGTGGAGACAGAACTTTCTGATTTTTAAGTTTATTATGAGCAAAATAAATAATGCATTTCTCCATGTAGATGTTTTGTACAGAACGATTCTACATAGTTTTCCAAGACATTTTTTCCAATTTATCCAGTATTATGTATAGATTGTCTAAAATATTGGAGATTGTGTAATTTTTGTAGTAGCCAAGTGAGAAAATGAAATCTTTGTATTATTATCACGTTGATTCTACACTTAAAAGCTCCCATTGAAATCATTGGATCTAAGTTAGTCATAACCAATGTCTCATTGATTTAAATGTAACTAATCAGTAGGATGAAATCTGTAATCAATCAGAATGAATGAAACATGGTAGGCAATGAGGTACCAAATGTGCTTGAAATTACATTTCATGCATAAGTAATTGAAACATAAATATTCAAGCTATTAATTCCATACATTAGTATAATGAATACGGAACTGGAAGTTTTAAAGGATTCAGTAGAATGTGAATGGAAAAAGAGGATAAGCTAGCAGTATAAAGCCTTAATAAATTTGAATCATGGTACACTGAACACTCACGTGCCTGTTTAAATTGTGGAGATGATGCAGTTGTAGCTTTGCTTGCTAAAACCTCATTGTGGGGAGTTGCTAATAAGTCTAGAGTTAATGTCCAAAGCTGTAGGCAGGATACTGTATGTTATAAAGGTATAAACATACTGTAGGTCTGAAAAAGATTTAATGTGTAAGTCATTTATTTTGTCATCTCTGGCATAGAATATTTGTTTTCATAAGTTAAGAATTTGCTCTGTGCTATGTTCCCATTTGTATGCTTCTCTTTGTTGGAGTCAGAGAAAATGATATGGTTCATTGCAAACATATTCTGAAGCTTGAGACATTTTTGTTGTTGTTGCTAGGCCCTATGTATTCTTAATTAATTAAGACTGTTGGCAACTGTGATAGTTAAGAGTCCTCTTCTTGTTGCACTTGCAATGATGAACTGTAAATCTTAAAACATAATTAAAGTGGTTATTTCCAATGTTTTTAACCACTGGACATATGTATATTGATAACACAGAGAAGAGAAAGGAACTAAAACCTGTAAAAAACTGTGCCTGATTTAATTCCTTGTGACTTAGTTTTACAAATTGTCTTAGTTAAATTGGAATTTAGGAAGATGGAATAGACAGCAAAGCTAAATTAATCTGCTAAGAAATTCCATCCCTTGTTTAACTGGAAAAAAAAATGTATAAACCTCTGTCTTTAGAGCAGTGGTTAGTTGGTTACAAAGATGTTTTAGCTGACAATTTCTGATATTCAAGAACTACCAACGATCATACATCTTAAAAATGTAATAATATTTTAAACGTGTTAAAATATTAAGTAGAGCTCATTGAATAGTTTTTGCTTTTGTCTATTGTCTGTAACAGTATGTGACACATTTGTTAAAAGAGAACAACTTGTTCCTTGTTTTACAAGGTGACTTTGAGGTGTAACATTCCAATATGAATGGATGAACTTCAGGAGGTTAATGAGTAAGTGGGAAGAACATGATATATCATCAGCAGGGGAAAAAATTGAATGCTATGAGTATTTGAAAGTTATTATTTCTAAAGCATGCACTGTGTGCATTGGCTGTGAACACATGTGTGGTTATGCACAACTGAAAATCTTATTCATGTACAATTCAAATAAGTTTCATTCCAGAGAGGAAAAGGAATACAAAACATGTCTTTCAAATTATTTCTTGGTATGATACCAATGGGCTAATTTAAACTATGCATTTGCTTTCTAGTGGTTTGACAAAACCTATGTTGTGTAATTGCTTTGTATGACTCATAGTCAGTTTGAGAGAACATAAAATGGATATTTTAATGCTCAAAGGAGCTGATGTACGAGTGGGATATTCTATGCAATTATGCAACATATATTTGCATGTGTGTTCATAATGCAGGACAATTCAAGCTTAATTGTGAATCCTAGATTTACAAGGGGCCAGATTAAATATGTATGTGGACTTTACTAGTTAAAAGTGTGTTTGATGTTGTTTGAATCTTTGCCAAGACAATACTCTTCCCAGCAAATTATTCTACATCAGCTTACTTATAGAGGTGGCACTTATATCTAGAATACATAATTATGAGTTATGAAGTGCATAGTTTGCTTATTACATTTTCATATGCAAAAGCAATTCCATTATTAGAATATATAGGAAATAAAATCAATTTTCAACTTGTATTTAGTAGAGCTCAGCCAATCCATTATTTTGTCTTGCTGTTTTCACATTTCTCCTTCCCTTGATGATTTTTGGGACAGCCTTAAACACTGTTTATTCATATAGTCCAGTGGTTCTCAACCTGTGGGTCGGGACCCCATTTGGGGTTGAACGACCATTTCACGGGGGTCGCCAAACAAGGCTGTCTGCCATTTTTCCCCCTTTTCTTTGGCCACGCCCCTGGCACCCGGTGATGTATAAGTGGTTGGGGGTCACCACAACATGGGAAACTGTATTATGGGGTCGCGGCATTAGAAAGGTTGAGAACCACTGATATAGTCAGTCTATTCTCAATGTGTGATTGTTCTTTCTGCTTTTAGACACTGTACTTGTCCCCCCCCTTTCTTTCTTCATCTAAGATAACTTTTCTCTTCCACTTATTTGGCTTCAAATAATGTCATGTGTTAAATGTGATTGACTTCTTTGTAGTGTGATTTGGCTCTATTGTGACATTTTGAGAGTGTCAGATAAAAATATTTACTGGTTATTCTAGAAACTAGCAACTAAAAATTAGGTGGCAAAAATGGTTGCATGGAATGCAACCGTTGTTACTGCCAGAATCATGAATAGCCCCTTCTTCAATCCTATAAAAGCTTGCTTATGAATTTTGAATCTTAAATTTAAGCCTCAATCACCTCTAAACTTGTGTTTTTCATCATGCCTTAACAGGCTTAAAACTGCTTTACAACAATTGGTAGGTATTGTTGTTTGGTTAGGAGCTCAAAGCCTTGTGAACTGACTTGCCCAGGACTATACAAAACATTAGTCACGTGCAAACATTCATGTTTGAGGAAATTAGACCAGTGTTCAAAAACTAAAGGAGAACAAAGCAAATTTGGTAGTAGAGTCAGCTCTGCAATACTATGTCTAGTTCAAACTTAAAATCCTTGATACGAAGTCTAATTATGCTTTTTTCCTTCTTCCCTACTATTGGACATTTCCTTCATCTGACTGCATATTTAGAAGAAATGCATATTCCTACTCCTATTACTTGTAAGTACCTAGTTGGATATAACAATTTCCTTAAGCATGCACACCAGAGCAGCAGGATTTTGTTTCTTTGTTTATAAAATATTTTTCTTGATTTTTTTTGTATTATTTCACTATTTTTAATGAGTACTATTAATGCCATGCTATTAATACCCCCAACCACATATTTAAAGGGGACAAAAATAGAAGAACACAAGACAGTTGGTTCCATGTGCAAATATAATCCATACCCTTCTCACTCCATTTTTCCCCACTAGTCTTTGACTAGCAACTCTGTCTGATTAGGGCCAAAAAAAAATGAATACCGTAACAGGCAGGACTCTTTGTTACTCTTCCTCACGTTTCTGAAAATCAACACTGTGCATTAAGAAATCTTTATCTGGAAGCATTCTTGCTTTTTTATTTATTTATTTAATTTGCTATTTGGGCACCCTTTACTGAGAGTACAGATTGTGGGAAAGATAAACTTGAATATTTGCATATTCACAGTTCTAATCAAGATAGAACCATAAAATCCTTAAAAATATCTGCAGCCATGTGCTTCTGAAGCGATCCAATTAGAACTGTGATTCATGCCAGCACCTTGATTAAATATTGTTCCATTGGCCTTCCATTATTTGAGATAAAAAACAGATATTGATCATATAATTCCTTAGCATCTCAGATAAAGGTCTGCATCTATTAATAAGGCCAGAATTAAACATTTTTAACAGATCTAAATCTAAGGAAGTTGCATAATCTAAAAGAATGAAGTAAACACTTCTTCCACAGTATTCAGACTAGCTTTACATAGAATTCACATACAGGATATCATGTGCCATGTATGAATCAATTTTGAGAGTTCACTAAAAGTGCTTATTGTACTATTACTTCACTAAATTTTGTTTTCCAAGGTTTTAAAACATATCCTAGTATTTGAGTTCAATTATTTTTGGCTCTGCTAATCCTTAAATTATGCAGGATCTTTGATTTTCTTTTTCCCTCATCAAATGTTTATTTTTTGTTTTTAGAAAAGAGCCAAATGTGACTAGGCTGAAAATGAATCATGCATATGTTTGTTGAAGTTCATGTCTTTATTTCCAACTATTTATCTCTCTAAGAGCTATAATCTTGTTTTAGAATAACTTTTGCACTTAACAGGAAGTGCTATAATATTTTATATATTATTTTCTCTCAAAATAGAATTCATAGAAGTCATATGATTTTCTCAATTAATAAAAGGCAAGAACATTTATGTTCCTTTTTTTTCTTGCTCCTTAAATTAATTCTTTTGCTTCCTGAAATGTGATTATCCTTCTGGTTCAACCTTAGTATGTTTATAACATTAGGTTAATATTACTCTAATGAATGGATTAATATTCCCTATTAATAGGATAATATTAAGTTTTGTCTCCTATTCACAGAGGAAGGACAGAATGTATGAATATCATTTGGTGTAATATAACCATAGATTCAATCTTCCTGTTCTTCACAGTGTCTTTCCAGCAAACAGATTCTCTAGCTCAGCGGTGTGAAACTCAATGTCATTGAGGGCCGCGTTAGCATTGCAGTTGTCCTTGGGGGGGCAGGTGGGTGCAGCCTACTGGGTGGGTGTGGCCTACTGGGTGGGCGTGGTGGGAGTAGGTGTGGCCTACTGGGTGGGTGTGGCCAGCTCTACATTGTTCATGTCAATGGTGCCTGTGGGGGCCTGGGCAGGAGTGGGACAGATCTAAGGGTCTCTGGCAGAAGGGGATGGGACCAGGGCAAGTGCCAAGGCATGGTCCACTAGAGGAGCCTCACTATTCCTCTCAGGCCATGTGGGGAGGCTGGATGGTGGTGTGGGCTGCCCAGAGCCCTGGGCAGCAGAGGTCAAATGCCCAGCCTGGCCCTTGAGCACTTGTGGCACCAAGCCCAGCCCCACTTCCCCAAGGGGATACCCAGCTGCACTTACCTCCTCCTCAAAGTACTGCTGCTGTGCTTGCTCTCCTTAGCTAGGTTGTTTATGATGGGTACCAGGGCAAAGTCAGAGGGAGACTGAATGCGTTTCAGCATAGCTGGCCACCAGAAAATTGTACATTGGCTCCTGGCCTGGGCTAGGGCCAAGGCAGTGGGGCCCGTTCCCTCACTGTTTCCAGGATGGCTTTGTGGGCCACATTAAACCATTTTGCGGGCCGCATCCAGCCCCCAGGCCTTGTGTTTGACATGTCTGCTCTAGCTCAAGGGCACAAAAAATGAAGCCCATCATTACCTGTTTTGCAGTCCTTACTGTAGATTTGTTTATAAAAATACATAGTCATTTATATACTAGGTCTAGCTGCAGAAAGCATTAGAATTTCAGGGAGAGACAGTATTATTTCCAGTTCAAGTTTCCTTAAATGAGTCACTCAAGTGGTAGAAGTTGGAAATGGAAAACTGAGGGGGGAGTGAGTATGGGGTGATGATAATGATATTAAGTTGAATCACAACCTGATTAGGTTTTAAATCATCTTTTCATTCACAAAATGCTCATAAAAGCTAGTGTTTTTTTAAATACATGGAGCCTAAAGGTATATTTAACAGCTTCTGGATGGAGTATAGGTATTCTTGACTTATGACCACAATTGAGCCCAAAATTTATGTTGTTAAGTGAGACACTTGTTAAGTGAGTTTTGCCCCATTTTATGACCTTTCTTGCCACAGTTGTTCCCTGAATCACTACAGTTGATAAATTAGTAACCCTGTTGTTAAGCAAATCTGGCTTCCCCATTGATTTTGCTTGTCAGAAGGTCGCACATGATCTTGGGACACAGCAATTATCATAAATATGAACCAGTTGCCAAGCATCTGAAATTTGATCACATGATTATGGGGATGCTGCAAAGGTCATAACTGTGAAATATAATCATAAGTCACATTTTTCAGGGCCATTGTTATTTTGAATGGTTACTAAATGAACTGTTGTAAGTTGAGGACTACCTGTAGTGGTTTAGTCATCAGCTAGAAAGTGGGAGACCATAAGTTCACATCCTGCCTTAGGCATAAAGCCAGCTGGGTGACTCTGGACCAGTTACTTTCGCTCAGCCCTAGGAAGGAGGAAGTGGTAAATCACTTCTGAAAAACCTTGCCAAGAAAACTGCAAGGACTTGTCCAAACAGTCGCTGAGAATTGAACCTGATTGAACATAAGATATGATCCCTCTGCCTTTGCTCTGGTTATTGATGACCTGTGATGTTAAGTTTTGTATTTTGCTTTTCTAATAATGTAAAAATTAAATAGAAATTGTATAATAGAATAATATTGTGAAATAGTCCATCATCAAGGCAGTAACTAGTTTTAGATTGGCTTAAATTTATATTGTTGCAGCTTTAGATTTTTCTTTATGCTACTCTAGAAATTTCACATTATTTGCTATGGGGGGGTACTATTATTTCCTAAGGGGGAAAAAATCACTATGTTATAGGCTAGGTTTTAGTTTTATCTCTTTGACAGAATATTGTTGAACATTCTTTTGAATGTGCAAAATGAGAACTCAGGAATTATATGCAACCTTCTGCATGCTTAATATCATATATCAAAGGATATATTTGGTCTCCATTGCAATCTCATACATAAAGTAATAAAGTTGTTAAAAGAAGTGATTCAAATAGAATCATTTGGATAAATCTGTACCAACTATTTTGTGAAATGTCATCATTTACATGTTGAATCTGTCAAATATAGAAAATAAATAAAACATTGATTCTCCTTGCATTTTAAGAATATAATCCAGCAAGAATTGCTGTTATAGCATTTTATATGTTTTAAAGGTGCAGATAAATTTCTTAAGTCAAATCTTTGAAATGAATGGAAAGAAAACTGCACAACTGCAATAATTTTAGAAGCTTTGCATTTGGAAAAACGTATGAGTATGTAGAACCCTTATCATTAAATCACAAGGTTTCCTATTGACAGTCACTTGCTCTAGTACAATTTCAGCATACAGAGCTGAATTTCCTGCCTCTGTGATTTTGTGAACCTAGTATTGCCGTTATATAGCACTCTCTTCAGCTTGTCCTAATCATGTAAATTTTGGATGTTCAGCAGGAATTATTGCACATCTTTTTAAGGATTTAAATCTGATCTGGGTTTCTCTGTGAATACTTGTTCTTTCTTATTTATTTAGTTATTCTGCTGCTACCCTTCCTTTCGTCTGAAGGATTTTACATGTTACCTCAGTACTTTCCCTTTAAATAGATAGTGCCAGATCTAGATGGCTGATTTAAATATTCTACAATGCTTTAAAATGATCTCTGTTGGATTTCAAATCCTGTCTCCCAAGTCAAATACTGACGTGGCACCTACTATCTGATTCAAAGGTGAAATCAAAGTAGAGATTTGAACAGAATTTAAAGGTTTATCTCAGATGTTATGTAATTGTAGTCATTGAAAGTCTAGTGCTTATTAAGTGCTAAGAAGTTTCAGAGAAGCTCTGTTCTTTATTGTCTAAAAATCCTTTAAATATACTACATTCTAGCTCTACTGTTTGTCAACAAAATGCAACACATGTATGAAAACAGTAAACATAAGCATTTTTCTATAACATTTATCTCAACACACAATGGTTTCATTCTTTTCTGACAGTCATCTGAGAATTCTTTCTTCACCATTCACCTTGTAATTTGTGTAATGACCAAAACATAGGTATACACACACACACACACTGTCTGATAACTGGCAGGCAAAATTCTTCAGAATTTCACATTTGATAAGCCTATGATCTGTAAAGGATTGGCCCTAATGAGATGAAAGTCACTTTTCCTAGATGCTTCAGTTGTGTTTATGGTCAAGGAAGGGAACAGAAATTATCACTGATATAACTTGTCATGACTTTACAAATAGCATTTGAATTGCTTTCTTTGTGGAAGGTAAGCATTTCAGATAAATGCTTCTGTCACTCAAAAGACAGGTCAGCACACTGACAGGTCAGAACTCATATTCAATGTTTAATGTTATCTTTTTTTTCCCTTGATGCTTCTTACAATGGAAGAATGTAACTAGTGGAGTCCCCTGGGTTCGGTCCTAGGATAAGTGCTTTTTAAGATATTTTATATGTGGCCTGGAATTGGGCATGACTAGTGAAATCACCAAGTTCACTGAGGATACTAAATTGTTCAGAGTAGTAAAAACAATAAAGGATTTTGAAGAACTCCAAAGGAATCTCTCCACACTAGCAGAGTGTCAAAATGCCAGATGTGAGCAAGGGTAAAGTGATGCGTCTTTCTACCAAAAATCCTAACTACTCATAAAAGTTAATGGGATCAGAGCTAGCAATGATTAATGAGGAAAGAAAATTTGTCAACATCATAATGTCCTTATATCAATCAATGATATATTGAAATATTGTTTGCAGTTCTGGTCAGCACACCTCAAAAAGGATATAAGGGGACTACAGAAGTTTCAAGAGCAACTAAGATAATCAGTTCTTAGTTTTCCTACAAGATAATCAGAACAGTTTTCCTATAAGAAAAGATGGAGATTTTGGGGACTTTTTAGTCTAGAAAGGAAGCAAATGAGAGGGAGCATTATTAAGATGTGGAAAGTAAGAATGGTGGGCATAAAATGGATAAGAAAAAGCTGTTTCCCCTTCTTAAAATCCTAGAATTAGAGGTCAAGGCAGTGCAATTGAATTCTTTAAAAATACAGTGTATAAATAAATTGTGGAATTAATTCCACCAATTCATGGACCTCACAGAGATCAATGGCTGCTAAGCCTTGATGGCAATGTGACTACCTCTGAAGGTTATCTAGAAGACTTTGTACAGTTGGTGGGTTGGCTGTGAAAAAGATTGCTGATCTAGATAGGCCAGGCATCTGATCCAAAAAGGCCCTTCTTATGTTCTTAAGCTGACATTTTTAAATAGAAATGAAGCAAAATAAGCCTTCAATAGGCTGAACACTTATTTTAAATCTCTTTTAGGCCTGTTAAAATATTATAAAAAGGTCACTGTGGTCCCACTCTAATGGTTTAAATTGATTCATTAGGTTTCTTCAATATATAAGGATATTACAGACTCCTGTTATTTTGAATCTTATATTGGCATATCAGGTTATTTGTGTGATACATAATCTAGATAGAGGACGTGAATTATCCCAAGTGTTTTTTTTTAATTTCTAAGTCCAGACTAGTGTTTCAGGATCTCCTCTATCATTTAAAAAACAGCAAGGTAATTTTGAATTATTTTACTGCAGATTTACTGCAGATTATTTTACTTTGGATCTATTTGTGGGGGCTATTAAATTAAAAACTATATGATTTGGCTTTTGCAGAACAAAGGAACAGTGGTATTTTTATAATTTAACAAGCCTAGAATAGGGAAATATATCTTTTGGTAGCTTTTGATATCAGTGATGGTACCTTGTTGGACCAACTGAGGGAGTTGGGTGTGGGAAACACAGTTCTTTAGTGTTTCTCTTCCTTTCAGTCAGTGTTGGTAGGAAGGAGAAGAGTCAGATCTATATTGCAGAGTACCTCAGAATTTGATTCTATCCCCTCCTATTTAATATCTTTATGAATTTGCTGAGGGAATAATTTGTTGTCATGGAGTTAGGCATCAGTATATTTTAGTGGAATTTCTCTGCCCCAGGCCATCCAAATGTGGTAATGGACTGAAAGCTGAAAATATTTGAATGGGAAGAAATTGTTTTGGCTCAAGTGATTTTTCATCATTAACTCTGAATGAGATAATAAAGTTGTGCAATGTGAATCCTACTTGAGGAGAAAGTGGCAGCTGTGATCATGATAGCTTTCACACAAATGCATCTTGTGCACCAGTAGCACTTATTCCTAGATGAGCAGGCGCTGTTCATGGGTTAGTCATGTCTTACTTACCTCCTCTATTGCAACATGGTCTATAGGGGGTTGTCCTTGATGAACATTTGGGAACTTCAGTTTGTCCAGAATGCAGCGCACATGTGCTTTTTGAACACACCAGGATACAACCATATATAATTACTGGTATGTGAATGGCATGAGTTGCACTGTTCCTTAGTAAGCTTCCAAGTGCTATTATGATGTTGGTTATCATCTATAAAGCCCTATATAGAATGAAAGTTATTTACAGAATTAAGTACCTGTGATGGTTTCCACATGTACTATCAGTTATGGAAGGATAGATTTGCTCTGGGTTTCCTCAGTAAACCAGTGTCACCTGTTGAGTCCGAGGAAGCATGCTTTATCTGTCATAATCTCATAATACATAATCTCCCCCAAGAGATATAGACAATTCCAACTCTACTGGCCTTTCAGAAGACTAAAGATCTGGGTCTTCTTCTATGCTTCAGGGTGAGAATCTTAATTACTGAAATTCTGGTATGGGTGCATGAAATACATGAAAATTGGGGTTTAATGGAGGATTCTATTTGTTTCTTTTTTCAGTTTTAATGGATTGCTATATTTTCATTTTGTTCACCATCCAGAGTTTAACTGTGTAGATGGGCAGCCATATAAATTGAATTATAAATAAATAAATCCTTTGAAGAAATTGAATTATTAGGGTGTGTAGGAATTTATTGCAATGTATCATTTAAATTTATTTTAATAAGGAATATTCATTTTTATACCCCTTAATAGTATATCAATAATGGCTAACCTCAGTAACTTAAAATGTTCATTATGATAGGCTCATCATTTCAGATTACATTTTGACTGAGAAATCAAACAAACTCTAATAATTAACTTTATATAGCTGCATTCTATTAACAATCTAGAATCTTACTTCTGCATACGTTGCACAATTAGCAAATAGCTAGTCTCTACAACATATTGCTGAACCTATTATTGGTTATATATTATGATATATTTTTTCTTTATAATGTTTATTATTATTTATTTAGAAGTGTATAAAATAGCCCTTTGGGGGACTTAGTATTATGCACATGGACTTTTGGCCCCCTATTAATAATATGTATTGTATTTCTATCTTAACACTTTGTACTTACTTTGAACTGCATAAAGTGGAAAATATCTTTTTATCACTCAGTGCAAAACTAGTACTTGCCAAATGAATTAGTCCTATAGGTTCCCTTCTAGGTACAATTTATTGTGCAATGTTTAGTTTACGCTACAGTAAACCCTGAAAATTGGGTTATTTCCAAAAGTTGTAGGTAAGTTAACCAGGGGGAAATGTGATGTGTGTATACAGCCTCTTATCTTTTCACAGAAGACATGCCTCTACACATGAGTTCATCCCTGTGTCAATATTAATGATACTGCCCCAGCAGACTGTGACACCCATTTACTAATATTTATATAGTGAAAGATTAATTGCAGCCCATCTCACATCTACATTGTCATGAAAAGGATCATGTTGTGCCTGTCATTAATCATTACAGAGTAATGAAGCCATAACAAAATGTACACATATTTGTTTTTTAAGAGCCATTTCTCACATTAGAACAAATTTCTAAGCAGAAATGCTATGTCGTATGGTTACATAGAATCAAGCACACTCATTTTGAACTTAGTAGATATTATGTTAGGATGTAATGAGCATGTATACATTTTATTAATCCTATGATAGTGAGGTGCCTCTGTTCCAGAGTTTGGAATTTTTCTTCAAAACCTATCCTTGGGAGTTCTGAATTATTTTTTCTTGTTTCTGAAGTGGAGCTGATGTCCTGTCATTTGCTTATTCATGTCTAAATCTTACAAATCTCTACACAAATGCATAACATGCAACAGTTTATGTTACACAAGTTAATTTTCTTCTGTCCCTCCATCATGAACAGTATTACAGCAGGATATATAGATCAACCTACAAGGGGGCCACATCAATATTGCAGATGTTCATTCATTAGGCATTTTGTGCAATATCTGCATCATCCTGATAGTATAAAAAAGCTATTTGTCTGAAATGGTATCGGGTTACCTGCCTGAGCAGGGGATTGGACTTGATGACCTCCAAGGTCCCTTCCAACTTTATTACTATTATTATTATTATTATTATTATTATTATTATTATTGTTGTTGTTGTTGTTGTTGTTGTTGTTGTTGTTATTATTATTACTACTACTACTACTATTACTACTACTACTACTACTATTACTATTATTATTAAAGTCCTAATATTAATTATGCAATATCTAATTCTTTTTTAAAAGTAATGACTGAAAGGGCATTTCAAATCTTTAAATTCCATACTATTTGCTTCAAATGATGAGTGTGGGCTGACTAGTCTCTCTTCATTAGTCCCGCTCTCTTTTGCCCAGTTGTACCACTATTAAGATGCAATGACAAGGGACACAAAGTCACTCCTTTATTTTTTTTCTTCTGTCCATGTTTCCATCTTTGGACACATCAGGCAGAAGCCAATACCAGTATAGAAAATAAGTAATAGATATCTTTTGGGGTTCAGGAGGTGTTTTTTTTGCTGGGGTATGGGATTCATCAGATTTCTAGTCATACCTTGTCCAAATGCCAGTTTCAATCCTCCTTTCATTTACAAGAGTATGGTCATTCCATTTTTATCTTTATTTTGCAGGATCCAAATTATAATTTTTATTGAATGTGAAATAAGCAATTTTGACATACAGGAAGAATTCAAGGTGTCAGACAAAGGTTTCTTTGGTGGTTAAGAGCTACAAAAGGGAGGAGAGAGTGGGTTGGTGAATGAAAGTATAGGTTGAAATTGAATCTCCCATCTCAATGTTATTGGCACCAAAGCTTTACTTTGTCAGTGCTTTAAGCAAAGCATCCTTTCCAAGCAGCTTCATGAAGCAGTGCAGACCTTGCTTCTTCAAAGAGAAAGCAAAGTTGCATCACTGTTTCATTTTTCACTACTCCACAGTCTCCTCTGACACATTTTGTGCTCAGAAGAACCCTTCAAACTGGAGGGTTCATAGGAGCAATGAAAATTGCCTCAGCAAAATAATTAGTACTGTCCTCATTGCATGAAAGTTTCATAGTAACTTTCCTGCATGAGAGGCAGACAGTTTTCTTACAGGATCAAAAACAGCTATTGTATCAACTCACAATCTTCACCTGACATTCTTGTCTCTAAATGTCTGCAGTATTAAATGACCATAGCCGATACCAGAAAAGATGGATTGCCTATGTAAGAATCAATTTAATTTTTGCTTAAATAGAAAGGCATTATTTAGCTTTTTTTGTTCCTATGAACAAAACAATTTATTTCATAAGAAGAGGAAAACTGGTAACATATTTTATTCAGATTTTATTACTGAATAAAATAGTGTACAAAGAATGTCTATAATATCTGCAGGTATACTGTCCTTTTCCTTCTTTTTCATTTTCTTATCAACAAAGTTCATGTTCTGTATCCATCCAGTTTTAAATATTGTTCCCTTCCCCATTTCCAAGCTGGGGATCTTGCACTGGTGGGAATGGGAAAAAAAGTTTTTGTCTTGCTACCATTTGTGGTTAACCCATGCCCAAAACGGATGATCTGATGGGTGTAAAAATAAAAAATGGCCTCTTTATAGTGACAGCATTTTATTACTATACTTGTCTGCTATATGTTTAAGGAAACATGGGAGGGGAAAATTTGGGGTGGGTAAAGAAATTCTGGAGTTTTTCCCTACTGATTCTCATTCAGCTTGATGACATACAATTTGCATGAGATTATTCCAATTATGCCAACAATAATGGATTAAGAAGAAAGCTCTATGCAAATAAGAATATGTTGGTATGAGTTATCTTTGTCAGGGTTTAATATTATTGAAAGAAAGAAACGTGATCCTTCTCTGGTCATCTCTTCTTTGGAATGAACTTCCACAAGCAAAAGAAAGGATATGGTAACTCTGACCCTATTCAGCTTTCCTATCAATATCCAGTGAAAACAAGAGGGTGATCTCTTTTCCTTTAAGTCCAGCATGCCATATTTTCTGGATCAGCACTACATGTGTCTTTTAGATCATCAACACTGGCCACAGTGAACTGGAGATCAAATTCATCTGGATATATTAATTAATATTATATCAAACTAATTAAATGCAACTATTCTTTATGTCCCATGAATTTAATATATTCCCCTTCTGTCTCATTAAAATTTACAATTTGCTGGCAATTTTGAGAAAGGCTTTGAAAGCTACATTCAAGAATTGCTTCTTCACTCCCCACTTTGGAAGCCCTGAGTTATGTTCCAATCTAGCAAGCTTTCTCAACATATATTGCTTTCTGCTGTTGGGTTACCATATTTTCTCATAATATTAGAAAGTTTGGGAAAGTAATGTTCTACAGTTTTCTGAACCCATCGAACAAGTAGAATGCAAGGAATCTAGTCCTTAGTTCCAAAAATCCTTTGGGATAGAAAATGAAATAGCAGCATTAGAAGAAGAGAGTTCACTATGATGTTATTTTTTCCTAGTTCTGCTTCAAAGTTAGTTTCTAGACCTTTACAGATGCAATGTATGTGATGCTTTAAGAACAGCATGTTGCAAGTGTTTGCATTTCAGAGTCACAAATGGCAGTTTTTCTTACTGTTCACTTGGAAGACTTGATTCTTTTTGAGCCAACAGCAAGATGTTTGTACAAATTTTAATGGATTATTCTTGTAGAAACTTACTACAAAAATTATTATTTTTTAATCTTAAATTAAGGAGAAACTTAATTTGTGGTATTTTCCAGTATATCAGAAACAGTTATGGAAACAGGCTTCTAAGTGGTTAGAAATTGCACATAAGCAAAACATAACTCGATGATGGGCACTTTATAGATGGCACTGGAAAACTGCAAGTGACCTAGACTGATAAACCAAGCATGGCCTTTAGATTTTTAAATTATATACAATGTTTAAAATAAATTTAAAATTTAAGTATATTCAAGTTAAGAAAATAAAAATAAAAACATGCCTCATTATTACCATTTTTCTCCTGGAGACTAACTTTTGGCAAAAGAGCAAGGTCTCACACAAACATTTTTTACTCAGTAGACAGATTGCTTTTCCAGTTGGAATAGAGGTTGACAGCATTTCTAAGGGGGGGGGGTTATACTTGACCAGAGACAAAATTATAAAAGGAGCTTCCATGATTAGATTCATATAATTGCTTGATAAGATCCCATTGCTATCCCATTTGGTTATGCTCTTTTTTTTTCCTTGACCCAAATTTTGAATGCTGTGAATTTCCATGATACTCCATTGCTACTTTCATATCCACTCTCCATTGCTAACTCTTGCAAATGGAGATGTATCAAAATGCATCCTCAAGTTTGCAACAACCGTGCATGTTATGTCAAATCAGATAATATATGCTCTCTCTCTCTCATTCTCTGTCTATGTCTGTCTCTCTGTGTGTGTGTGTGTGTCTGTGTGTGTGTGTGTGTTTGTGTATGGAGTGTTTTTTTGATGCACCCTGTCGGTGCACCCTAATATGGGAAGAAAAAATCTTTTGCCTGTCCCTTCTAACTGTTAGCAATATATCTATATCTATATCTATATCTATCTATCTATCTATCTATCTATCTATCTATCTATCTATCTATCTTAAAAATAAAGGTAAAAATGTGACTCTTGGGAATATCCATACTATTAAAACAGTGATCACCAAGAGAATGCTTTAAGAGAATAAAATTTAATTAATCAACCAAGCTTTCGTCAAAATACACTTGACATCTGCAGATGCTTGATAACGGGACGCTTGATAACGGTAATAAGTCTACTCCCTATACTTGCCTTTTAACCCTGACGATGTCAAGTGTATTTTGACGAAAGCTTGGTTGATTAATTAAATTTTATTCTCTTAAAGCATTCTCTTGGTGATCACTGTTTTAATAGTATATATATATATATATATATATATATATATATCTGTAAATTATTGTGGACTTGGTTTTATTTCAATTTCTTTTAATTTATGAAAGAAACTAATTCTGATTTCTTCCTTTTTCAAAACACTCTGAAGGAAACTAGCCAAAAAGCAAAAAGAGACCCAAAGCAGCAGTCAACGAGAAATGGGGCCTGTTGCTGCTTCAGACAAGACTGCTACAAAAAGTGCCACTCATAATGAAGACACTTTCACTTCAGGCTGCCAAGATATTAATGGATTCAGTAAGTTTCACTTCTCAGGATGATTTTCATAATTAATTGACTTGCATCCCACTGAAGCAAACAGACAAAAAGTTAAAGGTATAAAGTTAAGGATTAAGGAAAAAAACCCTCAATATTATTTCAGTCCTGCTCTAATTCTTAGAAACAGGAAGAGGCCTCTTTCACTTTTGTAATCCCAATTCAAAGCAGATACTGACAAATTTCAATGTCAGCCCATTTGGTTTAGTGGTTGAGATACCAAGCTAGGAGACTGAGAGTTCTATCCCACCTTAGACATGAAAGCTGACTGGATGGTTTTTGGTGAATTATTCTCTCCCTCAATCCAACCTGCTCACAGGCTGGTTGTGGGGAAAATAGTAAGAGGGAGGAGTATTAGGTATGTTCACCCCTTGACTTAGTTATAGAAATAATAATGGTGGGATATAAATAAATAAAAATACCTGAAATCCCCAGATCCTTTTATAGGTGTCCCAAGAACTTTCTTTTTTCACTTTTTGTCAAAAGCCAGTGCAGTGTATTCCTACATTTTGAAACTAGAAACATAAACAAACCTATATGTCCTAATTATGCTTAACACATTTAATAACAGAAGGAAAAACCAAACGTATAGCCCTGATTCAAGAGCAAACTGAAAAAATATTTTGCATAGAAAAGACTAGACAGCTACCTGTCTAAAATGGTATAGGGTCTCCTGCTTGAGACTAGAAGACCTCCAAGGTCCCTTCCAGCTCTATTCTGATCACACTGTCTAGTACAAAGACTTCTCCATTATCATATAAGAAATGTGCTTAGCTTGAGGATTCTGAACTGGATCCACTTTGTAAGTATAGTCTATAGTCTCCATCCTGAAAGTACAATGATCCTATAGCTCTTTCAACAATTATGGATAGCTGTGCATCTAGTGAAAAGAGTAACAGCAGTTTCACACTGAATGCTATATGGCAAAAGCCAACATTGCCAAATAAGCTGTTGCTTCTTACATCAAAACTGTGAAGAAAATAAAAATTCGTTTTTGTTTTTTTTAAGACATTTTATTGGTTTTTTTAACATTCTTAAACAAAAAGTATTCAAGACCCACCGTAATGGTTAGGTGGTCAAACATTCAAAAGTGAAAACAACACAACTCAATAAATTTCACTATCCCCTCTCTATTCCCCTCAGTTAACATAATATATTTAAATATTCCATTTCTATTTTAAATTTCTATCACTATTAAACCTGTGTTATAACTTTATCTGTTTACAAATACAATAGTTTAAATTTAAATCAACAAATTATCAATTCTAATTCTTAATCTCTCACATCCCTCATTTTATACCACTCATTTATTTCTTCTTCCACTATACAATAGATATCTTAATAGAAATAAAATATTGATCAGCCCTATATATATGTAATCCCAAAGTCAATCCATCTCTTTAAAATAACAAAATAATACTAAACCTTGATTCATTCATATTCATTAAACAAAGTTCAAATTTTCTCCAGCTTATCATGCCTTATCATGTCTTTATTGAAATACAAGAAATCTATCCTAGTAATTTAAAACATTCCATAAATTATTAAAAGCATCCCAATCTAAGCAGTCATCATTTTTGCAACTCCAGTAAATAATAAATTTCATATATTTCCCAAATGCTACATAGGTACAATCCAATACGTTCTTAATCTATTTAAAATATCTACTCTAATAATCATGCTCCTATATGTATATATATTTAGTTGCTTATAACTTTGAATTTTAGTCTGTAAAACAATCCATAAATCCAGTATTGCCTTTTATTTCATTACACAATTTTAAATTTCTCTTTTAAGTCTAATTCTAGGTTTTTTCCTGTACCAAGTAGGTTTCCATAAACATGCTTCCCTTTCAATCAATAAGTCTATTTTTGTTGCTTGGAATGGCCTTTGAAGAAATAAAAGTCCCATCCTCTGCATCAGACATCTGTTTTTCTCCTCTTTAAAATATTGTTGCTTTATAATTTCAAATCTCAGTCCTTGCTTCTTCTGTTCCTCAAAGTTACAGATGAAAGGCTTGTAAGGTAAAATAAACTCCTCTTTTATCTCAGTTGGTTCCTCTTCTAATGTAATTTGGTTTGTAGAATAGTCAAGTGTAGTCTGGTCATCCATTTGCATGTTTGAAGTGAAGTTTCTAGATCTTAGTTCTGAAGTGGATTTTTCAGTATAGTACAAATTTCTGTAGTGGCCTCATGTATCTTTTCCAATATAAGCTTATAATTTAATTGTGAATGCAAATTCTCCATTTTGATAGTAGTTAGTAATAGTTTTTTGTTTTATTTATTTGTTTTGTTTGTGGAAGCTGTATTTGGTAAGAGTTAATCTATATCCATCCCCACAATTCCCACAGCCCAGTTTATCTTTTTCAAAAAAAAATGAAGATCAGATCTGGTTTTACTTCAAAGAAATAACAAAAATATGCAATATTAAATTTTCACCACTAGATGTCCTCAGTAAGTTAATGTTTAGATGTTCTTGACTTGCGGTCTGAAGCAGCAGAGTGATCGGCCATTTTACTGGTCGATCTTCTCTGTCAGCCCTCAGAGATCGATCGGACAGCTGGAGGAGCCGCCGCACCTCCCCAACCGAACCAAAGCCTCTTCAACGGAAGTAGCACCCTCCAGGGCGACTTTCGACCCGTATAAGAGTCAACCGGCAGAGGGAAGGCTAGCCGTTGAGGAGACGAGTCTCCCTGTATGGCTAGAGTTGCCGCGAACTGGAACCGGAAGTAGAAAACAAAAATTCCTGAATTGACAAGCTGAGGAGTCCACCCACAGATTACATTTTTTTCTCTGTGGAAAAAATTATTATCAGAAATGGACAGCTAACAAAAAGCATAGAAAACAGAACTTTTTAATTGTCTATGCTGCCTCCATTACTCAGTTTTAGTTTCTGAAATCTCATCATAATCCATAGCTTTTAAAACCATGTGGAACAGGTGAATAGAAATGTGCACTGTAGCATGCAAAACTATGAAATCAGGAGTTAGTGTAAAATCCCCCCTGTGATTACAAATTGCACACACTTTCACATAATGCTGCTTTCTGTTGAATTGGTCCTTGATTCAGATATGTAGAACAATAAACAGTATTAGCTAGCATTTGTGCACTGAGAGTCATAATTACTAAGGAGATGCAATGATGGATTTTCCTCTTCTTCTTTATCATCTTCCACTGTGATGATCAAAAACATTCTAAACAAATGAATACTACCCCACTTTAAAAGGGAGATGTCACTCCTGCTTCTGTGTCAAATTCCTCTCTCAGAGAAAAGAAAATAATTAATTATATTACTGGTTTGCTAACTTCAAGCAACAGGTTTTGTTAATGATGCTTTAGAAACTTTCTTTCCCTTTCTCCTCTTTTCAACCCTATGAAAGTTAGAAAACAAACAAGCAAACAAAGTTAACTCTGGTGAAACTGTGTAGGAGCAAGCTACCAAGGACAATACCATTTAGATAGAGAGTTATACATGGATTTAAGGGTTCAGATAAATTTGGAATATTGATTTACTATAAATTAGAATTGACTGTAAAAATAAACAGCTTCTCATGGGAATCAGGTAGATTCTGGCTTGGGAACTGCAAATTAAAACAAAAGATAAGTGATGGTTTTAGAAATTGGACTCTGGAGGCGAGTAAAGATTTACAAGCATTGTGTCAGTTAATACTGGAACTTATAGAGTGTTACAAAACATAACATTGGGAATATTAAAGGAAATCTTTGAAGAATGGAATCAGAAGTTAGTAAATATAATATCAACCCTGTCAGTATTATGTCTGCTTCTATGGATAGATTATGTCTAAACATTTTTAATGAAAGAAAAACAGATGTAGAATAAATTTTATCTGTCAAGATAGAGAAAATATAGAGTGTGGAAATACAAATAACAAGTCAAGAGAATGATTTGTAAAAGGACGCTTTACCTGATATATAAAAAAAGCTAGGTGAAGTTTTAAAAATTAAAAGGGAAATACAAACAATAAACCAAGAGAACGACCTGGGAAATGTTTTCATATTAGATCTCCAAAAAGGTTTGTTAAAGCCGTGAAGAAATCTGTGTGATAGCATAAAGAAGAATTGAAATCAAATCATATATAAATATTTTATTGAATTAAAAAGTGAGTCTGTTAGAAGTAAAAGGAAGGAATATAACTTGGTTTAATAGATCAATGTTACACAAAGACTTTTAAAAAATGTTCTGGCAGCCCTTTAGGAACTTTTAGCTGACAACAGGATTGAACAGTTCATGTTTTATGGATTTGCTTATAAATACGGGATGGGACATAGGATGAAAAGATATCTGTTTAACCTTATACTGTGAAGAGTTTGGGTAGGCTTGTTGTGCTAAAGGTAGGAAATAACTTCTTTATATATTGCTTTTCTTTTTCTTTCTTTTTCTTTTTTTCTGCACTATTTGTTCTTTCCATTCTCTTCTCCTTCTCGGCTTAGTTTGCGTTAGTTTTTACTATTGTAATTAATTTTTTTTAATAATATATTAAAACAGAACATCAGAAGGAAATAGCTTTTCATAGGTAGATACAACCTTCCCCGTTTTTTTTCTGTTATTGTTGTACTGAGAAGAAACTGGCTTAGACCATTTTATTTTCCTCTTGATGACAATGAAGAGAAATTCAAGCTTTAAATTACAATTCATAGAACTCAGTATCTTCAATGTTTCATTGATTCTGATTTTTTTTAAAAAAATCACTGTACGCCTAGATGAGGAATGATCAGGTTGAAGATAAAACAGAACTGAGAAATAAGAGAAAAACTGTACAAATGTTTTTATAGCAATTTTATCTACAAGTATAGCTAACATATCTTTAGGTAGCCATAAATTTATGGTAAGAAAAAAAATCACATAAGTATCTGGAATATGTTGAATATGAGTTTGTCCTCTAGTGTTCCATGAAGAGACTGTGATTATCAAGTGCCTTAGAGAACAAATGGATACTGGTATTACATCCATAAAGAGAACTGTAGAGAGAAAGACATCCTTAAATTTCTACTGTCTAATTCAGAAGATATTCTGAAGGGTTCCTACAGAACAGGTTCATATAGTCTGGCATCCTATGAGCAATGGTGACGTATTCAGCATGTAGGCATTTCTCTGCTGACATCCTACTGATGAGCTATCATGCAGGACTAAAGAAAATGTGAAAGAACTAAGCCATTGGACATACTGGATACTCCATATTCAAAACTGAGAGAAGAGTAAAAGAAAAAGATGATTGTCAGAATGTTAGAATATCATGTTAAACTATGAAAGTTCCTCAGGAATCTCAGGTTGCTTCTTAAGATATATCAAGTTGGCAAGAAGACAGTTTTGCTTTGAAAATAAAAGGCACAAAAAAGCTTCTGAAACAATCTATTTTAATCCATGGAAAGACTTTATGTTAAGATGGGGGAATGTGGATTTTTGATTGAACGTTGAAAGTCATGCTGCCAGGGAGCATTATAAATTTAGCATTATTTTCTGGCACCTGATTAGGTAGAACAATCAGGGCAAAAATGATCTATCACCAAGGATGAGTGCATAAGATGCTGCTGATGGACAGTGGTTTTTCAAATTGCTAGATGTAAAAGAAGACCTCCAAGCCATAGGTAGTCAGGAGATTTTCTAAATTCCAATGTTCATTATTGATTTGTTAGGGAGGACTTATTTCAAACAATACATGTTTTAAAGCAATATTTACAGCATATGTTAATTAGCATAGTAATTGGGGGAGAAGGAAATTATTTTGAATAACTTCCCTGCTAAATATTACCACAATTTCATTTTACACTATTATACATATAATAGCACACAAACACACAGCAGTGGGGTGGGGTAGAGTGGGGTAGGGTAGGATGGGATAGGATAGGATAGGGTATTAACTAAGCCATAGTCCATTTGATATAAAGTCTAGAAGAAAAGTCATGAAGGATAATAAAATAAATTGCCTATTTTAAATAAAAATAATATTCTATCTGGAGAATACAAGAATACATAAATTGAGTTCAGAAACAGACAAACTAAATGATAAAATAAAAAAATAAAAATATAGCAGGAAGCCAAATGCAGAATGAAATGATTGAAAAATGTTGCAAAATTCCTATTTTTGCAACCTAAAATTATCTCATAGAATCATGTTACTTTCTAATTGATTTTGACAATTGTGTTCAGGTCCAGATGCCGGAGTTATAAAAAAAAAAAGGGGGGGTGACAAACTATATCATACTTTCAGTCTAAAGATGGGCAAATAGCCCATAGTAGCTTGGAAGCCAAGAAACCTAAACAGAAGGATGATGTTTTTCTCAGAAACAAATTGTTCATATGGGATTGAGCAAAAAATGAAGTTTTGCTTTATTTTCTTTATATACTTTTTAGTATTAGATTGAGCCCTTATTTATCATCAGCCCCAGAAAGCAAGTTCCCACTACTTTGGGCTCTTAATTAATTAATTAGTTATCAATATTTTTGCTAAAATAAACAAATAAAACCCTACATTATATTAAATCACTAGTATGATTGTCCCTTTGTCAAGGCAGAAGTTATTTTATATTAGCATATTATCACAATCAGGAACCATGACAAATAGTTCACCGTGAAGTAAACAATTTGTCATGTAATAGCTAAATGAAAAGAAAGACAATTGGTAAGCCAATTTTATAAGTATTTTCTTTACCACTAGGATAACACAAAAAGTATTATGAGATATTCTGGAACTTTGCTTAGGAAATGTCAAATAAATGACAAACTTTTATTTCAGAAGAGTGAGTTTGGATGTGTGTATAATTAAATCCATTGTAAACATCACTTCAAAAATAATTTATTTTGTGAAAAGGATGTCGTCTCATGTTACATACTGCCAAGACTAAGAGAATAAAAATATAAATTGATATGATAGGCTTATCATATTAAAAACAGAACTGTAACAATTAATGGAGAATTCTGAAACATAACTTGCCTTTTATATTCAAAACATACTTTTTTGTGGCAGAATTTGAATTGTCTGAACAGATCTTAATCTTATTGTTGTCATACTTATGCACTATCCACACATTTCTAATTTCACAAGATTTCTATTATGTTCTGAAAAGTTAAGAATTTGAGTTCCTTTTTAAAAATTATAAAACTGATTGAAGCCTATGATTTACATAAGATCAGATAATACCTGGCTGTTATGGGAAAAACAATGTTTGTAACTGTTTATAATTCCCCCCCTCTGCAGATTACTTATGTCCTTTTAATGTCATATACTGCCTAGAGTCACGGTGTATAAGTTGAGTGGCTATATGCATAATAATAATAATAATAATAATAATAATAATGATGATGATGATGATGATGATGATGATGATGATGAAGAAGATGATGATGATTGAAAACAAAGAAATAATGATCTGTTACTACAGATCAAGTCCAACAAGAAGAGGATATCTAAAATGAATGCACCAGTTCTGGAAAGAACAACATCCAGAATCAGAAATAACAGAACAGAGACTAGCAGATCAACACCGATTTATAATACGAAATAAAGTATTCACAGAAAGAGAATTGGACAAACTGCAAAGGTTTACCTAGGGCAAAGAAAGCAAAGCCGTGCCAGAAGTAATTCAGAACGTAGAGGCAAACCAGGGGGAGTTGGCAGTGAAGGAATCCAACAGAGATATACAACTGTTCTCATTTGGAAACCAGGCACCTCTTCCTCAGGAAGAACAAAACCCTCTAACTAAAGAAATAAAAGAATTGAAACAAGGAATAACTGAGCATCTAGAACAGCACAAAAACAACAGAATAAGGCTGCCTGCATTGAAGCTTGTTCCAAAGAAACAGCTAGCACAAGCATTAAAATATGCAAATACCGCAATATCAAGTATAAGCACCAATTCACTGCAAGAAACAAACCAACTAATGTACAGCACAGCTGCAGTTATAACTGAATACCTGGGATGCAAAATCAATAAAGAAGAAAAACAAACAAATAATGCACCACAAAAATGGAAGGTTAGACTAGAAAATAAGATCAGCAAGTTAAGATCACATGCAAGCAAGCTAGAATAGATGAAAGAAAAGAAGCTGAAGAATGAGAAGACCAAAGAATATCACCTATAAACAAGGAAGATCAAGGAAGCACTGGAAATAATAAAGCAACAAATAACAGCTATAGCCAGGAAAATCAGTAGATATGAAGCTCGAATTGCAAACTATAGGCAGAACCTCTAATTTCAATCCAATCAGAAAAATTTCTACCAGTCCATCAATGGAGAAACTGCAATGAATCAGTCAGTACCTGACAAGGAAGAAACAGTGCAGTTCTGGAAGCAGATATGGGATAATCCAAAGAAATACAACAAGGATGCGGCTTGGTTAAAAGAGGTGGATGCAAATAAAACAGAAGTTGAAATGAAAGAACTAGTAATAACAACAAAAATGGTAGAAAAAGAGCAAAGAAAATCAAAAATTGGTCAGCACCAGGTGAAGATGAACTGCATGGGTTTTGGTTGAAACATCTAACTGTTATACACCCACTCATTGTCAAGCAGTTCAACAACATACTACAAGGAGGAGAAATTGAAAAATGGCTAACAACTGGGAAAACCTACCTAATAATGAAAAATCCAGCAAAAGGTGCAACACCAGGCAACTACAGGCCAATTACCTGCTTACCAACAACTTTCAAATTACTAACTGGTGTGGTAACTGATGCAGTACAACAGCATCTAGTTGAAAACAATCTCTGTCCACCTGAGCAGAAAGGAAACCATCCCAATAGCAGAGGAACAAAAGATCAACTGCTAATAGACAAAATGATCTTGGAAAACTGCAAGAAAAGTAAGACCAACCTGAATGTGGCATGGATTGACTACAAAAAGGCATTTGACTCTCTGCCACATGACTGGATAATCAAGTGTCTAGAAATAACAGGAGTCAGTAAAAACATCAGAAAATTTGTGCAAAGATCAATGGCACAATGGAAGACACAGTTGCAGATCAATGGTAAGAGACTGGGAGAGGTTAATATCAAGAGAGGAATATTTCAAGGAGATTCATTATCATCATTATTATTTGTTATTGCACTGTTTCCTCTGTTGACCATACTGAATAACTCAGGACATGATTATCAAACATCAAAAATATCTGCCAGACTATCCCATCTCCTTTACATGGATGATCTGAAGCTGTATGGAAAAACATCATCTGAAATAGAATCGCTGCTCAACACTGACCGTATATATAGCCAAGATGGAGTTTGCAATGGAGTTTGGCTTGGACAAGTGTGCCACACTTACTATCAAACAAGGAAAAATAGTGAAAACTGAAGGAATCAAGATGCCCCATGAAAATAACATTAAGAGTCTGGATGAGGAAGATTATTACAAATACTTGGGTATCCTTCAAGCTGACAACATCAAGCACACTGAAGTCAAGAAAAAGATTAGAGGTGAATACATCAAGAGAGTGAAGAAGATCTTAAAGTCCAAACTCAATGGAGGAAATACCATAAAGGCAATCAACACCTGGGCAATCCCAGTCATTAGGTACACAGCTGGAATAGTGGACTGGACTCAAGCAGAACTAAAAGCAATGGATAGGAAGACCAGAAAAATAATGACAATGAATCATGCCCTTCATCCACGCAGCGACATTGATAGACTTTATCTACCAAGGCAAATAGGTGGGCGTGGAATGCTACAAGTACATCAGATGGTTGAAGAAGAAAAAAATGGCTTTGGAAGAATATCTGAAGAACAATGATGAAGATTCACTGAAATTAGTATATCAGGAAGGCTTACTGACTACTGGAGAGACCAAACTGGCCTACAAGAAAAACCAAATGAAGAACAGAATAGAGGCATGGGAAGACAAAGCACTACATGGCCAATACATTAAAAAAATAGCTGGGAAAGCAGATAATAACAAGACCTGGCAATGTTTAAGAGCAAGAAAATTGAAGAAAGAGACCGAGGGATAATTCTGGCTACACAAGACCAAGCCTTAAGGACAAATGCATATAAAGTCAAAATTGAGAAGACAGCAACAGACAGTAAGTGCCACCTATGCAAAGAAGCTTAAGAAACAATGGACCACCTGGTAAGCTGTTGCAAGAAGATTGCACAGACTGACTACAAGCAGCGGCATGACAAAGTAGCAACAATGGTGCATTGAAAGATCTGCAAAAAATATCATTTGCCTGTAAGTAAAAACTGGTGGGATCATAAAATAGAGAAAGTCATAGAAAATGATAAAATTAAACTGCTCTGGGACTTCAGAATTCGAACAGACAAGCACCTGCAACATAACACCCCAGACTTAACAATTGTCGATAAGAAAGACAAAAAAGTCTGGATAGTGGACTTGGCAATGCCTGGAGACAGCAGAATAGATGAGAAAGAACTGAGAAGATAACAAAATACAAAGACCTACAAATAGAAATAGAATGACTGTGGCAAAAGCAAGCAAGGGTAGTACCAATAGTAATAGGCTCCTTGGGTGCAATCCCAAAACAAATGGAGCACCACTTGAACACCATTGGCATTGACAAATTTGTTATTAGTCAATGGCAAAAGGCGGCCTTACTAGGAACTGCTTCCATCCTGTGACGATACCTGTAATACCATCAAACATCCACATCTGCCTATCCCAGGTCCTGGGTAAGGATTCGATAGGTAGACAAAATGCCAAATCCAGTCTGAACATCTGGCTGACTGTGTGATGATTCATAATAATAATAATATCATAAAGATCCTGGAGTCAGCAGAATAGAAAAGAAAGAACTGGAAGAAATCACAAAATACAAAGATCTGCAAATAGAAATAGAATGACTGTGGCAAAAGAAAGCAAAGATAGTACCAATAGTAATAGGTGCCTTAGGTGCAATACCAAAACAAGTGGAGTACCACTTAAACACCCTCGGCATTGACAAAATCACCATCAGTCAATTGCAAAAGGCAGCTTTACTTGAAACAGCTTACTTCCTCTGACAATTCCTTTGACATCATCAAATAATAACATCTGCGTGTCCCAGGTCCTTGGAAAGAATTCGACAGATGAATGAAAAGCCAAATCCAGTCTAAACATCTGGCTGACTGAGTGACATACCACAATAATAAGCATTTAGATCTTCAGCAGCATTGTAATAGAAAGGCATATTACTTATAACGTTCACCAACATACAGACATGTTTTAATTGTAATATGTTTTAGCAGCAACATTCAGTATGAGATAGAAAGTCAGTTTACAGAGATTAAATCCATTGACTGATAAATATGAAAATGTTCTGTTAGAAGATGGCATGTTAATTTTTCAATTAACTTTTTTTAATTCTACAGTATATAGCAAATACTGTATAAATCACTGTAAACATTTTTAATATATTTTTCCTCTGTTTATACAGAAGTGCAAATGGCAGGGAGAAACAGAGGAAATTTAAACTCAGTTACAGAAAATTCTTCCTATTGATTAGAAACAATAATTTATTATTGTTAATTTGTTCTGGGATTGCAAGCAATACATCCCAAAAGATGGCAAAATGATTTTCAGAATATCTCATGAATTTATACTTAGACATCTTAGATGTATATCTCTAGCATTACTTGCAGAAAATTTGAGTACTTGTCTTGTTTTGAATTCAGAGAGTATCTGTGAGCAAAAAGCATATGGCTTGCTATGTTTTGTTGCTGTTTACTTTACAAAGCAGAGAATCAGCTTTTGCTTATAAATACCAGAAAATTATTATGTAGAGCCAGTGTGAAAAATTTGGCTGAGACTGAAAGATCCATGTTCAGATTTTCTCTGCAAACGATCCTGACATATTCTCTTATTCAATGGAAAGAATTTTATATTCTTTATTATATTCTTTATTATATTTTATAATATTCAAATATAGCTTGGACAAAGCTTGTTGTGTTACTTGGACATACTGTAGTACTTACTTAGAACTTTGCATCATCACTTTTAGTAGCACAAGTTAAAATAGCAAAAATTTGGAAAATGATTTTTTTATATTTGTCGATACAGTTCAAGCTGAAACAGTAATTCATTCTAAGATTCATATGTCAGTGTAGTACCATTTATATTAAATATAAGATTTCTTATATTTATATTATTTTAAATATTTATAATAGATTTTTAACAGCTAATCCAGATTGTCATCATCTATTTCTTTTTTTTTTCTTTAGATGTTGCTTAAAATACTGCTACAGGAGTAGCTGGTTGGCCACTGATAAATACTAAAGCAGTAGTTTCCAAACTTGGTAACTTTAAAATGTGTGGACTCCAATTTCCAAAATTTACCAGCTAGCAATTTTTTCCCTATAAAACTGAAAAAAATGGCAGAGACCAAAACAACATTTAATCTAGGAATGGGAAATAGTAATTACAATTGAACATGCTAAATTGAGTAATTTTGAATAATGATGTATCCAGTGGCTTTGAATATGCTTTAGTAAGTCTACATATTATTTTTGATAGTTCCCTCTTGTAATGGTAGTTTGCAATACTTTTAAACAAAATTCATAAAAATGTACAGACTGTGGGGAAGCCAGTCATAAAACAGGTGGAATTCAACACTGTGGTAGAAAATTAAGGATAGTAAGTCCAGTGGGGTATGGCATACTTATAAAGATATCTCCTTCTCTATTAAAGGGGGTTAATGGGAAATAGGATAAAGAAAGATGAAGTGAGAAAGTAAATCTAGCCTGGAAAACTAATAAGCCTTGAAAATCCCCTCTGTTCAGAGCCATTATCATTAGCAATGATGTTAGACTTGTTAATTGAATAAATAAGTGCTTAGTTTGCTATTCCTATGTTAGGTCTTTACCCATTACAACGGATTACACAAATGAAAAAATATTTGAAATTACACACACACACACACACACACACACACACACACACTTTCAATTGCTGATTAAATTCTGAAAACTGTACTGACAAGCTTTTATATTTGGGGTCATAAATTTCTTTTCATAAGATGTTGCCTGTCTTTTAATTATCCAGCTTAATTTTAGACAATAGTGGCTGAGAAAAATATATTCAGAAGCGCAAGCAACAATTGACCTATCTTTCCCTTTCATGACAGCTGTAGCAACACTAAAAGAGAAAGAGAGAAAACTTTGAAAGTGTTCTACCTATTTATTCCTTAACACATATAGCAGTTTCATCTTTTACTGATATAAAACATAAACCCCCCCACTTTATTCTACTTTTTATAATGTGTAAAGGACCAGTGATACCTCACTCAAACTGATTCAATTTAAGAAGAAAAAATGAGATTTCAATCAATATGCAGAAAAGGATATTAAAGAAACAGCTGATGATGAATTCCCTATCCTCTCCATTTAGATTAATTGATCTGAGAAAATAGAAAAAGAGATTTTGCATATATTAGTTCTCTTATTAAAATTATTTCAGAATATCTGTGCAAAAGTCAAAACTTCATTTCTTTCATGTTTTTAAAATTAATTGAAATAAAGAAATAAAACATTTTAGGTTCTCCTGCCCTAATACTGATGCTTAAAATAGACACATTCTACATTGCAATCCTTCTCTTTCTCCATTTCTGAACTCAAGTACTGTTCATGCCACCCTTGAGTCAGGACAAAAATATCCTGGCATAAAATTTGCTGTTCCCATCACCAAACCCTATTCTATATTGATTGCCTCAATTCCCAATCACTGACATGATTTCCTTCCACGATAATGAGTAAATGAACCAAACAGATTTACTTAACTTGAGAACGCCCTTGAATAAGAATCAAAGTAGAAAAATAAATATTGCCAGGCCATGCTCTAAGCCTCCAAGTTGGAAAAATATCCTTAAAGTAATTCCAGAATTAAGAACTAACAGAAGGAGAGCAGGGTCCCCGAAGATAATATCAAGAGTTAGCATTAGCAAATAGAATAAAGACCCCACTCTTATGATATTTATTTCCTTATTATTTTAATAATAATAATATTTGAAAAATGTATGTAAATCTGTGTATCTTTTGCTGATGTATATCTTCAGTTAGACAAAGCATAAACTGCCAATCTATCAAAGCTCTTTATTCATATATCCGGTTCCCCTACAGGCTAGCACTGGCACCCTACTTGCTTCTGTTGGCAAAAAAATAAAAATAAATAAAGATGGGAAAAATAACTGGGAAAAGTCAATATCACTTTTCTGTGTTATTTTCCTCTCCTTCAGCTCAGAAAGCAGCAGGCAGAGCTGGGCAGAGTGGGTGACTATTTAGTGTGATTAGATTGCATGAAAAAAAAATGCTTCACTTCTAATGTAAAGTGCATCAAAAAGACATATTCTTCCTGCTATTAATAGAACCATTTCATGACTTTGTTGCTTCTGTGTGGGGTTTTTTTTCCTTCCGCATTACCTGGTAGCATTGGGCATAGATGGTTTCTCTATGGTCCTTTATTTCACCTATGGGGAGAAATTAATTCCTATGGGAAAGAAAACAAATGCACAAGTAACAGCTAGGTGAAACTTTGTTTTGCCTCCCTATCTTTAAAACAGACAATAGCCATGGGGAGATGACTCAACCGACCCTGACAATCCAGACCCATCCCTATCGAAGCTGTGACCCAGTGGAAATGTCCTATCCCAGGGGACAGTTCCAGCCAGCAATCCGAGTGGCCGACTTGTTGCAGCACATCACTCAGATGAAACGGGGACAGGGCTATGGATTTAAAGAGGAGTATGAGGTGAGATGAATATTCACTCACTTGAATGATATAAAAGATTGAGATTAAAGCTACTGAAAAATGAGAATAAGTCCTGATTTCGTGAAGAAGTATCTTAATAATTAAGAGACTTATTTTTATGTGTTAATGATCATGGTTTCTCCTCTCTTTCTTCCTGAGTCCTTGCTGCAGTCTTTTTTTATGTTGCAGAGCTCCTATTATTCCTACATTCATACATTGGCAAAATCAAAAATGGGAGTTTATGAAAAACTGACGTTGGTCTGTTTCAAAGAGTATAACTAGTTCAGATGCAGCAGCTATGACCACTATGTTACAGCTATTAAATTTGTGCTAAAAAAAGCTGCCTGTCTGCTGCTGGGCCTCCTTGAAGATGTCAGTGGTAGTATACAAAGCCTTCAACCACTCAGGACTGAGTTAACATAAAGAATGTCCCCTGTTATAGTTATACTAGTCTCCAGTCTATGGAGATTCTCAGTTATTCAGGTCATGGTTGTTCCAAAGGTGCTTTTTCAAAAGGCAGCTGGACTTTGTTTTTCCTTGAAAACATTTTGCTTCTCATCCAAAAAGCTTCTTCAGTTCTGATTGCATGGTGGAAAATGGAAAATTTATATTCCTTGCAGTCATATGGTCATTATCCCTCTTTATGAGAGTCATTGAGGCCACTTGGCAGTTTATTTGTGCTCTCCAGGTTATCTGAATACTGCAAATTAGTGTGAAGCCTTCTTGGAACTGCTGAAAGGACTGTATTGTCCTTTCCTTGAAAAAATATCTTTAAGGAAAAACAAAGTTTAACTGCCTTTTGAAAAAGTACCTTTGAGATACTACTCTCCAGTATTCTTGTTTTTCTGTTGTTCATGTATGGCTTGTGGAAATGTCATTAAATAAGAACAGAAGGTGGAATTCTTTGCAGTGGCACTTATCCTGTAGAGTAACCTCCCTTCTGCAATGTATCAGGACTCAGCACCAACAAGTTTAGATCACTTTATGTTGGTCATCATCAATCCTGGCTCCCCTTATATTTATTTGTGATGGTTTAATTTTACCTTGCAAAAAATGTCTTTATATGTTTTACTAATGTAAACTAAGCAGACAAAAAATCCTTACCTACAGCAGACTGCACTGAATGTTCCCTTTTCATTGGGATATATAATGTATAAAAATATTACAATAGTTTAAGAGCTACTTTAAAGATAAGACTCATTAAATGAAAGTAAAAAAGAAAAAAGAAACAGCTTTGACTGCCTTCTGAGTGTCTATAACAGCTAGTAAGCTCTTCTGACTGCAATGTGTCACCTCTGAAGACTCAAGCCTGACGCTCTTCTGTTATTTTGGCATGAGACTCTTTTGTGAAAGAACCTTAAACTATTGGAATAATTTTGTTCATTTAAAAATATATATTTCAAATTGCAATGGATTGCACAGATGGAAAGTGGAATAACATTTCTAGATTTGAGTGTCAAGCCAAGCAATTTATTCAAGGAGGCCTGGTAGGCCAGAGATTTTGTAATTATGAAGTTAAAAGAGTGGCATTCTGTTCTGAAGATTATTTTCATCTTTCCTAGCTCAATCCAGTAGTTAGTGAAATTTGTTGGTAGTATAATTAAGAAGCAATTACCTGTACTGATGATCTTCTGTTTAAATCAGGCACTATTGTTGGGCATCTGCTGCACTTGAACATCCAAGTGGTATCAAGTTGTTGTACATTCCTGGCCAAATATTTAATTAGTAGTGATAGACATTTTAATTTTACACAAAGCCTCCAATCAAATATTTGTCTGGATATTACCATACATTTGTGAGAAAAGCAAATGTTTGCTCATTATTGCTACAACTAATAGGACCCACTTCAGTAAAGATTCATCATACATCACTTCACTGAAACTTGAAACTGACCTTGGCTACTTGTTACATTCCTTTCCTTTCCTAATTCTCAGTTGATGAGATTTCATCCTGATGAATCTAAGGTATGAGGAGACTGGGAGGTTAGGTATTATCACTTTCAGTGCTATTAGAGCAAAGTAATGATTCACTTATAATTGATACCTGGAATATAACCATCATCATACAGTGTTGGGCATCTTGAAGGCATTTCATGCTTTCAAGATATCAGTGAAAATTTAATTCTTTCTTCATCAATAGTGTTGCATCTTTTGAATGTTGTCCCAAAAGAGTGCAAAGTCAAAGAGGTAATGCAACAAATGGTATTAAAACAAAAGGATATCCAGCCCTTTCTACCTTGCATTAAATTCATTCCTACTGCTGGCTCCTTATCTCCTGACTTGGGTTAGTTCCATAATTTGGTGTGCCCTGACAAGGATTAGGAAATGCCTCATAATAGAAGACACTGCTTATCTTTTTCCCTCAACAAACTGAAAAATTAAAGAATAGCAATGGATTAAAATGGAATGTATGGTGATTTGGAGGGAGCGTTGCTTAAGGAAGCATTATGTGATGGAAGAAGTTGGGAAGAATAGCCTCAAGGTGGACAGAAGTCAGTGTCTGAATCTTTAAGAAGAAATTTGTCTGAAATGGTACAGGGTCACCTGCTTGAGCAGGAGGTTATACTAGAAGACCCCACGGTACCTTCAAAATCTGTTATTCTGTTATCTTGAAATATCACATATTCTTGCCCATTTATCATTTTGGTCATTGTTCTATGACTGCTAGAGCATTTCTAGGTGTCAGGTTTTCTCTTCTAAGATAGGACCTGAGTTCACATTCCTTGTGAGTATAGTGAATACAGTTGTTGAATGAGTACTTGACATTTTGTTCTCTGTGTTTGTGTGTGGGAGCACAGCTTTCAGTGGGAACACAGCATTGCAGGAGCAGACTGCCTCTGTGTGACATATTTGAATATGGTTTGAGAAAAGTATACAGTATATTATGCATACTTGCAAATAGGCCCATCCATGGATAAAATTCAGGATTCAAATTTTAACTAAAATAGCATGAAAAATGCACTATCATGGATAAACCAACCTGCATTTTTCGAGGTATTCTGGTTAAAAATTCAAGGGTCTTCTTATTTGCAGATGGGCTTATCCATGAGTATATATAGAATATATGGTTACTTTTAAAAAACTGAGCTTACCCACAAGTGTTTATGATATATATAAAAAAGAATTTAGCCTTTGTAATTAATAAATATGGCCTCCTCCAAAGATTATGGCCCTTTATGACATGTGTTAAGCAGCTTTGTAAAGCATAGATAAGATGCCTTATGGAGTGTTAATGGGCTGTGAAGAGCTGAATTACTCTTACTCTGATAACCTCAGATAAAGTTGCTGAAATGCTTAATGTAAGTAAGAGCCAGGTTTACAGTAATTTTCAATTTCTGGCAGCTGTATGGCATTTAAAATTATATCTGCACTAATCTTAGCACTTTGATACTTTACCTGCAAGGTTGTATTTTGTTTCATGTTACTTTAAAGGCTGCAAAACTAAACACATATCAATGAAAACATTACTCCATATTCAGTTTCTTTGACATATTAATAAGTTTGCCACCAAGGACATTTCAATATCCTTTCTTTCTTTTGCTTTTGAAAGCTAGGAAATTTATGGTGGCTATTTTATTACATCCTAATACGGATTATGCTTAATTATATTCCTCTTTGCAGGATAAAATTTTTGAAAGACAAGCAAGCAACAACAATAAAAACACATTAAACAAATTTTTTAAGGCTTTTTCTTGGTAGTCTTTGCTGACTTGCAACTGTTTTTTTGTGGCAAAAATAAAATTAGGATTTTCTGACTTTTTGCTTTGTTTTTGTTTTAGGAGGAGTGGAAGAGAAATTTGTTTGTTATACAAACTTATACACGTGGTCCTCAACTTAGAACAGTTTGTTTAGTAAAACTTGGCAACTGATTCATATTTATGATGGTTAGAGTCACCTTTTGCAACCTTCTGAAAAGCAAATTTAATGGAGAAACCAGATTCATATAACAACTATGTTACTAACTTAACAATTGCAGTGATTCACTTAACTGTGGCAAGAAAAGTCATAAAATGGGACAAAACTCACTTAATATCTGTTTCACTTGTTGTTAGTTGCTAAGTTGTGTCTGACCCATCGCAACCTCATGGACAGCATTCCTCCAGGCTTTCCTGTCCTCTACCATCTTCTGGAATCCATTTAAGTTCACACCTACTGCTTCAGTGACTCCATCCAGCCACCTCATTTTCTGTCGTCCCCTGCTTCTATTGCCCTCAATTTTTCCCAGCATTAGGCCCTTCTCCAGTGAGTCCTTCCTTCTCATTAGGTGGCCAAAGTATTTGAGTTTCAACTTCAGGATCTGGCCTTCTAAAGAGCAGTCAGGGTTGATCTCCTCTAGGACTGACCGGTTTGATCACCTTGCAGTCCAGGGAACTCGCAGGAGTCTTCTCCGGCACCATAGTTCAAAGGCCTCATTTCTTTTGCACTCAGCCTTTCTTATGATCCAACTTTCACAGCCATACATTGCAATTGGGAAAATCATGGCCTTATCTATATGTACTTTTGTTGGCAGGGTGATGTCTCTGCTTTTTAGTATGCTGTCTAGATTTGCCACAGCTTTCCTCCCAAGGAGCAAGCGTCTTTTAATTTCTTGGCTGCAGTCCCCATCTGTGGTGATCTGTTTTACTTAGCAACAGAAATTTTGGGCTCAATTGTCATAAGCCATGGACTACCTGGCTATACTTTGGAAATTGGTGGGTCTCATCTTTTTTTATATAAAAAAATAGTCAAAAATTAGACTAAACCAATTAAATACATCTATTGATTTATTTTCCATAAATGACAAAAAAGAAAAAAAAAAGTCAGAATTTTTTTCTGGTGATGATCAGAGGTGCTCAAGGACTGTAAAAGAACTTTTAAGAGTCTCCTGGTCTGGGACCACGTGGCTGCTTAAAGAGAGACATAATCCAGATGGAACAGGCTCTAGGTTCTCTTTTCTTGCTTTCCTTTCTCTTCCTTAGGTGAACTGTTGCAAAAATACAATTTTCATCTTTCACCTATCTGGTCCATTAAATTACATCACCTCTATAGCTGTAATCCTCAATACTCTTCCAATGTGATTAGTGAGGTTTAGGTTGAGAATACCCTTGAAGACAATGAAATGTTCAAGTCAAGAGGTGGTAGACTCGGTAATTCAGCAACACTTCAAATAAGATTTAAAGTAAAAAGCCATCTGTCGAAAGAATACTGACTCTGCTAATATTCTACTTACATAAAAAGGTGCTTTATTGTAGAGTTGTAGAGATGAATTTTCAAAGCTTTTGGCACTTCCAACTCTGTGATTATTTGAACACTTGTACACTTAGGGGTAAAGAGAATATAGTCAAGCACATAAATAACTACCACAATTTTAAACAGCCATGTGGGAATATCTACAGCGTAGAATGCTAAAATTTCCAAGTGGCAATTTTCTGGAGATGATTTGGAGAAGACTGAAACAAACAAGATTTGAATAATTATAGTTTTGCCTTTTCTTTTTTCCCTGATTGCATTTTCCAGCTGTTTTTAGGCTGCTGGTTCATTGATTCCCCCCCCCCTCTTTTTTTGAACCTAGTAAAAACAGTCTTACCATTCTGGACTTTAATCTTTGGCTCTGCATTTTTATCTTTTAAATACCAATATCAATTTATTACTCTTGGACCATTTCCCTAACCTATGAAGTTTGTTTTTTATATCATTGCCTTATATAGTAATTTAATATTGAAGAATCAGAAACTAGGAGTAAGTCTTCTGACATTTTTCTTCATGCTTGCATTCTATATATATATATATATTACTTAAATTATTTATATGGTTACCCATCTCATAACAGTGACTCAGTTTGATGAGGAAACACTAACATCAATTTTCAAGCTATTTACATATCTACATAATTGTCATCTCATGTAAGCCACAATTAACTTACTAATGAGAATGTCAAATGCCTTGTTTAAATCATTATATACTATGTCTACAATATTGCCCCCAAAGAATGCCTAATGAATGCATTAGCTTCTAAAAAATAAAGTGGCAAGTAGTTTCCTGTATCAAAATTATAAAGTTTGGTTATAAAATCAGAAAGAGTTATCAGCTTTTTCCAGTAGGTACTATGAACAGATTAAATTCATTTCTTCTAAAATGAAAAGGTATTTATTCGAAGCTGTGAATATACTATGATATTATTTTGGAGATTTCAGATTTACCAATCCTGTGTCTTTCAATAATATGACAAATTGGGGTTTTTGTTTTGTTTTTTTTCTTTGTTTGTTGCAGCACATGATGCAACTAAATTACTATCAATTTATTGAAGCAAGATACAAATGTATATCTTGTCTTTGATGAAGAAAAATACCTTATTTCAATTACCTTTTTCCTATATTTTTCCCCACTCAGAACATTAGCTGCTATTAGGTAGCACTTTCTTTGTAAAACAAAATGAGATGTGATCAAAGATCTTTTCTGAAACATTATTTCATAGACATAGTGATTGAGTTAGCTCTCTCTCATTTATTACCCATTTTGCCAAGAAACCATCCATAGTGCACCTGGAATTATTGCTTTCCAGAAATTTTATAAACTACAGTCTGACAAACTTTGTCATTTTTTAACTATACTGTCACATCTTTACTATAATATCTGGTATATTACAATAACCCACAACATCACAACCAAAGAAGCTAGTGTTATTGACTCTGGGTTTCTATGGATTGCATATTAGTTAGCAATAGTGGGTGCTCCATCACTGGAGGTTTTTAAGAAGAGACTGAACAGTCACTTGTCTGAGATGGTATACGGTAGGTTTCCTGCTTGAGCGGGGGGCTGGACTAGAAGACCTCCAAGGTCCCTTTCAACTTCTATTCTATTCTATTCTATTCTATTCTATTCTATTCTATTCTATTCTATTCTATTCTATTCTATTCTATTCTAGTAATTGATGAATTTTGTAATTATGGGTTTCACATAACATTTTTTGGGTACCATTCATGATTATAGGTTACATTTCTTAAGCTATTATCAACTCTAAAGCCATTATGTATTTAGTATTCCAGACTATGCTGAAAATACGCTTTTGGGGGATTTTATCACAGAAAAAAGAACTTGGAGGGAGTGTTGTCACTGGTGTGAAGAGTTTGTTATAGCTTCTTCTCCATTCATTATGTTGCCATTCCCAATGTCAACTCTTGTTCTAAGTTATCTGAGCCTGTTAATGTATGTAAATTATCCCAGATTGCTTTATGAATAACCCCATACCTGACAGAATAGAATACTACAGTACATGAAAGCTTGCAAAAGAGATTTAAGTTGATCCATACATATATTTGGTGTGTGAATGTTTGTTTGCACTCCACATGTATTTGTCTATATGGTTATAATGGGAAAATTGTGTGGAAACTCTTATACTACCAAGTACTTTTATTCTTTAATTTATAGTGCAGCTTCTGGCCTCAGTTTAAATGCCATATATGTATGCTGATATTTCATATGGACATGAGAAAAATAACCCTCATCTCTGTTTTAGAGATGGCATCATAATGACAACAATAACAATACCTTCCCAGACTCCCTTTTATCAGTAAAAACAATATATATGTAGAAGAAAAATCCTTCCAATTGTTTTTGTTCCAGTTACATTAATATAGACACTTATAAGTTACATAAGCCATAGGATACTAATGGTCTCTTCATTATTGTTCACTATTGTTTTCCTGAGAAAGCAGTTGTCTTGGCAGAGTGCTAAATTATATGCTGCCTCTTTCCTGCCCTTTACTTCATTATGTTAAAATAATCCTGAAGGTCTTCCCTATTTTATAAATATTCCACTCTTTAATTTGCAGGCTCTACCTGAAGGGCAGACTGCATCTTGGGACACCGCCAAAGAAGATGAAAACCGCAATAAGAATAGATATGGCAACATCATCTCCTGTAGGTGCAAATTCAAACTGAACTGAACTTCCTGTGTGTATCTGTAAGCATCTTATATGTATAAGAGCATAACTGTAACAAAGAATAACTTCCTAGTCTTTGGAACATTTCAGCTTAATAACAGCTTCTGTGTTAGTGTTCCCTTGTTCCCCCATTTTTTTCATTGATTTATTGTTCTTTGTACAGATATACACTGGTCTCAGTGAAGTCAGGTGACCAAAATCTGCTTTTTGGGGGTGAGGAGTTGGCATTTTCATACATTGAATAGATCTGAGAAAAGAGGTATGGGAACTTCAGTTTCATGACATCAAGCTTTTTCCCAGCTGAGCATATGGCTTTTTGTTGGTCAGGAACCTATTTTCTTCAGAGCGAAATGCAGGCAGAGCTGTTGATGAATTTTGTTATTTGGGGCATAGTGTTATCTCTACGTGTTCTACCCAACATATACAACTTGGGTCAGAAAACTTTTTCTACCTGTTTCAGTAGTGCAGGTTGAGAGAGATTAAAGAGTGATGAACCTCTGATGTGATTCAGATCATAGATAAAAGATAAACAGTGAATCTTTATGTACAAGATTCATTTATAAATGTATAAGGTTTGGTGTCACTTGCAAGTAAGCAAATTCTACAGATTGGCTGCTATCAGAAAGAAGGCCCAATGGGCTCAGTTCACTGGCCCATATCCAGAGAAGGAATCATAAACAGGACTTCCCTATCAATCTCAGTGCATAAAACCGATCTCACTAAAAATTGTTCCTGGAGTTGAAATAAGTAGGGCTACTACTTTTGAGAGACTTCTATACATTTGTTGGCATTGCTTTGGATTGCAGAGTGAAACCAATATTTGTGTTATAATATGACCAGTAGCATGGCAGCTAGATTTTCACAATTGCTTTGTGTTGTTAAGTTGTGACTTGGGACAATTGACTAATTTTAGTTGGCACTTTAGAAAATAAATGAAAGAAAGATCATTCACGTATTTGTTCTAAAACATGAACTCACCTACCCTATGATATCTTTAGAAAGCATTGCCCCATCCACCTGCATTAAAAAAAAAAATCAGAATTCAGACAATAGTAGAACATGTGTAAGACTGAACTGTAAATATTTTATATTCAATAATTTTGTAAGGTATAATGTAAGGTATAATAATATAATGTTAAATAACAGCATAAAACATGTCATAATATAACAACATGCACAATTACTTTAATTCAAAATGAAAAAGCTTTGGAGAGGATTTGGATACTTGCTATACCTATTGATAGGGTAGCAAGGATACTGGAGGCTAAAGCATATAAAACATATAAAGCTGGAATTGGGTATGTCTAGTTTAATGAAAAGAAGGACTATGGGAGACATGATAACAGTGTTCCAATATCTCAGGGGTTACCACAGAAAAGAGGGGATCAAGCTATTCTCCAAAGCACCTGAAGGCAGGATAAAAAGCAACAAATAAAAACTAATCAAGGAGAAGAGAAACCTGGAACTAAGGAAAAAATTCCTGTCATAGTTAATCAGTGGAATAACTTGTCTCCAGAATTTGTAAGCACTCCAACACTAGAAGTTTTTAAGAAGAGATTGGACAACCATTGTCTGAAGTGGCTTCCTGCCCGAGCAGGGGATTGTACCAGAAGACCTCCAAGATTTCCCTAACCCTAACACTTTTAACTCTGTTATTCTATTATTGATACATCCCTAAAAAGCCACACTTTTTTTTTTACTGGAGTTTCATGTAATGTTAGGGTACAATGAGCTTGATATGTATACTTATGGAACTGTGTGGCTTCTAGGTGAATCAAAAAATTGCATTTTCTTTAAGGAACTGCAAATAGATGCCTCAGATCAGGGGTTCCCAACTCCCAGTCCGTGGACTCGCACTGGGCCACAGCATGCCAGAAACTGGTCCACACAAACAAGCAAAGCCCCATCCATAGGATGCATGCCGCATGCGAAACCATGTCTCATCTGGTCCACAGAAAAACCTCTTTCCATGAAACCAGTCCCTTGTGACCAAAAAGTTGGGGGTCATTGCCACAGATAATCACATTTGCAAACACTTTTTCCACTTCAGTTCAAAATGTGATAGCTGCACAAATGAGAATGCTTTAAAAATGATTTAAGGCTCGTGTAATGTGTTTTAGGATACAAATGCAACCTAGCTGTCTGATTTAAACCACAATGCAGCTTCTAGTTCACATAAATTAAATTAAAATAAATTGAATCCAGGATGTATAAGCAAAGTTGTTTAACAGCACAAGGGAGGAATGATAATTTATTTATTAAGTATGTTAATGGGGCATAGAACATTGAGCACAAGGTAGGTAACTAGGAAAGTGCCAAGAAAGCAATATCAAACTGATTAAAAGGATGTTAACCTTTAGGAAAATGTTTACAAAGTTGAATCATTGTTCAAGAGAAGGAGAAGCTTAACCACTGCTAAAATAAATGACAAAATAGACATATGAGCTTATGAATGTAAAGTCATGGATAAGAAAGTAATTAATTGGGTTTCTTAGAAATAGTAGGAATATTTTTTTAAAAAAATGTATCAGAAGTGACATAAAGTGGACGGCTTTGTTTGAAACAATCCTCCAGCCAAAGACAGATTAGTACTAAAGCTGTGTGAAAGAAAGCCATTAATACCAGTCTATCTGAGAATCATTTTGGGGGACTGAAAGTATAATGGCTGCCCACCTTGTAATTGTGAATGATTTTCCTCAGTATGATTAGAAAAAAATATTTTGTTATGCTTGGTGGCAGTCAGCCACATGTTTAGACTGGATTTGGCATTTTTGTCCCCTTATCAAGTCTTCTCAAGGACCTAGAGTAGGCAGATGTTGTTGTTTAATGGTATTAAATGTATGGTCACAGGATGTAAATTGCAACCAGCAAAGCTGCATTTTGCAGTTGACTTATAGTGATTTTGTCAATGCTGATGGTATTCAAATGGTGGTCCAAATATTTTGGAATTGCAGATCTTTATATCTTGTGATTGTCTCCAGATTTGTCTTTTATTTTCCTGTCTCCAGCTACTGTCACCTCCACACCTTTTGTTTTCTTACCAACAATTGCTAAGTCTTTATGTGGCAGGTGCTTGTCTGCTTAAATTCTCAAATCCCAGAGCACTAGCATCTTCATTTTCTATTACTTTGTCTATTTTACTATTATTATTTATGGCTGCCCACTCCAATAGAATCTAGGTACAAATTCCAAATGCACATTAAAAAACATGACTACTAGTTTGAATGAAGTAAAGAGAAAAAAAAGAACTAAAGTATTCTCCAGAGAAGATAAATACTTCTTGACAAATTAAACATCTTCAGTGGCAATTAATTCATTCAACAGTAAGAGAAATGTATATAAAAATAAATTATGTAAAGCAAAAAAAAAAAAAGATTGAGCTTGCAAATAAACCTGGGAAGAGGGTAGCATATAAATTACAAAAAAGAAAAAGAAAATTATATTGAAACTACAATAGGGAGATATGGTGTTAATGGCAATGTGGCCATGCAAAAAGCATCACGTCAATATTATTATAATTTGTATAAAAAAATGACATCCGTCTAGAAAAAATAGATGAATATCTAAAGCAACAGAATTTACTGAGGATAGATTATGAATAATAGAAGAAATTTCTGAAACTATAAAAACCATTAAATTAGGAAGGGTTGGACCAGATGGATTAGTAGGTTCTAATTATAAAGGTTTTGAGGATGAATTTTTGCAACCTTTACAATACACAATGAACTCTATCCTAAAAGAGGAAAGCTGCCTGAACACTGGAAAGAGGCCAATATAGCATTAATACCTAAAGAGGGACATACAAGTTATTTACAATGTTTCTGGCTAATAGACAATAATCTTGTGGGGTTTTATCTAAAAGACAGTTAAAGGACAATGTCAGAAATATATTAGATATTTTGGGATAGTTGGAGCAACATAATAAAAAAAACAAGCCATATTGATTTTCTTAGATGCAGAAAAGGCCTTTGATAATTTGAACTGGGCTTTTTTGTTTTAAGTTTTTGATGTTATGAATTTTGGAGTGACCTTAATAAAATGGATAAAGTTAATTTGTATTTCAAATTGTTAATGGGGATTTAACAAAATGCTATGAGATACAAAAGGAACAAGGCAGGGTGCTTACTGCCCCCTTTCTTGTTTATTTTACTTCTGGGAATATTGAATAGAGATGTAAGACAAGATGAGAGAAATGTAGAAGTAAAAATTTTTTAAAAAGGAATTTAGAAGTTTTTGCAAATGACTTGGTGTTGAATCTGGGAAATGCTTTAAAGCAGGGGTGTCAAACTGTCAGCGCACTGGCCGGTTGTGTCATGCCAAAACCTCGCCCACTACAGCAATAGGGAAAAAGTCACGATACATCATGGCATGTCACATGATGTTGTGAGTTTAACACCCATGCTTTAAAGGAATTTGAAATATTAATGGAAAAATTAAAGAATGTGGAGCATTAGGTTTTAACATTAACAAATAGAAAAAATGGAACAGAAGTGGTAAATAAAACATGTTTTAAGACTAATACCAAGACAAAATATTTGGGAATCATTATGATAAATATGAACCACATGTTAATTTCAAAATAATTATGTTGCGATATGGAATTAAGTATAAATGGGATATATTAACATGTGGAAAATTACAACTATCATTGTTGGGGGGAAATTTTGTGATAAAAATGAATGTTTTATTTAGAATGATGCTTTTGTTTCAGACAATACTTTTATTGAAACTGATGCACCAGAAGCAGAATGATATATGAATTAATATAAAGTGCTACAAGATGCAAAAGAAAGAGAGTGCCTGGAGTTACCTAATTTGAAATTGTATTTTACAGCTTGCTTTTTGGTTTGGATGTTATTGAGAAATAGAAGGATTTTGGACTTAGAAGGACAAAACCTGAGATTTGGGTGGCATGGATATTTATGATACAATAAACATCAACATGAACTTTAAGCACCTTATGTTAGATATGCCATATTGATAGTATGGAATAGAACAACCCAGGTTATGCCTGAAAACACTTCTGCAGCTCTCAGAACAAGGATTATATTATAGAGAAATAATAAGCAACTACAAATAACTAATTTATTATCAGATGCGAGAATATTGTCAAGAAAAATGTAAAATAAAATCAAGAAAAGAACTGGCGGGTAGAACAATATAACTGTACATGTTTTTCTTATTTACAGTTATTAGAAAGATTTAAAGTAGACAAAATAATTCATGGTTTTGAACATTTTAAGACTGAGTTTGAAATGGAACTGTGTACAAATGATAAACATGTAATTGCTAAAATGTACAAACTTTTATTGAAATTGGAAACTGAAGAAGAACAAGTAAAACTTCATGATAAAGTGAGCTCAATACAGATGTACCAAGGGGAAATATGTGGTTGAAAGGATTGAATTTTACATTATGTTATAATATTAAAGATAATTTTTATCAAACGCTGTACCATTAGTATTTGTCACCAGAGAAATTATCTGGAATCTATAAAAAACACTTTAAATTTATGCTGGAATTATGAACATCAAGAAGGGACTTTTTATCACCTTTGGTGGATGTGTAATAAAGCTAGAAAATTCTAAATTCAAGAACATGCACTAATTCAGAGGACCTAAAAGATGAATGTACAATTGAAAGCAGTGATTTTTCTTTTGGAAATGGTGGACAAAAATTGGAAAAAAGTCATGGAACTTTGTTTTTGTACATGAAAACTGCAATATGATTATGGGATGGCCAAAGATGGAAAGATTCAGCATTACCAACAATGGACGAATGGCTGATGAAATGATGAAACTTGAGGTTTTTGATCAGAGAAAAGACTGTATTACATGTATTGCTGACTGGAAACTCCTTTTAGATGTACCAAGGGGGAATATGTGGAAGCAGAAAAAAATGAGCTTATGATTTATGTTTTGATCATTAAACTGAATAGATTATAGAAAGAAGTATGTTGTAACCATCATATAAATTATAGTTGTAGCAATAATTGCTACATTAAAACATTAAAGGAAACAGACAGCTTAAGCTAAAACATCCACAATAATATCGTATACCATAACAGTAAGTATAAAAATACAAGAAAAACATTAACTCCAGTCCCTGGAGTTTGCGGGCCTTCCAGAACTGTTTCAGAGTGTGGACGCTACTCATGCTGTTCCAGAAGTGGGAGGGGCCTAGATAAAACACTTCTTTGGTCCTGAAAGATGACAAGATTTAATAGAGAGGATCAGGACCACATTTATTCTGTTTGAATATATTAGGTGAGGTTTTATAATTGATAACTAGCACCTTGAATTGTACCCAGAAAATGACTGGCTGCCAATGCAGGTTACATAACAGTGTTCACCCATGGGATAATAAAAGATACCTCTTACTGCTAACACTGTAGTATTTATATTGTAATATTTATTTCATTGCTTTATTGTATTTTTTTTTTTAACTATTTGTAAGACACTCGTAATTTTTGGCATGGGTGGGGGAAGGTATTGAACATCTTATTAAATTCAGAAAATAAATATAATGGAAAGTATGGGGCTATGCTCATTGCAGTACTGAATCAAAAGTGAGCTATCACATTATCAAATCTGATAACCCGGAGTGATATATATATATTTGGTATGGAAATTTTTGCTATGCTTTGATTTATTATTATTTTATTCATTCACTTATTTAAATTAATTATAGATGCCCATTCCCATGTAATCTGGGCAACTATATTGTGTGTGTTTTATTGTGTTTTATTGTACTTCCTTACAAGAGTGTCTCGCATATGTTGCAAACTGATCCGAATCCAGAGACATGTATGTTGTGTGCATAGTGACTTATAGGCACAGATATCTATGGAGTTTGTAGGCACAGTGATGAAAAAGATGTGACCCTCACTAGATAGTCAGAAAATAGCTGCCCTAACTTCTTCTAGTTATGAAGTCGTTGGTATTTGGAAGTTTGAAGGTTATTTTGTCAATTTATATCACTATAAATGGATGCTTGTTTCTGCATGGTTTATTTGATTGTAATAAAGTTAACTGTGGTATTTTCTATAAATATATTATGCTCAAAGCAGTTTATAGAAAACTTGTATAATCTCAATAAAACCACACATTTAGTTCACACAGAGTAATCTATTCTCATAGTAATCGGTTATAATGTCTCTTAAATTATGACACAGAATTAATTTGCAAAAATTAATATTATTAATAATTAGTATGACAAAGAAATATAGGTAGTCCCCAACTTAAAACCTCAGAATTTTGATTGTTATTGGTGTCATAAATCAGAGCATCATATTACTGGACTCAATTTTACAATGGCAATAGTTAAGCAAACCACATAGTTCTAAGTGCAAACCCATTTGCCCAATAGGCATTTTTGCCATTTTTTTGCCAAACGCAAAAAAAAAAGAATCATATATGATCGTGTGATTGTGAGATGCTGTAACTTATATACAAAATGCACATGAACTTAGATGCTCTTGTTATATATATCAATGTTACCTATGCCAAGGTATGCAGTTTTGGTGTGATAATAACAAAGAGGTGGGCCTTCTCTTCAGCAGTCTCTCTCCTGTTGAATAATCACTGCTCTGAATTATGCAAGACTGAAACATATAGTGGGGCTTAAAAGTTTGCCAACCCTTTTGTATTTTCAATATTTCTGCATAGATATGTCCTAAAATGCGATCTGTTCTCTACACAAGTCCTAAAACTAAATACAGAGAACTCAATTAAATGAGTAAAAAACCTTGCACTTGTTCATTTATTTATTGAGGAAAATGATCCAACATTACCTACAGATAATGTTTTAGGTCATATTTATGCAGAAATATTGAACACCAATTTTTACCAGCTGGTAAAAAATTGTATTTCTTGTAATATAAACTGATTTACTGTTAATCTTTTGGAACAGTTCTGAACAATTCCCCTGCATCTTCAAACAATCCTTTAGATAATTGAAGATAACTATCATAGTTTTGTCTTCTCCAGGTTAAGAGTACTGTAACTAATATAGTATCTCCAACTATTATCTTTGTTGGTTTCTTATCATCTTGGTTACACTTTTATGGTCATGTTATTGTTTCTCAGTGTCTTTTCTATTACAATGTCCAGAACTAGATACAATATTCTGAGGGCTGTCTGCAAAATAGAGACAATTTTGTCACTCTGTTTCTATTAATACAGCTAAGATTGTATTTGCTGTTTTGTAGCTGCATCACTCAGTGGGTTCATGCTCAACTCAAACATAATATCTAGATCATTTACACATGCACTACTCCCCAGTCTGCTCCCATTATCCTATAGTCATGTCTTACCTTTTTCCTACCCAAATGTTTGTGTTTGCATTTTTCCCTGTTAAACTTACTGGTTTCCACTTAGCTTGTCAACATATTTCTGAATTTTGCTATCCCCTCAAAGCTTGCAATGATAGCAATAGAAATAGCATTCAGACTTATACACTACTCCACAGTGCTTTACAGCCCTCTCTGAGTAGTTGACAATGTCAGCATATTTTCCCCAACCATCTGGGTCCTCATTTTACTGATCTCGGAAGGGTGGAAGTCAACCCTGAGTCAACTTTGAGCTGGTCAGGATCAAACTCCTGACAATGGGCAGAGTTAGCCTACAATATTGCATTATAACCACTGCACCTCCATGCCTCCTGATAGTTAGTATTTTACAGGTTTGCTTTATAAACAAAGGATTATTTTCTCCTCACTTTTGTGACTAAAGCAAACTCATATAGAAACCAAAATCTCATAACTTTTACAGTTCTTAATTAGAAAACTGAATATTACGAAGGATAACTGTTGCAGGACATTATGGTATAGAATTGATGGCAAGAAAGTTTTTTTTTTTTTTGCTATAATAGATATGCCTTAAAATTAGCATTGTAAAATCCTTCCCATATTCAGTTGCAATTGACTCATGTTCTGTACACCTAAGTATTGTATTGTCAGAAAATGTACATTAAAACAAAAAGGCTGAGCTCTATGCAAGAGCAGATGGCACTTAAAACTAATAGCATAAATTGGCTGGATCTCCTCCTCTGATTAGTCTATTCTCCTGGTTCCTTATAGGCCATGTCTTTAAACAAAGACTAAAGGTCAAACTAAAACCTGTATGTTGATTCCTGGCTGATTCCCTCTTTCAGTGAATTTTAATATAAACAGATACTGAAGGTATCATCATTCTATTTAGTCTGTATGCATGCCTATCTCGGTAATTAACAACAGAAACATAAAACCAAAGTCAAATATCACTGAAAACCTAAGCCTCTCTCATCATCTTATTTTTTAAAAATGACAATGTTTTGGCACCTGTGTGGTTTGTGTGGTTTATATTATCTTGTGCAATGATTCAAATGACGGTCCAACAAATACCATAATACAAAAACCATGTCAGGTTCAGACTGTATTAAGCTCAAGCAGGGCTTTAACAAATCAGTAATTTAAAGTAAAGTACACAATAAACATATTGCTGGATAGATTAGCCTTGGTATTTGGGACCAATGTAATGTACATTTAAATGGAAACATAAACATAAAAACATCTTCCTAGTTTTCTCCATTTTTATACTGTATATTTTTGCATTCCTATTTGTTTTGGTTAAATGTTCATTTATTTAATATTAACACTTTCTGCCAATTATTTACAGATGATCACTCCAGGGTGAGACTGCAATTACTAGATGGAGATCCTCATTCAGATTATATTAATGCAAATTATATTGATGTAAGTGTTGTAAGAAAATATTTTTGTATAAGGAAGTGTCTGAAGAATCGCTAAGCAAATTGTCTTCTGATGTGATCCTTATTTAGTGGGCTACATTAGATTTAAATAACTATTTTGTGGTAGAAGACAGTAGCAATACTCTAGCCAGTAACTTTTATGAACATTTACTCCACTAAATTTCCCTAGAAGTAATTAGAGCCATCATGGCAAATTAAAATGGAGCTAGATCCAATTACCTGGTACTTTGCAGGTTTAAGTGAGTACTTTAAGTACTTTGCTAAGTAAGGGGATGAAGATTACTAAATCACACCCGTGCCACAGGATAGAGTCCAGGTTTTTAAGAATCAGGCATTTTTCTTTAAATAGAATTTAGTAAAATAAACAAACAAAAACCAACAACAAATAGAGGAAGAACTTACAATGTCTGAATCAAAATTTGCATCCCAAAGCCAACACAAATTAATTACATTAATCAATGGACTAATTGAATAAGAATGGCTCATGTTGTGCTTGCAATTTTGTCAGTTTTTGACTATCTTTTGTTTGAATGGGATGTGGATTGAATGGGATTGAATATATGTTTTATATAATTTTATGAATATAGGAAAGTGTCTTACTCTGTCAGATTATTTGCTCAACTTACCTAAGTAATGTTCATTATTTGTTTAATACTGTCTAATCACCTTCCACAATCTTGGAATTTTTTTGTTAGTTAAATGTTAAAGAAGATTGTTAGAGATCAGTGGTATTTACTGCTAAGTAACATACAAAGGAATGAAAAGCCTTCAAAGGCCAATGTCTAAATAGCGTTCTTTGAATTTTGGCAAAATAATACATTTTTCTTGTTCTCATGATCCCAACCGCCCCATGTTGCTAGAAAATTAGAAGTGTAACCATATTGATCAATATGATGACTGTTGCAAAAAGATCAGGAACCTGAAATGCAAAGAGTTTATTGTAAATCTATATATAAAGCATCCTGAAGAGATTTTGTAAAATTAAAGAACAGAAAGAAGAAAGAAGGATGCAGTTAACAAATTAAATATATTCATCTGACTAATAAAAAACTGAATTTTGAACTAAATTAAGTGTGTAACTTCTAGCAAACAACTAAACATACTCTTTTCTCATGTAAGTATTTATAATTGCCACTTATATCACAGTGTTTTAAAAAGATCCTCCAATTAAGAAAAGGGAAAACATGTAAAAATGTATATTCTACATGATTTCCTTAAAAACAAACCCCACATACAAGCTAATGACTTATTCTGCTTTGACAAGAAACAGATGTGTGTGCCACAGATGAGGGAACACAAATGTCTCCATGTTTGTTTTGTTAACACAAAATATAAGCTAAATCCTAAAGTGAATATGGTTTAGGCCAGTGGCTCCCAACCTTTTCTATACCCCGTACCCTAGAATGCTTCTGATATATTCTCGCACCCCTTACAAAAGTTTGAAACAATGGCAATGAATTATGCATATACACTATAATTTTGAAAACCCAAGTTTTTGCATCCCCTGAAATATTGTCTCGTACTCCAGGGGGTGCGAGCACCCCTGCTTGGGAACCCTGGTCTAGGCAGATAGTATGAAAGTAAAGTCTAGTTTTTATCCCTAGTCATAAATCTCCTTTTTTATTGATACACAAATGGTTTCAGAATTTTTAGAACTATAAGGAAATCTGAGGCAGTTCCTATCATAAATAATTCATGTGAATATGAATGATACTATGTTTTCTTTTCACTCAGTAGTATTATATAACTAATATCTTTGGGAATCTTTCTTTAGCCCAGCTCAGATATGATCTTTAGAGGTCTGCAGTAGTCACCTTGAGAAAGCTTCATTTGTTCTCCAGCTGACCTGTAAGATACAGTCTGGAGACTTTACCTGTCTCTTTGTCTGTCTCAAGCATCCAGATATTAAATCTCCATCACTACCATCCCTCTAATTCACACTCTAATTCTAATAATTGAATGAATGAGAATTTTCTGCCTCTGTCCTGAGGATATGGAGGCAATGCAATTTTCATATCCTCTTTCCTACTACAGATGCTGCAAAAATAACATTGATTTTTGTAATTTTAAGCAAACTTCTAACGTCAAATGCATATCTGAATTGTACCTGAAATTGAAATTCATGGGTTTCCCTTCCTTGTTTTCTTTTTAGGGATACCATCGGCCTCACCACTACATTGCAACTCAAGGTAAGTACCATAGAATCAGAGCGTGGTCCAAATGATTTGATCTGAAGATTTTATAAAAATAATAAATAAGTGATATAAAGTTGCCTGAAAGCTGGTAGTGCAATTAATTTGGAAGATAAATCATTGTAGGTGATGTATTTAGTTTGTTATTCATCCTTGTCATTTGAACATGATTTTTCAAATTAATTATGATTTCTTTAATAACAGTATGAATTCTTGCATTTACATTTTTCTTTTTGGATGTATTTTCTTAGAATATGTTTCTTAAGTTAAAAATAAGAGTTTAATTCTGTTTTGACATAAGCATTTAGTCCAACTTAATATACAAATGGGTTTTTTTATGCATACTAATTGAAATTTCACATATGTTGCCCTTGGTTTCATAGGAGTCATAAGATTCCTTTGTAATTAATTAAACTTGTGTTGCATCCTTTAATTTTAATATTTTTTTCAAAATGACATTTTTTCACGTTTTCAATATTTTTTTAAAAAAAAGGAAACAAAAAGCACAATCAGAAATATGAAAGCCAGCACCTAGCATCAAATTCTCAAAGGGAATGAAAAGATTTCTGTTAAAAATCACACATTCATTTTGTAATCACACATTCATTTTGTAATTAAAATGTGACCCAGGAGTATTATCACCTAACATCTCACCCTATAATTGAGGGTGCATTTATAATTCTAGGTGCCATTCATACTATGTAAGTATTCTTCCCAGATCTAGCAGTGTCCCAGTATAAATTAATATTCTATATCTGTCTCATGTGTTATTCCAATGTGACCTTCAATTATGAGTATTTATATCTGTTTGCAGTACTAACTGAAAGTTTAGCATACCATTTTAAATCCTACCATAGTTACTTGTATGATTCAACAGCTGTATCGCTCTTCAGACCTCACCTAAGAAAACACTCAGGAGATTTTTGTGTTTCAGTAGTAGAAGGGCTGTTGGCAGAAAAACAAATAAATTGAAATGTTTTTGCTAAAGTAATCTTTGGGAGGTCTCTTTTGTTTTACTTATTTTGCCTTCAGGGCCAATGCAAGAGACAGTGAAGGATTTTTGGAGGATGATCTGGCAGGAGAATTCAGCAAGTGTTGTCATGGTCACCAACCTAGTGGAAGTTGGCAGGGTAAGATGTTAATTTCCAAAGTTATCAGTCATATATTGTAGTTCCTATCATTCTTACACGTACTCAGTTTGAAATCTTCTATACCACACTGACACATTAACTGGCAATATATTCAAAATTACTTCAAATTGGCAATTACATACAGATTTTAAAATACATTTTGGTATTGTCACAATAATATGGATTTCTGAATAAATTTGCTATCTAACTGCATTTCTAAACCTACAAAATATGTGTTTAAATAAATGTTTGAGCTAAGAACTCAGAATGTAATGAAGTAGAGAGTCTGAAGTATAATTATTACTTCTAGTGTATATTACTCTGTTTTCCCAAATTTTAAAGCATTTGAACAAATAAAATACCTGCTCTCAGATATGGTGTAAAAATTAAACAGTCAGCAAAGGAGTGAGTTAAACTGTATACTCCCAATTTTTTCAAGTTCAGTTTTGAACACATATTAAGGGAGGCTAATTTCAAAAAGATTAAAGTCACTTCAAAACTGGACAAAAACCTAAACTATGCTGATAACACTATTCTGATAGCTGAAAAGGCAAATAATATGCAAGTTCTAGTAATAAACGACATAGAATCCAGTAAAAAACAAGACTACGATTAAATATAAAGACTAAACTAATAACAATACCACAGCCAGCTTTAGAACTGACAATGAAGACATTGAAGTGATAGATACCTTCTGCTTTTAAAACTTCAATTATTAACAAGAGCAGGAATCAAAGAGCCAGAAGTCAACAAATATGTACAGTCTAGCACTTGGTAGGATAAGAATAAAAGCTGTGGAAGAAATATTCATATTCTATAATATGTCTATACCTATAAAGATCAAAAACATGCAAGTAATGGTTTCTCTATCACACTCTATGTTCAACTTTGGGGAAAAAAGGATAAAAAGAATAATAATGTTTTATGAACTATGGTGTTGGAGAAGATTCCTCAGAATACCATAGGTAGCCAGGAAAACAAAGAAATGGATCACAGAACAAATCAACTCAGAATTTCCATTTGAGGCACAAATGGCCAAGTTCAAGTACCATATTTGGGACATACTATGCAAAGGTCATAATATATCTTAGTAAATCCATAACATTGGAAAATGTAGAAGGAAAGAGAAGACAATGACCAGGATCAAGGTGGAGGAATTCAATTATTGCAGTAATGGATACACTATTAGGAGACATGAAGGATATATCCAGATCATTTTGAAGAAGGATGAATATATATTAAGAGTTGACACTGATTTGATGGCACATAACTTATCAATACAAAAAGGGTCTTTATATAGCTAGAACTTATCATAGTAGCAATTTTGTACAATTACCTAATTTTAGTTGTGCATTTTTTTCCCATCATCTTTTTTCTCTTTCACTCAGCTTTTCTGATGTTATTTTTCCCCTGCATTATTTGAATTTTATTTTGTACAGAACTCAGATCTGACAAATTTAGATTGGATTCCTTCTGTCTTTCCTAATTTTAATTAAATCAGAATTAACTATTCAGTGAATGAACAATATTTTATGCTATCATTTTCCCAGCTCTAATGTAGATCATCATTGTATCTTGATAAATATTGTTAGGATAGCAAATCTGGCTGTTTGCAAATTGGTTGACAAACACCACAGCAATCATAATAATATTTGTTCATGTATCACTATTCATATATATATAATTATGTTTACATATGATATACATTATACACATTACTAGTCTAATTCAAAATGAAGTACTGCCAATATAGGCTGAAAAAGGTTTCCATAAACAAATGGATTTCATATGTCAAACACATATACCAGAACAAATAAATTACATCAGTACTTATTGTTTTGGGTCTTTTCCGGGTTACTAATAATTGATGCAGACAACCATGTACATGAGAGGTCCTATGCAGTGTCATTCTTATTTCTTCTACAGGAATGTACATTTTAGGCCCATATCTAGAGCTACGAAACAATGCCTTACAGCTAAATGTCATACATTAATTTTCACTTTTGTGACTTTCCCCTCCATAGGTGAAGTGTGTCAGATACTGGCCTGATGACACAGAAGTCTACGGAGATATCAAAGTGACCTTAATTGAAACAGAACCATTGGCAGAATATGTCATACGTACTTTTACAGTCCAAAAGGTAAGAATACATTGGTCCTACTTTCCTCATCAACTAATTTGTTTCCCAGTATATCCACTTCTTTCCATGTTTTATTAAAAAATGTGAAAGTCAATATGAAATCATCACTATACATTATACACTTTAATATATAAAATAAATTAGACGGAGACATGGAGGACAAAAAACATGGCTACGCATTATCTCCAAAAATCAGAGAAAATACCTCTATACAGAACAGCAACTTTCATGCATAGCTTAATAATTTCCCATAGACTAGGGGAATTTATTCCAGTGATAAGCAGAATTGTAAGTAGAATCCTAGAACATAAAGAGACTGCCTAGGCCATGAAATCCAAATTTCTATCCAAAATTTCCTTGATCTTATCTAGCAAAGACAAGCCCATTATCCCTTATCTAGCAAAGACAAGCCCATTATCCCCGTGATGGCCAACCTATGGCATGCATGCCACAGGCAGCATGCGGAGCCGTCTCTGGTGGCATGTGAGCCATTGCTGGGCTGAGCTGCTCCCTCCTCCTCTCCATGCATGTGCAGTCTGGGAATAGGTGAGAGGCTATAAAAGGAGCAACTTTCTGCAGAAGCAGCATTTGCTGCAGACAGCTTAAGAGTGAGCACAAGTCAGAGCGGACAGCAAGTGAGTGAGCAAGCACGAGCTGACAGCTCTGGGGCCATGCCCACTCAGTGGCCACACCCACCCGGCACCCGGAGATGCATAAGTGAGTTTTGGGTTGCAGTTTGGGAACTCGGTCTCTAAAAGGTTCGCCACCACTGCCTTAGTGTTATATTGATTGCTTTCACTATTACAGCAAAGTGACATTCATCTTAACAGCAGTAGCACTTAGACTTAAACTCTTATCATTAACCTACATTATTATTTTCTTTTTCTTAAGAAAAGGTATGAAACTTGAGATGAATACCGTAAGGAAGCTCATCATGATCCTTTATACCATAAGTGTATAAGCCGGTAGAATATTGCTCTATAGAATACTAGCTTTTTTTTTCTGCTTTCAAGTAAGATGTTAATATTTCTTTACCGCACAGCAGTAAAGAACTACTAACATTTTATTTGAAAGCAGTTTGAATTGTTTCAGGGAAGGTTTTTATTATATGATTATTTGTATCAAGCATTATATTGCTAATTATTGGATTAAGTACGTAAGTGCATTTTTAAGTAATTGGTACTTGTTCCTGAGTGTCATTCTCTAGCAGAATGGCAGATAAAAAAACATATATACATAATATATATTTTGAAGACATAAATGTTTCCTACTTTTAAATACATTTTTTTTCAAAAGTAGCCAAAGCCAGAACAATACATTTTTGAAATACTAAACAAGCTAAAACTATATTACTATAATTGTTATGATCATAGCATTTTCAGAATAGTTATTTGGCATGCTTCCCTTGTTCTTAATTTGGATTTTAGCCTTACTGAGTATACTTTCCAAATAGAAAAATACAGAAGGTAGTTTAATTATGTACCACTTATACTGCTACTTTTAAAAAACTAGCTTGCTACTGTTTAGTGCGAAGATATTTATCATCATATACTGGATGTGAATGTGAAAGCTCTTCATCAATCTGCCAGCTTTAACAAACAAAGGTATGATTGCTTACTAGTACACAAGTTCTTTTGCAACCTTTGTTCAAGGAATGATAGGAGAAACTTGCACAGTATTTTCTTAAAATGAATTCATGAATCTTGAAAACTATTTTTATTAGAATTGTCCAAATTGTGTACACATATATATTCAATAATGATAGTAAAAATGTGACTCCCGGGCATAATTATGAATAGAATGAATAATGCGCGATCACCAGGAGAGTTAAAAGTAAAAATACTTTAATAAAAGTACTTCACTATATTAAAAAGTTGCCAAGCTTTCGTTGGGAAAACTCCCCAACATCTTCAGGGCTGAGAGATCATTTTTGATAAGGTGGTTTAAACAGGTTCCGTAGATGTCTGCGCGCGGCTCCTAGACTGTTCAAGAGAGCGACGAGAGAGAACATTGCGCTGGTTACTTCTCCCGCCTATCAGCTGATCGGCCGGTAGCGCAGTCTAGGAGCCGCGTGCGGACGTCTATGGAACCCATTTAAACCACCTTATCAAAAACGATCTCTCAGCCCTGAAGATGTTGGGGAGTTTTCTCAACGAAAGCTTGGCAACTTTTTAATATAGTGAAGTACTTTTATTAAAGTATTTTTACTTTTAGCTCTCCTGGTGATCGCGCATTATTCATTCTATTTATATATATATATATATATATATATATATATATATATATATACATACATACATACAGACAGAGAAATACATATACACACTTTTTCACTTTGCCCTTTCAGAAATCACACACACACACACACTCACTACTTGAAGATGCAAGTAAGATTGAAGGAAAGATCGGATATATTTTTTCCCCACAGTTTGTCTTCAAAATTGTTTGATTGTTTTAAGTGCTCCATGAATAAGATAATAGAAGCAGGGTGTTTTTTCATTGTAACATTCTAGGTAAAGTAAGATTTTATATTTAGATTGATTTCTGTTGGGTAAATCTAGCCTCAACTTAAGAAAGAAACAATTCCTAATTAAGTAGTAGTAATTGTTATGCAAGAGAATAGAAGATTTTTTTATTTTATATCCTTTTCAGAAAGGCTACCATGAGATTCGAGAAATTCGTCAATTTCACTTCACTAGCTGGCCAGACCATGGAGTTCCTTGTTACGCTACAGGTCTCTTGGGCTTTGTTCGACAAGTGAAGTTTCTCAACCCACCAGATGCAGGGCCTATTGTTGTGCACTGCAGGTACAAACTTTGTTTCTATCTTTCATTTCCTTTCATCCATTTTCACCAGTGCTGCTTATGTCCCTAGCTTACCAGGCAGTCCACTGTGTTGCATTATCCAAAATCATACCATACAGCAAACCTTCTATATATCAACTTTATTTCTTTCTTTCATTAGATCACTACTATTCACAAAAATATAGTTTGTCCCAAGCAAACAGAATATTTGTTTCATGCTTTCATAGTGATCATAAATATACATTTTTGTTAGATACACAATCTTTGATTCCAATGTAGAAGACTAGATTGAGTATTGCACAGTATTCCTGAGTAGGATGCTATAACTACTGTATTTTAAGTAACCATTAATAACATTAACCATTAATAACATTCACGCAATATCATGTTCAAAATTTAAATCTGATAGAAGCATTTTCTGCTATAAAAAGTATTAAAGCATATTACATATTATAAATACTGTTCTAAAAGTAGATGAACAACTTGATTCTGACCTCAATGGATAATATTCTGAATAAATCTGAAGATGCTCATTTTTAATTTTAAATGATCCTCATGTTCCTAACCTTTTTTTTTTTTGTTAAGTGTTGAAGTATCAATATTCAGCTATAGTAGCAATGGCTAAATTTTCCTAAAGTTTTAGAGTCACTCAATAGTAGATAGGTGGCATATAAAATTAATAAACAAACAAACAAATAAATAAAATGCTTTCAGAAGGTCATCTATTGGTCATCTAATTATTTTCATCTCAAATCTTTATGAATAATATGGGTCAATACTTAGGAATATAATTAAGTATGTTAATTTTATATTTATTACAATTCTGAACATCAGAAAAGTGAATTAAAGAGAATGAAATGCCATATATTCATTAAGATGATATCAATTATTCTTTCCTACGTCTAGTTTAATCTGGCCGATAATTCATACTCTATTCACACCTGCTGGATTTTGCAATATTTTGTTTAGGTGCATTTTCATCAAAGCCTGGAAAGGACATTGTAAGTTCTGTCCTGTTTGCAGAATAATATTTCACAGTGAGAGAAAGGAGACATGAAAGATGATTTGCATTTAGAGGAAACTCATTTTTTTTTCTATCCAACCTGAACGACTGTGCATGGCAGAAATAGAATGTGAAATTATTTTCCAGTAAGATTTGCTGGCTGCCATTGTGAGTCAATCAAGGATGAAAGTTTTGGTAAAAGCAGTGGAAAAATCTAGTGTCCTGCAATTTTATAAGATAAATTTTCTGTGGTACAGACTGCTGACCTTAACTTGGAAAACTGTCAGCAGTCAGCAACCATTTATATGCACAGCAATGACTGAATTCCCCCTTAACTGGTAAGGACAGGAATTCTCCTGCCATCAATTGTCCCATATCAGCAGCCAATGGCTACATTTGTAACCTGCTTCATTAAATCTTAAATAGGGCAATTTTTAGAAATGGCCAAAGAGTTAATTTGGAATTTGTTCATGTAATAATTTATTGTCACCCTGAGTTATTTTTAGGAATACAACAATTTAAAGGATAAAATTTATGCAGAGTTCATATTTTTTTTCCACTAAGAATCAAACTATACCATTAATAAATTTGCAGTAGTGATCATTTGCATCCCTTTGGATTGTGGGGTTTAAAATTACCAACACAATTCTCTGCAATTTTTGGCTGGCACTTAAATTCAAATATGATTTAAATAAACTCTGGGTAAATGTGTTTTAATATATTTAAAGTTGATTGTGTCAACAAAATGTATTTGTAGAAAATGTGATGTCTAATGAAATAAACTTGAATTACAAAATTAGGACATCAGGGGAAAAGTTATAGCTCAGCCTTTTTCTGTACACATTCTTTTTATGTGTGCAGAAAACCTCTTTCTTTTCCTTTCTTAATTGCTAGTACAACATTCAATGTGCAAATTGGATTCCCTGCATGCCAGATAAAGTTGGACCAGTACTTCTGCAAGATACACATTTCTGAAAGAATATGACATTCAGAAGTCCAAATAACCTGGACATCTTTACAGAATTGAGGCTACTGTGGATAACATGTGCGTAATTTATAGGAGAGAAATTTTAACATCTAGATTGTCAGACTAGTGAAAAGTTGGCATTTTGAGATCAGACTTAATTTCCCATGCAAATAATCTGCCTAATCTTCAAGGGTCAAGGTGCAGAAGAAAATATGCAGATTTTTTATAGTCATATATCTTCTGAAATAAACAAGAAACTTTTTAAAACAAAGAAAGTGAAAGGATGATTATTTCAAATAATGGAGCTCATCTCTCTTTCCTCCTTCCTATTTATTGTTCATTGCCTTGCAGATATATACTTGCACCAGGTTTCATTTAAGACAAAGCCAAGAGGCAAGCTTGGTTTTTTTAAATTTTATGTCTTCTTTCTTTCTCTCAGTACTTTTTTTTACTTCCCCTTCTTCTTAATTTTGCAGCTTTTCAAAGAGAAGCTAAAATAGGCAGTGAAGTTCAGATCTTTATAGCAAAGAGGGACTAAAGAAAAATACAGCTGCATTTGCACCATATATCCTCACCACAGTCTACAGACGAACTCACTGTTATGCCTTTCCATGGTTCATTGATGAAATCCTTGTTCTAGTTTCCATCTCTCTTTCAGTGCCGGTGCTGGGAGAACAGGGTGCTTTATTGCCATAGACATCATGCTTGACATGGCAGAAAATGAAGGTGTGGTGGATATATTTAATTGTGTGAGAGAGTTGCGATCCCAGAGAGTTAACTTGGTGCAGACAGAGGTATCCTTTTTTTGTTGTCTTGTTTTTCAACCTATTCCTAACCAAAAGCTCAGTACTTTCAGATGGATGCAAACTGAATAAAATGAAAGAAAACTTGTGAAAATATATGATATTTCAAAATATTTTTAGCACGCTAGCTTAATTTTAATAAACTATGTTAGCTTAATTTAGTAACATTACTTTCCATGATATGAAATACCTCTAAGCTCCATTATTGCTCAGGGATTCATAAAACATACATATGATTATTTTTTTGCTACAATTCTTACAGAAACTGAGGTGGCTAGTACCATTTTAGCAAAGTCATTTTTTCCAAATGCCACTTTTAAAAATATATGAATGATTCATACAGAAATAAAATCTATGTTCACCACCAGATTCAAACAGCATATTTATAATGGCCAACATTATATTCATAGTCTATTTTCCATTAAAATAGTTAATGCATATCAGTTTCCATGAGCTGAAATACAGCCAGCATTATAGGCACTTTCCTAGATTTCTCTAACTACCTAAGATTCAAGGAAATTCTATAACACATTTAGGTTTTGAGGTTATTTTATAAGATTCAGTGGTTGAAATCTTTAGAATCAAGGTTAGAATTTTAAATTATGTTGATTCTTTATACTTATAAAACTTATACTTGGAGTTGGGCAGCCTAGAAATTCAATCAATTAACCAGTCAAACAATAAATAAAGAGTGCTTATGATCTTCCAGTACAAGTTCATTCAGATATATTTATTGATCAGAGAACTGTGATTATGTTTATTTTCCTGCTGGCAAATGATTGATTATATTAATGAGTAAAATAAGTCAATCTGCTTAACAAATAATAAAAGTGGACAGAGTATTTCATGGTTAGACTATTTCATGGAATCAAAGTCTATCTTCATTTAAAATATTGAGGATTTAGACCTAGCAATTTATTCAATCACGTAGACAGTGTAAAATGGCATGAAGGTAGATGGCTCTGTAGACTAGACATAAACAATTGTAATGATAAAATAGATTAATATCTAAGCAAAATAAGCTCATTTTCAATAGTTTTTATCTACTGAAGTGCTGATACTTCTTATAATATAGTCATCACCAATATAAAACTGTAAGCACTTTCACACTGTACACTTTTGTTGGATCAGGGTAGTGTTTCATTTTCTTGTTGACCTGAAATTCTTGGAAGTTTCATTAAAGTGAAAGACATTACAATTGCTTCTGAAGGCCCTGATGGTGATGAACAATTAACTTTTTTGATATGTAGGAGCAGTATGTGTTTGTTCATGATGCCATTCTGGAAGCGTGCCTTTGTGGCAACACTGCCATTCCTGTTTGTGAATTCAGATCTATATACTACAACATCAGCAGATTGGATCCACAGACAAATTCCAGTCAGATAAAAGATGAATTTCAGGTAAGGTAATGGATAAATAATGTGCCTTATATGTCCTGAGTCATAGAAAATTATGGCTAATGTGCTTGGGTTGAAATAGATTTTATAAAGATTACAAGGGATTTTAAGGATTATTCAGGATTTTCTCAAGGAAGAAGTGAATCCTATAAACTCCAAAATCCTTTTCAGGTTATAGTCCATCCAGGAAAGACTTTTCCCCCTCATATGAATTTGACATCAATAAGTCCAGAAGTCCTTGATAGTCTGCCTCTGGAAAAAATACTTAAGTTAATTCAGGATTCTCTTGGCCCAAATAGTATTTGTGGACAAGAGCCATCCTTCTTCTAGTAACTTTTCTTGGAATATTTTATTTATCTCTTCATTTGAGAAAGTCTCTCCTCTGTATACAAAGGTATCATTTGCAACAATGTTCATATGAAAGTGTCCAAGTGTGCTTGGAAACTGCTTGGAAGCTACTGCTGGTTAAGAATGTAGTGGCATGTGCAGTGATAGATGTGTTGCATTATATTTATTTATTTATTTATTTATTTATTTATTTATGAGACTTATATACCGCTTTAAGTGCAAGCACTCTCTAAGCGGTGTACACCAGTAAGCAATATATATATATATATATATATATATATTTACATTGCCCCAACAATCTGGGTCCTCATTTTACCTACCCCGGAAGGATGGAAGGCTGAGTCAACCTTGAGCCGGTGAGATTTGAACCGCTGACCTGCTGAACACAGTCAGCTAAAGTGGCCTGCAGTACTGCACTCTAACTGCTGCGCCACCTCAGCTCTTTATGCACATTTCCCTGCAGTTTTGCAAGCTGCACTGACTACCAGTTGGGTTCTAAATGAAAATTAAAGCCCTAGGTTCTGGTTACTTGAGGGACTGCCTGCCTCCATATGTTTCCACTGCACAAGTCATCTATAGTGGGCACATTCCAGTTGCCATCAACTATGCAGTTTCATCTTATGGGACCTAGAAAGGATAGTGATGACTCTCACTGATGGGCCTTCACCTGTAGAATGATATCTTCCCAGATATTCATACTTCTCTTACTTTTCTGACTTTCTACAAATTGCTTAAGACCTGGTTGCCCTCCCAGGTTCATGGTATTTGGGATCTTCAGTAAGCTGCCTTTTTTCTTTTTTTTCTTTTTTTTATCTGTAAGTTGCCCAGAGGTGCTATAGAGTCAGGCAGCTTCAAAATTAATCATATAAATAATGTAATAACCAGGGATTTGATAAGTAGAGATTTCATAGATAGATTCAAATGTACAAGTAAGCCTTTCAGTTCATTTCCTATCTCTATAGAAAATGATTACAAAATGCCTGGCTAGGAAAGCTTATGTCTAGAAGCATGTGATCTTTGTCAAATAATTGACATACACAATTATCGAGTTCATATTGTCTGAAAAAAAGAGAAGCCAAAGGAAATAGGTCAGGTTATTTCCAAGTTAATTGTGGATGAGCCTTAAGAGTCTTATCCATCTTTAGACATGCCTGTTTTAGTTTGTGTGAATAATCCATTCCTGTTTAAAAGATATGATTTTAAATATTGAGAAACAAATGACAGATAAGAAACTAAATTTGAAATGAAACTTCTTAGTCACATGACTAAAATGGCAAAACTCAATCCGGAAAATATAGGTAGGAAATGTGACTGCTTCTGAACATGCATGATAGATTTTTCCATCATTATTACAAAATTGTAAACCATACTTAGATAACAGAGTTATACTCCTGCAAGGTGTTTATCCGAGAGTGTTATAGATTAAGCATTGAGATTAGTTATTTCTTGATTTTTAGTTCTGGTTTGTCTTAAGCGTTTGCTTTGATCAATGTTCTGAGTTATGCTCATATTGCTTTACTTTCATATTGCATTACTGAAAAGTTACAATTCTGTGACCAGAGAAAATGTGATTAAAAGCCCCCACCTGCTCCATATTTATAGTACTTGTCAGGCTCCATGCCAGGGTCTGATGGTAAATCACAGCTTTTCTCTACGCTTAACACAATTGATTGCCTATTGCAGTACAAAAATATTATTGCTAATAGACATGTAATGTATATACTCATAGCTCTCCACCAGCACCTAGTCTATTAAAAGGGTCAGTCTTTTTATGGCTTTGGGCAGGGGTATTGGCTGGTTCACGAATTCTAGATATTGAAGTCCACAGTCATAAAAGTGCCAAGGTTCCCTAGCCCTGGCCTTGGGGGACAGCTGAAAGATATTTAAATAATAGTCATTTCTAGCCTTTTTGTATGCTTTCCTTCACCTCCATTAATCTGCAGGTGTCAGGTATTTCTCGCTATTCCTCCTCCTAATTGTGGGCAGGGTGGAAGTAATAGTGCTTTTCCTTACTTCTTTGACTGAAGTGAATAATATTTACTGCCTTTCATTCTTCTCTGTTCCTCCATTCTTCTAACATTGGACAGTAGGAAGGGATTAAGAATGTAAGAAAATAAATATGGGAAAAACACCCGTCAGAAGCTTCTTGTAGTCAGAGCAGACATCTGTTAGGTATTCCATATGTTTAAGGAGATGGATCCAATGCTACAAAAGTTCCATTGATGGCCAAAAGCCTCTTGTTAAAATCATTGTAGTTATTTTCAGGAGGAAGAAGTTTACCTGGAAGCAGATTTCCAAGGAAGTGTCCTCAGATTTTGGAGCAGATTGTAGAAGTTCCTAGATGGAAATCAAAATCATCAGTCAATACAATTAGGTGGTGTACAAGTGAACATGGGCTACAAAATGAATGTTGTTTGAGTTGAAGAAAGCTTTATTGGACATTAAAATCTCACTTTGAAGGAGACTTCTTGATAAGATGATTCAGGGATGTGGCTATGGCTACAATTTAGGAATACCGTATATGCCGGTGTACAAGGTGACCCGGCGTATAAGATGACCCCCATCTTTATCGCTGAGCCACATTCCTAGAACGTCGTCTTATATGCCGGAAACTACCAGTCTTTCCGGCGTATAAGATGACTCGGCATATAAAACGACCCCCATCTTTGGCCCCGATTTTAGCGCTCGCGGAAGTCACCTTATACGCCGGCATATATGGTAAATGTATTATAAATTTGGCAAAATTCTGAAAAATATGATATGATATAAAAGTTCTTATAATGTTTATTATGATAAAAAGCCCAGAAGTATAATGAATGTTGGGAGCTTCAAGGCAGTATGGATTCTACCATAGCAAGATCCATCTAAATTCTTTTCATATATATACCAAAAGGTATAATTTAGCCAAGATCCACAGAATAAATTAGCCCAGTATAGGTTATATATAGATACTGTATGTAGTCAAGAATAAAACATTATGGATAATGTGATCCATACTGTTGAAGAACATATATCTGCTCATACTAATAGAAATGTTATGTAGGCTGCCCCTTCTTCACAACAAAAGCATGCTTCCAGCCATCATAGAAAAAGCAGAAAGAAGTGGACAAGAATTAACACTTTCAATTGCTTCTATATGGTCTCATTTAAAAGTAGGGTACTCACTGAAATGTGTCTTCAATTTTCTTCCAAGCACAGAAGATCAATTAGATTCTTGCTCCCTGAATTAACTGTTTCCAATACAGATGGGAGGGTCGGGGTGGGAAATGCAAGAAATAATTCAATAGGATATTAACCAATCTGTAGAGCCTACCTGCATAATCAAGCTTCTCATAACAAGAATCAAGGACAGTTATTCACAACCCTTGGTCCTAAAAAACAGTTTAGAAGAGGTTTAGTTTGGTAAAGAAGTATTCTTCTATACGAGAAATAAGAGTTCATAATGCAATCTATGATGGTTATAAAGTTCAAAAGCCAGTGACTGTTGACTAGTCATGGGTAACCGTGTTTCCTCTTGACACAAAATCAGAGCATTGCCTTTCTGTAAGTTTTCACTATAAAATATTTAGACAAGCTAATTATGTATTTGACTGAGTACTGGTGTTTTGTGAGAATTTATATTCAAGGAATAAGATTGAGTGTGCAATGGTTCTTGTATTTGGCTGGTAAAATACAAGGATGCATTTTCTGAAGGAAAGTGAGTGTAGATCAGGGGTGTCAAACTACTGGCCCATGGGTCAGATGCATCATACCGAAACTATGTCCACTCCATTGCTGGCAATGGAAAAAAAGTCACGATACATTGCAACACATCACATGTAGATGGTGAAGATGGTTCAGCCCCTGTAGTTGTAAGTCTTCAATACAAGGGAGTGCCTTGGTGGGGAATTTACTGTGTGAAATAACCAGGTCCTCCACAATAAAGACATTAATCTTTTGTGCATGAACTTAACCTGTTTTTGGGAAATAATGAGGCCTTGTTTATTCCTCATAGGAATAAACAAGGAATAAACATAGCACTGATTCAGCTTTTAAAATCTCACAAATATGATGAGAAGCCAGAGACACAGAACAGTCACAACTTTCCTTCCTGACTATTCTATAGCATTGCATCACATCTTTAGCTGATGCCCAAACAAATTAAAAGCTGCCATGTTCTCTGCAGCGCATTGACAAGTGGGTTTGTCTTGTATTTCTTTTGACAGTCCCTCCCTGAATTGGTCAGTTAAGCATTCCAGCCCACATGCTGAACTAACAACTGAAACTCAGCAGCATATTCTTGCACTGAGTGCTTATTTTTTGCAAGTGATAGATTTCACAGTCAGCAGGCATTTGAATTGTCAGAGTTAAAACTTGAGCATGCTATTAAATCAGTATAGTTGTCTCAGTATAGTTGCAATCTTCAAAATCAGAAGGGAGGGCATTTTACTCTCTCACAGTTATTAGACTAATCATTATAGGAGGAGAGCTATGCTAATGTCACCAAAAATCAGCAAGATCTATTAGCACTTCCTTAGAATAACACATTTTATTAAAAAGCATAAGCCTTGATGAATTGTAGCTCACATAATTCATAGAGCAGTTCAACTGACATAGGATTTAAACTGGAATGAGGCAAGGTGGTGCAAGAGAGCTGGTTAAATAATCTATCTATGCAAGATAGATTACAATTGGCACTTGTAATGTATTTTTAAAAGATGTTTATTAAGGTATTTTTGAAATACCTTGAAAATTTTTGATGTATGTGAGTTGTGCAGTCTCTCACTCTATAGTGCTGATATAGTTTTATTGTTCCAAAACAGCTACCTTGAGATCTATAATCAAGTTTCTTGGGAAATTAAAATGCACCAATATTACTTTGTCCTTGTTTTGACTCCAGATATTAAACTTATGTCTAATAATTGTTTTGCATAAATTCTGGCTTAGTTGTCCAGTATGAAATAAGAGAAGAATTGCTGACAGATAACAGCATTTATCTAATTAAAGAAAGAGCATGTGGCATGAATGTGCCATTACTCTTGGGTGTAAAGCTGTTAGGGCCTGTGATTACACTGTTGGTGTAAATGTGGGACATCTGATTTATTGTAAGGCAGGGTCTCCTTGATTAGCATCATGGTTGCTTGTGAGAATCTGTTTCAGGTTTCATCAGTATAAGTAAGTATGGATCAACCACCCAGTGCCTAAGAAAGGTATTGTGGGCAGTGACCACCACAATTAAGATCCCAAAGAAAGAATTAATGCCAAATGTTAGATAGTATATGATAAAGCTTTGTTAATAGAAATAATGTCAGTAAAAGCAATATAGTTAGTAAGGGGAGCTCGGATGCACCAATGGCAGGAGAGGCTACTCATAATCATTTATATCTGTGCTTTGGGGCCTTTAGTACATGTATTTATAGACCTGGACACTCCCCTCTTATCTGGTATTAATAAATGGTGCCAGAATGATTAATCACCAGGTGGGTATTTCAGGATTCACATTGGTAAAAAAAAAGTCTTTGGGAACAAGCATTAGTTCTTGCTCCCTAAGCTGAATGTGGGGAATTGATCAATGGGAAATGGAAAGCCAGTTATGTGGCTAGCAAGACCAGAGAGTTAACTGCCTTGTTAGGTAGGGCAGTCAGGTCAATTGCATTGTTAGCATGAGCACAGTTATGCTGTTACAGACTAGAAAGGATAAGAAGGGAAAGCAGCAATCTCATTGTCCCTGCTTCACAGCATAGAGAGCAATGTGTGCCTTTCTTTGGCGAAAAGAAGAAAGTGGCAAGGAGAAGCTAGCTTGATCAAACTAAAATTTGATTGATAGGAAAACTATCTGGTCTCAGGGACATAGTGTTCACATTGTGTGAGGAAGACAATAAATTGAATTCCCATTGCACATATTGTCCAAGAAGGCTGATATTGATGTCAGGATGGCTTCATCTGCTCCAACATGACTGTAAAGACTTGTGATGTGCAGATATCATCAGCCTAACTGAGATTACATGTCGTCCTTTGTTATGTTCTGGTTGATTGTGATTGGGTTTTTTGGGGGGGAGGTGGAGATTGTTTCTGAGACTGGAGTAGGCATAGGTGATTTGGAGCCTTGAAGAATAGCTAGTAAAATTGTTAGAGGGTCAGTAATCCCAGTTAAATTTTTAGTTTTATTTTTTGTTTTTATGTTTTTTTGAAAAAAATAAAACTTCTATTCCTGTAGAGTAGGGGCAGGCTTTACACCTGGACTCAGCACTACATTACAAATGTTCACACTCTTAACTCCCTTTTCCCTCTTGGCAAAATACTCTCAAGGTACTAAGGCAGCATTTAGATTTAGTGTACTTTTGCAATCTATTCAAGTTCTATAACATGGGTGTCAAACTTGATCTTGTCACATGATGTATCGTAACATATCATGACATTTTTTGCCTTTGCAGAGCCAGAGTGGGCATGGCCAGTGCTTGACAACCCTGTTCTATAACAATACAACAATGTCACTTGTGACAGTAAACAAGATATACTGTCACCAAATTGTTTGGCTTTGCTTATGTTATTACATTAATTATTTGGATAATTAATAATGAAGTTTTAGAAAGGTTTGATTTGTTAAATAGCATTTCAGATTGTGTTCAGCAGAAGTCACCCATCACTAAGCTCAAACCATCTGGAGATCTGTAAGTCTTCTGAATTATTCACTCTATCACCATTTTAAACATATTTTTCATTCACAATCTTCACTGTGACTCATGTTCTATTTTTGTAATGTATATACCATATTTGTGTACATACTGGCCTTTTAAACAACATAGATTTGATTGTTTCTATGTAGAAACTGTCTAAAATATTTAGATGCTGGTTCCTTAAAAATTTCTTGTGCACATTGTTAGGGAAAACTTGTTAAAGAGAAACAAGAGACAAAACTCTCACTTTTAGGATCCAGAGGTTTTATTAGAATTTAGAACTTACATTTAATAATTACATTCAATATCCCATTGAAATGAGGGCCAACCATACAAGCAGTCCCATACAACAGTCCCAATCTTTTATACCTCAAATCATTTCCTTATGACAACCCTATGACATGCCCATGACACTTGGGGTCATAACAGTAACTGACACAACATTAAGTGAATGACCACAAAGATTAAGAGAAAGAGACTTACAGTAGCACTAATAGGCACAGGTTTGTTTATAGTTATAGTAATGGAACAATTTAGGACTGCAGGCATGATGAATGTTGATTTATCGAATTAGTGAGAAGGAGATATTGCTGAATCATTAAGAGGACAACAATCTACCCAATTGCATGATGTAGTTTACCATGTGGATCCTGGCAAAGGAAATATAATTACAAGAGATTTAAGGTTATACATTTGATGGGGCTCCATCGAAAGGATTTAATGGTATGTATTCTAGCATAAAAGCTTTCAAGAGCAGGGGGAAGAACTTAAATCTGGTTATAACATGCATCAGTTCTTGCGAGATCATAGATTTAAATATCACATGTTTTGTCAAGATGGTTTCAACATTTGGATTGTCCTCATTTCTCTAGATAAAAGACTGAATGAATGCTACTCAATATAGTGCTAGACTGATAAATTTCATGATATGTGGGGACATTAATCTATTAATGGCTGTATAATTTCATAAATGAAAGATTATATGACAAGTTAAGAATTATTGAAGGCACCAAATGCACTCATTTTTCAGCTGAAACAGCTACAGATTGTCAGTTGTATTTAACTACTGTATAAAGATGGGAACATCTTTTTTCTACCATGTTGCCATGAAATTGTCTTCATCTCCCCAGCCAATGGTGAGACAGGCTTAAATTGTCCTTATCTGTACCCATAATGGAAGTATTTTCCCCCTGAAATACAGTTGCAACACATGGCAGTTGCATGATGTAAAAAATCCGACATGTCACTGCTCATGCTGGATGACTTGTAGAGTTTGAATTTTGCTGGACACATAATAGACATTTCAGGCTGATATAAGCATGCCTTCTTCTTTAATTCCCAGACTCCCGCCTCAATTATTCTGATTCTTGACTTTGCAGAAGCATAGTAAATAGATCTCCCACTTCTGCAAAATAGTGGAGGGTTCTGATATTTCTGTGATTTTACTCTGAGTACAGAAACAGCAATGGGAGCTTCTACTGCTTCTGCTGCCATATAAAGTGAACTTGTGCAATTGTATAACAGTGCCAAAGTCATGCTCATTTACATATTTTTATACATTTGCACATAGATTGCATGTGATTGATTTTGCAAACCTGTGCTCTTCTCAGGTTCCTTTTTGTCAAAGAAAAGGCTCAGGTGCTTCTAGTCATCAGACACTATTCTCTTGACATATTGTGTTATACATTGCATTATACTGATGAATATATTCTTGGAGGTGTGGAAAGCCACAGAGATGGCCTTGCAAAGACTATGTGGAAACAAATTATGTTTGAAGCCTGGGAAATGAAGAAAACAGCCAATCACATTACTTAGCATGCCCTTCAAAGGCATTATAAGATGCCACCAGAAGCAGCAGAATTAGAATATTAGAACTAACAAATGTTGTTACTATAGGGTTTTCTACAGACATAAGGATGAATGGCTATTACTTCATCTCAGCTGCAGAGAAAAGCCCATAGCTAGAATCTACAATCTAATTTGACATGTATTCCTGTAAACATCATTTTGACATGTATTCCTGTAAACATCATATTAATAGGTCAATAGGATGTAAAATATCATAGTCACATACTTATTCATTAAAAGACTTTGCTTTAATCCAGGCCTATACAACATGTAGAAGTAAAGTGCCATACTGATAAAAATCATTGTGAGCCAGGGTTTATAACAGGAAGGTATATGAAAAACAATGTTAGACAAATTATTAATTTATTAGAATACTTAGATAAGAACAACCAAGTTTCTGCAGGGCTCATATTTTTAGATGCTGAAAAAGCATTTGACCAACTGAATTGGCATTTTATGCTAAGAGTAATGGAAGAAATGAATTTTGGTGAAAACATATTACAAGCTCTTAAGGTAATATATCAAAAACAAACAGCACAACTTATTGTTAATGGAGGTTTGTCGGAGGTTTTTACAATAGAGAAAGGTACTAGACAGGGGTGTCCTTTATCGCCATTGTTGTTTGTTTTAACATTGGAAATATTATTGATCAAAATTCGAGAGTCTCAGGAAATTAAAGGAATATATGTTAATAAAAAAGAATATAAGTTGAGAGCTTTTGCGGATGACTTGGTTGTTACTTTGTCGCAACCTGATTATTCTGTAGTAAACTTATTACAGTTGATTCACCATTATGGTTTGGTCTCGGGTTTTAAGATTAATGTAAATAAGACTAAAATTTTACCTAAAAATATGTCGAGTCAGGAGAAGCAGATTTTGGTTAACTCGACGGGTTTTGAGATTGTTAATAAGGTAAAATATTTGGGGGTGATGCTGTCTGTTTCTAATGCAAAATTATTTAAAAATAATTATGAAAGGTTGTGGGTCAGGGTACAGAAAGACTTGAAAAACTGGGAAAAGCTGCAATTATCCCTCATGGGAAGAATTGCAGTGATAAAAATGAATATTCTACCCAAGTTTCTTTTCTTGTTTCAAATGTTACCAATTTTGAAAAATGAGATTAATTTAAATGAGTGGCAGAAGGGTCTTAATAAATTTATTTGGGCAGGGAAAAAACCAAGGGTTAAGTTCAAAATTATGCAAGACTTCCGTGAGAGGGGCGGACTCAAGGTACCAAATTTGAAATTATATTATGATGCGGTGGTTTTAACATTAATTAGTGACTGGGTAAATTTGACAAACTCTGAGATACTTTATCTAGAGGGATGGGATTTACTTTATGGGTGGCATGCCTATTTAATATTTAATAAAAAAATAGATTGGGCTTTTAAATCTCATATTTTAAGAATTTCTTTACTTAGGATCTGGAGAAAATATTATAAAAGTGATTTTAAAGTACCATTATGGGCTATACCTTGGCATGCGATAGAAGGAATAAAAAGAGGGGTTAAAATGGATATGGTGTCTTATAGACAGTTACTTAAATGGGATGGACAAAACTGGCAATTAAAATCACGGGAAGAATTAGCACAAGAAAATTTTACTTATTCTTGGTTCCAATATAGGCAACTACTAGATAGATGGAAGATGGATTGTAAGGTGGGTTTTCTTAGAGAAGATGAAAATCTTATTAAGCAACTGAAGGATCAAAGACAAACCCACATTAAGAGAATTTATGGGGTTTTAGTTGAATTGGACTCAGAAACGGAAGTAATTAAAGATTGTATGATTAGATGGGCGCAGAACTTTGGTGAGCCAGTTTCATTGGACACCTGGGAAATTATTTGGGTGAGAAATGTCAAATTTACTCAAGCACAGAATTTAAGGGAGAATTTTTATAAAATGTTTTATAGATGGCACCTTGATCCACAAAAAATGTCTTACATGTACCCTGACGTGCAACCTAAATGCTGGAGATGTGGTTATAAGGAGGCTTCCTATTATCATATTTGGTGGTCATGCAGAGAGATAAAAGCATTTTGGATCAAAATATGGTGGAATATCCAGAGAATTTTTAGAAGGAGGGTAAAATTTACTCCGCAATTATTTTTGTTAGGTATTGTTACAGATTGTGATACAAAGGAGGTTGTATTGATGTTAAATTTGATCACAGCCGCGAGGCTGTTAGTTGGACAATATTGGAAGAAGGAATCTTTGCCTACATTGCAGGAATGGTTTTTTAAAGTAGCTTATCTGGCGGAAATGGCAAAGATTTCGGCTTTCTTAAAGCAACAAACGCAAGAGAAGTTTTTTGCTATCTGGGACAAATGGATAAAATTTATACAATTTAGATTGGGTATACAAAAATATCATATAGCTTTTTCATAAGTTTTATTTTTATATATATTATAGATATCTTTTTTATATATATAAACATTTATATAAACATAAAGTTTTTAATTTAATTTTTATTTTTTTTTTTTATTATTTCTTAAGCCTATATTCTGCTCTGGGAAGCTCAGGGGGGGGGAAGGGAGGGTTTTTGGGAGGGGTGTGGGGTGGGTTTTTTTTTTTTTTTTATATATGTATTGTTTAATTTTTTTTCTTTTGTATATGTTGTTTTTTGTTTTGTATTGTTCTTGTTTTTCTTGTAAAATTTATAAAACTTTTAATTAAAAAAAAAAAAAAATCATTGTGAGCCACAAAGAATCACTGACCTACCAATTGGCTGTTTTGCAGCTATGGAACTATCAGCATCAATGGGTTTTTATTAATCTGCCTGAGCCCTAAGATATCTGGCTAGATCAGTCCAATTCATCTGAACTCATCTTTCTTATAACTCTAAGAACTCATCCAGTTTGGGGTAAGCTCAGATCTGCTGATTTCTTCCCACAAAGGAATGAGTAAATTGTTTCCATGGAAGGGGAAATCTCCATCCCTGGGAATTGTCACTGAAGTTTGCTTGCTGGGATGAGATTACCAAGAGCACATCAAAGCCAATCTGACACTTGGCTGCAATTTGTAAAGAAAAGGCTGGTCCAGCTATCTATGTGAGCTGTCCTGGTACATTTCACCCACAGGGGAAGGACAAGCTGAAATGAAAGAACAAGTATAGAATGACCATAAGAAGGATGCAAGACCTGAGATCCAGGACTACAAAATAATCTTCCTAGTTGGAATTTAGAGGCATATCAATCCCACATTACAACTCTACTTATGATTCTTTATCATTCATCCTGGGAGAAGTATGAATCAGCTGCTGAGGACTGGGAGTAGAGATATATGTTTTGGTGCTCTCTGAACTATATTGCAGGAATCCAGAATTCAGAAAAAGAGAAAGAATATTTCCCCAAAAAAACTTTCCCAGCATCTAGCTTCCATGTATATGAGAAATAGCATAGGAAATCTTGACTTCAAATATCTCATATCACATAACATTCTAGACCCTGCCCAGGTTAGGGAGAATGATTAATGAATGCTTTTTTTCCCTGATAGCTGGTGACATTTGTAGGGAGTAGAAACAAAGCAAATCACTTTTCTTAACTTGTCATGTAATAAGTCTGTAGGGTAGTACAACTCCCTGGCCTTGTTACTGAGGCAGAAAAGGAAATACTTTCTGCCACTTGAATATTGGAGGTAAGAATTTTATCGTGGCTAGAAGAAAGAATCCTTAGATGATCAAAACATAGTTTGATGTTATATACTAGATGCAATTTTCTTGACCATATTATTTAACAACTTTTATTGTCTGCAAAGAAAATTATTCAAAAATCTGTATTTTATAGTTCCAGTTTTGATTATTGAAATCATCAGCCATTAGAAAAGTTCTGGATTCCCTCCTTCCTATAGACTTGTATGGCAGATTTTGTAAACTCACATTTTGAAAGGACTTCAAAATTTAGTCTACCTACTATTGAAAATAATACAGTATTTGTTTTTCATATGTGAACCCATATATTTTCAGAAAAGATGGCCTGATGCAATATACAACTTTAAGTGGTAATAGCAATAGAAATTAGACTTATATGCTGCTTCACAGTGGTTTACAGGTCTTTCTAAGTGCTTTACAGAGTCAGCATATTGCCCCCCAAATCTGGGTCCTCATTTTACCAGCCTCAGAAGAATGAAAAGCTAAATCAACCTTGAGCCGATCAGGATCGAACTTCTGGCAGTTGGCAGAATTAGCCTGCAATACTGCATTTTAATCACTGCACCATCACAACTCAGCAATAATAAAATTATTATTTAATAGAAACAAAAATAAATAACAATAAAACCTTATGTCACATTGTTAAAACAACCATTGATACCTGATAATGCATATACTGTAATTCAGGACGGAAATGCTAGCTTATAAAAATAAGTTTCTAAATTATTATTGAAAGTGATGAGAGAGGACAAAGATCATAATGGGAAGAAAATCAATTGTACTGGGGTTCCAGATCTAGTTGATTCCAATTGGGACTCCTTCTTGGGCAGCATTTTCAGCAAACACTCGGTGAGTGGACCAGACAAGTAGAACATAAAGTCACATATTTAGCAAGTTTAATATTAATCAATCCCTGGTTTTGCTCCAAATACAGACCCTTAATATTGTTACTCCTCGAGTACGTCCAGAAGATTGCAGCATTGGGCTTTTGCCAAGGAATCATGATAAGAATCGCTGCATGGATGTACTTCCTTTGGATCGGTGCCTCCCCTTCCTTATTTCTGTTGATGGAGAATCAAGCAACTATATTAATGCTGCACTCATGGATGTAAGTAAAGCTCTTTTTTTTAAAAAAAGTGAAATGAAATAAAACTGAATAACTTGGAGCACTATTATCTTTCTATCACATTCATATCCCTGCTTCTTCCAAAGAACTGAAAAAGGTATAAATACATTGCATCTCACTTTTATCCTGTTGGATCAGTTGGGCTGATAAAGAGTGATTGCCATTGCTAGAAGGGAATTTGAGACCAAAAGTACAAAATAAAATATGAAAGAATTATCAAGCTTTTTTCAAAGTGAAAATTTAGAAATTGGGTAAGGATTGACTTTATGACTGCATATGTAAAAATGAATTTAAATGAAAACAATCAAATTCTATCAATTTTAGCTGATAATGACCTGTTTCGGTGTAATATTCCTTTCATTCTATAAACGATCACTTTTAAGAGCATGATATGGGAAGGATATCTCCCATAAGTTAACCACAAAATGACACATCATAAGGGGTGGGGAATGACTCTGATATGTATTTTTTGTATAATATATATTTACTCTAGATTCAGTGTCTGTAGTCAGCTGTTTGTGTTACAATTGTTACAGTATAAATCTTTGAATCTGACTTTGAAAGAAATAAATCCAAAATGTAATCCCATATTTTTCCTTCTTTCTCTCCTTTGTTATTTAACATACACTCAGTTACGATTACAAGTGAGCACTTTTGCTATAAAATCTAAAGTTCGCATGTTTCACAATTTAAATAAATAAATACCTTCAGCTGCAGTATGTAATCTTCTCAGAGTGACTCACAGGCATTGTGATAGCAAGTATGCATGCATCTGTTATCTAACCATTGAGTGCACAGGGCCTTTACTGCTTCACTAAGCAAAAGCTGTTTTTTTTTAAACAAATCTTCTGTGTCTAACTTTGAGCAGCTGCCAGCAATAAAACTGTTTTGTTTTTGTTTATCTTTCCAAATATTCCACATAGAAACAAATTCCACAGTAAATGCTGAAGTGTTTCTCATGCTACGTGCCTTCTTTCTGACCTACCTTGATTTCAGATGTGGCTTGCATTTATAAGTGCCTAACTCTGTAGCCATATATGTTGTATCATATATTCAGGACACACCAACATGATGAATTCATTGCTATAAAATATCTAATTGTAAAAAAAAAAACTTAAAAAAACAATCAGTCAAACATAGCTATATATTTCCAAGTCTTATTCTGTCCCTTAAATAAACAAAAATATTACATTATTTTAAAACATAGTCTTCTTTTCTTTAAAATCATCCCCAGGCAGGATAAATACCATTACATATGAAAATGGAAGAAAGAATGCTGGTTCTCTGCCATATGGAAGCCTATCTTGGAAGTTGCTTGGAGAATAGAAAAGGGAAAGTTGGGTGTACCTTTTGGAACACATGGCTGTATCTTGGTGTCCCTCTAGTGATGACTTGTTTCCTTCCCTCACTAGTATGGTGACAGTGTACTCTAGAAAGCAGGACTTTCAGAGAGGATTTCAAGGAGGAATCTTCTACTGCTGTACATTTAAATCTTGCATGAGAGAAGAAGCTCAGGATCTGGGCAGTATTATTTCTGATATCTCTATTCACTCTTGTTACCTTGATGTAGATGAAGGAAAGTTCCTGGTTAATTAGGATTTTTTTTAACATACTCATTGATCTCTGGGTGTTTCTTTCTTCATAGCAATTCTTAGTTTATTTGCTTTTTAATATGTGTTTTACATTCTGTCAAGCTTTGCTGTCAAGGTGCATGATGCAGAATAACAAGGGTTTGGATTTTCTGTTACCCACTGTAAGAGTCTCATAAGAAATGGATGGCACTACCTCAGCATGGATCCTGATTTGTTTGGGTCTCAGAACCGGTATCTCTCAGAATATTAGTTAACTGCTTTAAGGAAATGAAAAATTTTAGACTTATCCCAAATCCTAATCCATGTTTATTCTACAAATGTTCAGAAGGGATCATTTATTTATTTAAATGATAAGCTGTAAGCAAAACGCAATAATACTTTAAATGTGTAATCTCCTTTTTATGCCAACATTTTTTTACATTCTAGCGCAGACATAATTTAGGATTTTTAAATCTGAGGGATGCTGATGGCAATGTAAATAGCAGGATCTGCCCTTGTTAGCCAAATGTTTGTCTCTAGATTAATGACAATCAGTAGTGGATTTCTAGAATCTTAACTATTGTATAAAAGAAGAAATGTTGGCAATTTTTTTTTCAATTGTAATGTTTCAGAATTAGCTAAAGAGTTTTAAATTTACTCGCTGTATTGATACTATTTTTGGGCCTATAATTGGGTCAATCTTCCTTAACTCCTGTTTATATATGGGGACAGTGGAAATTTGTATCCTGTTTGGATACAGCCAATATTATTCATGTAAGATAATCCCACCAACAGTGAGGCCCACCAATTAATGTACTTTTTCTAGGATTTTCTGTCTAAGAGATAAAATTATCTGAAATTCAGACTCAACTTCCTTTGGGATAAATGTGCTGCTTCTATCAATCACTAATACAATTAATTAAATTAAATGTAAATATGACTCAACTCTTGTGAGTGCATCCATTCAGTTTCCTTGGCAGTATTATGGCTGTAGTTTTCCATTTGCCTTCGGCTTCTTGTTTTTGTTGTATTCTCCTATCTAGCCAGCAGCTCTGAAATTCCCAGCTGGATTTCCCACCTAAGCATTAACATCTACCCAAAATAAATGCTAAGGGAAAATATGTCTGAAACATAATTGATACATCCCAACTTTTGGAGATTTTTTTTGGTACCAGTAGTATGAAGCTAAGCCCTTGAAAAGGAAGAAATAGTTGTTTAGTTGAGGGTAGCTGAACTTATTGTGTCAACTTAATTTATCAGATTCCAGCTTTCCCATTATAGATTTCCTTAGGAAAAGTCTTGTTTCCAGCTGGCGCGTTGAGTCATTTATTCTAATTGTTATGCAAACGGAATAATTCTTGTTCCTATGCTTCTTCCCTAATGAAATAAAAGCTTATCATGCAGGCAGTTTTCTATACAATGGGGTGGCAAAAACAGAGTATGTGATGTGATTTGTATAATCTGTTTATGTTAATCTGTTTGCCTATCCATAGGCTCCCTAGTGTAATATGCTTCTCAGTAAACAATAACAGGTTTTTGTCACTAATGTGAATCCTTCTACTCCATTGTTTTTTTCTTCCTTTAGAGCCACAAGCAACCTGCTGCCTTTATAGTTACTCAGCATCCATTGCCCAACACTGGAGCTGATTTCTGGAGGCTTGTGTTTGATTACAACTGTTCTTCTGTTGTGATGCTGAATGAAATGGATGCTGCTCAAGTAGGTGGATTGCTTAAGAAATAAGTATGTATGGATCAAGCATTTTTAGTTACTATTGGACCCATGTTAAATACATTGGATAAATGCATTAATTGGATTAGTTTGGTCAGCTCTGATAATAATTCCCATCATTAAACAAGAATTTAGGTTAATGAGATGCAAAGGTGAACAGTAATTTGCAAACTTGGGACTGAGGATCAAGAGAATGAATTCCTTTGTATTTGTCATTAATTATTTTATGTTGTATGCAGAGTATGTTCAAGGTGTCTTTAATATAAATGAACATTCTAAGATTTTGTGTTAAAGTGGGTGTTTTGCATTTCTCCCTTTTCCCTCCTGATTTATGTTTGTTTTCCTTTTGTTATGATCAGCTTTGTATGCAGTACTGGCCAGAGAAGACATCTTGCTGTTATGGGCCAATCCAAGTGGAATTTGTCTCTGCTGACATAGATGAGGATATTATTAATCGGATATTTCGGATCTGCAACATGGCAAGGGTAAATAGAAGTCAAATAATTTTCTATCCATATTCAGTCTGCAGTTATTAATTAGGATACCTTGGGATAATATAGGTGGTATGATCATGTTGTTACTGTTCTTCGGCCTGTCTGCCTGTCTCTTTTGAACATAGATCTTCAGATAGGTTAGATTTATTGAAAGGGTCAGTTATAGGAAATGAAGACAAAATAGTTCTTTTGTTCCATTTTATTTGTTCTCTATTAGTCAATTTACTCTTTATCATTCTACAAGATGTTAGAATGATCTCCGCTCTTTGCTTATTATCTTGCTTTTATAGTTTTAGACCCCCATCAATTTGCAGTACTGGCAAATATTTCTATAAGTGGGGCTTATTTCCTAATTTCTGCCTTGTTTTTTTATAAGCTATATCTTATCTCTCCTAGCTACTCTCTATTTATCCTTGAACTTGAATTTTGGAAGCATGTAATAGACTAGAACAGGATGACAGATATGAATCCAGGTTTTGCATGAGAAACATCAAAGAAATGCCCAATCTAGGATTATATATAATTATAAATTTTAGTATAAATTGGTTATTGTTCATAGCTTCCTCTAATATGGGCAGTCAGCTAATACAGATATTCCTCGACTTATGACCACAATTGAACCCAAAATTTCTATTGTTAAGTGAGACATTTCTTAAGTGAGTTTTGTCCCATTTTACAACATTTCTTGCCACAGTTGTTAAATTAACTTATCACTGTAGTTGATACGTTACTAACCAAGTTGTTAACTGAATCTGGCTACCCCATTGACTTTGCTTGTCAGAAGGTCACAAAAAGTGATCACATGACCCTGGAACTGGTGATAAATATGAACCAGTTGCCAAGCGTCTGAATTTTGATCACCTGGTCATGGGAATACTGCAAAGGTCATAACTGTGAAAAACAGTAATAAATCACTGTTTTCAGTGCCATTGTAATTTTGAACCATCGCTAAATGAACTGTTATAAGTTGAGGACTACCTATATAAACAAAAGATAAAGACTAACATGGTTTCAACATTTCCCATTTGACAGTCCCTCTTTCATTACTCTGTTCTATATATCAAACTTAACTCTTTACTCTGCTACAAAGCATTGACGATGGAAACAATTTCTCTAACAACAGATATGGTATAAAATATCCCCTTTAACCTATTATTTGTATGTATAATTGTGCCTGCAAAGAAGACAGAAGAGTCAGACTATTTATCAGCTACAATTTTCTTTATAATGCTTTTAGAAAATAATTGCCGTGTTAATGCTAAATATGCTCTGGATATTCAATCTTTTGAAGTAATTAACTGAATACCATTATTGTCTGTTAATTAAAAATGATTTTTCTTTCCATTTTTAAAAGAATAGAATTTAGTTTTTTATTCTAGAGCTGACATTGTCCCCAAATTTGCTCATCACATTCAAGAAAGAACTTACAGCTTCTATTACTAGTAACTAAGTCTATGTGGTATATTTCCCGATGATGCTTACAAAAGGCTTTCTTAACATGGCATCATTGTTTCCACTCTGAAGCAGGAAAAGTGTTTCCTTAATTTTTCTATTATAACTGAAGAATGTTCTAGTATGTATGCTTATTAAAAGACCACCTGGGATAAACACTTCTGAAAATATTCCCCAATTCCTGCAGCCAAAATGAATGAGAAATCTTCTTTCAGAGTTCTTAAAATACAACACATGATCTTCTGTGGGTATATACCTTCCTTTTCATGATTCAAGCAATCTGCATTATTTTCTTTAGCCGCAAGATGGGTACCGTATTGTTCAACACTTGCAGTATATTGGCTGGCCAGCATATAGAGACACTCCTCCTTCTAAGCGCTCTCTCCTGAAAGTGGTCAGGCGGTTGGAAAAATGGCAGGAGCAATATGATGGGCGAGATGGTCGGACTGTGGTTCATTGCCTGTAAGCATTTCTGCATCCTTGTTTTCTGTATTAAGTCTGGATTGCCTGTCTGAAAAGAAGAAGCATTGCAAACATGGTCACTTTGGCGGATTACCCTGTACTGTTTGATACACATAATTAAAGAAAACCTGAAGATCCAAATGTCTGCATAATACAGCATTATAGTATTATAGAGCTAAAAATCAGTATGTTGTTTGTTTGTTATCATTAAGCCTGACTCTCAATGACTCTGGTTCAATGGTCATTCTAAGCTGCTCCCCTTCTCCATTCTTCAGTCCTAGAATATTTATGTTGTGATGTCTGATGGATGAGTCTCATTACTCTAGATCACTGAGAAATGTTGAATGATGGCTAAATCAGCATGTACAGTATGAATACTGTACTGCCAGAAAAAAATGTACAGCTGGAAAAAAGAAAGTGAAAACTATCCAAGGATGCCAAACATTGATGATAACCTGTTCTTATTAATTATGTGGTCCAGACATATCACACATTGATATGATGAGATATGATATATTATGATATGATAGAACTTACATTGTGCGTCCCAAGAAAAATTAGAATGCTACTATGTCTGCTGTTTCTGTTCTGAATATCAATGTCATTCAATTATTTTTATGAAAAACGTTCATGCAAGTAAATTGTATATAGGGCTGTTACATGTAATTGGTAGTCTTGCATTTGGGTAGATCTCTTAGATCTCCTTGGAGTACTCTTCTATTATGAACATATGTAATTTCCTAAACCAGCTCTTATTTGTGCTAGGAATGGTGGTGGCCGCAGTGGCACCTTCTGTGCCATATGTAGTGTATGTGAAATGATCCAGCAGCAAAATATCATTGATGTATTTCACATAGTGAAAACCTTACGGAACAACAAGTCCAACATGGTGGAGACTTTGGTAAGTATAATAGATTGATTGCTTCTTGTTTCTTGAAATAAAATATTCCAGTTTCTTTTTGTTTCTAAGATTCTATTTTGGATGTATTATTCAGATAATAGCAGAAGTTGCATTATGTACTTAGAAAACTCCTAAGGAACACTTCTTTTAAAATACATTTCAATTACTTTTGTTTTGAAAGGTGGGCAAACAGCATATACCCATAGTTAATAAAACCTATTAAAATAAAATCCATTTAATTCAGTATTCAAAAAACCCTTAAAGAAGGAGAGGTTTTACACACTTCGACAATAATTCAGAAGAAGGCTTTTTTTAAAACCTTGTACAATCAGAGCACTTCTCTGTTATTCAATAAAGCTTTTCAGGTTCCAGGCGAGCCTGAATGAAAGGTGTGACTGTTTTAAGAATTGCTTTGAAAGATTTCCAGTCTTCTTACTCAAAGTCTGTGAAACTTTGTTCAGAATTGTTTTCAAACTCTGGGTGCAAAATAGAAACCTTCAGTGTTCTACATGTGACCTATGATATTATCTCTCCAGTACAGAGAAAATGCTGTGAGATAAGCTGTATCTATGGGCAAGTACACACACAGCAAACACACTGCCCCACAGACACATAGATCTTTGAGGGTGGTACTTATGTGTTTGCTTACTGAGATTTTACATAATATATTCTACATTCTAAGACTATGCCCAGTGGTAATTTATAGGCTGTATTTATTTACTTAATAATCCTAATACTGCTTACCTGTCCATTCAGAATCAGAATAGAGCTGAAAAAGACCCAAACATGAACAAGCCAATTTTAACCATACTGAAAGAATAAAATATAAATTATTAAATAATATAAAATAACTTTAAAATAAATAGGGAAATATATGGATTAGTTATAGAAAGGTTACTAGTGGCACAGTGGGCAGATATTAGCATCATCTGAAAATTCAGGCACAATATAAAGTCAGGGAAAATGTTTGGGTTCTTTCTGGGGGAATACAACTCCTTCTAAACCAACTTGAATTCAATTGTCAAGCCAGCATCTCAGCCTCATTCAGTCAGACAATATGAACATTTAGTCTCCTTGCTTTATATGAGATGACATAATGAGACAGCTGAGAGATGACAGAAAGAGAGCTTCAATATATTGGTGAAGCTTAGGCTAAAAATAGTCCATGTGGAACTGGTCTATAATTTTTAAATCAACAGGATCAAGTATAGGTTCTTAACTACTTTAAATAAAATTGAACAATTGCCTCTCTTTTGTATGGCTGTTCAGAAGATTATACTAATAGAAACATTATGATAACCATGAATAAAGTAGACATATATTTTAGGCACCCTTTATCCCAACTATTGAAAGAAAGCATGTCCATTTATTTCCTGTGGATTCTTCCCCCCTCCTTCTCAAATTACTTAATCGTAGTTGAGCTATATCTATTAATTTCAGTAGGAATAAGGTAACTAGCAAATAATATAGAAAGTTTCTTACATAGACACATACAGTATACACATATTGCAACTTTTAGCTGACTGTGTTCAGCAGGTCAGCGGTTCAAATCTCACCGGCTCAAGGTTGACTCAGCCTTCCATCCTTCTGAGGTAGGTAAAATGAGGATCCAGATTGTTGGGGGCAATGTAAATATATATATACATTGCTTACTGGTGTGCACCGCTTAGAGAGTGCTTGCACTTAAAGTGGTATATAAGTCTCATAAATAAATAAATAAATCTCAAATCTCAACTCAGTCAAAATGGGATATCAATGTAAGATACTGAATCATATGATGATAATACTAAAAAATCTGCACTAGAGTGTGATTGTTTTGTAAGCACAATTTAAGATACTAAATTGGGTTAATCTTTAAGGCTTTAAATAATTTATAGATGTGGTTCCCAAACTCTTCACTGGCACTCCAGTCGTACAAGAGTATTCCATGAAAAAATTACTGAGACACAAGTACTTCACAATGTTATGAACTGAGAAAGTTTGGGAATCTCTGACTTTTTGCGAGATGACTTCTGCAGATACTAAGTTGTCCAGACATGTTGAAGCTTTCCATATAATAGGAGTTGCAGAAGAAGGACTTTTGAAGTGCTCTACTTTTACAGAAAGTTAGTTATTCATCAGATATTTGGAAAAGGTCTTCTCCTAGATCTGGGGTAGGCAACCCTGGCTCTTTTATGACTCGTGGACTTGAACTCCCAGAATTCCTTTTTTCTCCAAGGTTTTTTTTATTAATTTTACAATATTACATTTACATATTTGAAAAGTAGTGTGGCGGCTGAGCACAGTAATTCCATTACATTTGAATATCATCAGTACAAATCTCAAAGTATTACAACAACTAATTCCCTCTCTTTCTTCCATAATATCTACTGTCATGTTCGAACCAATACAGTTCTTATTCTTTTTTATTTTTTATTTTTCTCTTTACAAAAAACAAAATACAAAGTACATTTTTCTTTTTTCTTAACAATACTATGTCTTATATCTCTTACATTTATTTACAATTATTTACATTACTTCTCATACTTTTTTATTCCTCAATTCTAACCAATTGTAATATATGTCCCATATCTCATAAAATTCTGTAGCTTCCTTGTCTTTTATTTCTAGAGTAAATTTGTACATCTCAGCACATTCTAGAATCTTGTAAATAATCATTACATTTGTTGGTATATTTTCCCTTTTGCAGCATTGCGCATATGCAATGTGTGCAGCAGTTATTATGTGTATAATGTATTGAAGTTGTTTTTCCATCTTTGGATTGATTATGCCTAACAGGAATATTTTGGGTTTAAGTTCAATTTGTTCTTTTGTTATTTCCTGCTCCCAATAAGTCTTTGCTTTGGGGCATAGCCACCACATATGATAAAATGTTCCCTTTTTATTTTTACATTTCCAACAGTCCAGATTCATATTTTTATACATCTTAGCCAATTTCGCCGGTGCTAAATGCCATCTATAGAACATTTTATATTGGTTTTCTTTGTATGCAGTTGACAGCGGTAGTTTGTAATTTTTGTTCCATACTCTTTCTCATTTATCTAATTCTATATTTCTACCTATATTTCATGCCCATACTATCATTGGACCTTTTACTATTTCTTCTTCCAATTCAACTTGTAATAAAAGTTTATAGGTTTTTGTTAAACATTTTCCTCCATTGCTTGTCAATATTTTGTCCAATTGCTGTGGTATCTGACTTATTCCATACTCTTCCATATCTTTGCTATATTTTGATTGTATCTGTAAATATGGCCACCAATCAATAATTATTCCCTGTTCTTTTAATTCCTCCCTTGATCTAAGATTTCCTTGATTGTCTAATAATTCTTTATACCTTATCATCTTTATTTTATCCAGTGTGTTTGGTGAATCATTGCCTCCATTGGTGAGGACCAATTTGGAATTTTCATATGAAAAATGAGATAATAAAAGCACAGTCTAGCACAATACCAACAAAGAGGAAAAACAACAACTCTCAAAAGAAACCAGCATGGCTGCATAAAGAACTCTCTGACAAATTGAAAGATAAAAAGGACAAGTATAGAAAGTGGAAAGAGGGGAACATAACTAAGTCAGAATATCAGCAAATAGCCCGAGCCTGCAAAGATGAAGTGAGGAAAGCCAAGGCTCAAAATGAACTAAGGCTTGTGACCAAAGTCAAAAATAACAAAAAAAGCTTCTTTCAACATGTAAAAAACAAGAAAAAAGTGAAAGAAATGATTGGTTCATTAGTGGGTGGAAGTGGCAAGAAGGTGACAAGCAACAGGGAGAAAGCAGAACTATTTAATTCGTTTTTTGCATCTGTCTTTACACAAAGGGAAAAAACAGACCAACCTATCAAAAATAGTGCCATAAAAAACAAAATAGAAACACAAGTTAAGATGGGCAAGAAAATGGTAAGTGAGCACCTGCCAGCCTAGATGAGTTCAAATCGCCAGGACCAGATGGATTACACCCCAAGGTTCTCAAGGAACAAGCAGATGTGATATCGGAACCACTGAACTATATTTTTCAAAGATCCTGGAACTACCAGAGGACTGGAAAAGAGCTAATGTAGTTCCCATCCTCAAAAAAGGAACAAAAATGGATCCAGGAAATTACAGACCTATCAGCCTGACCTCAATACCTGGGAAGATCCTGGAAAAGATAATCAAGCAATGAATCAACGAACATCTAGAGGCAAACAAAGTCATTACTAAAAGCCAACATGGGTTTGTCAAAAATAGATCATGCCAGACAAATCTTATTGCATTCTTTGACCAAGTGACAAAATTAGTGGATCAGAGGAATGCTGTGGACATAATTTACTTGGACTTCAGTAAGGCATTTGATAAAGTAGATCACAACCTACTACTTGATAAGATAGAAAAATGTGGGGTAGACAGAATCACCACCAGATGGATCCGTAGCTGGCTGACCGGCCGTACTCAGCGTGTGGTTCTCAATGGAACTGCATCTATATGGAGGGAAGTGTGTAGTGGGGTGCCCCAGGGCTCTGTTCTGGGCCCAGTGCTCTTCAATATCTTCATCAACGATTTGGACGAAGGGATAGATGGGGAACTCATCAAATTTGCACACGACACCAAGCTGGCAGGAATAGCCAACACTCCAGAAGACAGGCTTAAGATACAGAAGGATCTGGACAGACTTGAACACTGGGCACTAACTAACAAAATGAAATTCAATGGTGAAAAAACCAAGGTTCTACATTTAGGCAAGAAAAACCAAATGCACAAGTACAGCATAGGTGGCACCATGCTCAATAGTAGTAACTGTGAGAGGGACCTCGGAGTCCTAGTAGACAATCACTTAAATATGAGCAAGTAGTGTGCTGCAGCTGCCAAAAAGGCCAACACAGTGCTAGGCTGCATTAACAGAGGGATAGAATCAAGATCACGTGAAGTATTAATGCCACTCTACAATGCCTTGGTAAGGCCCCACTTGGAATACTGCATCCAGTTTTGGTCACCACGATGTAAAAAAGATGTTGGGACTCTAGAAAGAATACAGAGAAGAGCAACAAAGATGATTAGGGGACTGGAGGCTAAAACATATAAGGAACGGTTGCTAGAATTGGGTATGTCTAGTTTAACGAAGAGAAGGACAAGGGGGGACATGATAGCAGTATTCCAATATTCAGGGGCTGCCATAAAGAAGAGGGAATCAAGCTATTTTCCAAAGCACCTGAAGGCAGGACAAGAAGCAATGGGTGGAAACTAATCAAGGAGAGAAGCAACCTAGAACTACGGAGAAACTTCCTGACAGTGAGAACAATTAATCAGTGGAACAACCTGCCTCCAGAAGCAGTAAATGCTCCAACACTGGAAGTTTTTAAGAAGAGACTGGACAGCCATTTGTCGAAATGGTGTAGGGTTTCCTGCCTGAGCAGGGGGTTGGACTAGATGACCTCCAAGGTCCCTTCCAACTTTATTATTATTATTATTATGATCATCGCACAGTCAGCCAGATGTTCAGACTGGATTTGGCATTTTGTCTACCTATCGAGTCCTTACCCAGGACCTGGGATAGGCAGATGTGGATGTTTGATGGTATTACAGATATCGTCGCAGGATGGAAGCAGTTCCTAATAAGGCCGCCTTTTGCAATTGACTAATAGCGAATTTGTCAATGCCAATGGTGTTCAAGTGGTGCTCCAGTTGTTTTGGGATTGCACCCAAGGAGCCTATGACTATTGGTACTACCCTTGCTTGCTTTTGCCACAGTCTTTCTATTTCTATTTGTAGGTCTTTGTATTTTGTTATCTTCTCCAGTTCTTTCTCTTCTATTCTGCTATCTCCAGGCACTGCCACGTCCACTATCCAGACTTTTTTGTCTTTCTTATCGACAATTGTTAAGTCTGGGGTGTTATGTTGCAGGTGCTTGTCTGTTTGAATTCTGAAGTCCCAGAGCAGTTTAATTTTATCATTTTCTATGACTTTCTCTATTTTATGATCCCACCAGTTTTTGCTTACAGGCAAATGATATTTTTTGCAAATCTTCCAATGCACCATTGTTGCTACTTTGTCATGCCGCTGCTTGTAATCAGTTTGTGTGATCTTCTTGCAACAGCTTACCAAGTGGTCCACTGTTTCTTCAGCTTCTTTGCATAGGCGGCACTTACTGTCTGTTGCTGTCTTCTCAATTTTGACTTTGTATGCATTTGTCCTTAAGGCTTGGTCTTGTGCAGCCAGAATTAGTCCCTCGGTCTCTTTCTTCAATTTTCCTGCTCTTAGCCATTGCCAGGTTTTATTATTATCTGCTTTCCCAGCTATTTTTTTCATGTATTGGCCATGTAGTGCTTTGTCTTCCCATGCCTCTATTCTGTTCTTCATTTGGTCTTTCTTGTAGGCCAGTTTGGTCTCTCCAGTAGTCAGTAAGCCTTCCTGATATACTAATTTCAGTGCATCTTCATCATTGTTCTTCAGATATTCTTCCAAAGCCATTTTTTCTTCTTCAACCATCTGATGTACTTGTAGCATTCCACGCCCACCTATTTGCCTTGGTAGATAAAGTCTATCAATGTCACTGCGTGGATGAAGGGCATGATTCATTGTCATTATTTTTCTGGTCTGCCTATCCATTGCTTTTAGTTCTGCTTGAGTCCAGTCCACTATTCCAGCTGTGTACCTAATGACTGGATTGCCCAGGTGTTGATTGCCTTTATGGTATTTCCTCCATTGAGTTTGGACTTTAAGATCTTCTTCACTCTCTTGATGTATTCACCTCTAATCTTTTTCTTGACTTCAGTGTGCTTGATGTTGTCAGCTTGAAGGATACCCAAGTATTTGTAGTACTCTTCCTCATCCAGACTCTTAATGTTATTTTCGTGGGGCATCTTGATTCCTTCAGTTTTCACTATTTTTCCTTGTTTGATAGTAAGTGTGGCACATTTGTCCAAGCCAAACTCCATTACAATATCTTGGCTATATATACGGACAGTGTTGAGCAGCGATTCTATTTCAGATGATGTTTTTCCATACAGCTTCAGATCATCCATGTAAAGGAGGTGGGATAGTCTGGCAGATGTTTTTGATGTTTGATAGCCATGTCCTGAGTTATTCAGTATTGTTGACAGAGGAAACAGTGCAATAACAAATAGTAATGGTGATAATGAATCTCCTTGAAATATTCCTCTCTTGATATTAACCTCTCCCAGCCTCTCACCATTGATCTGCAACTGTGTCTTCCATTGTGCCATCGATCTTTGCACAAATTTTCTGATGTTTCTACTGACTCCTGTTATTTCTAGGCACTTATTATCCAATCATGTGGCAGAGAGTCAAATGCCTTTTTGTAGTCAATCCATGCCACATTCAGGTTGGTCTTCCTTCTCTTGCAGTTTTCCAAGATCATTTTGTCTATTAGGAGTTGATCTTTTGTTCCTCTGCTATTGGGGCGGTTTCCTTTCTGCTCAGGTGGAAAGAGATTGTTTTCAACTAGATGCTGTTGCACTGCATCAGCTACTACACCAGTTAGTAATTTGAAAGTTGTTGGTAAGCAGGTAATTGGCCTGTAGTTGCCTGGTGTTGCCCCTTTTGCTGGATTTTTCATTACCAGGCACCTCTTCCTCAGGAAGAACAAAACCCTCTAACTAAAGAAATAAAAGAATTGAAACAAAGAATAACTGAGCATCTAGAACAGCACAAAAACAACAGAATAAGGCTACCTGCATTGAAGCTTGTTCCAAAGAAACAGCTAGCACAAGCATTAAAAGATGCAAATACTGCAATATCAAGTATAAGCACCAATTCACTGCAAGAAACAAACCAACTAATGTACAGCACAGCTGCAGTTATAACAGAATACCTGGGATGCAAAATCAACAAAGAAGAAAAACAAACAAACAGTGCACCAGAAAAATGGAAGGTTAGACTAGAAAATAAGATCAGCAAGTTAAGATCACATGCAAGCAAGCTAGAACAGATGAAAGAAAAGAAGCTGAAGAACAAGAAGACCAAAGAATACCTAATCAAGAAATACCACTTAGAAACAAGGAAGATCAAGGAAGCACTGGAAATAATAAAGCAACAAATAACAGCTATAGCCCGGAAAATCAGTAGATATGAAGCTCGAATTGCAAACTATAGGCAGAACCTCCAATTTCAATCCAATCAGAAACGTTTCTACCAATCCATCAGTGGAGAAACTGCAAGGAATCAGTCAGTACCTGACAAGGAAGAAACAGTGCAGTTCTGGAAGCAGATATGGGATAACCCAAAGAAATACAACAAGGATGCGGCTTGGTTAAAAGAGGTGGATGCAAATAAAACAGAAGTTGAAATGAAAGAACTAGTAATAACAACAAAAATGGTAGAAAAAAGAGCAAAGAAAATCAAAAATTGGTCAGCACCAGGTGAAGATGAACTGCATGGGTTTTGGTTGAAACATCTAACTGTTATACACCCACTCATTGCCAAGCAGTTCAACAATATACTACAAGGAGGAGAAATTGAAAAATGGCTAACAACTGGGAAAACCTAACTATTATTATTATTATTATATGGATCATCGCACAGTCAGCCAGATGTTCAGATTGGATTTGGCATTTTGTCTACCTATCGAGTCCTTACCCAGGACCTGGGATAGGCAGATGTGGATGTTTGATGGTATTACAGGTATCGTCGCAGGATGGAAGCAGTTCCTAATAAGGCCGCCTTTTGCAATTGACTAATAGCGAATTTGTCAATGCCAATGGTGTTCAAGTGGTGCTCCAGTTGTTTTGGGATTGCACCCAAGGAGCCTATTACTATTGGTACTACCCTTGCTTGCTTTTGCCACAGTCTTTCTATTTCTATTTGTAGGTCTTTGTATTTTGTTATCTTCTCCAGTTCTTTCTCTTCTATTCTGCTATCTCCAGGCACTGCCACGTCCACTATCCAGACTTTTTTGTCTTTCTTATCGACAATTGTTAAGTCTGGGGTGTTATGTTGCAGGTGCTTGTCTGTTTGAATTCTGAAGTCCCAGAGCAGTTTAATTTTATCATTTTCTATGACTTTCTCTATTTTATGATCCCACCAGTTTTTGCTTACAGGCAAATGATATTTTTTGCAGATCTTCCAATGCACCATTGTTGCTACTTTGTCATGCCGCTGCTTGTAATCAGTTTGTGCAATCTTCTTGCAACAGCTTACCAAGTGGTCCACTGTTTCTTCAGCTTCTTTGCATAGGCGGCACTTACTGTCTGTTGCTGTCTTCTCAATTTTGACTTTGTATGCATTTGTCCTTAAGGCTTGGTCTTGTGCAGCCAGAATTAGTCCCTCGGTCTCTTTCTTCAATTTTCCTGCTCTTAGCCATTGCCAGGTTTTATTATTATCTGCTTTCCCAGCTATTTTTTTCATGTATTGGCCATGTAGTGCTTTGTCTTCCCATGCCTCTATTCTGTTCTTCATTTGGTCTTTCTTGTAGGCCAGTTTGGTCTCTCCAGTAGTTAGTAAGCCTTCCTGATATACTAATTTCAGTGCATCTTCATCATTGTTCTTCATATATTCTTCCAAAGCCATTTTTTCTTCTTCAACCATCTGATGTACTTGTAGCACTCCACGCCCACCTATTTGCCTTGGTAGATAAAGTCTATCAATGTCACTGCGTGGATGAAGGGCATGATTCATTGTCATTATTTTTCTGGTCTGCCTATCCATTGCTTTTAGTTCTGCTTGAGTCCAGTCCACTATTCCAGCTGTGTACCTAATGACTGGGATTGCCCAGGTGTTGATTGCCTTTATGGTATTTCCTCCATTGAGTTTGGATTTTAAGATCTTCTTCACTCTCTTGATGTATTCACCTCTAATCTTTTTCTTGACTTCAGTGTGCTTGATGTTGTCAGCTTGAAGGATACCCAAGTATTTGTAGTATTCTTCCTCATCCAGACTCTTAATGTTATTTTCGTGGGGCATCTTGATTCCTTCAGTTTTCACTATTTTTCCTTGTTTGATAGTAAGTGTGGCACATTTGTCCAAGCCAAACTCCATTACAATATCTTGGCTATATATACGGACAGTGTTGAGCAGCGATTCTATTTCAGATGATGTTTTTCCATACAGCTTCAGATCATCCATATAAAGGAGGTGGGATAGTCTGGCAGATGTTTTTGATGTTTGATAGCCATGTCCTGAGTTATTCAGTATTGTTGACAGAGGAAACAGTGCAATAACAAATAGTAATGGTGATAATGAATCTCCTTGAAATATTCCTCTCTTGATATTAACCTCTCCCAGCTTTTCACCATTGATCTGCAACTGTGTCTTCCATTGTGCCATCGATTTTTGCACAAATTTTCTGATGTTTCTACTTACTCCTGTTATTTCTAGGCACTTGATTATCCAATCATGTGGCAGAGAGTCAAATGCCTTTTTGTAGTCAATCCATGCCACATTCAGGTTGGTCTTCCTTCTCTTGCAGTTTTCCAAGATCATTTTGTCTATTAGGAGTTGATCTTTTGTTCCTCTGCTATTGGGGCGGTTTCCTTTCTGCTCAGGTGGAAAGAGATTGTTTTCAACTAGATGCTGTTGTACTGCATCAGCTACCACACCAGTTAGTAATTTGAATGTTGTTGGTAAGCAGGTAATTGGCCTGTAGTTACCTGGTGTTGCCCCTTTTGCTGGATTTTTCATTATTAGGTAGGTTTTCCCAGTTGTTAGCCACTTTTCAATTTCTTCTCCTTGTAATATATTGTTGAATTGCTTGGCAATGAGTGGGTGTATAACAGTTAGATGTTTCAACCAAAACCCATGCAGTTCATCTTCACCTGGTGCTGACCAATTTTTGATTTTCTTTGCTCTTTTTTCTACCATTTTTGTTGTTATTACTAGTTCTTTCATTTCAACTTCTGTTTTATTTGCATCCACCTCTTTTAACCAAGCCGCATCCTTGTTGTATTTCTTTGGGTTATCCCATATCTGCTTCCAGAATTGCACTGTTTCTTCCTTGTCAGGTACTGACTGATTCCTTGCAGTTTCTCCATTGATGGATTGGTAGAAACGTTTCTGATTGGATTGAAATTGGAGGTTCTGCCTATAGTTTGCAATTCGAGCTTCATATCTACTGATTTTCCTGGCTATAGCTGTTATTTGTTGCTTTATTATTTCCAGTGCTTCCTTGATCTTCCTTGTTTCTAAGTGGTATTTCTTGATTAGGTATTCTTTGGTCTTCTTGTTCTTCAGCTTCTTTTCTTTCATCTGTTCTAGCTTGCTTGCATGTGATCTTAACTTGCTGATCTTATTTTCTAGTCTAACCTTCCATTTTTGTGGTGCACTGTTTGTTTGTTTTTCTTTTTGTTGATTTTGCATCCCAGGTATTCTGTTATAACTGCAGCTGTGCTGTACATTAGTTGGTTTGTTTCTTGCAGTGAATTGGTGCTTATACTTGCTATTGCAGTATTTGCATCTTTTAATGCTTGTGCTAGCTGTTTCTTTGGAACAAGCTTCAATGCAGGCAGCCTTATTCTGTTGTTTTTGTGCTGTTCTAGATGCTCAATTATTCTTTGTTTCAATTCTTTTATTTCTTTAGTTAGAGGGTTTTGTTCTTCCTGAGGAAGAGGTGCCTGGTTTCCAAATGAGAACAGTTGTATATCTCTACTGGATTCTTTCACTGCCAACTCCCCCTGGTTTGCCTCTACATTCTGAATTACTTCTTGTAAGGCTTTGATTTCTTTGCCCTGGGTAAACCTTTGCAGTTCGTCCAATTCTGTTTCTGTAAATACTTTATTTCGTGTTATAAATCGGCGTTGATCTGCTAGTCTCTGTTCTGTTATTTCTGATTCTGGATGTTGTTCTTTCCAGAATTGGTGCATTCGTTTTAGATATCCTCTTCTTGTTGGACTTGATCTGTAGTAACAGATCATTATTTCTTTGTTTTCCATCACTGTGTATCTGCGACGGGTAAACACCTTTTCTTCCAGTAGTTCTCCAGCTGCTGGCCCTGGTTGCTCAGCCAACAGTCCTGAGTCCTGTAACCCATTTTTCACCAGATATCCAGGAACTCCAATATCTAGTGCGGACCTTGTTAACCCGGGCGACGTCCGAGCCGGTATGGCATTCTGAAATTTACGTCTCACCATATTTTTTATGGGAGAGACACTCTTTGTCTGACTCCTCTGATGAGATCTGTCCAGTATGGTTGAACCTCTGGCATAGCTCTCATCTTCCTCAGAGTACACAAGCCCCACAACCACGTCAAGGTAGTGCATTATTATTATTATTATTATTATTATTATTATTATTATTATTATTATTATTATTATTATCTATCATCGCACAGTCAGCCAGATGTTCAGACTGGATTTGGCATTTTGTCTACCTATCGAGTCCTTACCCAGGACCTGGGATAGGCAGATGTGGATGTTTGATGGTATTACAGATATCGTCGCAGGATGGAAGCAGTTCCTAATAAGGCCGCCTTTTGCAATTGACTAATAGCGAATTTGTCAATGCCAATGGTGTTCAAGTGGTGCTCCAGTTGTTTTGGGATTGCACCCAAGGAGCCTATGACTATTGGTACTACCCTTGCTTGCTTTTGCCACAGTCTTTCTATTTCTATTTGTAGGTCTTTGTATTTTGTTATCTTCTCCAGTTCTTTCTCTTCTATTCTGCTATCTCCAGGCACTGCCACGTCCACTATCCAGACTTTTTTGTCTTTCTTATCGACAATTGTTAAGTCTGGGGTGTTATGTTGCAGGTGCTTGTCTGTTTGAATTCTGAAGTCCCAGAGCAGTTTAATTTTATCATTTTCTATGACTTTCTCTATTTTATGATCCCACCAGTTTTTGCTTACAGGCAAATGATATTTTTTGCAGATCTTCCAATGCACCATTGTTGCTACTTTGTCATGCCGCTGCTTGTAATCAGTTTGTGCAATCTTCTTGCAACAGCTTACCAAGTGGTCCACTGTTTCTTCAGCTTCTTTGCATAGGCGGCACTTACTGTCTGTTGCTGTCTTCTCAATTTTGACTTTGTATGCATTTGTCCTTAAGGCTTGGTCTTGTGCAGCCAGAATTAGTCCCTCGGTCTCTTTCTTCAATTTTCCTGCTCTTAGCCATTGCCAGGTTTTATTATTATCTGCTTTCCCAGCTATTTTTTTCATGTATTGGCCATGTAGTGCTTTGTCTTCCCATGCCTCTATTCTGTTCTTCATTTGGTCTTTCTTGTAGGCCAGTTTGGTCTCTCCAGTAGTTAGTAAGCCTTCCTGATATACTAATTTCAGTGCATCTTCATCATTGTTCTTCAGATATTCTTCCAAAGCCATTTTTTCTTCTTCAACCATCTGATGTACTTGTAGCATTCCACGCCCACCTATTTGCCTTGGTAGATAAAGTCTATCAATGTCACTGCGTGGTGCCTGATTCATTGTCCCTATCCATTGCTTTTAGTTCTGCTTGAGTCCAGTCCACTATTCCAGCTGTGTACCTAATGACTGGGATTGCCCAGGTGTTGATTGCCTTTATGGTATTTCCTCCATTGAGTTTGGATTTTAAGATCTTCTTCACTCTCTTGATGTATTCACCTCTAATCTTTTTCTTGACTTCAGTGTGCTTGATGTTGTCAGCTTGAAGGATACCCAAGTATTTGTAGTACTCTTCCTCATCCAGACTCTTAATGTTATTTTCGTGGGGCATCTTGATTCCTTCAGTTTTCATTATTTTTCCTTGTTTGATAGTAAGTGTGGCACATTTGTCCAAGCCAAACTCCATTACAATATCTTGGCTATATATACGGACAGTGTTGAGCAGCGATTCTATTTCAGATGATGTTTTTCCATACAGCTTCAGATCATCCATATAAAGGAGGTGGGATAGTCTGGCAGATGTTTTTGATGTTTGATAGCCATGTCCTGAGTTATTCAGTATTGTTGACAGAGGAAACAGTGCAATAACAAATAGTAATGGTGATAATGAATCTCCTTGAAATATTCCTCTCTTGATATTAACCTCTCCCAGCCTCTCACCATTGATCTGCAACTGTGTCTTCCATTGTGCCATCGATCTTTGCACAAATTTTCTGATGTTTCTACTGACTCCTGTTATTTCTAGGCACTTGATTATCCAATCATGTGGCAGAGAGTCCAATGCCTTTTTGTAGTCAATCCATGCCACATTCAGGTTGGTCTTCCTTCTCTTGCAGTTTTCCAAGATTATTTTGTCTATTAGGAGTTGATCTTTTGTTCCTCTGCTATTGGGGCGGTTTCCTTTCTGCTCAGGTGGAAAGAGATTGTTTTCAACTAGATGCTATTGCACTGCATCAGCTACTACACCAGTTAGTAATTTGAAAGTTGTTGGTAAGCAGGTAATTGGCCTGTAGTTACCTGGTGTTGCCCCTTTTGCTGGATTTTTCATTATTAGGTAGGTTTTCCCAGTTGTTAGCCACTTTTCAATTTCTCCTCCTTGTAGTATATTGTTGAACTGTTTGGCAATGAGTGGTTGTATAACAGTTAGATGTTTCAACCAAAACCCATGCAGTTCATCTTCACCTGGTGCTGACCAATTTTTGATTTTCTTTGCTCTTTTTTCTAACATTTTTGTTGTTATTACTAGTTCTTTCATTTCAACTTCTGTTTTATTTGCATCCACCTCTTTTAACCAAGCCGCATCCTTGTTGTATTTCTTTGGGTTATCCCATATCTGCTTCCAGAACTGCACTGTTTCTTCCTTGTCAGGTACTGACTGATTCCTTGTAGTTTCTCCATTGATGGATTGGTAGAAACATTTCTGATTGGATTGAAATTGGAGTTTCTGCCTATAGTTTGCAATTCGAGCTTCATATCTACTGATTTTCCTGGCTATAGCTGTTATTTGTTGCTTTATTATTTCCATTGCTTCCTTGATCTTCCTTGTTTCTAAGCGGTATTTCTTGATTAGGTATTCTTTGGTCTTCTTGTTCTTCAGCTTCTTTTCTTTCATCTGTTCTAGCTTGCTTGCATGTGATCTTAACTTGCTGATCTTATTTTCTAGTCTAACCTTCCATTTTTCTGGTGCACTATTTGTTTGTTTTTCTTCTTTGTTGATTTTTCATCCCAGGTATTCTGTTATAACTGCAGCTGTGCTGTACATTAGTTGGTTTGTTTCTTGCAGTGAATTGGTGCTTATACTTGATATTGCAGTATCAAGTATAAGCACCAATTCATTATTATTATTATTATTATTATTATTATTATTATTATTATTATTATTATTATTTACTTTTTCCCATGTCCAAATTAATGCATCTCTTATCTGGTCCCTGTAAAAGTATTTGTGGGACTTTTTATCTTTTCCCCATAAAAAACCATGCCAACCAGCCTGTAAATCATGACCTTCAATTGTTAGAACCCTTTTATTTTTTAAATTTATCCAATCGCTAATCCAAAGCAACCCTGCTGCTTGATAATAGGTTTCCCATTTTGGAAGCCCAAGGCCACCTCTACTTCTGTTATCCTGTAATGCTTTAACATTTATTTGTGCTTTTTTACCTAACCATATAAATTTATTAATCATTTTGTTTAAATTGTCAAAAAAAAAAATTCACAATTTTATTGGAGCTGTCTGAAATAAATATAATAATTTTGGTAGAATATTCATTTTGATCACAGAAATCCTTCCTAACAATGTTAATTGTAGTTTTCCCCAAATCTCTAAATCTTTTTTCATTATTCTTATTCTATCAATCAAACAAAAAGTACCTTTCTAATATTCATCAATAATCTTCAGTCTATATATATCTTAATTAATTTGACATTCCACCTTTTAGACAATAACCTAGTAAGTTTTTCTTAACTTTAATTTCCCATTGATATTTAAGTTTAACGTTTAATCTTTATCATTTCCAGATTTTAAATGATCCCAATTTCTAAGTCTCGTATCTCACATTTGGGGCTAATAATTTTTTTTCTTCCTTCTACTTCCTTTCTTTCTTCCTTTCCAGAAAGAGAAAATAAAATAAAATAAATAAAAATAAACCACCAACATTTGTACCACAAACCCATATACAAATATAATTATTAGTATTTACTTAACCTTTGTCTCAACTCATAACAATATCTTAAATTCAAATCTTAGTTATTTGTAAACATTCAAACTTTTAGCCAATCAGTAACCTGATGGTTAATTTTCCCTTAATATTTTAATTTAATATTTATTTTTTCCAGATTTTTAATTAAACACAATTTCTTTATCACAATTCCTCATGCATTCTAGTATTTAAAATACACACCTTGTATATAAATTCTACCATCTATCTTACCAATCTAATAAGACAGTATAATATTCTTATTTCAATATATTTCTAGATTTTATGTGATCAAAATTTTCTTTATCTCAAATCGTTACAATATCTTGTGTCAGAATACATATTCTATCCATTTAGATATATTCTATTTTAGATCTCATGTATAGATCAAAACCCCAATCTTTTTCAATCTTATTCTACTTTTTTTCTCTACCAGGTCATTTTTCATATCTTTGCCTTTAAATCATCAAAAAAATCTCCCTGTATTGTTGTGGATATTGTTTGATGTTGATAAGAGCATCTAGTTAATGTTTTCTTAAGAGGACTAGTTGATTTAGCTGGTAGTCTCTTTGTTTTTCTAGTTCAATGCAGTTGTCCTGAAGTATTTATCTTCTCTTTCGTCTGGTTTTCTTTTTTATCTTCAATTCCTTCTGGTTTATAAGAAAAGTCCTTTCCTTGTTCTCTATTATCAGTTTCTTTTTTGTGTTTTCCATTGTCTGTATTTGTTGAGTATCTAAGTCTTCTGTCATAGCATTTAGTTGTTTCACTTTCTCTATAGAATTCTTTATAAATAATTCTTTGGTTTAAGTCATAGTTTGAATTTGCATATCCAGACTTATACGTAAAGTTTGGATCATCGCTTTTAGCATACAAAGAATTTGTTCCTGTACTTCCTCTGTAGAAGAAATCCATTCCTGTTCTTCTTCCATTGTAGTATATTAAGCTCAAAAAAAAAAAAAGAAACTTACAGTCAGAAAGTCCACCAAATGGGGAGCTGAGCTGAGTTTTTGCAGATGGTGTTTCAAGGTTGCTTTATATCTTATCTATTTTTAAAGCTGTCAACAAGTCTCTTGAAGAATAGCAGGTTATGTCTCAGAGTTAGTTGGATCTTTTTAGTTTCCCCCCCTCTATTTTAAGAGGAAATAACCCCAAATTTTCAATAGTAATTAGAGTGAAAATCAGAGAAAAAAAATAGAGTAGAAAGTTACAAATCTTATAATCCACCAATTTTAAGAAATAGAATTCCAATTAGGATCCCAGTATTTTTCCAATGTTTTAAACTCCCAAGTGGTTATATGCTGCTGTTTCTAGAAGCACTAGAATCCCTTCCCTCACCACAGGGGGGAAAGTACTTTAGCAGCTTATGCAGGTAATTAAGTAATTAGGATGTAAGAGAGGCAAACCTCACCCAGTCCTGTCCATGCTGCTTTGAAGTTGCCAGATAGTAATGAGACTTCGGCTGTTAGCAGCCTAGGGACGAGCCATATTTCTATGGCCGGTCCTTTGGAGGGATCGCCTGCTGTGACGGGAGAGTTGCTGCTCTCCCGCAATCCAGCAAAAGCCCCTCCTTGCTGGTCGCCTCTTCAGGGTGACTTTTGGCCCTTTTCAGGGCCCCCCAGTGATGCAAAACTGAACGGAGGAGAGAGAGAGCAAGTCTTCAAGCCTTCCATGGCAGCCGCGTGACAAACCGGAAGCAACTCCCAGAATTCCTGAGCCAGCACTGTTCAGCTTGGAAACCTCTCCCTTTCCCCTCAGCATGGCTGGCTCAGGAATTCTGGGAGTTGAAGCCCATGAATTATAAAAGAGCCAAGGTTGCCTATCCCTGTCCTAGATCAATCTCAATTTATTAAAAATTCTTCCTTGAAAATTATATTTCGTCTTCTAACTTTTTATCTTTAGAAAAGCAGGGGAAGTGCAGGTTTTATGGTAGACCCATAGGTATTTGTCTTTTTTTAAAAAAAAAAAAACAAATCTTTTTTGCCTTTGAAATTTTAAAACAATGCATTTATTTGATGTGGGTGGTTGAAGACATTTCAATCTGATTGTGCTGTAATCTAAATTTCTACTTGTAATATTGCCCATATTCTTCTACCTTGGCAATTTGATGAAATGGAGCAATAATATTCTAAGGATCACATGGAACACTGAATGCAAATTTGGAATCCTGTATCTGTGTATAGGATTTTGGGAGCTTTGGGAGTCTAAACCTGATCTTAAAGTAGAGTGGATTGAAATAATGAGTCACTTGAATATTATCTTGATTTAGCGCTGTGTTCTCCTTTTATCTTTTTCAGGAACAATATAAATTTGTATATGAGGTTGCACTGGAATACTTAAGTTCATTTTAGCTCATCAGGGCAGGGAGCTAAAAAATGCCTAAAGCTTTGATGTTTGAAGGACACTGGTTCCCCACTTTACTTCAGAGGAGTAATGGGCTAAAGCATATATAGCTCTTCATCCTTGAATGAGAAATCAGGTCAGAGCTGAATGCCGGAGGAGAGATCTGCTGCCATCTGTTTTTAGAACATTCTTGCCTTTTAAGCAACCTACTATGGCAAAGCAAAAGGCAGGGTGGAATATTCTGCTTTCTAATCCCTTCTGACTGCTTCTCCCTATCATTTTGGATGTGTCTTTTTTTTTTCCTCCCTTGATGCAAACAGGAGTGTGTGTGTGTGTGTGTGTGTGTGTGTGTTTGTATGTGTGTATAAAATATCAGCTCCACTTTCTGTGTTTCTACAAATCCTCACTTTTTTTAATTTCCTATATAAGCCATTTTGCATTAAAGGGAAGCTTCATTAAACACATGTTTGGCTTTCAGCAGAGCAAGCCTTTGTGTTAAGTTTTTCACATGAAAAAGCCACCATCATAAATGTGTGATTTTTCTGTCAGCTCCTATTGTCTTAAAAGCCAGCTATGGAATGAAGAAGCTGCAAGTTAATTTTCTGCCTTGATTAATACACAATGCTACTAGATTTTGAATGTTCTGCATGGATTGGTTAAATCTTAATGATTCCTATCAGCTGCAGTGCTGGTGAAGCAACTCTACAAAATTGCACCTCCCAGCAAAGTACATTGAGGTCACTCTGAAATTATCTTCATGTTTCAAATTATTGTTCCTTTGCTTGGTAATGAAGTTGATTTCATTTTATCATAAGTATTTAGTTGTATGCAATGTACATTTACAAATGGAGTAAATTGAAGGACAGGCTTAAAATATGTACCTTGGAGATTATTCTACCATCTACACAGTCAAGATCTGATATGTTATATGAAATCATATAGTTGATGGACTCATTACATGCCTCATTAACTGATGCGGTAGAAAACAGTGTTCTGAAAAATCACAGGAATGGGTGATTGCAACTTCATACCTTCTGATGAACTGCATTTTTATGTAAGATGTTAACGTATATGAGTTTACAAGTTAGGCTGGCCAATCACATTACCCAAACAAGGGACATAATGATAAGCCTTTGATTGTGAGATGAAGGAAGAAATAAGAATAATGTTCATTAACCCATGTGTTAGCTGTCTTTTCTGTAAAAGGTACTTTATGGTATATTATAAACTTACTCTCTTGCCTCATAATAACTACTGCAGCAACAATATTTTTTAAAAATTAATTTTGTAAAAGAAACTAGCCAGTAATGTTATGCCTCATTTTCAAAATCACAATAGTTTTGTCTTTGAGAGGAAAGATTTGGGGCACTTTATGGGAAAAGGGATCAATGTTTTCTGTTAAAACTTAAGAAACATTTTTCAGAAATGAACACAAGATCATTGTCTTCTTTGCCTCAAGTCAACAACTGCATTTTGAAATATGTAGAAACTGGATAATATGAAATTGCCAGATTTTGTTTTATTATGAAACTGTCACTTGTTGAAATGATATACCGGTAGCAGTTATACATTGGTATTTTTAAACATTTAGCTATCCTTAATTTAGTCATTCCTCTTAAAAGAAAAAAGAGCCTCAAGCATGGAATTAATGCAACCATACACCTCTCCCAGATAAGAAATCTGTGAAGAATGTGACAACTAAAATTAGCTCATAAGGTTTTTTTTTTAAAGTGTAGTATCTCTCAGTAACTTTCTTCAATGTGTGTTCATGCCATTCCCAATTTGGAGAACCAACTACATATTATATTGTATGAATAATAGGTAGCTGATTCTTGTGCCTTTAGACTAATGCAAAAGAACAAGGGGTTAGCTAAACTCTATCCCCCCGCAAAAAAAGGAATTTAACACTGATTATCACCATAGATTTCTTTCCTTACAAATGCCTACATCATATATTTAGAGCACCTATATGCAGAAATAGAAATATGGTATTTCTCACTGATATCTGCATTACACTTGTTCATTAAACTGATCTTGTCACAAGACTACTTATACCTATGATTTTTTTTTAACGTCTTATGCATGTACATAGTTGATCTTGCTGATGCTGAAAGATTATAAAGGGTCAGATTGGGGTAGTATTTATGTGAATCTATAAAGAAATTTTAGGGCTATAATCTAGAATGAGAAGTAAAAAATAGTATTCTGCAGGCATACAATGACAAATCACTTTAATATTACAGTCAAGACAACTATGCCGTTATGTCCATGTAGTCGTCAAAGATAGAGGTTTTGAAAGCAATATTAATCTTTTTTTATCATAATAGGCAGACTATAAATGATTAGTGTAGCTAGTGTCTTAGTTTCATTCTTAATTTGAAAGTGGAGAAATGTATTTGATTATATATAGTTGGAAGTGGGGAAGTGAGAGAAGTCCATTTCAAGTTAGGCAGATTAAGCATCTCAGATAAAGAAGTCGGCACAATCAGTGGGCTATTTCTTGGTGCAACGCACAAAACAAGGCAAAAGCAAATAGAATTTAAAATTTGACATAAAAACAGGAAAAAAAGCATTCAATCATGAAAGAAGAAGCCTGGAATCAACACACACCAAATCTTAGTTGAAAAACAGCTAATAATTATGGAAGAGAAGAGTGTTTTGATTAGTTGGTTGGTTGTCAATGCAAACAGATTGGAACTTATTCTGTTGTGATCCCTGCATGGGTATTTCCATTTCTTTATATACTTTTTTTTCAAATAAAAATAAAGATAATAGGAAAATTATAGGGAAAGGAATGAAGGGGGAAATAGAAGTGTAGAGCAAAGAGGGGGGAAAAAGCATTGACTTTCAACTTTGTTTAGCACAATAAAGTACAAAATAGAATTACAGTTTCAACTTTTTATGTTAGGAACTTAACAAGTACTAACCATTTCTATAATAACAAACTAGATGAATTAGCAAAACTGAAAGTCAAAAGTTCATTTTTTTTCTGTCTCAAGAACAAAGTTTAGAAACAGTTTCCAAGAAGAAACAGAAATGGGTGTATTCTTTTTTCTAAGGAAAACAGTCACTTTTCTAATCTCTGCTAGTTTTGTCACTTTTTCAGGCTTCTGTATAATTTTATAGGATTCTGGTATACACAAGGATGCACATAAATTGGGTTTAATTCTCCTTCTGCCCCACATTGAAAAACGTTGTCTCAAAGCTATTCTTGTTTCCAATACAGCTATATGTATATATTACATATATACACATAATCACATCCGTAACAAAAATTGACATCAGGAAGTGGGATTTGTAATATCTTTGTAAATATTTAAAGTACCCATTTTGATCCTAAATCTTGTTATGTTAAAAGAAAATTTCAAATATATAGCAAAAATGTCCTATTTTGTTTGGCTTATTTTTGGGGGGTCAGTAAGAAGGATTCCTTTCCTTTAAGATATTTCTTCTAGTTGTTTCAGGAATAACCAGGTATTACATGCATTGATTTTTGACATTTGAAATATAATGTTAATTTCCATTTTGAAAAATAAAAAGGCAAAACAGCAATAGCTACAAAACATTATAATTTAATAGGCACCTTTAATTAATTATCTTTTTTGCTCTCTAGACATATTTTTGCAAGTTCACCAGCATGATAAAACTATTAAAATGTGATAAAAGAATTTCTGCTCCAAATGTGCAAATAAATAAGGGAGAAGCAGCTATAAAAGTGGTAGTATCTGAAGCTACACATGAAGTTCTCAAGGAAATGTGAAATGCTTCAGTGACAAAGGGTACTTAATTTCAAGCAAGGCTGCTATTTGTGTGTGGCAGTATTTTCATTTCAGATAATCTTGATTACTGAGGAATCTTCATTGCTACTTTAACAGAATAATAGAATAACAGAGTTGGAAGGGACTTTGGAGGTTTTCTAGTCCAACCCCCTGCTTAAGCAGGAAATCCTACTGTATACCATTTTAGAGAAATAATTGTCCAATCTCTTCTGAAAAACCTCCATTGTTGAAGCACCTACAATTTCTGGAGGCAAGTTGTTCCACTGATTAATTGTTCTGTTTCTCCTTAGTTCTGTGTTGGTTCTCTCCTTGATTAGTATTCATCCATTGCTTCTGGTCCCAGCCTTCGAGGCTTTGGAGAATAGGTTGACCCTCCTTTTTGGTGGCAGCCCCTCAAACATTGGAACACTGCGATAATGTCACCCCCTAGTCCTTCTTTTGATTAATCTAAAGATACCCAATTCCTGTAACCATTCTTCATACATTTTAGCATCCAGTCCCCTAATAATCTTTGTTGCTCTTCTCCATACTAATTTACAGTTGATGCAAACTGCATATCTAGGATTTGTGCAACTCAAATACCAGAATTGTTTCAGGGCAGCAGAGATGATCTTGGATTTATACAGAGGTGCCTTCTACCATGCAACTTCATAACAGAGTCCCAATATGACAAATGTCTGTTTAGGGACATATCATAACCTAAATTAAATCTTTTCTTATGAGAAAGGTTAAAGCTTGTTGAATGGCAAAGATGCTGTGCCATGACAATATTGTAATTAGATATGGGGATCAGATAAAATCTCCAGAGGTGATGATTATATTTAAATAAATTTAAAAGAGAGATTGGCCAATGCAAGGAAAGTGTTGGAAGAAAGTGAAAGTGGAACTCTGTTATGCATGACCTACCTTTTAAAGGAGAATATTTGTAGCTCAGGGCTAAAATGAGGGGTCCTTGGTTCTTTCTGAGTTTGCTTGCATTGTTTTCTTGAGTTACCTTTCCCAGTTTAATTTAATTTCATCTGTTTACCCTGTGGCTTCCACATGTGCAATGCACGCATGTGAAAGGTAAAAGGATCTCCATTGGCTTAATAGTTTGGGGAGGTGTGCAAGGAGGAATCTAATGCACTTAGTGCACCTGCCACAAAACAACCTCCTGAATAGAAATGTATGTAGGTTACATGTAGAGTGTAAGAGAAAAGTAGGAAAGTAGAGCTGAAAAGAGAAAAAAATGATTTAACATATTGCAAGCATACAGATTTTATTTTCAGTACTTTATGTGAGAGTGAAAAGAAGGATGTGTATGAGTAAAGAACATTAACATTACAGTTACATTTTGTTATAGATTTTGTTATATTGCAACAGGAAGGTTTTTGCATTGTTAATTTTAAAACTATTCTAGACTCCATCTCATCCAACTCAAGGTGGTTGAATCCTATTTGAAAGAAGTAACAAACTTCCAAAAACATACCCAATTAATGTCTCATCATAAAAAGAGAAGCTATAATACAGCTTAATTTAGAACCTATTAAAGCAGAACAGTAATCAGCAGTCGATACAAAATCCTACAAAATAGCACCAAAGGCTCCACTCAGCAGGGATACAGAACAGATAATAGCCTTCACAACAATTGTAAAAACTATGTGAAAGCAGCAGGAATGACAGAATGTACCTGTTTCATTTATTTGTCATAGTTAAGCTATTTTTGTGGGTTTATATCCTGTATTAATGCCCTCTTCAGATAAAGAATATGAGCAAAATTTTCAGAAGGGAAATTCTTGCTCTTAAGGAGCAATATTTACATAATAAGGTTATGAGAGAAGCTGTATAATGCAATTCTATGCATATTTCCTTAGAAATAAGCCCCACTTGTAATTAGATGTGGAGATGGCAGAGCTGTTTTTAAAAAAATATATTTTAGTGAGGGAAACAAGAAAAAAGTAGATTTACATTTACATCACCATCCATCACTCAGTTAGTTTTACAAACATGTCCTTATCATCTTTTTCCATTAATATATACATAATATTTGAGCTAAAAGAAAAATAAATAGATGATTAAAGATACTCTGTAATATACAGTAAACCCACAGATAGCAGACCCCTTGATAGGAAAACTATACTTCCAAAAGCCTTTTTGTAGAAACTAAATTAGAAAAGATGAACTTGTTTTGATGTGGATATTAGGGCAAAAATGTGCTATAATTTGCTACAGAAATATCAACAAGCTGTCTCTGATGTGAAATTAGATGTGAATGACAAATTATGTTGACCATTAACTGTGCACAAAAAGCCAAAGTGCTTTGTTGATGCATTTTTTGAAACCTGGACATCAGTACTAGTGTTGAATAATTATTAATGGGCATTGTAATCTAGTATTTTGCAAACTCAGTAGCTGATAATCTTAATTCAAGCTCTCATAGTTTATTTACAGAAACCAACATTTTTAAATGTGTTGCCTTCCAGAAAACTGATTTTCTTAGACTTTGTGTTCAATTTAGTGTGCAGAAAACCCTATGCACTATGGCGCATGTATATAAGCTCAATTATCAGCCTTTTAAGACAGGGGTATGTTGTTTTACTCATATGAGTACGCTAAGGATTGAATATAGTGATGTAACCATTAATAAAACTGTAGACAAGATGAAAACATAGTTTTCTTAGAATTGTGAAGAGTAGTTTCTAGCAGTGCTATATTGATTTGCAACAATAAAGTTTCACTTTTTTGTTGGTGATGTTGCAAGCTAAAAAATTTTTTAAAAATCAATTGTGGGAGAGAGAAGTCGTGTGGAACTAGTAATGGTATGATTACATAAAGGCTATTTCACTGTAATGTCATTCCAAAATTTGCATTTAAGAAAGAGAGAAAAGGAAAGTACCCTAGTTTCCATATCATAGTGGTAATTAAGGTCTTATGATGTAGATAATATCTTCATGCTCCTAGGTACATAGAAAATACACATAAATTTTCTATTCTTACATTCAAGGTAAGGAAGATTTACTATCAGATGGAATGTTCAGGGGAAAATAGCTTCTATAATTTACTTGTACAATTTCTGCAGCTCTCATCAAACCATGTTTATCCTATTTTCTCTGTTCAAAACTCTAAATCTCATTCAACAATGTCTTTGAATAAAGTGATAATTCTGCATTGTTGCACATTATCTTAAACTGGAGAAGTCTTTTATTTCCTCAGACTCTTCTTCACAATGAAACCTCACTGGATGAAATTAAATATTATGCATTGTATAATGGGAGACATTTTAAGCTATACTAGTATTCTATGCTTTATTTTATTGTTCATAGACTTTGAACAGATCTGAAGCATATTAGCTTTCCTGAAATCATATTTCTTGTAGTAATGGAATTTAACATAAAAGAAAGAAAGAAGCCCCCAAATTCTAATCATTTAAAAAATCACAGAAGATTGGAACATATTAAATATATATTATTTTCATTCACTTGTACAGTATGTCAGTAATAAAACACAATATATAACATTCCATGTTGAGATGGAGTATTTCACACATACACACACATAAGAAATGTAGACCCAGATTTTGAACAGTTAGTAGGTACATCTCTTTATTGAACAACTGGCAACCTTTTTTGGGGGGGGGGACTGACTAATGTCTAGAAAACAAAAACGAAAACAACAAAACTAAGATAATTTGTTTAAAAGAATAAAATGGCAGCTAGACTCAATGTTAGTATAATAACAATAAATCTCTCTTAAGTTTCTTTGCACTGCAAGCAACCACATTGCTCTTTTCAAAAGAGATCATTTTTCTTCAACTTGTTCAAAAAAAGTGTCAGTCTAATAAATTCCTTTTTGTGTCTTGGCCACCAGAACAACTATTGCTCCATAATAAAGAAATATCTGATCAAAAACGGTCAGTATTTGTAGGTTTTCAGACAGCAAAGATGTTTGGAAACTTGTTCTTAAACCTTTTTAAACCTGTTTGCCTATCCAAACAGATGATATGTTTTAGCTGTTACTCTGCTATTTATTCTAGTTTTATCTCAATAACATTATAATTAATTGTTCACACTGTACAGAAGAAATGAAATATTATTGATGGGCAGTGTGATTTGAGGAAATGAATGAAATTACTGGGGTCTGCTGTCATGGAGTTCCTTTTGCTCAATTTGGTGACAGGTAGATCTCCATGAAACAGTGTCAACTCTAAGAAAAAAGGTAACATTTTACTATTTTCTAGCAAGATTTTGCTGAATAAGTTGCTGTGAAGCAAAATGCATATGGCTGAACTGCCATGTCAGCCTTTGTAGAAAACATTTTTTTTTAACCAACCATCCTTTAATATATTCAGATCCAACTGGATTTTGACTTAGGATTTTTTTAGCTGGGAAATCTCACCACAGAGTAATTCTAAATGTTTTCATTATATAATCATCCTATAAATTTTGCCATGTCCTGAAAAAAATAATTTTCTTTTCTGCAACCTTATGCTGTCAGCTTCATAAATGTACATATGCAAGAACACTTAGTGATGCTGAAGAGGGAGAAAAAAAAATAATTTTGATGACTTTTTCAAAAAGTCATTTTACTTTTTGCAAACTATTATTTTTCCAGGCCATTTGTTTTTCCTTTTTCTCTTCTGCCCTACTGAAATCATGTTATAGTAGTCAGCAGTTTAAGCTGGCAGCTTTTGTTATAGTAGTTATTGTATAGGTGCTTATAGTTACATACTGTAGTGACATGGCTAGCCACAGAATAAATCATTTGGAGTAGGGAGTTGGCTGTATGCTGAGGGAAGGTTGCACGAGCACATGGTGGGCAAAGCATGTTGGGGACAAACATATAATGTCATCCCATAAAGTAGGGATAGTGCCTACAGACCTGTAATTTTATGAGGTCTTTGGTGCTCATTGAGTTTGGTTGTTTTCTTGCAGACATTTCATTACCCAAATTAGGTAACATCATCAGTGCTAGTAAGTTAGTTACTAGTAACTTACTAGCACTGATGATGGTACCTAGTTTGGGTAATGAATGTCTGCAAGAAAACAACCATTACCCAAGCTAGGTAACATCATCAGTGCTAGTAAGTTAGTTACTAGTAACTTACTAGCACTGATGATGGTACCTAGTTTGGGTAATGAAATATCTGCAAGAAAAGAACCAAGCTCAGAGAACACCAAACCCACCTCATTTCAACCGTTAGCTACAAAATATTCTCCTTTATTAGCTAATTGTTTTAGCCAATATTTTATTATTGGCTAATAATTTTATCCCTGTAAACTTGGAGATGAGGTTCTTGTAGTATCTAGCAGATTTCTTTTGATCCAAATCTGTGCTAGCTGTCAGGGATGGTTACCTGAGAGCCAAGTTTATTTTTATTCATAGTATTCCCTGAATGCTTAATGTTACAAAATTAAGCTATCTTGTACATGTTGGCTGTTTGATAAAGCATATATTTAAAACACATACACATACACAGAAACACACACACACACACACACTATATGAAAATTCAGCACTGTGCTTTCAGAGTTTCTTTCTAGTTTATAAGGAAGGAAGGTAAATAATGTCAAGTCAATGAATATCAGATATATTTTTTGACTGTACATTACAGTGAAGTGTAACCTTTTTTTTACAACTGCAAGTCCATCTTATTTATTCTTGTAAATGTTTCCCAGATAATGTTTGTAATATGAGCTGTGTTGCAAAATCCATACAATAAACCTGTGATCCAAAATTAATGTTTTACTACAAAATTCTTGCACTAGTGTTTTTTGTTTTCTTGTTGTGAAATTCATTATGGTCAGAAAAAAATACAAATATAATACAATGGCCAAGAGGCAAAATATGCATCACATCTAATAAATTTATGGGTAATATTGTTAAGGTTTTTTGCAAAGAAATCATCATTATAACCCTCCATTGTTTATAAAAATGCCATAATTTTAAGGCATGACTTATTTAATTACTGAATTCAGTTTGGTAAAAGTTGCTAAGATGAGATAAATTAAAACATTCTGAAATTCAACATTTATTTTTTATACTCTAATGTTATCCTCTGAATGTATTTGGTAACTAAGCACTCTGGGAATTGGGTCTGTTAAAACAAATAGCCTTGCATTTAAGAAATCAGTGCACCAGGTTTACTCTCATCTTTTTGAGTAGGTACACATAAGATCCACTGAATATATATTTATAATTGTGGCTAAAATCTTAAATCAAGGTTTCAAACTAAAGGAAGCCATTACATTTTTAAATACATTATGTTCAATATTTTGTTTGTATCTGACCTTGGGGCTGAAATAAATTTGAAATGAAATTAATACCTTTAAAATATAAAATAAAAATAACACCTTATTTTTAAATTGTTGTCCAAAGCCAAGACCTGAAGTAGTATTTAACATAAATAATATACTGAAGGAGGGAAAACAAATTATTGTTTAATGTCTCCTTTCATGGAAATCCACTGCAGTTTGCCGTTACATTCCTAAAAATAAGATTTTGGACAGATCCACATTTTCTGCTTGCTCTGTTACTGTTACAGGATTCCCACCATTTATTTAGGATGGGAATAAATAACAGTGACCTCCAACACCATTCTCCCACCACACATACACTGTTTCCCACTTCTGAAACTCTATTTCCGTTATGTGTTCAAGATGGACAGTGATTAATATTTATGTGTTACTTATATGAAAGGGTTATATATATTATGTTTAAATGTGTGTTATGTATGTGTACACTTTGAGAGCAAGCAACTAAATTTAATTTTTAATGTGTGCCATTGTGCCCACAGTAAAAAAAGACAATAAAGTTTATCTATCTATCTATCTATCTATCTATCTATCTATCTATCTATCTATCTATCTATCTATCTATCATCTATTTGTCTATCTATCTATCTATCTATCTATCTATCTATCTATCTACTTCTAAAATTGCGGACTAACGTGTGGGACCGCCGTGGATAAGCCTTGCTACTAAGCTTAAAGTTTACCAGGCAGCAGTGCTAACTACCCTGATGTATGCTAGTGAGATCTGGACAGTGTACAGGAGGCACGTTAGGCAACTGAACTACTTCCACATGACTTGCCTTCATAGAATTTTGAGGATTCGGTGGCAGGATAAGATACCAAACACAGATGTCCTTTCCAGAGCAGGTCTATCATCAGTTTACACTCTGTTGATGAAAGCCCAGATGCGCTGGGCAGGTCATGTTGTAAGGATGCCAGATCATCGCATCCCTAAACAGCTCTTCTATGGTGAGCTGTCTCAAGGAAAACGATCACATGGGGGACAAAAGAAGCGATATAAAGAAATGCTGAAAGCCTCTCTTAAGTCCCTGGATATTAACACCATCTCTTGGGAACTTCTGGTGCATGATCGACCAACATGGCGCACCTTGGTGTACCAGGGCTGCCAGACATATGAACACAGAAGGACAATCTTGGCACAAGAGAAACGAGCACTCCACAAAGCCAGAGCTATAAATACTGAAGTAACAGTGTCAACATTTCTTTGTTCAGTATGTGGCAGAACATTCTGTGCTAACATCGGTCTTATCAGCCACCTACGGACACATTGTTGATGGCCCATAATCCACAAGATGTCAAGGTCCTCATTGAAATCGATGGACAAACAACAACTTCTAAAATACTATTTTCTATCCCAAGTCAACTTAAGCTCTTAGAAGAGTCATCGGTCTCCTTTTCTCTTGTCTGGAAATACCCCCAGATCCAATTATCTACAGTGCCAGGAACACTCTTTCCCTTTCGATAAATGATCTGTATAGGCCAGTGATGGCAAACCTTTTAGAGACCAAGTGCCCAAACTGCAATCCCAAGCCCACTTATGCATCTTCGGGTCCAGGTGGGCATGGCCCATTGGGTGGGCGTGGCTGCTGTGGTAATGGCAGACTGGGTGGGACTAAAAAGTTCAATCAATCAATTCCAACTTTGCAAGATTTTTTTTTCCCACGAGAAGTTGAAATTGACTGATTGATTGAACCTTTTTTTTTTTTTTTGCACATGGTGGAGGCCTAAAGCAAAATGGTTTTATAAAACCCAGCTGAAGGCCTAGGACTGGGGCGATGGTGTGCATGCCCACAGAGAGGGCTCTGAGTGCCGCCTCTGGCACCCGTGCCATAGGTTCGCCATCACTGGTATAGGCATTTCATCTTGGGCTGCTTTGCTGTTATGATGTCTCCTCCTTCTGTTTCTCTGTTTCCTGCTTTTAGCTAACCCAGCAACCCTCCATAAAAACCATGGAGATCTGTAACATCTTCTGGCTACCATGCACCCTTTTTCTGTAGCATCCTTACATCTGTCGATGGACTCTCTTTGAGGTTTTGCTCCAGATAGAATACTGTGGGTTTTTTTTTTTATCTCCCCTGAGTGTGCTGCAATGGATCCATTTCCTTTTTTTTTTTTTTTACAAAAAGTTAAAAATAAGCCTATAGAAATAAAACTGTAAAGCTCCAATAAATGCTATTTTTTTGCTTTTGTGAATCTAAACCATTAGCTTTTTATTGCCACCAAAAGGTCTTTAGATGAACAAAGAAATGAAAGAATAATATTCTCACTTTAATTATTGCAGCACTGGAACAATAAAAATACAATTAGGGAAAAAGAAAAGTGTGAAAGAAAAGAATGGGGTAAAGATGTAGGAAGCCAGCCATGATGGAAATATACAGGAAAAGAAGGAAAGAAAAGGGACTAATGGGGACGAAATAACCCCTAAAGGTAGAAGAGAGGCATTGATAAATCCACCCACTCAGGGTCAGTCAATGAGTACCAGAGAAGACAAAACAGTTTAGACTCTTCTGCAAAATTGGTCTTTGTGATAAAATGCTTCAGGGAAATGTACTTCGCTTTACTATATGGTGGAGCAACAAATGGCAGGAATTCCTTTCATTATTGCTCAACTTTTTTCCAAACATAAGGCAATCAACACACAAGAAGTTTAGAAAACATTATCCAGGAGTCTGAAATGAAGGGAGGCTATTTCTAAATTACAGTTTGACTGGAAAACAAAAACAATATGGCTCTCTCTCTTATCATTGACCTTTTAAATCTGTGACAATCAGGATAAAACTCAGTAGGGTTAAGGTTATCCATCAAGCAAACTCATGGGCTTATTTACAAATGTTTGACATAATCAAACAGAACTGTTTACCTTTTGTGATATAAAGAACAAGCATTTTATATTTCTTCCTTAGTTGCCCTCAGCTGCTGCCGCAGTAATAATTGTCATTATTACAGAACCAAACTGGGCTGGGCAGAGGTGTGGGAGCTTCTGCCTGATGCTATTTCTTACCTATTATGGTACCATTAGAAAACCAAGAACAACATACATTTCTGGAGATCAAAATAAGAAGGCATGAATAAATACAATAGACAACAACAGATATATGTTCATAACTAGGTTGCAAACACAGATAGTCCTTGTTTAACAACTATCCACCGCAATGTTTAAAGTTTGGATGGTGGTGAATGAAATATTATGACCATCCTCATGGTTGCATCAATTGCAATTTCCCCACAGTCACAGTATTGCAATTTGGGCTTTGTCAGACAGCTCACAATTATGATTACAGTGTCCTGCAGTCATGTGATCATCATTTGCAACCTTCACTACCAACTTCCAACAAAGCAAAGTCAATGAGGAAGTGAGCAGGAGGTTGCAAATGGAAATCACATGACATCATACATAACGATACCATGGGATTCTCTTAACAACAGCAATCAGAATTGCCATTGCACAGTCACATGAGATCCCTTTACACTGCATCCTATAGCATTTCATAGCAATGGCATTGCCAGTCCCAATTACCATTGTTAAGTGAAGACGGGAGTAAGAAGTCAGGATTACTTGTCAATGATTTCAGTTATACTGAAACTGTGTCCTGAAGGCATGATTTGAGTGGCAAATTATACCTAAAGATCACCTACCCCATTAAATCAAGTATTCTAAGGGCTTGTAGACTTATTTGCTTACAGCTTTAATCTTTATAAACAACTATTCTAAATTAAAGTCATTTAAAATCAATACTATTTTCTTCCAATTAATCAGCTTAAGACTAGGGTGCAGGTTCTATTGAGGCTTGACTGAATCCTGCCAGTTTTTTATTTCCTTTTATTTTCTCAATTGCTAATTGACTTGTAGACTTAGAAATAGGGAAATGAAATAAACAAAACAAGCAGATGAACACATAACTACAAAAATCTATTTATGAAAACATATTTTTTATGTATCAGATCTGAGTGTACAAGTATCTAGGGGAGGTGGAGGTAAAAATCAAGGTAAGCAATGACCCCTAGCTTTCCTACACTTGCACAAAAAAGAACAGAGAATCAAGAACACAAAATAAATTGGGCTCTGTAGTATTTTTGAAGAATGAGAATGTTGATTACATAATTGGTATTTCCAATGATAAAAGGAAGAACATCTGTGCCTTATATCACTACTCAATTGACAGCCATTGTCTTCCTTCCTACACTAAAAACTCCCTTTTTATGACCCTGTAATCCCTTAATTCAGGGTACAGTCCGAGCAACTGAATGGAGCTGAGCATTTTCTGGCTGGATGCCCTTCATGACACCATGCAGAGTTCACAGCAGATATTTTTCTAGGAGAAAAACTTCTGCCACTACTTAGGATTGAATTCTCATCTTTCCAAATGAGAAGTGAGTGTCTTCACCATTAGGCCACCATGTGTTTTAATGTTCTTCTTCCTAAGCTAGCCACTTTTATTGCCCTCATCCAGTGGTGGAATTCAGCCAGTTCGCACCACTTCAGCAGATCCAGTAGCTAATTTTTTGTTGCCCATGCCCAGAATGGACTTCCGGAAGTGGCATCCACATGGAGAACCGGTTGTTCACATATTTGAATCCCACCACTGCCATCATCAAAGGTATATTTAGCCAGATGCAGGACCCCACACCAGTGTTAAGATAAACCCAGTATTTTGGATATTAAGGGTGATTATTTTGTCAACATTTCAAACGTTCACACAAGAAAGAACTGTTTGTAATGCATTGTTTTGTAACATTGGGTCCTGTTTAACATTCCAACATTGTGATGATTATTGTTTAAATTTAATATTATATGATAACTGACTCCCAGAAATTTGGGATGGTTTACAAATGATTTAAAACATGAAAACATGACAATAAAGACAACAGGAAACAAACAAACAAAAAAGATAGAGATGGCAAAGTAACAAATCAGGTAGAAACAATAGAAAAAGAAACCTAAATCAAAATATGCTTCAGGTATCCCCACCAAAGGCCTGGATAAAGAGCCTTTAGACCCCTTTGAAACACCAGCAAGAACAGGGGCCATTTATATTTGGGGGGGAAACATTCCAAGGGAAAGGCACTGTGGAAAAAAAGATGTGCTTTGCTTAGAAGTGATTTCTTAATTGAAAGAATTCAGACTGGGCCAACCCTAACAGACTGAATAAGTCAGGCAGATACTATGGAAATTGTAAACATTGGGGTCAAAGAAAGAATTTGACTCAGAAAAGGAGATTTTATTCAGAAGTTGCTTTTAATCACAATTCGTCCTCTTCATCTGACTGTGTTTCTCACAAAGGAAAGTCATTTTCTGTCTTCTACAGAATCAAAAAATTGTGAAATTAGAAAGGACCCTAGAACAAACTAGTTTAAATCTCTGCAGTTTGCAGGAAAGCCAAATATTACCATCAGCAAATAAAATGTTGTTATATTCAAGGGAAATCTAATAGCTACATCTTCTACCCATTATTTCTGACCCAGGCTTTTGTAGCACCAACTTCCATATGACAACCTTTTATTGTATATACCTAAATACCAGATACAGAGCTTTCCCCTTAGTCTTCTTTAATGCAGATTGAACATCTCGAATTTATTCATCTTTTATTTATAAATTATGTCCTTAAATTCCTATATTATCTTTGTTCCCCCTCCCCTGAGCCTAACTCTCCAATATATTTCTAAAAGTGTATTGCTCAAAACCGTATAGAGTACTTCAGGTGTAATCTTTCCAGTGCAAAATAAAGACAAATAAGGAATTCCATGCCTTTCATACAGCACCTTTTCTAATGCAACTCATTAATGTGTTGACCTTTATATGAGAAGTAGCATTCTGTCAATCATATTCAGCTTTCTATTAATAACCACACCCAACCTATGAATCCTTGATTGCATGGGTGTCCCATATTCTTTCTCAAATATTTCTTGAATGAAGATATTGAAGGACATCTAGTTCCTTTTAACCTAATTTTCCAATGGGACCAGATTAGATTGAAAATTTCCTGTTGTTATGTCATCCACAAGTTTAATAATTAGTTCATTATCCTGTTATCCAGATCATTAATAAAAATGCTGAATAATACTGGTCCCAAAAGTGATCATTTTTGGAGCTCACTACTATCCTCCAATTCAATACAGAGTTATGAGTTGCTGATTTACTACTAGCCAGCCAATTTGGGCACTATTTTATGATACCATTCCAAACACATTTTAACAACTTTCAGCTTTAAACTAGGCATTCTCTTAGAGACTTAGATTGGAAAATTGAAAAATATCTCAGAAGAAGGTAATGGCAAACATGTCAGAAAATGTAGCCCAGAAAACTGTGTAAAACTATCTGTATAGTTACCATGTGTCTCGATTATCAGCCCCTCTAGATTCCATAGTAAAACCAGAACTACACTTTACTTCAATTGGCTATAATCTGACAAGTTTGATTGCATTGTTATCTCCTCTCATTCTTAGATATACTTCAGTAAATCAGAGGGTTTTGCCTGAATAACTTCTGAATAATATCTTGTTTTGTAGGACTTAAGGAATGTTTCCATTCCCTCCCCTTTTTCTAGATAATATTTCATTCATACTTTTGTCTGGTCAGCTCCCTTACTCTCTATAAGAGTGACTTGAAGAACCAAAAAACAATATATCCAGATTCTCTTTATTCAGTAATGTTGTTGATGAAATTTATCTAATATGACCTATTTTGACAAAACTAAATTTATCTAATATGACCTATTTTGACAAAACTAATCATGATACTATTTTAAGATGCTGCCAAATAACCTGCTTTATAATCTGATCAAGCATTTTCCCAGGTACTTGTATTATGTTATACTGGGATTATTTTATTTGTTCTTTCTTGAAGAGAGTTCATTTGGTATTCTTCAGGTCTCGGGCTTCTATTGGGTTTTCTAGGATTCTTAAAAAATAATTGATAGAAATCTTGAAAGTTGTTCATCCAGTTTCTTCAGTCCAAAATACATGTCCCAGAACCAGTGGTGGGATTCAGCCAGGTTGCACCAGTTTGGCAGAACTGTAGCTAATTTTTTGTTGCCCAGGCCCAGAATGGACTTTTGGAAGCAGCATACACACAGAGAACCGATTGTTCATATATTTGAATTCCACCATTGCCTAAAACCCTAGGAGTTTGATGGAATTCAAATAATCTAGAAGTTCCCTTGCCTGATCCTTTTTGCCCTGAAGCCTCCCTTCTGTTTCTAATCTCTGCTTACTCAGATCACCATTTCCTTAAATATAGAGATAAGAGCAAAACAGGAATGGAGTTTCTCTGCTTTCACAGGATCATCTATTAAGACTTTTTTCTTAAGCAGTATAAGCAGTGAGCTTATCACCCATCTTACCTTCCTTATGCCCTTGATGTATTTGAAGAAATCTGCCTTCCTTAACTGTGGCTGTCTTGATAGCCTTAGATTATTTTCTGCTTTTGTTTCTTTATCTCATTCCTTCATTCACCTGAAGCTTTATAGACTTCATTAGTATCCTTTCCTTCTTATTCCAGTTAATATTCTTCCTTAGTCTCAGCTTCTTTGCAAACAGTTCATTCAACCACATTGACTTGTTTAGATATATCCTAGTTTTCTTCCTCACTGTTATTATTTGAAACGTCACTATTATTAATTTTCTCTACCAGAAGACCTAGTCAGTTTCTATACCTTTTCTTTTAATGTCTTTTTCTCCTGCTATCCTTCTTACAATTTTCCTTAATTTATTGAAATTGGCTTTTTAAAAAAATCCATTATTTGTATTTGGGTGTGAGAATTCATTTGCTCTTTACCACAACCTATTTGTTAAAATCAAGAACTCTAACAATGCATGGTCCTCATCATCTTAATTTTCAATCAGTTCCTACTTTTTAGTAAGGCTTTTTAGCATCTTGCCATCCAGTTTGCCTTGCATTAGTGCAGATTAGTCTATGTTGGTGTAAAAGAATTTTAAATAATGTGTTATTTCCAATTTTCAATCTCCCTTTTATGTTAGTTTCTTTGTTAAGTTAATAATTTCCAGTTTGTGTTTAATCCATTATTTGCCAAAGGTATTAACATTCCTATCCCTCCCCTCTTGCATTCTGGTTTAAAGCACTCCTGCCAAAGTTAACCAGCCATCATCAAATGTATCTTCTTTCTTTTAGTAAGATCAATTCCATCTCTGCAAAGCTGTTACCTCTTCTTGTCCTTGAAATTTATACTGCTTCTGAAATACTACTTGCACCACTTTTGCAAGCAGGAGTTCACTTGAAAATGTTTCATTTCTCTTTGCTGAAATATTCTGTTAGATGGGAAGCATTGATGAGATCACTACTTGAGCCAAAGCTCCTTTACCCTCCTCCTCAAAACCATGAAAGCATCCTTGATATGTTGGAGGTCATGCCACATGGTATTATTTCTGCTCACAAGGATGAGGAGAAAAGGTCTGTGATAAGCTCTGTCAATCTTCCTGTCACATCTCAGATTTCAGATGGGCATAAATGTCAAGATGAAAGGACTAGATGACAAAGGGGAGCTTCTGTGCTGTTCAAAAGAGAATCACCTACAATCATCATCTTTCTTTTCTTCTTCTTGATGAATGGTGATGCATAATTTTGACTGGAAGCTAGTGACAGAGCTTCAGTTGTGGGGGTCTTCATCCTGAGAGATGATACTCTGGCCTCCAGCTCACTGATCTTTACTTTCGTAGCTTCTACTGGGTGACACTTTATGTAGTCCACTTTAACTTCTGGTAGAAGAGCAAACATGCCCAACCTCATCTCTCACTGTGATATCTCCTCTATAAAACTAGGAAGAAAAAAAAGAGCAAATATAATTGTTAGACATTGGATGTGATCAGAATGCACAAGAATTTGTGATTCAGAAGGCATCAGAATAGACAGAGCATCTCTTTGTGTGTTTCATCCTTGTCTATTACATTTTCAGGTTTTCTAATTTTTTGGCTTCTGATTTTCTTTACAGCAAATATAAGTACAATTATACATTTATCTTTTACTCTAAGGTAATATGACTCTCTTCTTTCTTTCTTCTTATGTCCTGTCAAGTCATAAAAACTATAAATCATAAGTTTATTTTTTCTGTTTTATGCAAAAAGTCCATAATGAGTTTTCAGTCAGCAATAAATATAAATATTATCTTTTCTCTGATGAAAGTTCCATCATCTTCACTAATCATTCCTCCTTTGTGCATATTGCCTATTTTTTCCATCTTTGTCCTCTATCAAACAAAATTCTTCTTTGAGATAAATTATCAATTCTTTTTCCAGCTCCCTGACTATATTTTATGCCTTACTCTCCAGAATGTCCACTTTGTCATTCATTTGTTTTAAATCTCCAGATATATGTTTTACAGAGCTTTCCATCTCCTTAATTTTTTCTTTCCTCTTTCAACTTTACAAGTCTTTGATCTATTCTTTTTTTTAAAAAATATCTAGTATTAATAATTTAGACTTATTGTCTCCTCCTGAAACATTTTCTGAAGTACATCTGAGATAATTTCTTTCTCTGTTGATTGTTATAGTGAGTCTCTCTTCTCCTCTGCTGTTTTTGCTCTTTACTGAAGGTTGTCATTGTAATATTATAGCCCAAATTAAAGTATCTCAGTTGCAAGAGAAGGAATATTCTCATTCTCTAGCTTCTCATTCTCTATTTTGTCTGCCAATGCCTATAATACTCTTGTATTTATGGCACTCTGGAGTTACAGTCAGCATCAGAGTTTAGCTCATATTACATTTTTTTGTATAGTTGAACAATTGTCTATATTCTTATTAGTAAACAAAAAACATTCCCATGAAGGTCCGTTTCATTTGTCTATTTTAATTCCAATTTCTTCAAGAGCACTTTCACAAAAATAATCTTTCAAAATAACTATCCCCTTTATCAATTTTAAAATATTATATCCACTCATTATTTTGCCCAAAGATCTTAAGTTTTGAACCTCTCCACCCCTTTTTTTTCTTTGTAATTCACAAAGAATATCAACTCACCAAGTGAAGTTCTCTTATTTTGCCGCTCAATGTCCATTTAACTATAAGTTAATTACACTTGAAAATGTTTAAGAAATAAGGTTTATGTGGCCATATAGCCTGCATTATGGCTATGAGCTTGATTGAAATTCATTGCTTAAAGTTACTCAACTCACAAGCCATTAAAACCTCAGTTTCTCCTCACTCAGGAAGAGGAACTGTCCAGAATGCAAGTAGGCAATCTCACAATTTCTCCTTTATATAGAAAGACTGTTAATCAGAATTCACCGTTTGGATATTGATCTCTGTTGCAATGCTGTCCCCACTCATTGAGAAACATTTCATCCACCATGAATTTTCACTAGAAGCCACAATTTCTGAAGATCTTTTAGAAGCTCAAATCTCTGTGCTCTGCAGATAAGTGTGGTCATGTGAATTGTCACTTCTGACATAAACATTTGGCAAAGCTTTGAAGCTATGATTGGTAAAAATATCTTGCCCCACCAATCCATTTGAAATAGCAGTTGAAAGAATATATTTCTTTTTACTTATTCCTTTTTCTCCCCAACTCTTGGAAACAGAAAATTCAAGATGTGATAAAAAGCAACAAGAAATCTAGGCAAATACTGAAAACCATGTCTAAAGAAATGGTTGTTATCAAATGTCATTATTTCTTGCTTTTCAAATTCCTCAGAGATTTTTTTTTTTTTTGACAGCATTTCTTTGGGGGAATTCCAAGTTACAGTGACCTTTCCATATCAACCTGAGGACAAAGATTTACATGAAAAGAAAAGCTTTTTTAAAAAAAGCTTGATGTGATAAAATGTCTGCCTGGAGCTTGAGGTTCTTACCAAATAGTTATACATTCCACATTTCCAGATGTAATTAATAATAAACCCACCTAGCTACAAAAAGGGAAAGGGAAAGAAGATGGAAAGAAGATGTGCACATTCAATAGAAATCTTTACAATTGATTTATTGTCAAGGGGAAAGTTCTTCAAATCTGATAAAAATCAGCCACACATTTCTAACTTCAAATAGAAAGCCTATAACAGTGATGGCAAACCTTTTAGAGATCGAGTGCCCAAACTGCAACCCAAAATCCACTTATTTATCGCCGGGTGCCAGGTGGGTATGGCCCACTGGGTGCGCATGGCTATGGTGGTCATGGCAGATTGGGTGGGTATGGCCAAGGTGGGTGTGATCACCTCAATGTTGCTCAGAGCGGCTGCTGCCTGACACCATCAGCCACTACACAAAGAGGCCAGTGAGTACATGGGTGCTGGGATGTATCTGGCAATATGGGACCTCAGCGAGTTAGCGGGTGGCTGGTTGAAGAGAGTCAGTTGCCATCTCCGGGGCATGGTGCGGGTGCCCACAAAGAGGGCTCTGAGTGCCACCTCTGGCACCCATGCCATAGGTTCGCCACCACTGGCCTATAAGTAATGAAAGAATAGATAATGGCTTTAAATGCTTCAAGCAGTTATTCTACTTTAAATAATATTATAAAACAAAGGAAAAATTCCTATCTTGGTTAAAATATATTTGATATAACACACACACACACACACACACACACACACAATATTGGGCAGTCCTGCATTCCTGATTTTTGTTTAGGATGCAAATTATCCAGATTAAAACTCTGTTCATGTGTTCTGAAATTAAGGAGTTTTCATCATGTCTTCTGACAGCTAGTTGGTATTCATGTATGCACTCTGCTAGTCTTCTGCAACTATTAGTGGTTGTTACAGACCTTACACCATATGTTGTATTTGACTCCTGTTTTTTTCTTCTGGTAACACTTTGGGTTTACTTAGGCTGTTTTAGAGGATTTAGTTCATTTATGTGCTATGGTGATGCCATGTAATAGACTGTTGGTGGTTTCTGAGATGTCTTTGATACAGGGCAGTGTTGTTCTTTTCATAGCTTGTGTTGGTTGAGTGGTCAGACACTTTTTAATAATGCTGGGTATCTATTGAAATACCCATAATTGAATACCTTTAGAAGAGGAAAAGTGAGCAACTTTGGAAATGGCAAAATTACTTTCACATCTATTTGAATCTATTTGCATGGGCTTGAATGAAAGAGTGTCAGAACTGTCATCCTGAGCTTCAGCCTCGCTTTGCTAGATGCCAACCTTCCATAAACTATGGGGAGGGGAGGAAGCTGCTGGGAAGGAAAAAACTGAAATTACTCACTGTGCTTTCCTGAAACATCAGCTCATTGTCCCAAGGCCAGAGGCATGGGAAGGGAAATGCAATGGCTCACCATCTAGTCTGCTGATGTAGGGACCATTACCAAAACAACTCCTTTGAATGTAACTGGACAATAGGGAGATAAGGGGCGGGGAATGAGAAAGAGAAAGTTAACTGGGAAACCTTTGCATGTAAACTTTTAGTTCTGGCTTTACTGTATTGTAACCACTTGGTTTTTAGTAAAAGTATACCTTTCCCACAAATAGAGTCGACAATCTTTCTTTCATAAAAACCCAAATCAGGGCAGGTGTGACAGAGAGAGGTTCACAGCTGTCTTTCCCCAACTTCATTTTTGCCTGATCCATAAAATTGATCTCTAAATGAATATTTCATAGAATAATATTTATGCAAATAAATTAGAAATTATATTTTCAAACCATGAATATTTGAATAGGAACAGACTTTCTTCTGATAGTAGGCCAATTTCCACCATGCTTTCATTGGTTTGATGCTGTCATACCACACTGAGAACTGTTCTATGAGTGATTTATACAATACAATCCTCTCACATGCAATTGCTGAGCCTCAGGCAGATGTGGCCCAGCTGTTATTAATAGGCATCATCCACTGGCACTGTTAGAACAAGAAGCATGAATGGCAGTTATAGCCACTTTGGACAGAAAACAGTTCTTGCAAATGTTTCCAGAAGACATGTTTAATTTTCCACAGAAAGAAACAAAACTAGTTCTCTTCTGTAAATTCAAAAGAACATATTATGTTTGGTAAGTATTTAAAGTGTCTTTTTTCTTACAGGGAGGAATAAAAATCCTTCTATCTTCCTCAATAGGACACACAACATGAGATTATGGAAAAATCTACACTATATCATAAGAAAAGCATGAGAAGCCAAAGTTTAAATAATCAGTTTTAGTCAAGAAAAAATAAAAAAAATATTCTGGAATGCAATGGGGATTCTAGTTCAAATCAAAGCAAACTGAACAAATGAACTAGTTTAGGAAAGTACCTATAAGCATTTCCAGAAGATTGGTTCTTTCAGCTAGTTCCAGTAGGTCTCATATTTTTTTTTGAAAGACTGTCTGCCTCTCTACTATTACTGCTTTGAGGGGATTTTTTTAAGTCTTCTTAACTTTGGATCCATCATGGGATACTTTAGTTTTCTTTTTCTTCATCTGTTCCTGTCCAGCTTTAAATTTATGAAAGTTTTGGATGTGTATGTGTGTGCACATGTGCATGTATGTATGTATATGTATATACATACATACACACATACTATATATGTTTCTATATATGCTCATGGGTCATATATATATATATATATATATATATATAGGTCTTTGGTTGTTCGGGTTTTCTCCCACGTAAAATTGGAAATGTCTTGGCGACGTTTCGACGAAGTCCCATTCGTCATCTTCAGGCTGGTGCTTTCAGCTTCGTGCCTCGAGCAGCAGTGTGAGGCAGTGTGAGGCACGAAGCTGAAAGCACCAGCCTGAAGATGACGAATGGGACTTCGTCGAAACGTCGCCAAGACACTTCCAATTTTACGTGGGAGAAAACCCGAACAACCAAAGACCTACATACAAATACCCGCGAAAACCTCAGAAAACATATATATATATATATATATATATATATATATATATATATATATATATATATATATATACTATATATTCTATATATGCTCATGGGTCATCATCTTTCTTTTTCTTTGTATATTCCTTCTAACTCTTAGCCAGTCAGAAAATTGTACGTCCATATAAGAGAGAGAATAGAGAGAGAATAGCTTATTTCTCTCTCTCTCTCTCTCTCTCTCTCTCTCTCTCTGTGTGTGTGTGTGTGTGTGTGTGTGTACAAACAAATATTAGAATACTTTGTACCCTTTCATATGAGGATTTTCGTATAAAGGATCCAGTCTAATATTTCCAAGGTTCTGAAATCTAATCTGCAAGTAAAATTAAGCTCTGATTTCTGTATCTCTAGTATCAAGAAATCCAAAAGAGCTTTTTCACTTTCTGTTGTTTTTATTTTTTTTCCTTTGGCTCTTTCCTATTGACTAGGTTCAGATTATATGTTTGCTTAGTTTATTTATTAATTCATTTGATGTGATGTTTGGCACTATCCAACTCCAGACCAACTCTGGGCAGTTTAAAATATAATAAAAAAACATAAGAAAACAAGATAAAAAAGGTTCAGATACTCATGCTCTAATCATCTCTATATGGGGCTCCCCTAAAGAGTATTTAGAGGCTACAGATGGAACAGAATGCAGTGGCATGGATACTGTAGTTCTCGAGGTCCCCTGGGTGCCACATGTAAAATCACTGTTATATGAGCTGCTGTCAATGCTGCTAACATTGGATGTTCTTGCTTGACAATATATGAAGATGCAGACATTTTCTATTTAACCTGTGTATTACTTTTAGAGTTAAAATTAGATGGTGCTGGAAGGGAGGGGGGAAGAATGCGCTTGGGGACTAGTTAGCTATAACAATATCTCAGTAGAGTATTCTTCAAGGTTAGTTGTAATAAGAGGAAATAACAGGAGGAAAAGTTCACACTTCAAACTAATTTGAGAATGTGATTAATGACTGTTAAATGAAGGAGTGAGTTATGCTTTGTTACTGTGTGTCTGGGGGAGGAGAATTCAAATTTTGGCTTCTCTATGTACTTGCAGAACCTATGTTGCAAATTAAAGATTCTTTAAGGTAAACAATGCCTCAAAGTTCTTTGAAAAGCTTCTTTCGGAACCATGACAGCTTCATTGGTTGGCAGTTTGTTTCCAGGTCCAATTCAAGGTGTTGGCTATCTCCTTTAAAACCTTTATGGCATAGGACCAGATTTTCTGAGGCACCATCTTATCCAAATGGGACTGGTCCACCTCACTCATGCCGGCAGTAAGGTCTTCAGATTCCTTCTACCAAGGAATTTCAGTTGACAGTGTCAGGAAGAATTTTCTCTGTCAGGGCCTCTACCCTCTGGATTATCTTATCTCCTGAGCTGAAATCTGCCTTCATACTTCTGGCCTTCCAGAAGAGAAAACCTTGGCTCTGCTGGTTGTCTTGGAGCCTCAATGGGGGTGTGCCCTGCTGGAGCTGATTGATTGACTAAGACACCAATTCCACCCCATACTGTTTGTGCTCTTAATTTTAACCAGTTATTTAATTGTTGCTGAATTTAATTTTAATGTTTTTAATGTTTCCAGTTTTAGCATTAGATTGAAACCATCTACCACTCATATTTAAAGAAAGCTATAAATTGGTATTTTGCTTTATCACATATTAGCTCCTCTTGTCCAGTTTTTTTAAGTAAAAATATATTTTAAACATTGAGGCTATATGGGCAGGTAGTCTGGTAGCTTATACGTTGGAGCACTGTGGATACATTATTATACATATACCCGTTGTGGCCCACCTTGAATTAGACTTAAAAAGGGACATGTGGTCACTCTCCAATAGTTCTGTCAGCACATTAAACTACAACAAGATGGAAAACTGAAGACTATAGTAAGACTACTGGGCTATCTTACATTGCTATAAACCTTATTGTTACTGATTGACCTATCCTTTCCCACTTACTGTGAATATTTTCATGTTCCTCACTGTTAGCTGTGATTAAACATTGTTTTATACAATCCAAATTGCTCTACAAGGCCATAAATTGAGATCTAATATTCATGATGGTGAGATCCATATTTTATAACTTCTGAGTATAATGGCCCAGAACCATCACTGTGCCCGGGGAAAGACAAGCATAAAACAGAGCTGGAGTGGATGCTCTGTAAATGATAAGGGGCCAATAAATACAGATTCAGCTGGAGGTTTGCATAAATGTTGCTTGGATACTGTGAAGAATGGCTGTCTCTCATAATGTAAATAATTAAATGGAAAATATATATCAACCAAATAGAAAAGAGCAACAAGGCATTTGGCAGTGTGTTTCTTCCATAAAATTTTTTTTAACCAGAATTCTTGAAAATGGATGAAAAATGCAAACATACCTAACCGTAGAGCTTGGGACCAATACAGATAACACAAGGAATCAACTAAACATGAATTACAAACCTGCCTGGTGTTTAATAGTACTGTATGAATGCTTACTGGCACAAACAGGATTGTAACTGTCAATAACTGCCTGCCATTTGTCAGTATTAGGCATAAGGAAAACTCTATGCAGTCAATAAACAGTTGGGATTGCCTACTTTCTCATCCTTCAAAGTTACATAGCTTCCTGTTGTCAATTTCTAACATTTTTGCATTTGAGCTACTGCAGCTGCTTAATATCCATTGCCCCTTCTAATATCTATAATATTTGCATAACTAAAGCATAAACATCCAGGATAAAATCACAAGAAAGCACTTAACTGCAGAAGCAAGTCATAATGCCATTAAGCCCTTCTTCGTGTAAGAAAAGGCTTAAGATCAAACACTTGAGGGTGACATACTAAGGTTTTCATAAGCCACATTCTGATAGGGCAGAATATGCCCAAGGCTGATTTTTCATAAAGTGATCTTTTCCCCATCCTTTTTTCAGGGTTGACAATTATAACTCCCAGAATCCACATTTGGCATGAACCAAAAAGTATTGTAATAGTCCATCTCTGCACTGTTGTTATGTTGTATTATTACAGTTTGTTGCACAGTCAGCCAGATGTTCAGACTGAACTTGGCATTTTTATACACCTATCAAGTCCTTCCCACGAATGTGAGATAGGCAGTTGTGGATGTTTGATGGTGTTAAAGTTTTATTATTATCATTTGCCTGTTTTTTTAACCTACAAATTGGTGTCTCCCTCATGAATGAAGAAATATCTCCCTCTTTATCTTTTTGTTTGTAAAAATGCAATTAAACTTTCTGCAAACCATCAGGCACATTTAGTAAACTGTACTCAGAAGATCATAAAACTGGCAGGCTTGAAACTTCCATTGGGTCAAAAGGATTTGCATGTTGTGCAGATCATGTTATGTTCTCAACCAGGTATTGAGAGATGGAAGGTGATGAACAAAAGAAGCACTCTATCTTCTCCAGGAAGTGCTGCCCCTCTACCATGGGATGTTCTCATTGGTAGTAATCTCTTACCATTTCTTTATAATCTAAGCTTTTAGCTGCATAACTACAGTATATAATAGCAGATTTAAATTTTTGATCACAGGTTGAAAAATTGATTACATTTGAGAAAAATCTATGTTATAGAAAGGAATTTTGAAACAGCTGTTAAGGTCCCAGAGTAAAGCAAAATTTCTTTTCAGCATTGATGGATTCTTTTTCCCCCCTAGTTTCTTACTAAACAGACATGTATTAATTCAGTCCATATCCTAAAGTACTAATAGTAGTAGGAATTTGCACTGGAGACAGATTGAAAATGAACAAAATATTATTATAGCATTTTAGCACTGCACACACACTTTCATTACAAAATACAATATTTCTTTAAAAAATAAAAGAGATAAAATTCTTAGCAATCTCAATTATTATTTTGCAGAATTAATTTAGGTCAATATATTTCTCAAAACTAATAAACATTATAATTGTTTATTACTGTGTAGGGTTTCCTGCCCGAGCAGGGGGTTGGACTAGATGACCTCCAAGGTCCCTTCCAACTTTACTACTATTATTATTATTATTATTATTATTATTATTATTATTATTATTATTATTATTATTACTGCATATCCCATTGTATGAAAAACTGAAAATTCATTTTAAAAATTCATTTGCTATTGTAGCAAAAATGCCATGATGCTAGCCCATTAATGGTTAGACTTTCTTAATGTTTACACAATGTAGCCTTCTATACCACAATAACATAAATATTCCAACATGCTAATCTACACAAATCTAAAAACTGGAGGAAGTACAAATACACAATTTCTGAATGCCTGCAGATATTCTTTTTAAAGATAAACCAAATATATCCAGCATAGGTCAATGCCAGCCAAGGAGTGAACTTGCTTTATGTTTCAAAGGGAAGGTAGCACTGCATTTCAATGGTCAAATACATTTTGTATGTAGAAGGGTGCAGAATCATTTTGAGATGTCTTTATAGGGCTTAGAAAAAAACTAACTGAAGTTTAGGACTCTGGTAGCACTCTTGTCACATGTCTCTCTCACACACACACTGATACTATTCTGAAAGCTGAAAATTAACATAATCTTAACACACTAGGTACAGTTAAAAGCCAAGGAACACATTGAAAAATGTATCTAGGATTAAATATAAAGAAAACCAGACTAAGGTCAATAGATACAAGATCCAACTTTCAAAACTGACAATGAAGATATTGAATATTTTTGACAGCCTCTGTCTTTTAGGATTGACCATCAATAATAAAGATATATGACATAGACTCTTAGAAGATTGCAAAGAAAGTAATGAAAAAGATATTCAGAAAAGATCAGAATTTTGAAGGCAGCTGTTTTTCTTGTAGTAATCTATGGATGTTGGTTGAACTGAAGAAGCAAGATAAAAATGTATTGAAGAGAATTCCTGTGAATACACAGATAGCCAAAAAAGGAACAAATGGATCATTGATAAAATGAATCAAGAGTTTTCACTTGAGGCACAAATGACCAGGCTCATCTCAAATCAATCTACTTTGGACATGTTATATGAAGACCCAGCTCTTTGAAAATTCTATTATGCTAGGAAAAAGGAAAAGAAACCAAAGGAAAGGAAACTTGCAACAAGGTGGATGGTTTTGATTGCAGTAAATTGCAGAAGATTGGGTGCAAATTGGAAGATCTGAAGAGCCAGGTTGAATACAATTTATCCTACAAAGATTCTGTGTATATGGTTGCTGAGAGTCAGCACAAACCTGGAGATACATAATCAAACAACCAATCAGTCCTGAAGTTACTGAAACATGAATCCTTGGGGGGAACTTTCCTGTGGTACTTTTAGCCATTGAATTTTGTATTAGCTGCAGTTTCCTCCTTTATTTTTAAAGGCATATAGAGAGAGTTCATGATTTAGAACAGGGTTGTCAAACTGGCAGCCCATGGGCTGGATACATCACATGCAGGCCACACCCACCCCAGCTCCACAAAGGCAAAAAACGTTACAATACATCACGATACCTCTGGTGACATGATTGAGTTTGACACCCATGATTTAGAGCATGGTTGTCATTTACTGCCAAGACCCATTATAACTGCCATCACCATCATCAAACCAGAAGATTAAAGCTTCTTTATCAATCTTATAATAAATTAATAATAATCTTTAATGTGAGTTTAAACAAAAATTATATATATATATATATATATATATATATATATATATATATATATATATATATATATATATATATATATTAAGAGTCCTTTTTTAAAACAATCTGGTATATTATTCATCAAACCCTCAGCACTATTCCTGATTGATGTACTTGCTTTTTTTTCTTACCAAGGTTTCAGAAACTATATATATGTATACTTTTTGATACTTTCATTCTCTTTTCTAAAAATCTGGATTGTTTCAGCTTCATTGCAGTGTCAATTTTTGTACTAAAACACCCCATTATTATGTTCATCCTTCTTTCTTTGGTTTGACAGTTGGTTGACTTCCAGCATTCACCCATTGCCTTTTCATTGCCTGAGCTAAATTATGGCCAACTAGATTAATTCCAGCATTGTGTGCCAGACTTTGTGGCACAGGAATCAATGACTAAGATAAAAATTTTATTCTTTGTCTATAATATGCTGGTGCCTGTTATATGTACGATGTCTGGATGAATCTGAGTCATTTGCCAACTATATCTATTAAACTAGTTGCCCATTTCTGTTTTCACTGCCCTACTATCTTTCCTGAGATTATTGGTTTAGGGTTCTTTCTTACAGCCACATTCATGTATTCTTCCAATGTACAGAAAAGTAAGCTAGCACAAATTGCTTTGCCCTGATGGCCAAACACTATTTTGCCTCAGTGATGAAGCTGACAAGTGATGCTGTCCTTAGAGATTTAATGCTGAACAAGATAAGGAAAGTTAATGAAAGTATGTAATTGGTGGATTTCCTGAATCTGGGAAAAACATGCATCATTTTTTTTCCTCTAATAGGGGTGGGGGCAGAGCTGGAAAGTAGAAGAGAATTCTCAGGGAGCCTACAGTATCAATAGGGTTTCTCTTCCTACTTTAGAGGAAAGACACAAACTGCTTTACAGATTCTCCTATTAGTCTTCCCAGTAGACTATTATGTCTGGGAGGGATGACTGCAGTCAGTTAGCTTGCTAGCAACCATCAGCCCACCTGAGAATAGCAGCAACTATCAGGTGTTGGGAGGTGGGTATTTTTAAACATATTGTATATTAAGAAGAGTGCTACATATTGTAGACGTAGTTCTGCAAACAGTTGATGGGGTATAATTGCAAGAGGGCGTACAAAAGCTCTTTCCCACTTGAATTCACTCTCAACACTACTTTAAGCCTACCAATTCCTTTTAGAGATGTTTTATTTTAAACACAGCATATTCTTCTTCCAGAGCAGCGATAAATCCTTGTTTAAAAGTAGTCCCTCCAAATATTAAAGGCATGTTGTGGAAAGCAGAATCTCTCATGTTTTACTATGTCACCCCAACAGTGTTTTTTTGAATGGGTGACACACTTTGTGTGAGGGAACTGAACCTTTATCCACTAGTTCTGTAACTGCATAGCTTAGCTCTGTGGACTGGAGATTTGGGGGAATAAAGTTTTCTCCCTATGTTTTTCTGTCTTTAGGTTGGGATGTGCACCTGCCTGTTTTCTAATCCCAAAGAAGATTTCCTTGTGATTAGAAATCTAGAGAGGAAAAAAAGCTAGTTCCCTCATTTGTTTCTCTTGCCTTCCTTCATAGCCTTGGCAGACTGAAAATCACGTGCCAGGTCATGGAGAGGTGGCTGGAAAACTATAAAGGCCTTAGTGTGCACAAGAAAAAAGTTTGGCTTCAATGAATCAGCCACTGATATCAGAAGGGAGGAAGTTTGTCTGCTGCAGCCTGAGCTGGTCAATAGGAACTGGGCAGCATTGCTTCTTCATCAGCACTGTTAAAGAAGCATTGTCAATCATGTGCAAGGCAAAAATTGCATTGGAAGAAGAGGGGAAATGCTCCTTTAAAACTGGGACATTTCTTAAGCCTGCTTGTACAGCAGGCTGAGGATGAGATGAAGTCAGCATCTTGAGGATGTGTCTCTTAAGAACAGTTAGCAGGGTAGTAATATGAGGCTGAGACTTTGTCAAAGAAATCTGTTTCATATTTCCTTGTCAAATTTATTTTATGCCACTAGTAAAATCTGATAAGTGGTGATTGCTCTTGCAATTTCACAAAAATGGAAATTTTAGACTGAAGTCTTTGATTTTGGTGTACATACCTTGGTATGTATGGACCTAATTACCAGAAATATAAATTGATAGGAATTATAGTATCAGTACTAACAGTTATAGTGATTAGATTAAGAATTATAGTATTTGCCTTATTCTGCTATTTGATTGGATTCATTCAAGAATTTCTGATTTTGGCTATTTTGTTCAGTTCAAATTGTTGGGATGATTGTGCAAAACTATATTGGTCATTGAAATAAAGAACTGATATATCTTTATCCATTTTACACTTTGTTAATTTTTTTATATTTCATTAAAAGATTATTCATAAATTAAATCAATTCTTGATTGTAAAAATGGAATAATGTATACTTCATTTTATTTATTCATTCATTCAATTTATATGGTGCCCATCTCACTATCAAGCAATTCTGAGCAGCTTACAATATTATAAACAGCAATATAAAACAATTAGAAGGTTAAAAACATTAAAGCATTGAGCATTAAGAGTAGAAATATTAAAACTATGTTTATACTTAATCCTGATATTTATTTCATAATATTTATTCTAATCATGCAGTGACTCTGGCATTATTTTTACAGATATTAATATTTGGCCTGTGATCCACCTTTATTTTAATTAACACCAGGAAGAGACGCTGCTTAGACAAGCAAGTTCTTTCTATTAGCTTTGCAAACTGGCACACTGCTTTGCTTTGTGCAAACTGTGAGATAACAAACTCCTTATTCTGACACTTGTTACATAATTATTTCCTGCTTTTGCCTTAAGTAGACCCTGAATATTAGCTAGAAACTTCACTATGTACCTAATATGTAACATTCCCTTGCTAATATTAAGCAACTTGGGGACAAGAGAGAAAAAGAGAGATTGAAGAAACCTGATCAAAGAAAACAGCTCTTTTCATGATCATAAATTATGACATTATTTTTTTGTTTATGGAAGTTCTCAGTCATCCAGGTCATAGTTGTCCCAAAGATGCTTTTTCATGAGGCAACTGGTTTCTTGTTTTTGCTTTGAAGATATTTTGCTTCTCATCCAAGAAGCTTTTTCAGCTCTGACTGAAGAAGCTTCAGCTCTGGGTGAGAAGCAAAACATCTTCAAAACAAAGACAGTCCAGTTGCCTCATCAAAAGTATCTTTGGGACACTATTTTTTTGCTCCTGCTCATATTTACCATGGCTGATTGGGGATGGGGAAAATCTCTATAAAGCAGTAAGTATCTAGGCTTAATTTTATTAATTGCAAATGTCCTGGCACAGAACATAGAACCATAGGGCTGTAGAGCATCTCTGAAATCTTCTAGTCCAACCTTCTGCTCAAAAAGGAGACCTTATATCATCCTGGTCAAATGGTTTCCCAGTTTATTCTTGAAATTTTTCAGTGATGGAGCACCCACAAATCTGATCTTCTGCTGTATATTCCTTTTTCTGGTATCCAACCCACAGAGGTTTAAAACTGGGCAATATTTTTATTGATATATTTCCTTTTTCAGTACTGTTATCCTTGTGACTACTTCTATATTGCCTACACCAGTGTTCTTCAAACTTGGCAATTTTAAGAGGTGTAGTCTCGTAGAATTTACAGCTGGAAGTTTAAATCCTATTTACTTCATATCATTTGGAAAAGAATCTGTGATCTTTTAAAAATGTTTATTATTACTTTATCATTTCAACTATACAGACCAAAGTTGTCCTGGTCAAAGGGAGGATGTTGGTTTAGAGAAAGATTTGCAAATGTGATCTATAGTGATAGTGTTTGTATTAGAAGCATGCAACATGTAACAATAAGATCCAAAATTACAAGCAAAGTTTCACCTGGTCATCTTAGCTTATTTTTTTCCAACGCACTTTTTCCTTCAAATGATCTGGAATGGGGAATAAGGGTTTCCCTAAATGATATTGCTTTGACACTTCCACTGTGAAAAAGTTGAACACCAATTAAATTCTTCCCTAATGTTGCCATATTATTCTGACTTTCATTTTATTTATGGGGTAAGTAGAAAATCTTTTTAATGTTTTTCTTTCTTATGAAATTTCTTTTCATCACGTGGAAGAAGCTGTTTTGTAACCCTTCCAAAAATGTTATGTGTTTAATTATAAACAGATGAAGGAGTCTGTATAAAAAAATATCTTGGTATTTCAAAAAAAAAGTTCCTCAGGAAAAAATACATATAAAATCATTATGGCAAAGTAATGAGAAGTGTGTCTAGAAGCAGAAACTAGTTGCACTTACTGATTCATATGCTTTATAATGGCTGAGGCATATCTTGTTTTGTCTATATCAACTTCCATCAGAAATTATGTCTTGCTAATTACAGATTCCTTTTGTTAAACTTGTAATTGAAGTTGTTTGTAATGATGAAAAGACAAGACAGAAACATTATAAATAATACGCAAAGGAGCATCTGTGATTTCCAGTTTATAAAACCTTTTCATCTTGAAATTCAGGTCCCTGCCAACTATATTTAAATATTGGAAACTCTACTTCAGAATAGAAGTATCAGAAAACAATATATGTAGACCTCACTTAATAGCACTAATTGGGAATGGAAATTCCATCATAAAGAAATATGGTTACTTAGATCAGCAGTCCCCAATCTTTATGGCTTGGCAGTCCAGTTGGGGGGAAGGGAACTGACCTATGCAAGTGATGGGCCAGTGCATGCATGCCCACATGCTGGCCCACCATATGTGCAAATTGATGTGCATGCTTGTGTGCTGGACCGCCGCTCATGCAAGTTAAGTTGTGTGTGTATGAGCACATGTGCTGGCCAGCAACTCACTTCCAAACCAACCACAGCCTGGTAGTGCGCTGCCGCCTGGAGGATGGGGACTCCTGACTTCGAACAGTTCTGGCATCCTGTTTGCTATCATTAAATGGGAAATGCATGGATCATGGGTCATTAAGCAAGGACTTCGTGTGGCTGTGACTTGCAATTTCCTGCTAGCTTCCCCACTGACTTTGCTTGTTGGAAGCTGTCAGGAAAAGTCACAAGTTATGATGTGACCATGGAGACACTACAATAAATACATGGACTTGTGATATGTACCACTTTTCTAGTCTTTGTCATAAGTTTTTCAGTGTTGTCGTAAGTTCAAATGATTACTGAATATATGCTCATTAAACACAGACCACCCACATAACTGAGAAGTACTTTTAGGACAGAATCTATTTGAATCCTTCACCCACTGCATTTCACTGGATAATGTCAAGGAATCAGCTTAATAAGTCCTGCTCCCCTACATCAGCCACTTCTCCATAAAAGTATGTATAAAAAGAACAATATTTTCTCTTATTGCCTGCACTGAGAAAAAAAGGTCATCCTGTGTAGGATGAACTGGGAATAAGATTCACAGTCTTGCCTTACATTAAAGACTTCTTCCAAAGTATGATGTTTGTTCAGGTAAGAGACACCCCTCCAAAATTACCAAAGCCCACTGCAATGGTTCTGCTTACAATCAGTCTTTGCCCCTCAAAGAGTCATAAATGAAAGACTACCTGCAAGTTGATACCAAGCAGCAAACTGCAGGTGCTGCTACTTTCAGTGTCTGAATTCAATATTCTCTGTGTAAAATCAGAAGCTTTCTTTGGGGTTTAATGAAGTAAATTTATGGGTAGTCAATATGAATTCTAATTACACGTAGAGAATGGATAGATTGATAGTGAGAGAAGAACTAAGGAAGCTTGTTTTTAGTGGGTGGCCATAATTACTTGTCACTTGGCTTTCACTGTAAATCATTTATAAACATATTCCAAATGTTATGGCCTATCAATAGTGCATCCAACATTTAATGAGATATCTTCTCAGGTCACAAACTGAATGTCATATGCCTCAGTATGTTTTCCACAAGCTTTTAGTTTTTGCTTTAGTTCTTTGTGCAAATACTCCTCTATTCATCACAGTAACTTATTGCTGGTTATTTCTTCTAAGAAAACAGTCTTATTTGAAACCAAGATTTGATTTCTTCATTTTGATATTTTCCATTGTCTGTTCTTAGAGCACATCTTAAAAATAAATTATGTAAGTGTGTTTATGTAGCTAAAATGTTAGCTTTGGATAAGGAACAGCTAACTGTAAATCTCCATTCAATTATGGAGTTTACTATCTCAGTCTGATTTACCCCACAGATTTATTATTAGGAGGACTACAAGAGATTCCATGTTTACCAACTTCTGGAAAATATCAACAACAGCCATAGCTAAAGCTCTGGAGCATAACTTGCTAACAAAATATCCTACTTTTAATATCACCCTGGAAAGACTTATGAGTTCTTCTTTCTGGAACAAAAAAAAGGACAAGAAACTAAGGCAGACAACTCCCCAAGTAGTCCCGAAGCTTCAAATTTTTACATACAGATTTTTTATTTAATGAATTTATATACACTGATCTGCATCCCAAGTGTCACAGGAAATATTAGTGGATAAAAATACTTAATAGTTTTTTTAAAAAATATATATGTTTGTGTGCATGTGTTTGTGTGTGTTCCAAAGGTACATTTTTCAAAAGGCAATTGGGTTTTCTTGGTTTTTTTCCTTTGAAAATATTTTGCTTCACATCCAAGAAACTTCTTCAGTTCAGAACTGAAGAACTTTTCAGAATTTTGAAGAAATGAACTAAAAGTGCTTCTTGGATGAGAAGCAAAATGTTTTCAAAGAAAAAAAACCCCAAAGCCTGGTTGCCATTTGGAAAAATCACGTTTGAGACAATCATCACCTGGATGATTGAGAATCTCCATAGACCCTGTTTTTTCATGTTTGAAGGTAAAATAATTCAAATTAAAATTTTATTGGAAAAATTTGTCCTACTTTAGAAAAATTAAGAGAATAGTTATGTACAGGTAATCCTCAATTTAGCAACTATTCAGTTACAACAGATACCCCAAAAGATTGCTTAAGTTCTGCTTCCGAAGTTCTGATAGCTGCCTTTTCCCACCATCCCTCAGTGGTCATTTATGGCTATTTGCAGCATCTTGCAGCCACATGACTACAATTTACAATATTTTTGCAGAAAATCAGCATTTATTTCTGTTTTTTGGTAAAAAATACCCCACAGGAAAGAATGGGTTTACTTAATGAACTTAGTGTTTGCTTAATGACCATGGATCCACATAATGATTGTGGTGATTCATTTAATAATCAAAAGCAAAAAAGGTTATAAAATTGATGACCCCACTTTGCAACTGTCACAAATTACAACTGTAATGGGTACACTCTATTGTTTTTGTAAGTAGAGGATTACCTGTACTATTTATAACAAACTTCACCAACTCTGTGAGGCCACTGTGCCTGCCAAAGCTACACAAATCCTCTCCATGGGTTTTTGCCACAACTCACATCCTTCAACTATATTGCCACCTGGCCACCAGTATCTCATCTGGAAATTGTTAAATTAATGGGTTAAAAAGGAAATCCCCTGGTAGCAATGTAATTTTCCAGAAATCTCTGAAAAGTAAGTTTAATTGGTGGCTTTTCCTCTGGCCTTCCTATTTAAATGCATTAATAATGCATTCAAAATGCCTAAAGACTAGAATTGCTCTAATATTGTCCCTCTTTTTAAGAAAGGCAACAACACATTCACTTCCAATTATTACCCAATTAGTCTCCTAAGCATTACTAGCTAAGTAGATCTATTTTTTTTTTTCTGTACATGTTCTTCTGGGCTGGCTAGAGCAGGATAAATTTAGGGAGGATTATATACAGTACCAATACTTTACCTTATGGTTCTTAGTAGAAAAATACATTGGCATAAATATACTATATATTATAAAGTTCATTTATAATGAACTTTTGATTTCATGTCTAGAGAGAACTATGTATAAAAGTTGTTTCATTCAACTACCGATGTGAAATTATTTCAATTAATTAAGATGTTGTAGGAAAAAAAAAAACCCACATTACACAGGATAGAAGTGATAGGGTATAGCTATCTCTTGCTGACATTTGAACTCTGAAAAGGAATGAACCAGGGCTGTATTCTGTCCCCTTTCATCCTTAATATTTATATGAACTCAATTGTCACTATCTTGGCCATCTACTATATAATATCACCCTTCTAACTCCAAAATAGCTGTGCTTCTTTATTATGGTAAGGTTGATATTTTTTTAACTCAAGTCAGCCCTAGAAAAACTTTGCAACCTAATAGACAACCTGAGAGAAGCTAGGTTTATAAAATTGTTTGTTTGGTGTGTTTGTGTGTGTGTGTGTGTGTGTGTGTGTGTGTGTGTGTGTGTTTCTGATGAGGCCAATCAAGAAACCATACTGAGGTTTTCTTCCAAACTGAAGAAACTAAGTACCTACCTGCTGCCATAAAATGTTTTAAAACCAAATCCATCTCTCAGATATTATACAACTTCTAAGTATGTGCATAAGGCCTATGATAGGATGACTATAAAGGAAAAAAATGCCCTAACATTTCCTCCCACTTCTGTTCACTTGAAAGCTTAAGAACCATTTACTGTGAAAGGAATGCAGCTGCTTAAAATAAGAGGGTTGCTTGCTGGTCTCAAGGGCTAGATTTCAAAGTTTCAGAAGTCAGGAAAAAAAAAAGCTGAAGGAAGGGAACTGTTTAAAAGAAGAAAAAAGTGGGAAGAAGAAAAGAAAGAAGCCCAGAGTGCTATGGGAGGGGGGGACCAGCAGTTAGCAATGTGTTAGTATGAGTTTTGTGTACTGTGTAGAGATTCTTGAAGTACTCCTTAGTACCCGGGGGAGGGAGAAATAAGAGATCCTGGACCAAGCTATACCTGGGATTAAATGCTTGTGATGGAGCCTGAACAAGCTCAATTTGGAAAAATGTTCTGGAAATTATAGAGCAGTAGAAAGTCTGGAAGTAAAGGACTGTGTCCCTAAAGAAGTGACAAAATAAGGACAATTGTGGGCTACCGATTAACTAGTGTAAGAAAGCTCTAGGTCTGTGATGGCGAACCTTTTAGAGACCGAGTGCCCCAAACCCAGCCCCCACCCCTGTCCCCGCTTTGCCCTGTCCACTGGGCCACCCACCACTTTCACAGCCCACCACAGATCACCCAGGCAGCCCAGCAGCACCATGGTGGCCATGCCCTCCGCCCATGCCCCGCAGCATCATCTGCACGTGATGGGGCATAAGGGCGGAGTCTTGTCCCTGCTGCCCGGCTACCATGTCCTTGGCTGCGCTGCTTCACATGGGCCATGCCCAGGGGCAACTCTCCTCCAGGGGGGCTGCTGGTGAGGAGGGGGCCGTGGGAGGAGGCGGGGCTGGGGAGATGGTGCATGTGCCCACAGAGAGGGCTCCGAGTGCCACCTCTGACACCCATGCCATAGGTTCGCCACCAGTGCTCTAGGTGATTTTTCTGAAGAGTCTGAAAGGCTGCACTGATGGTATTACAATCATGATAACTCAGCCTATAATCAAATATGCTAACTAAAATCAACTGCATCAACTCAAGAGACAAGGAGACAGTATTGCTCAACAGAATGCAGAGAAAGACAAGTGGGAGAGAGAAGCAGCAGGGCCAAAAAAGACATAGTGAGACAGGCTTTATAAGATCAGAAAAAAGTTGGGTAGTAGCAATGGAGCTACTGGTGGCACAGTGGTTAGAATGCAGTATTGCAGGCTAACTCTGCCCATAGTCTGGAGTTCAATGGAGATATTTTAGTCCAACATCCTGCCTAAGGCAGGAGTAATTTAGGGATTAAGTATATACAATATGCTGGCTCTGCTTCAGGTTTAAGCTTAAGCTTTCCAATGAAGGAAAGGCCATGCCTTTATTGACATTTTTTCCTCTTTCTGGAAAACTAGAATCCAGAATGATCTATATAGCCACTCTTGTCTTCTTTTTTCTTGTTCTGCTGACCATGGAAACATTAAGAGTTAGAGCTTTAGTTCATCAGCTGGCATTTGATATGGCTCTCCAAGTAGATCAGAGTGGCAGGATACATACAAGGAAATATATATTCCAACAAATTATATATTCAGTAATACCTGTCCAACATGCCTTGGCCTTACTTTAATGATTGCCCTTCATCATACTGGAGGGAGGGTATAACAATAATCCTTTTACAAAGCAAATTTGCCTTTGTGATTTGGAGGAATCTGAGACTAGCCAGCACATTTTTCAACTGTCTTTTTGTAGTACCTTCATAATTCTGTTGCTAAGAAAAATTCCACCTGTTCAGAGGATAGCTTTATTTGCTTTATATTATCAGAATGGAACCTTAACATCTGTGGAAAAGTCACAAAATTTCTTGCAAGTGCCATTGGTTTATTCAGCAAAATAATGTCTTAATTCTGAGATTTTATAACCTTGTTAAAAACTATAGCTAGCGAGAAAAGAGACAGAGTCACACAGAAAGAGATGATAGAGAGATGTAGAATTAATTTTGTCTCATCTGACTGGTCACTGACTGCAATAAAGGTATGCTATTGTGTCTACCAAATGCAGAGTTTGAATAGATATATCTGATCTTAACACTTCGGTGTCTTTGGACTTCAAATTTTAAACCTGTTAGCAAAAGAAGACAAGTCAGAAGAAATAAAATACTTTGATGTGGCTTTTAGGTATGAACCTCTTGAACCTCTGATGCTTTTTATTTTTATTTTAACATTTAAAAATATGAGGGTCTGGATGGGGTTAACAGACTCAGGCTCAATCCTGACAAGACCGAGTGGCTTTGGATGTTGCCTCCCAAGGATCATGTTGACTGTCCAGTGTTGACTCTTGCGGGGGAAAATATACCCCCTTCGGAGCGGGTTTGCAACTTGGGTGTCCTCCTTGATCCACAGCTGAATTTGGAACATCAATTGACGGCTGTGGCTGGGAGGACCTTTGCACAAGTTCGCCTGTTGCACCAGTTGCGACCCTACCTGGACCAGGAGGCTCTCCTTACAGTCACTCACGCCCATGTCACCTCACGTTTGGACTACTGCAACGCACTCTACATGGGGCTACCCTTGAAAAATATTCGGAGACTACAGTTGGTCCAGAATGCAGCCGCTCGAGTGATAGTGGGTGCTCCTCAATACACCCACATTACACCTATCCTCCGTGAGCTGCACTGGTTGCCTATTAGTCTCTGGGTTCAATTCAAGGTGTTGGTCATTACCTTTAAAGCCCTATATGGCTCAGGGCCAGGCTATTTGCGAGACCGCCTACTACCTCATAGTTCCCTACATCCGGTTAGATCCCACAGGCTGGGCCTCCTTCAGGCCCCGTCGGCCAAGCAGTGCCATTTGGTGGGGCCGCGGAGGAGGGCCTTCTCTGTGATGGCGCCCACTCTTTGGAATCAGCTCCCCCCGGAGATTAGGACCGCTCCCACCCTGTTGGTCTTCCGTAAGCTACTTAAGACCTGGCTTTTCCGGCAGGCCTGGGGTTTAAAAAACCTAACCCCTGGATGATTGTCTTTGTACTGTTGTTTTGTTATGTTTTATGTGTTTTTTATTATTAGCCACCCAGAGTCCTTCGGGAGTGGGGTGGCTTATAAATTTTAAAAATAAAATAAATAAAAATAAAATAAAATTTAAAAAATACAGTAAAAAAGGAAATAATACCATTAAACCTGGAATACTCAGAATAATGTTTATCAGCCTTTTTATTACATCAGCCAAAAATCTGTTCATTAATAATAAACCTTTTTTTAACAATATTGTTTATCTGGGATCACACTGCCTATCAACTTTGAACATTTTGCTGTTCTCAAACTCCAAACTAATAAGTCCATAATTTTTTTGATACAGTGATTTGTTCCAAGGTTGTGATGTGTAACTTAAGACTACATTCATATTTTTAAACATATTGTAAGGTCACTGGCCCTTACCTGAACTTGAGTAATGGTGCTTACTGAGAAGATACACTTGTGGTATCTGAAGGTGGCACAATCTAATGAAGGGGAGACATGGTGAGCTGTCATATTGGTGGGCAGAAGTTATATGACAAGGTAGTTCTCATAGTTCATAACCTCCAAGATGACAACTGCCACTACACCTATCATATGTTTGTAGCTGACTCAAAACCCAGAAAGGCTAATTTCTCCACCCCACCCTACTCCCCAAAAAATCACTCCTCCTTTGTCCCAACTAGGCTTTGGTAATACAGTGTAAATCTGTCCTCTTACCCACAATAAGACTGTGAATGAGCAATATTTATTACAAACAGATTTGGTAATTAGCAAGTATAGCCCAAAGTCACAGATTCAGAATTGGATAAGGAGGTATTTGGTTTCTGGTAGGAGACCAGAAATTGGATTTGGCCTTAAACTGCCTATCAAAGCTGATACTGTTATACCCTCCCACAGTGAGGAATTGTCTACCTCTCTCCAGCTATATTGTAAATAATGATGATTGCCACATTATCTAATAGTCATACAGTTACTGAAGATATAGCACAGCCAGGCAGTTCATTAAAATCAGCTGCTGTTCAGTTTTCCTCTGTCTCACTCCCAAGGCTGACCCTGCCACCCAAGAAATCAGGCTCCATTGGGTCTGGATCTGCATCTCTGTCTTGGCAAACTATAAAAATCAGCTTCTCAACCATATTTCTTTCTCTTTCTTCTCCAAGTTTCCAAACCCTTCTAAATTAGGAAAACTTCTCTCAAGCATCACCTTGATTCCTTTACATCAGCAACAATTCCAACACTTTCAAAAGATACTATCCAAAAGCCCAAGCAACTCACAATCCAAAGCTTATATTCTTCCATTTTTTTCACTCCAACTGCATCTACATTCCAGCACTTTTGTGGAAATAACCATCATTCAACACAGTTCTAAGGAAGTAGCTATATTGCAGTGAATTTACTATTCTCTGTATGACACTAGCTTTTTATAAAACAGGTTATTGTACTGAACAATACATTCCCCATCTATTCAAAACCTGACTCTCCATAAGACCATTTGTAAAATTGTTTGTGACAATTTACTTTGATAGAACTTATATTTAATCTCCCACTCTTTCTCTTACAATCCTTTTCCATCAGCATTTCAACTCATCTTCCACCTTGACCCTCCCAAATTCACCTTGATATATATCTGCTGATTCAATCTATTACTGAAAGCTTTTTTCTTATTACATAAAGTAGTCTGCTATAGTCTGTCTTTTTGTCGATATGTTTTTTAAAATGTTGTTTAGAAGTCTGTGTTGGGGATATTGAAAATCTGTGTAAAAAGATGACTTTCAACAAATCTTTCATTTAAATTATGAGGAAGACAGGATAATCAATTCTCTCTCTCTCCCTCTCTCTCTCTTTTCTCTAGGTAATTGATTTTATTATGCTTTTAATCACCATTTACATCAAAACATAATGATTACCATAAAAATAAACAAAATTGGGTAAATATTGGTCAAGCCATGGCTTCAAAGTTCCAAAATGGGTCATAGTGAGTTATTCTGCATATAAATATCACTGCCAAGACACAGAGAGCAGATTTACTTCAGTCATTAACCAGCATGGTAGCAAAAAAGGCTCAATTTTCCAGATTTGTTCCAAATGAGATATTGTCAGCTTGACACGCATCCTCTGATGTTAGTTATTTATTTTCAGAATATCTAATGGTGAAACTTAACTTGGCACTTTATGTTTTAAGATCCCCAGGGATACTTCCATTTTAAACTGTTTTCTCAACTCAAAAGAACAATATGCAACACTGCAGTTTAGTTCTGAAATTTATTTTTAAACTTCCCAAACTAGTCAATAATCCTGAAATTTGCAAGAGTTATTCAGGTGTAACCCTTCTCAGCTTTTTCAAGATCAGTCAAGGTTGGCTGTGTGGTGCCAGCTGTTGTTGATTATTCTTCTTCTGAACCTCTAAAAAGTCTGAAAGTAGAATACATATAAAACATGTGCTCTATAATGGACTTGTCCCCTACAAATATAAAAAGAGATCTTTGCCCCAAATGGAAGAGTCATCCTCATAATTTTGTCTCAACCTTTGATAGGGATTCCTATTGTTATGCTTGTTTCTTCGTAAAAAAATGAGACTGAACATGAGATGATTTGTAATGAATTAGGGACAAGTAGTATTCTAATATTCCTTACTTCCTACCATATCCTCATATATAGCTGAAAAATACATTGGGAAAGAATTGTTATGGTATATTCTCTCCAAGTGGAAGTAATGCTCCTTTAACATCCTGTAAATAATCTATGCACTTTTTTTAAAAAAAGGAATTGATGTTCATAATTTCAAATAATTGCTTCAGAAAGCAAACTTTATGTTCAAAACATATTTATTTGTTCATTTTCCCAAAAAAATAAAGCTGAGCTGCTTCTACAACTTAGAACTAAGAATTTTCTAACTGTATTTATTAGAGTTTTATCCTGCTTTTATTATTTTACTTAAGGCGGTGAACATACATTATTGTTTTTATTGTATTAAAATGTTTTTAGTATTTTAAGTGTAATATACTTTTGAATTGTAAGAGTCATTGACTGAGATGGGCAGCTGTAGAAAATGAATGAATGAATGAATGAATGGATGGATAGATGGATGGATGGATGGGTAAGTGATTGGGTGAGTGAGTGAGTGAGTGAATGAATGATACTCTTTGTCTTCCTATGTTGCCCATGACAACACTCAGGTTGAGGAGGGTTGGACTGAGAGAGAATTACTGGCCCAAATTCACCCAACTAGCTTTAATAATCATATTAGGGAATGTAGTTGCTTGCGTAGTTTTATGGGTGGATATTTAACTTTATATTGGGAAATTGTTACTTGTATATCCAGACTTGATTTCAGTTTTGACCGTGTGGATACTTGTAATTAACAAGTTCTTTGAGGAATTTGCAACCCTCAGAATTCTGCTTTATTCGTCTCTCTGTCGGAACAATAACACCTGATTTCTTGTTTTATAATATTGTTCAAGGTCTCAGTGTAAGAAATGAGTGTTAGATAGCATTTCTTTTTTATTTGAAAAAAGGATCAAAATTTGGAAATTTCATATTTTCCAGCTGTACCTTGAGAACATGTTTTTGAGATAAACAAAAAGTTGCAGGAGCTAGCCATTTAAACCCAGAAACCTCAATTTCAAGAAATAAGATCTACTGAGACATTTGAGTGAGTGAATTGTGCTATTCAATCTGTAGTTGCCCCATACCTGCACCTAGCTATCACAAAGCTTCATTTACCATTTTAAGCCTGGTCTGACTGAAAGAAAAGATTTCCACAAGTTCCTAAATATTCTCCAGGAAAGTCTATTGCACAAATTCATCAGCTATATTATTGCTTTCTGATCTATGTTTTATTTCTTGTACACAGAACCCTTTCAAAGCAATTGTTCTTATCATTTTTGTATTTTGATGCAATTAACCAAAGATTTAAAAATACGTTCATCATCTCTGAAGGATCATTCACAAGAAAGATACATTTCGGTCTGGAGAAGATGGATAGATTATATTCAGAATAAATATGGGACTAAAAAGTTCCATTTAGTTTATGAGTAAATTTTAGAGTATTATTATTATTATGAGTTTATTATAGTAGAATTTTTATTAGTTTTATTATTATTTTTAGTATTAGTATTGTTTAACAATTTGAACATTGTATTGTTTAATAATTAGGATATTAACTTGTTTATATTATTATGTTTATTGGAGTTAAAGCGCATTATGGATTTGGTTATTTATATAGTTGGTTAATGTTAGTTAGAGTATGATTATTATATTTGTAACCCTGTACTCAGCTCTGGGAAGTGGGGGAGGGAGAGGGGGGGTTTAGGGTAGGTGGGTTTTGGGGTGTATATTGTAATTTTTATAAAACTTTTCAATCAAAAAATATGTTCATCTGGAGGAAACTGATGCAAACTTTTTTCATGGAAAAGTCAAGGACATGACAAGATTGTATGACTATTCCTCATATACACATATGAAAAGAGGCAGTGTGGTGTAATGGTTAAGGAGCTTGACTAGTGCTCACTTAAGCAGAAAAGCCATCTGACTGATTTTAGCCTAGTTATCTTTAGCCTGAATATCTCTCAGTGGTAGACTGAAGTTAAAAAACATCTGTCTACCAATCTGCACCAAACAGTGTGCTAAATTACAGTCCATAATCTTCAGAGAAGAGGCCTTCATCCTGAAATGAACTGATTCATGATTGTAATTATGATAATAATATTGTTGTTGTTCGTCCATCAATTTTCGATGAAGACATTGACATCTTGTGGGTTATGGGCCATCAACGATGTGTCCGTAGGTGGTTAATAAGACCGATGTTAGCACGGAATGTTCTGCCACATACTGAACAAAGAAATGTAGACACTGTTAATTCAGCATTTGCAGCTCTGGCTTTGCGGAGTGCTCACTTTTCTTGTGCCAAGATTGTCCTTATGTGTTCATATGTCTGGCAACCCTGGTACACCAAGGTGCGTCATGGGGGTCGATCATGTGCCAGAAGTTCCCAAGAGATGGTGTTAATATCCAGGGACTTTTAACGTGTCTTTGTATTGCTTCTTTTGTCCCCTGTGTGATCGCTTTCCTTGAGACAGCTCACCATAGAAGAGCTGTTTAGGGATGCCATGATCTGGCATCCTTACAACATGGCCCGCCCAGCGCATCTGGGCTTTCATCAACAGAGTGTAAACTGATGATAGACCTGCTCTGGAGAGGACATCTGTGTCTGCCACCGGATCCTCAGAATTCTACGAAGGCAAGTCATGTGGAAGTAGTTCAGTTGCCTAACATGCCTCCTGTATACTATCCAGGTCTCACTAGCATACAATAGGGTAGTTAGCACTACTGCCTGGTAAACTTTAAGCTGATAATAATATACACATACACATAAGCGTATTTGTTTGACTTGCTTTTTACCTCATGCAAACTAATCAGACTCTTAGAGACCTACAAATAAGATAAAGCAATTCCTTGAAAGCAATAATATATAAAATAACACAAATATATAAGTTCAAACAATCTAGCATCTTACCATACCCTCCAGAAAAACTCTATCTTCAGCTTCATTCAGTAAATAGCCAGTGTAGGTGGTAATCTGATTTTAAATAGGGTCAGCACAGCCCCTGAAAAGCAATACATCTGGGCATCAGCCTCATTAATCTTTCAGAAATATAGAACAATTAGTTGCTTCTCTTGATACAAGAATATGGTTGGAGAGGAGAGGAGATGTGATCCTGTAGGTAATTTGGAGCTAAGCCATACAGGATTTTTAGGCAAATACTAGGCTTTAAGTTGCAGCCAGAAGTTTTAATGGACAACTATTGTAGGGCCTGCAATATAGATATCATATGCTCCCAACATCAGCTGCTAGTGAGGATCTGGGCTGCTGTGTTTTGTACCAACTGAAGTTGCTAGATGTGTCTTATATTATATACATTTCTTTTTAGGAAACACCAGTTAGAAAGAAAAATAATTCTACCTTTCCCATCTTACCCATCCCTTTATTTTGAACTGCTATGCTCCATTGGTGTAAAACTTAGTTGATCCTGAATAGGTTATTCCAATAAGTATAGTAGAAGAGTTTCAATCAGAGTCCTTATCTGCAATCTGGAAGGGGCAAATCTCCCTTCCCTAGGAATCATATTTTCAATGAATATTTCATTTTTTTTCTTTTTTTATTCAGGTTGCCATGCCTAAGTTCATGATATTCCAAACCGAACACTTGAAGAATCAAGAAAAGAAGGATTACTATTTGAATAAATGCAAGTAGGAATTTGAGAGATTAGTTCAACTGCAACTACATTGAATTTAGATCTGCATTCCAGAAGTAGCTCTTAGTCATTCTAAATAATCTGAGGGCTGTTCTGCATGGCAAACTGAAGTGCTACTACTCATTATCATTGCTGTGAGAAAACTGAGGTAGTTTAAGAGTGAAGACCTCTTTTTCAATGCCTAGAAAAGGAAAGTGAATAGAGATTCTTCCATACAAGAAGTGAAGAGGAGAAGGGTGGACTGAAGAATGTCTTCTTTGGTGTCAGTTACTGGCAACAGCAGACCTGCCAATGTTCTCATATAAATTCTACAATCCTCTGGAATTAACACTCTTGGGAGCAGAGAACCAGCAATGAAAGCTTAGCTTTTGTTAAAATCACTAGCAATAAAAACATCCAAGTCTTCAATACTTTATGAAAGGGTAGCAATGCCAAGGACAATCTAATCTCAGCGGTATGGTGTTTCAGAATCCAGACATTGACCTAGTGTGAATTTCTCTTATTGGACTTAATAGGAGGAGAAAAACAATTGATAATGGGCAGTCCCACCAAAAACTGGTCTGATGCCTTGAAATCAGTACCTCCAATTTCATCTAGAAGCAGACCTGGAGCCTCAGCAGTTCATATTCTGCAGATTCTGGGTGGTACAATATTCAAGGGCAAGCCTATGCAGATGCATTATGGTAATCCAATTGAGAGGCGTTTAAGATATAAATCATCATGAACAATCCAGGAAGGACACAAAGTTGTGAAAAGTTGTTTTGCCATGACTGGCACTTGCTCTTTGAAAAGGAGTCATGAGTTCATAAAAATGCCCAAATTGTACACTGGTTTTGTCTGGAACAGTGCATCTTCATTCAGAACCAAATATGGAAAAGGACTAGATCCAGAGGACTATAAAACTCTCAACCATTCAGTCTTGCCTGGGTTGATGTGAAGCCAATTGTTCGCCATCTAGACTCTGAAACAGAACCTCCATGGCAGCTCTTGGTTGGCAGGAGGCAGGGAGGGAGATGTAGAATAGCATTATCAGCATATTGATGATATCTCAAACCATTCTGTCAGCCTCTTCTGATAGCTTCTAGGTGGAAAATAGGAGTGGGAAGAACATCAAACCCTGGGGTGGGTGGGGGGTACAATGAAGAAAGAGCTGTAGGCTTGGTTCTATCCATATTCAACTGGCGTATAATATCATCTAAAAAAAGAGGGAGTTGACAGGTGTATTTCTGAACCAAGTATTCAGAGCTTCCAGGTCAGCAAACTCTCATTCATCCCACTTCCACATTCATATCTATAAATCTATCCCAAATTCCACCTGTTCTTACTAGGCTATTGGAGGTGTACATTCCCTTAACTTCTTAAAAAGTGTTACAAGCTACTGCTCCCCAGCTCCTTCCTAGAGAAAGGCTCAAGTGACATCACAACTGAAATAAACTCTTTCTACAATGTAAACAAATCCACTTCCCAGTGGAAGGGCAAAATCCAAAAATATCACAAAGTACAGTCCAGGGAAAGATGTAAAATCAGTAAAAGCAGATCAACAACCCAGCACTATTAGTTGCTGTGTTATCCTCCATGAGCAAGATGGCTGTGTTATCCTCAAGTAGCAAGATGGCTACCAGATTACTGCAGCCTACCAGAAGGATCAGCTGCAGTTAGAGTCTATACCAAATTAACAACATCATTGCCAGCATGCTGTCAATCCACCACCATCAAATGCTGGTATGTTGCTGCCATCTATTCCTTGGCAGTCATATCTTCCCCGAAAGACATGCTGCCAAGTTCTATCAAAGTCTTCAGACTTTGTTGCTTCTGCCAACTCAATTTTCACTGCCACGCTGACCATTAAACAGTTGATTGGTGTATGAACACTAGTTCAATTCAGCAAATTTGAGAAATTATTAATTTAATTATATAGGATTAGATTAGATATTTTAATATCCTTTATCAGCATAATTAATCTGTATGCTGAGAACAATGTATTTCCTTGTATTTCCCATGTGTGTATTGGAGATGATCTTGAAGATCTGGCAATTACACAAGTTATTAAGGTACTATGATGCAATCAGAAGAAAGAATCATACGCCAAAATGCTGGACTTGGGTAACAGCAATAGAAATATGTCTGTTATGTTTAAGATTAAAATAAAAAACTTCCCATTGGTGCACTGCAATTGCTTTTATCACAAGAACTGGGGAGAAAAAGGGTAACTTCAAATGGCATGGGTGGAACTATCATTGAAGATGATAAAAACTATAAGCCTTTTCAAACCTTCCATCAATCCTACAAGTATTAAATATGTACCAACTGTAATTCAATTGTAGTAGAGTTCAGGGGACTCTGATAGATGGTTTTTTTTCCAGACTGGTGATATTTTATGATCAGACCATAATTGTCTCCTAGACCTGCCTGTTTTTTTAGGGTAGAGATAATGCAAATGTACATAATATTATGCAAATTGTTCTAAAAGCACAGTCAGGTTGCCTTTTCAAATGGAATAGCAATGGCAGCAGCAAAAGGTGCTGACAAATATAATTAACTAACTGAACAGCAACCAAATTTTGCTTTCAAAGTTGGAATTTAAAGCTAAAGCAATTATAGAACATTAAAAAAAAATCCAGTGAACGGTAGAAAAGAACTACTGAGATCACTATTACCAACATTTTTCAAGAAAGTCCTTGTAGGTAAAACCTGCAATTTTTGTGAAAGTTATCATAAGATTATATGATATAGACCTCCTTCATAAATAAAAATGCTTTTGAAAAATCTCTGTTACTTGCTATATCCAGGATTATTCCTCATTGTGTATTCTTCAGTCCTTGAGGTAGCAGAAATCTGTGCCTGCATAAAGTGTGCTGCCCAGTGGCCAAGCTGCAATCTTTCTCAGTAGTGATACTTGTGAGTGACCCTGCCTTTACAGCTTTAGTGTGGAACAATTTAAGGGTAGCTATTAATGGATTCCCCTAATTTCCTTTCCTCTCTCATCCAGTCTCACTAGCCAAAAGGAGAAGCCACTTTTAATCCTTCTATGGAGTGTAGTGGCCTTGAAGGAGGGTGAGGAAGTGTTCTATATTAGTAACCTATCATTTGACTCATCAGTCAACCCATATTTATGAATATAGGTTGACTGATTTTCTGGAAGGCCAGCATCCTATGTCCAAAATAGATAGGGAGAAGTAGAAGGATCTTCACAAGGCACATCAAGAAAACTTTCTCTTGCTTTATCCTGGGTCTATGCACTATGATAGATCTATCAACCATGGTTCATGTTAGTAACCTGCCACAAAACCTCTTGTTGGCAGAAATAGCAGAAAAGTTATAATGCACTCATTTGGAACAGAGCCAGTGACATATTTTTTTTCCAGTTTACAGGTTGGTTAAATGCCATAGTAAAGGTTTATCTACTACCTCCCTTTCCCAGTTTAAATTGGTTGGCATGATCAGTGTGGTCAGGCCAGATTTAATGAGAGATGTAATGAAATTCAATTAGAACGAAGTTTTAGTTGAGAAATGTATTTATTTAAATTTATTGCTGGGTTTTGTGTCATCTGCAAAAGGCACAAAGTAGAAAAATGGTAACAAATTATCTTATCTGATAATTTGCTGAAAGCCTTTGAAAATCATGCACATGTTTACTAAGAATCCACATTTAGTGATGTCTCATTATGTATGTAGGCGGTATTTTTTGCTTTTATAATTTCACCTTCTGTTTTCTACTCAGTCTCATTTCCTTTAAGATGTTAAAAATGAGTATTTCACTATAAGAAAAAATGATCAGTTACTGATTTGTAATATAATTTCTAACAAGGAGAGGGCCATAGAATTCCAGATGTTTCCAAAGAGTAATCTATTTACATGTGCATTGCATTAATAGTGATATTTTAATTTATTGCCACCCGGAGTCCTGCGGGAGTGGGGCAGTCTATAAATTTTAATAAATAAATAAATAAATTGAGAGAGAGGTGACAATTCTTTGACTGAGTAGACTTGCCTCTGCCAGGAGGGTTGAGAAAACAGTGGTTCTTGCAAGTATGAGATGTATGGCATGCATAGAGCAGAATGTCATTTTGTTAAATAACTACATACAACTGTGTCTTGGAGAGCAAAAGGTTAGGTAGCAACATGACCAGCATAGAAGAACATTGTGCATTGTATAAATATGCAAGGCTATGCCTTTATAGCTAAACACTGGCTAATTTGGGAGGCTATTAAGATTTCTCCAAGCTCATTCAGTGTAGCTATTAATTAAATATCTGTTCTTTAAAAAAGAAGTGAAAACACAGGTCTCGATCACATAAAGGACCCATGGCATATACTTTTCTGTGGCATAATTCCATGCAGCTGTAGTTTACATCTGGGTGATGCTATCAACATTGTTTCAAAGAAGCTTTCACTATACTAAAAGCAGACAAAACAGAATTGTGCTTGGTACTAACAAAAGAGTATAAGAATAAACTTAACAATAAGAACAATGGAAAATAGCAATAGTATTTAGATTTATATACCATTTCATAGTGCTTTCCAGCCCTCTCTAAGTGGTTTGCAATGTCAGTATATTGTCCCCAACAAACTCGGTCCTCATTTTATGATCTCAGAAGGATAGAAAGCTAAGTCAACCTTGAGCCAATCAGGATTGAACTCCTGGCAGTGGGCAGAGTTAGCCTGCAATATTGAATTCTAATCACTGCAACACCACAACTTTTCTAGTCCAAATTCTTAAATAATACTATAATTGACCAAGTATAGATATATAAGTAACTTCTTTAGCCCACTGCATAACTGATACAAAATTAATATTCTTCCAGGCTTATATTATCAGTTTTTTAATTTTATTTTTTGGCAATATTCATTTTCTTTGTCATCTAATTAGTATATAATTCACTGGAACATAACTGAAAAGAACATGAACATCTATAGAAAACACTGAATCTTCCAATACAAAATTAATATGTGGAAGAGCTCACTATAGAATATGTCATCATATAAATCAACTATAGTGGTTGCTTGCAAAGAGCTGAAATCCTGCTTGCAAATCCTTAGGCAGGGAGCCCTTTAAGCCAGCCCCCAGAGACGAGAGCGAGCTGATAGCCAAGCAGGATTTTCAGCCCCTGAATGGGAACACACTTACATGTCTGCACTGGGCATTGCAGGCCCTTCCCCTCTTTCCCAAGGCATCCCACACTCTTTACTGCACTCTTTTTCCACTCAGGGGCTGAAAATCCTGCTACATTTCAGAAGGGAGGGTTCTCATCTCCTGAGTGAAGAGGCAGTGCAGTAAGGTAAGAAGTGCAGGGTGCCTTGGGGGGGGGAGGCCCTGGGAGGCCCAGTGCAGATCACATGTGAATGTCTTCCCAATCAGATGCTGAATATCTTGCTCATATTTCAACAGGGAAGATTTTCAACTCCTGAGCAAGAGACATTCATGCATCATCTGTGCCCTGCCTCCCAGCTTTCAGATTTTTCCAAGAAAAAAGATATCTTGAATCCTTTTCAAGGAATACATGATTTAAAAAAAAAAAAATTACATACGATCTTAGCATGAAATTGGGATGTGGATATGTGTATATGTATTCATATGCAGAAGAAAGGACCTGAATTTGTGTGTGTTCATGTGTGCGCAAAGATTTCATTTTAGTCATTTTTTCATAGAATAGGAAAGAGGGGATTTGTATAAATTCAGGGCCTATGGCACCTTGGGGTGGAGTGGTTCTTTCTTGTTTTTTTAATTACAAGTTCATGATCTGGCTGGGGTTTTTTGGCAGTAGAGGAATCAGACACTATAATGTCAAAGGCTGGATTTTCATAATCTGCTTTCTCATATATCTTCTGGGTCTTTATATCTTAGTCCTACCTTCTCACTACCACTTCCTATCTTGCAGGAGGCACTTTCCTTGGCATCTTTCCCCTACCTTGGTTTGTGTGAGAGTTAAAGCTTTCACACCTATGCTGCATTTTCAATGTCTAAAGGATAAAACCACAGAGAAAGAGAAAAAAAGTAAAGGAAATAGAATAAAAGAAATAATTTCAATAATGTCACTTCTTGGCTATATGTCATAAATATGTAGTTGCTAAAGAATTCAGTCCTTCCTTCCCCTTTTGAGAGATAAATATATCCCATGGAGGAAAATAAAATCAAACTTTATTAAAGAATTATAAAAACATTAAAAATAATTTTAAATGTGAAGAAATAAACATTCAGTATTGAAGAAGATCAATTACAAAACTGTTCCATGTGAGAGACTGTGAAAAAGCAGAAACTGAGATATTTAAATATAGATCTCAAGAAAGCAACTCAAAGTCTAGATCTGAGAAATGTAAAAAATATTTCAGAGATTCTATTTTAAGTTAACTTATGATCATTCAAATTGGGAAAATACTGTTACATGTTCAAGATTGTGTATTTATCTCAGACTAGCATAAAGTATACATTCCTAATATCCATGCCGTTCAGCATCTGAAAATGAACCAATCAAGAAAAATTCCTCTCAAAATGTAATGCTTTGGATAGAGCATGATATGCCACCATGTTACAACGGGAACTCTTCTCCTCATATTTCAGAAAATAATAGGCAGATTTCAAATTAATATTGTAGACTACGAGAAGATTCTACAGAAGTATTATAACTTAATGAACATAGCCTGAAGGATGGGTGAAGAGTGAAACGCCTAGTTTTATAAGTTGCACGGAGATAAAGAAAATAAACTTGTGCCACTGACAGAGTGGCAAACTTAATTCTACAGAAATAGCAATATTCTAAAATAGAAGTCCCTTCGCTTCACTAATCTGAACTTTCTTTTTCCTGGGATTCGAATTTCTAATCAGAGGCTGTGGGAACAAAGGTTGTCTTTACTTTTTTCTGCCTTCTCCACAGACATCAGTTTTGCTCTTTCCCAGAGTTCAATTCTTTGCTTTAAAACAAACAAAACATTGCCTGAAAGACTGGCATGAGAAACTGGCAGAAGGATCAGGGAGTAGTGTTGAAAAAGTCCCCACTGACTTTTATGCTAGTACTTTTTTGTGTTTTGTTTATCCACTTTATCTTTCCTGGATTCTTTGTAATTAAGAATGGAACAAATCTCATTATATTGAAGCCTATTAAAATGCTTTCTACTATTCATTAAGAAGGACCTTTTTTTTTTACAAACTTCATATGACTCTGATAAGCTGTTGCTTATATGTACTACTACTACTACTACTACTACTACTACTACTATTACTACTACTACTACTACTAATAATAATAATAATAATAATCCCCCAGTGAGACACTACCTTGACGTGGTTGTGGGGCTTGTGTACTCTGAGGAAGATGAGAGCTATGCCAGAGGTTCAACCATACTGGACAGGTCTCATCAGAGGAGTCAGACAAAGAGTGTCTCTCCCATAAAAAATATGGTGAGACGTAAATTGCAGAATGCCATACCGGCTCGGACGTCGCCCGGGTTAACAAGGTCCGCACTAGATATTGGAGTTCCTGGATATCTGGTGAAAAATGGGTTACAGGACTCAGGACTGTTGGCTGAGCAACCAGGGCCAGCAGCTGCAGAACTACTGGAAGAAAAGGTGTTTACCCGTCGCAGATACACAGTGATGGAAAACAAAGAAATAATGATCTGTTACTACAGATCAAGTCCAACAAGAAGAGGATATCTAAAACGAATGCACCAGTTCTGGAAAGAACAACATCCAGAATCAGAAATAACAGAACAGAGACTAGCAGATCAACGCCGATTTATAACACGAAATAAAGTATTCACAGAAACAGAATTGGACGAACTGCAAAGGTTTACCCAGGGCAAAGAAATCAAAGCCTTACCAGAAGTAATTCAGAATGTAGAGGCAAACCAGGGGGAGTTGGCAGTGAAGGAATCCAGCAGAGATATACAACTGTTCTCATTTGGAAACCAGGCACCTCTTCCTCAGGAAGAACAAAACCCTCTAACTAAAGAAATAAAAGAATTGAAACAAAGAATAACTGAGCATCTAGAACAGCACAAAAACAACAGAATAAGGCTACCTGCATTGAAGCTTGTTCCAAAGAAACAGCTAGCACAAGCATTAAAAGATGCAAATACTGCAATATCAAGTATAAGCACCAATTCACTGCAAGAAACAAACCAACTAATGTACAGCACAGCTGCAGTTATGAATACCTGGGATGCAAAATCAACAAAAAGAAAAACAAACAAACAGTGCACCAGAAAAATGGAAGGTTAGACTAGAAAATAAGATCAGCAAGTTAAGATCACATGCAAGCAAGCTAGAACAGATGAAAGAAAAGAAGCTGAAGAACAAGAAGACCAAAGAATACCTAATCAAGAAATACCACTTAGAAACAAGGAAGATCAAGGAAGCACTGGAAATAATAAAGCAACAAATAACAGCTATAGCCAGGAAAATCAGTAGATATGAAGCTCGAATTGCAAACTATAGGCAGAACCTCCAATTTCAATCCAATCAGAAACGTTTCTACCAATCCATCAATGGAGAAACTGCAAGGAATCAGTCAGTACCTGACAAGGAAGAAACAGTGCAGTTCTGGAAGCAGATATGGGATAACCCAAAGAAATACAACAAGGATGCGGCTTGGTTAAAAGAGGTGGATGCAAATAAAACAGAAGTTGAAATGAAAGAACTAGTAATAACAACAAAAATGGTAGAAAAAAGAGCAAAGAAAATCAAAAATTGGTCAGCACCAGGTGAAGATGAACTGCATGGGTTTTGGTTGAAACATCTAACTGTTATACACCCACTCATTGCCAAACAGTTCAACAATATACTACAAGGAGGAGAAATTGAAAAGTGGCTAACAACTGGGAAAACCTACCTAATAATGAAAAATCCAGCAAAAGGGGCAACACCAGGTAACTACAGGCCAATTACCTGCTTACCAACAACTTTCAAATTACTAACTGGTGTAGTAGCTGATGCAGTGCAACAGCATCTAGTTGAAAACAATCTCTTTCCACCTGAGCAGAAAGGAAACCGCCCCAATAGCAGAGGAACAAAAGATCAACTCCTAATAGACAAAATGATCTTGGAAAACTGCAAGAGAAGGAAGACCAACCTGAATGTGGCATGGATTGACTACAAAAAGGCATTTGACTCTCTGCCACATGATTGGATAATAAAGTGCCTAGAAATAACAGGAGTCAGTAGAAACATCAGAAAATTTGTGCAAAGATCGATGGCACAATGGAAGACACAGTTGCAGATCAATGGTGAGAGGCTGGGAGAGGTTAATATCAAGAGAGGAATATTTCAAGGAGATTCATTATCACAATTACTATTTGTTATTGCACTGTTTCCTCTGTCAACAATACTGAATAACTCAGGACATGGCTATCAAACATCAAAAACATCTGCCAGACTATCCCACCTCCTTTATATGGATGATCTGAAGCTGTATGGAAAAACATCATCTGAAATAGAATCGCTGCTCAACACTGTCCGTATATATAGCCAAGATATTGTAATGGAGTTTGGCTTGGACAAATGTGCCACACTTACTATCAAACAAGGAAAAATAGTGAAAACTGAAGGAATCAAGATGCCCCACGAAAATAACATTAAGAGTCTGGATGAGGAAGAGTACTACAAATACTTGGGTATCCTTCAAGCTGACAACATCAAGCACACTGAAGTCAAGAAAAAGATTAGAGGTGAATACATCAAGAGAGTGAAGAAGATCTTAAAATCCAAACTCAATGGAGGAAATACCATAAAGGCAATCAACACCTGGGCAATCCCAGTCATTAGGTACACAGCTGGAATAGTGGACTGGACTCAAGCAGAACTAAAAGCAATGGATAGGCAGACCAGAAAAATAATGACAATGAATCATGCCCTTCATCCACGCAGTGACATTGATAGACTTTATCTACCAAGGCAAATAGGTGGGCGTGGAATGCTACAAGTACATCAGATGGTTGAAGAAGAAAAAATGGCTTTGGAAGAATATCTGAAGAACAATGATGAAGATGCACTGAAATTAGTATATCAGGAAGGCTTACTAACTACTGGAGAGACCAAACTGGCCTACAAGAAAGACCAAATGAAGAACAGAATAGAGGCATGGGAAGACAAAGCACTACATGGCCAATACATTAAAAAAATAGCTGGGAAAGCAGATAATAACAAGACCTGGCAATGGCTAAGAGCAGGAAAATTGAAGAAAGAGACCGAGGGACTAATTCTGGCTGCACAAGACCAAGCCTTAAGGACAAATGCATACAAAGTCAAAATTGAGAAGACAGCAACAGACAGTAAGTGCCGCCTATGCAAAGAAGCTGAAGAAACAGTGGACCACTTGGTAAGCTGTTGCAAGAAGATTGCACAAACTGATTACAAGCAGCGGCATGACAAAGTAACAACAATGGTGCATTGGAAGATCTGCAAAAAATATCATTTGCCTGTAAGCAAAAACTGGTGGGATCATAAAATAGAGAAAGTCATAGAAAATGATAAAATTAAACTGCTCTGGGACTTCAGAATTCAAACAGACAAGCACCTGCAACATAACACCCCAGACTTAACAATTGTCGATAAGAAAGACAAAAAAGTCTGGATAGTGGACGTGGCAGTGCCTGGAGATAGCAGAATAGAAGAGAAAGAACTGGAGAAGATAACAAAATACAAAGACCTACAAATAGAAATAGAAAGACTGTGGCAAAAGCAAGCAAGGGTAGTACCAATAGTCATAGGCTCCTTGGGTGCAATCCCAAAACAACTGGAGCACCACTTGAACACCATTGGCATTGACAAATTCGCTATTAGTCAATTGCAAAAGGCGGCCTTATTAGGAACTGCTTCCATCCTGCGACGATATCTGTAATACCATCAAACATCCACATCTGCCTATCCCAGGTCCTGGGTAAGGACTCGATAGGTAGACAAAATGCCAAATCCAGTCTGAACATCTGGCTGACTGTGCGATGATCAATAATAATAATAATAATAATAATAATGTTGGAAGGTACTTTGGAGGTCATCTAGTCCAATCTCCTATTCAGGCAGGAAAACCTATACCATTTCAGACAAATGGCTTCCAGTCTTTTCTTAAAACCTTTCAGTGTTAGAACATTCACAGCTTTTGGAGGCAGGTTGTTCCACTGATTAATTGTTCTAACTGTCAGAAAATTTCTCCTTAGTTCTAGGTTGCTTTTATCTTTGGTTAGTTTCCATCCATTGCTTCTTGTCCTGCCTTCAGATACTTTGGAGAATAGCTTGACTCCCTCTTCTTTGTGGCAGCCCCTGAGGTATTGGAACACTGCTATCATGTCACCCCTTATCCTTCTCTTCATTAAACTAGACATAGCCAATTCCAAAAACCGTTCCTTATATGTTTTAGCCTCCAGTCCACTGACCATCTTTGTTGCTCTTCTCTGTACTCTTTCTAGAGTCTCAACATCTTTTTTGCCTTGTGGTAACCAAAACTGGATGCAGTATTCCAAGTGTGGCCTTATCAAGGCATTGTAAAGTGGTATTAACACTTCATGTGATCTTGATTCTATTCATTATGCTCATTATTATGGAGGTGTATCTGATAAAAATCTGGTCTATTGCATCTGAAGTCTACTAAATGGAATGCCATTAAATCAAGGTTCAATGTAATTGGAAATATAAACCACATTTTTTTAGCAGTTCTTTGAAAATATGTTATGGAATAGTAGATTACTGCACCTTCTCCTGTGGTATAAGTTATCTATTGTGAAATTCCAATAATTAGTAGATTTTTTATAAAATGTGTCATTTTTTCTGATACTTATTTATAATTATGAATGCAAACTTTTGGCTAGAAGTCACTTTCTGGAAGGCCAGCTTTTGTTTCAAAATTTATTGTATTTTCTGCAGGTGTCAGGCTTAGAAATAATATTGAAATCATTACAGTGTAATGTGACAACATTCCTGCTGTGATATATATTATAGTTGTCTTGGTAGTACAAAATAATTGATTTGCAAATAAAACCACAGAGTTCAGCATTCTGCTGTGATTCACTGATTTACTATATAAAAGTAGCAGAGCAATAGAAAATCTATTCATATCAACATGGTTTCAAAACTCAAGCTTTTATGGTTTTCAACATGAATTAATTTCATCCAAAAACACCTCAAGCTCAGAAATGTGATTTTTATTTATTTTATTTTTAAAAAAATAGTTATATGTGCAAAATACATGTTGAATTCTTGACATAGATTTAAATAGGATTTAAGCAATTAAAACAGAGTATAGTGTCAAAAAGTAAACAGCCAGCATTTCTCTTTGAATGAAGCAGTATGACTGTGTCTTACAGAGCACCAGTAATGAGAAAGGTCAATAGAACAAATAAGCAACAATGAAAGGATGCTGTAGGGAAAAGAAAAGTTACTTCTTAGCAAAACGGGCAATCACAAAGAGCCAAGTGATGCTAATTTCCTATCAGTTAAATTATGAGTGGTATTTGTAGCATAGCTAGCTATAAAGATATTTATAGGGAATTTTCAGATGATAAATGCAGGGCTTAATGTAGGCTTCTTCAGTGTAGGCTTCTTCAGATCTGTGTTTTTGTTATTACGTTATCAAAACTCTCCTCTTCATCAATTTACACCACATGAATATTAATTGTAGTTCTGGGTTTATTTCAGGGATATCAGTTAAGTCTACGATAGAATTATTGACTGACTGTATACTGTACAGGTAGTCCTCAGTTTACAACCATTCATTTACTGGTTGTTCAAAATTACCATGGTACTAAATTAAAGTGACTTATGACTGGTCTTTGCACTTACAACTGTTGCAGCATCCCCACAGTCACTTGATCAAAATTCAAGCAGATGACATGTATTTATGACAGTTATAGCATCCTGGGGTCACGTGATTGCTATTTGTGACCTTCCTAGCCAGCTTCTGACAAGCGAAGTCAATGAGGGAAGCTAGATTCACTTAATGACCATGTGATTCACTTAACAAAGTTGGTAAAGAAGGTCATAAAATCAGGTATGGCTCAGTTAACAACAGACTTGCTTAGCAGTGGAGATTCTGGTCCCATTTGTGGTCATAAGTCAAGGTGCATTATTATTATTATTATTATTCAAAACTGGTTTTGAAGAAATACTGGAATTATGTAATATTGCAGAACAATAAAATGATATGATAAGACCTGGTAAGGTTGGTGCGAAACTACCTTACTAGGACAGACATTCCAGAGAAACAGAATGCCACTTGAAAGTCCTGTTACCCTGCATAGGGAGATACTTGAGCAGAATTTCTGAAGACAATCTTAAGAAATGTAGGAACATATGGGGAAAAGCTTCCATTCAAGTATTGTGGCCTCAAGGGCTTAATAGCTCAATACTAGAAACTCTAGAAGCTAATAAATATTATGCAACTCTAGCATAATCTGTTTCAGATACTTAGGTCTAATCAACATCCTTGCTGCAGTATTTTGTACTAATCAAAGTTTTGCAATTGTCAGGCAGGGGGAAACCAACAATGAATGATGAATGGTTCAATAGTTTCTTTATTGCTGTTCACATATTGACAGGAATCTTGTCAGACAAAAGGACACTCTGCATAACTATCAGATAAATACTTTGAAGACTTAGGGAGGATCTTTCCGGGATCTCTTCCTGCATATCAATGACCCAATGCTAATTTGATGATTTGTTGATTCTTCACTCCTCCTTCCTGCAACTCATTGCCAGATTTCACTACAATAATTGTCTTCATAGGTAGCTCCACATTCCATGGATAACACAGTGTTGCCCCTCTAAATATCTTCATTACAGCATTGGAAAGATCTTCAAAAGTTATCAATTCCTGCAAATTAAGTGGTAAAGGCATCAAATTACCAAATACCAAATTATGATCTTTCAAGGTGAATTATTAAGAATCCACCTCTACTTGGAAGCAATCTTTTAAAAAATGTACTGAAAATCCTTAAAAATATAATACCATCAGTAAAAGAAGTCTCATGTATGAAAAGATAAAATTTGGGACAGCCATACAAATTAATGCTTGACAACTTTCTTTTTTGTTTGGAATTGGATTAATGTTTATGAGTTGTCTTAGCTCAGAAAAAATAATTAATTTTTTCTGAGCTAAGAATCCCCCCCCCCCCAGGAATTCTTGCCTAGGCTGAAATGTTGGTATAACATATGGTTAGACCTATAGTTAAAGCAGGCCTACTAAAATTAATAAATATTAATACTTTAAACCAGTGGTGGGATTCAGCCAGTTCACACTACTTCGGCAGAACTGGTAGCTAATTTTTTGTTGTCCAGGCCCAGAATGTACTTCCAAAAGCGATATTCACACAGAAAACCGGTTGTTCACATATTTGAATCCCACCACTGCTTTAAACGCTATTAATTTCATGGGGTCCATAAAAGGGGTTACTTAATATGGATCCAAAGCATAACACATTCCTATGCCATGTTTCATATACCATATTGATTCTTATACCATTTGGATTCTTAAATATTATATCTTGGTTCCAATGTACCTTTTTATGGCGGAATACTTTCACGATTCTACTCCTCCTTAAAGAAATCCATTTTGATGTAAGATAAAATATTTGATTTTGATAAAAGCATAGAAATCACTTAAAATATTGGCAAGGAGCATTAGAGAACACGTGATTCAAAGACTATCTGATCAAATGATATAATCACATAGGGCAAAAAACACCTTAGAGTAAGCAATTATCACTAAATAATTTTTAACTTGGTATATGTATGTGTGTATTAAGCTGATTATGTTATACTTTATGTAGCATCATAGTAATCAATGAAAAGTTAATGAAGAGAAAGAGCTTGCCATACATCTATAAAGTTGCTGACTTTGTCCACCTGCTCTTTTAATGCTGACTATGTGTGGTCAGCATCTTAATTAATATTAAACGCAAGAGGAAAACATTCAGTGAGAAAGACACTTGATTTTCAATACAGTTGACCATTATGAGGTGGACTAATATTTGTATACTGAAGCATGTAATTATGAATTCTGGAATTATTAATAATGAGTCAATAGTGCAAATAACCTTGACACGGTATAAAGTTAAGTAACAGCAGCAAGCTTTCAAAAGCAATAACAGTGTTATGACTCAGATGGTCATGGTTAGGCAGGCCTCCAGGAGTTCTCTATTTCTCTTGGGAATGGTTAAACGAATGGCCCTCTACCGACCAGTAAGGCTCCACCCTCAGTTCCCCAAACAACAGCCCATAGATTACCCAGCAAATCTATAAGGCAAAAGTCCAGGCATAAGACAAGGGCAGTTTCAAAGGCAAAGTCTTCAGGGCTAGGGAAAAACAAACAGCAAGGTGGGGTCCAAGGCAAAAGTAGTTCCAAAGGCAAAGTCTTCAAGGCTAGGGCAAGACAAGAACAATCCTCAACGCAAGGCAAAAGAAGTCCCCGAAGCAAGCAAAAGGTCTGAGTCAAAGCCAGAGAAGTGTAATCCAAAAACAAACACTTGTTCCTGGCAAAAGCCTCTCCTACTCTTCAGGTGAACCTTGTGAGGAGTGACGGGGTGCCCTCCTCTTAGTAGTTGGTTCACCCTGCACTGACTCTGCTTCCTCTCCATTCTCCACACTCGGGGATCAGGAGGAAGAGGCATTTGCTCATCTCTGGAGTTCCGCCGCTCCTCTTCTCTGCTCCCTGCCCTTTCCATCTCCTCTCCTGCCTACTCTTCCGAGGCCCAAGGGATCCAGGACTGCCTTGTCCTCATCCCCAGGTTATTCCTCATGGCCGTAGGGAATGTGCCATCCCCCTCCACTGGCCCCGGTTCCAACTCCTCCTAAGCCCTGGGCTCTGACAGAGCCATGACAAACAGGTTTGGTATTGCTGTATAACATTTTAGCATTAAATCAGGAAAAGCCTTAAGAATACTGAAAAGAAGGTATCTTGGTTATTCTACCATAGAAAAAATAAAGAATTGAAGCTAATATTACCTTAGTGACACTGATGGCTAAAAACCGAAAAAGCAATATTGCATTGATGTTTTTAGAATCAAGACAAATGGTTAGTAGACATAAAAGTGTGAATGAAATTTTATGGAATACTAGACAACCTGTGACCCACTATGTCATCCTTTCAGAGAGATATCTCCTTACTGGGTTCCTTAATCCCTTTAACAATGATAGCACTTCTAATGAAGTGCCTTTACTGGAAAAGCTGGGATACATTCAGAGTCATATCTCTCTTGAAAAAGCCCATGTTCAACAGTATAGCACAAATACCAGCACAGGAAATGTTTTATGACATTTTGTATTATGTCGTAAACTGTTTTGTGATCATTTTTATATCATGAAATGTTTTATAAAATTGCCAAATTTCAATTCCAGGGGTGTCAAGGGTCCAAGATTTTGGACACATTCTGTAAGTTAGCCCATTTGAGGTACCTTTATTCAAACAATTTTGCCCTATGAGGTACCATTTCACCCAGTGAAAAGTTATGGGAATTAGTGTCATGGTCCAGGGTTTGGTCTCAGATACTGAGTCTAAAGCTAAAGCAGCTGTTTCAGCTGAGCTTCAGGAAGGACAAAGCAGGATATCACTTGAGGCTGATCAATTATAAATACTACCAGAGCAGCTGGATCTGTCAGAGGAAGATAATCTAAGACAATCAAGTCCCTGCAACGGCTGAATAGAAAGGAGGATACACTTTGAGTGTTAGGTTACTCACCAAGCAACAGAGTAAACATTCTGATAAGTAGTAGTTGGCTGCAGCCTACATAAGGGACTTGGTTAGCTCTGCTCTCTTTGCTGGAAAAAAACCCACTTGGCTCCCCATGTATGAATGTCACTCTTGAACCTTACCCCTTGATCTGGCTGATGCGCTTGACCCAGCTCTTGACCTCGAGCCATCTTTGGATAACACTTTTGCACACTCCTCTTTGAAAATACACTTCACAGCCAAGACTTTGCTTTGTTTGACATTCTGGCTATCTCTGTTGACTGAAAATAAAACTGATAATCTCAAACCATGTGTGTGTGAGTCTAAAGCCTGAAGCAGGATAATGAGAGTTTTAGTAGTGCATAGATTGTACATCTTCACAGAGAAAACCATAGAGTCATTCCAGTTTGTGAAAATGTATTCTTATTAAGTGGAACTAGAAATAAGCAACCATCATTTTTGTGATTCCCATAATAAAGCTTCACAAATGGTGTAGATCATTTCCTTGTAATTTAATCTCTAAACTACCTAACAACTTCAGTTCGTTTCCAATAAATCTCAGGAGAGCCTCATCATTTCAACTCTACTGCCTTTCTCACAAGCCTCATCCTATAATTCAGGCAATTAGGTGTTCATCATCCTCTAGTCTAGAAACCCGGACAGAAGAAAAAGCAATGGCGGCAACATTGTGCTGTGTGATTATATCAAGGAGCAGCAGAAAAGGAGTCATTAGTGAACTGAGTTACTAGTACAGCTCTCTGGTAAATCTCTTAAATTTGCATTTATTGGTTTTATTATTTTAAAAAAGGCTTTTATCTCCTTTTCAGTGTTTCATCATGAACTTTACAGTGTGAACTAAAAATGAGTAGGCTTTTCAGTAGCAAAAATAGATCCTATTCAATTTTAACTATTTCCAAAGTGTGTTTAATTTTTTTTGCATTTTAAATATAAGAAAAAATCAATTTCAACCGATTTTTCATTTTTTCCACTCCAAACTGTGTATATATCACAAATGTCAGTTCTTTTTTAAGGCCTGTATAAACAGTTGCACATAATGTTGTGTACATGTTCCAATGACCGTCCAATATACAAATGTTCTTTTTAGAATACACACATTTTTCAAAATATTTCCCTGATATGTACAACTTCCTCAAATATATTGAATGTATTTTAGTTCTGAACTGGTTACAAATTAAAATGTCATCAAGAATAAAAAATAAAAATGTTTTATTTTCTTTGCTATTGCAAGAATATGTACTGAATCATACTCTTTATGAAAAAGGAAGAAGCTTCCCACCAAGATTAAGTCAGCCACCAATCTCTTTAATAGATCAACACAAACCATTGACAGAGTAGTTCATGGTTGTGAAACTTCAATACACATAGCAACACTTTGACTTATACTTGCTGGCAAATAGATGTGTGGGAGGAACAATATTCAGTTAAAAAATAAAATCTTATCACTGTACACAATAAAAGCATTGTGGTTATTTAACTCTACTACAATATATGTCATAGTATAACAATAGTTCAACCAATCAGAATAGAGCTGGAAGGGACCTTGAAGGTCATCTAGTCCAAACTCCTGCTTAGGCAGGAAACCCTATATCATTCAGACAGGTGGTTGTCCAGTCTTTTCTTAAATACCTCCGGTGAGGAAGCACTCACAACCTCTGATGGCAAGCCATTCCACTGGTTAATTGTCCTCACTGTTAGGAGGTTTCTCCTTAATTCTTGCATAGGTCTGGCCAATATGTCTCCTTCTTGGGCTAAATCAGAATAACAGAATTGGAAGGGACCTTGGAGGTGTTCTAGTCCACCCCCACCCCATTCAAGCAAGAAACCTTTACCCTTGGAGAGTAGATCAATGGTTGTCCAATCTCTTCTTAAAAATCTTCAGTGATGGGATTCTAAAGGTTGAATCATGGCAACAGATCTGCTCATCTAAGCAACTTCATTATTCAGAGTAAAATTAGTTAGGCAAAGAGTACAGATAGTCCTCGACTTACAAAAGTTCATTTAGTGACTGTTTGAGATTACAATGGCACTGAAAAATTGACTCATGATCATTTTTCACATTTATGACCATTGCAGCATCCCCATGGTCACCTGATTTACATTCGGATATTTGACAACTGTTTCATATTTATGATAGTTGCAGTGTCCCAGGGTCATGTGATCCTCTTTTGCAACTTCTGACAGGCAAAGTCAACAGGGAATCCTGATTCATTTAACAAGTGTGTGACTAATTTAACAACAGCAGTGATTCACTTAACAACTTTTGCAAGAAAAGTCGTAAAATGGGGCAAAACTCACTTAAATGTTTCACTTAGCAACATAAATTCTGGGCTCAGAATTGTGGTCAGAAGTCAAGGACTACCTGTATTCATCAACTGAATATTCATACTCCAGTGTTGGAGCACCCACAACTTCTGAAGGCAAACCATTCCACAATTAAGTAACAGAATAGTAGAGTTGGAAGGGACCTTGGAGGTCTTCTAGTCCAACCCACCATGCCCAGTGGGGAAACCCTACACCATTTCAGACAAATCGCTGTCCAGTCTCTTCTAAAAAACTTCCAATGTTGTTACCACTGATAGTAGGAGATTCTATTTCTGAAAGCTTCTGACTAAAGTTTAATATACTTGCCTATGTTCACATTTTGGGTGTTTGTATGTGCATATGTATGTATGATTATTTCCAACTTGCTTTCCAAAAAAATCCCCTTAAAAGAGAACTTAATGAAACATAGGTTTCATTCCTTTAATAAATAGAACCCCAAACAAGTTGTTGTTTTAAATAAAACTTCTTATATTTTATAGAATATCATTTAATCTAAGATGTGAACTATTCTGATGACAATATCAAATCAAAATGGTAATTGTTTAAAATTTCTTGTGATTGGCTATTATTCTGGATTATTACTAGTTCTTTTGAAAATTTCTTTGACCAATGTGTCCTTTAATATATTATTCCAATTCTCCCTGAGGCTATCTGATATCTAATATAATTTTATTGTGATTTCTGAGGATTTCATACTTGTTTCCTCTGTTCTGTTCTGTTCCCTCATACATATAACTTTCAAGCAAAATAGGATACAATTTAACTGAAAGAAATATCATTACTGAAGTTACATCAAAACATTTTGAGAGGCTGGATGGGATCATTGACTAGAGCAATTCCTGGCTACTTTAAGCTACATAGAAGAAATTTCTTGCAGCATCTGATCAACAGTTAGTAAATGGGGAAGATAAAATAACAAGTAGAACATGCAACTATTCCGTAGACTGTGGATATATTTCTCTGTCAATACAAAGCATCATTTTCTGATTTAATGTAGCAGGGAATGGCATGCTAGGGAAACATAGGAATAACAGAAGACTGTCAGCTGCAAAAGACAGTATCACTCCTCAGTAGTTTCAGTTAATACCTCTTTCTGGAAACATCTGTCTAGATCATGTTTCTTAACCTCAGCAAACTTTAAGTGGTATGGATTTCAACTTCCAAGATTCCTCAGCCAGCCTGAGTGACTGGGAAATTCTGAGAGTTGAAGTTCCTATATCTTAACATTGCTGAAATGGAGAAACACTGACCTAGATTACACTGATTAGTCTTATAGTGAATAATCAATATAGTAATTGTTCTTATTTTTAATATAGTGTATTAAAAATATACTATATAGATCCTGTTTTAGATATTCCTGAAAAGCATGTCTTTGAAGAATTAATCCTTAGCAATTGACGCTATGAAACAATGGTCCACATAAAAGTAAATACAATAGTAGCTCAGTTTTGGTTTCGAAAACTAACATAAACAAGTGCAATGAGCAAAGTGATGTTTGTTCCCACTTCCTCCCCATAGGTTAAAAAATAGAGAAAAGTAACATTTAACCTAACATAAACATGAAACATGAACCCATGTTTTCAAGTTTCATTCACTGCATAAAACATTTTGTTTGCTTACTACTCAAAAGAAATAATATTACATATTGGATTATGTTTCCCATGGTGCTCCTTGACTTTGTGTGATACTGTTTCTGTACAACCCAGTTGTCTGCAGTTAAGCTAAATTGTAGAGCTGGATTGCCCTTGCTGTTAGATCTCCTGGTGCACAGGTCTAAAGGTTCACCAGCACCTCAGATCAGATGCATGTGTGGCCAGGGTTAGAATGAAGAGGGAGAGCTAAGATTGGAAAAGGGAAGAGAATAGTCGGAATTATATAAAACCCCTTTATGTTGGGTATGGCAAGTCAAGAAGGACAGGAGGCAGGTAGATAATTAGGAAGACTTTTTGGTGCTTTTTAATCAGTCCTAGACTTTTTAAGCCTACTTTAGACAAATCCTTGAAGTTTTCTTGGCATGATTTTGAGAGTGGATTGCTATTGTCTGCTTCTTAGGCTGACAGAGAATGACTGGTCCAAGTTTACCCAGGTGGCTATGTGCCTAAAATAGGTCTAGAACTCACAATCTCTCAGTTTCTAGCCCGATGTCTTAGCCACTACACCAGCCTGGCTCTCAATTACAAAGTGGCAGAGTGGAAATTGTCCTGGAAGAGAGACCACTGATCAATAAATAAGAGATAAAAGGGGGAATATAAGAAGAGGAGAAGGGAGCTTGTGAATTGCAAAGGATTCCAGAAACCATTGAAACTCTTGGTTGGCAAAGAGGAGGCACAGAGGCTGGCAATTTCATCACTGAGAAAATTGCCATTGAAATGGTGGGGATATGAACAACATTTGGAGAAATGAGACGAGAAAAAGAAGGTTGAAGTCCTTTCCCTGAAGGAGAAGCCAAGCAGCAAGAAAACTATTTGCATAAGACTTTTTTGCAGAAACCAATGTGGCAATGAACATTATTATATAAAAAAGAGTTTGATAGCTGGTTTAATTTTTCACTGTGTTTTTTAAATATATTGTACCCGAAATGAAATTGCTCACTTGTCTACATGATGGGGGGGGGGGTTGGAGAAGAGAAAGAGGTAGTAATAGATCTGAGCTAACTTCTCAGGGCATAGAAAGAATCATCCCATTGAGTTCAATAGCTTAGTGCTGATTAAAATCATTTCTTTATCTATGTGGTACTGTTTGTATGTATGGCAGTTATTTGTGTAACACAAATAATAAAGCTCAAATCTGTTCCTAATTGGAGGATTATTATGGCTGGTCACCCAGTCATCCAGATATTTAGACTGGATTTGGCATTTTTATCCAACCATCTGGGACAGGCAGATGTTGCTGTTTAATAATATCAATGTTATGATCACAATATATAAGTTGTTCTACTAGTGGTGCTCCAGATGTTTTGGGATTGCACCCAAGGTGTCTATAACTATTGGTATTATCTTTGCTTACTTTTGCCCTAATCATTCTATTTCTATTTTCTTTGAACATCTAATTGACCATTTAATATACACCAAGCACTTGTAATCACAATTTGAACTACTGGATTGTATTCTTTGCTCAACTACCAAGACTTACTTCAAAAGTATGTTCATTTTTCTTCCTCATCATTCCTATATCTCAAAAGAAGATGGATTTTTGTTTTCTATATCACAAGGAACCATATAGCATATTCCCACTGCTTTCTTTGACACCTGATTGTATACAATACACAAAAGATAGAGTAGATTTATTAAGTAAGAAGCCTGGAGTCTTCTGATAGGTAATCAATTAATAATGTGAAAAATACATGAACAATTGTTTGCCTGTTTACTTTTCTGGAATCCTACAACGTAAATAGTGTTGTTTTTGCAGTTAGGACATGTCAGATACTTGTTATCAGATAGTTTTTCACATACCATTGCAGTACTATATACCATTCATCTCCTGTTTGTTCTATATTTTTTAAAGTTTAGTAGTGACATTGAAATAATAACATAAGAGACTTGCTGTATAAGGCCGACAGGCCATCTTGCATTCTGTCAGACCTGCCTCAATTTAGGCTTCTAGGTAAAAATGATCCTTAACACCATTGGGTTGAGAAAGCTGTAGTTTACTGGAAGCCAAGTGAAATACAAAGGTGCAAAGACAGAGCTGAAAGCAATTCCCATTGCTGGTTTCCTGCTGTCCCAATCAATTTTGATAAAGAAGTTTTGAAAGCAGCCACTCTGAATGTAGGCTGGCTTGCAGGTGAATTCTTCTCCTTGCGGACCAAATTTGAAGTGCCATCTTGGGCAGGCACTATCAGTTTATTAACTTTCACTTTCCCCCCAAGTTCCCCCTCTCCATCTCCCTCCCCCTCCCCTCAGGGTTCATAGCAGACTGGTTCAGAAACAATTGCAGATCGCAAGCATGAGTTGGCAGTTCTGACATATAGAGGTCAACCAGATGTACTGAAGGAATTTCAAACATGGATAGGAAGCTAAAGTAGCTCTCTCCACTTTTCCTTCCTAGAAACTGGTCTTTAGATATGCTATCTGTGCAGTACTATCTGACAGCAGCATTAAGGGAATCAAAAGAATAGTTAACCCTTATTTTCCTTATTTGTTTTGATTTCCTATAGACATACAGATAGAGCTATTTAAATGTTGTTATTTTGTGAGCAATTTGTATCAGCATCCTGGAGTGTAATGTGCCATTCTTTGATGACCCAGTTTGAGTAAATTGAAATATAATTTAATTTCCTACCTTTCTAGGAGTGACCTGTAAACTTTTCCCCATCTTTTATGTTGTTTGATTGTGATTTACATTTATCTGTGAAACCACATGAAAAGTAAAAACAAAAAAATAATTTATCTTCCATTTGTCACGTTCTGCACCTCTTCAGGATGAGCTATAAATTAAACTGTACTTTTTTGTAGTTTGCATTATAGATGTTATTGTATTTTTATTCTTTGTATTTTATTCGTTCTTGTTGGACTGATTAAAAGTGCAATAAAATAATTAACAGCAAATAAATGTTCCCAGTTTGCCTAGTCTTTTGTGTGTGTATCTTTTGTGTGCATACCTTTGATCCATTTCTAACAAACAGTTATTAATAAATAGAACTGTTCTGACTGAATCTGATATTCTAAATTGGTTTTAGAATGAATATCATAGGCATATGTAAACATTTCTCATGATTTCAATATTTATTTATTTATTTATTTATTCATTTATTAAAATTTATATGGCTATCCAACTCACTCTCAATGACTTTGGGTGGCTTACAAAAATAAAAACCCAATGTAAAACAATAAAAAGCAAAAAAACCTCCACCTCCCTGGTGATGACGGTCAATCAAATAAGCCACTTGATGGGCTACATCCCAATCTGGGTTCCCTGAGTCTGTTAGCAAAACCAGGTCTACAGGGTCTTCTGAAAGAATATCAAAGTGGTTCCACAGAGAGGGAGCCACCACAAAGAAGGCCCTTCTTTTTGGTCTTACTAGATATATCTCCTTAGGAGTCGTGCAACATTCCTTCACCCACACACACACACACACACTTTGTTGGGTCAGATAGATATGACTTGGAGAAGACAGTCCTTCAAACATCCTAATCTTGAGCCATGTAGGACTTTGACAGTGACAACCAGAACTTTAAATTGGAAGCAATTTGTCAGCCAATACAGCTCCCCTAGGAAGATGGCACATGTGTACACCTAAGCAAGAACAATACCATACAAACCATTGCATTTTGAGCAAATTGAAGCTTTTGGATACCTGTCAGGGGTAGCCCCATGTCAGGGGTAGACTATTGCATATTGCAATAGTCAAGACAGGAGGTGCTAAGGCATGACTTTGAGCAGGGATTATTGGTCAAAGAAAGGACATAACTGGCACACAAGCTGCAATTGTGCAAAAGCTGTTCTGGCCATGATTGCCAGCTGCTCCTCAAACAGGAGTTGAGAGTCCAGAGAAGCCCCAAATTATGCACTCAGTCTGCCTGGGATAGTTCCTTTGACAAGCAAGACCAGGAAAAGCAAAGACTGAATTTTGAATTTCTGAAGCAACGAGGCTTTATGGACAAGCGAAACAGAGGATCAAATCAGAGACCAAGATGGATTGCATCGAATCAAGTGACACTACAAGTAACAAAAAGAGATTCATCATCTGGAAGGGAAAGCCTACTATGGAAACCTACCTGGCAAAAGAGGAAAGCTAGAATAAGATTGAAAAATGAAATTTAAAATTTCATAAACTGGATTAAAGGCAACCTAGAATTATGGACTGATGTAAGGACTGAGATTATGAGTTTGAAATAAAGAGATACCTCAGATTTGGATTGAATTAATAATTAATTGAGTGTTAATTAAATAAGATGACTTGTTTGTTTTATAACATTCATGTTTAGCTATGATAATTAACTGGTTGAAATTTAAACTCTACTTAATGGATTGAAAAGATTTAAGGTCTGATATTAGTCTGTCAGCCCAAAGAGATTGATTAATTGAAGGATTAGACATGTATAGAATAGATTGATAAATACATACATTTAGATGTGTCTAGGATAGATCAATATTTTTGCTTAAAATTGAGATTTTTTATATAATGGATTAAAGACAATCTAGAATATTAAGAATGTTCCTTTTAGAATGTTAGGTTTATTTCTATGAAAATTATGATGTAATGGAGTGACGAAAACTGAAGAGATGTTTTAGATTTGAATCGAATTATTAATTAATTGAAATTTAATAAGATGATATGATTCTTTGATGATATGGACGTTATCAGTCATGATAATTAACTGGATGAGACTTGAATTCTATTTAATGGATTGACATGATTTAAGGTCTGATATTATCTTCTTAGCTTAAAGAGATTGATTAATTGATGGATTTGATAGGTATAGGATAGATGAATATTTTACTCTAAATAGGGGAGATTAGTGGAAGAAGAAATAAATAAGATTATGATAAAATTAAGAAAGTAGAACATACGTGGAAGGGATATCTGAATTGAAAATATTTTTATTTAAAGTTAATTTGATTATGGTATTATAAATTAATGAAGCTTAAAAACAGGTTCAGATTGAATAAATTTAAGCTAGAATTGGATATTTTAAATATACTATGCTATCTGAGGGAAAAAGAGAGGGAATACTTGATGTATTGATTGTACTACCGGTATGTATATATGTTTTGTTCTAGGATATTTGATTACCCCAGTCCTGAATATGTTGCTTTAAGAAATTTAAAAAACCAATAAAATTTGTTTTTAAAAAAAGAGAAGAAAGAACTAAATCCATAGCTCTTCCTATTAATGTTTCATGAATGCAATTATTAGAGAAGTGAAGTATGTTTCCTGTGAAGCAATATCAGCATGGTTGTGACTCAATTCCCTTAGATTTCTCCTATCAGAACCTCGCCAAATTTAATGTTGTTTGTAAAAGCAGATGTGCTTCTAAATGATATAAGCAAAACATGACCAATAAGTAGCTACCACTTTGCCCTTATTTCACAGAAGAAATGCTATCACAGCAAGGCATACCTGATAATGAAGAAGACTTTGGGCAGCTTGGAAGGTAGATGGTGTTCCTCTAGTAGGAAGACAAGGTTATCCTTAGTATCACATGCAGCATATAATAGGGGAAAAATATGTTTTCTGTTGCCCAGGCTTCCAGCCTGTTTCTTGTGTTCTCTATTCTTCCTGTTGGTTCTTCTGACACTTCTCCCTGGGGACTTATTGTGCTTGGGAACTGCTGTCTTTTCTACTCCTGCTTTTCTTCTCTAAAAAGAAATCTCAAGGTAATCTAAATTAAGAAAAAGGATGAAAAATAATAACTCAGTCCTAGGAAAGCAAAAGTGTTTGAAAGAAAGATTTTTTTTGGGTAGTGGCAGAAAGAAAATAAGACAGACTTTCAAGATCCAAAGTGAGCTTTTTGAGTACCTCATTGAGGAGACAGTTATTAACAAGAAATGCTGCTTTATTGTTGTCTGATATAATAACAGAATTTATTATGGGAAGTGTCCCATACTATTGCATGGACCAAACATCCTCTGTGGCCTCCTTACTGTCTGGGTCAAGTGTCCTATGGGACTTATCTGAAGAACCTGAGCCCATTGACAACCAATTCGCTGGGAAATCACACAACTGAAGTCCAGAGAGGTAAATCACTCTGTGGCAGCTTTTATTCAGATACCATTTCCAATTTCACCACTGCCAATTCTTTCAAACTTGCTGCACTCACCACCATTGCCAACTGGTTGCTTTAAGAATGGCAACCTTGGCAAATAGGATTTCTTTCTGAAAAAAGCCTATTGTTGTGTTGATGCATAGGGAAAGAAGCAAATAAAATTGGTATGTAGGAAACAACTGAAGTAGAATAAATGAAAACAAGCAAATGATGAGGTAATTACCACAATCAAATTACTATATGTCATAATAATAGAAAGGAGAGCTGTACGTTGGGAGGTAAATATTATGTTTCCCAGTGTAAGAAAGCTGATTAAAAGATGGATGAAGGTCTAAAAACCATGCGGTCTTATTCATTTCTATGTGGAATGATCACAAGCTGCCTGTTTTGATCATCCCCCGAGAGTGCCCACCTACATCTTTTCAAACAGATGAGTGTTATCAAATACTATTACAGGAGAAATGGATGCTGACTGGTAAAACGTATACCATGTAGGCAAGATGCTCCCAAAGCACTCTTCAGAATTTCTTATTAAAAGGATCAGGCAGAGAAAATAGATTATTGCTGCTATTTGCAGCAAACAGTGGTAAACCAAAATGGATAAATAATCTGTGGTAGAGTACAAAACAGCTTTCTATGTACTGTTTGTTTCCACTTTGGGATTGAAAGTAGAATGCCATGACTTCCATTAGTGCATCAGCATTTCAAGTCCCCTGCCCCCCCCTTCTCTCAGTCTCTCTTCTCTATCTCTTAAATATGGAAATACAAAACTATTTGACATTTAGGAGAGCTTCTAGTGTATCTAGTGTATCATAAGAATGAAAACAGTTGTTACAATGGCATCTAGAATGCTTGGACTTTTTAGAACCTGACACATATTCCCAAATGCCACGGTACCTTTGATCCACTCCTTGGCAGACCATAAAAGTTAAATCTCTTAACAAAATGGAGTTGTGGCTTTCTCCTGTCCTTAAATCAAATTCTGTCATCCCTTCAACTCTTTCAAACTTCAAACAGGAATGTCTAATGCTAAATTTCCCTGCATGTGAAGGATCAAATGCTGTCAGGTAACATCATGAGAAATAAAATATTGAAATCAAGCCCACTGAATATCAACTATTGAGCAAAGCTTTCAGAATGGTTCTTCTGAGAATTTTTATATCCAATATATTGGTGAATATTGGATATAAATTTTTCCATGGGATAATTTTAAAAGGTTTTAGGTGAGCAAGTTCATTGGAATTCCATGCAATGTAATAATGACTCTTCAGTCTGTTTTCATATCCATTGCATGGACTTTCAATATACCAATAAAGTTTTAAAAATGTATGTATTATGGAAGCACCAAATAAAAAGCTAATACGTTCTGCATCCCTAGACTACAGCCTCATTTTCCCATTGATCTTTCAATAAAGGAAGCCTTGACAGATAACAGAAAGATATTTGCCTTTTTATTTATACACATGATCTAGACAAGCTCTCATTTCTGAATCATAAATTCTTCTTGTTCACATAAATAAAGAGTAATTTGGCACAGGGAGACACAAACAGTCAGAGCGGGTATAACTGAGTAATGGGCTCTCAGTTTTTCTGTAAATTAGGAACGCCTGGTTTGTCATCCAACAAGTTGTCTCCATCAATTTCCTTTTTTAATACCACACTAGTGCTCCCTAATAAAGCTTCCTATCTGTTTCAGATCTAATCATGTATAACATAAATCCCACATAAGAGAGACTGCTTGCTAAGCTCAGAAGATCACCAAAGTGGTTTTCATGAAGATGTGAAATTGGCAAAGTAAATTCTTTTTCCTCCCTTTTTTAATCTTCTTAGTTCACATAGACACATTACAGATATCCAGATAGCCTGGGGAAAGAGTGGCTTAAATCTAATGTTCTACAATTAGTATTCTACTTATTTAACAAGACTTTCACATCTTCTCCTTTCCCATATATCTCCCTACCTCCCTATTTGTCCCTGGCAGTTTCCTGGAATTTTTGAGGCTGCAGGATGAGGTAGAAACTGTAACTTTACTCTTGGCAGGATGCCATTGGGGGAAAAAAAACTCAGCATTGTAATCAGCTGGATTTTTTTGTTTTTTTGTTCCAAAATACTCAGAGTGGATAACAGTGGCTTAGAAATCAAAATATACTTTTTTTTTTGTACAAGCCCATTCATTCACAAATAGGTTGTTTTGATTTACTGGAGGAACATCACAAGTGTTATTTGTTTACACAAGGTTTTTCTTAAGGCTTTTCAGAAACTCACTAAAAGTTATATGTTATCTTCTTCAACTGTGTTTCTTATATCTATGGAAATACAACCTGGATACCTGAGGGACTGTGTATCTTCAACCGTTTCTGCCCACCTGCTATGTTCTGGTAGTGGTAGGGTAAGATGCCTTTCCATGAAATGGCATCTTATGGGATAGACAAAGCACGTCTCCTCTGACATGGCCCCTGCCCTCTAAAACTGATTCTTCCTGAGATATGAGCTGCACTGAAGACTTGGCATTGGTCTCAGGCCTGGAGGTGATATGTTTGTGGGAGCATCAGGTTTGGTTTGATTTATTTCTGTTTGATTGTTTCTGTATGGTCTCTGTGGAATTTTAACTGCCTTTATTGTTTTGTAGTTGTGCTTATAAGCTTTTCAAAGTCTGTGGGAGTGGGAAACTAATGTATAATAAATAAATGTTGTATATTGTACATCCCATGTTGTGATATAATGCAATGTGAACATTGTGCAAGAAGGAATATATGTGTGATTTCACAACTGTTTTAGAATGTCCAGTTCTTTCCAGATGTATCTATGTTATTATAGTTATACATCTGGCTAGTAGGCGAAGGGAAAAAAAGAAATTTTAACCTGGAAACTTAGAGAAAAAAAATACAATTTCAGCTATGGCACTTTATTAGCCACAGTATCTCTGAAATCATTTATAAATATTCTGAATAGTACAGAGGCTAAAATAGAGAACTGTTGTATAGCATTTCACTATTCCCTCCAGCTTCATGCAAAGCCACTGACTGTTTTGCAAAGTTTTTGCTTTACAGGAGATACCTAAAGCTGAATCCAAAGCATTTATTTTTCTATTCTAGGGAAAGCCTTGTCTGTTGCGTTTTACTTGCTGTCCAACTGTTAAATGAACAGACTGTAATTTATAAAAAGGAAACCTGCCTGTCTTTTATGACCATTCCAACTACATAATTTGTGAGCTATGGATAGTTTGTCTGTTAAAAGACAATTTACTTTTCCAAATCTCTAAGTAGCATCACCCCTGGATGAAATAAATGTTTACTTTTCAGAAGTCCATATTTTTATTTGTGTTTAGGTTTGCTTTTTAAAACACTTTCTCATTTGAGTCTTACTTCCTCTGCTTACTCCCTTACTACTGTAATCTCAACAGGGGTTACAAATAAGAAATGTTCCTGGTTTCCCACAAAGTGAATACAACCCTTGATGCTTAACGGTAGTTGTTCAAGTGGAACTATGGAAGTCGAAATGAAACTTCACCTTGGGAACTAAATGAAATCAGACCAATTTCCCCAGGCAGATGGTAAATGTTTTGTGGCTGACAAGTTTAGAAAATTGATTGGTTCTTTAATCCCATTGAGTCCAACATTAACTGCAAAACACATGGTTAGCAAAGAGATGGGAACAGCTATAAGTATCTTTTAATGCTTGTGGATGAAGGAAACAGAGAGACAAATAGAAATAAAGCAGAATATATTCAACAAATTAGACTTGATAGTCTATTGACTAAAGATTGCTTATTTCAATTTACAGTATGTGGCTTAAATTCTTGGGTGGTTACCTTAGTTTTCATCACCAAATACAAGGTACCCTATCTGGTCAAACTCCAGACAATTCCTAGTTTGCAGCACTGAATTTTAGCTTTCTATGTCCTTTTGTTCACATCCTAGTTCTTTTCAGATTTTTTTTGCCACTCAGACATAATAACTCTAGATATCACTATAGGGATTGCTTGTGTTGGGAGTTTAAAGCCAAACCATTTTTTTAAAATACTTGTCAGTTGACCAAGGAAAAACTTACTGGCTTGCTTATGTGAAGAAGGAATCAAGCTATTTTCCAAAGCACCTGAAGGCAGGACAAGAAGCAACGGGTGGAAACTAATCAAGGAGAGAAGCAACCTAGAACTAAGGAGAAACTTCCTGACAGTGAGAACAATTAATCAGTGGAACAGCCTGCCTCCAGAAGCAGTAAATGCTCCAACACTGGAAGTTTTTAAGAAGAGACTGGACAGCCATTTTTGAGGTTTGGTGGCTAATAACACCACTTTGGGGGGGGGGGAATAGTACCATAAAATTATATATCAATGGAAAGATAATTTAATCAAGAATGTAGTGCAATGTACTTTGTTCAATTATCTGTACTGTATTCTATAAATCAATGATTTGGATGAGGGGATAGATGGGGAACTCAACAAATTTGCAGATGACACCAAGCTGGCAAGAATAGCCAACACTCCAGAAGATAGATTTAAGATAAAGAAGGATCTTGACAGACTTGAACATTGGGCACTATCTAACAAAATGAAATTCAATGGTGAAAAAAGTAAGGTTCTACATTTAGGCAAAAAACCCCAAATGTACAGGTATAGTATAGGTGGTAACTTGCTCAATAGTAGCAACCGTGAGAGGGATTTTGGAGTCCTAGTAGACAATCACTTAAATATGAGCCAGCAGTGTGCTGCAGCTGCCCAAAAAGCCAACACAGTGCTAAGCTGCATTAACAGAGGGATAGAGTCAAAATTACATGAAGTGTTAATACCACTTTACAATGCCTTGGTAAGGCCACACTTGGAATACTGCATCCAGTTTTGGTCACCACGATGTAAAAAAGATGTTGAGACTCTAGAAAAAGTACAGAGAAAAGCAATAAAGATGATCAGAGGACTGGAGGCTAAAACATATAAGGAATGGTTGCTGGAATTGGATATTTCTAGTTTAATGAAGAGAAGGATGAGGGGTGACATGATATCTCAGGGGCTGCCATGAAGAAGAACGAGTCAAGCTATTCTCCAAAGCACCTGAAGGCAGGACAAGAAGCAACGGATGGAAACTAACCAAAGAGAAAAGCAACCTAGAACTAAGGAGAAATTTCCTGACAGCTAGAACAATTAATCAGTGGAACAACGTGCCTCCAGAAGCTATGAATGCTCCAACACTGGAAGCACATAATAATAATAATAAAGTTGGAAGGGACCTTGGAGGTCATCTGGTCCAACCCCCTGCTCAGTTTTTAAGTTTTTAAGAAGAGACTGGACGAGCCATTTGTCTGAAATGATATAGGGTTTTTTGCCTGAGCAGGGGATTGGACTAGACAACCTCCAAGGTCCCTTCCAACTTTTTATTATTATTATTATTATTATTATTATTATTATTAACTGTGAAACAGTGGATTCTAGTCCTCCCTTAGATCTAAAGCAGTGGTTCTCAACCTTCCTAATGCCACGACCCTTTAATACAGTTCCTCATGTTGTGGTGAGCCCCAACCATAAAATTATTTTCGTTGCTACTTCATAACTGTAATTTTACTACTGTTATGAATTGTAATGTAAATATCTGATATGCAGGGTGTGTTTTCATTGTTATGAATTGAACATAATTAAAGCATAGTGATTAATCACAAAAACAATATGGCAATGTTCGCTGGAGAAGCTTACTCTTCCTTGATCAAAAATGTTGGGAGGGAGGGAAGGGGAAGGAAGGAAGGAGATTGAAGGGGAAAGGAAGGAAGGAAGGAGAAAGAGATTGAAGGGGAATGGATGGAGATGGAGATGGAAGGAAGGAAGGAAGAAAGATTGAAGGGGGAAAGAAGGAGATGGAGAAGGAAGGAGATTGAAGGGGAAAGGAAGGAGATGGAGAAGGAAGGAGATTGAAGGGGGAAGGAAGGAAGGAAGGAAGGAAGGAAGGAAGGAAGGAAGGAAGGAAGGAAGGAAGGAAGGAGAGAGAGATTGAAGGGGAAGGGATGGAGATGGAGATGGAAAGAAGGAAGGAAAGAAGATTGAAGGGGAAAGGAAGGAGATGGAGAAGGAAGGAAGGAAGGAAGGAAGGAAGGAAGGAAGGAAGGAAGGAAGGAAGGAGAGAGAGATTGAAGGGAAGGGATGGAGATGGAAGGAAGGAAGGAAGATTGAAGGAGAAAGGAAAGAGATGGAGAAGGAAGGAGATTGAAGGGGAAAGGAAGGAAGGAAGGAAGGAAGGGAGGAAGGAGGGAGAGAGAGAGAGAGAGAGATTGAAGGGGAAGAGATGGAGATGGAGATGGAAGTAAGGAAGGAATATTGAAGGGGAAAGGAAGGAGATGGAGAAGGAAGGAGATTGAAGGGGGGAGGCGCTGCCAAGGACGCACAAGCAGCTCAGCACAATTGCCTGGGGAGGGGGGAGGATCTGGTGGAGAGCCTGGTGGAGAGCCAAGCAGCAGCACCTCCAGGGCCTCAGAAGCCATGCGAACAATCCACACACCTCGGAGCCGCCAGCTGCCCTCTTACACCCACCAACCTAAAGCCCCCCATCCTCATCCCAGCACCTGTTGCCCTCTCCCAGCTGCCCCCCCGGGACCTGCTTGCCCCTCCAGCCTTCTGAGCGCCATCGCAGCGGCGGAATCGTGGGAGCCCCGTTCCATGCTGCGCAGCCCATTGCACACGAGAGGGGCACAGCCAGAGCACTAGCTCCCGCTCAGAAGGCCTCTGACGCACATGTGGGCATCACTGCCACCTCGCCCTCTTCCCCACCCCCTCGCTGCTTTCGGAGCCCGGCAAGCCGGGAAGGAGCTGATCCTGTCTGGCAGCCCCATGGCCGTGCCAGGCACTAGAGGGCCGAGGCAGTCTCCGACGGCAAGGGAGGCAGGCCAGGCGGCACGGGGGAGGCTGCCACGCGGCATGGAAGGCAGCTGGGGGCAGAGCGTGGCTGGGCAACCAGGAGGCGTGGAGACCAGCTCAGCACTGCAGTTCAGCTCAGCCCAGCAGCAGCGCCAGCAGTGGCCCAGACACGGCTCAGCTCAGCCCGGCCGCCCACGCAGCTGAGCCAGCCCAGGGTGGCGTCGGGGGCACGCACAATGGCACTACGGTGGCAGGAGCAGGCACTGTCAGAGGAGAAGGGTACCCTGGAAGCAGAGGAGCCGGTGGAGGAGAAGGAGGAGGGCGGCGGCGGTGGCCAGATAGAGGAGCGGTGTCTCGGTTCCTAAGACCATCGGAAATATGTGTTTTCCGATGATCTTAGGCGACCCCTGCGAAAGCGTCGTTCGACCCCCAAAAGGGTCGCGACCCATGGGTTGAGAACTGCTGATCTAAAGGCAACTGGGTGACCTTGGATTACTCACTTTTTCTCAGCCCTGGGAAAAAGACAATAGCAAACTACCACTTGCATATCTTGCCAAGAAGACTTCAGGGCTTGTCCAGGCAATCTCTGATCCATGATTGAATGGATCAAAAAAAAAGGGAAGACTGAGAAAAGATATGGTAGCCCTTTTTCAAATACATGAAAGAGAATATCACACAGAAGGCCAGAGTATAGGACATGCATGAATAAATTTAAATTACAGGAAGACAGATTCCAACTGAATGTTTGAAAAAAAAATACTTCCCAACAATAAGAGCATTTTAACAAGTTATGGAGGGTGCTGATGGATTTCAGTTCACTGGATGTGCTCAGACAGTGGCTGAAAAGCTGTCTGCTGGTAAATCTTTAATTTGATTTTTGTACAGAGAATTGGACAAGATAACCTCAACAGTCCTGCTCAATTCTATAACATGAATTCTATAATAATTCTATTGGTGGAATATATTTAGTTAAACGTGCATATTTAGATTACTTAATGTACGGTAAAACTATGTATTTTAAAGCCCCTATAAAAGTTTACAGTGTATTTAATTTCTGGTGTTATTCTGCCACGAGAGAATGAAACCAGGTAGCAACACAAATAAAATCAATCACCCAATAAATTTTCAGAGGATATATAACTTTTGCTTCCCTTCTCAGGTATCTGGTGGGTGTGAATTTGTGGTGTGGGTAATGACAAGGAACCAGTCTCTTTCTTCTAACTCTGCACTTTTGGGGAGACATATTTCACAGAAAAGGCTGTTTGTTGCAGAATTTGATGTGTCTGCCAGAGAGCACTAAAAGAAAATGAGTGATGAGAAAAGTCCAAAAAGGCTGCTTCAAGAAAAAGAAATGAGAAGGAAGCACTACTATTTTTACTCTAGTATAGGCTATCTATGGCAGCAAGATTACTTTCTGCATAAAATGGAAAGGACACTGTGATTCCCACAATGGACAGATGGCTGCAAAAGCTGATAAAATTAGCAGAGATGGCTAAATTGACTGCTCTGGTTAAAAAAAAGAACACGATTAATTTTGTTTCCACTTGGAAACCACCTTTGGACTTTGGACTTAAAATAGAAAAAAAAATGAAACTTTGATTGTGGCTTTTGTATATACTGCTACATAAAAGTAAAAAGTTGAGGTTTCATGTTATTATTTATTCTACTGCAGCAAAATGAGTCAGAAGTATTTTTTCTTCCCCCCCCCCTACTCTGCATTTTTATCCCGTCTCCTTTTTACCCTTCATTTTTCTTTATATCTTTGTATTTTATACTTTATTAAATTAATAAAAAATTTAACTAGTGGCTCAGTTCAAAGTAGGGTTTATTGCTCATTTTAATCTTTAAATATCTAAATGTTGAAATCCTAACAATCAGAGAGACCACCTATCTTGTGGAAAGTGAAAACTTCTGCCTTTTAATAAAATTTGTCAATCAGAAAGGGTGCTATTAGACTCCTAATTTTTTTGCTGCCAGACACAGCTCTCCTACAACATTTTTTTCTGTTATGCATTGCTCAAATTTTAAAATCTGCAAGACAGTATCTTCTGAATTTGGTGTCCTAGGGAGAAACAGAGGAAAGAGACTCTTTCCAGTTTGGCTTATAAATTTACCCATAAACTGTATTGTACCAATGACATTATTAATTCTTTACTGCAAGAGGCAGAGTTTTTGGCTGCTTTGAAAGAAGCAATGGTGAGATCCATGATTGAAAATAATTGTAGACTATGATTCAGTATTGTCAGTTAAGCAGTGGAGAAAGCAATGATACTGCATCCCCATGACTTGTTAAAGAAAAGGGATTATTGATATTATGTGCAATATGCATTCATAACTGGATTTGGTTGCAGAATTATTATCACTATTATTATGACAAATCTTCAGCTCACATATCCATTAGTAAGGGAAGGGGAAGCTGGAGTTTTAATTCTTTCTCAACTCTTTCTCAACTACCTACTCAAAGTAGGTGAAATATCATGTTATTCAGTAAATATATAAGAGGCCAGCAGTGACATCCTGTGTGGTTTTTGTGAGTGTGGGTCTGGTATCATTTTTTGTGTTAGGGAGTCGTTTGTCAATAAGGGCGGGTTTCCAAATGGCTGGTAGGCGGGAGGTATCATCTCGCTTGTTCATGCTGTGTGGGCGTTTTTCTATCTCGATGGCTTCTCTGATTATTCTGTTATTAAAATGTTCACTTTTGGCAATGGTTCTGGTATTTTTAAAGTCAATTTCATGTCCTGTGGCTTTAAGGTGTTGGACCAGGGAAGATGTTGGTTCCTCTTTTTTGACTGAGTTCTTATGTTCTTCAATGCGTGCACTTATTCTTCTGTTGGTTTGTCCGATGTATGTGGTGGGACAAGTGGTGCATGGGATTTCGTATACTCCTTGATTTTCTAATTCAATTTTATCTTTGGGGTTTCTAAGGATGGTGGATATTTTTCTGTTTGTGCAGAATGCTGTTTTGATGTTGTGTTTATGGAGGATCTTACTGATTCTGTCTGTGGTGCCTTTTATGTATGGGAGGAGGGCTTTGCCGTTTTCTTGTTCTTTGTCTTGGATTTTAGTGGGGGTTTCTTTTTGGATTAGGTTTGTAATCTTATTTCTATGGAATCCATTGGATGTTAGTACATTGGTGAGAGTGTGTAGTTCGGGTTTTAGGTGTTGTTCGTCAGCTAAGCGTTTTGTTCTGGAGATGAGTGTCTTGGCTACAGAGTTGATCTGTGCTGGGTGGTGGTGTGAGAGAGCGTGCAGATAGCGGTTTGTGTGTGTTTTCTTCTGGTAGATGGTGTGTCCTAGGGAGCCATTGGATTTCTTGTAGACTAAGACATCCAGGAAGGGAAGTTGGTTGTTAGCTTCTGTTTCCATGGTGAACTGTATTTTGGGGTGTAGGCTGTTGAGGTGTGTGAGGAAGTTGTCCAGTTTTTCTTTCCCATGTGGCCAGATTATGAAGGTGTCGTCTACGTATCTGAGCCAGAGTTTGGGTTTGTGATCCGATTTTTCTAGAGCTTGGGTTTCAAAGTGTTCCATGTAGAGGTTGGCAATGACAGGTGAGAGGGGTGATCCCATGGGTGCTCCTTCTGTTTGTTTGTATTTTTGTCCATTATAGATGAAGTATGTGTTGGATAGGCAGTGGTTGGTCAGATCTAAGATGTGTTTGGGGGGGTTATATTTGTTTTGAATAGCTGTCAAGGCTTCTTTGATAGGCACTTGGGTGAAGAGGGATATGACATCGAAGCTCACTAGTAGGTCGCTGGGCTGTAAGTTTTGTTTCTTTATGATCTCTATAAACTGGAATGAGTTTTTTACGTGTGAGGTGATGGATTCTGCATAGGGCTGTAGTTGTTTGGCGAGAAATTTGGCTAGGTTTTGTAGAGGTGAGCCTATGGAGCTGACTATAGGTCTGAGTGGGGTTCCTTCTTTGTGTATCTTGGGGAGACCATAGAGTTTGGGGCATCTGGATGATTTCTCTCTGGGAATGATTCTTTGCTGGATCTCTTCGCTAATGGGGGAGGCTTTTATTTTGGATCTGGTGGTTTTTTCCAGGTAGGTGGTGGGATCTGTATTTAGGGGTTTTTATGTGGAGTCTTGGAGTAGGTTGGTTAATTTGGTTTGGTAGTCAGATGTGTTCATAACCACCGTGGCATTGCCCTTGTCTGCTGGTAGGATTATTATGCTGGTGTCTTCTTTCAGGTTACGTAGTGCTGTCTGTTCCTCTTTGGGTAAGTTGCTTTTGGGTGGCTTGCTGGTGCAGAGGATGTTGGTGATTTTGAGTCTGATTCTGTTGGCGTCGTCAGGGTTGATTTTGGTCAGGCTGGTTTCAACTCCACAGGCTGGTTTCAACTTCAACTTCAACTCCACGACTCCCTAACACAAAAAATGATACCAGACCCACACTCACAAAAACCACACAGGATGTCACCACCACACATCCACGCAAAAAACAAACCCAAAGCCACACAAATGAAGAGGCACGACCACAAACCAGAAGCCAGACCACAGCTGCATCATTAGCCACTTTAAACTCCTCCAATCCATACATGAAGCAAACTGACACCCTCCATGAAGAGGAGGCACGACCACGAACGCGAAGCCAAAAAATAGCAAGGCAGCCCAAAATCTTAAACCCCTCTGCAACTCAGACTAACCTGAGCACAACCAAACAGAACACTCCCCCAGACAATCAGAGCACAGCCAAGCCCCTAACCATTCAGAACACACCTCCACCCAATCAGAACACAGCCAAGCTCCCACCCAATCAGTTCATACCCCCACTGGCAGTTAAAAGGAATAAACAGCTAAGACTGCTGCTCAAAGCACGAAGCTGAAAACACCAGCCTGAAGATGACAAATGGGACTTCGTCGAAACGTCGCCAAGACACTTCCAATTTTACGCGGGAGAAAACCCGAACAACCAAAGACCTACATACAAATACCCGCGAAAACCTCAGAAAACATATATATATATATATATATATATATATATATATATATATATATATATATAAATACATGTATTTAAATCTGTAGTCACCTTGAACATTCAATTTAAACAGAACAGCAAAATATAAGTCAAGTGAATAAATAAATAACTTAGAAACTCTTAGAACCAAAATATCCTGGCTAATTCAAATGAACCTAAAGACATTAGTTAACTTTGATTTCATCTTACCACGTCCAAAGTTTTTATGATGTCCTTGAGTACAACAATATATCTACATATTAAATATAGATTTTTAAACATGTCTGTGAGGCTATCTTATAAGATTTCAAATTAGTTATTGGGCTATCGTATGCAATAGTGTCCCCAATAAAATATTGCTGGCCTCTTATATATTTGCTGAATAACATGATATTTCACCTACTTTGAGTAGGTAGTTGAGAAAGAGTTGCGAAAGAATTAAAACTCCAGCTTCCCCTTCCCTTACTAATGGATATGTGAGCTGAAGATTTGTCATAATAATAGTGATAATAATTCTGCAACCAAATCCAGTTATGAATGCATATTGCACATAATATCAATAATCCCTTTTCTTTAACAAGTCATGGGGATGCAGTATCATTGCTTTCTCCACTGCTTAACTGACAATACTGAATCATAGTCTACAATTATTTTCAATCATGGATCTCACCATTGCTTCTTTCAAAGCAGCCAAAAACTCTGCCTCTTGCAGTAAAGAATTAATAATGTCATTGGTACAATACAGTTTATGGGTAAATTTATAAGCCAAACTGGAAAAAGTCTCAACTCATGTTATCATTGCTTGGAGACCCATAATCCTAAAACCAGGCAGCTGAGCCTATACAGATGAATAAACACAGTCGGCTGATTTGCAAGCCAAAAATTCAGTCCCAAACCTGCTTCCCAATTAATATTTAAAACAAGAGAAATTGAACTTTTCCCCTACAACAAATAGGACATGGATTCTGTGGCAAGAGGAGATGTCAGTGATTAGATTAGATGGTCAGACAATTAAATACTGTGAACAAAAAGCTGTTATACTGCAGTGACTTTTTCTTAATTCATTCAAATATAATTGAATAGAAATTGGTTTTATATAAGCCACAGATGAAAGAGCAGAGAGTCTCTGTTAATTATTAGTCTAGATTTCTATATCTTTCAACATTTCACAGATAGGAATAAAGGCATAGTTGTAATATTCTTATTTTAAAACCAAAAATAAAGTATATTATACATTGTAGAAAACTCTAACTAGCTGCTGCATGCTGTATTTGTTTACTTTACCATAAACTATCCTTTTAAAAGAGACAAATGATATATTGGAAAAATATGTCCCATGCTATGTTATTCAAGCTCAAAATATATGTTAAAAACTGCACTGTGTCAATTGGTGCTCTGTAGGTTTATTGATATTTATGCATGATTATGCTATGAATGGATACAGACAGGGCTTTTTTTGTCATAGAAGGCCCAGAACGGAGTTCCGGCACCTTTTTTGGATGGAACCTTGTAGGTTAGGCAAGGCGGATTGTATGACGTGTGTGAGTTCCGGCACCTTTTTTTTTTTTTTTTTACAAAAAAAGTACTAGATATAGCATCTATTTTCCAGTCAGATTCAACTCCTACAATATTTGTGTTGAAAACCTGTTTACTACACCCTTTTTTATAAGTGGTTTTACATAATTTTTAATGTGTGGTTTAAGAACTGTAAGCTCCTATCAGAAATTCATCCTGATTTTAAGGTTCTGCTAGAACAGGGGTGTCAAACTGCCGGCCCACAGGCTGAATGCATCATAGAGAAACCGTGCCCACACCATTGCTGGCAATGGAAAAAAAAAGTCTTGACACATCATGTGACGTTGCGAGTTTGACACTCTTGTGCTAGAAATTACAATTTATTGCACCAAAAGACAAAGTATCCAAATTTATTACATTTCTGTAAATGTTTTTGAAAAGTTCTGCAAACTGAACAAAGAAAGATTATTGATTTGTTTTTTTACAATAAAACTCAAAGAAAATAAGTATAATACTGAATTTCATTTCCAAAATTCACTTTAAACATACTTTCAGTCTCAGAAATTAATTCTTAAAAAATAATATATGTTAGAACTAAGCATTAAAAAGCAAAAAAAAAAAATCTTGTCTGACATGTAGGTTAAAATGCATTCCAAAATTCCAATTGTACTCATGATAAGTAGCAATTCAGCCTTTTCTTTAAAACTTTCAGAAATGGCAAATTCACAACTTCTATATCTGAAGTTTTTCACTGTTGTATATGAAAGTTTTCCTTTATTTAAATGAAGTCTGGGTAGTAGCATACTGTTTACATTACTTCTGGTCCTTCCTTTCACAGCAAAGACAAATTGTCCTTGACCATCTTCTTTGTAGCTTTCTTTTATATACCTAAACCTGATTATCATGTCTTCCATGCTTCTTTTTCTTCAGACTGAACATTCCAATTTTTTTCAGCACATCTTCATGGGGCATTATCAGTCCCTGTATCATCTTGTTACTCTTCTCTGAGGTCATTTTGATATTCTAATATCCTTCTGGAAATATGTGGCACAGAACTGTACACCAGTGTTTAATAGAGTGGTATAGATCAGAGTTTTGATCACAGATAAGATTTAAAATGATGCTAAATGATCACAGTTACTTCAACTTTACTGAAAAACAACTTTAAATGTCTAAAAAGATATTCTTGCATTTCATTTGAAGGAAAATTTTTAGAGTTATTACATTAGATTTTTTTGTTTTGTCCCAATACAAAATTTCTAGTCATATATAAGATTAAAATATAATTTGATACAGCAATTTGATACAAATGTGCACTGATTTTGCATGTGCAATGCAGAAATGAAGTGTTGGAAAATACCTCAGCAGCGTAATTCCCAATGATGTAATTAAAATTTCATTCAGTCCCACAGGTCATAATATAAAGAATAAGAGAATATAAATATAATATAAAGAATAAGTGCAAGTCTAAGAAAAATACAGGAATAACCTTGATAAAGCTATTCAGAAACAGTTAAGGGAAAATAAAATCTCAGTCCTGGAGAAGGTATAAGAAACCAACTCAAGATGACCCTGTCTTGATTGCATTTGGAAAGAAAAGAGCCAGAAGAAAAGTTTGGTAGGCTTTTAAGATGCTGTCACTGTAACCTACAACACTTAAATTGTACTTTGGTAATCCTTGCACTGTTTCATGATGCAGATTAGTTTGAATTGTTGAGATAAAGCAAAAACAGAACCCTAATATCAGAAAGGAAAATAACAAGTTTTCGTGAAGTTCCACATTCTATTCTGACCATTTTGGAGAGAATTCTACCTTGACTTGGAATTCCACTGAAATGTCTTTATTAGATTCGTGGTCAAGATACAGCCAAATCTGGTATGCATCTCTTATTTCTATTATTTTATAACATGTTCATTTGATGCAATATAACTGAGATATTTTAGGGTATGAGAAATAAAGAGTAAAGTTCACTCCAACTGTCTTTGAAGTTAGTGAGTTCTGTCTGCTAGGTCTAATTTCACTGGAGTATAATAGCCCAAGCACAAGAAATAGTATAGTTCCTGTGATCCTTGCCTCCTCAACAGATTTCAAGGAAAAAGTCTTTGGGTGCTTTTCAAAAATTAGTGACACTAGTACTAGAAAAAAAAAATCTGCAGTTAACATCTAAAAGTGAGCGGTCAAATTTCATGCTACAGCTTAGTGAGAAATGTATTTTAAAGGTAGAATGGTAAAATGATAAAGGATGGATTGCCCTAGTTTGTAAAATTCATGTTCATGTAGAATAAGAATGTTAATACAAGAAAAGATTGCTTTTCACAGACAACATTATTGTGATAATATATGAACTAATGGAAACTCATTCAGTATATTTTTGTGTCATTGTAATTCTACAACAAAATCTTCATATTTTGTATATATCATTGCAAAGCAGAACCAGGTTGGATCAGCATTAGCTAGTAATACCTAAGATATCCCCAATACATAAACAATTATAGGTACATAGGGATAGAGAAGATTTTTTCCCCTATTCATATCTCCATAATTTGGATTTGGGAAGGATTTATGTTACCCAGTAAATGCTATCTTTCAAGTGGATTTTTGAAGAGGTCATCTGCAATGATAAAAAGGAAATAAATTCAGTTTAGGGGACACTTACACATAAAAGAATTCTGGGTCTGCATCTGTGGTGAGATTCAGTTGGTTTGCACCATTTTGGCAGAACCAGTAGCTATTTTTTTGTTGCCCAGGCCCAGAATGGACTTCTGGAAGTGGCATCCACACAGAGAATTGGTTGTTCACATATTTGAATCCCACCACAGGTCTGCATGTACACATCAATTCCATTGTTTTAGAAAGATCTTTAGTATATCTAAAGGTGCTTTTTCAACAGTCAACTGGACTTTCTTCATATTTTCTTGAAGATATTTCACTTGTCATCTAAGAAGCTTCTTCAGTTCTGACTGAATGGTGGAGAATGGTTTATATTCCTTGCAATCCTTCCATTCTCCATCATTCAGTCAGAACTGAAAAAGCTTCTTGGATAAGAAGTAAAACATCTTCAAGAAAAAATAAAGTCCAGTTGCCACTTAAAAAAAGCACTTTTGGGACAACCATTACCTGGATGACTAAGAATCTCCATAAATCCATAGAATTCTTTTATATATAGGGCAATGTGTTGCCGATTTGCTACAAAGCATCTGCAGTTCAGTCTCTCTTGATCTGTTATTGTAGTGAATCAAACAATGAGCCATTTTGGTTCAGGCTATTTTTATAGAGTCAATTCAAGTCCTAAACTAGGTGAGGTGTTCTCTCTATAGCCATAGCATCAACTTTGGAATTGTTTGAAAATTTATAGAGTCTGGCAAGTTTACAAAGCTCCATTAACACTCATTTCAATTTTTTAATGCAATTGTTTAAGAAGTCTCTTTGAACTTAATGAATCAAATCGAATTTAGCCTCGCTAAGAGTAGACTCACTGAAATCAATGAACAAATTAGTCACGGTTAATCCTAAATGTTATATCGATCTCAATGGATTTGCTCTAAATATATTAAAATCTAGATTCAGCCCAAAGAGACTAAAATCTAAATAGACATTATAGCATCCAGCTGAAGCTTTTGATTCATTTTTAATTTAAGCTTTAATAAGCTTATTAAGATACTGTTTCCAGAAATACTGCAGAATGTAGAAAACATAACAAAATATTTTATATTTAATAGGGCCACTGGTATCGTCAAGCATTGCAAACTTTCAAAACATTAAAAAAGAAAAGACCTAATTTGCAATAAGCAGAAATACAAAATAATGTTTCCAAATTATTATTTTGGATATATGTCAGTTCTTCTACTGGCAAACAAAGGTTGCTGTGGGCAATTTTAATCAGTTGGTGCAGCTTTCTAACACAATTCTGTATTTCATCTGCTGCAACAATGAAACACACAGTAGCCTCCTTAAAAAGTAATTAAAGCCAGACCACACAATATATCTGCCCAGCATTACCAGCCATTAATGGGAATGATGAATGCTCCACATTAATCTTGTCACAGTTATAGTTCTATGTCCAAAGTGAGAGAAGCAAGGTGATTGTAAATTGTATTTCATAGAATAGCAGAAATCATGTCTGGATGAACTAATCCTCATTCAGCTGAGCTGAGCTAATCTAATGGTATCAAGAATTGAGATACCACAATAGTCTTGCCAGTAGCAATACTTCTGATAAGCATTAACTTATACTCTACTTTTGACACAAAGTTAGCACACATGACTTTAGCACTGAGCTCAAATGATCAAATAAGAATATGAGCTAAATGAATAAATCTTATTCCCCTCTGATGTCCCTCAACTTTAGCCAAGTTGTTTGAAATCTTATTTCATTTCAAAACACAGTGGGGAGGCACTCCACCAATCCCTGGTCAATCTCTTTATTCTGATTGTGGGTTGTTGTTCTTTTTGCTGAAATAGTAAAAATGCATTTTCTGATTTCTTGAAAGCTTTCTTCTTCTACAAGGAAGGCTTCAGTTTCCAACACTCATTCTAAGAATGCTTTAGCACATCTTTTCACAGTATTTATAAGCGTACCTACTATTTGTGACAGTGCAGAGAGGTTTTTTTTTCCTCTAGTACGTCTCTTTCCATCATTTCCAGTTTACAGAGGAAATGAAAAGAATTACATTTTATTGTTGTCAGAGGGAGAAAAACAACTTAGAAAGAGGAATTTTGAGCAGAGAATAGTGGGCAGTTGATGGCAGTCCATCAGTTAGAACGATTCTAATTCTTCATTTTCTTAATGAGGTCAACAGTTTAATAAAATTGGTATTTATAATGTATATTGCAATTGATCGTTAACAATGCTTACTATTATTTAAGTGAATAAAATGTATGGTATCATGATCCAGTGTGAAAAACTGTAATCCAGTGATCTGAGCACCTTTTTCTCAGTTGCTCTCCAAAGTGCTAAATGTGAATAGTTTCAAGAATCTTGCTCTCACTTATTATCATTTTTCATCTTTAACCCTGAAATGTACTGAGAACAGGCAGGCAAGAATTCATTTATTAGGTTTTTTTTCCTTTGTTCTTTTTGCTAGAAAAGATTAACATGGTTTTTATGATATATATTCCTAGACGGTAGTATGTTGTTGCTGGTAAGACACATGCTTTGCATAGAAAAGGCCCCAATCTTATCTTTAGGTATGGCTGAAAAAACTCCTCCATAAAACCAGAGAGGGAGAGAGACTGCCAGTCAGTGATAATACAAAGGAAAAACATGCATTAATAGTCTGACTGTGTGCAGGACACTTTCTATGTTCTAATGATGCAATAATTGCTTCAAGTCAAAGTCTACAGCAAAACTCAAGGGATGGAAGTAGATGCAGAGGTAAGGCACTTTCATACCACTTCCTGAGAATCAGCAGGATTTACCTGCCAGGTGTATTCAGGTATGTTATATTAGAGGTAACCTGATGAGAACAACATGGCTTAGTTTGACATGAAAATCCTCTTTTTTTTTTCATTTCTGAATTTCTGGCCAAGTTAAATTTATTTTCTCTTTCTAATACCTCTATGATCTCTATGATCAAGACTGATGGTGCACCCTTAATAAGTACTTCATTGATTACAAGATAGAATTATCATCTTCCTAGGAAGGCAATCAGAGAATGGAAAGAGGAAACTTGCTAGTATTTGTCAATGGTCCTTGATTAAAAAGGGAAGCACTTAACTACCCTATGCAGGAGGAAGAATTGAGCTAGCATGGTGATAAAACAGGTATTAATCCTGTCGTCTTAGTATTGATGGCAGCCTGTTTTTAGGTTTGATTCATCATACAATAGTCGCATACATATTATCTTCATTCAGCTTCATATTAATGATGCAATAAGAAAACTTTTATTAGTGTTGCAGGAAAAATACATTTTATCTTTATGGTGACAGAGTACTAAACTTATTTTATTTAATAAATAGAACCCTTCTTGCAATTTGATAATATGTTCTAACTCTCAAATTTGAAATTGTTTGTCATGGCTTGCTGATTTATTTTGAACTTGAAATATGACCATAGCAATCACTCTGGCCACTACAATGAGGCTCTGTATACGAGAAGAGTTTCAGTTGGACCCAGGCCTTCTCTTTTCATTCTTTCCATAACATGAGGGGGTATTTTCTAACAACACGAGGACTACAGCTTTTTTAAGTTTGTATTTTATTAATATTATATTAATTATTCTTTTTGATTTACACAAGAGTTGAGACATAACAAAAGCAAGCAAACCATTCTCTTGCATGTTTCCAAAATGAGTTACAGGTAGTCCTCAGTTTACAGCCATTCATGTAGTGTCCATTCAAAGTCACTGAAAAAAGTGACTTACACTCTGTGCTCACACTTACAGCTGTTGCAGCATTCAAATCAAATCAAATTAAATTAAACCAACCTTTATTGTCAAAGTGCAACATGTGTACAATGAGATTGGCTGAACCTCCCTTCATGCACCCCACCAACACAACTCACAGTGACAACAAACCCACCACCTTATTACACTATGTGAACTTATTGCACAACACGCCGGCCTCGCAAGTCTATCATACATGGAGTTATTTCCCATTCAGGAGTCTAACAGCCCATGGGTAGAAACTGTTCTTCAGCCTGTTGATGCGGCTGGCTATGCTTCTATATCTCCTATCCGATGGTAGGAGAGTAAAGAAGTGCCGACCAGGGTGTGAGTCATCCCTGAGGATTTTCCTCACTCTTCTAAGGCAGCGGGCCCCAGCGATGTCATCTAGTGATATCATGGGACAGCCCACAAAGTTTTGTGCTGTGCTCCCCACCCTCTGTAGTGTCTTTCTATCTGTGGCTGTCAAACCAGCATACCACACCATAATACAATGTGAGAGGACACTTTCTATAGTGGACCAGTAAAAGAAGGTCATTCTTTGTGGTTGTTCCACTTTGTTCTTTCAAAAAGACCCTAAGGAAATGGAGTCTCTATTGGGCCTTTCTGGCCACCTGGGTTGTGTTGATTTTCCAGGTGAGGTCTTCGCTGAGGTAGACTCCCAGGAATTTAAAAGAGGAAAGTCTCTCCACACAGCCCCCCCCCCAATGTAAAGTGGGGCAGGTTCCTCTCTTTTCTTCTGGAAGTCTAATTCCAGAAGTCTAATTCCCCCAGCCTTATGATCAAAATTCAGGTGCTTGGCATGTATCTACGACAATCACAGCATCCAGGATCACGTGATGGCAAAGTCAATGGAATAAACTGGTCTCACTGCATTGCATGATTCACTTAACAACCACAAAAAAAGGTTGTAAAATTAGTTATCAAAATTTATTAAAGGACGTCACTTAAGTGTTATATGGCAGAAAAAACTGATGTTTGTGATTTAGCCATTACGGAATCCTTCAGAGAATTTTTCTACTGAGAATTCAACTCTTTAGAATTCTAACTCTGCCTCCCCTTCATTGCTGAAAAAGGTGAAGAAAGCCTGATATAATACAAAAAAAAAAAATGATTTAAAATGGGCCTCTATTTTTGCCTCAACTATTTTACAGCAATTCAAGGAAAGAAGAGAAAGAAAGTGCTTTTGAAAACTGTGGTGGGACAGGAGAAAATATAGGAACTTTTCCCAGAGAGGAGAATTTATCCAGTTGGAACAGCACTGAAATTATATGTATCGGTGTGTGGATGGGTGACTCCTGGCAGCTATATGGACAAGCTGTTGTAGTATTCTAGGCAAACGCTTTGGAAATGGTTTGCCATTGCTTTCTTCCTAAGGCTAAGAAGTCACCTAGTTGGCATTGATGCATAAGGAAGAACTAGAACTTGGTTCTCTTACTCTTAGTCCAGGACATGAATCACTAGTCTAAAGTGCTTCTTTATGTATGTCGTATGTAGATTGATTTTTGCAAAAAGCTTATGCAACTCTTTACAAAAAGATGTTGGAATAGAACTATTTCACTAAAGGCTTGAGTGAACATCCTGCAACTTTGTGAAACAATACAGGCTCTTTTTTTCTACAAGGCAATTTAAGCAGGGATATCAGTTCACTTGACCTGCCTCAACCAGTACTAGTTGAAAAGAATTTTAAGCATGTCTAGTGCCTGCAGATAAGTTATTAGAAATGCATGGTCAAGTGTGAGTTCATGCAAGAATTCTCATCAAGACAAATACTTCTTTCCTTCTGTGAAAAGAATAATGTCCCTTTTGCAGCACAGAACTTTTCATCAAGGCAAATCTAAGCTGCTTGACATAGATCTGGTTGAAAATAGCTTATATCAATGGCCTCTATACCACCACTGTGGTGGCGCAGTGGTTAAAATGCAGTATTGCTGGCTAACTTACTGCGCACTGCTAAGAGTTTAATTCTGACCAGCTCAAGATTGATTCAGCCTTCAGACCTTCTTTTGAGGTCAGTAAAATGAGGACCCAGTTCATTGGGGCAATATGCTGACTCTGTAAGCCACTTAGAGAGTGCCGTAAAGCATTATGAAGTAGTATATAAGTTTAAGTACAATTGCTATTGCTATACTCTGGTATTCCATTGCTACAACCCAATCAAATGCCAATAAGAAGAGCAGAGGTAGACGTATAACAACAACAACGAAGACTTTCATTTTCTGTTTTTAAGTAACTTTATGGAATGCCACTAATAAATTAAGAGGGATCTGTTCTACTTATTTTTATAAATCCTACCAATACATTAAATGGATTAAACTCCTTATTTTCCATCTGCCTGATCTGGATTATTTTGCACAGGGGTGTCACTGCATCCAGCCCTAAATGAAAGTAAGACACATGGTTTCTGCATACATGTTCATAGCAACTATTAATAATGGAACACAGCCTGGAAGAGCCAATAGTACCTAAGCCGTTTCCATCTTTTAATCTCTCATTGGTTGCCCATATACTCACCTATGGCATCATAATAGATAAGATGACATCTGCAAAGAAAAAAACAGTTATCTTTGTTGCTAATCTAGAGGAAATATATGGATTTCTGGCATTTGTGAGGAAGTATAATTCAGGCAGCTATTCATCAATACTTAAAAATAGTGTCATAAAGAAGTAAGATAGGCAAATAATTTTGTTACAGGTTACAACAATGTAAAAACATAATAAATTCATGCCCCCAGTAAATTCAGTAAAATCTGTTCATTCTAAAACATGAAGAGCATTTTCATTTATTAATTAGATGGAATTGCCATTATTTTAGGAGTGAAGTCCAAATGAAAACTTAATCCCTTATAGCTGAATAATCCCATTAATTGTGTGTCTGCACACTGAAGTTTCAGTATATTCACTTCCTTTGCTAAAGTCTTTCATTCAGATATGTACCCATTAAATACCTCAGTGTTCTCAAGATCTGTCATTTGCTCAGCTCAGATTTTAATTGAAGTCAGGCTTAAACTTAAACTAGATTGATTGATTTGACTAGACTGTTTAAAACTGAAGTAATTGAACTCAAAAGAATATTGTCATTAAGATTCAAACTAAATATATATAGACAGACACTTGTCTGAGTGATTTTTCCAGCTATACAATAAAAGTCAATGATTTTACTGAAGTTTCCGCTTCTTCCTTAACTTTTCTGGGCACATTGACAGAGAGCATAATAATTTTGTAATTGAAAGTAAGTAAAAAAATTACAGCTGAGTGAAATAAGTGACACATAAAAATAAATGTAATATAAACATTCTGAATGTGATGAAAAAAACCCTGCATTTCTCCAGTATATTTTCACAAAGGTGAATATAATATGCACATTAAAGTGTACATATGAAGGAAAATAATTCCAGAATTTATTCAAAGTATGATAAAGGTTTGCAATTAATTGATATACTATGAAACAAAGTGCATACCAGACAGTATAGAAGAAGAAATACTCATGGAAATTGTATACAAACATTTGTGGATTTTGTTTCTAATCTCCAATGCAGACAATCTTTAGGAAAATGGGAGACCCCTAAATCTTACTGTCCAGAGACAAAATCTATATATAGGGTAGGAAGCCACAGTTCAGATGAAACACGGCAAAGCAGGTTGGTTACAGAGTGGCAAGGAAGTGAGACAAGGCTACATTTACACAACCATACATATGGAGAGAAGAGACCATGTATGTGAGTGGGCAACATTCATCTCTGTAGTTAATAAAAGTAATATTATTAAAACATAATACATTATTAATATTTTATTATTTTGAGGCAGCATCATTCTCCCATAACATCTATCTGTTTGATTTGATCTTGCAGAATTGATGCATTCCAGATTCCTTCAATTAAACTATGGGATCCTAGAAGTATGTTTCTGTCATAGTGCCTACCCTTTAGAATAAGGTTTTCTCCAAGATTGGAATGGCTTCCACTTTGATGTTGTTTAGTTTAGAACAGGGGTAGGCAACTTTGGCTCTTTTATGGCTCATGGACTTCAACTCCCAGAATTCCTGAGCCAGCATAGTTGGCTCAGGAATTCTAGGAGTTGAAGTCCATGAGTCATAAAAGAGCCAAGTTTGCCTACCCCTGGTTTAGAATGACAATGAAGACCTGTTTCTTTTCCCAGGCCTTTGGCAAGGGAGACTGAGACCCCTTTATTCATCACTCATGCCATCTTTTATGTTTCATTGATTTCATTGCAATTTCTTTGATTGTTGAAAGACATTTAGAATTACTGAGAGTCAGGCATATGAATTTAATATTATGGTTGGTTGAACAATGTGCCAGATGTTTAGCATTTTTCTCCACCTATTAAGCCCTTCCCAAGGATTGGGGATAGGCAGATATTGCTGCTGATGGTGTTAAATGTCACTGGATGAAAGAAGGTCATGATCATTGTTATTGTTTACCTGGTCTTCCTGTGCAGGGATTTTAGTTCTTCTTGAGTTTAGTAATGAGTCTAGTTTCATATCAAAGGAGGCTGATAGCCTGGCAGATACTTTTGATGTTTGAAAGGCATGGTCTGCCATGTTCAGTACTGTTGACAGAGGAATTAGTGCAATCACAAACCATAGTAGAGATAATTCATCTCCTTCAAATATTTCTCTCTTAATATTAATCTCTCCCAGTATATTACCATTGATCAGCAACTGTGTTTTCCATTATGCCATTGATCTTTACGCCAAGCTTCTGATGTTTCTACTGTTACTTCTAGGCACTTGATTATCCAATCATGGGGCAAAATGTGGAATGTTTTCTTGTAATCATTCCAAACTATATTCAAGTAGTTCTTCCTTCTCTTGCAGTTTTTCAAGATCATCTTGTCAATTAGAAGCTGATTGAATCCCTCTGCTGTTTGAGAAGTTTCCTTTCTACTCAAGTGGAAATAGTTTGTTTTCAATAGTTATTATTGGATTGCATCAGCTACCACACCAGTTAGCAATACAGTATTGTTGGTAAGCAGGTAATTGGTCTGTAGTTGCTGGATGCTACTCCTTTTGTTGGATCAGATAGGTTTTACTGATGTTAACCAGTCTTCATTTTCCTTGTAGTGCAGGTAGTCCTTTCTTAATGAAATTGTGAAAGACTTCCCTAGGACTACTTGCAACCCAGTTCCAGAGTTCACACACACCTCATGGTCATGTGATTGCATCTTAGGTGCTTGGCAACTGGCTTGCATTTACAGTCATTTACAATGCCATCAAGATATGCTGCTTACTGTAGCTTGTGCTCCTGGTAGTTTATAGCCTGTAATAGCTGCAAATTTCCAGGTGTCACTTTCAGCTTCCTTGACCACTGACTTTTCCTATTTCCTTTTCACCTATACACCATCCACAATCTATCTTAGTGTTTGCTTTTGTAAGGGTGAGGAGAGGTTGCCTCTGTATTTCAGCATATTCCTAAAACCATAGAATATGGTTCAATTAGTCTAGCAGGAAGGCTGGTGTGGATGCTTGTAAGTGAATTGAATTAATTAATTAAATAATTAAATAACTGATCTCTCATGTTTATGGGACTGTAAACATTTAAAGCCCTTTGGGGAAAAAACATGAACAGTGTTAAAATGGAGACATAGGGTAGATAGCATTTTTACCTCACTGTAGCTGCTTTTGCCAACAGCAATCTCAGCTGCACTGTCTCTCACATTACAACTCTTTCCATCCAAGTCTCTGTCACAAATGGACAGCTTCTCTTTCCTTCTCTTCCTTGGATAGACTGGATTATTTTTGGGACCACAGGCCACAAGATTTCAGATCAATAGGTTGCCTTTGATCTTAATGCTCAATCTATATTGGTGAAAGCTGATTTGAAAGAATATGAACATGATTTTAAAATTGAAGATAGAAATTTCAATAACCTATATGATGTGATGACACAACTTTGATAGCTGAAAGTGCAAATGAATTGGGAGCAGTAGTAAGGAAAATCAAGGAACACATTTCCTTGAAATTGACTAGGGTTAAATACACTATAAAGATCAAACTAATAACAATAAATACAACAATCAGTTTTAGAATTTACAATTAAGATATTGAAATGGTGGATAGCTTCTGTATTCTTGACTGTCAAGAATAAAGGAACTAGCAAGGAAGAAATACACCTCAGACTATCAATAAGGTCCTTGTAATTAAAATTCCATGATGTGTCTCCAAAGGTCAAATCATGTAGGCAATGTTTTTTTTTTCTTTATGGAAGTGAAAATTGGACTTTGTAGGAGCAAGATAGAAAAAAATGTTTGTTTGTTTTTAATTAAAGTTAAAATTTGGTACTGAATTAGAGAAGAGTCCTAAGGATACTTCAGGTAGCCAAGAAAAAATGAATAAATCAATCAAGAATTCTTCCTCAAGGCACAAATAACCAGGCACAAATTAGCATATTTTGGACACAGTGAGAAGTGATAACACTGGAAATGAAAAGAGAAGAAGACAATCAGCAGCAAAGTGGATAGACTCAATTAGTGAATGAATGCAACATTGGAAAATCTGAAGGATTAGTTTGAGGACAGATTGTCCTTCACAAAGTCAATCTATGTAGTTACTAAGAGTAGACACTGACTTGATGGCACACAATCAAAATACAGGCAATAACTGAATTTGAAAGAGGAAAAAATGAGCACTGAAGAGAAGCTGTAAGTGGCACATCTTCCATCTCAAGGACAAAATTATAATAAGGCCTTGGAAAAGTTTGACATAACCTCTCTGAGTGGCTGATTTTTTTCTCTCTCACCTTCCCCATTATTAGATGACTAGATAATTCTTTTTCCATTCTACTTCTTCAGCTTCAGCCTATAACTGAATGTCAAATGGCAGATTATTCAATGAGAAAGTCAAATTTTCTCACTGTGGGCACATTCAAGTAGAACCACTTTTTTAAATGACAGTGTCATGTTTATTTCTAGCACAGTGAAAATGGTTACAATACTTCGAACTCTTCAGCCAGCTTTGAGCACAGCTCTTCACTTTCTTAGAATCCCATTAGATTTAGTCCAGCAACTTTGCTTTCAACCTGACTGAGCCAAAGAATCAAAGTGATTTCTTGACATATAATGAGCAGCTCTACTGAGACAGAGATTGCTATATCACCCACTCTTCACCACACCAGTGGAAAAGAGTTTGGCTTCTGAACACAAGAAGCTGTTGTCTGCCATCAAGGATCCAAAAGGAGAAGCTTTTTTGCTCTCTCTCTCTCTCTCTCTCTCTCTCTCTCTCTCTCTCTCTCTCTCTCTCTCTCTCAGTAGTAATAGTCTGCTGAGTTCTGAAGTCCTCTTGGAAAGATTGCAGAAGTGTGTAAGAGCATTGTGCTAACAATTCTGAAGTACTGTCATAAAAAACACCCACCTGTCATTGTATAACTATAAGATATAATGCTGGGTTGTGCTTCAATTGTCTTGCCAGGTTATACCTCATTATGCAAATATTACAAAGTTTTGTTTCAGGAAGTTGACATAAAAGCTTCCCCCTCTCCCTCCCTCCCTGCCTCAGTCTCTGTTTCCTGGTTTCTTGTTCATGTAGATCAGACATGTCAAACACAAGGCTCGGGGGCTGGATGCAGCCTGCAAAGTGGTTTCATGTGGCCCAAGACGCCATCCTGAAAACAGTGAGGGAATGGCCCCCACTGCCTTGGCCCTGGCCCAGGCCAGCCGGGAGCCAATGTACAATTTTGTGGTGACCGTCTATGCTGAAATGCATTCAGTCTTAGCTCCACAACGCCATCTAGAAACAGCGAGGAACCAGCCCCTGCTGTGTCGACCCCGCCCCCTGGGTGCATGTTGGGGAAGTATCACCCTTTGTGAGGAATGAAGAAATGGACTATGCCTTGGTGCTTGCTCTGGTCCCACCCCCTTCTGCCAGAGACCCTCAGATCTGTCCCACTCCTGCCCAGGCCTCCACAGGCACCCTTGATGTGAACAATGTAGAGCTGGCCATGCCCACACAATAGGCCACACCCACTCTGTCCATGCCCACCCAGTAGGCTGCACCCATCCTGGCCCCACCCACCCAGCCCCCCAAGGGCAACTGCAATGCTGATCCGGCCCTCAATGAAATTGAGTTTAACACCCTGATGTATATTAATGAACACAGACTATTCTTAATACTAAAATAACAGTATATTTATATGCTTGAGACTTAGGCATTTAAAACAATACTATGCAGAAATCTATTTTACATTTTTTCCCATGAAGGAAGCTTTTACTTCTCAAGTTAATTCTTAGAATACTTCAGAATATATTCTTATTTTACCACCCCATGACTTTTGCAAAGATAGATGCTACTATATTATTGTTTCTCTGTTACACGGTTCTTCATTGCTGTGCCTTGATTTTCTGTTTCTATTTTCTTTTCTTCCTGTTCTGAAGAGTCAGAATAACTTCCTAAAGGTTTAAAACACAGGGAGCCAGAGAGATGATTACATATAGTTAAAGACATCCAATATCCAACTGTATAGATTATGGAGCTATTCCAACTATCCAAGGTGCATTGCTTGCTGTGTTGAGATGACCAAATCCACTGAAGATTCAACAATACATAGATGTGCATGTGCTTGCAAAAAATATCTCCACTAGTATTTATTCATAAAAGAAGGAACAACTGTTTTACTAGTAATATTAATAGAAATTTTATATGCATGGACATGCATGATCAGACCATCAAGAAAGAACATCAACATGGATGCTCAGAAGCTTGAAGTGATTTGACATTTTGAACATCAGATTAGGAAGGGCCTATGATTGATTCATTTCCCAAGCCACCTTCCAAATAATTTGTACAGTCGTAATGTTTCTACCAACTTGTAAATACAAGCATTTTGTATATTACAGCTCAGTTTTCAATCCTTAAGGGGGGAAATGCTCTCTATATGTTTATCAAGCAAATTAAATGATAATGCTAAAAATAAGAACCATCTAAAGGATAATCCTTTTTCCAACTCTCTTTTGTTTTCTATTTTTTCCAAGTTGGTCTAACCAGACTGAAAATCATTTGTCTCACATAAGAAATTACCTATTAAAGGAAATGGAAAAGCCCACCTCTTTATCTTTTCCTTACCATTCCATTGATAGCTGAAGTCATTTTGAAGAGAGTTGCAAAAAGGTACAGCTAGTTTGAGTGTTTTTCCTTAATTGTTATTTTCTTGCTTATTCCAGAGAAAAGCCTTTTTGAATCACCAGAGCCAGATAGCCTTCATGGATTGGACTTGAGCCAAACAAGTATGAGCTTCAAGTAGGGTTTGGAATTTACTGAAGCAAACTGAACCCTTCCTGTATATTGCCCTTGATAGAAGAGCCTTCTCTGGTTCATAAAGCATCTTTGTTAGTTGGCTTTCACAAGAAGTAGCCAGCTTAATGGAATTAGCTGGATCCAGAATCAATCAAACAAACAGTATATTATTTCTTACTTTTGAACTGGTCTAAGTCTTCAGTTCCAGAACATTGGTTCATGAAGCCAAGAAATACTCTGAGCAGATTGATCCAAAGAGTATTAGCTACTACTGAGGACCCCCATTTCCCTACCACTTCAGATTTAAAGGATATTATTTCCAAGAACAAGAATTATGTCCACAAGTTTTAAAGGAAAAGTGATTTTATCACATTCCTTCTTCTCTCCCTGTCAATCTAGAAACTATTTTCTATTTTATTCTCTATTCCAAAGTGAAATAGTGCCTGAATAAGGAGTGCCCAAAACCACTCCCTTTAGCACATACTTTAAATATGTGTGCAAAATATTTCTCCATCCTTACTATTGCAAGAAGCCTTCTTTGGCTTCCTTTGTAGTAGTAAGAGTCTTGTGTTTCTTTTTCTGCATTCTTCTGTAGCAGAATACTATGCAAGGTGAATCAATTCTTGAACTTTTCTCCTATTTCTCCAATCACTCTTTGACAGTCTGCTTCATCTTTGTCTTACTGAATTGAATATACTGACCTTGCAGCCCTTTACCTTTCTCTCCTTTAATGAGATGAATTAATTATTTATTTATCACTCTTTAGTCTCGAGTGTTAGTTAATAGACTGTATGGATTTAGTTATTCATTTATTCTATGTTGGAACTTCTGGAATTCATAGGCCTCAACCTATAGTGTCAATATCCCAGCAGAATTGCCACTAAAGCAGGCTCCACTTCATAAAAGGGCTGCCATAGAAAATTTTAATATTTAGAAACAACTGCACTTCCATGCATACCAATAGAAAATAGACTTAAGATTGAATAGAAAATCCCAGGGCTGCCAAATCCTTAAGGACTTCTGTGAATAGCTACTATATTGCAATCTTATGGAGACAATTTTGGAAAGGGAAAATAATGCATGATTGGAAAATAATCACGTTAAACATATTTAATGTAAATGTGAAACAAATTTAGTCCAGATTCAGTACTTTTTGTCTTGATCCTACCTTTTGAGTGTTTTTTAAGAGAATAAGCTTCGCTCTTGATTCAAAACAAGTTGTATCCTCCCTGGAAGAGAAAAAGCAGCTTTTTAAAATTCTTCACTAGGTATTTTTGTTTGTTTATTTTATGCTGAGCCATCTCTTTTTTTTAAAAAAAAAAAAAATCTTGCTTAACTGTCTGAGTGTAAGAACTGATGCCTAAGAAGAAAGCAGAAATTATATGTTAAAGGGAGAGAAAAAGATCAGTAAAACTCAAAACTGCTTTGTGCAGTTGTCCATTACTGTTCACAATTAAGCCTTTTCTTATAGTTTGTGGAATAAAGTAATAGCCACTGGAAAACCTGTCCAATTTTAAAAAGATGGATATTAAATGTGTAGTCTATAACACCAGGGCTTTTTTTCTCATAGAATGCCCAGAACGAAGTTCCGGCATCTTTTTTGGATGGAACTTTACAGGATAGGCAAGGCGGGTTGTATGATGTGTATGAGTTCCAGCACCTTTTTTTTTTTTTTTTTTTAGAAAAAAAGCACTGTATAACACTATCGTTTCATAGCATTAGTTTCTACTGATTTAACATTCTTTTGCATTTCAACACTAAGGAGTTTAGATGTTAGTCCCAAAGTATGCCAGCAATATACTTTGTCTCAGCAACAAAGCAGAAATTGGGTTCTATCTGTATTCAGAATCTAGAGGAGATGGAGTGGGAAAAACCTCTTTTAGTGATAGTTATCGGCAGCAGAAATCCCACAGTTTTTCTGAAGTCAGTTCTCTGATCTCACCAGTGGGATTGGAGAACTGGCTCTCTTTTTTTTTAACAAAATTTTATTAAATTTATATAGGTAAGGAAAAATAGGAAGAATACAGGTATGGTAAAGGAAAGGGCAAAAGGAAAAGGGGAGGGGAAGGAAATAAGGGATTAGGGTAAAATAAGGATAGGTACAATCGCATATTTCAACAAACAAGCAACCATCCGATTCATAATAATGAGTAAGTATCATATTCAACCATTTTTAACAAAGCTTAAACTGTAACATATTAAAAATAATTAGTAAACAAATATGTTGATCTATTAAGTAAACACTACTAATAAAATCACAAAAAAATAAATAAAATAAAATAATAAATCCTAACAATCAAAAGTAGCAAATGAAAATCAGTAAATCAGGAAAAGTAATCGTATTATCAAAATGTTAGTTAGAACTCAATTAAAAATCAGTCATCTATTCTAAAATATTAAATCCTTCAAGCTCTAATGTGTCTCTAACCATTGATAAAAATTTTTCCAAGTTCTAAAATAAATTGAATCATCTTTTTCTTTCATTTCTAATGTTAGTCTATCTATTTCTGCACACTCTAGAATTTTGGTAATAATAATTTGGTCAGATGGTAGATTCTCATTTTTCCAAAATTGGGCAAATACTATCCTTGCAGCAGTTAAAACATGCAATAACAAGTAGTCATTCTCTTTACCATAATTAGGTCTTAATATTCCTAACAAAAACAATTCTGGTTTAAATTCTATTTATAGTTTCAGCATCTTTTCTAACCATCTATGAATCTTAGACCAATATTTCTTAGCGATAGGGCATGTCCACCAGGCATGGTAATAAGTGCCTGGCTGTTGTTTACATTTCTAGCAAATATCCAAAACATTTTTAAACATTTTTGCTAAGCGAACTGGTGTCATATGCCATCTATAGAACATCTTATATAAGTTTTCTTTATATGCTACCGCTTTTGTAAGCTTAATGTTTTTATCCCAAAGTTTTTGCCAGTCTTCCAAATCTATAGAATATCCAAAGTTCTTTGCCCATACTATCATTCTTTCTTTCACTTGTTCTTCTTCCATCTTCCAGTTTAGAAGAAATTTATAAAGTTTTCTAATTAAATTCTCATCTGTTTTTAACAAAATTTTATCCAATGGGGTCTGTTCTTTGTAAAAACCTGTCGATTTTATATCTTTTTCGTATCTTGTTTGAATTTGCAAGTAGGACCACCATGTCAAATCAATACCTTGTAATTGTAAAGTTTGCCTGTCCTTAGGTTTTCCCTCTTTATCTAAAATATCTTTATAACTAACTAGTTTGTCATAATTAATCAGATTTGGATAAGCAAATGCTTTCATTGTTGAAAGCCACTCAGGTATTTTCATGTATATTTTATGTTTAATTTTCTCCTATTCTGAAAGTAGTACGTTTCTTATTGCATGATTCTGAAAGTACTTATGTGCTTTAGATTTCTCAGACCATATAAAAACATGCCAACCTAGCTGAAGGTCATGTCCCTCTAAATAAAGCAATCTTTTATTTCTCAATACAATCCATTCTTTAAGCCAAAGCAAAATAGCCGCTTGATAGTAAAGTCTCCAATCTGGAAGTCCAAAGCCCCCTCTATCCTTAGATTCTTGTAACAATTTACATTTGATTCTCGCCTTCTTTTTTTGCCATATAAATCTTAAAATCATTGCATTTAAATCATCAAAAAAATTCTTAGTAAGTTTAACAGTCACTGTTTGAAATAAGAAGATCAGCTTTGGTAAAATGTTCATCTTAACTGTCGCTATTCTTCCTAAAAGTGATAATTGAAGATTTTCCCATCTTTCCAAGTCCATTTTTATTTGTTTCATTAATCTCTCATAATTATCTTCTTTTAGTGTTGTATATTTTGCCGTTAAATAAATACCCAAATATTTAACTTTTTTGACTATTTGAAGATTTGTCATTTTAGTAAGTTGAGTTTTTTGTTTGGCTATTAGATTTTTTGTTATTACTTTAGTCTTTTCCCTGTTTATTTTCAGACCAGCCACTGCTCCAAATTTCTCAATTTTCTGCAAGAGTTTATTAGCTGTTTGCAATGGCTCCGCCAGAATGAAGACCAAGTAATCCACAAAGGCCTGTAGTTTATATTTCTGATCTTTAATCTCCAGGCCTTTAATTTCTGTGTCTTGTCTGATATTTCTTGCCAAAACCTCTAATGTAAGAATAAACAACAAAACAACAAAGGAGACAATGGGCATCCCTGTCTAGTGCCTTTTTAAATCTTAAATCTATCTGTGTAATCTCCATTTAAAAGTATTCTTGCTGTTTGTTTCTTATAAATTGCTTGAATTGCTTTATTAAAATTTTCACCAAAGTGAAGTTGTTGAAACATAAATTGCCAATTTAAATTATCAAAGGCTTTTTGTGCGTCAAGAAATATAAGGGCCATCTGGTTCCCTGGATGGATTTCATAGTACTCCAGAACGTTTAAAATAATCCTCAAGTTATTCTTTATTTGTCTTTTTGGTAGGAAATCATTTTGGTCTGGGTGTATAAATTCATTCAAAAAATTTTTCATTCTTTCTGCCATTATTGCAGCAAAGATTTTGTAATCTACATTTAATAGCGATATTGGTCTGTAATTTTTAATAAGTGTATGATCAGTATCTTCTTTAGGTATCAAAGTAATATTAGCTTCAGTCCATGAGTCTGGTATTTTTGTATGTGTAAAAACTTCATTACGTAAGTTTTTCAGAGTTGGAGTTATAGTATCTTATAATGCTATATAAAATTCAGCAGGAAGACCATCAGGTCCTGGTGTTTTATCTTTCTTTTGCTTTTTTATTGCCTCTGTAATCTTCATCATTGAAACATTCTTGTTTAGCCTCTGACGCATATTCTCAGGAACCTTTGGGAGATTTGCTTCTTTTAAATAAGCCTGAATTACATCCTTAGAAACTGTCTCCGCCTTATACAGTGTCTCATAATATTCCTTCGTAATTTTTTTCATTGTCATTATGACATTGTAGGTCACCATCCGTATCCCGTAGCTTACTTATTAATCTTTTTTCTCTTTCTTTTTTTAGTCTATATGCCAACCATCTCCCAAGTGTATTGGCATTTTCAAAAAAAATCTGTTTGGACCTTTTAATCTGTTGTGCCATTATATTTCTCTCAAGTAAGTTTAACTTATGTTTTAATAGTTCCATTTATATTTTCAACTTTTTCTTTTGAGGGTCTAATTGTAATTCAGCTTCCAACATACTAAGTTGTTCTTTCAATCCATGTTGAACAAGTTTCTTTTCCTTGTTCTTTTTAGCAAGATAAGTTATGGCCAAATCTCTAAAATAAGCTTTTGCCGTGTCCCATACAATTTGAATAGGGATTTCTTCTTTTTTTATTAACTTTAAAGAAGAATTCCATTTCTTTTATTACAAATTGTAAAAACTCCTTTTCTTTCAATATTGATTTATTCAAGGACCATCTTGATCTTTTCTTAAGTCCTTTCCAGGTCATTTTCATTGAATTATGATCTACCCAAATGTTAGATTCTATTTCAATTTCTTGTATCATGGCCTTTAAGTCCAAAGAAATCCATATCATGTCAATTCTTGACCACGATTTATGTCTGTTAGAGTAAAAGGTATATTGTGCTTTTTCCGGGTATATCTCTCTCCAAATGTCCTGAATACAAAGTTCATCTTCCATTCTTAGAAAGGGTTTAGGTAAAACATTACTTCCTTTTTTCCCCTGTTTGTGACTTTTATAGTCCTGTACTGGATCAACAATTGTGTTAAAGTCTCCAAGAATACACAAGCTATGGTAGTTTAAGTCCACAAGTTTATTGTATAATTGCTGAAAGAATTAATCTTGTTTCTCATTGGGAGCATATATCACCACCATCAATATTTGTTTTTGATTCCATGTAATCTCCACCATCAGTATTCTTCCCTCTTTTCAGCATAAATTTGTTTTGGATTCATCTTTCCTTTTATATAGAGTACTATTCCTCTTTTCTTTTGTGATGCCAAGGAAAAATAAATTTTGCCAAGTTTTAATTGTTCAAGTATTCTAGAATGTTGTAACTTAATGTGTGTCTCCTGGAGACAAATTATATCCATTTTTAATTTTTGTAGTCTATGAAATATTTTACTCCTTTTTGATGAGGAGTTAAGACCATTTATATTTATTGAAAGAATTCCAATTTCCTCCATAATTTCAATTGTATCGCGGTCTCAATTTTCTAGGAGAGCTTATCTGTCTCTGATCTTTAGGCCTCATATCTTCCTCTGGTTGAGTCTTTTTAGGTGCATCTTCCTCCGTTTGTTTCGATGTTCCCGCAGTCATTTCCTCTGGTTTCTTAGGTTCTGCCTCACCTCTCTCCAAGAAGTCTCTATGATTATTAAAGAAATCCTCTGCTTGTTGTGGGGTGTTCAATCTGTATCTTTTTGTGTCCCCAAAAATTAATAGTCTTTCTGGGACTCACCATCTGAAATTCACTCCTTTACTGATCAATTTCCTCGTTAAGAATTAGTATTCTCTTCGAACTTCTCTAATTCTTCCTGGGATCTGTTTGAGAAATACCAAATCTTTATCTTTGTATTTCTGGCTCTTAAAGAGGTGTTCTCTGCTTCTTCTCTCTGTCCACTTCTTTCCCTCCAGCTTCCCATGTCCATGTAGCAAGACAAGTGGAATCACAAAAGTGGAATCACAAGTGGAATCACAAAAAGACCAATCCTCTTTTCCTGCCTTCCTTTTCTTATTATGGATGGCAAGTGAAGCAAAAGAAAGGAGGAAACAGGCATCTTTTATTGTTTTCCTGCAAGAGCATGGCTGCAAAGCAGCTTGATTCTCCCAATAAAGAAAGGGAAACAGGGGAAGCAGCAATATGGCTTGTATCCTCCACAGTAGTTTCAGTTCTTTATGTTTCAGATCTGACTGAGGTGGACAGAAGTTGCATTTTATAAACCTAAAGCTGGGAAAAGGTTCCTTCTTCTGTTCCTCTTCCATTAAAAAGCCCAGTGCAGACATATCATTGCAGGTTTTTTAAGGAAGAAAGGCTTCTAGCACTTCCTTGACCAATCTTGTAATTATGCATCACTTTGTGGTTCCATGGCAATTTCAGAAATGTCAAGAAAGAGATGTCTATGATGAAACCAAACTTCTTAAAAGTAATAAAAGGGTTAAAAAGAAAACAATTTCCATCATTTTATAAAGCTTTAAAAATAAGGAAATGCAGAATTAGGTTAGTGAAATTTCCTAATTCACTGCTACCAATATCCATGCTGGACTTTAAAAAATAAAATAAAATCAAGTTTATTACACATACATACATACATACATACATACATACATACATACATAATCTTATAACACTTGGATCTTTGGATATCCTAGCTCCCATTTTATTTATTCCATTTATTTATTTATTTATTTATTTACTTATTCCTTTGCCCTAGTTATCTATTGTTCTTAACCACATGCAGATAGTGAAAGAACAGAATATGTCTAATTCATTCTCTGTGTTTAACACATTAAGGCAACTTCTATTGTTTTAGTTAACTAAAGCATTTTCCAGACAAGTTCACTTGCACAAATGTTCTCTCTAATTACCATTTTCCTTTTACAGTGTGTATGTCACACAGTTTGAAACTATGCACAGAGTGAGAAAGAGCACCAGGATGGCAAAGGAGATAGAGCACAGATGTTAGATTTCATTTAGTGGAGCACTGAGTTTTATATCACTATGTAAGGATGGAGGAAACAGTTTAGAATGGACAACTCTGATGAATGAGATGATAAAAGTGGACTATAACCCTTTTAAAATAAAAAAAATGTAATCATAAATTAAAAAGGACTTTTCATTCTAACAAATTTATACATTTATATGGTGGCAATTATTTAGTACAAGTAGTCCTCAATTTATAACCATCTATTTGATGAGTGCTTGAAGTTATAATGACATAGAAAAAAGTGACTTCTGACTGGTCATCACATTTATGACCATCACAGCATCCCCATGGTAATGTGATCAAAATTTGGGCACTTGGCAACTGGCATGTATTTACAACAGTTGCAGCATCCTAGGATCATATGATACCTGCTTGTGACCTCTCCAGCCAGATTCTGATATGTGAAGTCAATGGGGAAACCAGATTCACTTAATGATTGCATGATTCACTTAGGGACAGCAGTGATTCACTTAACACCCATGTCAAAAAAGGTCATAAATCAGGCGTGCATCACTTAACAACTGTCTTGCTTAGCAATGGAAATTTGTGCCCCAGTTTTGGTCATAGATTGAGAACCACCTGAATCAGAATTTATAGAGCCACTTTTATTGTGATTACTGTTGAGTTATTATTTGGGTGCACAAGACTTCTAAGAATAAGCACATCAAGAACCAGTTACTAGCTAAACATAAATGCAGCATTCTTTAATGGGGCTTATTCTAGTTAAAATATTTTTAGAGTTACAATATATCTTAAACCTCTAGCTTTACTTATGTAAACTTTGAAGGCAGATAAGTTTTTTTTGTGGCTTTTATTTTTTTGCAAGCTGAATAGGAATAAGAGATGAAGAGGCATAATACGCAAATGACTACAGGAAATCCTTGACCTATAATCGCAATTGAGCACAACATTTCTGTTGCTAAATAAAACATTTGTTAAGTGAATTTTGGTCCATTTTATGACATTTCTTCTCACAGTTGTTAAGTGAATGAGGTTTCTCTTTTGCTTGTCAGACAATCGCAAAAGGTAATCATGGGAATACAGGACACTGCAAGTGTCATAAATATGAGAATTGCCAAGCATCTGAATTTTGATCACATGATTGTGGGGATGCTGCAACGTTCCTAAATGTGAAAAACGGTGTCATTGTAACTTTAAACAGTCACTAAATAAACTCTTGTAAGTCAAGGACTACCTGTACAGCAAAACCTGTAAGGACCTGCCTCACACCCTCTTCCCAAGAAAGCAGAACTCTTGGAATGGCTTCATTCCAAAAGGAACTTTTATTAGGAGAAGTTGACACAGGCATAGAAGGCAGGATCTGAGGGGTTCCTGCACAACTCATTAGGTTAAAAGAGCAACTAGCAAACCTCACCCCAATGGTCCATCCAGTCAGTTCAAATGGGCCAATCTCCAGGTGTGAATCCACTGTGGGAACGGAGATGATAAGATGCCGTTTGCAAAGTTCTAAGGCCGTTATGTCTTCACGCTTCTTCTTCCACAGCAAGAGATAAGCAGGCTGGCATCAAGGGAGATAGTTCAAAGAGCAATCAGATAGAGAGAAGCGAAGAGGATACATTGTAGCAGCTATAATGAAATAAAGAGGATACATTGTAGCACCTTTGACTTTCCCCCCTCTCTCCAGGAGTATGTCAGAATCCATAGGAATAAAGATTAAAGAAAAAAAACCCTCCACAATACTGGGTTCTGATATAACATATGGTTATGTCCTAGTAGACAATCACCTAAATATGAGCCAGCAGTGTGCTGCAGCTGCCAAAAAGGCCAACACAGTGCTGGGCTGCATTAATAGAAGGATAGAATCAAGATCACATGAAGTATTAATACCACTCTACAATGCCTTGGTAAGGCCACACTTGAAATACTGCATCCAGTTTTGGTCACCACAATGTAAAAAAGATGTTGAGACTCTAGAAAGAGTACAGAGAAGAGCAACAAAGATGATTAGGGGACTGGAGGCTAAAACATATAAGGAACGGTTGCTAGAATTGGGTATGTCTAGTTTAACGAAGAGAAGGACAAGGGGGGACATGATAGCAGTATTCCAATATCTCAGGGGCTGCCATAAAGAAGAGGGAATTAAGCTATTTTCCAAAGCACCTGAAGGCAGGACAAGAAGCAACGGGTGGAAACTAATCAAGGAGAGAAGCAACCTAGAACTAAGGAGAAACTTCCTGACAGTGAGAACAATTAATCAGTGGAACAGCCTGCCTCCAGAAGCAGTAAATGCTCCAACACTGGAAGTTTTTAAGAAGAGACTGGACAGCCATTTGTCCGAAATGGTGTAGGGTTTCCTGCCCGAGCAGGGGGTTGGACTAGATGACCTCCAAGGTCCCTTCCAACTTTACTATTATTATTATTATTATTATTATTAATTGTTTAGATATATACCATGTTGAAATTAGTAACGCAATAAATATTTTTGATTTCAACTAAAATTTTAGGCAGCACTAACATTTCTGCACTGGAATACTGCATTATTAGATGATACATACAGTATATCTTGTTTTGTGTCAGGCCTCTATTTCTTAAAAAAAAATATCACAGATGTAGAATCTTTGCATTGTCCAATATTTAATAAGATTTTTCTTCCCCAGCTCCAGTTCATTATGATAGGAATAATAAATAAAGAGTAAAATTGTGTAGAAATGACAGCTGTTTAGTAAGAAAGGGCATTTTGTTCAGTTACAGTTGGTAATAAAACTGAGGAAGGGAAAATCAAATATTTTCCCTTATTTTCATTATAATGATATGTTGACATTATTTGTAGATGCTTTTCCATTTTGGGAAACATATCAAGGTTGCATTTTAGATTTTAAGATGTCATTTTCTCTCTTTCTCTCTCTCTTACATTTTCATTTATTTTCATTCAAAGAAATTCAGAGCTAACTAATCATTTGGCAAACAATTGGAAGGTTGAGTTATCATTGTGACATTTAAAATAGAATTCAGATTTGATGAACTAAAGTAATATATTACATCAATGGAAGTCTTTAAGATTTGTAAATGCTGTCATATCCTTTATAATTGCTTTAATATGTTCCAAGAAGGGATTTTGAATCACAGATATGACCGCAAATGGAAGAATAGAAAAGAATAGAATTATTTGGCCAAGTGTAATTAGACCAGCAAGAAAACTCCCAGTGTACATGTAGAGCAATACAGTAATAATAATCATAATAATGAAACCAATGGGGGGTAGTGGAAAAGATGAAAAGAGTAATACCACAGCTATACAACATGGGTGACATAAGATGGTATTGTATCTGTTCCTCTTGCCTCCATCTATGTTGTTTGTGATGAAACTGATTATTGGTGTTAAATATATTCAGTGTAAGTCATAAATATATTGCTTACTATTACTAGATATAAATACTAGTTTGATACTACCATATCAAACACCAATATTTTAAATATTCATATTCATATCAGTGAAAAGGGGCATGTCGCAGAATGTGGTTTTGAGATGTCTAGCACTGCAAAATAATCCCAGGGATTCAATCTGTTAGTTGAAGCCTCTGAAGTTGTTAGTTTATGGCAAATTGGTTTGACCTTGATTGCTATTACATGTGTAGTGTTTTCATATAATTTATATTTTGTTTCTAAATGCTGTTATCTGCCCAGAGTCACTATAGTGAGATGGGTGACATTATAAAATGAATGAATGAATAAATGAATGAATGAGAAAATGAATGAATATAAGTACTTTATTTTTTTTATTCTGTTCAATTGTGTCTGATTCTCTGAGAATCAGAGAAAATTACAGGACAAGCGCCTGCAATTTTCTTGACAAGGTTTTTCAGAAGTGGTTTGCCATTGCTTCCTTCCTAGGACTGAAAGAAAGTGACTGGCCCAAGGTCATCCAGTTGCCCTTACCCTTAGATCTAAGACAGGACTATAAGTCACATTTTCTCTAGGCTGATGCCTTAACACCACACCATACTGGCTCTCATATAAGTACAAAAGTGCTCAAAATTTGAGTAGATTTGTTTTGCTTGAATATAATGAATTTGAATTTGAATTTATACAAAGTTGACATAATATGTCCCACTGAAATCAAGGGAGAGAAAGAGAGAATTTAACTGACTTAAATTTAGGCATGATAATTGGGGCCTGACTTTCACTATGACAATGCTGGAGATAAGACGGATAAGATGGGTGAAGGATGTAGTGGCTAGGGGCACATTTTAGTCAAGGAGTTATAAATATATTTCCATCATTTTATGAATACATGAAAACACACACAAGCCCATACACACAAACATGCATACACAGACACAGACACACACTGTATTTTATATCTTCCATATATCCTCAAAACATAAGAAATTGAAAACAAATACAAAATTAATTTCAAAATAATTTACTTTAGAAGAGTTATGGACAGTAAAGCAGAAGGAAAGATAAATAAATCTATTAATTTCATTACTCTTTTGTTATCATTTTGTTCATTTTTAATTTCACTTCATCTTATTCCACTATTGATATGAGATAATTTTAAAAACTGCATGAGAATTTATATCTATTTTCATATCTATTTTTCGCAATGCATGCATTTTTTTTCTCCTTACCTTAATCTCTGTAAGTGCTACTGGTGCTATTTTATCTTTCAGAGGGACCATAGCATACAGTAGAATATTTACTTTGCATGCCAAATTATTCCAAATTCAATTCATAAGCTTTCCAATTAAATAAATTAATGGTTGATAGTGTCCTGAAGCCAAACTATTTATCTTCATCTATCTTTCTCCCTCTTTCTTTCTTTCTTTCTTTCTTTCTTTCTTTCTTTCTTTCTTTCTTTCTATTGTATCTATCTTTCTATCATCAAGATTCTGAAATTATAGTTATGTAACAGTTTCATAGATACCCCTTCAAAACATATGAAGTAAAGGTTAATAGATGCAGAAAAGGGGTAACTGGTGCTGTCAGAGAGTGATTAAACTGTAGAATAAATTTCCACCTGGAGCTGTCATGTTGCAGCTTGATGTTTCAGTTAAAGGAGATGTTCTCCATTCCTGATGAATAAATGACAGAGAAGACTTTTTGTGTCTCACACTCAGTTCTAAAACATTTAGAAGCTTTCTTTCTTTCCTGCTGCTTGTTAGCTGATGCTGACCTATTATTAACACATTTATAGATTCAGTTTACAAGTGAATTATTATGGACTAGCGGCAGGTTGCCATCAATGCAGACATTTCTATTCTTCTGAATATGACAGCTACCTGCTTTAATATATAATTTCATGATGGGAAAGTCAAGAAAATTGAAATTCCTAATCCATAAATGATTGGCAGTTTGATTATGAATCTACAAAATGTTGACATCTTGACATACAACATTTTATTATATAAATTTCATTGCTTAAAACTTTGTATCTACTTATCAGAAAATATCACCACTGTTGGTCTGAAGTTTTCAATAATGTTGTCATTATTGACTTGCAGTTAAAAGAAAATGGCATAATGTCTTCATTAATTACCTTGTTCATTTGCATATGAATAATATTGGGAAAAGTTGAGAGCAAGGTATATTAGTGCGAGGTGTATATATAAGTAGTCCTTTGTTAACAATGGCAATTGAGACCAGAATTTCTATCACTAAGCACAGTGTCATGTGACTGTGCCACCTGGCGACAGGATTTTAGCACTTCTGGTTGCTGTTCTTAAAGAAATCTCACGCCATTACAAAGTGTAATGTCATATAGCCATCATTTGCAACCTCCTTCTGGTTTCCCTACTGATTTTGCTTGTCAAAAGCTGGGAATAAAGGTTCTGGTAATTATGTGACCGGGTGATAGCAATAGCAATAACACTTAAACTTATATACCACTTCATAGTGCTTTACAGTCCTCACTGAATAGTTTACAGAATCAGCACATTGCCCCCAACAATCTGGGTCCTCAAACCTGGAAGGATGGAAGATTGAATCAAACTGCTGGCAATTGGCAGAATAAGCCTGCAATACTACATTCTAACCACTGCACCACCACGGCTCCAGGGATGCTGTGATATTGTAATTACAAGTCCGTTCTCAAGTGCCCATATCAGGGTCATGTGACTGCAGAATGCTGCAACAGGAGGTAGTCCTTGATTTATGAACATTTATTTAACAACCATTCAGATTTACAAAGATGTTGGAAAAAGTGACTTATAACTAGTCATTGGACTGTTGCAGCATCCCTATAGTCAAATGATCAAATTCAGGCACTTGGCACTTGACAACCATGTTGAATTTACAAGGGTTATAGCATCCCAGGGTAATGTGATTGCCATTTGCAACTTTTGCAAAGGGCTTCTGATAAGCAAGTCAATGGGGGAAGCTGCATTCACTTAACAACTATAATTTTCTTATCAATTGGGTGATTTGCTTAACAACCACAGGGAAAAAATGTAATAAAATCAGGTACAAATCATTTAATGACCACATTATTTAGCAACCAAAGTTCCAGTCATAATTGTGACTATAAGTTAAAGACTACTTGTACTGTTTTATAATAAAATATAGTACAACTGTTCTTAATCAAAAGGCCAAATACTAATCCCAAAAATTATGAAACAGCCACAAGCCAGCAAAATTCCAGTGTTTGTTGGCTTAAACATGATCATAAGATGTATTTAATTTAATTTGACTCAATCTAAACCTTTTATAGTACATTAAGTTGAAACAAAAGACTGTGCTTGACTAAAGTAACTCATTTTCTCTAATCCTTTAGAGCACAGAGGGTGATCCAGTGTTGCTTTGTCTTTAGCCTTTCTTACCTTTTAATCTATATATGCATTTGTTCTTTTCTTTGTTTGAATCAGTGATGTCAGTCAGGAGATCATACAAAGCAACTCTCAAATCAAGCCATCTGTCTCTAATTTCTATCCATCTCCAAATAAGAAATTATTTTATGCACACTGAGACTCGGCGCTCTCTGTAATTATTGGTAGCACTGCTCAAGCAGAGCTATTTTTCCCCAAAGTCTCAGAATTTGCCTGTTTTTCTTCTGTAATCTGATTAGTTTCTCAGTGGAAATTGTTTGTAACATAGAGAAAACACAGGCTTTTTGTAACACCTAGCAACTGGTGGATGCCATTTTCTTTTTTCATCTGCAAGGATTAGAATGTAGAGAGAAAGCATGGCTTTCATTCTGGATTCATCAATTGCATTAACTCATTGTTTTCTAATAACCAGCTATCAATTAAATATAGTTGCCTGGAGTTAGGTTGGAATAAAATGTCTCCGGGGATTCTCAATCATTCAGGTCATGGAATAAAACATTACCATCAGACAATATATTAAACAAACCATTGTTTGCCAATGACAATCTTTGAATTGACCCCAAACATTAAGCAAATATTCAACAAAGCATATTATTGCTTCCTGTGTTGGATGTATGTTGTCAAAATCAAGTCAAAAGGAATTTTTGTTTTGCTTTGTTTCTTTTTCAACAAACTTTCACCTACAGAAAAATCTGGCTAAGAAATAGGAAATATAAATAAATAAAATAAAAATATATTACCCCAAAGTTTACAAGTGAAAAAATGTTGCTGTTGTTTTGTTTCTAGTATAAATTGTAGATTTGCTGGCAAAGTGCTTTAATCGCTAGCTTGGCTAAACCTCCATTTCTGTCTATGTATTTCATTATAATTACTTTTATATTTCCCAGACAGTTTTATGAAAATAGGGCTGTATGTATCATCACATTTTTTACCTTGGTGATACCTCATTAAATTCCCATGTGCCTCTTAGGTTTCTGCCATAGCATTAAGCTGAAATTATTTGATTTAAAAAAAAAACCTCAAATGAAAAACTTTGAGTGCAGCAAGATTTTGAAGGCAATGGAAATTTGTCACTGCAAGCACATATACAGATGAAATATTAGCAATTTATTGTTTTGTGTTATGCAGAGGGAAAAAAATGATCTGGGGATGGGATAAAGTAATTAGTTACTGACTAGCAAACAAGAATCGACTAGTTCACAGTTCTGGGTCCTTAGTTATTGGTCAGAAAAGCTAAGTGTTGATTGACTGACATTTCTATGCAAGCACCAATAGACTTGCAGATCTGTTTCCTACATTGTGATGTCAAAATTGAGTTGATGATTATGAAAACAGCCTCAATAAATTTTGGGTGCATGTTAAACAAGATTTGCAAGATCAGAAATGTAGTATCTTACTTATAAATCTACACTCAGCAGCTTTTACCATTACTATAAATAGCTGTGCAGAAATATATTAATCCACTGTTGTTTACCCTATTGACCCATGACTATTGTGCTAGGTTTGCCACCAACCATATTATGAAGTATGTGAATGATACAACAGTAGTGGGCTTTATTCAGTATGACAACGAGGGTGCTTACCACAAAGAGGTAGAGGGTTTGGTGAACTGGTATAACAAAAACAGTCTCATTTTAAATGTAGAAAAACCTAAAGACATCGTTATTGATTTCAGAAAAGGCAGGCATAGTCACACATCTTTATGTATTAATGATTCACATGTGGAGGTGATTAACAGCAGCAAGTTTCTGGGTGTGCAGCTAATAAGTAGGATAGCTTGGTCACTTAATAATGAGACACTGGTTAAGTGGGCACAGCAGCGCCTGCATTTTCTGTGTCACATGAGAAAAGCACATCTTCCTTCCCTGTCTTACCACTTTCTATAAAGGGATGATCGAGAGCATCCTGTTATGTTGCATTAGTGTCTGGTTTGGAGGCATTACTGCTTAGGACAAGAAGGTGGTGCAGAGAAAATGAGAATGGCAGAAAATTCACTTCTTCTATCCAGGACATAGCATATAAGTGATGCTTGAGCAGGGTCTGCAGTATTGTCTGGGATGCTAAACATCCTCTTCATGATCTGTTTTCCTTGTTACCTTCTGGGAGGAGACTTTGTGGTATCTGAAGCAGAGCATCTAGATTCAGTTACAGTTTTGTTCCATATAGTATCAACCTTGTGAACACTCATGTTTCCTCTGTCTGCTATATACTCAAATGGGACAGTGATTAATATGTATATGTGTATATGTGTATGTATATAACATGTGTATATGTGTATTACGTATGGGTATGGGTATGGGTAGATATATACTGTCCTTTGAGAGAAAGCAACAGAATTTCATTTTCAATGTGTGCCAGTTTGCTCACAGTAAAAAATGACAATAAGATTATCTTAATTAAGTCTTGACACCATTACCACCTTATAACCACTGTAAATCAGATATTCTTTGGCTCAGACTTATGATACTTATACTTCAGGTGGATATCCTCTAGATATGATATAGTTTAGGAACACTGTCCAAGCATTGCAGGGGGACATTTCTTTTTAGAAGAGTGCAGCCTAGAAATTGATTTCATTTTTTCAGGAGGCTGAACTCACTTATAAAATAATAAATATGGAAAGAGAGAAAAAGAAAGAAGAGACTTTCTTTCTTATTTATATATAACTTTCTTCTCTAAGTCTCTTCTGTAGCCGAGATTATGCTTCCCTATGAGGATGCTCCATTTATTTTTGTGGAATAAGCAAGCATCTGCAAAGAAAATGGCATTGCCTTGCCTGGAACAGGACAGATAGGGAAAATTGATGCTTTAGTGTTATATTTTTCTCCAGAGGTTGAAGCATGGATTTGCAACTTCAGTCTCCTTAGTTATTGGCTGGCCTTCATTTTAATGAACACTCAGAAGACAGTTCAGTACTGCCATACAGCTTAAAGGGCATGACATCTGGAGAAATTCAGGATTTCAAACCTTCTTTCCCAGGAAAATGCCTGCTGTTACATTTAATCTTTCCATGACATCACAGTGGAAATAGTATGTTTCACCAATCTGAATAGAACTTCCAGCATTCTTTTTTAAAGGTTTGTAATGTATTGTAAATATCCAACCACCATAAAAAATAAATATACATTTTATTCATTTGATAAGAGGAATCCTACCTCTTAATATTAATATATTCCTATTTCTTCTCTGTTAGATTTTTTGTTTATTTTACAACCCACATTTACTCCACTCCTTTAATATTTCCTTTAATATTTAGACAGTATTTAGCTATGTTTCTGCATTTCTTTGGCACCTCTTAGTTGTCAATTATCTCTTTGATGTTTCTGAATTGGTCTCACTGTACTTCACTGCACATTTTGCTTGTTCTTCAGAGTCCTGACTTCATAGTACAACTGGCTATTTTATTTCATCTTTCGTTCTCCATAACTGAGTAATAATCCTATACTGTACTGGAAGCAAGGATCTGAAATTGATGCATACATTTAACTGAAAGGGTTTTGGTGGCTCTGAGTGATGTAGCTTCACAAATATTAAATGGAGTGATTTTTAATAACTTGAAATCAAACTAAAAGCTGGGGAAGAGAAAAGCAAAACTGGAGGAGAAACAGAAAGAGAAAGTGAATTCAGAGCAATCATTAACTGGCAGACTCTATTTGACATGCAGGTCTTAGAGAATGTGCTTATTGAAAGTTTAGTGGTGCAGAAAATACACCTAATGGGATCTCAGGGGATCCATTCTCTTGCCCATGGATAACACAGTGAAGAGACAAAACTGTCAGCTTGCTCTGATTTATTCTTCCTATTGCAGTGAAAAAAGATAAAAGTTCATGTATCTCCTAGCTAAGCAGGCAAGTGGTTCCCAAGCAGCTAGCTTTATATTTGAATGGGAGAAAAGGAACATATCAGCATTGATCCGACATGAGAACATGAGACTTACAAGGAAGGGAGGGAGGGAGGGAGGGAGGGAGGGAGGGAGGAAGGGGGGAGGGAAGAGATAATTTAATCTACCCATTTGAAGAGTAACATCTAGAAGCAAAAGCATCCTCCAGATTAATGAGAAGCAGATGATAAACTAAGGCACAGAATTTTTTTCAGGTTAAAGAAAAAATACAGGAAGTCCTCAACTTATGATCACACAACTGAGCTCAAAATTTCTGTTGCTAACTGAGAAATGTATTGAGTTTTGCCGCATTTTATGACTTTTCTTGCCACAGTTGTTAAATGAATCACTGCAGTTGTTAAGTTAGTAACATAGTTGTTAAGTAAATCTGGCTTCCCCATTGACTTTGCTCGTCAGAGGGTCAAAAATGTGAACACATGACCTCAGGATACAGCAACCATCATAACTATGAGTCACTTACTAAGCATCTGAATTTTGATCACATGGCCATTGGGATTCTGCAACAGTTCTAGGTGTGAAAATTGGTCATAAGCTACTTTTATAACTTTAAATGGTCATTAAATGAATTGTTGTAATTTGAGAACTACCTGTACTACAGAATGATTCACAGATAAATACACAAGAGATTACATATTGAATACTATTATTGACAAAAATTATAGAATTGAAAGGAAACATTTAGGATATTGGATCCAATGCTCTGTTCAGTGCAGCAACCAAATTCAAGCAACCTAGACTTAATGGAGCTTATTTTTGACTAGGGAAAAATTGCCTTAGAGAAATATTCTTTGTACATTTAAAAGCAATGGGTCAAACCTAGAAATATAGTTTGATTAGTCCTAAAATGTAACAAGTGTTAAATTCATCCTATAGATGTCAGTGGTCTCCTCGAAGTGTAATATATTAACATTAGTACATTAAGTAATTCTTTTCTGGAGTTGATCCATTCATGTGGCAGAGGAAATTAATATGTGCATATTTGTTATTCTTCTGAATGTAACAATAATGTTTCTTATGTAAACATTCCTTGCGTTAGAATATAATGCTCTACTTGTGAGTTGGAGTGAAATTTCACAATGACAACAGCAATGGAATAATCTTCCATTAGAAGTTAGAAGCAACTTTACTCCAAGTTAGCATAATATAAGGATATGTATTTGTTGTATGTGAATCATAGCTTGGGGAAAATCTTCTTTATTGTGTGCCTGACAGTATCTGTCTGTCTAACTTCATATGTCCATATAAACCAGGTAAACCCACAATTTTTGATACCATAAGATTTCAGTTTGAGAAATATAACTGATGGGGTACATGAAGTGGTGATTGAGGAATGTCAAAGCAGTAGAAACTACTCTATATAATGGCAAGATACCAGCTAAAAATGAAATAAACTGTTATTAAATTTAATTAGCATTAAGCTAATTTCTTTCCAAGATGAGATTTCCTGGAAACAAAGATTTGGCAGGTGCGACATAGATATGCTTTGCATTTGTATCAATGGCCATGCTACTAGGATGTTATTTAAATGTGGATTCCTAAACAGCAGTGCTGAAAATTGCCCAGCTTTGCAAAATGGTTCACAAATCCATCTAGGATTTCCTATTAGCCATCATTATTTATTGCTTCCTTTCCACAGCACCATTTTATTTCTCATTTCTTGCTATTTGTTTTCTGCATATTAGCTATTATAGCATTACAATAGAACATCATGCCTGAATAATAGAAGTTAATAAGGTATACTGTCTCTATAGAATTAAATTGGAGCAAGCAAACAAGCAAATATGATAAAAAAATAGAGAAAAAAACAATACATTGAATAAAATCAAAGCACTGAGTTGTAAAGCCATTAAGAGAAAAAAGTAATGGAAGAAGAAGAGAGAGAAATTGTGAACCATAGTCAAGGGAGAAAATATTTGTTGAAATGAAGAAGAATAAAAAAAATATGCAATTTGATTCAAAGAACAGAGAAATCTCTTTGCTTAAACAGTATTTCTAATTAGCCCATGATAATGATATCATGAATCTATCATTATTCAGCCAACTTTTCTGTGTTGTAGAACTATATTAGCAAAATAGACATGCTGCAGGGTAAATTGTACAGGATGTACAATTAAAAATGCTTAATAGGGAGAAACTGTAGGGAGAGCTTTTAGAAAATATTCTGAATTTTTTTTTGAATTAGCATGCAAATTTTTGTAAGATGTTGTTCTAGAAGTTTTGCATTCCTGAGATCAAGGTGTAAACAAACAGAAAAACTCTGTGCTGTTTAGGAGTTTTCTTTTGTATCTCTGTCACACCATTATGATATCTAAAGCTACTCAAATTGAGAGACTATTCTAGCATATCAGAATTCATGAGAACTATAGAAAAGTCTGACAGAAAATATTATTATTTTCTATTATTATATTATATTCTTGCCTTAATATTATTCATGTAGGAGTTGCAAGGAGCAACTCAGGAACTCTTGGCCCCTCTCTCCGAAAACAATTCTAAAATCATCATATTATAACTTTCAGTCCATCTATCACAGTGATTGCTTCATATCTGTATTTTATTTTCCATGTTAAAGGGATAAGACATTTGTGAAGAGAAATGACTGCCAAAATGCAATGTTATACAAATTACTACTCAATATGACACTCTCCTACTCTTAGCAGAATAGAATAGAATAGAATAGAGTAGAGTAGAGGTAGAGTAGAGTAGAGTAGAGTAGAGTAGAGTAGAGTAGAGTAGAGTAGGAGTTAGAAGGGACCTTGGAAGTCTTCCAGTCCAGCCCCCTGCTCAAGCAGGAGACCCTACACCAGGTATGTCAAACTTGCGACATCATTTGACATTGCACAGCGTATTGGGCTGATTTTGCCATTGCCGGCAGTGGGGTAGGGGCGGCTTCCACGTGATGCATTCGGCCTGTGGGCCGGTAGTTTGACACCCCTGCCCTACACCATTTCATACTAATGGCTGTCCAGTCTCTTCTTAAAAACTTCCAGTCCATGATTTCTGAAGGCAAGCTATTCCACTGGTTGATTGTCCTCACTGTTAGGAAGTTTCTCCTTAATTCCATGTTGCTTCTCTCCTTAATTAGTTTACAACCATTGTTTCTTGTCCTGCCCTCTGATGATTTGGAGAATAATTTGACCCCATCTTCTTTGTGGCAGCCCCTCAAATATTGGAATACTGCTACTGTATCATCTCACTCCTAGTTCTTCTTTTCTCTTGACTAGCCAAACCCAAATCCTGCAATCATTCTTCATATGTTTTAGTCTCCAGGCCTTTGATAATCTTAGTTGTTCTTCTCTGAACTCTTTCCAAAGTCTCAACATCTTTTTTGTAGTGTAGTGATCAGAACTGGTTACAGTATTCCAGGTTTGGTCTTACTAAGGTTTTATAAAGTGGTACTAATACTTCATGTGATTTTGATTCTATGACTCTGTTTATACAGCCCAGGACTGTATTAGCTTTTTGAATGCTGTCACACACTGCTGGTTCACCTAATCTGTACTTATACCTTTGGATTTTCCTACCTAAATGTAAAAATTTGCTTTTCTCCCCATTAAAATTCATTTAGGTGGGTAGGGCCCATTGTTCAAGTCTGTCAAGATCTTTTTGAATCCTGAACTTGTCTTCTGGAGTGTTGGCTATTCCTACCAGCTTAGTGTCATCTGCAAATTTGATGAGCTCCCCATTTATTCTTCATCTAAGTCATTTATGAAGATATTGAAGAGTACTGGACCTAAGACATAATCTTGTGGTACCCCACTGCTTACTTCCCTCCATGTAGATGTAGTACTATTAAAGACTACTTGTTGAGGCTGGTTTGTCAGCCAGCTACAAATTCATCTGGTGGTAATGTTATCTATGCCACTTTTTCTAGCTTACCAAGAAGTAGATTGTGGTCTACTTTGTTGAATGCCTTACTGAAATCCAGCATTTCGCTAGTCTAGTAATTTAGTCACTTTATCAAAGAATGAAATAAGATTGTTTGGCATGATCTGTTTTTAACAAGCCCATGCTGGCTACTAGTTATAAATTTGTTTGCGTCTAGTTGTTCTCAAATCTGTTTTTTTATTATCTTTTCCAGGATCTTCCAAGTAGATCTTAGGCTGATTAGTCTAGAGTTTCCTGGGTCAGTTTTTTTTTTCCTTTCTTGAAGATAGGAACCACATCATCCCTTTTCCCAGCCTCAGGTATTTCCCCAGTGCTCCAGGATTTTTGAAAGATATGGTCTAATGGTTCTGACGTAACATCTGCCAGCTCCTTCAAAACTCTGGATGTAATCTGTCAAGTCCCAGTGATTTATATTTATATAGGTTGGCCTATAGTGTCTTTTTGCATGAAGACTGATACAAAGAATGAGTTAAGCAGTTCTGCTTTCTCCCTACTGCCTGCTACTTCCTTGCCATCTTCTGTCTTTAGTGGACCAACTGTTTCCTTGACTTTTTTCTTGTTATTAATATGTTGAAACTTTTTTTTATTCTATCTGACTTTTGTTGCAAGTGTTTGTTCATTCTGAGCCTTTGCTTTCCTGAGCTCATCTTTGCAGGTTCTGGCTATCTGCTGATATTCTGCCTTAGTTATGTGTCCTTCTTTCCATTTTTTGTATTTGTCCATTTTGTCTTAGTTTATCAGAAAGATCTTTGTGCAACCATACTGGTTTTTTCTTCAATTTCATGTTTTTATTTTTCAGTGGTATTATGCAGGACTGGGCTTTTATGATTGCATTTTTCAGAGTTTCCCACACTTCTTGAGTTGTTTTCCCTTTTAGGATTTTCATCTGTGGAATTTTTCCTTGGTTCTCTTTGAGTTTGTTAAAATCAGCTCTTTTAAAGTTTAAGACACTGGTTGGATTATGTTCTATTGCTTGTGTTTGCATTATATTGAATTCCAGTATGAACTTCCCTAAACTATCAATAAACCATGTTCATTGGTCAAGTGTAGGTGATGTTTTCATAGTTTTGAACTATAAAGGGAATTCAGAACTTCGAAGAAAAGCAATAATTTAAGAATAAATGTATCAATGGATGGAAACTAATCAAGGAGGGAACCAACTTAGAACTAAGGAGAAATTTCCTAACAGTGAGAACAATTAACCAATGGAATGGCTTGCCTTCAGAGGTTGTGGATGCTCCAACACTGGAAGTTTTTAAGAAGAGATTGGACAGCCATTTGTCTGAAATGGTGTAGGGTATCCTCCTTAAGCAGGGGGTTAGATTAGAAAGTCTGTTCCAAATCTGTTATTCTGTTATTCTTTGAAATTTAATAAAATTATATTTTTAAAAAAGAATGAATGTTTGCCATAAGAAGAACTAGAGGGCATCACTTGTCCATTTGTTTCTTTTATTGCTTTATTTTATAATTAAATATTCTATAAATAAATAAATAAATATGTTAGATTGTGGCAGCATACATGTTATATTCCATACATTTCATAAACAAATTAACGAGCAAGAAATCCAGATGTGACACTCATTTTTATATCCCTAACATGCATTTGTAGAAATTGAATGCAGTGTTTGGGGGAATTATTTCTGAAAATTTTCTTTTCCAGTAGAACATTTCAGCTGTCAGACTGAGAAGGTTTTATTTCCAGGTTTTATTTTCTATAATGTGCTTTATTTCTCCTCTTATGTTAAATTGCCCTCATGTTGGAATTCACATTCTTGATCACTCTCCTACCAATTGGAGAGTGATTCATCTAAGTCTCCTGTGTGTGGTATGTAATAGCAAACGAATTCCAGTTTAATATTGATGATACTGCTGAATTAATATTTTGAGAAAAATTAAAGTTGAAAACAATAAGGCAGTCTTTTCTTGGGAGCTGGGTGTAATATGAAATGCATAACTTAGTGCAATTAATAGATGATGATGGTGATGATGATGATGATTTGATGATGATGTTCTTTGAATTATAGTTAAATACAACTATAATTTACCAAAAAGTTCAGAATAATAAAATTTCAATTAAATATGTTTTTATATACCTAGATATAGACCAATTACCTTAAATGCTTCAGAATTTCCATTATACGTTTTAATAAGTTCTTTAGGAAATAAAATAGGGTGTAATAACTATTTCTAAATTATTGTCACAATGCACTATACTAGATGACTAGGATTTCAGGGATGCTAGACATAAGAAAATGAAATGTCCAGTTACATGAATGTCAAGAGAATGCCTTTATACCATCTGTTACTTTCTATAGATTTAAAAGCATATTTAATTCAACAAAAACATTACTTCACCTATTTTGCTAATAAGTTGATCAGTTTAGCTTACTATTCAAATATGATATTCAACATTCATTCATTCATTCATCCATTCATTTATTTAACAAATCTATATAGCCCTCATCTAACAATGGAATTCTGGATGGTGAACAAAAGATAAACATAATTTAAAAAGTCAAATCAATTAAAAAAAACAGGTAGACACTGGGCCTCACCTATTCCACATCACCATAAAATATAATTGTCCATACTTTTAAAGATTTAGTTAAACTGCTATTCCATTCATTTAGTTAACTACAACTCTTCTCTTTGCTTGGACACGCAAAACAGTTTGCCAAGCTTGAAGCTCTTAAGAGTTATATTTTAAAACTATTGTATTTATGGTATTCTAAATTCTCCCACTTTGATCACTTCTGGAAGCAGCAAAATAAAGCTTCTCCAGAGGATGTTTGGGGTATGAGATCATCTTGCTGAGGTTTATAGATTGATTCTTTAGGCTTGGATATTTTTTAAAATATTTTTTAATATTCTGTTATTTATCTTTTCTTAAATTGTGCATGTTTCTGTGTATTTTTATCTTTTACTTTACTTTTATCTTTGGGAACCACTGGGAGTCCTCTTAGTTTGTGGTGATGTATAAATATGATAAATAAATAACCATCAATTTTGGTGATGTTAATAGGTGTGTTAAACAGAATATCATCGTTGCAGTAGCTAATTTTAGAACCAACTTATACAGTGCTTTTTTTCTAAAAAACTCACACACATCATACAACCGACTTGCCTACCCTACAAGGTTCCATCCAAAAAGGTGCCGGAACTCCGTTCTGGGCATTCTATGAGAAAAAAAGCCCTGATCTTATATAGTAAGAGAATGAGTCATCATTCATTCAAAGGAAATGGTTAACAATATTGTTCAGCCATGTTTGATCAAGTCCTTGAAGTCTTTTTGCAAAAATAATCAAATACTAAACAGACTTTGGTTTATTCATTAATCCAGTTCTTCATCATTATTATTTGAGAAGTTATGAAATGCCACTGCATAATATTCTCTCGCCATCTCTCTTTTTTCAGTAAAATTATATATAATCTGCTTTCAAAATCCCATTGGATCAGGCTAGCAAAAGGCAAAGGCGGAAAATCATTTTTATTCTTTCAACCCTAACAGAATTTTGGACATAAATTAATGCAAAGTGGGTCAAGACTCTATCTGTCCATAGGCAGGATAACTTTATGGAAGTTGGACAGAACAGGAATGAATGTGGTATGTTAAGAGAAACTGGAAAAAGAAAGGTTGTGTTTAAAAAATGGACTGGAAAGGGATGGAGGCTGCAGAGAGAAAAATAATACAGGAAAAGGAGCCCTCCATTCATTTCTATGGCAGACACAGTTGGGTGGTGGTTTGGGATGCTGCTGAATCCTCCATTGTGGCGTCCCTTTTTCCAAGAAATGTTGTTATGAAGAGGTTAGAAAGAATTTCCAATCTATTTTCTTGTTTATTCAGTCTTCTCTTTAATTGTCCCATTAATTAATTGTGAAATGAACACCACAGCACTGAACTGACAATGAGGGTCCTTATCTTGGATCCTTGTTGGTGAATGAAAAATATTTAGATCTAAGAGACTGAAGATTCCCATGCCATCTTGACCTCTATCAAATCCATAGCAACTAATAAAACAAGTCTATAAATAAAATAAACTCAGATTAGCTTTTCACAGTGAAGAACAATGGTGATTGTTAGTCAAATAAGTTTCCATCATTTGCTATGGGTTGAGCAGGAGCTGACGAAGAATAGAAGTCCCTCTTTTCCAAACATAACAGTAGTTATGTATATTTAGTTTAACTTTAACTTTAATAGTAGTTAAGTATATTCAGTTTAATGATCACAGCAATCAATTATTTCTATAATGAAATATTTTCAATGGCTCATGTTATACCAGGCTCCTGATGATATGCAAGGAACTAACCTAATAGTAAATCTTATTCTATAATTCTCAAGATTCCAGAATTTTAGAAGCATTGCTTGACAACACATCAAGAAAATAACTTGAGTAAAATGTAACTGAAGTTTTTAATACTCTGGAAAGTCATGTATGTTATTCTGCCCAAAACCACATCTTAAAGGATCAATCCTAGACATTAGCTAACATTCAAAAAATACAAAGGGAATTTCTGAAGAGATGTTAGCTTATGTTCATCCCTCAATGAACTAGTAGAATAGGCTAGTCATTTATATGTCAAATACTATATTAGATTTCATACCTAGACACTGAGTGGTGTGTGATCTTACCTTGCATCTCCAGATTAATCAGATTACTCACCTGTCAACACATCAAGTTCAGCTAAACCAAATACTGTCTTTTGCTTTCTTCAGAACTAATTTGCAAGGTAAGGGCACTCACTGCTACAACTGCATAAGATAGGAGAAAAATGGAATCTGGAACACAGAACTTTTAATATAGTTTAAAATGTCTGCACAGTTTTTCCTTCCTTTTATAAAAATAAACTATTACAGTTTTTTTAAAAAAAATCTTTTCAGCATTTTAAAAATAGAATCAAAGGATTCAGTGCTTTAAGTTGTGCATAATTGATGTGTGATAATAAATGATTGCATATGGAGTATGGAGTATGCCCTGAGGATCAGAGGCCTCAAGGAAGATGTGAATCAAGATCTGGTGGAGGTGGTCCTTACTGATCTGGCACTGGCCTTGGATATGGATAAAGGAGAATTACAGAGAGAAGTGGAAAAAATTTATAGGCTCAACTCCTGGATTGCTAAGCAGAAGAACTTGCCTAGAGATGTAGTGATTTATTTTACAAAGAAGTCCCTGCGGAATGAGATTATACAAGTTTTTTACAATAAAAGATTTCAGATTGCTGCCCAAGATGTCATCATTCTAAAGGAAATCCCATCCAAAATTTTAAGAAGCAGGAAAGACTTTGCTTTTTTAACCAATGAGCTTAAAGCTAGATCGATGCCATTTAGATGGGAATCCCGATGGGTATTGTTTTGAGCCATGCTGGGACACGCTATAGATTGAACACAGTTGATAAAGCTAGAGACTTTTATACTTCGGTCCTGGGTGCAGGCTCAATCTCATCTGGTCGGAAATCTCTGAGTGGTAAGGAAGTTGAGCAGCAATCTGAGGCATTAGATTTGGTTTCCGCTGGGATGATAGAAGCTGTAAAGCAACGCCAGACGGAGGTTAAAGAGCAGAGGATGACCCGTGCAGCCTATAAGCGTAAAGAGAAGGAGCAACGTAAAAAAGAGCCTAAAGAGAATTCTCCTGGAAGTGCATCACCGCCGGTGGGAGGAGCAAGACCCAAGAGTTATGCAACACACGCAGCTCTTTCAGATTTTGATGGTGTCTTCTCCAGGCTGCGTGCCAAGGGAGATGGCAAAGTTTTTGACCTGGAATGTTAATGGATTGAATTCTCCTCAGAAACGCAAAAAAATCTTTTATTATTTGAAGCAACATACTAATGATGTTATTTGTTTACAGGAAACTCATATTTTACTTAAAGATCAGAAATATTTAGTTAATGCTCGTTTGGGATCTCATTTTATATCTTCTGCTCCTGGGAAGAAAGGGGGAGTTGTTATATATGTTAAACAAAACCTACCAGCTTGTCTGGTAGAATCAGATCCCCAGGGGAGATATGTGATGATTGAACTTGGTATTTATGGTAAGAAAGTACTTATAGTTGGACTTTATGCTCCAAATCAACAACAGGAACAATTTTATAAGCAGTTACATCAAAAAATAACATTGCTTGATTATAGATCAGTGGTATTAATGGGTGACTGGAATGGTGTCTTAGATACACAAAGGGACAAGAAAGGTTCCTCTCCTTTTTTTAAACAAGCAAGGCTACCTAAAGCCTTTTTTGATATGAAAGAAGACTGGGAATTAAGGGATTATTGGCGGGAACGTAACCAAGAGGAGAGAGACTTTACTTTTTTTTCTGATAGACACCAATCTTTTTCAAGAATTGACTTTTTCTTGATTACCACGGACTTGTATAATAAAGTTAAGAATGTAAAGATTTTTCCTAGATCACTGACGGATCATAGTCCAGTTTGGATGGAGCTGATTCAAGAGAAAGAGGAAAGAAGATCCTGGAGAGTCAATGAAAATTTGTTTAGACAAGAGAAGAATGTTCAAAAATTAAAGGAGTGTTTAAAGGACTATTTTGCTTTGAATATGTACAAGGGGACTTCAATGTCAATGGTATGGGATGCAGGTAAAGCATTTATGCGCGGTGTTTTGATAAAAATGAATAATTTTTATAAGCGAAATCAGATTCAGAAACGTAGAGAACTTGAAGATGAAATTAAATTAAAAGAAAGGGCTTTGATTCTAAATCCTTCTGATGAAAGTACTAAAGAATCTGTAAAGTTATTAAGGTCACAATTTAATATGTTGATAGCAGATCAAGCTGCAACCAACTTATTATTTATGAAACAAAATACATTTTGTAATGCTAATAAGCCGGGGAGATGGTTGGCTTATCAATTAAGAAAGAAACAGAGACAGAGAATAATAGAGAAAATAAATTACAAGGGTAAACTAGTTTCTCAGAAGGAATTAATTAAAAAATCTTTTTTGGATTATTATCAAAACTTATATAAATCTACTAATGTACAATTGTTAGATATAAATAAATATTTAGCTGAGGCAAGTTTTCCTAAACTGACTGAGGATCAGAAATATGAAATTAATGGCTTAATTACTAAGGAGGAAATTGCCTCAGCAATTCAACAATTGAAATTAGGGAAAGCACCGGGTACGGATGGGTTAACAGCTGTTTATTATAAAGCTTTAATGGAGGAGATGATCCAACCATTAAATGATCTTTTTAATGGTATCTTACAGGGTTTAGAGATTCCTCCTTCATGGCGTAGTGCCTTTATATCATTGATTCCAAAGGAGGATCAAGATCTTACTTTACCAAAAAATTATAGGCCTATATCTCTTTTAAACGTGGATTATAAGATATTTGTAAAAATTTTGGTAAATAGGCTTATGAGGGTGGTGCATCATCTTGTGCATAAAGATCAATCAGGGTTTATAACAGGAAGGTATATGAAAAACAATGTTAGACAAATTATTAATTTATTAGAATACTTAGATAAGAACAACCAAGTTCCTGCAGGGCTCATATTTTTAGATGCTGAAAAAGCATTTGACCAATTGAATTGGCATTTTATGCTAAGAGTAATGGAAGAAATGAATTTTGGTGAAAATATATTACAAGCCCTTAAGGTAATATATCAAAAACAAACAGCACAACTTATTGTTAATGGAGGTTTGTCGGAGGTTTTCACAATAGAGAAAGGTACTAGACAGGGGTGTCCTTTATCGCCATTGTTGTTTGTTTTAACATTGGAAATATTATTGATCAAAATTCGAGAGTCTCAGGAAATTAAAGGAATACATGTTAATAAAAAAGAATATAAGTTAAGAGCTTTTGCGGATGACTTGGTTGTTACTTTGTCGCAACCTGATTATTCTGTAGTAAACTTATTACAGTTGATTCATCATTATGGCTTGGTCTCGGGTTTCAAGATTAATGTAAATAAGACCAAAATTTTACCTAAAAATATGTCTAGTCAGGAGAAGCAGATTTTGACTAACCTGACGGGTTTTGAGATTGTTAATAAGGTAAAATATTTGGGGGTGATGTTGTCTGTTTCTAATGTAAAATTATTTAAAAATAATTATGAAAGGTTGTGGGTCAGGGTACAGAAGGACTTGAAGAACTGGGAAAAGTTGCAATTATCCCTCATGGGAAGAATTGCAGTGATAAAAATGAATATTTTACCCAAGTTTCTTTTTCTGTTTCAAATGTTACCAATTTTGAAAAATGAGATTAATTTAAATGAGTGGCAGAAGGGTCTTAATAAATTTATCTGGGCAGGGAAAAAGCCAAGGGTTAAGTTTAAAATTATGCAAGACTTCCGTGAGAGGGGTGGACTTAAGGTACCAAATTTGAAATTATATTATGATGCGGTGGTTTTAACACTAATCAGTGATTGGGTAAATTTGACAAATTCTGAGATACTTTATCTAGAGGGATGGGATTTACTTTATGGGTGGCATGCCTATTTAACATTCAATAAAAAAATGGACTGGGCTTTTAAATCTCATATCTTAAGAATTTCTTTACTTAGGATTTGGAGAAAATATTATAAAAGTGATTTCAAAGTACCATTATGGGCTATACCTTGGCATGCGATAGAAGCAATAAAAAGAGGGGTTAAAATGGATATGGTGTCTTACAGACAGTTACTTAAATGGGATGGACAAAACTGGCAATTAAAATCACGGGAAGAGTTAGCACAAGAAAACTTTATTTATTCTTGGTTCCAATATAGGCAATTACTAGACAGATGGAAGATGGATTGTAAGGTGGGTTTTCTTAGAGAAGATGAAAATCTTATTAAGCAAGTGAAGGATTCAAGACAAACCCACATTAAGAGAATTTATGCGGTTTTAGTTGAATTGGATTCAGAAACGGAACTAATTAAAGACTGTATGATTAGATGGGCGCAGAATTTTGGTGAGCCAGTCTCATTCGACACCTGGGAAAATATTTGGGTGAGAAATGTCAAATTTACACAAGCACAGAACTTAAGGGAGAATTTTTATAAAATGTTTTATAGATGGCACCTTGATCCACAAAAAATGTCTTATATGTACCCTGACGTGCAACCCAAATGTTGGAGATGTGGTTATAAGGAGGCTTCCTATTATCATATTTGGTGGTCATGCAGAGAGATAAAAGCATTTTGGATCAAAATATGGTGGAATATCCAGAGAATTTTTAGAAGGAGGGTAAAATTTACTCCGCAATTATTTTTGTTAGGTATTGTTACAGATTGTGATACAAAGGAGGTTGTATTGATGTTAAATTTGATTACAGCCGCCAGGCTGTTAGTAGGACAATATTGGAAGAAGGAATCTTTGCCTACATTGCAGGAATGGTTTCTTAAAGTAGCTTATCTGGCGGAAATGGCAAAGATTTCGGCTTTCTTAAAGCAACAAACGCAAGAGAAGTTTTTTGCTGTTTGGGATAAATGGATAAAATTTATACAATTTAGATTGGGTATACAAAAATATTATATAGTTTTTTCATAAGTTTCATTTTTATATATATTATAGATAATCTTTTTATATATATAAATATAAAGTTCTTAATTTAATTTTTATTTTTATTTCTTAAGCCTATATTCTGCTCTGGGAAGCTCGGGGGGGGGGAAGGGAGGGTTTTTTTTGGGGGGGGGGAGGGGTGGGGGATGGGGGGTTTTTCTTATATATGTATTGTTTAGTTTTATTTTTTTTGTATATGTTGTCTCTTGTTTTGTATTCTTTTTTCTTTTTTGTAAAATTTATAAAACTTTTAATAAAAAATAAATAAATAAATAAATAATTGCATAAGAAGTTAGCTATAGCAAATAGCCTATCTTTTAATTGGATCATTTTTTCTTTCTTTGCTTTTTCTATCTTCCTTCTTCTGATATGTATCCTTATATAAAAGTTATACTATAAACCAAATTTTAATAATCATGGATAATGCAAGGAAAAGAACTCCAACATGAACTTTGTTTCAGAATATATCACTAACGTGCTTATTTATTAGCCATGCTATAGACCTTGCTTTATTTATATATTTTGCTGCCCTAAGTGTTTATGTATGCTGCTTGCATTGCCTTGACCACCTGGGTCATAATAATGTATGTCAAAAGAGAGCAGTAAGAATCAAATATATAAATAATTTAATCAGATACCATTTGGGAGCTAAATAGGTTTATATAACAAATGTTTATGTATAGTCCACAAAATATTTATTTGCATATATGTGCATCTGACAGTATCCATCAACATACACATTTGCCCATACCAATGCCAATCTATATGGAGAGAATGCATCCTGTTTTGGTGAACTGAGCTTCAATATTATCAGATATAAACAGTTTAGAAGCCCAGTTCTCATACACATCAGCTAGGACAATACATCTACTCCATAGCTTGGCAGACTATTTTTTAAGTTTCATTCCTCAAAATAGCAAAACATAATAATGCTAATTTTCAAAGATAGCTGAAGAAAGCTTTCCAGAAAGGGGATTTAGGTCTACATGCAGTTCAGTTCTATGATCACCCACCCTGCTATAATAAACATATTCTTCACATATTCCAGAATATGAATGCTACAAAGGACCTCTGATATCTGAACAATACATTAAGCCTTAATAATGGAGGGCCGGCATATTTTGTTCTCTGCTCTTCACTGGTCCATCTTTCTATTACCATAGTGGATGTATTCTTGTTGTTTTCTTTTTCATTGTTTATTTTATTTTACTTCTGTTTTGTTTACACTCCTTTAATTTCTTCTTTCCTAGAACAGTCCCACTGAGAAATAGGCAGCAAATAAATTTAACAAAATAAATAAATAAATGAACCCTACTGATCTCCATTTGCAATCATGGAATTATACTTTCTGAATTTCAGAAGCTCTCAGCACAATTTTGATCTGTTTTTCTTTCTTTTATAAAACTTTCATTAAATATACTTATTCCCCTTGGGTCTCACTTATGTTGTTTTAGTAAATTCTTGGTACTGCCAGTCTCACCAGACCAGACAACCAGACCCTGTGGTTCTCAAGCTACATGTCATTTCCTTTCTTGAAGTATGTTACTTAGCAAGGATGCCTATATAACATATATTTTATTCAGGCAATTGTTAGAATTAAATTGTTAAATGTGCAAAATATTGAGCTTTTTCTTACAATCCCAAGGAACAAAGAAAACTGTTGAAATATTATTAATGCTAAATCAGTTAGCAAGAAAGAAGGAGGGTGAGTTAGAATGTAAATATGAATTAAGTATAGTATTTCAGAAAGCAATCCAAGTGTGAAGTACTTCAAACAACAGAACTGAAAATGTAAATTGAATAGCTTTAACCATGGGCTGTAAGACAGCTTCTGCTTTCCTAATAATGGGTAACATGAGACATGCAGAATAAATGCAGTACAGTGTCTTGAATAAGCTGATATTTTCATGGATAGGAAACTTTGGGGAATAAGAAAGTTAAGACCAAGATTGTTATCTAGAAGCCAGGTGCACCAATAATACATGTTTTTTTAAAAAAATCTGCCATTAATGCAGACATTGGGTGTGAAACAAATCAAAATCCAAGCTTAAACATTCATACAAGATGGTAAGTTTAATACATTAGATAGGAACATGCTTACATACCCCTCACTTTATTTCTTTTCAGATAAATGTCATTCTGCAGACTGTAGAAAATGAAATAGCTAAAACTATTTTACACCAGCTCACAATACCTTTCCATAACTTTCAATCCTCAGAAACCATCCTTGCTTTTATCGTATTCTCATACTATTTCATGTATTACCTTTGTAAAAAAAAATATTTTTTCAGGATTTTATCAACTTTATTGAGCCACTTTCTTAGCTTTCCTCTTTTTTCTTGGTGTATTTCTTATTCCAACATCATACAAGCATTATATAATCTAAAATAAAATAAATAAAATAAAAATAAAAAATGGTGGCATCAGACCATTCAATGTATAAAATGCACAGAGACTAATCCTTTGCATGTATTTTTAATATATATAAAAATCCTATATTAACTTAAGCTAAAGAAAAATAATATATGTAAAGGAAAGTTGCCTAAAGAAATTGCGGGCATACCATCACTGCAGGTTTTGGACAGGAGGAAAGTTTGGACAGCCATTTGTCTGGAATGATATGCAGTGTTTCTCAACCTTGACAATTTTAAGGCATGTGGACTTCAACTCCCAGAATTCCACAGAAAGCATTGTTGGCTGTGGAATTCTGGGAGTTGAAGTCCACATGCCTTAAAATTGTCAAGGTTTAGAAACACTGATATAGGGTCTCCTGCTTGAGGAGGTTGGATTAGAAGGCTTCCAAGATCACTTGCAACTCTGCTATTCTATTATTCTAAAATTACTCTCAGCCACACTCTTTCACAAAATTGTGATGTGGATAAAAAGGTGACACCCAACTATAATGATGTTTGATACTATAACTGAAGGATACTAAAGGCTGGTTTTGGAGACTAATTATGGTTACTCATGCTGTCTGAAGTCCCAAAAAGATAGTTATAGTAGTTATTCAACAGCAAGCAAGCAAGCCTCCTAAAACAGATACTAGGTGCCAGCAGGCAAGAAGGCAGCTGCTGATAAATGGATGCCTTTGAAATAAAACACAGTCATCAAACCATTAGCAATTTTTCTGATAAGGTCATGGCTAGCAGCAGGAGCAGCAGAAAAAAAGAATCCTTGATATCCAAGAAAAAAGTTTTCCCTTACAACTTCTGCCAGTTTAGGAACTCTGAACCTTCTATCATTCAGACTAGCTATAGGCATTAATTCTTTCATTTAGTCTGCCTTGAGGAACCATCTATCTAAATGTCAGCTCCTGAGTAAAGATAGATAAGTCAGAAACAAAAAGCTCATGGCATATGACTTTGTATGAGTGGGACTAGAGAATTCTATGTCTGTATGAAAGCAGTTGCTGAAAGCAGAGTCTGATAAAAGACTGGTAAAGCTTTGAGATCATTATGATTTCAAAACAGAGTTTACTTTTCATGACTTTAATGAAGTTATACATGTCCTCATAAAAATTGCTGGTCATATGAACTTTCCCTCCACCTTATGAAATTAAATGCAGATTGGAGCTTCCGCCGGGGAGCGACGTTGATGGCGACTGCCTTGTAGCCGTCCTCCTGGGACGGCGTTAGATCCGCGGTGTGCAGCGAAAATCAGCTGGCCCGCGGCTCGGAATCCCCTTCCCGGGCGAAGGGAAGGGGCAGAGATTGCAAGAATAGAGGTAGAACCTCTTAGCCCCCTCTGGATTTTTCTTTTGAGGGGACAGAAAGAGCGTTCCCTCGGAGTTCCTGCTTTCTCCGCCTCCCAGCTATTTTTGCCTCTTCGGAGGCAAAAGGAAACGCCGCTACCAGCTCCGTGTTTAAAGTCTTCTGGTGAGTAATTTTTAAAGCGGACAGAGCAGTTTAAAGGATTTCTTTTTAGTTTAGTATTTTATTTTAAATTTTTCTTTTTAGTTGACTCTGATTCTTTTGTTTCTTTTTTGCTGGTACGGAAAGTGAAAGTAAGATGGCGTTTTGAAAGTACTTTGTTCTTTGTTCTTTTTTCTTTATTTTTTTTTCCCTGGGAAGACAATTTGGACTTAAATGAATACATTTACTGCTTCTAATTTTCTCCTTTATTTTTTGATTGTGTTTTGGATACTTTTCTTGGCTTTTTTTAAACTTTAAGAACTTTAGTATTTTTTTTTCTTTTTTTGTCTCCTCTTTCCTTTCAAGAGGAAAGAGAGAGAGAAGAAAACTTTGAAAAATGGCTTCAAAGAGGCAACCGGCCTCTATACTTTCTAAGGTGGTTTCCTCTCCTACAACTTTAACTGTACAACAACAACTTAAACCTACACCATCCGTATTGCTTCCACCCTCTCCTCCTTTGCTAGGTTCATCTGCACAAGAGATTAAAGATATAATGGGAAATGCTGTATCCCAAATTAGAGATGAAATGAAGCAACTTCTTGAACAGAGTAAATCTGAAAGCAGAGAGGAAATGAAGGATCTTCTTAAACAGATTAAACAGATTAAATCTGAAACTAAGGAGGAGATGAGAGACCTCCTTAAGCAGAATAAAACTGAAAGTAAAGAGGAGATGAAGCAGCTGTTAGAAGATAATAACACCATTTTGAGATAAGACATAGTAGCAGCTTTGTCAGGCTTGGCTTCAGTGGTCGTGAAATTGAATTCCAGAGTGGAGGAGGTCGCTGATAAAGTTGAATTTATTGAAGATAAATTTCAGGATATGGAAAGAAAGGTGGAAACTTCACAAGAGGATATTCTCATGTCCCAGTACAGGGAAATGGAGTATGCCTTGAGAATCAGGGGCTTGAAAGAAGATTTGAATCAAGACCTGACACAGATGGTGCTTAATGATCTAGCTTTTGTTTTGAATATGGATAAAGATGAATTATGCAGAGAAGTGGAAAAAATCTACAGAGTCAATTCTTGGATTGCGAAACAAAAGAATTTGCCAAGAGATGTGGTGATCTATTTTTCTAAGAGGTCTCTGCGTAATGAAATCTTACAAGCTTATTACAATAAGAGATTTCAGATTGCTGCCCAAGATGTCATTATCTTAAAGGAAATTCCATCCAAAATTTTAAGAAACAGGAAAGACTTTGCTTTTTTAGCTAATGAACTCAAAGCAAGATCGATGTCATTCAGATGGGAGATTCCTATGGGTATTGTTTTGAGCCATGTGGGGATGCGTTATAGGCTTAACACGGTTGCCAAAGCTAAGGAGTTTTATAATACGGTCCTGAGAGCAGGCTATCTTTACCTATGATTCAGAAATCTTTGGATGGCAAAGAGGCGGAACAGCAATCTGGAGGGCTAGGTTTGATTCCTGCTGGGAAGTCACAAGTGGAATGGCAACGTCAAACAGAGGTTAAAGAGCAAAGGATGACCCGTGCAGCACATAGACATAAAGAGAAGGAACAACAGAAGAAAGAAGTTAAAGAATCTACTTATGAAAGTGCTTCATTGCTGGTGGGAGGAGCAAGACCCAAGAGTTCTGCAACACATTCATCAATGGCAGACCTTCAGGCAGTCTTCTCCAGGCTCCTGGTCAAGGGAGATGGTAAAGTTCCTGACCTGGAATGTTAACGGCCTTAACTCCCCTCAGAAAAGAAAGAAAATCTTTCACTACTTAAAACAACATAACAATGACATCATCTGCTTGCAAGAAACTCACATTTTACTTAAAGATCAAAAATATTTAGTTAATGGTCGTTTGGGCTCATATTTTGTATCTTCTGCCCTGGGGAAAAAAGGGGGAGTGGTTATTTATGTTAAGCAAAATTTACCAGTTTGTCTGGTAGAATCAGATCCCCAAGGAAGATATGTATTGGTTGAACTTGGTTTATATGGTAAGAAAATACTTGTGGGACTGTATGCACCAAACCAGCAACAAGAACAATTTTATAAACTGTTACATCAGAAAATAATTTCGCTGGACTATAGATCCGTTATATTGATGGGGGACTGGAATGGTGTCTTAGATACACAAAGGGACAAAAAAGGTTCTTCTACCCTTTTCAAACAGGCTAAATTACCTAAAGCCTTTTTTGATCTGAAAGAGGACTGGAAATTGAGAGACTACTGGCGTGAACGTGATCAAGAGGAGAGAGACTTTACCTTTTTTTCAGATAAACATCAATCTCTTTCAAGAATTGATTTTTTTCTGATTACAACTGACTTATATAATAGGGTAAAGAACGTAAAAATTTTTCCTAGGACATTGACGGATCATAGTCCGGTTTGGATGGAGTTGATGCATGAAAAAGAGGAGAGGAGATCTTGGAGGGTGAATGAGAATTTATTTAGACAAGAAAAGAATGTTCAAAAGTTAAAGGACTGTTTAAAGGATTATTTTGTTTTGAATATGCATAAGGGGACATCAACATCAATAGTATGGGATGCAGGTAAAGCTTTTATGTGTGGAATTCTGATAAAAATGAATAACGTTCATAGACAAAAGCAGATTCAGAAGCGTAAGGAATTGGAAGAGGAGATTAAATTAAAAGAAAAGTTTTTGATTTTAAATCCTTCAGATGAAAAGATTAAGGAATCTATAAAGCTTTTAAGAGCACAATTTAATATGTTGATGGCTGATCAATCTGCAACTAATCTTTTGTTTATGAAACAAAATACATTTTGTAATGCCAATAAACCAGGGAGATGGTTGGCTTATCAATTAAGAAAGAAACAGAGACAGAGAATAATAGATAAAATAAATTATAATGGTAAATTAGTGTATCAGAAGGAACTGATTAAGAAATCTTTTTTAGACTACTATCAAAAATTATATAAGACTACTAATGTACAAATTTCAGACATAAATAAATATTTAAGTGAGGCTAACTTTCCTAAATTGACAGAAGATCAGAAGCAAGAAATTAATGGTCCAATTACCAATGAGGAGATTGTGACGGTTATTAAGCAATTAAAATTAGGTAAAGCGCCAGGTACGGATGGCTTGACATCTATTTATTATAAAACTTTAGTTGAAGAGATGACTCAACCTTTAGTTGAGCTTTTTAATAATATATTGCAGGGTGCAGAGATCCCTCCATCATGGCGCAGTGCTTTTATATCCTTGATTCCAAAAGAGGATCAAGATCTTACTTTACCAAGGAATTATAGACTATATCTCTTTTAAATGTAGATTATAAGATTTTTGCAAAAATTTTAGCTAATAGGCTTATGAAGGTTGTGCATCAGCTTATACATAAGGATCAATCGGGTTTTATAACTGGCAGGTACATGAAAAATAATGCTAGACAAATTATTATCATATTAGAATATTTAGATAAGAACAACCAAGTCCCTGCAGGGCTGATATTCTTAGATGCTGAAAAAGCTTTTGATCAATTGAACTGGCATTTTATGTTAAGAGCAATTGAGGAGATGAATTTTGGAGGGAAAATATTACAAGCTTTTACTGCTATATATCAAAAGCAAACGACACAACTTATTGTTAATGGGGGTTTGTCAGAGGTTTTTACAATAGAAAAAGGTACTAGACAGGGATGTCCTCTGTCACCTTTGCTGTTTGTTTTAACATTGGAAATTTTGTTGATTAAAATCCGAGAATCGCAGGAAATAAGAGGAATAGAAGTTAATAAAAAAGAGTACAAGTTAAGAGCTTTTGCAGATGACTTGGTGGTTACTTTATCTCAACCTACCCATTCTATAGTTAACTTACTACAGCTGATTCGTCAATATGGACTTTTTTCGGGCTTTAAAATTAATAATAATAAGACTAAAATATTAGCTAAAAATATGACTATTCAGGACAAACAGACTTTGGCTGAGTTGACTGGTTTTGAAATTGTTGATAAGACAAAATATTTGGGGGTCACTTTATCTGTTTCTAATGCAAAATTGTTTAAGAATAATTATGAAAGGCTGTGGGCCAGTGTACAGAAGGACTTGAGGAATTGGGAGAAGTTACAGTTATCTCTCATGGGACGAATTGCAGTGATTAAAATGAATGTCCTGCCCAAATTTCTCTTTTTGTTTCAAATGTTACCTATTTTAAAGAATGAGGTTAATTTGAATGAATGGCAGAAAGGTATTAACAAATTTATTTGGGCAGGGAAAAAACCAAGGGTAAAATTTAAAATTATGCAGGACTTCCGTGAGAGAGGTGGACTCAAGGTACCGAATTTGAAATTATATTATGATGCAGTGGTTTTTACGTTAATTAGTGATTGGGTAAACTTAACAAATTCAGAGATACTCCATTTGGAGGGATGGGATTTACTCTTTGGTTGGCATGCCTATTTAATATTTAATAAAAAAGTGATCGGGCTTTTAAATCTCATATTTTAAGGATTTCTCTACTTAGAGTCTGGAGGAAATATTATAAAAGTGATTTTAAAATACCATTATGGGCTATACCTTGGCATGTGATAAAGGGGATAAAGAGAGGTGTTAAAATGGATACGGTGTCTTATACACAATTACTTATATGGATGGTCTAAATTGGCAGTTAAAATCTCTGGAAGATTTGTTACATGAAAATATTACCTATTCTTGGTTTCAATATAGACAACTATTAGATAGATGGAAGATGGATCGTAATTTAGGTTTGCTTAGAGAAGATCAAAATCTTTTCAAGCAAGTAAAGGATCAAAGACAAACTCATATTAAAAGAATTTATGGGGTGCTAGTGGAACTGGATTCAGAATCAGAATTAATTAAAGATTGTATGATTAAATGGGCGCAGAATTTTGGTGAACCAGTTCTACTGGATACCTGGGAAACTATCTGGGTGAGAAATGTTAAATTTACACAAGCCCAGAATTTAAGGGAGAATTTTTATAAAATGTTTTATAGATGGCACCTTGATCCACAAAAGATGTCTCTCATGTATCCTGACTTACAGCCTAAATGTTGGAGATGTGGCTGTTTGGATGCCACTTATTATCATATTTGGTGGTCGTGTAAAAATATAAAAGCTTTTTGGATTAAGATATGGTGGAATATTCAGAGAATTTTTAGAAAGAGGGTAAAATTTACTCCACAATTATTTTTGCTTGGTATCGTTACTGATTGTGATGCTAAGGAGGTTATATTGATGTTGAATTTAATTACAGCCGCAAGGCTGCTAGTAGGTCAATATTGGAAGAAGGAATCTTTGCCTACTTTGCAAGAGTGGTTTTTTAAAGTATCTTATTTGGCGGAAATGGCAAAGATTTCGGCTTTCTTAAAAGAGCAAATGCAAGAGAAATTTTTTGCTGTATGGGAAAAATGGATAAATTTTATACAATTTAAATTGGATATGAAAAAATACCATTTAGCTTTTTTATAACTTGTATAAAAACTCTACTTTTTTTTCCTTTTCTTTGCTTTTTTTTAAATATTTTTTCTTTTTAAGGTTTATAATTCTTTATTCATATATATTTTGTTCTTAATTATCTTATAATTTTGTTAATTTCTTTTAATTAAGCCTATATTCTGCTCTGGGAAGCTCGTGGGGGGGAGGGAGGGGGTGATTTGGGAAGGGTTGGGGGAGGGTTGTATTGTTTTGTTTTTTTGTTTTTTTTGTCTTATTGTAATTGTCATTGTTTTTTTTCTGTCTTTGTAAAAGTTTTTAAAAATTTTTCAATAAAAAAAAGAAATTAAATGCAAATTAATATATATCATTGTGATTATATTCAGAATGTACTGCAGATACATTAGCTATCATAAATTATTATTATTTATTTATTTATTAGATTTTTTTTATCCCACCTTTATTTGTGAGTAATTTAAGGGAGTGATCAGACATAATACTTTTTCCTTCTTCCTAGATGGGAAGATGAGGTAGGTTGGGCAGAGATAGAATGACTGGTCCAAAGACACCCAGTCAACTTTCATGTTTAAGGAAAGACTAGAACTCTCAGTTTCCTAGTTTCTAGAGCAGCTCCTTAACCACTACACCAAACTGGCTGCAGTGTCCAGAATAGTTTCAATTCTAAAAATGTAGATCATGCTAACAGTAACTATCTACATTAGACATATACAACAATCTGAATTTCATAGATCTAAGACATGAAATTTCCACTGATAACTGATGTTCATAGAGCAAAGCAGATTGATCAGTGCTTGGATAATAGTTCACTCAGAAATCTCAGTTACAAATATTAGTCTAAGAAAACCACCTGCTCTGCTCGAGGGTCCTCCCGGATTCACCGCCCACCCTTCGCCGCCACTCACCACAAGAACGTAACCCCGCACCACTTTGGAGACAGCCCTCTACGCGGGTTTCCTTCCAGAAAGAGCCCCGCCAGGCACGAGCAACCTATCCCCTCCCTTCCTTCCACTTTCCACCCCACTTCCCTCCGCAGCCCTCAGGGTTAGACCCAGTGTACCCCCTTCGCCTCTGACCCTCCGCATCAGCCCTCGGCACTCTTCCTTCATCCAACCCCAGCCCAATTTCGGCTGGCTCCGAGCGGAAACTGCACCTATCCCTTCTTCCCCCCCACTCCGCCCCGGCCAGGGCAGCCTGAGAAATGGACCGAACCTGCTCCAATCGAGCCAAGGTTTTTCTTTCGCCCCTTCTTTTCCCTTTGCTTCTGTAAAACCAGATCTCTCTCTTTCTCCCCCTTCCCTCCCCCGCCCTTCTCTCCCCATTTCCCCTTTTAAAAAGTAATAATTAAAGCAGGGCGAAGAATCAACGTGCTCAAAACTTACCGCTTTTGCTTGTTCTCTCTCTTGCTTTCTGCCGCATGCTCTGAAACCGAAACTTCCTAACTTTATATTGGAAAAAGCTGCGCATGTGCAAAGAGGAGGGAATAAAGAGCACAGCTAGGGGAAAGGGAAAAAATGGTGGACAGTGCTGTTTGGTGACCCCCGTGAAATGGTCGTTCGACTCCAAATGGGGTCGCAACCCATAGGTTGAGAACCGCTGGAATAGACTCTCTTGAATAGAGTCTAATTCTATTGGCTTTCAAAAGCCAATAGAAATTGTCCAGGCTGTCTCTGCCCTGCTGAGCCCGCCAAAAGTCCCATTCTGCAAACGGTGCTGCACCAGTTGAGTAGTCCTTGACTTACGACTGGTTGGGGGTCGCAGCATTAAAAAGGTTGAGAACCACTGCTCTAAAACATGTTTGTCTGTTTTACAGATCTGTTCCATACTTTGGATACTTTTAATTCATTTGTTCACCACTATTTTTTGGGTTGGCTCAGTATATTTTTATTATATTAGTTTGGGGCATGCATAATGCCAACTTTCCATTTCTATATTTACATATTTTAAGTTCATGTATTATATTATTTTATATTAAATAAATATGTAATGACCAGAAATCCTATGATATAGATATATTAAAATAGTTTTAAAATGTAGCCACAGTGTTAAAATTCAATTATTCAGACTTCTCATCTGACCCAACATTCAGAGCAAATAAAACATTTTGGAATATTTATTACAACAGTAAGGTATAAGTGTTGTGTGGAATTGAATCAAATATGGAAACTTCTCCCTCTTAATTCTCTGATATATTGCTCCATTGAAGCAATGTCTTCCTAGGTACAATAACCTAAACCAGAAAAAGATAGCTTCCTTTTAATTCTCAGATGTCTCTCAATATAGCTTATTCTTATTCATAAGTATTTTCTGCTGAATATTCCCTCTGCCTAAAGTATATTACAATAATATAAGCTATTCTACCTTTCTCCTTATCTCTCTCTCTCTCTCTCTCTCTCTCTCTCTCTCTCTCTCTGTCTCTCTATCTCTTTCTGTGTGTCTCTGTCTCTCTCTCTGTGTGTGTGTGTGTCTCTCTCTCTCTCTCTCTCTCTCTCTCATAATATCAAAATAGCCACTCTAGTGCAATGTAGCTTTGCATTTCCGAGCTTACATTCACACACACACACACAAACACATGCATTTTTTCTTTTCTGTCATGTTCTTATCTCTTTCCATTCTATCTCAGCCTCTTATGCTTCCTATTAGCTGATACAAAAAAAGGTTCATGGGAAAAAAAACAAATAAAACCCATCTTCCTGGAGAGTGAGTTAGATATATGGTATATATCTCTTGCAGTTAAGCCTTCCAGTGCAGAAGATGAAACTCTTATATTCTTCCCCATCTGGATGTTGCTAATTGTCTCAATCTTGGATTATTGATAATTTATCAGGAAGCACCTGGGAGGAAAAGCTGCATATTGTATGTTACAAGAACAGAAGGCATTAGAGGGTTCCAGTTTTGTGCAGTAGTGCAGCAGCCTATGGTCAATTTTTTTCTGTTTGAGGACCCTAAATGGGCTTAAACTCGCTCCGGAGAGGTGACAAAGAAGGAGGGGTGCCTCGCCAACTATACAATTGTAGTTGCTCTTATACAGGAACTGGCCAAAAGCCCAGAAAAAAGATAACCTGTTTTTGTGACCTTCAATGTTTTAACTAAACAGAGAACAGTTGCAACAAAGAAAAGAAAACATTTTGAGCTATCTACAAAGCGAGAACCATAAACCGTAGGGAAAAAAACCTGATCTTCCTGGATTATAAATACTTATTGAACTGTGACTCTAAAGTTGTTTGCAGAGAAAGGAAAACTTTGATTTTTGGCTATCATGGAACACCAGAGATTTGCAAAAAGAACATATCAAGAAAAACAAATACTTTCCAGGGGGAAATGTATGCTATACTGCAACTAATACAAATGACAATGACTTCAAACCATGAGGAAATTAAAAACAACTTTGAAAATATAAACAACATATCTTCAATTTAACCTTACAACAACAAAAACTCTCAGAAAATAAAAAAAACGGAGCAATCAAATAAAGCAAACAATTGAACATAACCCAGATGAATGAGATTTAAAGATGGAACCCAACAATGGAAAGAATTATGACTTAAACCAGGCAGAGAAAAACTTGCAAAAAAATATCGGACATGGAAAAGATAACCTACACTTCAAGATTGCAAAATAAGTCTGAGGACAAGAAAAAAGGAGAACTATGAGAACCTGAAAGACAAAAAATGATAAGAGAAAGAAAGAGAGAAAGAAAAAAAGAAAAAAAAAATCAGTGAATACGAAGGGGAAAAACATTCCTACAAAATCATCTTACTTGACTTGTCTCTTATACCTGCAACAACATGGGAAGACCTTCTGGTCCAGCGGAACATACTGATTAGGAAAGATGTTTGGCAAAAAAAAAAAAAAAGGCTAAAGTTAGAATTAAGAAATTAGATGATGGGATTTATTAGATGGAATATCTAAAGATTAAACACCTGCTTGAATATGGTTAAAAAAATAGAATTTTTTTTATATAAATGAATTTTAGTTTAAGAGGGATGGGCCCCTCAAGTAACATAATATTTTTATGATATGAGAAATATAAAAATGTTGGGATGGTTTACATGAGGGAAATGTTTTAGATACTTAAGTGTAATTGATTTTGAGAAAATTTCAATTGAAAAGAATGTTTTAAATAGATTTAAAAGATTAGGTGATTTGATTTATTAGATGGAATACATAAAGATTAAACATTTGATTTGATTTATTAGATGGAATACATAAAGATTAAACATTTGTTTGGATATGGTTAAAAAGAATAGAAAAATTCTGGATATAAATGTATTTTAGCTTAAGAGGGACATGTTTCTCAAGGAGTATATTATTTCCTCTTTTTCTTCTTTTGTTTTTGTTTTAAGATATGAGAAATGTAAAATTGTTGAGATGGCTTGTAGGAGGAAAAAGATTTAAATACTGCAATTAACTGAAGAAATCTTAACTGGTAAGAATGTTTTGAACATTGTGGGGAAAACAAATCTAAATAAGAACCCTGAAAAACAGGATTTTTGACAAGCTAATTAAAATGGTCAATTAGAAAAGAAGCTTTATATTGATGTGGTTGTTACTTATAAAAATACCAGAAAAATGTTTATATTCAATTGTTATCAAAATACTAAGAAATGTACTAACTCAGGGTTGATAAAATAGAATATTATTGGAAGAAGAGAAAATCAAGAAAAGCTACTATGTGGATTATGGAATTATAGAAATTAATTAATTAAACAGCTCAAGCCAAATGAAAATATCAAATGTTGTGTAACTCAAACCAGCACCTAACAGCAGTCCAAGATAGGTACTCATCAATTTTTGCTGAAGAATACAATTATTAACACAGAGCCTCAGAAACACTATGGTAGCTGAGCTTCAGTCTGTTCATTTATTCCCCATTTAGAACTGAGTTCAATATTCCTCTTTGTACTTCACAATACTTAGATGCCTGAGCAACTATAATTATACATCATAAGAATAATTATTTCATTAAGACTTATTGGATGGATTAAGTCAGGTACAAGCTAGGATGTTGTAAGACACCATCAAACAGTTTATCTTTCTTCTGTAATTGGAGTTGCAAGACTTGCAGCAAAAGAGTACCAAAAGGTACTCTTTAAGCAAGTCTCTCCCTACATTTCCCTCCAGACACAAATTATTATATTTCTTCTCTGAATCAGATATCTCCCTCCATTCTCAAACTGCTTTAAGCTCAAAGCTATTAAGAGCAAACTCTAATCTTCATGTGCAGCGTAGAGTCATCTTTCTTTCTAAATACAGCTAAATGGGGGAGGGATTTTAATTCAGGCACAGAAAAGCATCTAGCACTAAAGTGCAAGCTGGTAAATCTTTTTCAAATCAAACAATAGAAAATTTTGGTTTGTTGTAATCTATGTTGCTGTTGTACAAATGGCAAGGCAGAAAACATTAACAGGAGAAAAAATCTAGGCTCTGGGAGCAAACCTTTCAGGACCAAAGTGTAATTGTGTTATTGTTGAACGGTGACATGTCTGAAAATGTATTAATCATCATCACCACCACCATCACCAGCACTTCCAGGTAGCTAAGATTTCAAAGCACCAAAATTTTGCAATATATTTTTAAACTTACCCTTCACTGATTTTTAGCTGAAATTATGCAAGAGATGTCTATTTCTGTCTCTCTTCCTTACCCCTTTTGAAGTCTGTGATTAAGTCATAAAAATTGCTTAATTGTAATGATACAATTGTGTTTTTATGCCCCAGATAACACAGCTTTCTGTCTGCTAATTATTTAAATTCCCCCAAGATGACTATTCAAAAACAGAATCAGAATTAACAAAAATAAGGCAGAGAAAATATGTTAAACCACCAGTAGAAATGTAAAAAATGACAACAAATGGAGAAGACAGAAAAACATATTTGAATATATTTTGTAGGGAATTGAACTCTTCACATACTTCCCACAGACACCTGCACACAAACAAATACACACATTTCTAAAAGCATTGTTTTGAACCATAGTTTTAAACCATTCCTCTATAAAAAAAATTCTACCACAGCCTTTTTCCTGACATCCTCACAATTGCATAGTGAAAGATCATGGCTCAAGCTTGATCTTTTAAAATGATCTTCCAAACTTTCATTGATAAGGAACTTCTTAGCAGGCAATAACAGGTAAGTAGTGAACAGTAAGCCACTCAGAAATAGAAAAGACTATTAGAAAAGATTCTTTGATGCAGACTTTCCAACAAGGGGGGGGAGATCCCTCATATTCAATAAAGGACACTTTATCCATTAAAAGATGAAAAGAACCATCTTTCAATTTAGTCACTTGAACAGAACACAATTAGAGTTCAGTTGCTCTTGTTTCAAAGCTGAGATTTTTCAAGTTAGTTCCAGTCTTATACATTAAACATTTGGTGATGAATCCATCTTTGTGAAAATGATCATATTATGATCACAGTTTTATTTCATTTTCAAGCTAACAAATTGTATTGAATGTTTGGTCTCTTGCTTCCAGGTGGGTAAAGAGCAAGTTGATCTATTGAAATATTACTAACCAAAGGCACAATAACATGAATACATGTATACAAATGAAACTATAGAAACATGTATACAAATGAAATTAAATCCTTCCAAAAATTGTATTTCACGTGTCTGCAATCATATGCTAAATGGAGATTGGGATGAATAAGGCTATTTGTTATTTATTAATAGTTAGCTGACTTTACACTGTAATGGTAATCCTCAATTAACTAGTGCCTATTTAATGACCATTCAAATTAACAACAAAACTAAAGAAATAACTTTGTGGCCAGTCTATGAATTTACAATGATTACAGTGTCCCATAGTCTTGTATTCGCTATCTGGGCACTTCACAACTAGTATGTGTTTATGACAGTCACAGAGTCCCATGGTCAGGGGATCATTATTTGTGAGTTTTACAGCCAACTTCTGATAAGAAAAATCAAGCAGGAAGTCTCAGATAATCTGCAAGTGACACCCCGCTTAACAACTTGAGTCATTTAATGAGCACATCACTTAGTGACATAGTTGCCAGTCCAAATTACAATAACTTAAGTGAGGACTATCCCCATGTTCTTCTACTGCGTTGTGCTGGCACAGTGGTTAGAATTCAATACTGCAAGCTACTTCTGCTGTCTGCAGGCTGCCTGCAGTTTGGCAGTTTGATTCTCACCAGCTCAAGGTTGACTCCATCCTTCCAAGGTCAGGAAAATGAGGACCCAAATTGTTGGGGGCAATATGCTGACTCTGTAAACCACTTAGAGATGGCTGTAAAGCACTGCAAAGTGGTATATAAGTCTAAGTACTGTAATGCTATTGCTACTGATAATAAACAGTTTATTTGGCCCCATTTTTGTTTACATTTGATGTCAGTTCTCTAATTTCAACCTTACATGGAGGTTGATTGACATCCAGCCCCCAAAGCTGGTTTGTAAACCAAACCAATGCCAGCTCTGCTATATGTGGATGATACTGTGATTTTTTTTTCTTGTAATGAAATTGCCTTACATATAGTTCTTAAGTTTTCTCTATTCTGTGAAAAAGACCTTGACTTAAGTAAAAAACAAAATTTCAATAAATATATTTGGCAAAGCAATGGGTAAAAATAAAGCAGTCAAAGCTTTACAATATTTGGATGTTGTCTTTCAATATAATGGCTTCTGGAGATCCTATCTAAACATATAACATAGGAAGCCTAGAAAAGCACGACAATGCTTCTTAAACTTTTGTTTTACTATACAGGTATATTTCAGCAGTTTTTAAATGTTTCAATGGAAAAGTAATGCTCCATTTATTGAATGGGACACAACTACAAAGATACCTTCTGGAACAAACTGAAACTCAGTTCTTGAATGCTATTTTGGGAGCTCCTGGGGTATCCCAAATTCTACTTAAGACTGGAATTCGGAGTGGTCATGCTGGAGACAGAGGATTGGTTAGTGAAATTACTCATTACATTTTGGCTTTGTCTCTTTGATTCTTTATGATAAACCCTTAAGTTGAATGTATAGAGGGAGCAGAATTTTTTAAGTATAGGCATACATTCATTTACCTCAATATCATTGAACTTCCCAAAGGATGGAAAATTGTTATACAACACCTGTAAGACATTGCTTCCTACAATGGTAAAATATATATTTAATCATTGGTAAGAGTTTTTATAAGTTGACAAACTATATGAGCTTGCTGAGATCAAATTGAAGAGGGCATTTGCACTTCTATATTTTGAAGCAATGCCCTCAGCAGTGTTACAGTTCTGCTATGTAGACATTCCTTTCTCCAAACGGCATTGTTCATCTGGCTTCAGAGAAGTGGAATCAGTCAGCCATGTCTTAATATACTACCAATATTATAGGAGTATGTGTTGATAACTTGTTACACTCATTCTTGTTTATTATCCAAGCAGATCTGCTTCCTATTATATTGTTTTGTACTGGCTGATACAAACCCTGAAATCACATTAAATTGCAAAATATTGCTGCCTGGTTTATTGTCTATGCATTGATCAACTGACAATTATCCCCTGCTGTTAGTACATATGACAAATAATACGGCAAAATACAAATGTATCACTGTGGATTTTTAAAAAGTTCAAAATCTTGGCAGCTATCCTGGCATTTTTGTCCATCTTTCCAGTTTATGAAAGAGGATGGAAAGGGAAAGAAAAATAATACCATTCAGTGAGTAACTACACAAATATTGCCAAAGGGCGAAATTTCATTATTGGGCGATACAAGCCCTATAGCCAATCACAATCAAGCATCAAATGAGTGAGGCAATATTTAGAAATACACACAGAGACCCATGTACATACATGTATATTCAGTCCTATATACTGTATATCCTCTATGTTATTTCCAATAAAACTATATATCTAGACACGTTAAGTGAAATTTTGGCTATAAAAAAGTTGGCTATTTTAAACAATACCTATAAAATTGGGATTTTTTTTTTTTTTGATGAGCTAAATAAACTGATCTTGAAATTTATTTGGCAAGGAAAAAAAGCCAGAATTAGATTGAATATGCTACAAGAAGCAAAAGAAAATAGAGAATTTAGGCTGCCAGATTGGGGCCTATACTATCAAGCATCTGCACTAACATGGATAAAAGAATGGATAACCCTTAGATATAAAAGATTACTATACCTAGAAGAGCATGACCTACAACTTGGATGGCATACCTTTCTATGGTATGGGAAGAATAAAATACATAGATACTTTCAAAACCACCATATAAGAAATTAGAATGGGAAAAGGTAAAAGTGAAAATTTACATGAAAATACCTGGATGGCTTTCAACAATGGAAGCCTTTGTTCACTCAAACCTAATTAACTATGAGCAAATTGTGACTTATAAAGACATTTTGAATATTGAAGGAAAACAAAAACCTAGACAAGAACTAGTAGAATAGGGTATTGATCTATCATGGTGACCACACCTGCAAATTCAAATGAAATGTGAAAAAGATGCTAAAACATCTGGATTCTATAAAGAACAGACAGAATTTGACCAGATACTATTGGCATTAGACAGTGGTGGGATTCAAATATGTGAACAACTGATTCTCTGTGTGGATGCCACTTCTGGAAGTCCATTCTGGGCCTGGGCAACAAAAAATTAGCTAGTGGTGCGAACCGGCTGAATCCCACCACTGGCATCAGATGAAAAATTGATTAAGAAACTGTATAAGTACATGCTAAGTTTAAAGATGGAAGAGAATCAGTTAAAGAAAAAATGATAACATGGGCAAAAACTTTGGGCATAACATAGAGCTAGAAAACTGGCAAAGACTTTGGGAAAGAAATTCTAAAATAACAAAGGCTGTGGCTTACAAAGAAAATTTATATAAAATGTTTTACAGATGGCACTTACCACCTGTGAGGTTAGCAAAAATGTTTAAAAATATGTCTAGCAATTGTTGGAAATGTAGACAAAAAACAGGCACATATTATCATCTTTGGTGGACGTGCCCTAAGGCTAAAATATTTTGGACAAGAATACATATATGATTAGAGAAAATGTAGATTTTAAGCCAGAATTATTTCTGATAGGTATAATTGCAGGAAATTATGAGAAAGAATGTGTATATTTAATGTTACATGTATTAGTAGCAGCAAGAATTTTATTTGCTCAACATTGGAAAGATGAAGAATTACCAGTGGAGGAAGGAAGAGATAATCAGGAAAAATTTGGACTATGCAGAAATGGACAGACTTACATTGAAAATGAAGGAGAAAGAAGATTCAGAATACTTTAGAACATGGGATACATTTTATCAATGGCTAGAAAAACGAGGTAGAGAGAAAGGAGTTTAACATGTATTAGTAAACTAAATATTGGAACCCAGACAACATGTTGCTGATAAAATATTAAGGATTTGTGATTATAAAAAATAATAAAATATGGTTATAAAAAGATGCTTATGAAGACAATAAAAAGCAGAGATAAAAGCTGAAATTAAAAAAAAGAACAAGTTGGCTAGAGCAATGGTTCTCAACCTTTTTAATGCCGCAACCCCCAACCAGTCGTAAGTCGAGGACTACCCAACCAGTCGTAAGTCGAGGACTACCCAATCAGTTGTAAGTCAAGGACTTTCCCTGCCCAGGAGCGCCACGCATGCGTGGTGCCACCCCCTGCGCCGGCCGAGGCATAGCTGGCAAGCGGCAGAGATGGCGCAGGCCAACCACTGGCTGGGCCACCAGCTGGCCCAGCCCAAGGGAGGTAAGGCACCTACCGGGCCCCACGTGCGCCAGCAACCCTCCCTGCACCCGCCAGCCTCCCACCTCCCACCCCTGGCCCTCTTTTACTTACATTTTTAGTAGTTGCTCAGTAGGGAGGGGTGGAAATTTCCAGACAGCTCGCCTTCACTGCAGACAACTTGCAGCACCGTTTGCAGAATGGGACTTTTGGCAGGCTCAGCAGGGCAGAGCAGCCTGGACAATTCCTACTGCTTTTGAAAGCCAATAGAATAGATTCTATTCAAGAGAATCTATTCTATTGGCTTTCAAAAGCCAATAGAATAAAAGGGAGTAGCATAGCTAAGGAAAAGGGGAAAAATGGTGGACTGCGTTGTTTGCAACTCCTGTGAAATGGTTATTTCACCCCAAATGGGGTCCCGACTCACAGATTGAGAACCACTGGGCTAGAGAGTTAAGATTTATTGCACAGCCTGCAATTAAAGCCTGACATCTGACAATTTTTTCCATTGGAAAGTAGAGGAAGCCATAAGAGAATCAACTACTCTTGACTTAATATTAGTTATTGGAAGGAGACTTCAAAGAGTTAACAGGGGGATATATGACTATATAATATTAGATTTCTTAACTATTTTAAGAAAATTAAAAATCTAATTTTAATAAATTCAAAATAATAAGTAGGATCCCAAAGCAGAAAAATCTAATGAGAAAAGGAACTCAAAAGGGATAGAGGTTTCCAAGGAAAAGAATCACAAATAATTACAATGAAGTATAAAATGAGAACAATGAAACATGCCAATATGTCTGCACAAAATACTTTGTGAAGATTTGAAATCAATAATTATTATATAGGAGATGCAAAGCAGAAAGGTCACAAAGAAGACTACATACACTTACCCTGGAGCAGCAGAACTTGTGTAAGGCAAGCACACACTCTGAATGAGTTGAAATGAAAGAATGATGTAACAAAGAGTCTTTCCAAATAAAAGAGAAAGGAAGGGATCAGTACACCAGTTGCTTGGTGAAGATGTATATGCTAACATATAACAAAGAAAAGGCAGCTCTACTTTTTCAGATTTTGAGAGATTCTGGAGTAGAAGTAAATGCAAGATGAGAAGTATTGACAAAGGGAGGAGAAGAAAAATCCAGCAAACTTAACACCAGCATCTGAAAATACTTTAGAGTTGTTCAAAAAGAGATAATCTGTAAACCCATTGACCAGAAGGCGATAACTATCAGACATCAGCAAGGCTTTATAAAGAAAAAAAGTTATCAGGCAAGCCTTGTCTCATTTTGATTGTTAACATTTTCAATGTTAAGGAATTTTATCAACATAGTATATCTTCAGCAAAGGATTTAACAAAATATCCCACAAAATACATATCAGCAAGGTAGGTAAGAGTTAGTGTGATAGCACAACAATTAAGAGAATATATTGTTGGCTAGAAATCTGTACTCAAAGAATACTTATCAATGCTACCTTAATATGGAGAGGTATCAAGTGAAAAGCCATAGACCTGGATATTCTACTCTTCAGTAGGTTTTATTAATGATTTGATTAAAGATGGTGAAGAAATGGTTTCCAATTTTGTACTTGATACAGAATTGGATAATTAATACAGACAAACATGTGAATACATTTCGGAATAATGTTGATAGTATAAATAAATAATGTAAACTGACAGTAGCAAAATAAAATGATGATAAGTATTATATGTATTCAGTCAAGGCTAAAAACATTGTCTGTCTGGAGTGCTTTAATTTGGATTCCTCCACTAAGCAGAGTATTGAATTGAATAATGTAGGTGATCCTTTTCAATTCTATGATTCTATAACAAAATTATCCAGTTCTAGTTTGATGGGAGGGAAGAGAGGTGGTGCAATAAGAATCTTCATGTTTTTTTGGAGAAGTAAGGTTAAAGAAAGTTCAGTTAATCTTTCATAATTTTTTTTATGAACAATATCAGTGAAAATGCAGGCAGTATAGATAAGAAATTGCCAAATTACAGAAGTTATTAAGCTTCTTTAAATTCTGATTTTTCTTTAAAGATAGAGTGTTTGTAACTTTTAAATTTTTTGTATGGAATTTAATGACATTTGCAAGCAAATTACTCAATTTGCACTCTAAAATACTATGATTACCTACCACCTGATGAAACATTCCCTGTGATTAGAAGATATATTTGTAGTCATTCAATTTTAATACCCTCCTTCCCCATTCTCCTACTTCTGGAGAAATAAACTCCCAGAGGCACTAAATTGTTTCATGGGGATATTAGCTTGGTTGTGGCTATTTCTTAGGAATCCCACTGTTTATGTTGGCATCATACAGTTTGCCTACATTTGCCCAGTTCAATTTAGTACTCAGCTAAATAATTGCCTGTCCATATTGAATATCCTGTTTTTCAGTTAAACTTTTAGAGCATTTTATTTTTAGTACAAGATCAAGTCAGCCCAATTAAAACAACACAACACCATAGAAATACAAAGGAATAAAATGCAATGAAATTCCCTGGCCCTTAAAATAATGTGAGAGTTCCTCAAGAACATTCAGAGAGGTTACCTTCATTAACCTATGAAGCCAAAGCATAGATAAGAACTTGAAACACTGAGCTTAACATGTGGGCAAATTTATATTGGACTTTAAAAGCAGCTCCATATATAACGTTTCTTGAACTTGGATTGCAATAATGAAAGGATAATATAACTGTGGAACAATTCAGGTTGGACATTCAGTTAGAAGGTGATTGCATCTATTTTATTTATATATATATATATATATATATATATATATATATATATATATATATATATATATATTACATTGCCCCCAACAATCTGGGTCCTCATTTTACCTACCTCGGAAGGATGGAAGGCTGAGTCAACCTTGAGCCGGTGAGATTTGAACCGCTGACCTGCTGAACACAGTCAGCTAAAGTGGCCTGCAGTACTGCACTCTAACTGCTGCGCCACCTCGGCGCAGCAGTTAGAGTGACTTTCCAAACTTTCTTGACTTTCCAAACTTAAATGATATTTTAGATTAAATGATCAAAGAAATCAATTATTTTCAGATTGATTTGAATGTTCACTGGCCAGTTTGACTTCCTCATATTGGATGAATGTGATTCAATAATTGATTTGGAAATCTGAATCACACTGACATGGAAATCCAAACCAAACTCATAATTTGAACTGGATCACTTGAGTGATCTAAATCAAAACAACAATTCAAACTGGATGTGATCCAGTTTCCATGTTCCTACTGGATGAAGATTTTTCCATAGCAAATGAATGCTGCTTCATATCTAACTAAAGCTATTGGCAAAGCTATAGACCTGGTTAGGATATATCCAGCTTCTTGCAATATGCATTATGAAAGAGGTATGGTGTACCACAGTCTTTCTGACCTGGGAAAGAACAATTAAATGGTGAGCTTTTCATATTTATAAGTCAATAGTTCTGAAAAGCATCTCCCTACCAAGCATGGCAACAGCAAATCAAATGGTGAGTTGTCCACCTGTTTATTCATGGCCTGAAGTACCATTTAGGTTTCCAAGATACACAGTGTGAACCTGGCAGAACTGCTTCCTTTTCCTTTAAGGCTCTCATAATGGCATAAAATAGGGAAAATATTGAAGAATATTTTCTTTAAAAAAACCACAGAATCACTGCCTTGACAACACTCACTACTGAAAACATCACTTAAATTGACAAAAAAACCTGTAATAGCTCAAGTGAAAATACAGGGTAGACAGGTACAGAGATAATATATGAAGAACATGCTGTGCAAATAACAGCCTTTTGAGAATCAACATTAGCATAATTGCTAAACATGGATAATTGCTGAAATAGAATTTGCTGGCATCATTTATATTTCCAATGCAACATTTTCTCCTTCACCAGAAGCAGGAATCCAGCTTTACAGAGAATCATCAAGAGGAAATTGGCAACATCCAAAAGCCGGAGGCAATGACAAGGATAGATTTGTTAAACAAGTTGGAGTCCAACCATCCTTTTAGTCCCAGCTTGTCATTTTCCACATTGTATGCTTTGTTGTTATTGTTTTAAATCCATATATAGCACTATCTTCCCTGTTAATACTTGATCAGGCTAGATATTTTTGAATCAATTCCTATTGATTTCTTTCTACTGAAATAGTATAAGAAGGTCACAGAAACAATGAGCATTTAGTAGAGTGTATTGAACTAGTCCAAAAGCTGGCAGAAACCTGGCTATAAAACAAGAGAAATAAATGTAAAAACCTGCAGAGGAAGCTTTGGCTACAATGGCTTTAATATGCTAGGCTTTTTGTAGTGGTTATTGTTCTTTTTAAACAGCATATGGCCATTGTAGCAATAATAGTCAATCAGGCAAGCCAGTGAAGTTGAAAAGACAAGCTAATAGGGTATATCAATATCTAAATATTTCTACAGAAGTCTGGAAATGAAAAAAGGTGGGTCTCTGACAACAAAAATATAGAACTACTCTCTCCCTACTTTAATGGGAAGTACAAAATCCCAGTATTCTTATTTGGGTTTTTAATTCTGTGACAGAATGGTGAATATGCTGTCAGTCATCATCATAGCAAGTGATTCAGCACTGCAAACTGGCAATACTCCATTTGCTTCTCACTGAAGTAGAAACTTGGTTAAACAATGAATGATTCAACAGAAAAGGGGTTACTTAGAACAAACTCATCCTGATTGGCTGATGCCTGGATATTTTTCTGATGGAAGTAATGCATTTGAATTCAAGTGCAGAACTGGACAGCTTGTGCATGCAACCTAGTCGGCTGCAACAACAACGAACACATAAACCACAATCTAGCCATACAATAAAAATGGGGTTCTTTTACTGTAACTAATGAAAGTGTAAAGAGATCCATTTTTAAAAACCCATCTGTCATAGCTGGCCACGGATTTCCTATTCGCAGGCTGGGATATAAACAAGGCATATATGAGCTAGTTATGTCTACGGGAAAAAGCTCTGTTGTGCCATGTTTCCTGCTCTATTAATTTCTATATGTACTATAGTTTGAAGTGTTTTACTTCATTTGAATCCTTGGATGATAGGGCTACCATATCTCTGGGCTGAAACAATTTGGATGAGCCCAGAAGCAGCAAAGAATTGGAATTTTCTGTATATCTTTGTTGCAATTTAGTAGTTATCTAGATTTTTTTTTCAGTTAAAGTAAAGCAGTGTATGAAGACTCCATGTCTTTAATACTTCAGAATTCTTTTAACAATTGCCTACAATAGAATTTTGAGAAAGTAAATCACCTTGTATTTGCAGAGTTAAGAAAATAATCTTGAAATATCTAAAGACTTTGAATAGATAAGTATACTGGCAATTGCACAACAGCAACAATCAAAAAGGACAAGGTAGCCTATTGAAAAAAATACCCTAATCCTGGACATGTTGAGGACTGGACTAATTTCTGAAATAAGCAAGAAAGGTGACCCTCCCCAACCTGGAACAAACCTATTCATGAAAAGCAAATCAGGCAATCAGAAGTAACAAAGCATGAATGTTATTTGCTTAATGGAAAATAAATATCTGAAAATATTCTAGAAAACAGTATAACAAATCTATACCCTTATAGAATAAAACAGCTACCACTTATTTATTTCATTTATAGATTACTTGTGTATCGCTGCATTTGTGATTATAGACAGCATATATCTCATAAAATCATAAACATCACATAGTATAATTAGTTTACTGTTATATTCTCAATTCCACCTCAAGCTATGTACAAGTGAGTTATCCTGAGTGAAATAGCATCAATATAACTAACTAGGTCCTTTTATACAAAACACTCATTTGATTTTATTATAAGTACATTTATACCTCTTAAGTTTATATTCATAAACTTATATTGGACAGATGGATGGACAGGGAATTAAAATTACAATAAGCTTAGTATTGACTGTTTCCTTTACTTATACTTTTACTTAACTAGTACATAAAAGTTGACTAGGTATAAACCAGTGATCTGAATCCAATGTCACCTGTAGGAAGGGTCCTAAAATTCAAGATAGCAGTTGCAACTGCATGATTGAAAGGTCACCATATATGCAAGTGTACTGACACTGCATGATGCATATACAAAAGGATGAGTTTCAATCATGCAAAGGTCTTTTGAAGAAAACTAGGTGTGGATGCTTGCATATGGAATCCACATAAAGACACTTACAGAGATGAATGCTGTTAGTTGGAATTTGGAGTTCTTGGCTTAGCTACAACTTACATGGTACAGTAATCCCATGTGACTATTGATTATTAAAGACTGATTTATAATTAATATATAACTTCAGAACAATGAATCATTTGCTATTGATATATTATTACTGTATATTTGATCTCCATTAAAGTTTGCTTTCAATATCATTTAATTTGTTAGCAATGAGTAAAGAAAAACAAATATTGAGAAGCAAAAGGCCTGTATTCTGTATCTGTAGAAAATTATGCTGTATTTGTTAGAAAATAGAATTAGCTGCCTCTCTTCTTGACCTGTCTGTCCTATTATACAAATTAATTCTTCAGATGAACATGGTACAAAGGGAGGGAACTGAAACTCAGCATTATTATTTTTTTGCAAGAAAAATAATGTCTGAAGCAATAAGGAGAATGTACTTGGAAATGAATAACATGAACAATAGATTCTTGCTATGATACCAACCTCAGTTATTGGGATTCAGGCTATTTGATGAGAAGGGGCACCTCTACATGATCCAATCCATGTGTGAGAAGTTTAATGGCTGTTGGGGAAAAGGCAGTTTGGGATGAAGGAAATCTCAGAAAGTATCTGAACTTTTTGAAAATAAAAACTCTAGGCTTTGAGCCAGAAGTATTTCTTCTAAACCTCTCGATATGCATTCATCTTCCCAGTGAACTCTAGTTTTATTTCTTCCCAGAATCCTCAATTATAATATTTTGTTTCTTGATGGATGATAATTGGCTTTTGTTAATAATTTAACAAAATTATTTTGTTAATAATTTTGGGATTATTATGATGATGATGATGATGAATATTTTTGGTGATTCCTGCTTACTCTCTTCTACCTTTTCCCCTTTATTTCTAGGTTGTTGTGGGTTGGGTTTTTTTTTTTTTTTTTTGCTACATACCATCATGCTCATATATTTCAGCTATAGGTGGCTTTGTTGTTTTGTTTTGTAATGTATAGCTGCATTGATGTATTTTGCTAGTATAAAGTTTTGTGGAATCATTACCTTTCATTGATACACTGCTATAGTAGGGACATTAGCCAAGAAAATTCAGCTATATGCATAGGTGGTTAAGGTGTGCGTGTGGGTGGAAATAAGGTCTGAGACAATACAGTGGCCTTGTTGTATAAGAGAAGGATATTGAACTATTTGATCGAATAAGCCAAGTTAGATGAAAAGCTAATAAGCATCCCCATGTTTGGATTTTGGCTAGGTTTAAGTGAGCATTTTGAGTAGCCATTACTGCCTGCATTTCATGGAGTTCACAACAGCCCAGGAGTAAGAGCCAATATGATGGTTTAACCTATTTTGTGACAACTTATGTTTTGTATAAATACTGTTATAGAGATTATTAAGGTAGGCTACCCAACCAGCAAAACATGTGTATGAATTAGCATGGAGGAGAAAATTCCTAGGTCTTAATATAATTAAACAGTTTGTAACTCTAACTTGTTAATGTGAATACTTGAGAGATGTGATTGCATTGCTGGCTGGATAACGGAAATAAGAAAGGAAGAAAAAAACAATATCATTAACAGTGAACAACTGAATTATATCAATGGTTGCAACACTCTTGGATCCTACTGCAGTATAAACTATATGTATAATCCAACTTCATGTTCCTGGCTCACAACATTCATCTCATGTAGGAAAAACATTATATTTCCAGAACATACTCAAGTTAAAATCTGAAATGAATACAAACTTAATTTCTATTTCTTTTCTACTCAGTACAGTCTCTTCCCATCACCTTGTGTTTTTTTTCCTGGCAATCAGCAGCAGAATGATGGAAAGATTAAAATAATTGTGGGATTGGGAGGCATTTTTTCTATGAGCCTAGTGTTTGGTATCTTGATTTACTTATGAGCAAAACTTCAGGTGCACTAGAGATATAACATTATTAACCTGAAAACTTCCAGTTTTAAATTCTTCTTAATTAATGAGATATGGGTTTTCTGTTTAATGGTGGAAAAGCCTATATGTCTAAAAAGTGATATCAATGCAGGCTTTCTAGAGTATTTTACTGAAAAGTCTTGCACTTAAAAGACTTAAATGAGAAAAAAAGTTTTTAATTTTACAAATGCTCTTAGTATTTTTCCTCCTTCTTTCAAAACTGGGTAAAATTGTGAAAAGAAAGGAAAAAAGAACAAAAAAGGCTAATGTATTATGAGCCAAACTGCAGCTCTAGAATGACTACCAAAATGAATTTTCCTCAGTTTATTTCTAAAACATCCAATTCCTCAATTCTTCTTTAACAGTTCTGAATTTCAGTTTTGGCTAGGAAGTATTTTGTTCCAAGAAATAAACATCCTCAACTTATTAATGAAAAATATGTTACTCAAATATTAATTGAAATTCTGAAAAAAAAAGTTGTTATCATAAGGGTTTTTTTTACTTATTTATCTCCTAAATTCATGCTCTCAGGCAAAATATGCTAGAATTAAAAACTTATGACGGTATGATTTTACAGGAACGTTTTGGAGAAAGATCATGCAACCAGTAAAGGATTCCTACTTCTTAGCTAGTGCATGCAATCAGGCTATAACAGAGCTGTCTCATCGTGTACTTCCTACCTGAAAACTCATATCTAAAATCAAATGTGTCAATGCACATTTTCCACATGTGACAAAGAAAACATACCTTTTGTTCTTTTTCTCTACCTTGAAGTGCTTCCAATGTGTTCAAATGGAATATTTATAGCAGCCCCACTCTGACCCTGTAAATAGTCTTCTTCAGAAAAACTGATCTTGCTGTTATATTTGCCACTATTTCTACAAGCCTAAATGAGACAACATCCCATTAATAATAGAGCAAGAGCGGCAATTACTGTTCCCTGTGAAACAGGAATGGAGCACTAATAGCATTAATGATTGCTCTTTAGTTTTGTTCCTCCCTGGGGCCTGTTAGACAAAATGATATCTTCTTGAAAAATTTCCAGGAATTCAAAGAGTACATACTGTTAGGGATAACCAGGATATTGCCCTAAAGTAACTCACAAAAATGAAGTGATGTTGGAATTTTACAATGATAATGTTGCTAAGTTTCTATGACCAAAGATTATATATGAAAAAGCATCTTGTGAAACATTTCCAAGATGCTTTTTGTGGATATTTGTCATTTTATATCATTTTATATCCCAGAAGACAAAAAGAGAAGCAGGGTTTTTATTTTTCATCCCTTTCTTCCCAGTCCTATTCCAGCCTAAAAATTTGATTTAATCATTTGATAAAATAATGTGCTGATAGATGCAGCTAAGTGTGGATACTATCAGTGAAGACCCAGATATTCTGTTAACAGCAGCACATTATGAAAAATCAAAAATAAAATTCCTGCTTCTGAAGTCAATCCTGATTAAGCAGAAGAGCCATGATAGTTCTTCTGCAGATATTGTTAAAAAACAATAATTTGTGCTTTCTTCCATATTGATAATTATTCTTTGGGACTGTTTCTGGAAAACCACTTAAGGCAGCAGTTCTCAACCTGTGGGTCGCGATCCCTTTGGGGGGGTCAAACAACCCTTTTACAGGGGTTGCCTAAGATCATCGGAAAACACATATTTCTGATGGTCTTAGGAACCGAGACAGTAAAATTTAGGCCCTTCATGAAGGCAATGAAGAGTTGCACATTGGGTTCACTTGCTCACTTGCTTGCTTTCGTAGTAAGGACTGGGCTCTCCCAAATGAGCAAAAATAACTAGAAAGGGGGTGATCAGTAGCAAGCCAGCTGTGCGTGGTGAAGGAATCCTCTCCACCGACCCCCCTCTTCTCCTGCCGGCTTGTGTATATGTGAGAGAGGCAGAGAGGAGAGAGAAAAAGCGTGCGCACGTGCTTGCCAACTCCTGGGCCACCGAGCTCTGCAAAATGGTTTGTGCTTCCAGGAGGCAGCATCGTGTTCTCGATTGAGACTTCCACATGCTTTCTGAAGCAAGGCTCAGCAAAAGGCTCTGAAGCTGAGTTGTTCCCCTCCCCAACCCAATTTCCTTAATTCAAGGCTATGTGGGTGAGCTTTCCTGCTGCAGTTGGTTTATTTTTTTGCTTGTTCAACTCCAGAAAACGCTCTTGTTTTCTAGCCAGGCAAGGTGCGGGGGAGTTAGGATCTGGCGTAGCTCCACAGCTGGCTCATGTGATAACACTCTTCTATAATCTGCAAGTTTTGCCCTATGGATATGATTTAGCTAAATTATGGAAAAAGAGTTGTATTGTCTCTGCTAAACATGATTTGAGACTCACTTTTGAGAAGACACATGAAGAATTTAATGGGAATTCCAGGATTAAGAGAATTCCTTAATTTTCTTAATTTCTCTAGGACTAAGGATGGATACCAACAGCTAAATCACTGCAGGAACATCTATTAAAGGTGAACTGATGCACAAGAGAAATTAAAGTCACTCCTACACTTGCTCACTGCAACCTGAAATACCCTTGAAAGATATATGTATGCCCTAATTTTGCTAACATGTGGATGGGAAATAGGAAACTTTCATCCTAATTTCTAAATCCTAGTCCACAATCCAAAAAAGATTTGTTTTTGCCTCTGATCCCACTGTTCCTTTGCTTCTCTCCTACCTATCATTCGGCTGTAATACATTACACCTGAGGTTAGGGGCCTTCAGCAAAAAACAGTGTTTCCTGTTATAATGAAAGGGAGACTGAAGACCGGCCATTTTAAGAGCCCATGGAGCCTATTCCAAAGGAACCAGAGCATCTTTAAATGTTTTAATGCTCGGAATGGCAAGCATTTCTCCACATAATCACTAGGAAGAGAATGTAATGTTTCCTGTTAGTGAAATAAACTTGCTTTACATAAAAATAGCCAGAGAGAGACAGACTGACTGTATGCATACATGTATATGTAGTCCTCAACTTATGACAACTGGGACCAGAATTTCCATTGCTAAGGTGATTGTTAAGTGAGTTTGCCAAAGTTATTAAGTAAATCACTGCAATTGTTAAATGAATCATATCATTAAGCAAATCTGGCTTTCCCAATTGATTCTGCTTGTTGGAAATTGGCTAGGAAGATTGTAAATGGCAGTCACATGACCCTGGGATGCTGCAACCATCATAAATGCATACCAGTTGCCAAGCATCCAACTGGCTAGTTGCTCGGGCTGGTGGCAGGGCTCTTCTGCTGCCTCCAAGCCTTTTCGCCCCGGATCCAACAGCCGCCTTCTCCTGGGTGGTGAGCCAGGTAGGCAAGGGAAAGTTTCCTTGAGGGCCTCTGCTCAGGTCTGGCAGGATTGGCACCGGAGCCCCAAAAATGTGTTTGTGTATGTATGTGTATTGTAGGGCAAGGGGAGAAGAGAAAAGATCAGGTCTTCCTTCAGAGCCATAGGTGGAGCAGTTGAAGGTGTGATTCGGCACCCATGCTTCAAGACAAAATTTCATTTATTTGTAATTAGAAGTAAATATTTCACAATATATAATTACATATTGTTTTTGTGATTAATCATTATGCTTTAATTATGTTCAATTTGTTACAATGAAAATACATCCTGAATATCAGATATTTACATTACGATTCATAACAGTAGCAAAATTACAGTTATGAAGTAGCAACGAAAACAATTTTATGGTTGGGGGTCACCACAACATGAGGAACTGTATTAAAGGGTCACGGCATTAGGAAGGTTGAGAACCACTGATTTAAGGGGTGGCAACCATTATATACTCAAGAGTTTTCTGCTTACTAAAAAAAAAACAGGAGGTTTAGATGCATCAGCTTTGAAATTGTACTTTGATGACTGCTGTTTGCTATCTGGATGAAAGACTAGATGACCCTCAAAATTGGAAATTACTTGAACCAGAAGGCCATGAACTAAGATTTGGATGGTGCACCTACTTATGTCATGATAAAGTTAAAATGAACATTGGTTAAAGAATATTTTTTTTTTAGGCATGCCCTACTAAGGGTCTGGAATAAATAAAAAACAAGGTTTTCTAAGAAGGTACCTCTTTGGCTATGATCTCAGGAAGCTTTTTTAAGAAAAGAAACATTGGCAAGGTCAGACTATGGACTTAGAATCAAATAATACTTTTTAACTAGCCTACTCTTAAGTTGGAAGAGTTGGAGTCTGAAAACATATTTACATATTTACAATTGAAAGAAAAATGTAAACTAGACAAAAATGCTATGGGTTTGATTCTGTAAAAAAATGAATTTGAAATTGTGCGGTGTGATAAGGATGAACATGTTATTCCCAAGATTTATAAATTGCTATTGAAATTGAATTTGGAGAATGAATATGTGAACCATTATATGGGTAAAGAATTTTGGGTATAATGTAATGCTTGAAACAATGGGAAAACATGTAAATGAAGGAAGATTTCTATAAAATGATGTACCAATGATATTTAACACCTGACAAATTTTCAAAGATCTATAAAGGTGCATCAAATGTTTGTTGTACATGTAAATGTAAAGAAAGAACTTTTCATCATCTTTGGTGGGCTTATGACAGAGCAAAAAATACTGGGACAAGATTCATGTTTTAATACAGAAGATTCTCAAAATGAATACAAAAATCAAACCCAAGATTTTTTTAGACTAATTGGACAATTTGAAAAACAACGTTGTTGCTATACAAGTAATCTTTGACTTACAACAGTTAATTTAGTCATCATTCAAAGTTACAACAATGCTGAAAAAAGTGACTTATGATTGTTTTTCACAGTTACGACCTTTCCAGCAGCCCCATGATCATTTGATCAAAATCCAGATTCTTGGTAACTGGTTCATATTAACTGGTCCCAAGATCATGTGTTCATCTTTTTCAACCTTTTAATGAGCAAAGTCAGTGAGAATGTCAGATTCACTTAACAACCAGATTATTAACTTATAAACTGCAATGATTAACAACTAAAGCAAGAGAAGTTGTAAAGTGGGGCAAAATTCACTTAACAAATATCTCACTTAACAATAGAAATTTTGGGCTCAATTGTGGTCAATAAGTCAACGACTATGTTGACTCTAGCAAGAATGCTTTTTACCCCAAAATAGAAAGATATACTAATTCCCACAGTGGAAGAATGGCTGGAAAAACTAATGGAATTATCAGTGATCAATTTACCAAATTAACTGTTTGATGAAATAAAAGAATACATCTAACTTTGTTTCTACAATAATAACGATAATGACAAAACAACAACAACAACAATAATAATAATAATAAATTGGAAGGGACCTTGGAAGTCTGCTACTCCAACCCGGCTCAGGCAGGAAACCCTATATCATTTCAAACAAATGGCTCTCCAGTCTCTTCTTAAAACCTTCCAGTGTTGGAGCATTCACCACTTCTGGAGGCAGGTTGTTCCATTGGTTAATTGTTCTAACTGTCAGGAAATTTCCCCTTAGTTCTAGGTTGCTTCTCTCTTTGGTTAGTTTCCATCCATTGGTTCTTGTCCTGCCTTCAGATGCTTTGGAGAATAGCTTGACTCCCTCTTTTTTATGGCAACCCCTGAGATATTGGAACACTGCTATCATGTCCCCCCTCGCCCTTCTCTTCATTAAACTAGACATAACCAATTCCAGCAACCGTTCCTTGTATGTTTTAGCCTCCAGTCCCCTAATTATCTTTGTTTCTCTTTTCTGTACTCTTTCTAGAGTCTCAACATCTTTTTTACATTGTGATCAAAACTGGATGCACTATTCCATGTGTGGTCTTACCAAGGTATTGTAAAGTGGTATTAACACTTCACATGATCTTGATTCTATCCCTCTGTTAATGCAGCCTAGAACTGTGTTGGCTTTTTTGGCAGCTGCAGCACACTGCTGGCTCATATTTAAGTGATTGACCACCAGGACTCCGAGATCCATCTCACAGTTACTACTATTGAGCAAGGTACTACCTATACTATACCTGTGCATTTGGCTTTTTTGCCTAAATGTAGAACTTTACTTTTTTCACCTTACTTGGAAATCATTTCTGTATTTTATGCTTGAAATAGAAAAAAAAAAGGAACTTCTACTTTGGGATTTGCTCTTTAGAGAAGTTTACTGTTATAGAAATGCCTGTTACATATTAAATATGTAAAAGTAATAAGTTGAGACTGTAATGTTATTTTTTTTAGTCAGCTGCAATGAAAAGAATTGAAAATGAATGCTTTTCTTTCTTTTTCACTTTTATCCTTCACTTCTCTCCCACCCTTTTCTCATTTCCTATTTTCCCACTATTTTCTTTTATATTCACATTTTATATTTTGATAAATTTAATAAAATTATATTTTAAAAAATTCTGCTTATTAATGATAAATTTAATATCTAAATTTCAGTGAACTGAATTAACAATTAGAAATTTCAAAACAAAAGGTGGGAAGGGATTTGAGAAAAAGGCAAATAAAAAAATCAATATATTGCTGATTGAATTTTTTAGTCTTTTCTCAGACATAAACACTTGTAACTGAGAATTGTATAATCCAAGTCTCAAATATATATATTTTAAGGTGAACTTTCTACAATATAAAGTTATATAGAGTTACAACACATATAAATCCCATTTTTCTTCAGATATGTATGAGAACATATTGATGATATTAGTGGTATTATGAGCAAAGTTAAAGGAACAATACTTATTGGGAAGAGAACTATCTGATGCCACCATTTTCTTCATGTAATCCAAAGGAACCATCAGCATCATTCATGTGGACAGAAATCATTTCACCTGAAGTCTTATTTTTTCATGGGATCATGGAAACATATGTTCTAAATCTATTCAAGCAATGAAAATCAGTAGTGTTGGTAACATACTGAACCAGATTATTTTTCTTTTAAAGACCCTGTAATCCCTTGCATCAGGGTAGAGTTGGGGTGACTGAATGGAGCCATAGTGTTGGCTGTCCTGATGCCCTTCCTGAAACCTATGTGGAGTTCATAGCAGACAATTACTCATTGCACCCATATTTTCTACACTGTTTTTTTTCTGCTCTGTTTTTTTCTTTAATTCACCCCAAGGCTGAGGAGGGTTCTAGAGAGAAGTAGCTAGAACCAAGTCCACTTTGAAAAGGAAAACCAGAGGGCAGAATACCTAGACCAAGTACCATTGTAGAACAATACCAAAGGGCTGAAGAGAGAGTTTGGGTTCAAGGAGAAGTACTTTTGACCAATAGAAGCAGACGAAGGCTAGCTAAGGAGAAAAATGGCATTCCAGATTAAGGCAATTAAGTTAAGAAACTGTGGCAGAAGAAAGGAAGCAAAAGTTGGAAGTTAGGAAACTTTAAGGAACTTTTTGACAGGGACTTTTAAATGTATATATTATTGTTACATTAAATTTATCCCTAGAGCTTCATTTTGGATTCATTTGTACATACCGTACATAAATTACCACAATTCTTTATTGCAATTCCTGGTAAATAGTAATTAATGTCACTTTGATTAAACTCTCAGTTCCATGTGTCTGGATCACTTCCTATCTTTACTCATCGCCTGACAGAGGTGCCTGTCAATATGCCAAAAGCAGCACCACACCATTGCAGCGCAAGCCCTGACTCTTTGATTAGTTTATGTGACATGAAAGGGGAAGAACTCACATTATAGCTACACAATCCTGCAGCATGCCCTCCAAGGATGCCTTGGTATATTTGTGTCAAACATCTTTTATCAATGTATGTTTTCCTAAGATAGATAACATAAAAAAAATAAATCTCAATAGGTGGGATATCTACACAGTGTCTTCTTTAGAGATATTTTAATCATTTTCCAAATGTCTACCTAGGAAACAAGGAATTGATAACACAGTATTCCTCATTTTGTGGTTATTACAGGTTCTTAGTTCTTTTATTGATATTTTGGAGTAAGGGTTAGGGTTGCATCAATCAAATCAGTTATCAGCTTCTTCCCTAGAATCCAACTGGCTGTTCCTCAAATGCTTTTCCCCTCAAATTTTCTATATATGATTCACTAACATTTTCATCAGAAATAAATTGTGCAGATGGTACTTCCTGTGTGATGCTGCTGTTTTCCAACAAACTTGTTGGCTTTTGGCTGCCACAGAATGGAATATTCAGTGCAGCCATTCTTCACTGTGGCATAAATACATTAAAAGCAAGAACTAAATAAGAATCCAGTTGCCCATTAATCTTCAAAATATTAAATCATTATCCAGCTTTACAAAACAAAGCCAGGAAATGGAAAATAATAACAATAAGATGAGGTCATCTTTCCTCCTATAGGCAATAGGGAATATAACTAACGCATCACATAAGTAAATTTCCTCAGCAATGTTAAGATTATTCTGGATACAAAATAAATGTCACAGAAAGATAATGATTCTGGATAAACATTTTTAAAGAATTGGTCATGGGAATACTTCTATTTAGTTTTACATTAATAAAATGAAGTCTTAGTAATGCTAAACCTTTCTAGCCTGGAAAGAATACAATTGCATTAGCCATCTTATAACCAAGTAACAATTTTCATCTCCATTCAAATAAACTTTGTCAAAGGTAAAACTGTTCAAAATAACTTTAAAAAATAATAAAAGATTATGTGTTTTTCCATTTGACTTCATCTTTTAAATTAACACAAAAAATGCATCTCTTTAGCATTGCCTTCTAACTCAGCTACAGATTTAAAACAGAAAGCTGGGGGAGGGGGAACCCCAGAATACAGTTAAAAGCCATTTTGGTATGAGAGTTTAGTTCTTAAGCCACATGTTAGCAAATAAAAAAAATAGTCATTGCCAAGTAATAATTTATACAGAGAGGAAGATGACATGGGAAAACTGTTCAATATTTGTAGTTTAGTCATTAAACAACTCAGAAGATAACTTGATGAGGATAAACAAGTCATACTAGTAACTCTGATGACAAAGCTCTGAATGGAATGTTGATAACAGCAAATAATGGAAAGAGGATAAAAGGCTAATTGTAATGCCAATTGTAAAGTCACACTGCATCTCTTCCTAAGCTGCCTAAATAAAGTAATATAAGAAAACATATTTTTCATAGGTTGGATCTGGCTCCCGTTAATTAAATGTATTTATATTTATAAAATAAAATGTGGATGAATTATTTTATTGTTATTAAAGACTCACCATACTCTTAAACACTTTTATACTGTTATGTATACATAACAGTATAAAAACTGAAATTGTGGTATATAAAAATGTTGAGTATATATATGTGTGTGTGTATGTGTGTGTGTGTTTGTCAGGATACATGAAACATGTTTTAATCTATCTATGGCTTGATAGTAGTGCTATAGTTTATTGGAATTAATCTCCCACCCTTTTTATTCTATGCAGAGATTAGTCTGAAGTAAATCTACTATTTGGCAGAATTATAACAATGAATGAAGAAGACATAGACCAGGGAAGAAATTGTCAATAGATTTAAAAAAAAAAACAGCTCATGGTTATTCTTCTCAATTTAGATTTAATTAGACTTTAATTAAAAAATATAGAAATCATTATCAGAATGCTAACTTTCTTGCTATTTAAGTAAGCTTAGTTTATGTCACTATGGTAATTTTGTTCTGATTCTCATTTTGATAAAATATGTTCTAACATTTTCCCCTCAGTATGATAAGACAAAGATCAATTACAAAACTATTAAACATCAATTAGCGTATTTGCAACCATGTACAAAATGATCGTGCAAAAGCTACCTTGTTATATGCCATTTGTACAGAGAAATTCTGGTTAAATGTTTAATGAATGTGTGGGGAAAGTAATTAGCAATTATTCTGCACCTACCAAATGCAGTTTGTTTAGAACACTAAAGTAGAAAAAATAAGAATTTAATTTCTGGGTAAGAATGGAGGCTAATTGATTTTTTAAAAGAGATTTATTTAGATATGGTGTCTTTCTATCTGAACAGATACCTTCAATCACTGTTATCCTGTCTAGCCAAGGAACCCTGTTTAAGGCAAGTTATTTTCTGGTGGACTTGTTTTCGGCTTCAGCTATAACTGTTGCTTTTCCCATTTAATATATTTATATTTTTCTCAAAAATGTATCAATATCTTTACGTGCCTAGGATTTATGACCTGATATTATGTATAGTTTACAAATATACCTTCTTGTTTAGTGACTCAATCATTCCAGCAATTATGAAGCAAAATGGTTACTAAATGAACCACATGGCATACACACACACACACACACACACACAAACATGCACACCTAAACACAGAAACTCTAAAAATCATTGGTCACTGCTTTATCAGTTAGATAAAGTCCTCATTTGTACTGTGTCCATGACCCTTGACCCATTTTGTTTTCCTTTTTTTTTCCCCCTCACAAAAGAGAGACATAACTTAAGCTAACAGAAATCTTTAACCTAAAATTTCCCTAAAATGTGCTAGCTTCAAGTTAACAAGCTAAGCTCTGTGATTTAATTAATTGATTACAATTGGCTAGCCAGAAGGCACTGCTGCCTGAAACTGACCAGCCCTTAATCAGTTTCATACTGAAGGATTTTGTTATCAGGCACATGAAATTTAATCATAAAGGCATGCATTAAGTGAAAAATATTTTTATTACTTTTTATTAAAGCCACAGCATCATAATATAATTTCAGATTCAGTACCTTGAGTCCACCTCTCTCACGGAAGTCTTGCATAATTTTAAGCTTTACCCTTGTTTTTTTCCCTGCCCAAATAAATTTGTTGATACCTTTCTGCCATTCATTTAAATTAACCTCATTCTTTAAAATAGGTAACATTTGAAATAAAAAGAGAAATTTTGGCAGGACATTCATTTTAATCACTGCAATTCTTCCCATAAGAGATAACTGTAACTTCTCCCAATTTTTCAAATCTTTTTGTACCCTGACCCACAGCCTTTCATAATTGTTTTTGTACAATTTTACATTAGAAACAGATAGGGTAACCCCCAGATATTTTATCTTATCAACAACTTCAAAGTCTGTCAGATTAACCAGAATCTGCTTATCCAAATTAGTCATGTTTTTAGATAATATTTTAGTCTTATTGTTATTAATTTTAAAACCCGAAACCCGTCCATATTGGTAAATCAGTTGTAATAAATTTACTACAGAATAGGTAGGTTGAGACAAAGTAACCACCAAGTCATCTGCAAAAGCTCTTAATTTATATTCTTTTTTGTTAACTTCTATTCCTTTTATTTCCTGCGACTCTTGAATTTTGATCAGCAAAATTTGCAGAGTTAAAACAAACAGTAACGGTGACAATGGACATCCCTGTCTTGTACCTTTTTCTATTGTAAAAACCTCTGACAAACCCCCATTAACAGTAAGTTGTGCCATTTGTTTTTGATATATAGCACCAAAAGCTTGTGATATTTTTTCTCCAAAATTCATTTCCTCAATTAATCTTAACATAAACTGCCAATTCAATTGATCAAAAGCTTTTTCAGCATCTAAAAATATCAGCCCTGTGGAGATTTGGTTATTCTTATCTAAATATTCTAATAAATTAATAATTTATCTAACATTATTCTTCATATACCTACCAGTTATAAAACCCGATTGGTCCTTATGTATAAGCTGATGCAAAACCCTCATAAGCCTATTAGCTAAAATTTTTGCAAAAATCTTATAATCTACATTTAAAAGAGATATGGGGCCTATAATTCTTCGGTAAAGTGAGATCTTGATCCTCTTTTGGAATCAAAGATATAAAAGCTCTACGCCATGACGGAGGAATCTCTGAGCCCTGTAGTATATTATTAAAAAGCTCACATAAAGGTTGAATCATCTCTTCTACCAAGGTTTTATAATAAATGGATGTCAAACCATCTGTACCCGGTGCTTTACCTAATTTTAATTGCTTAATAACTGTCACAATTTCCTCATTGGTGATTAAACCATTAATTTCTTGTTTCTGATCTTCTGTTAATTTAGGGAAGTTGGCCTCACTTAAATAATTATTTATATCTAAAGTTTGTACATTAGTACTCTTATATAATTTTTGATAGTAATCTAAAAAAGATTTCTTGATCAACTCCTTCTGATAGACTAATTTACCATTATAATTTATTTTGTCTATAATTCTCTGTCTCTGTTTCTTTCTTAATTGGTAAGCCAACCATCTCCCTGGTTTATTAGCATTGCAAAATGTATTTTGTTTCATAAACAATAAATTAGTTGCGGTTTGATCCGCCATCAACATATTAAATTGTGTTTTTAACAACTTTATAGATTCTTTAAACTTTTCATCTGTAGGATTTAAAATCAAAGACTTTTCTTTTAATTTAATCTCATCTTCCAGTTCCTTACGTTTCTGAATCTGCTTTTGTCTATAGACATTATTCATTTTTATCAAAATCCCACGCATGAAAGCTTTACCTGCATCCCATACCATTGATATTGAAGTTCCCTTATGCAAGTAAACAGATTTTTTAATATAAGCATGTCGCTTCTCTACTCCAACATTCATGCCATATGCATGGATAACTAGGTTCTCATGTTTACTCCTTATACAATGTATGAACATTCTAGAAAGGATAAGATGATTAATACACTTACTCTGATAAGAGGCCTAGAGTTAGAAGCCAGGGGCATGGGGAAGATGTGCCTTCAGCAATAACCTTCCATTCCAAAACTGGCTCATCAGCCAGCCAAAAGACTTTACACTATCCCCCTTCATAATCCTATGGTTTTCACTTTGTAATACTAATGAATCCATACACGGGGCTGGGAAATAGCACAATTAGTTATTACTATTACTGAAGCAATTATTTAATAAGGCTCTGGATTTAGTTTAAAGCCATTTTAGCCTCTTGTATCTTTATTCTCAGATGCCAGTAGCAAATGAGTGAAGCAGTCTAAATTTAAACATGAGAAAGAAAAGGAAAATGATTAAGGCACCAGAGAGTGTATATCTACCAACCAAACAGGCTGATTACGTCAAGAGACAAGAAGAGCAGCACTTGGAAATCAATACAGATGAGGCTTTGAAAAGGTTGACTGAATGCACTGGATTAGCTATTGATTTTTGTCATTTTCACAGCTAGAGCTGTGCTCTCCACCCACTGAGGCCATTAAACACAGAGACCTTAAACCTCTAATCTCTTGCTAATAACAAACAAGAGAATGACCTGAAAGCTAAAGATCTAACAGAATGTTCAATTGCTTCAGTGCCAGACTGAGTGTAGAAAGCTATCCTGAGGAATCCTGGGGATTCTGACTGGAAATAAAATGCAGTCTAGATACTGACATAGATCATTAGGCAAAAAATTGGAGCTTAAATTTTTCAGTGTAACAAGGAGGGCCTGTAATTCCACCCAAGTACTTTTGAGAAGGTGGGATACTTTCTTTAATTATGCTGAATCTGATTGCAAACATCTGAAATAAATGCATTTTGGGGTTTGAGTGACTTCTAAGAAAGGATCCATCCAAGAATAATGGAAGCCATAATGGTTTGGGAGCAAGAAACAGATAGCCCAAAGATATTTAGAGTATTAAGGAAGAGGATAAAACTATGCAGTTTCTGAAATTCCTATGCTACATAACAACTTTTAATTCTGCTGAAGATTTCCCACCTTGTCTCTCCTCGTCTGTTAAAATGCAACCCTTATTAATTTTTATTTATTAAAATTTAAAACCACCCAAAGCCCTCATAGAAGAATTCTGTGGAAAAGGACATTTTGGGGCTTCAACTTGTTGCTGTGGTGATGCAATGGTTAAAATGCAGCATCGCAGGCAAACTTTGCCCACAGTCTGGAGTTTGATCCTGACAAGCTCAAGGTTGACTCATCCTTCCATCCTTCCAAAACCAGTAAAATAAGGACCCAATTTGTTGGGGGCAATATGTAAATAATGCTTACATTGTAAACTGCTCAGAAAATGCTATAAAGTGCTAAGGAGTGGTGTAGAAGTCGAAATGCTATTGTTATTACTTCCATATCTGTCCTCCTTCCTTACTAGATAGTAAATAATACCTTACTAATACCTTACTAGAAAGTAAAAGTACACAATCAAACCACATCACTTATCTTTTCACAAATTATGCACATTAAAATGCAGCCTCCACTTGGCATTCTTATTCTCCTCCTAAAGATTGTTATTTATTTATGTTCTTGTGATTTCCCTCCCTTTGCCTTCCATGACATAAATATACTCTTCTTACCAAGCAATGTCAGCACAAGTGATTGTCAGGTGAAATTCTGGTCTTTCTAGCAGACAAAGCATAGCTGGTCATGGAGGCATAATGCCTTTTGGCCAGATGGGAAAAATGGTCCTTCAGTAAACCAGTTAGATACCTATAGAGTCTAAGAATCACCCACCTCCCTCAGGTTTTCCCTCCTTGCAAACTGGATTATTTATATTGTGTTTTCTCATGGAAATCAGCACTTTCCTGCTGGAATACCCTTAGCACAAGGTCACCATGGTGAGTTTGATATAATGGTTTTCATGTATCCAAACTCGTAATTTAAAGATTGGTATAACATGGCCCTAGTTAAATGTTTTGTAGACTAACCTGGAGACTGAATTCGGCAAGGTTATATTTTTTGTATTATCTTCAAGGATAGGTCTGTAAAGAGTGCATTTCAATAATCTAGTGATGAATTTACTGACATTTGAAGTCTGGCTAATGAAATTCAAGCAGAGAGCCCCTTAAATCATTTATCACAATGGCATAAGATTAAACGTATATAGCTCCCTAGCTGAGATTATTGTTATGTTGATAATATTATGTGTGACAATAGTTTTTGAAGCAGTAAATGTTTTACAGTCTCCTTTTTCCTGCCATGTTTGAGAATACAAGAAGAGGCCCAGAAAGGGTCAGATAACTATCCTTTTGGATGTCCATGTTTCTGAAATATGATAGTAAAGGATAAGTATTTTGGATTTATTTCATATATTCATATTTATTCTAATGGTTTCTGCTGTAGAAGAATTGTGATTATTGCCAGTATGTAAAACAAATGATTCTGCTAGAATTCATTAGGTTTTGCTTTAATTTTGGTTTTGGTTTTGTTTTTCTTACAAGAAGAGGAGTTAATGTTTTTTAGATAGGAAGCATGATAAAAGGCAATTGAGATGCATCAATTGACTCACAGAATGCCTGTTATGTTCACAAATTACTCTCAAAACCATACAGTATCAGGATTTGATGTCTTCAGATTTTCATTCAAGAAGAAAAGAGAGCCAACAATAGTTAAAAATATGACACATCCTTATTCTTGATTACATACAGTTGCCAAGTATTCCAGAACTCCAGCAATTTCATAAAAGGTAACTGAAAGAAAATAATCATACTTCTTTTATGAATTGCAATTTTTGACCAACACAAAAGACTAAGACAGTAGCCGCAAGCTCTAGTCCACCTCTTATAATTTTTCATCTGCTCTAAACTCATTTTGGCCACTCATTGACCAACAATTGGTTGGCAATTTTCTATGAGCTCCAACCCTGTGCTTGTACTGGTTGGAGAGTTGAATAGATCCGAAAATAGTCAAAACAGCCTGAATCTGTGTCAGGTGCGCTTTAAACTACCTCTGGGAGGTACTTATTTGTTTGTTGCTTTCAAATCAGTATTGATTCCTGGATTAATCCCTGCAATATTTTGAGAAGTGATTTGCCATTGCCCATTTCCTAGGGCTGACAGATAGTGACTGGCCCAAGGTCAATTGGCTGACTTCATATTTTAAGTTGGGATTGGAAGGTAATTATATCCTATTTATTTATTTGTTTGAATAGATTCATGGATTTTTTTAAAAAAAAATTCCCATAAGATATTTTGTATGCACTTTTTTTTTATAACCAGAGCTTTCAGATTCTGACATTAAATGAGAATGGTTTCTCCTCAAAACCCATCTTACTTATGGCATCAAGATTCATAGTACAGAAATCAATTAACTTTGGGGAAAACGTTTAATCAATTTGATTTTTAAATTCTTTATTCCACTTTATTGCCTGCATCTGGGATGGATTGTTCCCACTGATTCACACTTGGTATGCCACTGGGGAGAAATTCTGCAACAGTTTGGAGAAAGCCCCCTTCTCAGACAAGAAAAAAAATTCTTCAGAGAGATTCTTGTGTCCAAAAAGTTGGTTTAGGCATTCTAAGACTCCATACTTCTGCAATTCTTCACACCAATCATTAGAATAGGAGTGAAGAATTGGGAGAGCCTGAAGATTGTTGTTGTTGCTGCTGCTCTTCTCCTTCTCCTTCTTGATGTTTGATACTTGAAACAGTCAGGTCTAGGAGACAAAAGTGGACAACATTTGATTTAATTCCAAGTTGTTTAAAACTTTAAAACATTTATATTCCATGTATTTGTTTTTTTCCTTCAATCACATTTTGCTGCCTACTTTTGAAGGTGTACTGGGAGTCACACCTAAGACTTATATATACTGCATGAAATTCTGAAGTCTCAAGGTGCTTCTCTTAGTAAAGAAACAGTAACTTTTGTTGTCCTCTTTCTATCCTCAGCTCTTTTATGATCATAATTTCACTGTGATCTTTAAGGACCTGTGTGGCATTGAGATGGCCACATCTGCCAGGGCATGAAGCCCTCTTGAGAAGCGATTCTTTTCATACACTCTGCACACTAGACTTCGGCAAGCTTTCCTCTTCACTTCTGAAGAACTGGCATTCTTTCCTATCCAGATGTTCTTGTCTGCAAAGGTGCTAAAGCCACAAGGTGAAAGAAACATTGCTATTTATTTCACAGGAGGTAGAACACATTTTTTTTGTTGTTGTTTTATCTCTTTCCAGATAGTTAGGTTGCTTTAAGCTTTCAGCTTGTGCATAATTCTTCTTCAAATTAAATTCTCTTAGAAGCCAAACATAATACACACCAGGTTGTCAGCTCATTACTTTTACATCCTTTCTTGGTTTGTTTATGTGAGCAGAAGTTTAATTACAACAATCTATTGTGGAGGCAGTGGGAAGAGGTCTACCTGAAGGTGTGTATTTGTGTTCTATTGTTATATTTTTGAAGTTCTTACTTTAAAGTTCTTAAGTTATTTCTTTCTGCAAAAATGCCACTTTTTCCTTATATAAACAGTGGCGTGGGAACATATATATCAATCAGTTTAATAAATCAGGAATCTTCATCTTTGGGGCAAAATAAAATAATGTATTCATTTATGAAGTCAGGATGGAACCTTTACATTAAAAAAAATCACAGTAAACCATTATCACAGTTTACAGAACATAGTAATTTGCTTCACATAGTATACATCATAAACAACACACATCGGAGATGAAGTGATAGGCTGGGGAGTGGGTTTGTCTTCCTTGAATTAGCAAAGGCAAGCAGTCTTACTCTGTCTTGTCTAATTAGTCCTTTGGTCCAATGCTTATGATAGTTATCAGGAATAAGAATGTTTGTATATTCATGGGCTTAGTAATAGTCATATCTCCAGATATGACTATTCTTACCACCATTTTATAAGAGTTGATATATGAACTTCTGTCTTTCCAAAATAAAGGAAATTGTTTATCCTGCCTAGTATCCAGTGATTTTTATGTTTCACTACAGATGACACAAACTGAATGTTATACTTCAGGCAATAGATACTTACCATAAAACAAAATTAGGTCATAAATCCCAATCCACTTTGTTATTTGAAAAGGAAGACAACATGAGATATGAATTATATAGGTTTCTTCATTTCTTGTGAGTTGTAAAGATAAGGACTTAGGGCTGAAAAATACCTTCAGCACAACAAGTATTTCTTTAATAAGACATAATTTAAGAACTGGAGTGTCTGATGGCAGCATGAAACATAATGTAATGTGTATGTGATATGTTGAAAGTAGTTGTATGTTAATTAAGAAAGTGATAGATTTGGAGTAAGACATTATTTTGTATTATTTTCATTGCCAGTAGTTGTCATTAGCTAGTGAATTTGCTTGATTTCTCTGACTTGTTTACATTTCAGTGTTATAGTCCATTAACAGTGTCTGCACAATGAAATATACTGTAGATATAAATCTCTGGTTTGAATTTCTTGGGGAAAAAGGGTAGGGTCCAAGACTTTCATAAAAATGTCCCAGCCATACAACATGAAGTTGAATGTCCCTCATTTTGGTTATGATATAAAAATATATATTCTAGTTTTGAAGTGAAGCATTATAATTTGTTACTGATGTCTGTGTTTTTTATTATTATTATTATTATTATTATTATTAAGGATCATCGCACAGTCAGTCAGATGTTCAGACTGGATTTGGCATTTTTGTCTTCTTATCGAGTCCTTACCAAGGACCTGGGATAGGCAGATGTGGATGTTTGATGTTATTACAGATATTGTCGTAGGGTGAAAACAATTCCTAGTAAGGCCGCCTTTTGCAAATGGCGAATTTGTCAATGCCAAGTGGTGCTCCAGTTGTTTTGGGATTGCACCCAAGACGCCTATTACTATTGGTACTACTACCCTTGCTTGCCTTTGCCACAGTCTTTCTATTTCTATTTGTAGGTCTTTGTATTTTGTTATCTTGTTCAGTTCTTTCTTGTCTATTCTGTTGTCTCCAGGCACTGCCATGTCCACTATCTAGACTCTTTTATCTTTCTTATTGACAATTGTTAAGTCCAGGGTGTTATGTTGCAGGTGCTTATCTGTTTGAATTCTGAAGTCCCAGAGCAGTTTAATTTTATCATTTTCTATGACTTTCTATAAATAATAATAATAATAATAATAATAATAATAATAATAATAATAATAATAATTAACTTAACAATTGTCGATAAGAAAGACAAAAATGTCTGGATAGTGGACGCAGGAACTGCTTCCATCCTGTGACAATATCTATAATACCATCAAATATCCACTTTGCCTATCCCAGGTCCTGGGTAAGGACTCGATAGGTAGACAAAATGCCAAATCCAGTCTGAACATCTGGCTGACTGTGCGATGATCCAAAATGATGATGATGATGATGATGCTCTGGGACTTTAGAATTCAAACAGACAAGCACCTGCAACATAACACCCCGGACTTAACAATTGTTGATAAGAAAGACAAAAAAGTCTGGATAGTGGACGTGGCAGTGCCTGGAGACAGCAGAATAGACAAGAAAGAACTGGAGAAGATAACAAAATACAAAAACCTACAAATAGAAATAGAAAGACTGTGGAAAAAGCAAGCAAGGATAGTACCAATAGTCATAGGCGCCTTGGGTGCAATCCCAAAACAACTGGAGCACCACTTGAACACCATTGGCATTGACAAATTTGCCATTAGTCAATTGCAAAAGGCGACCTTACTAGGAACTGCTTCCATCTTGCGATGATATCTGTAATACCATCAAACATCCATATCTGCCTATCCCAGGTCCTGGGTAAGGACTCGATAGGTAGACAAAATGCCAAATCCAGTCTGAACATTTGGCTAACTGTGCGATGATCCATAATAAATAATAATAATAATAATAATAATAATAATAATAATAATAATAATAATAATAATAATAATAATAAAGTTAGAAGGGACCTTGGAGATCATCTAGTCCAACTCCCTGCTCAGGCAGGAAACTCTAGTCTATACCATTTCAAAAAAATGGCTGTCCAATCTCTTCTTTAAAACTTAGGCTGATAGGTCTATAATTTCCTGGTTCCATTTGTTTTCCCTTTTTTGAAGATGGCAACTACATCAGCTCTTTTCCAGTCCTCTGGTAGTTCCCCAGTGCTCCAGGATCTTTGAAAAATATAGTTCAGTGGTTCTGAGATCATATCTGCCAGTTCCTTCAGAACCTTGGGGTATAATCCATCTGGTTCTGATGATTTGAACTTGTCTAGGATGGACAGGTGCTCACTTACCATTTTCTTGCCTATCTTAATTTGTGTTTCTCTTCTGTTTTTTATGGAATTATTTTTGATAGGTTGGGCTGCTTTTTTCCCTTTGTGTAAAGACAGATGCAAAAAATGAGTTAAATAGTTCTGCTTTCTCCCTGTTGCTTGTCACCTTCTTGCCACTTTCCCTCACTAATGGATCAATCATCTCCTTAACTTTTTTCTTGTTTTTTACATGTTGAAAAAGCTTTTTTTGTTATTTTTGACTTTGGTCGCAAGCCTTAGTTCATTTTGAGCCTTAGCTTTCCTCACTTCACCTTTGCAGGCTCGGGCTATTTGCTGATATTCTGCCTTAGTTATTTGCCCCTCTTTCCACTTTTTATATTATTCAATTTATTCATATTCATATTTATTCAGAGATTTCACCCTAGATTTGTGTGACTAGTAAGACTGATATCTAGAACTCTCAGAGGGCAAACTGTGGTCATAAGCAAATTAATATATATTTAACAATGACATTTCTTGTTCTTTTACTTATGAATGAAATATTTTTGAATAAGCTAATTCATCATTCCCCCTCCCAGTACATTCTTCCTTTAGTTTTTTTCTCATCTGTCTGATTCACTCCTTTCTATATTATTTCAGTGTCAATGTTATTACAGTCAAAGGCCAAAAAACCAGAGCAAGTTAAAAACATTCAAGGAATACCCAGTTAAAAATTCTAGAATAAATTCTAGAATAAAATAATAAATAAAAGATAAAATCTATATTAAAATCAATCTGTCAGTTGCACAAAAGCAAAACACAGCATTGCCTAACTATAATATAATTTCAATACTTAAACTGGAGGCCCTTAGTCATTAAATACTAAAATGCAAGAGAGTGATAATGCAAAAGGGTTTGTTGCATTAATTGGTTAAAATAGTTAGGATGAATTAATTATATGTTTCTGACAAATCCCCAGTGGTGCTGCACAGAATCTATCCATCCATGCTATAATCACAGTCTATTCATCCTTAAGCAGCTACTGCAGATAGGTAGTGCTGGAATGGCGAGGATACCTATCGATTATTGGGAGGAAAAGTTTTTTTAATATCTCTATAAAAAAAGCATTGAATGAATATGTGTCCAGTGATCTCCATCTCTCCAGAGCCACAAGGACAGAGTTTTTCAATCAATGGCATCCTTGTTACATTTGCAGTGCAGGGATCCCAATGGAAGCACATGGCACTGTTCAACTGAAAATGGTCCCAATGGTTCAGCATCTCCAACTGGCTAAGATAACTGGCAGGGGCCTATGTTGATTCATAATAAGTAGATTCTAGCTTATGCAAAAGTGTTGGATGACCCAGATTGCTGGGGGTAATATGCTGACTCTGTAAACTACCCAGAGAGTGCTGTAAAGCACTATGAAGCAGTATATAAATCTAAGTGCTATTGTTATTGCTATTTCCAAGAACCTCCCTTAGACAGCTCCCCTACAGGCCTGGGATTAAGATGATCTCCCATCCAACTACTAACATGTGCAACTCTTTCCCAAAGGTGCTTTTTCAAGTGGCAACTAGACTTTGTTTTTCCTTGAAGACATTTCGCTTCTCATCCAAGTAGCTTCTTCAGTTCTTCTTGTATGAGAAGCAAAACACCTTCATAAAAAAACAAAGTCCAGTTTGAATTTTGAAAAAAAAACCTTTGGGCAACCATGACCTGAATGACCGAGAATCTTAGGTGCAATTCTGCTGAGCTTTTTTTTAATTATCATTCAAGGTTAGCTAAATATTGCTACTTGTTTTGATATGTGGTTTATAACAGTGTCCCAAACTTCAGTTGCATTTCTCAGACATTGCTTTTACCATTCTTGAAAAAAATGCTTAATAAAAAGTATTGGAATATGTATATCTTCTTGGAAAACAGAATTCATCTCTTTCTCCCTCCCCTCTCCTGAAAAATCCTAGTAAGTACTACATATGCTCTCTACATAATCTGTCTGATTTTTTCAAAGGGAATTCTGGGCAAGAAACCTATATTTTAGTTATGCATTTTTTTTGTTTCTGTCATGGAAATTATCTGTACATCATAAAACTATGCTATCACTGATAACAATTTAAAAATGGAATCACAATGGAACAGGGACAGAATTTTTTAAAAAACAGTTAATGTCAGTTATCTTTATTGTTGCAGAAATACATCTAAATTCAACATGAATCAGAAATATGTATGTGATTGCTTCAGGCATATAATTCTGAAAACAAGAAAATTATTACAAATAAATCTAATTCTTTTAATAATCCAACAATCACATTTATCCCGTTTGCTTGGCAGTACCATACAATTGATAATTCTGCTTGGTTAATTATTGACTTTTAGGCAAGTAAAATTATCTCCTTATTGCATATGCAATGGAATTATGAAATACATTAGCTTCTCTTTTAGAAAATGGAACATGCAATACATTTTTGTATGCAGCGATGTGTATTATTTTCAAGATACTTAACTGGTGCTAGTAACACTGCAAATTAGAGCAAAAGCAAGTAACACTTTTCAGACTTGTGAATCAAATATTAAACTTGCTGAATCCGGACCCACGGCCCAAAATGAGTGCGGGAGAGTGGCTAGAAGGCACACCAATGGCAACAGCACCAGGAAGGGGAAGATGGACAAGGAGGGGAGGGAGGGGAAGGAGAGAAGTTGTGGAACTGGAGTGCAAACAAGGAGAGGTGGGACAGTTAAGGCAATTATGGTCAATCAGGACAAATGGCCCTATCACACGGTCATGAGTAAGAAACTAGGTTATCAAGGCTTATAAGAGATCTCTCCACCCCCAACACTTCACTCTGAAGACACTGACAGTGGACCAGCAAAAGCTAAGTTTGTTTTAGTGTTGTAAATAGTTGCTTTTATTGTTTTTAAATTTTTTAACAATAAACAGCTGATTTATATTCCTCCCGGAGTTCGAGGGTTGTATATTATTGAACAGATATGCCTGGGATTTGGATTTTTACAATCATTAAGGACGTATATGTATACGTATACATATATGTATACACACACACACACACACACACACACATATATAGATCTTTGGTTGTTCGGGTTTTCTCCCGCGTAAAATTGGAAGTGTCTTGGCGACGTTTCGACGAAGTCCCATTCGTCATCTTCAGGCTGGTGCTTTCGGCTTCGTGCTTCGAGCAGCAATGTGTGGTCTTAGCTGTTTCTTCCTTTTAACTGCCAGTGGGGGTATGAACTGATTGGGTGGGAGCTTGGTTGTGTTCTGATTGGGTGGAGGTGTGTTCTGATTGGTTAGGGGCGTGGCTATGCTCTGATTGGCTGGGGGGTTGGCTGTGCTCTGATTGGCTGGGGGGTTGGCTGTGCTCTGATTGGCTGGGGGGTTGGCTGTGCTCTGATTGGCTGGGGGAGTGTTCTGTTTGGTTGTGCTCAGGTTAGTCTGAGTTGCAGACGGGTTTGAGATTTTGGGCTGCCTTGCTATTTTTTGGCTTCACATTTGTGGTCGTGCCTCATTTTCATGGAGGGTGTCAGTTTGCTTCATGTATGGATTGGAGGGCTTTAAAGTGGCTAAAGCCCTCCATGAAAATGAGGCACGACCACAAACGCGAAGCCAAAAAATAGCAAGGCAGCCCAAAATCTCAAACCCCTCTGCAACTCAGACTAACCTGAGCACAACCAAACAGAACACTCCCCCAGCCAATCAGAGCACAGCCAAGCCCCCAACCAATCAGAACACACCTCCACCCAATCAGAACACAGCCAAGCTCCCACCCAATCAGTTCATACCCCCACTGGCAGTTAAAAGGAAGAAACAGCTAAGACCACACATTGCTGCTCGAAGCACGAAGCTGAAAACACCAGCCTGAAGATGACGAATGGGACTTCGTCGAAACGTCACCAAGACACTTCCAATTTTACGCGGGAGAAAACCCGAACAACCAAAGACCTTCATACAAATACCCGCGAAAACCTCATATATATTAATAAGAATAGTGAAAATAAAAATATGATTCCTGGGTGAATCCATAATCAATTACCAATGAAGCGTGAACACCAGGAATATAATAAACTATAAAAGTTTAATACCATCACCGATCACCAAGCTTTCATCAGTTACTTCTGACATCGTCAGGGTTAATGCTGGTCTGTGGGAGAGTGCCTTTATAGGTGAGCCGTCATTTGCACACGGCTCCTAGATCTTGTCGTAGGTCCTAATTGATTTAACTGCTTTTTAATTACAGCTTCCATACTGATGACTGATATATATATGGTACAAATAAAATACGAACACCAGGAGAGTATAAATATAAAAATATACTTTACTAAAAGCTACCAAGCTTTCGTTTGGAAACTCCAAACATCATCAGGGCTAAGGAGCCAGTAAACAATGATGACTTAAATGGGTTTTGTCGGCATCTGCACCCGGTTCATGGACTGCGTCACCGGTCCCGGCCGGTTAATAAGTGTTCCAGATGTTTCTTTATTACTCTCCTTACGCTTCCTTCTATGGTTCTTCCGGATCATTCCTTCCACTATCTCATTACTGGTATTCATCTCCTCCACCACCCCTTTATCCTTATTTCCTTCCATAGCACTGACCCTCCTCCCCTTTTTGTTTTCATTCTCCACCTTGGGGGCATCTGTTTCTCCTCTATCAGTGTTACAAGCTTCCCTGGGCTCACAGACGCTCCTCCACACACACGCTTTTCCCAATCCCTCCTCCACACCCTTTCTTCTCACTCTTCCACTGTCATGAGTAACTTTCATACAGGTGTAACCAACAAAGATGCGGTTAATCGTCACATTGACTTACATCCAGCACAACAAGCATTGAGGAAATGGGATTTTAAACACCATGCCAATCATTATAAGCGGCCTGAACAATACTTGTACAGCTGTAAATGTGACGGGATACCTGGCCTCCATCCTGAACAGATAGATGGAACTTTGGCCAACCCTCTACACTCCAGGGGCACCCCCGTTTCACCCGATCAACACCAATACCGCTCTAATGAACGTCTGAGGAGGCTACCACTGTCAAACACACGTAATCATCCACCGATGGAAGACCTCCCCCTTCCCCAATATCATCATGATAGACCCCCACCCCCAGAACTTAACAACAACTGTGGAGAGTGTGGAAGATCCAGCACGAGGAGCCTGCAGCCTGACGCTGTGGGTAGGGGGGAGAAGAAGAACGAAAGCATGGCTCGATTGCCTAGGCATACGGTGAAAGGGAGAGACATGGAATTCTGCCTGGATTCCCTGCAGACAAGGAATACCCCCACCAACAATACAGCCCCCTCCCGGGACGAATACTTTGAAGTCCCCCCAAAGACGAGCACAGAACAGGGGAGTGAGAACGCGGGGAATCAGAATGCAGAGATCTGGAGACCTGGTGTCCGCCTGAATACCGTTCCTTTCAGCAATGGGGAAGAGCGTTCGATAGGGAGGAGGGATGAATTGAGAGACGGGGTAAGCACCCGATCACGCAGCAAACAAATGGAATGGTGGAGAACTGTCGACACAAAGATTACCAGGATGGAGGAGGAGAGCATAGACCCCCAAATATGTAACACCTGTATGAAAGTTACTCATGACAGTGGAAGAATGAGAAGAAAGGGTGTGGAGCAGGGATTGGGAAAAGCGTGTGTGTGGAGGAGCATCTGTGAGCCCAGGGAAGCTTGTAACACTGATAGAGGAGAAACAGATGCCCCCAGGGTAGAGAATGAAAACAAAAAGGGGAGGAGGGTCAGTGCTATGGAAGGAAATAAGGATAAAGGGGTGCTGGAGGAGATGAATACCAGTAATGAGATAGTGGAAGGAATGATCCAGAAGAACCATAGAAGGAAGCGTAAGGAGAGTAATAAAGAAACATCTGGAACACTAATTAACCAGCTGGGACCGGTGACGCGGTCCATGAACCTGGTGCAGATGCCGGCAAAACCCATTTAAGTCATCATTGTTTACTGGCTCCTTAGCCCTGATGATGTTTGGAGTTTCCAAACGAAAGCTTGGCAGCTTTTAGTAAAGTATATTTTTATATTTATACTCTCCTGGTGTTCGTATTTTATTTGTACCATAGACATGCCCAGGAGTCGTATTTTTATGCAAATTTTCCTATATATATATAGGAAAAGAAAAAAAACATGTGATGACGACCCGTTCGCTTGATAAAAGGGAAAGTAACATGAGCGGGGAATCTGCCCAAATACCAACAGACTTTTGCTCACAGAAATGGGGGGGATTTAACCTGAATATTGACCTACGAGGGAAGATGAGCATGGGGGACACCATGATGGAGGAGGATGATTCAAACATTGAAAAATACCACATCCAGTTGATGCTTGTACATGCGAGCGAAGATAAATATGGGAGCACGCAGCAGAGGAAAGATGTTAAATTGCAGCCGATGAAGCCCCGCCTCCATGGTAGGATACACAATGACATCAAACTAAACCCCCCCACTGCAACGAGAGCCAATACTGCCGGGAGAGGGCGGAACATAACTTTAACAATACCCCCTGAGGTCGACGGAAATGTGAACAAAAGTGCTCGAGAGAACGACAGAAGAAATCTTTACTCCGATTCCCCCCCCACCTATCAGCTGTTCAGCAGGGAATGCTAGCACAGTCTAGGAACCACGTGCAGACGTCTATGGAACCCGTTTGAATCACCTTGTTAGAAACGGTCTCTCAGCCCTGAAGATGTTGGGGAGTTTTCCCAACGAAAGCTTGGCAACCTTTTAATATAGTAAAATACTTTAATTGAAGTATTTTAACTTTAAACTCTCCTGGTGAACGCGCTTTATTCATTCCATTTATAATTATGCCCGGGAGTCGCATTTTCACCATCATTATTGAATTTTATGATCGAGCAGTACTGCTCACAGCCAGAAAATGGGAGAAATTGACAAGACGCATCTCAGCAGCTTACCGCAGAATAGCGTTCCTACACACCTGCGCTCGAGAGGACCTCCCACCCAAGATGTTAAGAAGGAAACCTGTTATTGATACAAATGAATGCATACAAGCCCTCCATCGGTTTCAACGCCAGACGGTTAAAGCCCTTATTAACGACCAGCACAGACGTGTAGAAAATTTAAAAAAATGGGCTCTTGAACTTCAAAGACATTGTAACTCGACTTTATCAGAACACCACTTCCAAGCACTGAGTCATCACATCCAAATGGTAGCTAGAAAAACGAACCAAGAAACAACAGCACACCTCCAACGTAAGATGAATGCCATATGTAAGTCCCAATATAGTAATTTTACCAATAGAGTAGTTTGTAACCTCTCTTCCAAACCTCTGACCAACTCACAACTCACCCTACTGCAACGTGATACTAATCATAACCTTATGGATGCCTACCCTTTAGATTTTATATCTGCACTGGAGCCTGCTATGCATCATATGGGGACAGATGAAGACACCAGAAATTCCATTAGACAACAGATCACAGGGCTACTTACTAAGCACAGGTACCATCACACCCTATCTAGAGAAGAAACTGGAGCTCTCACACAACTTAAAAGAGATGATACTATTGTCATACTTCCTGCAGACAAAGGTAGGGTGACTGTTATTATGGATAGAACACTGTATACAGCTAAAGCACTTGAACTCTTGAATGATAAGTTGGCCTATAGAGTAATTAAAAAAGACCCCTCAATAACGCTCAAAAATAAAATCAACAAACTGCTAGACAACTTTAAGCGTTGTAAGAAGATCGGAGATGACACCCTAAAGAGGATACGTCCCTGTGACACGGCCCTTGCCCGTTTTTACGGTCTACCAAAGATCCACAAAGAAGGTACCCCCCTTCGCCCCATTGTATCATTCAGGGGCACCCCCATCTCAGGACTAGCTAAATGGCTTAGTACCCGCATCAACCACCTTGTAGATGGCAGTAACACCATGGTCAGATCTGCAGAAGAATTTTTAACTAGAATTAAGACCCTTAGGGTGGAGGATGATGAGATGATGGTGTCGTTCGACGTCACCTCTCTCTTCACCTCCATTCCCCAGGACTTAGCCATCTCTGTCCTGAAAGAACGTTTGACATCTATGAATGAAAGTCATCACCAAGATTCCCTTCAGACGGAAGACCTCGTGAAATTGATAGAAATATGTCTCCAGACTTATTTCACATTCCAAGGTACCATCTATGAACAAATAAAAGGAACCCCGATGGGCTCCCCCATCTCCAGTATTATAGCTGAGGTAGTCCTTCAACAGCTTGAACATAAGGCTATGACTTTATACCAACCCAAATTTTGGGTTCGATACGTGGACGATACATTTGCCATTGTCAAAAGACAACATGTAACTACATTTATGGGAATATTAAATTCCATCTACTCTGACATAAAGTTTACTGTAGAGGAAGAAAGACACAATTCTCTTGCCTTCTTAGATGTTTCCATCCACCGTCAACCAGATGGATACCTACATACGAAGGTATTCCGTAAACCAACCCACACGGATAGAATCCTCCATTACCAGAGTAATCATCCTGTTTCCCATAAAATCAGCTGCATAAAAACGTTATTTAAACGCGTTGACTCCCACTGCAGCACGGATGAATATAAGAAAGAAGAGAGGAGACACCTCTTCCGTACGTGCATATATAACGGTTATCCATTAAAATTTATCAAACGACATTGTACAACTTTCCAGCACCAGACCACCCAACGAAGAAGGGATTCCCCCCTACAAAAAACACGCATCTCCCTCCCATACATAAGTAACATCTCAGAGGCCACAGCCAGACTACTAGCACCCCATGGTATAGAAGTAGCTCACAAACCTAACCAAACCTTACGATCAAAAATTATGCGTCCAAAGGACCCCCTACCTACCATGGAGAAATCTGCTATTGTTTATAAGATCAACTGCAAAAACTGCGACGGCAACTATGTGGGAGAAACAGCCAAACGCTTGAAAACTCGCCTCCACAAACACAAACTGGCCATAAAACGAGGCGAACCACACTCACAACTTTGGATGCATATGGCACAACAAGGAGATCAGTTTGACTTCAATAACACCCTTATCATAGCCAGTGATGCCACGAAGGGAGGTCGGCTGCTAAAAGAAGCCTGGTTCTCGAATAACAACTCAATCAATCGTCACATTGACTTGCACCCAGCACAACAAGCGCTACGAAAATGGAACTCAAACCATCATCCTTTATATCACAAACCTTACAATCAACATGCACAACATTCCAAACCAGGAGCTACACCTCCTCCCTACCAGAAACAATCTGATATAGACTACCCAGAAACCCCCCAACAATATCAAGGGGAAACCACACCCCCTTTAATTGGAGAAAACAATAATAATGACATTGGAGCGCTTAAGAAATTTGAGGATAGAACCACTAAATTTAGCACTACCCATAATAATAATAAAGGTGGATATCCCATACAGAGAGGGGAGAAAAAACATGTGATGACGACCCGTTCGCTTGATAAAAGGGAAAGTAACATGAGCGGGGAATCTGCCCAAATACCAACAGACTTTTGCTCACAGAAATGGGGGGGATTTAACCTGAATATTGACCTACGAGGGAAGATGAGCATGGGGGACACCATGATGGAGGAGGATGATTCAAACATTGAAAAATACCACATCCAGTTGATGCTTGTACATGCGAGCGAAGATAAATATGGGAGCACGCAGCAGAGGAAAGATGTTAAATTGCAGCCGATGAAGCCCCGCCTCCATGGTAGGATACACAATGACATCAAACTAAACCCCCCCACTGCAACGAGAGCCAATACTGCCGGGAGAGGGCGGAACATAACTTTAACAATACCCCCTGAGGTCGACGGAAATGTGAACAAAAGTGCTCGAGAGAACGACAGAAGAAATCTTTACTCCGATTCCCCCCCCCCACCTATCAGCTGTTCAGCAGGGAATGCTAGCACAGTCTAGGAACCACGTGCAGACGTCTATGGAACCCGTTTGAATCACCTTGTTAGAAACGGTCTCTCAGCCCTGAAGATGTTGGGGAGTTTTCCCAACGAAAGCTTGGCAACCTTTTAATATAGTAAAATACTTTAATTGAAGTATTTTAACTTTAAACTCTCCTGGTGAACGCGCTTTATTCATTCCATTATTGATATATATATATATATATATATATATATATATATATATATATATATATATATATATGTCTTTGGTTATTCGGGTTTTCTCCCACGTAAAATTGGAAGTGTTAGTCTGAGTTGCAGGAGGCTTTGTTGTCCTCAGGTTAGTCTGAGTTGCAGGGGGTTTTGAGATGGTGAGCTGCGTTGCTATTGTTTGGCTTTGCGTTCGTGGTCATGCCTCATCTTCATGGTGGGTGTCAGTTTGCTTCATGTATGGATTGGAGGGGTTTAAATGGCTAATGATGCAGCTGTGGTCTGGCTTCTGGTTTGTGGTCGTGCCTCATCATTGGTGTGGGTTTGCGTTTGGTTTTTGCATGGATGTGTGGTGGTGACATCTTGTGTGGTTTTCATGAGTGTGGGTCTGGTGTCATTCTTTGTGTTAGGGATTCATTTATCAATAAGGGCGGATTTCCAAATGGCTGGTAGGTGGGAGGTATCATCTTGTTTATTCATGCTGTGTGGGTGTTTTTCTATCTCGATGTCTTCTCTGATTATTCTGTTATTAAAGTGTTCAGTTTTGGCGATAGTTCTGGTCTTTTTAAAGTCAATTTCATGTCCGGTGGCTTTAAGGTGTTAGACCAGGGAAGAAGTTGGTTCCTCTTTTTTGATTGAGTTCTTGTGTTCTTCAATGCGTGCACTTATTCTTCTGCTGGTTTGTCCGATGTATGTCAATTTCATGTCCTATAGCTTTAATGTGCTGGAAGAGGGAGGAAGTTTTTTCTTCTTTTCTGATTTTGAAGGAACCAAACTAATCTCCAAAACTGAACACCACAACAAGAGAATAATTATGGAAGCCATTGAAATAGAAAAACATCCCCACAACATGAATAAACGTGATGATACCTCCCACCTACCAGACATCTGGAAACTAGCCCTAATCAACAAATGAGTCCTAGCCACGAAAACTGACAGCGGACCCAGAACAACACAGTATGTCACCACCATTCACCCTCACCAGATCCAAAACCAAGCCCAAACCCATCCCTCAGATGAAATGCAACCACCATCCAGAAGCCAAACCACGATGACATCATCAGCTGCTGCACCTCTCTCCGACCCCCGCACAAAGCAAACGGACACACACCATGAACACAGAGCTAGACCACAAACTCGGAGCCAAACCAAAGCTCGGTATGTCACATCACAGCCTTCTGCTCTGTTCACACCACAGAACTCAGGAGGTTACAACGTTAAAGCTCAGGATGTTACAACCCAGCCAACCACCCAGGATGTTGCAACACAGAACTCAGGATATCACTACACTAGATCTCAGGGTGCCATCACACAGCCCATTACCCATTCGTTACAACACAAAAGACTAATGGGCACATAGCCAGCACCTCAGCTACTCAGGATGTTATGAAACAGCCGAACAATCCACAAACAATAGCTCCAACCACCCCACCTACAGCAACTAAGCCAGCACTCCACACACCTCCACCAATATTTATAGAGAGACAGCAGCTCCAATCACACTTTGCTTGCACAAGCACGAAGCCGAAGATCCCAGCCTGAAGATGACGAGTGGGACCTCATTGAAATGTCACCAAGATACTCTCAATCTTACACAGTAAAAGACCCAAATACGCCAAGACCTACATATATATATATATACATACACACACACACACACACACAAATACAGTATAGAGATCAGGAAGATCAGTATGGACATGGTGAAAGAGGGTAGTTCCATCAGGAAAAGTGCAAGTCAAACTTACATTTTCTCCTCTTATTTATTCAATCTATATGCAAAACATATATTGATGAAAACTTGATTGGAAGAAAATAAGCTCCTTTTAAAATTGGAGGAAACAACATCAATAACCTGGGCTATGGTGATGACATTACTCTGATAGCTGAAGAGTCAAAAGATCTGCAAGCTTGAGTTATAAAGTCAAGAACATAGAGAAAAAATGGGTCTAAAATTAAAAAAGACCAAACTAATGACAACAGGTATAACAACTGGCCATAGAATTGGCAATAAGGATATCAAATTAGCAGATAGATTCTGCCTTTAGGATCAATCTTCTACAATAAAGGAATAAGCAGTCAAGAAATACACCTCAGATTAGCATTTGTCAGAGCAGCCATGAAGGCCTTGAAAAAGATAATCAGGCACCGTGATGTGTATATACCATATATTTCAGCGTATAAGGCTACCCGGCGTATAAGACGACCCCCGACTTCAGTGCCGATTTTATCGCTTGTGAAAGTCGTCTTATATCCCGGAAAGTACAGTACCTACAAAAATGGCATTCCTTGTGATACTCAATAAAAGCAAAAATTGGATGTCAAAGTAGCAGGACAGAAGTAGTTTGAACTTTGGAATTAGAGAAGATTCTTGAAAATATTATAGGAAAATGTCTTTTTTCTGTCTTCCTATAATATTATCCTTATCCTATAATAATATCCTTCAGGTCTTCCAACAGTCATAGTAGACTGTTGGAAGACCTGAAGGATCAGACTGGAATATATCTTCTTGGAGAAAATCTATCTTACATGATGACTAAGATCATCACTAAGATCACTATATGTCACATGTTTAGCTGATCAAATATACTAGTTCAGAAGTCAGCAAACTATTTCTGTAAAGGGTCAGATAGTAAATATTTTAGACTTTCCAGAGATGATGATGATGATGATGATGATGATGATGTTGATGATGATGATGATGATAATAATAATAATAATAATAATAATAATAATAATAATAAAAAAGTTGGAAGGGATCTTTGAGGCCATCTAGTCCAACCCCCTGCTCAGGCAGAAAACCCTGTACCATTTCAGACAAATGGCTGTCTAGTCTCTTCTTAAAAAATTCCAGTGTTGGAGCATTCACCACTTCTGGAGGCAGGTTGTTCCACTGGTTAATTGTTCTGTCGGAAGTTTCTCCTTAGTTCTAGGTTGCATCTCTCCTTGATTAGTTTCCATCCATTGCTTCTTGTACTGCCTTCAGGCACCTTGGAAAATAGCTTGACTCCCTCTTCTTTGTGGCAGCCCCTGAGATATTGGAATACTGCTATCATGGCCTTCTTCGTCCTTCTCTTCATTAAACTAGACATACCCAATTCCAGCAACCGTTCCTTATATGTTTTAGCCTCCAGTCCCCTAATCATCTTTGTTGCTCACTCTTTCTAGAGTCTCAACATCTTTTTTACATCGTGGTGACCACAATGTAAAGTACTGTATAGATAATAATAGAGAAAAAAATTCATTTTTGTGACAAAATGTCTTCCCTCCATCCCCATCATGCCCCAATGAAGTGGCTCATCTGTCACAAAGAGAGTGACTTGGTAGCAACCCAGAAGTTCTACCTGTCTTCTGTCTCCATAGATGCACCTGGCAAGTCTCTAGGTTTAGAAGTGTGACATCCATTGGAGGTACCAGTCAAGTGTCAAGGAGGCTGCTAATGGGCCACCACCACTCAGGATGTCCCTCTTCCCTCTGTAGTTGGTCCACCTCTTGTCCTGGGATCTTGGCTGAAGCTTAGGCTGGCTGATAAGTCACCCAATCTCCTATCCATTCTTAGGCCACAGGCCAAACAAAACAGGAGAGTGGGCTGGATTTGGCCTGTAAATCATAGTTTATCATCCCTTGTGCTGGATTATACACTTAAATAACAAAATTGATAACAGTGTATAAATACAAATACTGTATTTATTTGTTATACCAAAGTTATGAATGCAAAGCAATTTATTGGGGATTGGACTAGATGACCTCCAAGGTCCCTTCCAACTTTACTACTATTACTATTACTATAACTACAACTGTACTATACGATCGTAGTAATATCACAACAAGCTTCAAACAAGAAAATCTGTAGATGCTTTGCACAAAAGTAAAGGTACTATGATGTTATATGTTTGTGAAAGACACCGTGCCCTTATGCAGCCATATATATCTAAAGTGGTAACTGCATGCTGCATTAAAATGTGTGGAGAAAATGGTGACAAAGTATAGGACTCACATTTTAAAATGATATTAATTGATATGGTATAATTTTTCCTGGGGGGAGAAATTTCTTGCTTTTTTCTGGCATTTTTATTTTATTATCTTAAAAACAAATAACTTTTATAGAACTCAGAAGTGTTTTATTGGAAATAAGAAAAGATACTTTAGAATATGCTAACTTCCATAGTATTTATTGGAATGTAAAATCATTTTGTAAAAAGACAATAAAATCAGGGTTCTATCAAGCACTAAGGGGAATGTGTTACTGTCCACAGACATCATATTGACAACCACGGAATACTGTCAGAAAACTAAAGGAACAGGCATTGAAAAACTACAATTTACTTAATGTTTACATCACAGTGGTAGAAATTGTTGGATGTTGTAATACCAATCTAATATGCCCACCTCCTGTGTTAGTGGATCAGAAAATAAGGAGATTCATTCTCTGTGAATTCCACGTGACTATCTGTAAATTCTAAGATGAGGCATTTTATTTCTTGTCAAAGTTTCTTTTCGATACTAATTTTCTGAACTTTATTTAGGTAGATCTGATGAATATTTATACTTTGATTCCTTTCTTCTAAAGGACTAGAAAATCTGTCTGAGTCTCCAAGCTTTCATTTTCTTTTGCTGTCAGGAAGACAAAGCCTCAACAATGTTATAAATTTGTGCATGTATTCCAAAAGATGACCTGACTGGCTGTATTACAATCTGAAAACTTACACCTGGATGATAAATGGGTCTGCTACCATAACCAATTTCTTTTCCTGTCTCTTAAACAGATTATATAAGAACTTTTTCTCTGTGGTCAAAGTGTTATCATACCAGACTTCAAGGAGGTCGGGGTAAACATCTTCAACTTGAAAACAAACAAATAAGGGTTTTTTTGCCATTGCTTGAATCAAGTTTTTGTTTTTATCCTTTTAACTGAAACTTGGCCTTAAATCTTTTACCTAATGATTTTATCATTTTTTCCTTGGGGGAGGTATTCTTATTTGCTTTGAAATATGTTTTTTTTAATTATTGTGGGACATCATATAACCATAAGAACCAAAGGTAACAAATAAACACAGTTACTAATGAAATAAAAGATACAGTTATAGAAGACAATACTTTATATCAAATGTTACATTTGAACAAAAAAAAACCTGAACATTTTGGCAAATTAAGTAACATATAAATTATAAAGTGATCTCAAATTGTTTATCTAAAATGATTTGATTTTGGAATGGTCTCTTTTCCTTAAAGAAATACTTTAATGAATGTACACTTATCCCTAATGTTCATATTTTGTCCTATCATTACTTCATGAATATCTGTGAATCAGCTGATGTTGTTAAGACATAACTGTTTCCCAGATAGAATAATGTATGCTATGTGATTTCAGTTGACTGATCTATAAGAATCGTTTCTCATTAGTAATAACTGGGGAAATTGTATATGTGCACAAATACTGAGGTTTGAGCTTAGTTTTATTGGTGGCAGCTTGAATAAAGATTTCTTCCTTAGTTGGCTAGGCAGTACGAGCCCTGCATCCTGAAGTACAATATAACATAGGAAAAGATTAGGAAAGATAGTGATATATGGAAATGTAAGGAATAAATGTTGGAATAAATGATAACAGGAATGGGCTTTCAGTATAATGTATAATTCCCCAAAATGTTCTATCCTATTTTGTTACGTGCAAGGGAGAATGGGGTGCATGTGACAGAAAATTGGAACAATTCTTCTTTACCCAAAGGTTGACTTGACAAGCCAATGCAAATTAATTACACTATCCTTATGGAAGCTCAAATATCTCAGCAGGATTGGGACTGGTTAATGTGCAGTTGGAGACTACTATAGAATCTTAGATTTGTAAGAAATTAAAATCCCACAAATTAAGCAAAAGAAACAAAAAGGAAAATGGTAAATCCCCTTAATGTTTTGCCCAAAACCATATAGATATGTCCATGAAGTCACCAGGAGCTGAGCTTGACTTGGGGAAAATCTTTATCTTTTAATATATTGCCACTTGAGTCTTGCTTGAGTGCTAATTGATTTAACTTGAAATGTATAAACTTTGCAAGACAAAATGCCAGCAGACTTTTAATTAAACCCCAACCCATATTTCTAAGCTTAATTATATAATATGGCATGGTGAATGAGGCACACAAGTACTATGTGGAAGATACAGCACTGTTGTGGTTGCTCACCATTTCATGAAATGTTGCACTTTACATTTGGCTCTCTGGGTGCATTTTCACTTAGGTGGTCCAAAGAAATGAATGATTCTACCAGCTTAGTGCTCTTTGTATTAATAAGACAGTTAACAAGCAAGTCAGATTCCTCCTACTGTATGAACTCTATGAAAGCAATTAATTGAAGAGGTCAAGTCCCTCCTGTCCAGTTTCTTGTATAAGTTTGCTTGCTTATTTATTTGATTTATTTATCTGTTCATTTGCTTTTTTTGCCACCCATTCCCACAGGCTCTAGGCAGTTAACAATATAAAAAAAATCAAAATATACCTCAGACAAGTCAAATATATTTAAACATAAAATTTCTAAGATTGTAAAACGAATAAGCTGCTGGGAAACACGCTTCCCCAAGCTGACTTCCAGATGAAATAGAAAATTTTGCCCACAACATCCAACTCAAAAATATTTTCTGCTATTAGTGAGCTCAGTCTTCTATAGAACAGGAAGAGAAGTCATCAGAATCTCCAGCCTCTGGGATCAGCCACATCCCAGAGCTCTGGATGTCGGCAGAATCAATACCTTGGGTTATGACATGACTTCCCCAATAAACAAGCTGCAAAGATCTTTGCAATTGTTTTCCAGTGCTCTTCACATCACACTTTGACAGTGTTGCTATCTCTCAACTGGGGGGCTTGAGTCTATCAAGCAAAGCTCCAAACCCCAAATCAGGGCCAACCACTCATTAACAAATATATGGTGACATCTCAACTAAATGTTCCATGAAAAAATGTAGCATACAGAATGGCCCCAAGGTGAGATAGGCAGCAAACGAATTAAATAAATAAATAAATTGGCCATTATTGTAACAACATGGATTTGGTACTTCTGCCTACACGCAGACCAACCATACCTGAGGGTTAGAATTGGGGAAAAAATAATCTTTTCCTATAAGTAGTTTCTGGTGTTTGTGGCATTGCATACATATGGTGCTTCCTAGAGATTATATTATATTACCACCCAATGCTATGGTAGATGTAGATGATTACGCTCCTTGCAGTATGATTTTAAACAATCAGATTATGAGGACAATGGCGGCACATTGTATATCATACTGCTTTCTCAATTCTCTGGCAGAATCAGGGAGTCACTGTCCCCTTTTTCCTTTCCAGTACTGCCCCACAATAAATGGCACAGCTGATTAAAAGACAATCATCTGTTAGTGAAAAGCAGGTCTGGTTTTGTCAGCAGCTTAAGGAAATTTGCTTCAAGTGTCATCATGAGTGAAGATAAAGAGAATGAAAGATAAGAATAGGTTTCTTTACTCTGACATTTTAAAATATTGGCCCCCGCAGGACAAATGGAATTGCTATCTGAATCCATTTAAGTAAGCACAATTGCTGATTGGTAGGGGGCAAGGTAAATCTATTGAGTTCTATGAAGATCTTCAAACAGTGGTGAGCATAAGATGCTCTGCTTTCAGTTTCTTTTCCAGATCCCAATGGAGCTCTGCTATGATACCTCGAAGGTAGAGGTAGCTTTGGCAATCCTTCTCTTTTTAGGAGTCAAAGTAAGGGGAACGGAAGAGAGAAATCATAGCTGATATGAAGCATGATGTCCATACTTACTCTGATGCTAACAATGACACCCAGTATGATAGCTGAGGTGAAGGGAATAAGTTTATTTCCTGCTGAAAAGGATTTTGACCACGCTTTGACAGAACTCTCCAGCTGCTTTTTAGTCCTGATTAGCATAGATCAGTGAACAAAACATCAGGAGTGCATATTAATGCTCAAATGGCCTGTTTGTCAGTCTCCCCTAGGTAAATGAGACAGGAAACAAGACTAGATGAGCTAATTCTACTTAACTGTAAGGCTACATTAACAGAATTTTGCAAGTCTGAAAGTACAAATTTCCCACTCCTACTTTTAATCATCTGATCAATTAATGTGGGTTATTTCTAGGTTTCTACTGTTTTGACGGTTAAGCCCTTGGTTTCTTTTGCCTGATTATTTCTTAGGCAACATCTCTTTCTCTTGTCCCCCAAAGGCCATCCACAAACTCCAGTATAAAAATAAACAAGGAAGAGAGGAGTTGTTGTTTTTTAAGAAAAAAGGTAAAAACAAATGTACAGTACATGTCTACTCTCTTATTTTATTTATTTCTTTATTTCTACCGTATCACTTTATTAAAATTGAAAATGGTGTTTTCACTAGCCATCCATACTGCATTGCAATATGCTATGTGTTTTATGTAGGTATTTATTTCACTTAGAATAAGAATATATACAATACTAAAATGATATTTTAAGAAACGAACATTTAATTTTTCCCCTAATATATTCATTATTCGTGTTATACTTCTTTATCTAAAACAAAGATAAAACAATGTATATTCACTTTGAGCCTCTTTTCAAAGCTCCTGGTATTCGTCTCTAGGATCTAATAAAGATAAAATGTTCTCCCCTTATTATTACATTTCTCTCAATGCTATGTCTATGACAACCCTAAAGAATAGCTTTAATTGCTTTGACCCAGATTTGTGGAATCAAATTTCTTGGATCCAACAAAGTCTGCAGAGGGCACAATATTGATATTTTCTGATGCATCCTGACAAGCAACGGTGTCAGGGTTTCTCTTCTGATAAATATTAGTCTTAATAATAGCCATAATATCTGGAAGGTTTCATCTTGACCTTATGTATCTAGTAAATAAGCAAATATAATGTTTTAAATTCTCATTTCTATATACATATTAAGATTTTTGCATGTATACCCTGATTTGCTAGAACAACAGGGATATCATATCTGTCTGAAAACAACCACTGGCCAATTCCTGGATGGCAACAATAGGGGTCTAAGTATTTCAGATCAGATACGGGTACCCTATTGAAGAACCACATATCTTTCAAAAATTATCAAATTGGTAAATGAAAAATATAGAAGCTGTTAAACATCTCTTAACTCCTTAAAGAAATGCAATTACAGCTATATAAAATTCTTTTTTTTCCTAAAGGATTATGTTTGCAATAGAGGTTAATAAATGGCACCACTGTGTCCCTAAGTGGAACTGAAGGGCATAATGAAAAAAGAATTAGAGATAAGTATATTGCATTGGCAAGCAGAATAGAGCAATAGATGGGAAGCTTTGGAGCAGTTATCAAGGTCTAAAGCCATTATTTCTGTCCAGATCTTCTTTAGTTAGTTTACATACTTTCCTTTGGTGTTACTCACTCTCTCAATCTCTGTGTGTGTGTGTGGGGGGGGAGATAGATACTCAAATCTTAAGTATATGAAGCCAGTTGATAAAGAAAAAAAAGGGAAAACATCAATTGATCTGCTGAAAAATGAGATGCTCCAAAATACAATTTTCATGAAGATGTCATGCTACAAATGTTCATATTGAAAACAATACATTTTAGGCAATTTGGTATATTATTATATTGCGGTATTATGCAACAGAGAGGTCAGCATGGGTAGCAAAAAAATTAAACTATGGAAACACTAATGAACATTTTGAGATATCATTAACATGAATGAAATTGATTTAATCAAACTCTTACAGCCGCTAGGGGAATTTGAAGAAAAGTTCCCAGGGTAGAAATGGGGTAACAGTACAGCTTTTGTAAGTAAGTAGAAAAAGAAAAGTAGATATAATTTGCTATGTTGTTACTTGAGATCAAGCTATAATTGCCAATCAGAACCGGGACATCAAAACTTTTGATGCACAACAAATAGAAGTTTAGCAATCTTCTTCCTTCCCACAAAGTAATTCCCAAATAGCATTGCACTACTTTCCATGCACCAATTGAGGACAAACTAGAACTCTTACAAAAGTACGTGTTTGCCCTCTCACTCATTCACGGCAAAAGCTTTGATTAATTTTCCCAAAATGTTTTAGATGGAAGCTGGAAGGTATTCCCAGAAACATCACTTCAAACAAAATGGCAGATAAAAGGACAGATGTATCAGCCTGATGAGAAATAATGTTACATACTTAAAAAAACAGAAGATTCATCTTTTCATATCTTTTGGTGTGTCCAAATAAGATGAAAGTACTAGTAAGGATTTATTATCAGTTACTAATTTAGCTCAGAATATGAGTGAGGAAAGTCCTTCCAGACACATTTTTTGTTGGGAATTGATATGCTGGATTTGTACAAATTATGAATAGTAATCATATTAACATTTCTTTATAAAAGCTTACTCTTCAGAAGCTTTATAGCTAAATGATTTATCTACTAGAGAAGTACAACTACTTCAAGATATTTTATGTCAGTCCAGAAATGCTTAATTTTAAAACAAAAATCTGAACTCTTCTACTTTTCACAAATCAACTATGTTATTATGTTACTAAAATGGAATAGAAAATCTGAAAAACTAATTGGAAGTGCTGTAAGGGTAAATAATCATGGGGTGTTTGTCAGTAAATCTTATTCAGAATCCTCATTGTGGGGAGGGGGTCAAAATTGCATTATGCCATTGCTTATTCTGCTGGTTTTCTTACTTTCTGTGGAGTCAATACAAGTCATTGTTGATTGGGGAAGAGATATCCCACCCTCAGCGCCTATTATGTGAGTACCAGGGGGTTCAGTACTTTCTCCACTCCTATTTAACATCCATATGAAGCCATTGGGAGAGTTCATCCATTGCCATAGGATGAGCTATCATCATTGTGCTGATGAAACCCAATTATACATTTCTGACAAATAAAGTGATGCTATCAATGTCCTAACTTGGTGCCTGGAGGCTAAGGGTGGAAAACATCAGGCTTCAACTGAACCCTGAAAAAACTGACTGGCTTTTGGTTACCTCCTCCCCATTTCTGGAACTATGTCACCTTTGGTACTGGATGTGGTTACAGAGTCTCAAACAAACTAGATCTAGGGTGTCAAACTCGCAACATCACGTGACGTGTCACAATGTATCACAACTTTTTTTCCATTGCCAGCAATGGGGTGGGCGCGGTTTCAGCATGACACATCTAGCCTGTTGGCTGGCAGTTTGACACCCCTGGACTAGATCTACAACTGAGGTCCTCCTAGATTCATGACTCCTGCTCAAAGAGTAGGTGTCAAGCATGGCTAGGCTTCGCAGTTTCATGGTGTGTACCAGTTGTGCACATTCCTGGATCAGAAGGCTCTGCTTACAGTCACTCCTGCCTGGTTATGTCCTGGTTAGACTACTGTAATGCACGCTACACGGGATTGCCCTTGAAGACTACCTGGAACTTCATATAATTGTATAGGGCGTTGCCATGAGGGCAATTATGTCTAGAACATTACTCATTGTACCTCAGCTCTGTAAGCTACATTGGCTGACAGTTTTCTTCTGGGTCCAATTTAAGATGCATATTTTGTTCTTTAAAGCCCTTTGCGTCATTTGATGGACCGCCTCTTCCTGATTAGATTTGCCTGTTCAATTAAATCTGGCAGAAGAGATACGTAAAGAATTGCATAACAACACAGTTTTAAAATAGCTTTTAAAAGGGAGGAGGGATTCAAGTTTGCAGGATAGGTAAGCAGTACAAAAAAGTGCTATAACTTTAAAATGTCCACTAGAATTTTCAAAAATAAAACCCTCAACAACAGCATGATAAACTATCAACAAAGATACATTGGAATATCTGCAAGAAATACCATTTGCCTGCAAGCAAGAACTTGTGGAACCCCAAAATAGACAAAGTAATACAAAATAGTAATAGTAATAGTAGTAAAGTTGGAAGGGACCTTGGAGGTCATCTAGTCCAACCCCCTGCTCAGGCAGGAAACCCTACACCATTTCGGACAAATGGCTGTCCAGTCTCTTCTTAAAAACTTCCAGTGTTGGAGCATTTACTGCTTCTGGAGGCAAGCTGTTCCACTGATTAATTGTTCTCACTGTCAGGAACTTTCTCCTTAGTTCTAGGTTGCTTCTCTCCTTGATTAGTTTCCACCCGTTGCTTCTTGTCCTGCCTTCAGGTGCTTTGGAAAATAGCTTAATTCCCTCTTCTTTATGGCAGCCCCTGAGATATTGGAATATTGCTATCATGTCCCCCCTTGTCCTTCTCTTCGTTAAACTAGACATACCCAATTCTAGCAACCGTTCCTTATATGTTTTAGCCTCCAGTCCCCTAATCATCTTTGTTGCTCTTCTCTGTACTCTTTCTAGAGTCTCAACATCTTTTTTACATCGTGGTGACCAAAACTGGATGCAGTATTCCAAGTGTGGCCTTACCAAGGCATTGAAGAGTGGTATTAATACTTCACGTGATCTTGATTCTATCCCTCTGTTAATGCAGCCTAGCACTGTGTTGGCCTTTTTGGCAGCTGCAGCACACTGCTGGCTCATATTTAGGTGATTGTCTACTAGGACTCCGAGGTCCCTCTCACAGTTACTACTATTGAGCATGGTGCCACCTATGCTGTACTTGTGCATTTGGTTTTTCTTGCCTAAATGTAGAACCTTGCTTTTTTCACCATTGAATTTCATTTTGTTAGTTAGTTCCCAGTGTTCAAGTCTGTCCAGATCCTCTTGTATCTTAAGCCTGTCTTCTGGAGTGTTGGCTATTTCCTGCCAGCTTGGTGTCATCTGCAAATTTGATGAGTTCCCCATCTATCCCTTCATCCAAATCGTTGATGAAGATGTTGAAGAGTACTGGGCCCAGAACAGAGCCCTGGGGCAACTCTGAGAGTTTTGAATTCAAACAGGCAAAAACCTGCCACACAATACTCTGGGCTTAACAAAAAAAAACATCTGTGCTCCCCTTGATTACCATTGCCACTGACAAAGTCACCACCAGTCAATTGCAAAAGGCAACTTTACTTGGAACAGCTTAAATTCTACAATGATACCTTAATATTATTAAACAATATCTTTCTATCCCTGGTCCTTGAAGAGGACTTGATAGATGGACAAAAATGCCAAATACAATCTAAACATCTGACTGACTGTGCAACCAACCATAATAATATTATTAAAACCTCACCTCTTTGTATGTGCATGCAATATTAACACATGTACAAAAGGGACAGGGCTTCAATCATGAAATCAAAACTATCATGTTGACTTTCTTGGTTCTCTCCCACAGATGCTTATAACTTGGGAGATGACATTCTTATAGTAGTCATTGCCTTTCTATGCAAATATTAGATAGTCAGTCAATAAAAAAACAGAAATGTAATTCATTTATGGAATGCATCCAGTGGTGGGATTCAAATATGTGAACAGCCAGTTCTCTGTGTGGATGCTGCTTCCAGAAGTCCATTCTGGGCTTGGGCAACAAAAAAAATAGCTACCAGTTCTGTTGAACTGGTGCAAACCAGCTGAATCCCACCAGTGAATGCATCTTTCTTGTTCTTTAGCATATATATTCCAACTCAAGCTTTCTCCTTTTTGCCTATTTAGTCCTTCCCTGTGGTTTTAACTTACCAATGCCTAAAAAAGCTTTACAATTTAAATCATAATTTAATCAAGGAAAAACAAGGACAGTCCAGTTGTCTTTTGAAAAAACACTTTTGGAACAATCATGACCTAATTGACTGAGAATCTCCATAGAATTTTAGGTTAGGAGTTAAAAAATACTTGAAAATGTAAGCATTTAATTACTTTGTTAACTTGTAGGATTCACTTGTAGACACATTCATTTCTAATCTGTCTTGTAATCCCAAGGCTAATTTAGAATTATCAGACACTGACTGTGCTGTATCTCCTCCTTCATAAATTAGTGAAACAATGTGGGAAGCATTCTATACTCATCCAGCTGACCATTTATAAATATCATATCCCTTCATTTGTGATGGGATTTACATCTAATCTCTGCTTTACCCCTAATTCCTAGTTTCTAAACTTGTAAAATGTGGTACATAGAAACCACATTTACATTCCTATCCCTTAATGCCATGCAAATGTTCTATATATTGTATTTTCTGAATTCCTTTTATTATTTTCTATCTCTTTCCTTATATATTCTTCTAATGTAATCTCTTTTCTTGATTATATTAACTTAACCATGTTGAATTTAATATATATATTCCTTTCTTTCAGCATCTCAAATTATTATCTCTTTTTTGAGATGGATAATTCTTGTGTAAATCTGCAAGAGTTCAGGAATAAAGATCTTTCATCTTTATTCTTCTAACTTAACAGTTTGTAAGCTATTTTTCAGAATGCTACTGAAACTTTCAATCCATACATTGATGTCTTCTATATGTAATATTACACTCCCCTAAAAAGTTTTCAAATTCCAATTAAATAAACTGAATCCTATTATCAGAGACGTGTTGTGTTTCTGATTTATAGTCCATTTCATATATAAAGGAAAACAACTTTGTTGACCAAATAGCAATAAAATTGCTTGCCCATTCCATTCCTTTGTAGTCAGTAAGGCTGTCAAAGTTTTATTGTCTGTACGTAATTTAAATGTATGACTCCACTAAGAACTTATTCATATAATAGAAGCCCAAACAGAGGCAAGCGCTTCTTGGTCAATAACACTTTATTTTCAGAATTACTAAATGTTCTTGATTCAAACGCAACTGTTTTCTCTTCAGTCCCTTTATGTAATAACTTACATGCAGATCTCAATCCATGATCTGAAGCATCAGTTAACTCAGGATCAGACAATATCAAATCAGGATTAACTTTTTTTTTTTACATTCTCAGCGCAGTCACTATTCACTTCCAAATTGTAATTCCCCTTAATAACTCACAAAGGAGCTCTACTTTATTTTGAATTCATTTTTCATACCAAGAGGTGAAATCATAAAAGAGACTATAACCAACCACTGAATTAATTTATGGCCAGGAGCCAAAAAGAAAAAAGAAGAACACAAGAATAAGCAGATTACAGAAGGAGATTGGTAACACTACATTAATATCTTGGATAGATGTACTGTAGATCTAGTTTTACAACTACATCTACATTAGGAATGGGGCAGAGAAACCACAGAAGGTTCAGTCATTGAGAATGTTCTTTTTCCATGTAGAATTATGCTTATCTAAATAGATTTTTAAAATTTAAAGCAAAAAAAGAGACATAATGTCTAACCTATTCCATGACTGAAGGATACTTACATCTACATGTTCAGCATTAGACTTGAACCCATATATTGAAATTGATGTCCCAAAGGGAAATTTCTGTTTGCCTCCAGTTGTACTTTTCTGAATTAAGCCTTAACTTTCCTAACTTAATACAATTGCAAATTATCCTCAATTTTCATGTTTTTTTTTTTGCTGTTTTCCCAGTATATATCATGATATATCATCAAAATAACTATATCATCAAAATAATACTGCAGCCCCTTTTCTGGTTGCATTTTGCCCATGGGAAACATATATAAAACAAAAGAGATATGTAATAAATGATGTTAAGAGTTCTATCTCAACTACTGTTTTCCTTCTTTCTTGTAACCAAAGAAAAACTCATTCAGATGATTTAACCTCTTCAGTTAAACTTTGCAACCAACCTCTTAGTTTCTACCAATAGAACTTCTCTAAGTATAAACAGTTATTTTCACAGCTTTTGTTGTATAGGTATCACTGAAATGACCTACAATGAAATAGGCTCTTCCCACTTCTTAGAGTTTGCTAAATCAAGTCATTTCTTCTTTGTTCACAATTTATATATGATTTCAAGATTCCGTGCCCATGAGATGCTGTGTCTCAAATGAGAGATGAAATGAAGCAATTTGTCATACAGATTAAATCTGAAATTAAAGAAGAGATAAGTGGGATAAAGAACTTATTAGAAGATAATAATACCATCTTGCGGCAAGATATAGTTGCAGCTGTATCAGGCTTGGCTACGGTGGTGGTGAAGCTGGATTCGAGACTAGAGGAAGTGGAAGATAAGGTTGATTCTTTTGATGTGAAATTTCAAGATGTGGAAAGGAAGGTGGAGACTTCACAAGAAGATATTCTTATGTTTCAGTACAGACAGATGGAGTATGCTTTGAGGATTAGAGGCCTTAAGGAAGATATGAATCAAGACCTGTTGGAGATGGTGCTTACTGACTTAGCTATTGCTCTGAATATGGATAAAGGAGAATTATGCAGAGAAGTGGAAAAAATTTATAGAGTCAACTCATGGATTGCGAAGCAGAAGAATTTGCCTAGAGATGTGGTGATTTATTTTACAAAGAAGTCTTTGCGCAATGAAATTGTACAAGCCTTTTATAATAAGAGATTCCAGATTGCTTCCCAAGATATTATTATTTTAAAGGAAATCCCATCCAAAATCTTAAGAAATAGGAAAGATTTTTCTTTTCTAGTTAATGAGCTTAAAGCTAGATCGATGCCATTTAGATGGGAGATCCCGATGGGTATTGTTCTGAGCCATGCGGAGACGCGTTATAGATTGAATACGGTTGATAAAGCTAGAGAGTTTTATAATACAGTCCTGGGTGCAGGCTCAGCTTCATCTGTTCAGAAATCTTTGAGTGGCAAAGAGTTGGGGCAGCAATCTGAGGCATTAGGTCTGGTCTCTGCTGGGATGCTGCAAGCTGAATGGCAACGTCAAACGGAGGTTAAAGAGCAGAGAATGACCCGTGCAGCTTATAGACGTAAGGAGAAGGAGCAACGTAAGAAAGAGGCCAAAGAATCTTCTTCTGAAAGTGTTTCATCGCCGGTGGGAGGAGCAAGACCCAAGAGTTCTGCAACACATGCAGCAATGGTAGATCTCAAAGGAGTCTTCTCCGGGCTCCTGGCCAAGGGAGATGGCAAAGTTTCTGACCTGGAATGTTAATGGATTGAATTCTACTCAGAAAAGGAAAAAAATCTTTTACTATTTGAAGCAACATAATAATGATGTTATTTGTTTACAGGAAACTCATATTTTACTTAAGGATCAGAAATATTTAGTTAATGCTCGTCTGGGATCTCATTTTGTATCTTCTGCTCCTGGGAAAAAGGGGGGAGTTGTTATCTATGTGAAGCAAAATTTACCAGCTTGTCTGGTAGAATCAGATCCCCAAGGAAGATATGTGATGATTGAACTTGGCTTATATGGTAAGAAAGTACTTATAGTGGGACTTTATGCACCAAATCAGCAACAGGAACAATTTTATAGGTTGTTACATCAAAAAATAACTTTGTTGGACTATAGATCCGTGGTACTAATGGGTGATTGGAACGGTGTCTTAGATATACAAAGGGATAAGAAAGGTTCTTCTCCTTTTTTTAAACAGGCAAAATTACCTAAAGCCTTTTTTGACATGAAAGAGGACTGGGAACTAAGGGATTATTGGCGGGAATGTAATCAAGAGGAGAGAGATTTCACTTTTTTTTCAGATAGACACCAATCTTTCTCAAGAATTGACTTTTTTTTTATTACAACGGACTTATATAATAGAGTAAAGAATGTAAAGATTTTTCCTAGGTCGTTGACGGATCATAGTCCAGTTTGGATGGAGCTGATTCAAGAAAAAGAGAAAAGAAGATCCTGGAGGGTGAATGAAAACCTATTCAGACAAGAAAAGAATGTTCAAAAGTTAAAGGAGTGTTTAAAGGATTATTTTGCTTTAAATATGTATAAGGGGACTTCAATGTCAATGGTATGGGATGCAGGTAAAGCATTTATGCGTGGGATCTTGATAAAAATGAATAACTCTCATAAGCAAAAGCAGATTCAGAAACGTAAAGAATTGGAAGATGAAATTAAATTAAAAGAAAAGTCTTTGATTTTAAATCCTTCTGATGAAAGCATCAAAGAATCTGTAAAGTTGTTAAGAACACAATTTAATATGTTGTTAGCAGATCAAGCTGCAACTAACTTATTGTTTATGAAACAAAATACATTTTGTAATGCTAATAAGCCAGGGAGATGGTTGGCTTATCAGTTAAGAAAGAAACAGAGACAGAGAATAATAGATAAAATAAATTATAAGGGTAAATTAGTCTCTCAGAAGGAATTGATTAAGAAATCTTTTTTGGACTATTACCAAAAATTATATAAATCTACCGATGTGCAAATCTTAGATATAAATAAATATTTAAGTGAGGCTAGTTTCCCCAAACTGACAGAGGATCAGAAACAGGGAATTAATGGCTTAATTACTAAGGCGGAGATTGCGTTAGCAATTCAACAATTGAAACCAGGGAAAGCACCCGGTACGGATGGGTTAACTGCTGTTTATTATAAAGCTTTAATGGAGGAGATGATTCAACCATTAGGTGATCTTTTTAATGATATTTTACAGGGTCTAGAGATTCCTCCTTCATGGCGTAGTGCTTTTATATCATTGATTCCAAAGGAGGATCAAGATCTTACCTTACCAAAGAATTATAGGCCTATATCTCTTTTAAATGTGGATTATAAGATATTTGTAAAAATTTAGTAAATAGGCTTATGAGGGTTGTGCATTACCTTGTGCATAAAGATCAATCTGGGTTTATAACTGGAAGGTATATGAAAAATAATGTTAGACAAATTATCAATTTATTAGAATACTTAGATAAGAACAACCAAGTTCCTGCAGGGCTGATATTTTTAGATGCTGAAAAAGCTTTTGATCAACTGAATTGGCATTTTATGTTAAGAGTAATGGAAGAGATGAATTTTGGTGAAAAGATAGTACAAGCCCTTACAGTAATATATCAAAAACAAACGGCACAACTTATTGTTAATGGAGGTTTGTCAGAGGTTTTTACAATAGAGAAAGGTACTAGGCAGGGATGTCTATTATCACCGTTGTTGTTTGTTTTAACATTGGAAATATTGTTGATCAAAATTTGAGAGTCACAGGAAATTAAAGGAATAGAAGTTAACAAAAAAGAATACAAGTTAAGAGCTTTTGCGGATGACTTGGTGGTTACTTTGTCGCAACCTACTTATTCTGTAGTAAAGTTATTACAACTGATTCATTATTATGGTTTGGTCTCGGGTTTCAAGATTAATGTTAATAAGACTAAAATTCTACCTAAGAATATGACTAGTCAGGAGAAGCAGACTTTGGTTAATTTGACGGGTTTTGAAATTGTTAATAAGATAAAATATTTGGGGGTGATGTTATCTGTTTCTAATGCAAAACTATTTAAAAATAACTATGAAAGGTTGTGGGTTAGGGTACAGAAAGACTTGAAGAATTGGGAGAAGTTGCAATTATCCCTCATGGGAAGAATTGCAGTGATAAAAATGAATATTCTACCCAAGTTTCTTTTTTTGTTTCAAATGTTACCGATTTTGAATAATGAGATTAATTTAAGTGAATGGCAGAAAGGCCTTAATAAATTTATTTGGGCAGGGAAAAAGCCAAGGGTTAAGTTTAAAATTATGCAAGACTTCCGTGAGAGGGGTGGACTCAAGGTACCGAATTTGAAATTATACTATGATGCGGTGGTTCTAACATTAATTAGTGATTGGGTAAATTTGACAAATCCTGAGATACTTCATCTAGAGGGATGGGATTTACTTTTTGGGTGGCATGCCTATTTAATATTTAATAAAAAAATGGATTGGGTCTTTAAAGCTCATATTTTAAGAATTTCTTTACTTAGGACTTGGAGAAAATATTATAAAAGTGATTTTAAAGTACCATTATGGGCTATACCTTGGCATGCGATAGAAGGAATAAAAAGAGGTGCTAAAATGGATATGGTGTCTTATAGACAGCTACTCAGATGGGATGGACTAAACTGGCAGTTTAAATCACGGGAAGAGTTAGCACAAGAAAATATTATTTATTCTTGGTTCCAATATAGGCAACTAGTAGATAGATGGAAGGTGGATTGTAAGGTGGGTTTTCTTAGAGAAGATGAAAATCTTATTAAGCAAGTGAAGGATCAAAGACAAACCCACATTAAGAGGATTTATGGGGTTTTAGTTGAATTGGATTCAGAAACGGAACTAATTAAAGATTGTATGATCAGATGGGCGCAGAATTTTGGTGAGCCAGTTCCATTGGATACCTGGGAAACCATCTGGGTGAGAAATGTCAAATTTACACAAGCACAGAACTTAAGGGAGAATTTTTATAAAATGTTTTATAGATGGCACCTTGATCCACAAAAAATGTCTCTTATGTACCCTGACTTACAACCTAAATGTTGGAGATGTGGTTGTATGGACGCTACTTATTATCATATTTGGTGGTCGTGCAGAGAGATAAAAGCATTTTGGATTAAGATATGGTGGAATATCCAGAGAATTTTTAGAAGGAGGGTAAAATTTACTCCGCAATTATTTTTGTTGGGTATAGTTACTGATTGTGATACAAAGGAGGTTATATTGATGTTAAATTTGATTACAGCCGCAAGGCTGTTAGTAGGGCAATATTGGAAGAAGGAATCTTTGCCTACCTTGCAAGAGTGGTTTCTTAAAGTGTCTTATTTGGCGGAAATGGCAAAGATTTCGGCTTTTTTTTTATTATTGAAATTTTTCAAAAATTTTACAAATAAACATCCCCCCCCTCCCAAACCACCCCACCCTCCCCCCCCCGACTTCCCAGAACTGAATATAGGATTATTTAACAAATTTTAAAAAATAACGTTTACAATTTATAAAGTAATTAATAAAAATAATAAAGGTCATAATAATAATATATATAATAGATTTATATATTATATATTATATATTTCGGCTTTTTTAAAGGAACAAACACAAGAGAAATTTCTTGTTGTTTGGGATAAGTGGATAAAATTTATACAATTTAAACTGGATATAAAAAAATATTATATAGCCTTTTCATAATTTTTATTTTTATATATATACATATGTATTTTAATGTCATAATTTTCTTTTTTTATAAATATAATTTTTTAATTGTTTTTTAATTAAGCCTATATTCTGCTCTGGGAAGCTCAGGGGGGGGAAGGGGGGGTGTTTGGGTGGGGGTTGGGGAAGGGGGGTTTTGTTGTGTAATGTTTAATTTTTTTTGTATATGTTGTTTTTTGTTTTTGTATTGTTTTGTTCTTTTTGTAAAACTTATAAAACTTTTTAATAATAATAAAAAAAAAAGATTCCGTGCCCTGTATAGAATTCATAGCTTATACTTCACTCTCTCTACCCAAGAGTTTGGCTTGCACCACAATTATGTTGCAATTGTAATAGCCTTCTCCAAGTAAGTTCTGTCTCCAACTACGAGCAGTCCTGAATGGGAATGGACAGAGGATGTTTTCACAATCAAGTGATCTGCTATCATTTCTGCTATGATTCCAAAGCAATCCCATCACATTTTCCAAGGCAGTGACATTGTATTATGTGAAAAGATATCACAGAAAAAAGCTGTAAGATCTAAAACTCTATCACTCCAGAGTGCAGGGCATAGAATCATGATTTTAAGTATTGAGAAACACATTCCCATAGACATTTAAGGGAAAAGAATTCCTAAACAGAACAATTCAACTAATTGCACAGACAGGAGAAAAACTCCTATTTTCCAGTAACACTTAAGGGTTTGGGAATCATACCTGTAGTTCAAATGAATCATTTAGTGGTCCATTCCAGGGAACTCCTTATTCAGCTCCTACCAATTTTTACCTAGTAAAAATTTCTGTACTCAGGAAGTTCATGTTGGCAATATTAGTAATCTACCAGCTGCTTTTCTTAAATTAACTTGGTTGGCTAGATCTCAAAATAAAGCCATTTTCTGTGGGCAATGTACTATAAAGAACCATTTGTTTCTTTAGAATTCTGTACAAGCATAGAGATAATTGCTTATTTTCAAATGGCAGCTTCTAGTAGGATGAGTAATATTTTTTTCTCTCCCTTCAACAGAACACATTACATTGAGATGAAAAATATTTTTAATTTTTCACAACTTTTAATATCATTCTTTCTCTCCATTACCTAGAGCATTGTCCAAAAGAGTATTTTGTTTTATTCAGTTCTGTTTCATAAATTTACCATTCACTTTTCAAATGCACAAGCATAATGTCACCTACCCTATATATATTTTCTCTGCGATGCCACCATTTCCCCAGAAATGGCATTGCCAGTGCTATGTGTCACAAAGATAGAGATGAGAATCCTGATTCAAATGAAAGCCCCAAATGTAATTTCAAAAGGTGAAAGCCAATGGCATTTCCAAGAAGCCCCACATTGCTGTGAGTGATTTGAGCAGATTTATAGCAGTGCTATAACAAGAAAATGTAAGACACTTATTCTTTTTCTTTTTTTTTTTAAAGTCCACCTACCATGGCCCAATGCAGAATTTCATCAGGAAAACTAAATGCTTATTCTCATGCCATTACTGTTCTCCTGAAGCCAAACCAGCCAAACTCAATCCCAGAGTATTATGAGGTGGGATTCTTAAAACCTATTCCTATAGGCTCAATGGGTAAAATGAAAACAAGCATATCAGTCTTGCAACACTAGCTACAGACACCCATGACCACTAGAAAATATCATGTAACACTAAGTAGCATATGATGTAATGAAATAGGGGCTTTGATATTATGTTCTAATGTGGATGTTTTGTCCTATGTCTATTTGAAGGAAAATTGAGAATCAGCCTTGTTAATATGTAGGCACCTTATATCCCACCCACCTCCAAACTGAGCATTTTAAATGAATGTGCCCAAGCCCTGAAGGGGAAATAATGAGATGAATGTTGATGAATGCCCTTAAAAATAGGCCCAAACTATCGACCTGGTAATTGTGCGGCACTGTTAGAAACAAAATAGCAGGCATAATTGCTTTCTTAAAATTAGCAGCCTATGATTTGACTGTACCTAAAAGTGTATGTAATTGTATGCATTATTCTTGGTAATAAAATTACACAAAGAACATTTTTAATGCCACTATAATGCTAAACTTGTTGATCTTCATGCTGTAGTGAATATGACATGCTGATTACTTTTAGCATAAAAAAATATTTTTCTTTTTTCTGTGATGAAAATTCCCCAGCCGTTGATGCACTGGGATGATTTTCTAAAGCTTCTATTTCAGCCTTCTCCAACTTGAGGCCCAAAAGATTAGTCTAATATACAAGCTGTAGTGTCAACTTATCATTAAAAAGAGAAATGTATTTTGGGCTCTTTACGATTATAACAAATTATAATAATGACAGAAACTTAATTTTGCAGCAATATCTTTAACATAATCAAACCACAACTGCCTCTCCTAGAATCTTGGGAAGAACTCAATGAGTAGATAAAAATGCCAAATCAAGTCTAAACATCTAGCTGATTACACAACCAACATTGTAGAAGAATAAGTAAGACAGAATGTTGTATAAAAGTATTGACACTTTTGAAATTTGGTGCTGGAGAAAATACCTGAGAATTCTATGGACAGCTGTACAGTGAGAAAATGGTGATGGAAAACAATGATCATTGGACAGATCAACCCAAATCAAGATCAACCCAAATGACCAGGCTCAAATTATCCTACTTTGGACACATTTTATGAAGATCTAGTTCTTTATGGGAAAGGTGGAGGGAAACAGAAGAGGACAACCAGCAGTGATAGATGGACTCAGTCACAGTGGCAATGAGTACATTGTTGAAAGACCTGATAGTCCCCACAGATTAGGGACAAAATCTAATTAGTTTCAGGGAGTTAAAAAGCACTTGATGTCATATAATCAGTCAAATGCTTAAAAAAGCACTAATATATTTGAACTAAGCTGCATAAGAAAACTACTAATTATAAGAAACAACACTTGGTGGGGATACTAGAGAAGCTTCTAAAGATCTAAGTTCTTGTGTGGCCATTCTACTCACAGGAATAAAAACAAAAAAGTATTCAGAAAAAAGAAAGACACTCCTCACCATTACAACAATTTTCTGCAATAGCACTGCACTTTGAGAAGACTCTCTCTATTTCTTTCTGAGATTGTCTGAGGAAGTTTTCCTATAATTGGTACAAGGTCATCTGCAAGAAACTGGGGGTTGAAACTTCTCTTTTGCTATATGCAAATGTAATTCTGAAGAACTGAGCCCTAACATAGTTATTAACTTCCAAAAATGTCTTTCAAGTATATCTTTTAGAACAAGCTTGTAAATGTATAAGAATTGCTAATTTTACATTTTAATTTTATTTAACTTGTTATTTATTTTAACTACTCTTTTAACTGTTTTAAGGTCTTGATTTTAAATGTATTTTCACTGTAAATTGCTGAGAGGCTTAATAATTAATTACTTACCATGTTGATTAAATAAATAAGTAGATGAATAAACATATTTTTAAAATGTTTTGCATAGATTTTGGTATGTTTTCTGTCACTTACAAAATTGCCAATAAACCAATGAAATAACAATCCTATTTGACTGCAAAATTCTGCCATACTGAACATAAGAATTTTTATGATGTAGAGCATGAAGTCATGCCTGAGTGCTTTAGAAGAGTAAGATTTGTGGTTTTCTGAGGCCCACAGCATGGCAGTTTTATAGATGTTTAACTCTGTGTGGATATTGCATCTGTAGTCAATAAGCTTTGGAACTGAATTTTCTATTGGCACAGGTTGGACTGCTGTTGTTATAGAAATCACAGCAGTTATATGTGAGAGGGCAGAAAATAGACAGGTACTTAGGTATCGTGTGTGCTGTTTGCATTGCAGTTAGCAGTGCTAACATAAATATTCTATTTCTGTATAAACAGGACAAGAGGAGAAAGGAAAGACAGAAAGGTGTAGGATCTAAGTCTCTCATATGATGCCCCCCCACACACACACACACACATACACACACACACACACACACACACACACACACACAGAGAGAGAGAGAGAGAGAGAGAGAGAGAGAGAGAGAGAGAGACCTACTCTGAAGATCAAATATAAAATATGGATCTACCTATTTTTCTGACTGAAAAATCATTTCACTTCAGTTTCACCTCAAAATATAAATTCAATCAAAAAGAATTCTATAACTAAATTATTACTCTGTTGGTATTTTGTATCTTTGTGCATTTTTTTACATTGATAAGACCTGGCAGCTGAATCACTAGCACTGGCAGATACAACACTGTTTCAGGAAAAGTAAGAATCTGTCCCACAATACACACACAGCCAAAGATCATCTGACACACTGTGTTAATTCCTAGCTTCTGCTTGACTTTTCTATGCTATGAGTTACCAACAAAATAGAAAACTTGCAATTCAAGTGAGTGTTTTTGTATTCTATGTGGGTCATCTTAAATCTTTGCATTTTATCCATAATTTTACATTTAATTTGCCTCATTTGGCATTTTCTCCGCTATGTTTTCTATTAGGGAACAGATAAATGTGAATTTAATTAACTGCCTTCTACTTCTGCATAGGGTAGATGATATATTGAGACAATTCATGGTTGTTATTGTGACTGTGAACCTCTAATTAATTATCATAATAGAAAATAATATGAATATTGAGTGTTTCCCAATGCTATGCCAGAAGTCACCTCAATCAAATCAGGCAATACTAATTAATAAAGTAATAGATTTGCTAGTAAACCCCAGAAAAGTCAATAAACTGTTTCTCTGACCCAGTGTCCTTCAAATTAACTTCTAAAAAATCTATTTCTTCTAATTTTTTTTTTTTTTTAGAAAACTTGACAAAATAGCCAATAAACTTTCTGAGGTTTTTTTCTCCCAATTAAATAATGCTTTACCAAAATTTAGATACATGCAGAAACTCTCCCATCATTAATTATCAAAACTATGCTTTTGATTAACAATAGTAAAGAATGTTAAATCCTCAGATTTTCCCAAAAAAAGAAAGAAAGAAATTCATATGTAGCCAAAAAAAAAAAAATAGTTCTCTACTGCTTTTTTTCCAGTAGGTAGTTTAATAAATGAGCTATTGAATTTTTTTTCCTGTGGAAAACATTTTTAAAGCATAAGCCTACATACCCAATGATTTGAAGCTATTCTCTGATTATATTTATGTAGATTATTTCTATGATAGATGTGGTGATCTGTGCTGGTTAAAGAAAAACAAAAATATAAACTTCATCTATTGAAGTTTGCAGAAAAATATTCTAATAAGAATCCTTGAAGAGTTGAAGCTCCTAGTACATCAAGAGATTATTTAAAAAATTGCTAGTAATGAAAGCTGCTTCTAATATTGCTCTTCTTTGTTTACCCTATTATGAAGCTGCTAAAAGTACAACCAACTTTGAGAGGCTCAAACTCTTAATTTAACTATAAGCTCTGATCCAGCTAGCAGTCATGTATGCATAAAAGCAGGCTGCATGAATATCCTAAGCTATATAAACAGTGACCCTTAAAATCTGGATCTGATTATGTCTTCTTTGCCTTATCTAATTGTTGGTTCCCCTACAGCAGGACCTCATTTTACTTAAAGCAATTTTGCCCCCCCTCCCCCCCTCCTAAATATATTATTTCTGCTTCTTGGTTTCTGTAGTTTCCTACTATAAGTCCTAAAAAGGATGGAGGTAAGATCCAGCTTTGTGAACCATTTTGTTTTGTAAAGTAATAATTGGCACCTCATCCCCATAAACCAAGTTTTGGCTCAGACTACTAGGGTCTAACAAAGTTATTTTGACATCCTGGGGAAAAAATTCCACAGATACTTCTTTCTGGCAAAAATTGTAATAGCAATAAATGCAAAAATAATTATTTACTATTGTATAGAAGTTAGACCAACAATAAAGTAATGAAAGAGATTGTGTCTGTTCGTTTAAAAAGGAAATTGAACTTCTTTGGATAGAACTGGACTTGGTAGCTTAATTCAGGTTTTAGCAACAAAGCAATGGCAACAAACTTTTCAAGCTGTGACATGAAGATGGCAGCTTTTATCTAAAGAACAAGAGCTTTCTTCTTTTATGAACAGGAGCAATTCTTTTACAGCTTTTAAATTAATGATTGGCATTTCACACAATTTCAGTACTCCATACTCCACCTATTTCTTGTGCTTCTGTGACCTCTGTCAGAATCACAACTTGAAATGTCAGCATCATCTGCTGTATTTGTTGATTGTATTATTAATATACCATCCTGCTTATTAAATGCACACAGCTTTAAAGTTATCCCTGTTCGCTGTGGTGAATTGGGCAGCATCTTGTAAAATGATCTGGGATTCTTTTGAGTTTGTGGAATCTCAGGAAATAGAATTCTTTGTAAAATGAACTCTGCCACAGGCTGCTAGATCTATGCCCTTTCTGGATATGAGCAACTAGGTTTGAGATGTGATCAGTGCTTCTTTGAATATGTGCATGAGGTCTCCTGCCTCGAAGGAGATAGTAATGCTCCCTCTCTTGAAAAATGTATTTCTTAATCTGGACCTGTTTGATAATTTTTAACCAGGATCCAAACTTCATTTTAGAGAAAATGTCAGGGAATTGTGCAGCAGGTGTCCAAATGGAGTCAGAGACGCTGACACAAACTTGTAGTTTTATATAAATAAATATTTTTACATCTATATATACAGCAAATGAGATAGCCAGGCACATCACTACAACAGGAAATAAATAACCAGGGCACACAGAGGACACAGAAGAAAAAGGTGGGAGGGAGAGAAATTCTCCTTCCACACTCACAGCAACCAATCACGCTGCAGATTGACTCCTGCAGGAACCAGCACTTTCCAACCAATCAACTATAACTGTTCTGTTCTGGCTCATTGGACAACCCCACTGTTCCAGCTACTAAATTTAAATATCTTAGCAAAAAAGATAGTAGAAATCTGATCAGAAAGAATCCTACAAGAAATAGATTATCTGCTGACTTTTCATCAAGATTTAGGTTCATGTTTAAGCCTTAAAAATTATACTGGCCATTCTGATGGATAACACTTGCCCAGCTCTTGATGGGAGAAGTACATCTCTCTTGGTCCTATTAGATTTCTCAGAAGTTTTATCCTTCTGGGGGCCTGCAAAGTTGAGAGTATGGATTACTGTACAATGACTGCTGCACTCTTAATCTAATGGATGTTCCAGGCAATAGTACCATTGTAGTTCCAAAGCAGGGTATCACAGGATTTAACATTCTGCCTTATGTTATTTAGCATATTTAATGCTAAGCATCTTGAATTGGGACAGGTCATCCATTCATACAGGAGCAGATATGATCATTATGCTGATGATGCCCAGTTATATATCACTATTCTAAGGTGCCAAAGAAATATTGCACTTCTTCTGGAGGCTACCTTGTCAGGAGTTGCCTTTGGAGATGATTTGAATGTTACTGTTGGTGCAGAATATGATGCCCAAACTGCTTACTAGACAAACCCAATATTATAAGGCAACTCCAATTTTGGGCACCCTAATCTTACCCTAGAATTAGGTTTCCAGAGCTAATTCAAAGTGCTTATCATAGCACCAAGATATATTAAAGAACTGCTTTGCCAAAATTGTGTTATTCAAACAACTAAAGACAGTTCCTCCTTCTTGTGAGATATATGGGATATAGGTAATATACCAAACATTTTCAGCAGTACTACCTTTTGTGTTTTGGAGTTCATGGCATCGAAGCAAGACATATGTTGTAATTAAGCACTTCTTTATTCGTTCCTTACTCAACTCAACTCTGCAGCAATCAGGCACACAGGCCTTTTATAGTCTCCCAAACCAGCCAATAGGAAAGAACCTTTTTTTTGCATCTGGCGCATGCACACAAATCCGGCACCAGCCAGTCTGGTCCCGGGCGGCTTTTCAGTTGCCTGGGACCGTTTGCAACATTTCTGGCCCTGCTGAATTGCTTCAGTAGGCCCAGGACACAACACCCCTCCCCCCTGGATGAAACACGCCATAGAAGGCACAATAGCCCAATACAGGTGTCTTGAACAGGATGAGTGTTAAACCCAAGGTTCTTTTACGGTGCATGGCAGAGCACTTTATACAAAATCATAATAATAACAAATAAACTTTTAACAAAATAATTACAACAACCAGTTTGTGGAACATAATTCTTTGATTAGTAAGGTGGCCTTTTGACTGATAGTATCCTTACATAACCTTTAAGGTATTTAGGTGACCCATTGCAGGGTCAGGGAGGGTGCCTGGCCTGACAGCTCGCCTGCCAGTCTAGGCAGACCAGGACTTCTATTTAATGGTGCCTGGTCTACCTGCCCGTCTGGTGGGCTCGATAGACCAGGACTTTGATGCCTTAGAATTCTAGGTGACCCACTCTGCTGCTGACTGGCTGGATCCTCCGAATCCAAGCCAGGTTTCCTCAGAGGGGTGGAAATCCCCAAGCCCAATGGTGGAGTAGAATTCTCCAAGTCCACAATGGACTCCTCTTGGGAACATTCTCCCTTGAGCCCGCGACCAGCATCAGAAGTGGCCTGCATTGTAGAAGTGCCCCAGTAGTCCCAGTCCCCCGTGTATGTGGCCAAGGTGCCAGAGTCTGGAGCCGCCTCTATGGCAAACCCCCTCTCTTGTGGCTCCCTGGTGAGACTCCCTGTCTGGAGCAATAACTGATGTGCAGAATGACCCCCTTTCTGGAGACTCCCTGCTTGGAGCAATAGCTAAATCCTGAGAATGCCCCCATTCAGTCACTGGACCCTGTGGCTTAGCGTGTGAGAAATCGCTGGAGCTGGGAGACTGAGGCCCAGAATGCAATTGATGGCCCTCCTCCCCCCTGAGAGCAGAGCCAGGAGCAGAAACATTGTTGGACGACTGCCAGCGCAGTTGGTCAATATGGCGCTGAAGGATGCATCCATTACCCAAGGCCATTTCGTATGAGAGTGGCCTTGAGACCTTGCATAAAAGGAGCACTGACCCAGAGATCTCCAGGACCATAGTTCCTTGCTCAGACCGGATCGCCCACTTGAAGTCTCCTAGGTACCCGTGGCTGTGACACCTGTGAAGCAACCCGGTCTGGGTGCAGTCTGTCCAACTTTGTAATGAGGCGTTGACCCCAGCAGAGTTCAGCAGGGCTCTTTCCAGTGGCAGTGCATGGTATAGTGCGATGTGCAAGAAGAAAATCTGCTAACCTGTGATGCCAGCTACCGTGCGTGATTCTTTTGAATCTTGCCCTTGAGGGTGAAGGATACCCTCCTAGGCTTAATCCTAATCGGTATGATGTTTGGGTCTAACCGCAGGGCAATGGGAGGCCCCTTCTTTGAACCAAGCTCTGAACTAAACACATCCACAAATTTTCTGCAGACTTCTGCAATTCCTGGAGTTTGCAGGCTGTGTAGGCCAGTTACCTGGATTCCCAGGGCCTCGAACCAATCGAGTCCAATTAGACTCATACAATCACCCCCAACAACCACCACATCTAATAGGGCTTGGAAAGCCTTACGCTGCACTTTAAGCATGGCTTCTCCAAGTACATTAACCCTTGAGTTTTGAAAGTCAATAAGAATTAAGTTCGATGGCCTGAGTTTGACTCAAAGGCCACTACTGCTGCAAATCCTTTTAAAGGTATTGTGTGAAATGATCGATAGAGTGGACCCAGTGTCCAGCTCCATTGATAAGGGAACCCCTTGTAACTTCACATCAATGCGAAGTTTCTTTTTAAGGAGCTTGTGTGTCCCTGTCTGCAAAATGCTTCTACACGATGTGCAGAAACCCAGCCTGTGTTGGCTGGGGACCCTGGTACCTTTCTGAAGGAATTCTTCCCGAGGTTGCAACTGCTGGCGACCCAAACAAATGGTGGCAATGTGGCCTTGCTTACCACATGCCCCGCAAATGGCGGAGCGGAACCAGCAGTCTGTGTGCTTGTAGCGTCCTCCGCAACCGAGACACTGAAAAGCTGTTGGGGCCTTGTCTGGTTTCTCTCGCAGCCTTCTTACCACAGGCTGGTGAAGTCTGTCCACCTCCTCTTCAGGATCCAGGTCTGGAACTTCTTGAGCGACCTCTTGATGGATGGTCGCGATGGCTGGAGTGCTTCTAGCGAGTTGCAGGGCCTTCACAGCACCGCCTGCTGCTTCTTCAGCTGCAACTTCACACAAGACATCTTGGAAAGTGACTTCAGCTTTAGCAAAGATTTTTTGTTGCAGCTCTCTGCTTCTAAGGCCGCAGACGAAGCAGTCTCATAAGCGTTCTTCTAGGTCCTTGAATTCACAAGGCCTGGCAGCTTGTCTCAAGCACCATGCAGGCCTTTTATAGTCTCCCAAACCAGCCAATAGGAACGAACCTTTTTTCACGCCTTGTGCATGCGCACAAGTCCGGTGCCAGACAGTCTGGTCCCAGGCAGCTTTTTGGTTGCCTGGGACCATTTGCAACATTTCTGGGCCTGCTGAAGCACTTCAGCAGGCCCAGGAAACAACACTATCCATGCTACATTCTCCCTGTTGAAATATGTGCTGCTACATCCCTTCTTTAATTTCACAAGGCTGCAAAGACCTTCCTATTCCAATATTCCTTTGGTTCTTAATGAAAAACTCCCTTTTTATGATCCTGTAATCCCTTAATTCTGGGCAGAGTCAAGGCAATGAAGTTCTACCCAGAATTAAGAGATTACAGGGTCACAAAAAGGGCGATTAAATGGAGCTGAACATTTACTGACCAGATATCCATCCCTGACACCACATGGAGTTCACAGCAAATATTTTTTCTTTATGCTCTAGGAGAGAAACATCTGCTACTACCTAGCATTGAACGCTTTAATGGTAAAAAAGCATTGTGCTTAGGAATTATGTTATTATATTATGTTTATTGAATTATATTTATTATATTATATGCCTCTCCACAGTTTTTTTTTAGCTGGCCCCTTTGATGTGGCATATAAAGTATGCTGAGGGTGTGGTGCCAGCCTTATGGAACATTTTCCCCCTGATCTCCAACCCTTTTAACATTCCTGAAGGCCCTCAATATACTATATGCTATCAATTTCTTAATATTGATTTCTAAATTTTTATATCTGTTATTATATTTGTGATTTTTATTTGATTGTTGTGTCCTGTCCAGAGTCACGTTTGGTGAGATGGGAGGCTATGCAAATGTGAGTATTAAATAAATAAACATGGATATGTCTTGCATGACTCCTGCTCAATAACAAAAGAGCCTGCTAAACTTTTTTCCATTCTAAAGTATATAAAATTGGCCTTTTAAATATATTATAATTTAGTCAAGAAATATCCAGATGGCACAATGAAGAGATCAAAACCAAATATTGTTATTCCATTAATGTGGTGACCTGTAACATTTCAAAGCAAAAATGAATCCAAATGAAAGCAGTTTGATGTATGGATGAAAGAATGTTAAATGTAATGCATATCAACTGACTCAAACTAATGCATGTAAGTTTTCAAATCTAAATTTAAGTGAGTAATGGAGCTTCTTAAATAAAAACCTTCTAAAGATTGCATATGAAGGACACTTTTCAGAATACTAGTGCTAGTTGTTATTTCTGATGAAACTCCAGATTAGTAGGGTTACATTTCAGGCCTCTTCACCACCTTAGAATTTGTGCCTGTTTATAGCACACTGTATTGTTGTAGCAAATAATTTCAAGTGGCTTTAGAGTTTTCATTTTGTACTACTCTTACTACTAGGTGCCCTTCTATGCATCTCAATCACTTTCAACATCATTAACAGAATAAATAAACGTGTGTATATTAATGCAGGGCAGTGATAGAACAGCCCAGGAGATCATTTACCTTCAGTGATACATTTTTATTAAAGAACTACTGCTTCTTCCCCCCCCCCCAAACACTGGTTTTATATAAGGAAGAAGCTACTATCCTCATAAAAAAAAGGATCTTGGGAAATCTCATTTAAATTTCAAGGACCTCTTAGGGGATAGTTGCTAATGATTATGCTAATTGGCATAGGGTCTGACTGACAGTTATGTCAGGGAATGATTTGCAAATCACATTTTCTTGGAGCTTATTAGCAGACTCATTAACTGTACAACAGTACATTAGTCTCAGAAAGTCAGATCTAAGCAGAAAATTAAAATTATTTGCTAAATGACCTAATAAAATTGAATAAAATGTGCTGAGAAAATGAAAACAAAAGTATATCAAGACTCCAAAGGCTTTTTAAAAAAAAGAAGAAAAAGAAAAATCAAGTTGAGCTCTGCTGGTCAGCATCTATAATCCAGATGTAGATTATTAAAATGATATTTAACAGTGAAACAATAACTGTGAAACAATAACAATAAGTTCTTTTTTGCCAATCTCTTTGTCACCTGCTAAAGATGATGCATTTCAATTATTGAAATCAATGCTGATAGCATTTTGATCACACATCCAGCTCTCTGGATTACTATATGTTTATTCACATAATGTTGTTGTTCCTTCTTAAGAGAAACAAAATGGAGTTCAAGATCATAACTATTATCATGTGTGAGAATGACTTTGAGAGATAGGAGAAGAGTTGCAGCCTAAACAATAGTCCAGTAAAAAAAGCTTATGAGCCTGAAGCAATAGGGGAAGATGAAAGTGTCTCTGAAAGAATTCAGAATTCTCCTTAGTTTTCATAAATACAAGGGAAGAGAGGGACACTTTCAGAGTTGAAATATTCTGTTACTGGTAGTCATTGTTGCACAACTAAAATATGAAATAGAACATTCATTGTTAAGCAGTGCAGTTATTAAGTTAGGCATCACAAGACTGCAGCCAAATTTATGACCTTTTTATCTCAGTCATTAAATGAATCACTGTAGTAATTAGGCTAGACATCATATGACTACATTTTGCAACTTCCATGCTGGCTTCACCATTGACTTTGCTGTCAGAAATCATCTAGGAGAGTCTTAAATGGTGGGATGCTACAACTGTCATAAATGCAGGACAGTTGCCAAGGCTCTGAATCACAGTCGTGTGACCATGGGGAATGCAACAATCATAAGTGCTAGGACCCATCATAAGTCCATTTTGTAGCACTCTCATAACTTCGAACGATTGCTAAGCAAATGGTTGTAAGTTAGACAGTACCAATAATGCAACCTTAAAATAAAGACAGGGTTAATAATCATAGTTGTGCTTCTTGTCTGAACTACCCTGAAGGTCTACCAATAACTGTACAACAATGTACAGTGAAAAACAGTCAGAGTGTACAACTGTACCACAGTTTAAAACTTTACAGCTGCGCTGAATATGTATTTCACAAGACCAACAAAATTCTGGAAGGAACATACAGTATAGAAATATATTTCCATTTTGTCCTCCATATCTAACTAAGAATACTAGATGGTCCAGCAAAAGGACATCCTTTTTGTCCTTCGGCTTCCATCTGGTAGGCATAGCCTTGAAATCAAATATTGTCCAACTTCTTCAGTGTCTTGGTTTTCTATTTGTCTGTTTGGTCTGTTTTCAATTCAAACTACCATCTGCTTCTTTCTTTTCCTAATCTGTTGACAACCTAGATTTACATTATGTAATTTATGTTTTGATTCCAGCAATTGACTTCAATCCAAATCCTGCAAATTTATGATCACCGTAGTCTATAGATCATTGATTCATCCTATGTTTCTATGGTGAAATTTGAAAAGACTGTCATTGTTGATTCTATATTATCGCTAGCATATGGTCTTGAAAATAACTGGGAAAATATTGTGATTGAAAAATCAATCTGATGTTAGAACAGGGTTTCCCAACCGGGGTTGCTCACACTCCCTGTGGGTGAGAGACGATATTCCAGGGGTGTGAAAACTTAGGTTTAGTAGTTTCAAAATTATAGTGTGTATGCATAATTCATTTCAAAATTTGGTAAGGGGTGCGAGAATATATCAGAAGTGTTCTATGGGTAAGGAATATAGAAAAAATTGGGAACTGCTGTGCTAGAAAAACTAATTTCATAGGCTGGCTAAAGTACAATTTTTTCAGTTTTTCATTGTAATTTTTGTCATGGATGCCAAGAAACTTAAACTGTTCATATTCCCTCCTTCTTTCTCCCTACCATTTGTCTTCCTTTCTGCTTATATGTATTCCTTGGCTCTCTCTATAATTGCTATAAATGCTCCCCTGCTTTAATCAGAAGAAAGAAAAGAATATGAATATGAACACCTGTGCCATTAAAAAAGTGAGTATTTTTTTTACTTTGATGAAATGTAGACAACCTATCTCATTATTTGTAGTGAAAAGCCAATCCAAAGCAAAGGTTCCCATTATTTTTTATTTTCCTGTCTGAATGTTTATTTTCTAGCTGAAGTTTCTTTCCCCCGTTGCCCTTTCCTGATGCAAAGTTGTTTGTGATAAAATGGGATTAATGAACACTTCATCCTAAATATAAACATGATTCAGAATGTGAGCCTAACCACCTTAAAGTGAATTGAATTATTATATACTGAATTGTAGCTTGTCTGTGTAACTAATGGAGTGCTGGTAATAATCACACTTGTACCAATCACACTTGAATCCAAATTGATACAAATGAGGCGGGGGATAGAAAATTAGTAACTGATTGAGCACTTAAGTGGCAGATCATAGATGATTCAGCTACACAGATACTTGTACTTTATGTCTATTCTTCTAACTTTTTTTAAATAAATTGGGCAGAAAGGTAATGTTACCTGTATGAGTATCACCTAATGCAGGTCTCCACAACTTGCTTTGCCTTATGCATTGCATCTGATTTTTGAATAACATGCCAAGATCTGCCCTCCAAAAATTAAGCAGAGCAGAGCAACACATAAGCTTGACTTCATTGCGTGTAAAGCAAATTGATGGATTGCAATTGTTATGATTATTTAATAACTATTACATTCCAAGGTAGTTTGTGGGCAAATAAAAACTCAAGATGGCAACTTTGACTATATGATCAAAGCCCCATCCCCTCTTGCAGGCACCATTTTAAATCTCCCTCCCCAGTCCCCTTTCTTGCATTTGCAATCACAATTCAGAGGTACCAAGGGCCACATGAAACTCTGTAGCGTCAGGTTGTACATGTGGATTGTACTTCAATATATAGATAAAACTAGAGACAGCCCTAAAGTACGTCCTGCTATGTATCTTTTCTACTAGTCCTCTGCCAATTTGATGGAAAATATTTTTTTTAGAAATTTATTTCAAAGAGAGTTTTAATAAAAACACTTTAATGAAGTTGGAAGGTAAACTAAAAATTAATTAGTAACTGATTGAATCAGCATCCCTGACTGATGACAAGCCAGTCTTTTTTTTTTTTTTTTTTAAGACTTCAATGGAATGAAAACTCATGCAGCAGCTTTTTACACTGGCTGTCCATTTATACAGTGAGGAACTTCCTCCACTTGTTTAGCCAAAATCTGCTTCTTTGTAGTTTTTAACAAATTGGTTGTGAACCTGCCCTCTGAGCAACATAGAGTAAGCCATTTCCTGTTCTGTGTTATTATTGCTTAGATATTTAAAGTGTGCTACCATGTCCTTTTTGAATTGTGATACGCACAACTGGATATAATATTCCAAGCAAGGTCTCAATGGGCTGGCTGAAGTGTAATAAATTATAGGCATTCCTCAATTTATAACTGTAATTGAGCCTGGAAAGATGGTCATAGGTCATGACAGATGTTAAGCAGGTCATCATGTGACTAACACAATTTTACAACATTTTTTCTGATGCAAAAATCCACAGTAATTAAACATACCCATTGCCTGCAATAAGTAATTTTTTCTGAAAACTAGAAGTAAATGTTGGTTTCCAGCAAAGAACATCATAAATTGAAGTCATGTGACCATGTGAATCTGCAACCAAAATACAATTATATAAATGGGGGAGGGGGGCTTTCAGAACTTTGAAGCTGGATTATAAATATCTTTTTTGGGTCTGTCATAATTTCAACCTGGTCACCGACTAGTCATAAATCAAAGATTTCTATACTTCTCATGATCTGCAATCTGTGTTTCAAGATAGCATTGGAAGAATATACAAACACTCCATGAATGAATGAGAGGTGGGGATAGAGTTTCTGAAGGAACCCTGATGGTCACCTCACTTTTATTTATTTTGAGTACCTAAATAGGTTCCAAGCTTGACATTTAAAAGGTGCCTTTTGCTAACTGCCTGAAGCCTTTTCTCCTCTTTCCTGGTGAAGAATTGTACTGAAAAGTCAATAACTTTAAGTCTATATTTTCTGTTGTTAAAAGTGCTACCTTACTTTTTCTAATTCACAAAGTAGGAACAAATTTCAGATTGTCCCATCTTTTTTTAAAAAAAAGAAATTATGAATTTATGAGTTAATGAATTTAAACAATAGAACCATTTTGAGAAAGAAAAAGATAATTGCTATATTTTATTGGCTGTATTCCTAAAATAGCTAAATAGGTTGTATTGTTATGTAGTCATTTGTGACAAGATGTGTTAACCTTTGTTTTCCCCTTACAACCTATGCCACATTACGTTAATTTATGTAGGAGTTTAAAATGTGATATAAGTAAAATAAAAATCAAGAACAAGGTTTTCAGAATGATATTTTGTAACAGTATCATTTTGAAATTCCTTCCCTTTATGACCTTCATCTTTGTTCTCTTTATCTGATAAATTATTCCAAATTTGTTAAGACTACTTGAAAGAAAATTTCAAAAACTGAAGGACAATGAGTTTGCTAAAGAGCTACCATAGATATTTTCTTCTCAATATACTTGATTTACTTCTGTTTGGCATTCTCCATAGAAATTACTGAGACAGTATTCTTCTAAAGGAGATGTGTGTCTATTTGTGAGTGTGTTAGTGTGTATGAGTGTTAGTCTGAAGAAAGGAAGAAATAAGGGAGACATGATAGAAGTATTCCAATGTTTGAGGGGCTGCCATCAAAGCACCAGAGGGAAGGACAAGAAACAATGGTTGGAAACTGATCAAAGAGAGAAGCAACCTGGAATTAAGCAGAAACTTCCTGACAGTTAGGACAATTAATCAATGGAACAGTTTGCCTCCAGAAATCGTGGGCTTTCCATCACTGGAGATTTTTAAGAAAAGACTAGACAGTCACTTGTCTGAGATGGTATAGGTTCTCCTGCTTGAGCAGGAGGCTGGACTAGACAATCTCTCCCTTCCAGCTCTGTTCTATTCTATTCTATTGTGTGTGTGTGTTACACAAAGTTCTCATCCTACGGTAGGACATTATAAAACCATTGCCAGTCATCAGTGTGTGTGTGTGTGTGTGTGTGTGTGCATGCATGTATGCATGCATGTCTGTGTATGTGTGTATGTGTGAAAGAGAGAGGGAGGGAGGGAGGGAGGGAGGGAGGGAGAGGGAGAGGGAGAGGGAGAGGGAGAGGGAGGGAGGGAGAGAGAGAGAGAGAGAGAGAGAGAGAGAGAGAGAGATTGAATTGCCATTTTATGCCTACTATGTCCTATAATAAAGCCATACCTAGCGTTTTGAAAGAAAATAAAACTGTGAGTGTCTTACAAGGAAATGCTGTTATTGGGATGACCCAATAAAACTTTATAAGGATTTTTAAATATCCTCATTCAGGAATATTGTTTTTCCATGAACTTATAGTATTTCATAAGTCAAAAACAGAAACAAAATGAAACATACGGTAGCCCTGAAAATATGATTCAAAAAACACTTTGATCCAGAGCTTTTGATTCAAGATCAACAGATTCAACATGACTCTTTTTTCCCAACTATCTGAAAATATAAAGATCTCCAGATTTCCATTACAGAATACCAAAGACGTATCATATTCAGTCATCTGAATCATACTTAACTCTGCTTATGTTGTATTTTCAGTTATTCTTTCTAAAATTGATGCAACTGTGTTCTTGATTCTATTAAATCCTATCCAATTCCCTAGGTTTTTCTTAACTTGCCTATATCATATTCCACAGAAGCAGAAAGAGTTGAGTTCAGTCATCTTACAAGTTATGTAAAAACAAGACCTGCTGAACTGATTGACCTGGACAAGTGCTTTTTCTTTTCTCAAATGGCTGGAGTGGCTCCTGGTGATCTTTCTTTTCTGCCAAATTAAAATGTTTGGTTCATTGTATGTAAAGGTTAACCAGACCCAGGAGAAAAATCAAGGCAGAGATAAACAGATATATATTGACAAGTGGACTGTATGGTGCTGTAAGTCTAGACATATTAGTCAGAATTGCTGGATTGGTCAGTGAGCATTGTAAGAAGATAGAATAGACCTTCTCAGACACAGCAGACTTTAGTTCAGTTACTTCAGTCATTTCATCTCAATCTACATCTTCTGCAAGGACTCTCCCAGTGTATATCATATTTCACAATCAGTATGTCATACTCTAATCAGGCTAACATGGATTTATTTGTGAGTGTTTAACAAACTAAGAACGATGCTTCCCCTCAAGATGCTATGCATTTTGCCTACACAAGATGGAAATTTAGACAGACAGAGTGAGTGAATGACACACAGAGAGATTTAACCATATATTTTCCCCACCAAAGCTATTATTTCATTTAATGAATTAAGATAAAAGCTTGAGTGAAGAACCAAGTTTTCAAGACCCTTCCAAACCCCAGCAAAGTGGATTGTTCTAATATCAGGGGGAACTGCATTCCAGTACGGGCACTGCTACAGAGAAGGTACACTTCCAGAGTCCTGATAGATGGCATTTTTTTAATCAAAGGAACCCAGAATAATAAGGCAAGCATGACACATAACATGTTCAGCTTATTTGAGATGTGTCTGCACAAGTTAATCCTTAAATAAGAACCTATCACCTAAAATATGTGATACAGGATCTATATTTCTTTTGGTCTCTTTTTTCTTGGAACTTTTGTTCTCCTCAGTACAAGAAAGATGCTATTTTAATTGGAATTAAATTTAATTTTATCCCTTTAATATTATTCACATTTCTTCAGTTTGTCAAGTGAGAACTCAAGATTCCAGATGAGAGGAATGGTGCCCAAAGGCACCAACAGGAGAGGTAGAAGTAGTTCAAAGAAATACTGCTGAGGGGGGTGAGAGATGTTTCTGTTGTTGTTCTTTTCTCTCCATGTCAGTGCTCAGAAATAATAAGAAAACTGTATTGTTAATAAAAGCCATATGCATATAGAGTACTGCTTTCTCATGTTATGGTTGCAAACCAGTAAAATAAGGAGGACTGAAGAGAATTTTCTCAAAGTCATATTTGTGGGAAAACACTTTTCTCTATCAATATCTTTGAGAAAAGAAAAACACTTTGTAGATTTTTTTTCAACATTTTGTTTTGTTTTGCTTTGTTTTGCGGCAGCTACCATTTTTCACATGTAAAATGCTGTGGCGGAAAGAGATGGAGGATTTTGATAAAAAAAGGAAAAAAAGACAATAGAATAAAGAAATTATGCTGTTTAAATTCTTTTTTCCCTTTCACTTTTATTTTCCATTTTATTATTATATAGTTTTGTAAGACTCAAACAGATGATACAAATAAAAGTGTCAGATATGGGTAGTGAAATGTAAATGGATAAAAAATAAACCTGAAATACCATAATATGAATATTTTCCAATGCATCAATAAAAGTGTCAACACTGCTAATATTAGATGTTTTTGCATTGACAACAGATGGAAATATACACATCTTTTACCTTTTTCTTTTAGAGTTAGATGATGCTGGGAAGGAGGATGTGAAAGAGAGTCCAGCTAAACATAACACACCAAACCTAGTGTGAGAAACAAGGTTATTGAAACCAGAGCTGATAATGATTTGGTGGCCTGGAGAACTGGAGAGGAAGCCCACACTTCAAGCTAATTGGGGAATGTAGTTTATGACCTTTAATTAGAGGAGGGAATTGTCTTTGATACTATGTGCTCAGGGGAGGGGAATTCGGTTTTTGGCTTCGATTATGCAGTGCTGATGTTATGCTATTCAAAATAAAGATTCTTTAAGGTAAACAATGCCTCGAAAGTCTTTGAAGAGTTTCGTCTGTCGGAACCATGACAAAAAGATTATGATATTATAGTTCATATCCATTTTTCTAATCCAAAGGTACATATATTGTTCCACTTTAACTTCTAACTGCTTGGTTATCATGGACCAAGTCACTTCAAACAAAACCTGTATAATAAAGAATACACTATATTAAATCAAGATGGTAAATATATATCAAATTAAGATATGAACTCTAAAGCCCAGATTTGTGATGCCATAGACAAGGCTGATATCCAAGAATTGTTTCTATTTAGAATTATAGTCCATATAGGAATTTCTTTTTAAACACAAAAATGTTTATGTTTGTTTGTGTGTGTAGAGTGTTACAATTTAGTTAAGTACTGTTTAATTCTTTATGTTTACATAATCCTTTAATGTAAATAATCCATTAATGTAAAGGATTTTTTACAATAAATCTTTCCTCTGAATAATCTCTTTCCCCAGGAGAATTTCTGTTATATGTTTACCTCCACTCTCTCTGCTTATAAAGAGACAATGTTTAAGAGGCCATTTATACATAGTTCTAAAAGGTACAGTCTCTTCCCTAACTGTAATAATAGTGCATTATACAGAGATAATATACAGTTGAGATTGGACAGCCTCAGAATCAAGCTGCACATCCAGATTAGGTGATCTATTTTTGTGTGTACAGTGGGGGAGAGGGTATTTAAACCTTTACTCCCAGCTGTTTGCACTTATAAACCTGTTTAGCTTTTTCTTAGATTGCAACTCTATCCTGTTTGATGTACTTAGAGATGCTAAAAGGATAGGACAATTGTTCTCCAATTTCTAGAACTAATAGAGGTACAAGTGAGTGATTGTAATGATATATCTGAGGAATTGCCCAGTTCTGAGAGGAGATAGATAGGTAGACAGACAGACAGACAGACAGACAGACGGACGGACAGACAGATGACCTTGGGAGACTGGGATAGAGATGCTGTCTCAGACAAGTGATTGTCTAGTCCAGTGGTTCTCAACCTTTTTAATGCCACGACCCCCAACCGGTCGTAAGTCGAGGACTACCCAGCCGGTCGTAAGTTGAGGACTACCCAACCAGTCGTAAGTTGAGGACTTTCCTGCCTGGGAGCACCGCACATGCGTGGTGCTGCCCCCTGCGCCAGCTGAGGCATAGCTGGCAAGAGGCAGCAACGGCGCAGGGTGACCACCGGGTGGGCCACCAGCTGGCCCAGCCCAAGGCAGGTAATGCACCTGCCGGCCCCACATGTGCCAGCAACCTTCCCTGCGCCCTCCGCTGCCCCGCTAGCCTTACCTTGGCCACCGCCCATTTGGAGCGGTGGCAGGCAGGCCCAGGTGCTCCTAGGTGGGCACAGCAAGTGGCAGTGACAGCGCAGGCCGACGACCGGCTGGGTCACCAGCTGGCCCAGCCCAAGGGAGGTAAGGCATCCACCGGGCCCCACGCATGCCAGCAACCCTCCCTATGCTCGCCGGCCTCCCACCTCCCACCCCTGGCCCTCTTTTACTTACATTTTTAGTAGTTGCTCAGCAGGGAGAGGTGGAAACTTCCAGACAGCTCGCCTTCACTGCAGACAACTTGCAGCACCATTTGCAGACTGGGGCTTTTGGCGGGCTCAGCAGGGCAGAGACAGCCTGGACAATTCTTATTGGCTTTTGAAAGCCAATAGAATTAGACTCTATTCAAGAGAGTCTATTCTATTGGCTTTCAAAAGCCAATAGAATAAGAGGGAGTAGCACAGCTAAAGAAAGGGGGGGAAAATGGCGGACAGTCTTGTTTGGCGACCCCCGTGAACTGGTCGTTCAACTCCAAATGGGGTCGCGACCCACAGGTTGAGAACCACTGGTCTAGTCTCTTCTTAAAAATCTACAGTGATGGAACACCCACAATTTCTGGAGGCAAGCTGTTCCATTGGTTGATTGTCCTCACTGGTTGCTTCTCTCTTTGATCAATTTTCAACCATTGTTTCTTGTCCTTCCCTCTGGTACTCTGGTGAATAAGGTGACCCTCTCTTCCTTGCAGCAGCCCCTCTATTTAATCATATTGCTTATTATTGTTTGTATATCAGGGAATATGAGTATATTAAATTTCCTACAGATTCTGTCTTGTGATTAGGTAGAACAATCCAAAAAAATCCACTCTACAGGAAGGCTAAAACTATTTTTATTGAGATTGGCTATAACAGAATCTTGTAAATCTGTTGTAGATTTAAAATAAGCTTTATATCCCATCATCCTAGCAACAGGTTTTGCATATCTCCATCAAGGGAATCTTTTTAGTCTCTACACATTCACAATTGGCAAAGGGACACTTCTGTTAAATACAATATGCAAAACATATTAACTATGTTTGTTTAATTTAATTGTGATAAATTTTATATAAATGAATGTTAATTTAGTTTAGTTCCATTTAATTTTTGTTCTGGCTTAGTTTGTTTGCCCTTGTCCCAACCACTTCTTGGAATGCAGCTTCCAGCATGTCTCTCAAGTTAAGGATATTTACCACAGCAGTAAATATAATAAAAACAAAAACACTAACTATGGGTGGAGGATGGATAAAAATGGCCCCCACAGCAATGGACACATTGAGACAAATCTCTGGTTCCCTGAAGGCCTAGGCCTGGCAGTATAAGCAAATCTTGAGGATCTTTCAAAAAATCAAAAGGAATGGAACAAATCTAATGTCAGGTGGGGGGGGGAGATATTCCACACTGTAGCAGAGAAGGCATATCTCTTGGGTCTCAGCAGATGTAAGTACAGTATAGGTACCTTGCTCAATAATAGTAATTATGAGAGGGGTCTTGGAGTCCTAGTGGACAATCACTTAAATATGATTCAGCAGTATGCTGCAGCTGCCAAATAAGCCAACACAGTGCTAGGCTGCATTAACAGAGGAATAGAATCGAGATCATGTGAAGTATTAATACCACTTTACAATGCCTTGGTAAGGCCACACTTGGAATACTGCATCCAGTTTTGGTCACCACAATGTAAAAAAAATGTTGAGGCTCTAGAAAGAGTACAGAGAAGAGCAACAAATATGATTAGGCGACTGGAGGCTAAAACATATAAGAAATGGTTGCTGGAATTGGGTATGTCTAGTTTAATGAAAGAAGGACGAGGGGGGACATGATAGCAGTGTTCCAATATCTCAGGGGCTGCCACAAAGAAGAGGGAGTCAAGCTATTTTCCAAAGTGCCTGAAGGCAGGACAAGAAGCAATGGATGGAAACTAATCAAGGAAAGAAGCAACCTAGAACTAAGGAGAAATTTCCTGAGAGTTAGAACAATTAACCAGTGGAACAACTTGCCTCCAGAAGTTGTGGGTGCTCAAACACTGGAAGTTTTTAAGAAGAAATTGGACAACTATTTGTTTGAAATGGTATAGGGTTTCATGCCTGAGCAGGGAGCCTGGACTAGAAGACCTTCAAGGTCCCTTCCAACTCTGTTTATTCTATTCTATTCTATTCTATTCCATTCTATTCTGTTCTGTTCTATTCTATTCTATTCTATTCTATCTAGACTGAAAAAGATTGCATAAGCTTGCTTTATCTTTCTTGTGTTTTACTGCCCCAATTAGGCTGCTGGAGGGATACTAAGAGCATATCTGAAATTCTGTACAATTGTGTTCTATTCAGATAGATCTTGGTGACTAATCTAGTGGAAAATCAAGTTCACCCTAGTCATCACAATTTGATCTAGATGCAGAATTCTGATGTCTGGCTGGATCATGTAGTAAGACAGTTATGAAACTTATTGTTAGCACAAAGTATGCTTAGTTCCAATACGTGATTGATTGTAGCTGTCAGGAATGCTGTTTGCCAAAATACAGTAGGTGTTGGGAGGATAATTTACAAATGTGGACAAGTGTACTTGCATAAGTATTGAAGAATTAGCTGGAAGTCTAATGATGGATATTGGTGAATAGTAATGGTTATGGTAGAGAAACACCACCACCCCTTTCTGCAGGAATCTATTCTTGTGAAGTAGGGTAAAAGAAACTTAGTACATCCCACAGTTAGGATTCGGGGGGGGGGGGGAATAACACTCTGACCTGGCAGTAGAGAGTGTTTGGTTGCAAGACTGTAGAATGAAATTGAAAGCCCACATTGTGTTGACATGGAAAGTGGCTATGGATGACTACAGATTATATGTAAAAGATGAAAAAGTTATGCAAGGAGTTACTAGGTGTTTTGACTTAATTATCATGATATTAATATAGAAAAACTAAATTTGTATAATTTGACAGGATGCTCACCTAAGGTGAAAAATGAATGGAGAAATGTTAAGTCATGCAGATAAAAGGTAGCATGTGAAATGTAGTATGGTGAAACAGCCTTAGGTGCCCAGGAACAAGAATCTTGGTAGTTTAAATTTATGTATCATCAACAAATTATGAGCTTTATATTGTATATGTATTTGTAATGTAGTCAGAGCATTGCAATGCATTTTAATAATTTTTGTTCTTGGAAACAAAGAATCTGTTATTCTTAATAACAATAACTTGTTATTCAGAATTCAATATTGTAATGGATGGTATATGTGCTTCATGGTTATCTACCAGTAAATCAGCTTGGTTAGGATTGTTTCATATACAAAGTGAATTGAAAGTACCCATGAATGACTTGAGGTTGTTCTCCTACTTCCTGGTTTCATATTATTATATTATTTCCTTTGCATGACTTAGAGGAAGGCAGGCAAGTCATATTGCTCATTTAAATTCAAGAATATAATTATTTCCCTCAAATTTAAGAATAAATATAAAACAATAAATACCCATTATTTATTGCAATTTTGTGCTTTAGTTTAGAAGCTATGGAGTACATAAAATGTGTGATATTTATTTCTAATTAATTCCAGTAAGTCATTTTTCTTCTGTGCTACTCTTTCACAGGTTTAGTGATCCTTATTTTTTTTTAGAATATGATTAAGAAATTCATCTTATTATATGAACCTAAGTGCTAAGCAAGAACCTAAGTGCTAAGCAACATTCAAACCTTGCTAAGTACTTCACAGAGAGAGTGTTTAGGGGCTTGGCTTGGGTACACATATGTACGTTTCTTAAAGGATTTAACTCTAGTCAATAAACAAAACTAGATTTCTAGACTATGATATTGTTTTCATTCTCAGTCCTGTAAATAGCTTTTAAGAAGGCATTTTTCTAATACTCAGAAAAAGACCTGTCACTAGGGAGACATATCTAAAATTATATTCATAGCTGTCTGCTTATGAAAGTTGTGTTAATTAATAGATGAAATTAGTCAACTGCTCTTAACAACATAATTGTAAATAATTTCCTGAGGAGTTGCACACCTTCTCTGGCAAACACAAAGGATGAGTTAATGAGAATCTGGCAACCTCTGCCAAAATGATAGCCATGATTACTGTCTATTATCTTGAAATCTTCAAATTTTAGAGGCATTTGTACAAAGAAACAGATAGAGAAAATTGTCTGACAATCTTCCATTCCATTCCCATGACTTCTGCAGTTTTTGTTATTTTCAGTCCCTCTTCTTTTTTATTGCAATGTGACTAAGTCGGACATGGTGGAAAGAAAATGACACTCGGGTCTGACAGAGCTAAAAAGAAGTAGGAAAATGAGTGGAGTAAATATAATGGTTAAATTATTAAAAACCCTTTGCTTAAAAGTTCTAATGCTATGAAACTGAAATCAAATATATACATTACACAAAAGTTGGTTGCTAGTATTATTCTAGCTATGTAAACTTTCATTTTTGCAACAATTGAGGATGTACTTGTTAGCAGACCCATTATAGCCTCACCCCAAATAAAATATACACCAATCCTTTCCTCAGTATCTGAAAGCCACATTAAGTCCAGAGCCATTCAATTCTAAAAAGCCCTCACATTTAGGATTGCACTGCAAATATATACAAAATCGTAGCCCATTTTGTAAGAGGTTATGGCAATCCTGCCCTATTAATTGACCAAAGTCTCTTCATTCAAAGTAGATGAGTTGAAATTACAACTTTCAGTATGGAGAACTATATACATGGAAGTACTAATCTGGGAAGTCTGATCCATAGAGTAGGAAAAAATAAAATACATAACATTATTTATACTTTTCTACATAGAAGGGAATCTCTCTTACTTTCATTTTTTCATGATAAAATCATGAGAATGAGTTTATCAAGGGTTAAATATTACATGAAGATTGTATCTCCAAGAGTAATAATAGAGGCATGTGTGACTGGCCTTGTTCTTTCTATACAATGAATCAGCCACAAGATAATTACAGGCTAGTTATATTTATAGGAATAGTATACTTCAGAAACTGCTGTTTCCATATGGGCCAGTATTCTATAAATAACTATAATTGGGAATAATCAGTACTGGAATAATTCACTAGAATTTCTAAAATATGAAAAGGTCAGTCTGTTTGTTATTCAGTAAAATTTCTAAAACTGTGTGCAAGTGGGGAAAAAGAAATGTCCAACAATTAGCAACAAGAGAGATACTGGAATTCTAAATGTTGCTCAAATTAAACATTTTAAAAAGAATAAACATTGGACTACAGTTAATAATATAACTATTTTTATTTTGTTGTGTAAATCAACATGGTGTCAATGTTGCTAACATCGGATGTTCTTGCTTTGACAACAGATGGAAATGCAGCCATTTTTTCTATTGCTTTTAGAATTAGTTGCTGCTGGGAGGGGGAATAGGGATGAGAGTCCAACTAATCATAACAATAATAACTTAGTTGTGGGAACCCAAGAATCTTGGGCCCAGAGCTGATATGGAGAGCTGGGAAGAAAGCCTGGCTTCAAGCTAATTGGGGAATGTGATTTATGACTGTTTATTGGAGGACGGAATTGCACTTTGTTACTTTGTATCCAGGGGAGGGGAATTTAGTTTTTGGTTTCAACTATGATATGCAGATACTTTGTTTCTTGATTAAAGTTTCTTTAAGGTAAACAATGCCTAGAGATTCTTTTGAAGAGTTTCATCTGTCAGAACCATGACACATGGGCTAGGAAACCTAGCAGTTAATATTTTTTCAGACAACTGGATTTTCAACAGCATTTTGGCTCTATTATTTAAAAGTTCTGAGCACTTTGTAGTGATTACTTTACTTAATCTAATACATACCTAAACCCTCCTTATACTGCTCTATGTCAGCCAGGCTAGTAAATGGAATTAAACATAGTCAAATAAGATAGTTTCATGCTTAGTTTACATTCTGGAAATTTCATTTTGATGTCCCAAATGTGCTTTTTAAAAAAACAACTGGACTTCTTTATTTTTTCTTGATAAACTTTTGCTTCTTATACAAGAGTCTTCTTCTGTTCTGAAGAAGAACTGAACTGAAGAAGCTTCTTGGATGAGAAGCAAAACATCTTCAAGGAAAAACAAAGACCACTTGTCTTTTGAAAAAGCACCTTTGGGACAACCATTATCTGGATGACTGAGAATCTCTATAGACTTTCATTTTGATGAAAAGCTTGATACTTTCATAGGTATGCTATGGTCAACTAGTGCAAAACAGAATATAAAAATAAGCAATAGACTCTTTCTTTATGATAGATTTAAAAACCTGGAATTAAAACCACTATTGTGAACAAAGGCTACCCACAAAAGTGCAGATCAAAATTCACAATATATATCATCATGAGTAAGTAGTATAAGGTCTCTTCAAATAGATGTGCCATAACTGCCAGGTTTTTATGTACATCACTCAAAGGAAACATATAGAAATGAGTGGCTCTTTGATCACTGTTAATTCAGCTAATTTTTTTGACCATACCCCACAGATATCCTTAGTTTCCTCTGAATTCTTTGAAACAGATGATTAAAAGGCAGACCTGATAGTCTGAAGGAACAGCCAAGGACCAGATTTCACTGGCAGTTCGAGGACAGAGTTCCAACAGATAATAAACTCCACATTCTGCCAGGACACCCTACACCAAACACATGATGGCAGCTGTAAAGAGCAGAGCAAAGGGGGAAACTCCAGTTAATTCCAATCTTGTGTCCCTGTTGCTCCTTGTCTTATGTTTAGTCTCTTTCATGTACTTCTTTTACACTAATTCTCTTAGACTGTCATGGACAACACTATTATCTCTGCTTCTGTTTTTGTCTGCTTTTGACTCATCTTTCAGGGCAGGTCTAGTGTTCTCTGACTCCTAGTTACTCTCAGGAAGTTTAAAATGTGGGAATAAAACCTTTCAATTTGATGTTTCATGAAATCCTTATTGAAATTTCTTTTGAATTTGCATCAGCTGGCACGGGGCAAGAATGACTCTTCATCACATATACCAAGGCAGATACCCAGCCTCTCCCTCTGCTGGATATAGTAAAGGCTGAATGATCTTCTGCCTCTGATGAAAATGTTAAACTTCTCCTCTCACTTCACTATGCATTCTGTTTCTGCGGATGATCAGAATTCCAAAAGGTTGCTTAGAAAAATTCCTTTTAATATGTCCTTACATCTCAGAGCAGCAGTCCCCAACTTTCCAGCTTGTTCGCATGGGGGGGGGGAGAGGATGGTTCTGTGCAAGTGGTAGGTGCAAGCGCAAGCAAACACACCCACCACTTGCACAAGTGGAACTGCAGGCACCTGCATGCTTGCCCATCACTTGCGTAGTCTGGTTCCTAACAGGCTGCAGCCCACTAATGAGCTATGGCCGAGGGGGTTGGAGAACCATGTCTCAGAGGATATTCATTTTATTTTTGTTTTCTTTTATAAAACAGATTAAATTTTGCCGTTCCTGATAAAGCAATTATTTCTCTCTTTGCTTCTTGAGCAAATTAATATTTCTAGACTTTTCACTATACCAAAGCAGACTCTGCACTTGCAGAAAAACATTAGGAAGGAAAAAAAAATAACACAACCTGTCTAAAAGCAGTTGTGGTAGCAATTTGGATTAAGAGAATAAAAGATGATAAAGATTTGTAAGGAGTAATAGTAATGACTTTGGAGAAGGCAACCAGAAGCCATTAGGACAGCAAGAAGTGTAGGACAAAGCATGTGTTAATCCCAGGGGCAGGAAAGTATTAGATATACAGACTGGCTAAAACCTTTAGTCTACTGTAGGCTTCTAATCCACTGGGCATGATGGACAGAATGAAAATTCCAGATGGACTTAAGGCTGATCTCTTAGTTAAAGTCAAATAAGACCAGCCAACCACAAAGCAGAAGATATTAGCAGAAGGCTAAGTGATGCCCAGATGCTTTCATTTTTTATTTTCCATTTCAGAATCTAAAAAAAAAGACTTTAACCCAAAGAACAATGTTCATTTCAATAGGGGTCAATCACTGTTTCCATTCCATTAGTTAGATTTACTGCCAGAGAGAGATAGATGCCTGACAGAATATTTGGTTCTATTACCATAGTCACACATCTATTGAAAAAACAGCCTGTCATTCTTTGTAGTGTACATAAAGGATAAGACTATAGAGGCATGTCATTACTGAGATATAGTGCAAAAAATGGTTCATTCTGTGGGACACCTTTACAACCTTTTGTATGATATTGATAGATGACATTTTAAAGTCACTTTGCTGAGTTCAATCGCATGGCCTAATCTGCTCATCTACATATCAGCACCATTCAGTCCTGCAGAGTTGGCCAAAAGGCATTTCAATGTGCACTACAAGCTTACCTCATTGCAATACAGCTGAAATGCCAGCCAAAATGATAGGACTGCCGATATCTAAGAGGATTCCCCCTCTACTCACTAAATCACAAGAAGTCACACTTTCTAGAAATTTAAATTAGCAAATATTTTAGAATAATTAAAATCATAATTGAAATATGAATTCAAAACAGTGGGGATGGGTGAAGGTAACTTTACCTTCTATGGCTTTGGGAATTCCTGCAAACAGCCTAGGGTAATTTTGTGTCATGCATGATCTTCAAAGTGAAATTGGTATCACCAGGATAAATTTGTTAACAAGCTTTACTGACACCTTCAGTTATTATTTGATGATTTTAGCAATGTTAGTTGAAAGCTTCAGGGCTTCACCTATCCCCACTTAGCAGCCAGACAATGTGTCAATCTGTTAATTTGCCACATCTAAGCAGGACATTGACATATGTGAGTAGACAGTTGTAGACCTTCACTTCCACTCAACAATCTAAAAAAAAAGTGAAAGTCCATTGTTTTTCCTCTTTTTTGAGTCTTTCACAACTATTAGACATCCACACCAAAGGATGAGTAAGAGAAAATTAAAATTTGAGTGATCAAATTAAAATAAACCATTAGGAATGTGTGTGTGTGTGTGTGTGTGTGTGTGTGTGTGTGTGTGTGTGCGTGCGCGTGCACACGTGCACACTCATGTGTGCATGCTTATTAAACCTAATTTGGATGAATGGTCTAAATGTAGAAAAAATATCCTTTCCTGCCTATTTGATTTCATACATACCCATTGCAGAATGAATATAATTTTAACAACATACAGCTAGCTACTCACATTCTTTTTTTTTTTCATTCCTGACATTTCTTCATGTCTAACTATCAAATATGATGACAGTAAATGAGTGACCTTGTATCTCATCCTAATATGCACTTTTTCACCTGTGGAATTTCTGATTATTCTGATTGCCACTTTCTTTCTGTTTTATTTTCAGGATCTTTTATATATCCTAGCATGAAATATGCATGGTTCAGTGTTACTGATTTTCTTAAGAATGGGAAATTTGTATGCAGGCTCTTGAAAACTTTTATGCAGAATGACATTTTGAGTCCTGCAGTTCCAGATTTGACACTAGAACTCCATAGGTAATCATCTATCTAATCAGAATTTCAGCTGGTTGCATTAATTCATGCTGTTATCCACAACTGCTCACTTTAGTTTAAGATCCAAGAGTTTTTAGAAATATATGTATAACATTTTTGAATCCTGTTCTGAAAATTTAATGCATTTATCCTTTAAGTTCTAGGGCTAGAGAAACAAAATCTCATAATAATGGAGGGATATGATTTGAGTTTATAAGAACATACTGAAGTTTTATATGTTACACAGAAAGATTGTGACCCACTCTCTCTCAGCCCAATCTGTCTCACAGGGTTGTTGTATGGAAAACAGGAGTAGGAAGGAGTATTAAGTATGTTGGTCATCTTGAATTATTTGTAAAAATAATAAAGGCAAGATAAAAATCAAATAAAGAAACAATACTTTTAAATGTCTTTGAGCATTCTTTGTAGTTCCATCAAAGATAAGGTACCTATAACATAAATTATCCTGCGGGTCCATCAGTTTAGAGTATACAGTATCTTGCCTGCTTGTCTATCTCATACTTTGATATGAAACACAATTCCACTAAACATAACAAAACAAAAATAATCCCAAACAAAAGAAGCCAGCAAGAGTTAGCAGAGATGGAGATAGAAATTATATTTTTCTGTTGAACAGGTGGAACATATAACCTTTGTTCATTCTTCCTTCACTTTCCAACTCCTGCTGTGATCTCCAGCTTTTATCTAGGGAAAACATGGTCCTCTCCATGTTTGTGTGCGTGTGTGTGTGTGTGTGTGTGTGTGTGTGTGTGTGTGTGTGTGTGTTTCTTTTTGTAAACCAAAAGGTTAACTTTGACAAGAGACTGGAAGTTGAGTCAATGCAGCTGGAGTTCTTTTTTGCTGCTTATTCAGTTTGAGCAAGTTGGTTAGGGGGGACCCTACATATGCCCTTCAGGGGAGTTTCATTTCTCCTCTAATCTGAATAGGCTCTTTATTGAATAGGCAGATCCTCGTTGGGATGTAAATGTTCCAAGTCTTGAATCCTTAGGTGGGTTATTAAGCATGGGCTCCCTGAGGAACCTGTGATCTTAATTTTCCTGGAGACTGATGAAAGAACAGTATTTAAAAATGGGGGAGAAATTGTGTCTGAGGCCTCAACCTCTATTGAGGGAAGGATTTTCCACTTTGACATAAATGGATTCCTTCACTCCTCTCTCAAACCATCTATCTTTCCTATTTAGGATTTGGTGAAATATTAACCAAGGAGCAAAATGCCACAATACTATTGTTATTCCAAGAGATTATATGTTTTAACAATCCTGTTTACAAGGTCAACAATATGAGAAAAATCATTAATTGTATGTCCCTTTTTTATCATGGTGTCAAAAAAGACCAGTTTGAACATTAGTATACCAAATTATTATTCTGAGTTTGAACTGAATACCAGTTATGGTGGGCATATATAAATACTATAATAAAGCACATCTGACACATATAAATATGTCCACAAATATACATTTTGCACAGAATTATTTTAATATAACAGTCTTCATTCTCTCATTCTCCAGCATGATTGGATGGAGAACCCACGGATGGGTTGTCTTAATCTATCTGCTCCAATTAGACTAAGTCTGAAATTTAGTACTGCCCCCTCTGTGCCAACTGCACCCCAGTTTTAGACTTAGTCTCTTTGCTCTAAGACGCGTTTTTTCTTCGCTCCTGGAGCAGAAGACTGTGTATTCCTATTTTATTTCATCCCAACCTGTAGCCTAGCAGGCTGACAGGCTGACAAAACCTCCCTTTGGGGGGGGGGGAACTTTCCCTTTCTCCCTTTGAGAGCCTTTCAGCTTCACAATCAGCTTGAAAATTGGATTCCCAGAAGCAAGAGAAATCTCCTACCAGGGGCCGTTCCTCTGCATCAGAGGCTCCATTCTTCTAACCAGAGCCTGGAGGCCTTAGAGGCAGGGGTAAGCTTGCCAATTGACTGGGGGGCTCCGCAAGGGACGACGAGGCTCATCAGGCCTGGAGGGAGCCTTTTCTCGGTCCCTCGGTCTCAGCAGACCGCCCCAGCAGCAGGAGAAAGTTTTTGGCACCGATCCAATTTTCAGAGCCTGGAGGCCTTACTAGGCCTTGGGCTGCCTCAGCCTCTCTCAGCTCACCTAATTGTAATCCATTCGCTGCGTTAGGAGCCCAAGCGATTCCTCGGAACGAGGGCTCATTGCAGCTTAGGCCACAGGCCTCAAGGCCTTCTTCTTCTAATGGCCTTTTTTTTTTGAATCCATTTGCTGCGTTAGGAGCCCAAGCGATTCCTCGGAACGAGGGCTCATCGCAGCTTAGGCCTCAAGGCCTTCTTCTAACTGCCGTTTTTTGGGCGCGAACTCTGCGGCCGCCATTTTGAATTGACTCACGGCGGCCATTTTGTGTGTGACTGAGGCCCAGACTGCCTGGAGTTTCTCCTGAAGGCAGTGTTCATCACAAAGGCTTCGAGACTACAGCGTTGAACCGGGGAGGGCCTGTTCGCTCCCAAGGGACGCAGTGCCCATTAATTCCCTGCCCACCCCCCTCAAGGGCTGAATCATCTCTGCAGGCTCCCTTGGTCAGTTACAGCGCCGAGGGGGGGCGTTTTGCCAAGGTTGAGCCCAGAGCAACTCATCATGGCAGAGAAAATCAGTGAACCGGCCAAGAGGAAACGCCAAACAGAGGCAAGTGGAAAGAACACCACCAAGCGAGCCCGGCCAAGCAGGGAGCCACAGAGGGAGGAGGAGTCCCAAAGACTGAGAGCGGCCTCCCCAGATCTGACAGGCACGATGGGAAGGTCCATTTTTGAACCCCTTTCCTCACATTGTGCCTCAGCCCCAGGGGCCTGGTCTTCCCCCAGGGGAATTCCCCAATTAGATTTAACCACAAGAGTGGACCCAGGGAGGGGCACAACCAACCAGGACACCCCAGGACCCCAGGCCACGTTCACCCCCACTGCAGCAGGGCTTCGCCCTCCTGAGAACCAGGCCTTGAACCCGGACCTCCTTCAGTCCACGATAGCCCAGGCTGTGGCTCAGTTTATGGCCTCCAACACCCCACAGCCACCCCCCCAGGCCACGTATCATCCACAATCTCCAGATTTGATGGAGGATCCCTCATCGGATTTGGAATCTACAGGGGCTGAACAATCTGGCCTGATTTTGTTTGAGGACGAGGGCATCACTCCCTCTGACCCCACCCCTCCTGTCGGTCTCTTTGACCATTCATTCTTTAATTCCCTGCTACTCAGGGCCTGCACTACTGCAAACCTCCCCCAAGAACAGGAGACCCCACCTACAACGTCCAAGGGTCCCCACGCCATATACACCGAGCCCTCAGTCTCGCAGAACAATATTCCCTGCCCTCCCCTTTTTCTGAATATAGTTCAAGAACAATGGGAGAACTTAGGATCCTTCTTAAGCCCCGGTGCAGTAGAGGGAACATTATTCAATGTTGCCCGTTCTCTGGCCTCCCTATTGGAGATTCCTGAGATTGATGAGCCTTGAACTCATTGTTTCCCAATGCTAACATCCCTGGGGACATAAATGAGGCACTTAGGGCGGAGGATAAAAAGATTGACTCCGCATTGCATAGTTCCCATCTGGCATCAGCCTGGGCAACAAAGGCGGCAACGTCCATGGCCTTCTTTGCCAGGGCTTCAGCCCTTGGATTACGTGAGCTCCAGGACAGGATCCCTCTGGACCAGCTCAGAGCTCACCAAAATCTGGGTAAGTTAGTGGCTACGTCCCAGTACCTAGCCGACGCTTCTCTGCACATGGCTAGATACACTGCCAGACCATCGCTGCAGACATCTCAGCACGAAGGCTCCTTTGGCCCAGGAATTGGCGAGCAGACGCCAAGACCAAGTAGCGTCTGGCCTCTAAACCTTACACAGGTGGACATCTCTTTGGTAAGGCACTAGAACCATACTTAACTGAAGGTAAGGACAAACGTAAAACTCTGGTTAACTCATGTCACAGAGCAGTTACAGGAGGCTGCCTTTCGATCAGCTCCATCCTGGGACTGGGCCCAGGCATCCCTCTATTCCTTTCAGAGACAAGAACGACAGCAGGATCGTTCAGCATGCAGAAGCAGACCACAGATCCAGGCCAAGTGGCCCCTTCAAGGCCGAGGGGCCATTCCTCTAAACGAGGCAAGTGATCTCACAGTCTCACTTCCCATAGGAAGCCAGCTGACCCCTTATTCCAGCACTTGGGCAGTCGCCACTACAGATGCCGGCTGGCCCCTTATTCCAGCACTTGGATAGCCATCACTACAGATGCATGGGTGTTAGACACTGTCACGCAAGGTTTGAGACTAGAATTTTGTTCTCAACCACCTGACAAATTCCGCTCTTGCCCTATCCCAACGAGCAGGTCCAGGGCTGACTTTATGTCAGAGGCCATAGCTCATTTATTACAAATACGAGCAATTGAACCAGTACACAAGACCAAGAAGGACGAAGGTTTTACTCAAACCTCTTCGTCATCCCTAAGACTTGGGGGGCTGGAGGGCAATCTTAGACTTGAAAGATCTAAACCTTACTTGAGGTATAAGAGGTTTAAGATGCAACCACTTCAATCAATCCTGACCAGCATCAGGCAAGGTGACTTTCTTACCTCAATAGACTGAGACTATTGTTTCCTAACCACCGCAAATTCCTCAGATTCAGCTATGCCCACTACCAGTACAGAACCCTACCCGAGGGTATTTACAAGGTACTGGCAGTGCTCGCAGCCCACCTTAGACAAATTCCAATCAGAATTCAATGCTATTTAGATGACATACTAATTCAGTCATCATCATTCCTAAACGCTCAGTCAGACCTCGCCCTAGCCATCAAGGTCTTTCAGGAGCACGGGTTGTCTGTTAATTTCCAGAAAAGTCATACAACAACCCGGCTCCTCCATTTGGGCACTGTTATAGACATGGACAATTGTACGGTCTACCTATTTCAGGACCGAAGGAACTCTATTCAGATTCTTGTACGTCAGATCCAAAGGGCCAGAGTAGTCACATTGGCCTCCCTATCACAGCTACTGGGGAAGACGGTGTCCTGCGTGCAAATTGTGCCATGGGCACGCCTCCACACCAGAGAATTACATGGCTTCCCCTTCCATTTCAGAGACTTGAACTCCCTTCAATGGTGGGACTCCCCGGTGCTGTCACGGGGAGCAGTATTAGAACCAGACAGGATTACCATTACCACAGATCCAAGCCTGTTTGGGTGGGGGGCACACCTCCACACGCACTGGGCTCAAGGTCGGTGGTCCAAACAGGACCTAAAGAACAATATAAACTGGCTGGAACTCAGAGCCATACATATGGCCCTAAAGGGATTCACCGATATAGTACAGGGCCAACATGTCCTGATTTTAACCGACAACATTACAGCCAAGGCCCACGTCAACAGACAAGGGGGGACAAGGTCCAGGCCTCTCATGCAGGAGGCCAAATTGCTGGGGTCCTGGGCGGAACTGAATCTTGCCTCCATCAGGGCGGAGCACATATCCGGAGTGAGCAACCAGCAGGCGGATTCACTGAACTGAGCAACCATGGACCATTCCGAATCGCAGCTGGATCCGAAGGTGTTCAGAAAGATCGTGGACAGGTTTGGTTCCCCAACCTTAGACCTTTTGCCTCCCCCACCAACTCACAACTTCCCAGATTCCTTTCCGGGTTCCCACCTCCATCAGCGGAGGGAACAGATGCGCTCCGCAGTCCCTGGCCCAGGGAACTGCTCTATGCCTTCCCTCCTCTGCCGTTTCTTCCTGCCACGATCAGGAAGATCCTTCGCGAACGAGCAGAGGTCCTCCTGGTTGCGCCGCATTGGCCAAGACGCTCTTGGTCGCCAACCTGATGGAGTTCTCCGCATCATCTCCATGGAGGATCCCAGCAAATCGCATCTCCCACATTCAGGGGGAACTACGCCATCCAGACCCTCAATGACTCCAGTTAACCGTCTGGCACTTGAGAGGCAGGCCTTAGGCTGAGACTCATATTCGTCAAGGGTCATAGCTATGATTCAGCAATCCAGGCGACCCTCGATGAATAGAATATACGATGCCACATGGAGAGACTCCTGTAATTGGTGTTCAGTTTGAAAAATTGACCTTTTGGCGGTTTCAATGCCAGTTATCTTGGAGTTCCTGAGGAATGGTCTAGACAAAGGGCTTTCCACAAGCACCATCCGCAGGCAGGTAGCAGCACTTGCCACAATTATTTCCTGTGGCAATGAATCCTTAACACATTACCCTATGATACGCTCCTTCCTAAAAGGAGCTAACAACATCAGACCATCAACTGTACATAGATACCCCTCGTAGGATCTTCATCAGGTTTATAGGCTCTTGTTTCGCACCCTTTGAACTATTGACACTGGTTTGTTTAAACAGTTATCGATGAAGGTGGAATTTCTTGTTGCTGTAACTTCAGCAAGAAGGATATCTGAACTGGCTACTCTTCAGTGAGGAAGGACCTGTGTACATTCCATAAGGACAGGGTAACCCTTAGGCTAGGCCCCTCCTTCATGCCTAAGGTCAAGTCCTTGTATCCTAGATCTCAGGAAATAGTTTTGCCGGACTTCTGTCCTAACCCATCTAATGACATAGAGGTTCAGTGGAACAAATTGGATGTGCGCAGGGCTTATATTGTTATATACAGAGAACCTCATCTTTCCACAGAACAGAGGCTCTGTTTGTGTCCTATCACCCTTCATCACTAGGTCAGAAGGTTTCTTCAACCACAATACGCAGGTGGATTAGAGTTTGTATTTCTCTGGCATACCAGTCTCAGTCACTGCGAGATCCCAGGCATATCACGGCCCATTCAACCGGGGCGCAGCTACTACAGCTGCCTGGTCTACTCAGGCCTCCGTAGAGGGAATTTGTAGAGCAGCAACATGGGCATCGCCCTCTTCCTTTGTCTGTTACTACAAGAGGGATGTATATGCATCTTCTACGGCTTCATTTGGCCGCAAGGTTCTAGAACACACATTAACGTTGGATGGGACCCAGGCCCAATCTAATTCCCCACCCTAGGGACACAGGGCTTTGGTATGTCCCATCCGTGGGTTCTCCATCCAATCATGCTGGAGAAAGGGGCGTTGTCTTACCTGAACGTCTTTTCTCAGCATGATGATGGAGAATCCACTCCCTCACATTAGGTCAGTTGGTCTGGTTCCCATATTGTTCAGACGTGTCAGACTAAAGTCTGAGTATCGCCTTAGCCTAAAACTGGGGTGCAGTTGGCACAGAGGGGGCGGTACTAAATTTCAGACTTAGTCTAATTGGAGCAGATAGATTAAGACAACCCATCCGTGGATTCTCCATCATCATGCTGAGAAAAGGCGTTCAGGTAAGACAACGCCCCTTTCTCTTTATTTCACAAAGCCTACTTAAAGTTCTTTTTGATCCTTACAATCTCTTTTATGATTCAAAAAGCCAATAGGTTTATATTTTCAGGGAGCTTTGTGGTTTGAATAACAACTTCATTGGACAGAAAAGTTAAGATTCACATAACTTGTAAATTCCACTTAAGCTGCAAAAGCAACGTTGTATTTTAAGAATATTTCTTGAAATCTTTTCCTTTAAGTATTCATAAGAAATTTAGCAATTTTATCAATGAGAAGAAGGTTTTGTTTTTAAAAAAACTAAAGGGGTTTAAGCCATATTACCAACACTTTTCATAATATAAATGTGAGTTGGGTGATGGCATAAATCTGATGATAGATAGATAAAGAAAGAAAGAAAGAAAGAAAGAAAGAAAGAAAGAAAGAAAGAAAGAAAGAAAGAAAGAAAGAAAGAAAGAAAGAATTTCCAGGTACTCGAGACAATATCCTGAAGCTCATCACAAAGAAATTGTTTCCTTAATTTCAAAATGCAATCCAAGCATATATGGATTATGCCCAGAAAGCAAATGTTCATTTTACTGATTTAATTTTTATACTATTAAAATTCTTTCAATCTAACCTGAATTTTGGAAAAACTGCTCCAAAGTACAGCTTAATGGTCCATCTCTTCCTCAGGAAATAATCCCTGGAACCAATGGTCTTTGTTCAATTATAACAATTCTTAAAGGAATTACCAGTTTTGAAATTACTGTTTGACCTGTGCATATGTAATGGAAATATATGTTGTGTTATATGCTATACATTTTTTTATTTCTGGCCCTTGACTTACAAACACAACTGAGCCCAAAATTTCTGTTGCTAAGCAAGACAGTTGTTAAGTGAGTTTTGCCCCATTTTACAACCTTTCTTGTCACAGTTGTTAAACAAACCACTGCAGTTGTTAAGTGAATCTGGCTTCCCCCATTGACTTTGCTCGTCAGAAGGTCACAAAAGTTAATTACATGACCCTGGAACGCTGCAACTGTCATAAATATGGGCCAGTTGCCACACATCTGAATTTTGATCACATGACCATTGGGGTGCTGCCATGACTGTAAGTGTGAAAAATGGCATTATAATTTTGAATGGTCGCTAAATGAATGGTAGTAAGTCAAGGACTACCTGTACTGGTTTCATAATAAATAGAACTGCTTACTGACTTTGTGAGGAAGGAAGGGAAAAAGAGAGGAACAGTTTTCCTAAAGTCAGTTTGATTTAAGTACAGGGAAAACGTCCTTTTCTACAAACATTCACTCACTTATTGCTGTTACATCTCAAGTTTTCTTTACGAGTTCAATCTGTCCTTCCATTTTATCCCCAAACAACTCCAAAAATAATCTGAGAGGTAGATTGTGTTCAGACAGATACTGGTTCATAGTTCCCAAGTAAGCTTTCATATTGAGGAATAGACTTGAACATTATCTTTCATGGTCCTAATCCAATAGTTTCATAACTAGTCCATATTGGCTATCTTCAACAGACAAGATTATTAGTATAGTACATAAAGTAAAAAAAGTCCCTAAACTAACTTGTTGATTGTTGTTACAAACAATTCTAATTTTTAACTTCTGTTCTACTTTATTGCCATCAAAAGCAGAAATCCATGTCTTAAACTGAATGAAAAAAAATTTGGTCTTCTGGAATAAAGATTTCAATCTAATTCACAGCAGGAATGACAAAGGAAAAAAAGGCAGATACATTGCTGTAGACAAGGGAGCAGTTCAAGAGTTTGCTGACATTCAGAAAGTTTATCTCCCAAGATTTGCTTTCTTCTTATGAACTGTTGCTTTCAGAGCCTTGAGTGTATTATTTTACTGCTAGAGTTCACATTGCTAGATTCTCTTGGGAAGAGGAACTTGAAAAGATTTTTAACCAGAGGATGAATGAAAGATAAGGACATGAAACTTATCCTAGGGAAAAAGATGGACCAAAGAAACAAAAGTAAATTTTATATTTGAACAGAAGTTTTGAAGCCATCTAAAAGAAAATTTTGAAGCCTCCTATAAGTTTATTGCAACAACCTACACAATTAAATTAAGAGTTCAGATCAAATTATTGTAAGCAGGGCAATACATTTACTATGCAGTTCTATAGATTTCTGTTCAAAAATCTCACAAATTTATTAAGACTTATTTCCAGATTTGTTGTTGTTGTTGTTAATTGCGAAGTCGTGTCCGACCCATCGTGACCCCATAGACAACGTTCCTCCAGGTCTTCCTGTCCTCTACCATCTCCTGGAGTCCATTTAAATTTACACCTACTGCTTCAGTGACTCCATCCAGCCATCTCATTCTCTGTCGTCCCGTTCTTCTATTGCCCTCAATCTTTCCCAACATTAGTCTCTTCTCCAGTGAATCCTTCCTTCTCATTAGGTGGCCAAAGTACTTGAGTTTCAACTTCAGGATCTGGCCTTCTAAAGAGCAGTTGGTGTTGATCTCTTCTAGGACTGACCCGTTTGAACGCCTTGCAGTCCAAGGGACTCGCAGGATCTTCTCCAGCACCATAGTTCAAAGGCCTCAATTCTTTGGCGCTCAGCCTTTCTTATGGTCCAACTTTCACAGCCATACATTGCAACTGGGAAAACCATGGCCTGGACTATACGCACTTTTGTTGGCAGGGTGATGTCTCTGCTTTTTAGTATGCTGTCTAGATTTGCCATAGCTTTCCTCCCCAGGAGCAAGCGTCTTTTAATTTCTTGGCTGCAGTCCCCACCTGAGGTGATCTTGGAGCCCAGAAAAATAAAATCTGTCACTACCTCCATTTCTTCCCCATCTATTTGCCAGGAATTGAGAGGGCCGGATGCCATGATTTTGGTTTTCTTAATGTTGAGTTTCAAGCCAACTTTTGCACTCTCCTTCTTCACCCGCATCAAGAGGCTCTTTAGTTCCTCTTCACTTTCTGCCATTAGAGTGGTATCATCTGCATATCTTAGGTTGTTGATATTTCTCCCGGCAATCTTAATTCCAACTTTTGATTCATCTAGCCCTGCCTTTCTCATGATGTGCTCTGCATATAAGTTAAATAGGCAGGGCGACAGTATACAGCCTTGCCGGACTCCTTTTCCAATTTTGAACCAATCAGTGGTTCCGTGTCCGGTTCTCACTGTTGCTTCTTGACCCGCATATAGGTTTCTTAAGAGACAAATGAGATGGTCTGGTACTCCCATCTCTTTAAGAACTTGCCACAATTTGTTGTGATCCACACAATCAAAGGCTTTAGCATAATCAATGAAGCAGAAGTAGATGTTTTTCTGGAACTCCCTAGCTTTCTCCATGATCCAGCGTATGTTGGCAATTTGATCTCTAGTTCCTCTGCCTCTTCGAAATCCTGCCTGTACTTCTGGTAGTTCTCGATCCACATACTGCTGGAGTCTAGCTTGTAGGATTTTAAGCATAACTTTACTAGCATGTGAAATGAGTGCAATGGTGCGATAGTTTGAACATTCTTTGGCATTGCCTTTCTTTGGAATTGGAATGTAAACTGACCTTTTCCAATCCTGTGGCCACTGTTGAGTTTTCCAAATTTGCTGGCAAATTGAGTGTAGCACTTTTACTGCATCGTCTTTTAAGATTTTGAATAGCTCAGCTGGAATACTGTCACCTCCACTAGCTTTGTTGTTGCTCAGATTTTCTAAGGCCCATTTCACTTCACATTCTAGGATGTCTGGTTCGAGGTCAATGACCATCTCATTGTGGTTATCTGGGATGTTAAGCTCATTCTTGTATAGTTCTTCTGTGTAGTTTTGCCATCTCTTCTTAATCTCTTCTGCCTCTGTTAGGTCTCTGCCATTTTGGTCCTTTATCATGCCCATCTTTGCATGAAACGTTCCCTTCATATCTCCAATTTTCTTGAAGAGATCTCTGGTCCTCCCTATTCTGTTGTTTTCTTCTATTTCTTTGCACTGTTCATTTAAGAAGGTATTCTTATCTCTTCTAGCTACTCTCTGGAATTCTGTATTCAATTGGGTATATCTTTCTCTTTCTCCTTTGCCTTTCGCTTCCTTTCTTTCTTCAGCTATTTGCAAAGCTTCCTCAGACAGGCATTTTGCTTTCTTGCATTTCTTTTTCTTTGGGATGGTTTTAGTTGCTACCTCTTGTACAATGTTGCGAACTTCCATCCATAGTTCTTCAGGCACTCTGTCTATCAGATTCAGTTGCTTAAATCTATTTGTCACCTCTACTGTATATTCATCAGGAATATGATTTAGTTCATACCTGAGTGGCCTAGTGCTTTTCCCTACTTTTTTCAATTTAAGCCTAAATTTTGCAACGAGAAGCTCATGATCTGAGCCACAATCAGCTTCTGGTCTTGTTTTTACTGACTGTATAGAGCTTCTCCATCTTTGGCTGCAGAGCACATAGTCAATCTGATTTCTATGTTGACCGTCTGGTGATGTCCATGTGTAGAGCTGTCTCTTGGGTTGTTGGAAAAGAGTGTTTGTTATGACCATCGTATTCTCTTGACAAAATTCTATTAGCCTGTGCCCTGCTTCATTTTGTACTCCAAGGCCAAACTTGCCTGTTATTCCGGTTATCTTTTGGCTTCCTACCTTAGCATTCCAATCCCCCATGATGATAAGGACATCATTTTTTGGTGTTAATTCTATAAGGTGCTGTAGGGCTTCATAGAACCGGTCAATTTCATCCTCTTCAGCACTAGTGGTTGGGGCATAAATTTGGACTACTGTGATATTGAATGGTTTGCCTTGGATTCAAATTGAGATCATTCTGTCATTTTGGGGATTGTATCCCAGTATTGCTTTTCCTATTCTTTTATTGACTATGAAGGCTACTCCATTTCTTCTGAGGGATTCTTGCCCACAGTAGTATACCTGATGGTCATCTGAGTTAAATTCACCCATTCCTGTCCATTTTAGTTCGCTGATTCCTAAGATGTCGATGTTCAGTCTTGTCATCTCTTTTTTGACTACGTCTAGCTTGCCTTGATTCATGGATCTTACATTCCAGGTTCCTATGGAGAAAAAATCTTTACAGCATCGGACTTTCCTTTCACCACCAGATATATCCACAGCTGAGCGTCCTTTCGGCTTTGGCCCAGTCGCTTCATTCTTTCTGGCGCTACTAGTACTAGCCCTCTGCTCTTCCCCAGTAGCATATTGGACACCTTCCGACCTGAGGGGCTCATCTTCCAGCGTCATATCTTTTTTCCTTTTAGTACTGTCCATGGGGTTTTCATGGCAAAGATACTGGAGTGGTTTGCCATTTCCTTCTCCAGTGGATCACATTTTGTCAGAACTCTCTGCTATAACCTGTCCGTCTTGGGTGGCCCTGCACGGCATAGCTTATAGCTTCATTGAGTTACGCAAGCCCCTTCGCCACGACAAGGCAGTAATCCATAAATCCAAAAAATCCATACTTTCCAGATAAGCAATCTTAATTATTCTATTTTTTTAAAAAATAAGAACTCTCTAATGCAGTCAAAATATTTGTAATAAATTTAAACATATAGCAATATAACCCACAAATATAAAGCAAGATAACACTGAAACTTAACATTCATAAACAAACAAAAATACTTCATGTTTTCAAGAACATAATCAGTATTATCCATGAACCTATACTCAGTTAACTCTTTTTAATCCCAAATAAATTTCCTGAGTAATATTGAGCAGAAACAATGGTGATAAAGAAATAGATTTTTTTTTAATCTCTCCATCTTTCTCTCTCCATCACAGATCAAGCTTGAGTATCACAGGTCTTTTTTCCATTTGTAGTCTACAAAATTGTTTCATTACCCGCAACTATCTATTCCTCAATAGTTAGGATTATTGGCAAAAATAATGGGGATAAATGCTAACAAAAATTTATTTTCCAACCAATGTATGCATCTATGACCAAATTTTATGCATGTTACAATGAACATGACAATGCATGTTAAAGTGAAATTATTGCTGGCATAGTTTATGATAAAACTTTATCTGAATGAGATGACAGCAACCAGTGATCTTTGCAGCATCTCTCTATTTCTCACTCTCTCCCTCCCTCCCTCCCTCCCTCCTTCCCTCCCTTTCAGTCACATGTGTTCACTTAGCAACCATTTCACTTATCAACCCGGTTGCTGGAATGGAACTCTGTTGCTGAATGTACAATAGGTTTGCCATCCTTTTTCCCAAAACTCAATCTTAAGTGATAGATACAATTCAGATTCCATAATTCTTTTGTTAAATGTGAGAATGAAGAGGCATAATGGAGAAGGTATATTTGTTACTGCTAATATTAATCATAATAATAGATATACCCTCCATTATTAAGTTAATTGAGATGTGAGACAGTATGTAAGGATGTTGATCCATTTCCAGTAAAGAAAAATCTCAAGCCCAGGGGCAAGAAAACTCCAGCATCGCTGGGGGATTCCAAGTGAGAATAAAAGGGGGAAGCTCATTCTGATTTCCCCATTTCTCCCCAAGTGTTATGCCAGGACTTGGCTGTGAAAGATCATGCTGAACATGATTTTTCTGTATGCATTCTAGAGATATTTTTCAATCTTCTTATTGTATCTTTCAATTTTTTCTGCGTTTAATAGAGATTTTCCACTTCTAATAGATATTCTATATCTCAAACTTTTTTCATCCATACTCAAAGACTTCTTGGTGTCCAACTTTGAACCCTGATTACATGATTAACTGTATGCATGATATTTCAGAAATATGTAACTGTTCTATTGCTAATTTAATATTGACTGAATAAACTTGATACCTTTCCCTGGTATTGTAGGCCCATATTGTAAATGTCAGGGCTAAACAAATAGCAACACAGTGATCAACCAACATAAACTCATTAAATTACTTCATAAATCATTTTTGATATATAGATACTAGATGGAAAGTGGTTCTTGACAAACAAGAAACATTGGGAAAAAATATATTTGAATCACTTGTGGTTTTTGTTTGTTTGTTTGTTTGTTTGTTTGTTTGTTTGTTTGTTTTTGTTCCTGACTTTCCCCCTTTTCCATATGATTCCGCCGGTGAGCAGTTTCACAAACAGCTTATATAATGCATTAGGTAATCATTTCACATTACAGCATGCAATATAATGCAGCCACCCACATAGTCTTCTGGGTATTTAAAACTGATTGTTTCATAATTTCTTTAATATCTTCCCACCTATCCAAATCATGCTCACTGCTGTGTTATTCCCTAGCTTGCAGTTATTTGCCTATAAAACAAAAATAAACGAGTCCCACTTTGGTACTCTCCAATCTGTTTGAATGTACAAAATATACTTAAGAATAATATCATCATACTTATATTGCACTTTCCCTTTGGAAACCTATGAACAGCTTTTAATTTAACCCATTAATCTCCAAATCCACTGACTCACTACCTGCTTAGCAGCAGCATTAAAACAACATAGCTCAGAAGGTTTCTTTGCAATAAACAGAACAAGCCAATTTACTCATTGTCAAATTACATGATTGGATGTAATTCCAATATTTTATTACTGGAATTTATTACTGAGTGGAGAAGAGTTCCATTGTCACCCTAACATAACCATCATAAAGACACATCTTTTCCCTGGCTACTATTAGCTATATAGATAACACAAAGGGACTCAAATGTTATATCTATAAGCAGAAGATAGTAGCTTATGGGGCTCAACTAGAGTGAAATTGCTGCACTTTACATCGCCCCAATGTCTGAATTTCATTTCTGTCAGTTCTAAGAGAATTTGCTATATAAATTCTTTCAAAGAAGATGAGAATCTGAGTGAAATTCTCATGTATGAAGTTTGATTACCGTACACTTAGTTATAAAGTGAATATGTGATCTCTATAGTTTTTCATGCTTCCATTAAATGTGGAAATGCACTTTCCAATGGACCAAGCAGCTCGCCCATCTTATCCTTTTATTTGCACAGTTTTCTTTCATGTCTTTCTTAAACTGGGAAAAATTATGTCTAGTTTTTTTTAGTGCCAAAATTGAATGTCTTTTCCAAAGAATCTTATATCTGTCAATTAAAGGCAAATGAACCTCACCTACATTTGAAAATACATTTGATTGTTTGCCTAGCCTGATTATCCTTCCTTTTTGCTTTATTTTCTTTTCAATTAAAAAGCAACAACAAATCTATGTAAATATATACCAAATTTGACTTCTTTTTTCAATTTCATCTTTTAAACATTTCTCACCCAGCTATTATCTCTCATACTGAGAATTTAAGCATGGCACACTGCCAGTGTCATGCTACTTAACAAGTCCATAATATTTTCTTTCTCGCTCTATGTTCATAGCCTACAGAGTGCTTCTTCTTTTGTGGATATGTGCAGAGGGTTATAGTGAGTACAAGATGGCAAAGCCACTGATAATCATCTCGCTATGCTCTAATAATACAGATTAATATGTTTGATATTAGAAAATGTACGCAAGTCCTCAGCAACCATCTCTAATAAGTCTCAATTTAAGACAGAATTTCAGCCTCACAGTTATAGAAACAAGAGAGTGGGATGTATATGAATAATCGCCAGAGAAAGGGGACACCAGCAAGTATCTCAAGATATACATGTATATTTGCATTCCATTTTGATAAGACTCAGATCTGACTCAATAAATAACTCGCCTATGATCTCACCTCTTTCAACAACAGATATCAAGGCCATATATATTGAGAATTGAATAAAGAAAGTATACATTTTACAGCTTACCTTATTAAAAAAAATAAACCAGGCAGGCTAATAATATTTTTTTCTTTCCAATAGAAAGAATACATCATTTGTTGATGTTCTGTTTTTGTGCATTTTATTAAACACATTTGGTTTTGTATTCTTGGAGTCTGTGTGAAAAGACACATCAGCAGATCACTGGTGCGTGTCAGGACATGAGCCATAAAGCATTGCTTCATTTCACTCTTGAGTATTTGGGGTTCAAATTATAGGCCAGTACACACAAAAAAGACAGCATTATAATTAGGATCAGGATTCCTGAGTGGTGAATCACAACACATGTTAACATATAATGGAGCCATGAATAAGCTAAGGAGCCATAGATGCTCAGTGAAGGAGAGAGAAATTACTTCAATTATATACATTGTTTCAGACATCCATGTGGCTGCTCCATCTTAATTTTTGTTGATATCACATATTAACCCATAGTATGGAAAGTTATTCTCTATGGTATCTGATGCAAACAATTCAATTTGCTGACAGAGAATGTTGCCACCATTTCAGGCCCAGCAACTGTCCCTAGCAGATATCACAAGTCTTTACCTTCCTTTTCTATTTTCCTTCATAATCATTCACCCAGACCTACTGAATGTTGTAAGGAATGGTGTTTCAGAGCCAATGGCCACATAATTTTATAATATTGTTAGTGCAAGCGTATTGATTAATTAAGGGCTGTCAATTTGGTTTGACTCATAGCAGCATATGTAGATAGAGTTGCAAACATATTATAGGGGATGAATTATGAAAATAAATCCTTGCTTTTGTCTGAAAGCATATTCCAAAATTTACTCCTTATAAATTTACAAAAACCCAATAACCTATTATATGATATAGACTAACTAAAATTTAAATCAAAAAACATTTATTATATACAGCTAACAAAAGACTTAAGAACTAAGCAAGCCATTCAAGAGATGTACTTCCTGTTTACTTCTAGAACCTTCCAAAGTCATCTGTGTATGATGCTTCTTCTATATTATATTTTTTTCATGTCAACTAGTGTTTGCTATAGGTCAGGTGCAAAATATGAATTATTGTCATTAGGCTTTAAGTTGGTTTTAATTTTTTATAAGTCGTTATTATTAGTCTAATCCTAAAGTACCCCTGGCTTCCCATCCTTCCATTAAATCCCAAGGAAAGCCATAATGAAAGAACACCTCCATTGGGTGCGTAGTAATGCTATTGTCACTATCAAGGTAGGTTCCTGTTCTTTATGGAATTTATTAAAGAAATTCTCCTTCCCTTGGAGAAATTTAGAGCACCCATCCTTCATATTTCTCTGCGACGCATTTGGTAAAGAGTTTGTGCTTAGATTTAACTAAAACTTTGGCAGATCTATCCATTGGGCAATACAATTCTTAAAATACAAATATCCTTATCATCTGTTCCACTACTTTTTTCTATCAATATCTTATTATTATTATATTACTTTGTTTGTATGTACAATGAGAGCTTATGCACAATTCCTTGTGTGTCCAATCACGCTTGGCCAATAAAGTATTCTAGTCTAGTCTAGTCTAGTCTAATCTAGTCTAGTCTAGCCTAGCCTAGCCTAGCCTAGTCTATTCTTCAGTTCTAAAATGCTTACATGTTCTTATTTTCTTTTGCCTTTTCATTTTCATTATCTTTTAACTGACTATGCACTATCTATATAAAAGAGGCAGTCTTAGACATGGCAATATGGAAGTAAACTAAAGCATCCTCAACAAAGTGAATAAGCATTTTTATAATTTGGAAACTGTGAAGAGTCTTTTTCAAACATACTTTAGATATTAGTGGGCTATGCATGTATTTGGAGGCATTCACAGAGTAATGCAGTCTGTTGTGAAGAAACAACAACTAGTTGCTGATATTTCATTGCATGTGTTATAGAAACACTGCCTCCAGATGATCTGTAAGGAAAAACAAATGTCCTTTATAAAAATCTGCAGGGACATTTGTTTAATGAAATAAAGCACCATTGTTATGGAAATTTTGATCCATTTTTATATAAGAGTATTGTTAAAAAAAGTTTTCAGGTGTAATTAAAATATTGGACTAAGTAAGAAGTTCCACATTACCTAGAAACACTTATTTTAAAGGGATGGTCACAATTAGTTCTTTATGTTGAGAGATACATGCTGCATATATTCATCCATTATGAAATTACCTTGACATTTAGGTGCCAAGAGTCTTTGTGAGATTTCACACTACTATTTTGCTATTCCTGAGTGTACAAAGTATTCTGACTTTTTAAAAAAATTAATATTTAATTGTTAATTTTTTAATAATTTTAAAAATTATTTTAATTTGAAAAGCTATTTTTTCCAAAAGTTCAAACATATCAATGATGTAAAAGAGGACTAAGTGAACAATTAATGCCCCATCCATTTCTGTATAGTTCTCTCACCAGAGATTTTATGGTCTCTTTGTTTATTGATTTATCAAATTTATATAGCTGCTCCAAAATTGTGATTCTAGACAGTGTATGCAACAATAAAAACAGAATTACAATAGACATGAAGTAACTAAAAATACAATAAGCAGGTACACATTTGAGACACACACCCCTACCTCAGTAGTTTATCTAACATCTTGTCCACAATCATGTCTTCAAAGCCTTCTTAAAAGATAACAAGATTAGGGCCAGTTGAATCTCATAAGTGCTATCACAGGGAAGGCAAATACAAAAGAACTGCAGCCAAAAAGGCTGTGGTGTATCATGAAAACAGAAGTAAATATGGATACACACATACACCCCAACGATGTTTGCTTCTTGAAACAATGGAGAAATTTTAGGGAAAAAATGCTGAAAGAAAGCAAAGGAAGCTAAATTGAAGCTGTAAAAACAAAACTTTTCCAGGAAATTATTGTAACTGATGTTGCAACAATGCTATTTCCCAATAACCAATAAAGTTTTTGTTAGGGTTTTCTTCTTTCAAATTTAAACAAACCTTTTTATCTCTGAATTTAAAACTTTGATGAACATGGTGCTAAAGGAAAAAAAGTCCTGCTTTAAGACTTTCCTAGATAGCAGAGAAATTGGGTTTTTAATATCAATGCTTTGTAAAAAAGCTAGGAAAAAAGCTCATATCTAATCTTAAAATGCCTAGCTCAGCTAGGCACTTTTCATGGGCCAAGGCTATCTAACTAAAGTTTACAAGTCAATTACTCACTTCATTGAAAGATTGATCAACTCCACCAACAGAATTGATATAGAGTACTCTAAAACAATAAGAATATGCAACATAATCTGAAATATGAATGAGATATATTAAATTCCATATCAAGTGGACTATTAACTTCATTTATTAACTGTCTCATTTTTAGAGTTCATCTGCCTTTTGGGAGAGAAGCTTGACATTTGCAAAGGGAACACCCAAGAATATGATTCTTAAAATGTTAGTTTGTAAAATGACAGACATTGAAAATTGCAACTGAACTTCATGAATTCCAATTCAATGGGACCTAACCAATAACTCTCATATTATCACTACTAATCATAACACTTTGCCTGAGGCCGCAACAAACCAAAACCTCAGTGAGCCACAGTCTCCACCCACCCTGCCTGCTGGCCCTACTGCTGCTGGGACATTTCTTGGCCACATTGGGTGCTGTGCAGCCGCCAAGTGGCTGCCTGTGCTGCTGGCCTTGTGGGGCTCTTTGCCCTCTTGGCTGTGCTGCTCTAGACTGCCCTCCTGGGTTGTTTCTGCCTGGCGCAGGGCGAGTTGGCCAAGATCTTCCATGCGACCACCGGAGCACCACCCCCCATTGGCCTGCCAGGGCCCTTTTCCAGTGGCTGCCAGTAAAACCGTGCCACCCACACCTCTGCCTTTGAGCTGGTGAGTGCCACCAGCCTGCACGCCTACTTGGTGCTGCAGGTACTGGGCTAAGGGCTGAACCTGGTGCTCTTTGGGCCCTGGTGGGCATTGTGCCTCTCATACCAACTGAGCGCTTTTGACCTTTACCGGCTGCTCCTACCGGATTGCCTTCCACCTGGCCGGTAGCTGCCGCTGCCACCATGAGGTAGAGGCAAAGCAGGTGGCAGGGGGATGGAATTCTCTCTGCCTGCTGGACATCTGCCAAAGCTGTGCAGGGTAAGGTTGCCACGCCCCCCTGCCCAGATGCCCTCGCCTCCCCAAGTGTTTTTTTACTAACCTGCCTTTCAGCTGCATTACGTTTCTGTTTGTTTCTCAGCCTTCGTCGCGTGTTTGTGGGACAAAAAAAAGAAAAGTTCAATCAAACTTTCTAACTTTGTGAGCTCTCTCAAGAAGTTAGAAAGTCTGATTGAATTTTCTTTTTCTTTTTTTTTTGTCCCATAAACACGCGGCGAAGGCTGAGAAGCGAATGGAGAAACACAATGCAGCTGAAAGGCAGGTTATTAAAAAAAACGCTTGGGGAGGCGAGGTCAGCCTTTATAATTCCAAAATGTTTTCTTTTTGGTTTTTACATAAAGTCTACATTTCCTATGTTAGCTGTGTTGTAGACTTGATGGTAAATAATTATGAAAATGGCACATGGCACTGAAGTTGCATTAGCTATGACATTTCAAAAAACAGGTGAAGGATTAATGGATTGTGATAGATGTAAAACAGTTTAAGGCTTTTTGGCATTTAACTCAATTAGTACTAAAATCATAAAAATGCACTAGGACCTGGTTGGGTGAGAAATGTGGAACGATCAGTGGCAAGGCAAAAGGATTTTAGCCAGTCTGTTCCAAATATTCAGTGCTATATATCTTGCCAGATCTCATACATGTCATCAAACTTTTCTTCCTGAACATTGTACAGTCCTATTATGCAGTACTTCAGCATCCTGTTCCCCAATGCATTATGATTTATTTGGTTAGCTTTATATTCCACCTTTACTCCCGGAGCTGAAAATAGCATGCATATAATTTCATTCCTTCAGTTTGACCCACAAGAACCTTGTGATGTTGACTGAGATAAAGTGATAAGCCCAAAGTCACTTACAGAGGATGGACTTCAATTGAGGATGGACTTGAATAAGTACTCCAACACCTTAACCATTTTTCAGACTATCTGTGCAAACAGTGAACTTTCCTAGTGATTGATAAGCTTTCCTGAAACCATTCACTGCTAAAATCATTCATTCTGATCAAAAACTAAAAATGTCATTCAGGAAATGACTGCTCTTCCCCTTCTTCCTTTCCACCCTAATATTATCCTTGAAGAGAAATAGATCAATTTCTTCAATACTCTATCTCTGTGGTGCTCTGAATATTAACACATTCAAATTTGTTCTACTTTTGAGGCCTTTACTGTGTTTGTGATTCTGTTCAATCTAATATAGGAATCAAGAGATGGCCAAATTTGGTGTAGAGGTTAAAGTGTTGTCCTAGGACCGTAAAGACTCATTAGGAACATTTGAACTCTCTCTTGACCAATTTATCTCAGTTATTGTTGTGGGATAAAAATGGAGGAAGATTCTCAGGTAACATGCCTGAATAAGGCCTATAGAAAAGGCAGGATGTAAATTTAATCAAATTAATAAACACCCCCCCTCCTAGTTCTTTCTTAGTTCATCAAATTTAATCTGATGAAGCGGGCAGAGTTTTTTTTAATAATTCTTTAATTTGGAAGTAAACATACATTATTATGCATACAGGTAGTCCTCAACTTACAACAGTTCATTTAGTGACTGTTCAAAGTTACAACAGCATTGAAAAACTGACTTATGACCTTTTTTCACACTTACAACCATTGCAGCATACCCATGGTCATGTGATCAAAATTCAGATGCTTGCCAACTGACTCAGTTTTATGATGGTTGCAGAGTCCCGGGATCATGTGATCCCCTTTTGTGACCTTCTGACAAGCAAAGTTAATGAGGAAACCAGAATCATTTAACAACTGTGTTACTAACTTAACAACTTCAGTAATTCTCTTAACAACTGTGGCAAGAAAGGTCGTAAAATGGGGTGAAACTCATTTAACAAATGAGCAACATAGATTTTGGGCTCAATTGTGGTTGTAAGTCAAGGACTACCTGTACATGATGTGTGGTTTTTTCTGAATGCTTGCAGTACAGTGAACTTTTTCTAGATCACCAGATAGATTCAATCACTCTGAATCTCTCAAACTTGTTCTAGAATTTAAACTCTTTAGCAATATATACTCACTGCTCCTTCACTGGTCCCTATCACAATTTTTACAGTAGTTCCATGTCACCAATGAAGGTAAGATTTTCAAAGGAACAACTACCACCTGTTTTTACTGTGCTGTCAGTTACCTATGTTGCTGTTGCAAGCTTCTAAACTGTGTACAAATATAGCATAAGGCCTTCAGCTCTACAGCCTTTATACATCTGGTTTATTTACTATTTTCTTCAGGAACAAAGCAAACAATATTGAAATTTAGTCTATGCAGGAGTGGCTAAACTTTTTTTGAACATTCTAATATGTGCAAATTGAATTTTCCTTTTGAATGTACCCTGCCTGTAGCACAGAATGTTCTTGTCTATATATGCAGATACATACAATTGCATATTTCAGTTACAAAAGCTTCCATTTCTTAAGCTCAGGTGATTTTGTTGTCTTTGCGGCTATGCTGACAGTGAGCAAGTTAAGAGGTGACTATGTTTTATAATGATTTGTTCCTTTGTTCAACAATAATAATTAGGTGCAGTGATCAAATAAATTGGACATAGGGCCAGTAGTATTCATGGGCAGCCCAGTTGGATGGCTGATGCAATAAATTCAAGCATCAGGGAACAAATGTGCATTTAGGCACTGAGCACTTTCTCTTCTCAGAAGAAATATTTATTGTCTGCATGGATTGTTCAGAAACCAGAGAAGGATACAACAAGATTGGTTTAAATCTATTAAATATATCTGTTTATTTATTTATCTATCTATCAAACATGTAAAATCACATAGAGATTCCCAGTGGTTAATAATATGCATATAACAATATGAGTATCAATAGCATCAGACAATAATATAATAAGTTAGGGATTATTAGTAAAAAAAAATCTCTGCTTCCAGGCCATTTCTTCTCTCACCTTCTGAAAAGAAGGAATAATTAATCTTTTTTTTCCCATGGGAAGCTAAGCCATATAGAGCTTTATAGCTTAATATCAGCATTTTAAATTGCATCTTGGAACCTTCAGAAATCAGTACAGGACCTGCAGCACAAATGTAATATGTCCATAGCAGCTTTTATTTACCAAAAACTGAGCTGCTGCATTTTGCACCAACTGCAGCTTCCAGATGGTCTTCAAAGGCACCATGCATATGGTTCTGTTTCAGAACTTCCAGAACTAGTAGATTAACCAATATTTACAGTGGATCATTATTATGATCCACATTCTAAAATAATTAGCATTGTTCTAAATCTAAACAAAGAAATTGGTAATTAAAACATTTGCCAGTATATGCTATTTCAGTTAAAATGAAGATCCACAGAGTGTTTGGAACAAACCTGCAACTCAATGTCACCAGAGGCAGGGAACAAATTTACATAACAAGGAAGTAGCCGAAAGCTAGTTGCAGGAGACAGGAGATAACTGACAGTCATTTGGAGACAGCAGCCTGTATTCTGTTTCTATAAGACCTGGAATCATTCCCAGGAGTAGATGAAGTTGATCTAGTGTGATCGAAATTTCAAGTCTATCCTCATACATATCAGCAAAACAGGATGACTGCCAGAATCTTGCCTTCCATATAATATTAATATACAGCTTGCTGGCCTGAATATATCTAGTTAACAAATCTTTTCCCACTGAGGAAGCATCAGGACTGTGCCCTCCAATTTGCCCTTAATTTCTCAGTTGCTGAAGAATAATATTAGAAAACCATCCTGCCATCTGTAATCAAGTTGTGGGTGCTCCATCACTGGAGATTTTTAAGACGAGATTGGACAGCCATTTGTCCAGAATGGTATAGGGTCTCCTGCTTGAGCAGAGGGTTGGACTAAAAGACCTCTAAGGTCCCTTCCAATTCTGTTATTCTGTTATAATTTCACAACAATGCTTCTAACCCAGCCCAGAATTGTGTTAGATCTTTCATACTACTGGCTCATGATTAACTTGTCAGTGACTACATCCAGGTCCTTCGCTGATGTATTGCATCCAAACCATGAATCTGGATCATCCTCCCTAAATGTAATCCTTATATTTCTCCTTGTTGCATATCTTGTTCTCCTCAGCCCTCATTTTTCTTTTCAACTTGCTGAGACTGGACTATCATTCTATCATCCTTGATATTGACCAGATTTCCTGATTTTGTGTCATCCACAAATTTGATAATGACTCTGGATTTGATGAAGCATCTCTCAGAAAGATAAGCTCTCTACTCAACAGCTGAAACAAACAGGAGCATGAATAAATAAAAAATTACAAATTCTAGGATTTGGATTCTATCATTTATCGGGCAGAATTAAATCAGGCATGTAAACAATGTGCCCTCATCTGAAGTTGGCTAGAAATATAATTTAAAAAGGCATTCAAAGGTTGAACAAAAGGAAGGCAGTAAAGATAGCAAGCCATTTGGTTTTAAGCCAACTGTGACAGCATTCAAAACCAACATCTGAACAAAAGAGCAATAGGTACATCCAGGTTTTATTCTAGCAATAAATGTCCTATTATTGTCTTTCTTTTTCCCCAGGTCTCAACTTATTTAATATTATGTTACTCTTTTTAACAACAACAACAACAACAACAACAATAATAATAATAATAATAATTGGAAGGGACCTTGGAGGTCTTCTAGTCCAACCCCCTGCTCAGTCAGGAAACCCTATACCATTTCAGACAAATGGCTGTCCAGTCTCTTCTTAAAAACTTCCAGTGTTGGAGCATTCACAGCTTCTGGAGGCAGGTTGTTCCACTGATTAATTGTTTTAACTATCAGAAATTTCTCCTTAGTTCTAGGTTGCTTATAAATGCATATACCAAAATCTAGCATACAAAAAATAAAAACAAGTAAATTAACATATGAATAATAAAATAACTTGTCTATTAAAGCTCTACCTGAGGAGTTGGTTACATTGATCATCTCATTGGTACAGGATGATGCAGATTTGAAGCAGGATGTACACATATTAGTTCCACTTGGAAAATAAATATTTTTTTAATTATAAAAGAAGGATTACCCATGTCTTTCTCATTTGCAATTAAATTCTATCTTATATTTTAATCTTCTAATCGCTATTATATTCTCTTTATATCTATTCTAATTTAGTATTCTGCCTAAGCCTTATATATTTGTCATCTCTTCTTAACTCTCTATGCTAACTTCAACTCTATATTTGTTTATCCTGATCTTCCAGTCCTATACACCCACCAATCACCCTGCCCCAGTTATTCCAAATGTTAGGCTGATTTTTTCTGCCAGCTGACTCAGCTTGACTTGGATGGAAATAAAGAACCCCTCCTTGATCTTTTAGTTGCATCATCTTATTGGACTGTCTACAGGAATTCAGGACTGGAGCTGGTGTTCTGCATTGTTTCTGCTTCTTCCTCTGTAGGAAGTGTGGAAAGAAAATCTTCCAGTGGTCAGCATGAGCTCTTCCTTTCCTTTGTTTTCTTCCCTAGGACTCTGAGAGTACCAGTTTCCAATTATAAAAAGAAAACACTGATATTACTTTATTGTAGATGTGTGTTGGAGGAAAAGTGGAGTTGTATGGGAGAGCAAACAGGAAGAATTTGCAGCAGTTGGCTTAACAGGTGACTGATGGTGACGGAAAAGTGGGCTTGGATTCAGCAATCCAACAGCAAGCAGGCTGAATGAGGAAGCAGAGCCTAGCAGCCCCACAATTCCAGCAGCAATGGTGTGCACCAGTAGAGTTGGAGTACTTATGAATATTTTTTTTCTATCTGTCCTCCAGCATAGCACAGACTGAGAAAATACAAAGTCAGTACTTAAGCAGTTCAGTACAGTAACTAACAGCAGCTTGAAGATGGCTAAAACCTTTGTTATAAACTCAGGCAACAAAAGGTGAACAGAATTGTCCTTCAGATTGGTTAGGGACGAGATAAATGCATTGACCTAGATGGTAGTATTAGCATAGCATAATATAACATAGATTTACTGATCCTGATAAGGTAAAGCTAGGAAATAAATTTAATGTTTTTATATAATAAAAGCTTCCCTGAAAATGCGGGAAAGGTAACAAGAGATTGTTTGGAGGGAGAGGGGATAAGATATTGCACCAGTGTCCTCTGGTATATGGCATGCTGCAAAGTTGTTCTCCTTTCTCCTATTTTTTAATGTCTACTTAAAACTGTTGGCATAGGTCATTCAACAGTTTGGGTGTGGTTTCTTCCAACTTTACTAGAGTTGATGCTGATGTCTTATCCTAGTATTTGAAGGCTGTAAACTATAAAGATCTGGATGGGAGAAAAAAGGCTGAAGCTGAACCCAAGTAAGAGAGACTTGTTTTGTATATAAGAGTTATCCATTGAGACAACAACGTTATCTCTGGCTAGGCAAGCACTAGCCAAGAAACAGTAGGCACATATATTGAGAGTTCTTTGGATTCAGGTTCCTGCCTAAACAGCAGATATTGGGTTCTTTTTCCATCTCTAGCTGGTACGCCATCTGTGACCTTATCTAGTGCAGGAGGACCTAGTTGTTCCAGAAATTGAACCCTAATTACCTCCCATAATACCTATAGGACAACCTATTCCAACCAAAATTAGCTTGACCCACTAGATTTTTGTAGAAAAAAAGATGTTTGTAGTTCAGCAGCTCTAAGAGGTGGAAGGATGCTGAAATTAGAAGATATGGCTTTCTGTAGCAGCCCTGATGTTTTGAAATAATCTCCCAACAGAGATCCGACTAGTCCCTTCTGTCCTAATCTTCAAGAAGTGTTAAAAACAGAGCTGCTCTGGAAGGCATTCTCTTAGCTGAAACAATGCACCATTTTTTATTTATTTCATTTCTATATGTCGATTTTGCTGCTTTCCTATTATGGGATTTATGATGTTACCTTTGTCTTTTAGTCATGCCATGATTGTTTAGATTTTTTTTTTGTATTACATGTCATGCAAGCCCACAAAAATTGTCAGATTTATAAATTTATACTGAAATCAGACCTTACAGTCTAATTATTTTAGAAAAGGACTTTCTCCTCACTGCTGGCGAGCAGAGTAGCGAGATGTGCTATAGTTTCACCCTATGGTCAGGTCAAAAGCAACATATTTTTGTTGTAGTTAGAAACCATTTATGTAATGTGGGGTGTCAAATGCTAGATAATTATTATTTTGTCATAATATAAACAAGCTTCTAAAAGGTTGACAATGCCTTCTGTTTGAAGTATTGTGAAGTCTAGAAATGGATCTGAATTCCTCAGTACTTCAAAATGTTTTTTATTTATAAATAACCAATTCTACAAAAGAATAATCCTAGAGCTATTGTTTATGAGTAACCGTTCAATTATGGTAAGATAAATATTCAAGAGTCTAAGGAGGAAAGATCAGGAAACTGACTGGTTAATACATGTATACAAGTGGAACACTGTTTGGGCACTCATCCGCTATACTTCTGTAGATTTAAACTTATATTAAATCAGCCCAAAATACTGGGCACCTATGTGTCTTTTAGGAAGAATAAGAAGTATTCAGCTAATTATTGGAGATATGGTTCTTAAAATGCATCAATGGTTCCTATTGTGTTGTGCCAAATTGCTCTTTTCTGGCTAGAAGTTGTCTCACATATTAATTTTGTTTTGAAATAATCACTGATTTTTGCAGAGACTCATGCTGTTTTGAAATATATACCAGTGTTCTGGAAGTTAAAAAAGAAGAAAAAGGAAAGAATCAGGTTGGCAGCAAAAATGAATGAAAGAATAAAAAAGGACATTGCACACTCCTAAGATTTAAAAGGACAAGAGAATACATATCTTTCATTAGTTATACAGTAATCTGAAGAATGAAATTTCTTTCCATATTTGAATCAACTGGGAAGTTATGAATTTGGCTCACATATGTAGTTTATATGTTTAATTGTTACTTTTGCTTTCTTCTTTTAAATTTGTATAAGCTGATTAGACAATTAATATGTGATACTCTGGTAGCTGAAAATGTGAGTTGGAATCTTTAGCAATGAAAATCAAGGAATATAGGGGCAAAAATGGAATTAATATTGAATATAAAGAAGATCAACATGACAACTGGTCTAGCAATTAGCCCTAGATCTGAAAATAAAGATACTGAAGTGTTAAATTGCTTCTTCCTTTTAGGATCACCTATCAGCAGTAAAGGCATTAATAGGCACGAAGCAGGCTGTAGAGTAACACAATTAAGCTAGTAGCAATTGAGGCTTTAGAAAAGATACTTTAATGCTATAACATGTCTATATCTATAGAGATCAGAATCATGTGAATAATAGTATTTTCTGTAACATTCTATGGCAACAAATGTTAGAGTCATGAATGAAGGCAAATGTTGGACTTTAAAGAAGGAAGATAGAAAGAAATTTTTTTTTTCATCTTTAGTACTTCAAAAAAAAAACCTATTCAGAATATCCTGGATTGCTAAACAAACAAACAAACAAAAACAACTGGATCATCAAACAAATCAGTTCACAAATCTCATCCAAGGTCCAAGTGACCATGCTCAAATTATCATATTTTGGACATATTATGTGAAGTTTTAACTTGTCTCTTGAAACTACAATACTGACAAAAGTGGACTTAATTATAGCAGCAATGAGTGCATCATTGGAGTTGCTGAAGGGCTAGGTTGCACATATGCCATTCTGGAGAAGGTGTAATTATGGACCACTAACAGTCGATACTGACTTAATGCACATAATCATAATCAATAATATGAGCATATTGGTTGAATAGTGACTGACGTGGTTTGATTTGGCTTGATTTGATTTATACTTTCTGTCTGATATGCATATATCTTAAGTCTAATATAATAGTTTGTGCATGATGTAAATCTTCATGTAAATCTTCCCTTTTCTTTTTCATTTATTTCTTTTGGAAATTAAATAAATGAATAAAATATTGCTTAAAAAGAAGTGGAGGCACCATTTCTGTTCCCATATTAGTTTACATAATAATTCTGCCAAATAATTCTGCCAAATTGACATCCGTGCCATGACTTTACATTTATTTTGTTATTTTTTTTATTATTAAATTTATAGTATGCTCATCTTACCACTGGGTAACACTGGGCAGCTTATAATATTAAAAAGATGAAACTATACACATAAAAAACTACAACACACATTTTTGTAATGTATTTATTGACGAAATAGTGTTTTAGACAAGGTTTAATATTGATGGGAAAAACATTGAGTGAATCCTGAGGAAAAAGTAGTAAATTAACTCAAGGAATAGGCTGTGTACTTCTTAAGAATGCTGTATGGAAAATATTTTTTTAAATTCCAGTTTCTCTCTGATGTATTCCACATCAAGAAGCAAGATTCTTACCTGTTTTAAATTTAGTGCAATTTTTGTTAAGAATAATAATTGTCAAAGTCATCATGTGAGATTGTTTAGAGACATGCAAATAATTTATTGCTCAAGCCTCATAATTATCTGCTAGAAAGTAAATATTCCTGAATGAACAAATATTTTCAAGTCCCTTTCTGGTATACACTTACTATATTGTATATTCCACTATCAATATTAATTTCTTTGTCTTTCGCATTCAAGTATAAGCTGTAGCTTTAATGCATATTTATCTGCAAAATCAATGCTTCTAATTTAGCTATTCTGTATAAGCTTTACAGCTAACCGTTACACCTGTACTTTTCTTGAAATATTTTAAGAGATTAATTTGTAAGTGCATCTTAGAGTACTAGTTAGATAAGAGCAGCCACAAGAAGATATTGTTTTTCTCATGTTCTGTTTACAGATTTCCTAGAGCTTCATAGCTGACCACTATGGGAAACAGATTGCTGAATTATATGTCTGATCCAGCACAACTTGATTAAATATAAGATTTATGACCAGGAAGATGCAGTTTGATTTCATGTACAGAGGTTGGAAAACCTCAAGTACCTGGCTGGGGACAGATCATCCTGGAGAATTATATAGTTGACAAAAGTAGACAATGACTGGATGGCACATAATCATCACATGAGCTTTACTGTGGTCAAGAATAAAGAAATACATGTTCTCAAAGTGAAATTCTGTTATATAACATGATTTGAAAGTTTCTGTTGCTCCATTTTAATGACAACTTAAGCTGTGCACAAATCAGATCTGAATACATCATCTAATGATCAACTTACAGGACCGCATACTGCCACACAGTTCCCAGAGACCGGTGAGCTCCCATAGATTGGGCCTCCTTCAGGTCCCATCGGCCAGACAATGTCGGCTGGCAGGCCCTCGGGGAAGGGCCTTTTCTGTGGTGGCTCCGACCTGGTGGAATCAACTTTCCCCCGAGGTTCGAACAACTCCCACCCTGGCCTTTAAGAAAGCCGTTAAAACTCTCCTGTTCCGTCAGGCCTGGGGCTGATGTCCCCGGGGGGGGCGGGGCGGGACATGATCGGATTTGCGGTATGATTGAATTATTTTATTGTTTTATTCTCGATGATTGTTTTAATTTTGTACGCTGCCCTGAGTCCTTTGGGATTGGGTGGCATATAAATAAATTAAATAAATAAAAATAAATAAATAAATAAATGATGTGTGAACCAACCCCAAGTTATAAAGAGCTTGTGAAGTTAAATCCTTAGCAATTGTTCCTTTCTGAAATACTTGGGTAATTAGAATTCCATTACAGAGACAACTGTACTTGGAATAAATTAATAACTAGAAATTAATAAATTAATAAATTTCTAGTTATTCAAGCAATAGTGGGTGTTAAAACTCAGTAAATGAGCAAGGATGGACATTTAACTCTCTAGCATTTTAGTTTTTTGTTCAATTTATACCAGTTTGTTCAATTTATATAAGTTCAATTTATTTTTCACTTTTCTTCTATAGAAGTCAAAAAGAGAGAGGAAAAATAATAAAATAGCAGAGCTTCCTATACTGGATATTCAGCTATGATCTTTTGACTCCCACTACTCTAAGAGCTGGAGAGTGTTGGCTCAAATATTTTCTTTCCACTAATAACTTTGCTTTCATCCTTTCTTTCCAATATGTCAATTCCTTTTTGACAAAAACACCATCAACAAAAAAAGATACCCTCTCTCCCCAAAAACAAAATAACAAGAAAAAGAAAAAGTCTGTGGGGAGTTGCATGCAGCATTTTATATCAATTTTCTTGATATTGATATCCCACGTATGTAAAATGTGTTGTAGTCAGAAATTTTCTTGAATTCTAGATACTGAAATCCACCTACACAATAAATCCTGGGAGATAAATTGCTTCTCTGCTTTATTTGCATCTCTATCTAGAATTCCTCCCTTTTAACACTATTCCATTGTCATCCTATTATTCAAACCTCTTCTAATGTTTTCTGCAGCAAATCATTTTAATAAATTCCTACTACAAAAGGAAAAAATGTGTAAGAAAGAAAAATTTTGCCAGGAGTACTAAACAAAGCAAAATGTGGTTAGTTAGCACACTTCCATCTTTATGTGCATCCATCAGAATATTTTAATCAAGTGCAAGGATTTGTAAAAGTCATTTTGGGTCTACTTTTAAATCCATGGGTAGTAGTATTCATACTATCAAATAAACCTAACCCAAGCTTTAAACCTAGTCATCTGTAACCTACTGCATAAAACAATTAATCCACCATATTTTGGCATTCCTTTAAAACCTGTGCATATAAATATACTCTTGTTGGATTCAGATTTACTCTACATAAGTATCTCAGGCAGCTTCCTTCTCATCAGCCAATAGTCATTCTGCCTATTTCATTCTCATAAACAAAATAATGAACAAATGGAGTCAGATTCAAATGATATCCCTCTTAATTCTCCATAACTTTTTCAAGTTCAGAACACCACATATAATACCAAATACTAAAAATACACCAAAATAAATCAAAAGGTAAAATAAGAAATGATGGATGGAAACTAACCAAGGAAAGAAGCAACCTAGAACTACAAAGAAATTTTCTAACACTGAGAGCAATCAACTAATGGAACAGCTTGAGTTCAGAAGTTGTGGATGCTCCATCACCAGAGGTTTTCAAACAGAGACTGGACAACCATTTCTCTGAAATGGTATAGGGTCTCCTGCTTGAGCAGGACATTGGACTAGCAGACCTCCAAGTTTCTTTCCAACTCTATTATTCTATGTTCTACTAGCACTCCTTCAAAAGGTTCCACAGGTAATCACATTCACACAAAAATATGCATGGTGACATCACTGTGCAAACTCTGCCCTTACATACTGCAATGCTGACATTGGACATAAGTGCATAAACCACAGGAATTGCATTGGAATAGCATGATGCACACTTCATCAGTTTTCTGTCCACCTACATATACCTTTGAACCCCTCCCTCTTATTAATTTGTGTTTTCAGTATTTATTTACTGGGGTTTAACTGCTGCTTCAATCCATTGGAACTCTTAAGTAAAATCAACTCAGAAATAATTTAAGTGAGACTCACACATTCTATGGAAAAAATAGACAATTGTAACAAATCACAGATGGCAGATGCTCCATTCAGTCCCCTTTGGCTATCAGCACTGGCAGCTTCAGAGCTGTTGGAAAGTATTAATGTGCTGCACATAAAGATTTAGCTGTGGGAAAACCCAACTGTCTATTCGCATTTACTCTTCTCAACTATCTCAATTTCTTTTCAAGGTTGCCTATTGACCCTTCACTTGTTCAACAAACAATACAATGTAAGAAAACAAACAACTTTACCCTGCACCTTGGTCTTCTTTTTTTCAGTTTAATTTGGCCAGTTTTAGCTGGTTCTCTTTGGACAGTGTAATTTTCAGTCTTTAGACTTCTCCATAATAGACATCCAGTAGCCTTATTAGCATTTGCATCATTGATATAAAACTATATATTTAACAACCTTCATAGATTGTTAAAATTTCTAAATTACATCATACCCATTTCCTTGGGCCATTCTCGCACTCACAGTTGGCATCTGCCCATGTAAACAGTGCAACAACATAGGCCTGCCTGATATCTCATGGGTATCAGCAAGAGCAGGTCTTCAAAGTTGTATTTCAGAAAGCATGGAAGTTGCTTCAGCAAAGATTTTTGTAATAATGTAACAAAGTTCAGCCCCATCCAAAGTCAGTTTTCTGCGAGCTGATCAGCTATATATAAGTACGATAAATAAACTCCAGTAAATGTGAAAAGTGATCATGGAGACAAATGCTGTAGAAAAACTTTATCTTACCCTTGATTTTTTTTTAAATTTTTAATTTCTCTTTTTTCATGTGCCATTCAATATAATTTCTAACTCTAGAGAACTTTGGGCCATATTGATAGCAGACCAGAACCATCATTTAAATTACCCAGATGCTTCATAGTTTTTTAAGATTTTCCTATTTAACTAATTTGCCAGTTATTATTTTCCAAAGATCAAGAAATGCTATAATATTTATTTATGTATTTATTTATTTAATTTTTTGAAAATTTCCACTTCCCTCATAGAGGACAGAGTTGCCATCTTCAACATGGCAAAATCATATTTTAATATTTAAATATAAAACTTTTTACTTTTTAATAAAATTTGATTTTGTTTACTTCCTGCAAGATTAATTTAAGTCCCAATCTGAGGAAATAAAAACTTAATATCAATCCCTAGAGCTATACACTATATAGCCAGGAGGTGGTATTATAACATTATCTCAATTTTTACTTTTTTTTTGTTTGCATTTTTTAAAAAAAACCATAGAAGGCCAGCACAGACTACAAAAGGCTGCTAAAATATTTCTTCTGTTAAGGGGAGGTTGCCAGCTAGTCCCACCTTGGAAGACTGCTGGTGGCAGGAAGAACAACCAGCCCTCTGTCCCATAGCAGCAGATGCAAGCACCATTGTGTAAATCTAGAGGGTTTATGGAAAATGAGGTTTGGGGGCCCAGCTTTCCACTTTGCAAGCCTCAGCAATCCATTACATAAATATAAGGAAATATTTCAAAATTGTGTGATGGTGAAAATAGACAAGGTTTGACCCCAGAAAAGAGTCGATATTCCTTCCTATGATCAACTTTTGCTGTTGTTGTTCAATCACTAAATCATGGACCACAGTACGCCAGCCTTCCCCCTCCTTCCATTGTCTCCTGGAGTCTGCCCAAATTCATGTTCACTGCAACAATGATGCTATCTAACCAATTATCAACTTATATACCTCAAAATAAAGCCAATATTTGCATTTTAGGCTTCTCCATTAAAGTCTATATTTCTAATATAAATTTTTAATAGCTGAAATCATTTTTTAAAAACTTAATCAGAAATTCAAATGCAATTACATGCTTTTAAATCTGAAAAATTCCACCTTGAATCAAATTGAATTTATTTTACTTAAGTTCAGTTATTTAGATCTTTGCAAGCTCCTATGTTCTTAAACACAAATATTTTTCCTTAATACAGTATTTATAACTGAATTCTATAAGCTTAAAATCCTCTCTCTCTTTCTCTCTCTCTCTCTGTGCGTGTGTGTGTGTGTGTGTGTGTGTGTGTGTGTAAGAGAGAGAGAGAGAGAGTATAGAGCTTGTTTTGGTTTCTTTCTTTCTTTCTTTCTTTCTTTCTTTCTTTCCTCCTTCCCTCCCTCCCTCCCTCCCTCCTTCCTTCCTTCTTTCCTTTTTAGGTTCTGAACATTTGTCCCCTTATGATTATGTGGCTCTAAACTGGAAGAACAGTTTTGAATGGTTGCTGTATGTCTTTCTGTGCATATGTGTATGTGCTAATTAAGCATTGGGGGGGCATGTTTTTGTTGAGCTATGGATTGGTAAAGGTTATTTTGATACTGAGGGATCCTTGGTGTTCTCTGAGCTTGGCTGGTTTCTTGCAGATGTTTCATGACCCAAACTAAGTAACATCTTCAGTGCATCATTTATTTATTTATTTGACTTATATATCGCTTTAAGTGCAAGCACTCTCTAAGCAGTGTACACCAGTAAGCAATGTATATATATATATTTACATTGCCCCCAACAATCTGGGTCCTCATTTTACCTAATCCAGAAGGATGGAAGGCTGAGTCAACCTTGAGCCGTTGAGATTTGAACCGCTGACCTGCTGAACACAGTCAGCTAAAGTGGCCTGCAGTACTGCACTCTAACTGCTGCGCCACCTCGGCTCTGATACTATAGGAGAAGTGCCAGACTTGGGCGCAGAATCAAGACAGAGGAATCAGCCTAGAGTCTCTGTGTTGCCACAAGAGGACTAAGACCAACCTTCCTTGAATTCTATTGATCCTTATCTAACCCCCAAGCAGGTGCTAACTGTTAGTTGAAAAGATTCCTGTGGATGATTAGCAATAAATCAGTTTAACTGGAACATAACATGTGGCCTTGGTCTTTTGCACCTTTGAATTTCTTTTAATTTAGTTTCAGGATAGGGAGACCTTTTTCGTTATATAATTTTTTTGGTTTACTCCCATAATTGAACAGGTTTTTCTCTGTTTCTTCTTGATTTAGTGTTCCAGCACAATCAAGATTAGGTAATGCTTAGTAGTTTTTCTCCTTATTCATGAGCAGGACAGAGTCCTGGATGATGACTATTTTTTAAAAAATGAATCCATAAATATGTAGTTCTTTTTTGTTTTCAGAGTTTTGTGGTCTAGGGATATTCTTTTAACTTTTCCGGGCTCTTGATCCCCCATAGCCCTTTTTAATTCTTCAAATAATCCTATAGGTCTTCTTTAGTATTGGTTTGGTGAGTTTGCCTCAATAAATTTATCTTTAGTTTTTGTGGTTTTATAGCATGAATTTCTCTCCCAGAGATTTGATTGATTCTTGATTTTAGGATGGTGCAGGTTCAAGCTTTGTTTGAGTACTTAATAGCTATTCTTTCAGTTCAGTCACTGCCATTCCATTTTGCAGCCTGGAATGGCTGCATGCCCTCTTTGTGTCTTCCTTTTTTTGTCCTATTAATTTGGAGTAAAACTTCTATTTCCCAAGTCAAAAACCAATTTTTGACTCTAGTCTCAGTGTTTTGAAAACCCTCTGAGATGACCCACTGTTTCTTTTTTATTTTTCAATATAATTTTTGTTTTATGATGCTATTTTTGTCAATGTCAGTGCCTGCCACAAGGAGGTCCAGGCTAATCTATCATTCTTTGGTAACAATGACACCATCACACCTATTACACCAATCATATAAGCACTTTAACAAAAGCTAACCAGATGGGATTGATGGTAGATAAAGTATTGTAAAATAACTTCTAAAGTAGTCAGACCTCAATGTCCTAATACCACTGAGTGTCCTGCTGTCAATGTAGATCCGTGGCTTTGTTTGATTGCAAGACAGCTTCTTCAGTGTGATCTGAGATGAAAAATACATCTGACATTTTTAAAAAATTAAAAGCTCCATCTTAAAAATGGCAAAGTTATCCAAAGATTCTTCTTAGAATTTATTCTAGGAAGCTATTTTAAGGCTTCCCAATAAGGAAATATCTATGAGGTTAAGGTACTAGGGAATTTTTTCATAAGGATATTAATGTAAACAGTTAACCATAGTTGATTTGCCTTGTCCTCTATTTTGGATCCTTGGGACATGCAAGAATAATGAAAGAAGAATTGAACTAGAATTCTTCATATGTTAAATTCAACATGAAAGCATCAACAAGCAACTCCTCTTTCTCCTAATCATGTTGATGATGTAATTAAATTATAGTTTTAATGTTTATCAAATAATTGTCAGGAGTAGAATTTTCACGTATATAGAAAGGCTTCCCCATGAGCTACAATAGTTCACTATCACAGTCTCAGTTCACATGTAAACCACCACCCTGTAAGTATGGAAACAGATTGAACATACCAGATTAACAACTGAACAGAAGCTACTTTGTGGTTGTAGTCCTTCTCCATAGATTCAAAACTAGGACCAAGAATGGTTCCTTTCCTGATGACTATCTTCAATAGCTCCAGGTGCTAATGGAAAAATTATATCTGTGGGGAATGGAAGCACAAATCTCAATCTCCATTTCTTTCTCCTGCTCCAAGCTATAGTGGTAGGTCTTAGATGACAAAAAGAATAGCAAGAGATAAAGAGGTAGAGATTCTTCTTACATCTTCTACTGAATGACAGATGCTATATTGGTACTATAGATTGCGTATTAGAAGAAGGGGCTTTCCATGCTTTAATCCTGCTTCAACTAAGCTCTGCTCAATTCAAAGTCAGAAATATTTTATGTAGTTGGCAAATTCCAGCTGACAGTGTTTGCCTACATCTACAAATGGCACTTTTTTTTCTGCCAAATGGAAGCAAGCATCCTAACCTTTAAATGACAACATGGTTGTCTATGTACTCTTGGTGCTGCAATAAGCTTTCAGTTTAATGAATTAATGGGGGAAGGGTATCTGTAAAAGCAGAATGCCTGTTGAATCTGGATGGGATTTTATGTATATATAAAATGGTGAATCTGATATGACACATCCATATTTTATGCATTTTGCACATTTTATGCACGTATAAAATATGGAGGGGATTTCACATATCCATATTTAATGTATTTTATGCATATATAAAATGGCAAATGGGATTTGATGCATGCACAGAAGCATGAACAGATTTTATCTGTTGCATCCAAAGTCTACTAAACTGAAATTTGTTACATAGAGGATGCAGTGGATTTGTAAAATACTTCTTTGCATGCATCAAGGGATTCCACATGATTTTTGTTCAATTGGCAGCAAGCTTGTGGCAAACTAAACCACATGATTATTTCTCATGAGTCATTGCTCACTATCATACTTCAGTTACTTTTAAATGAATATATAATTAAAATAGTTTATTTGCTAAAATAATGCTTGAACTGAAACTAACATTTCATAACATAACATTTTTAGGCTTTTTTTCCAGTTTATGGCCGATTGACGCACTTCTAATTTGGGGGTGATACTTGGGCAGCTTTCACTTTATATATATATATATATTTGTTATTCAATTCCTTTCTTCCCTCACTCTTCAGTTAAAACTGAGACATAGCAAGACGATACATTTGCATGCCATAAGGCAGGGGTCCACAACCTATGGGCTGTAGAACAGGTGCGCACTCACCCCCACTGTTTGTGCATGAGTGTAGGGCTAGTGGCGGTGGCCAGCACTAGTGCGCCTGCGCAAATAGGGCCACTAGTGCACAGGCAGGTTGCATAGCCCATTTGTGCATGCGCGTGGGGGCTAGCAACGTGGGGGCTAGCACCTGTGTGTGTGCACAAAATGGGCCTCTAGCATCATGTGGGTTGCACAGCCCATTTGCGCGTGCATGTGGGGGCTAAAGGCGGTGACTAGCACCTGCACGCCTACACAAATGGAACTGCTAGCACCATGTGGGTGCACGCAGCTCTGTTTCTGCATGCACGCACTTGCATGCATGCACATGCAAATTCTCAGCTCCTCCCTTTCCCTCCAGGCTACCAGCATGAAAAGGTTGGTGACCTCTGCCATAAGGCATGACCTAATAATGGTAATAATGGCAATGGTCATTAAAATAAGAACCAAGCAAGCTACAGCAAACATTTGGGCTAGAAATTACTGTTATATACATAATACAAATTTTATTTCCAACTACAAAATGACAGAAATCCAATCAAACAAGTTAAATCATATGCAATAAAATATATTCAAATAGCAGAACACAAAATTAAAATTACATTTAAAAAATAATATATACACAAATTCAGATGAAAATAGTCTCTGCATATTTTTATTCAAGCCACCCAGTAAATAAAGCATTATCTTCTCAGTTGACATAATCTTCAGATTTCCAGTATCAAATTATGCAATCTCTCTTTTATATAATGAATTCCAGAAAATATGCATAAAATCTTTGGCACTATTTAAATTAAAGAGCATATATGCTCTAGGTATCATGTATTATAATAGCTACCTGAAAAATAATTGATTTTTTAAAATCAATTTAGTGGGAAAATTTCTATTTTTTAATGTTATTTAATTATTATATAAAAATAATAATAATAATAAAATATTACTAATATTAAAATATCTTGGCAAATTGAAAGACACCCAGAGAAATTGTCATACTCCCAGTAGCTTTGAGATGGGATGTTACACAGAAGAAAGATGGTTGACCTCAGAAGCAACACTAACAACCTAATCTTTTAGAATGGAATCTTGTTCAGGACCATAATAATAAGAATTTCTAGCGAGTTTGGTGAGGTGAAAGAAACTGGACGGAGATGTGTTCTAGTCCCGGCTTAGGCACAAAGCCAGCTGGGTGACCTTGGACCAATCACTTTCTTTCAACCTTACGAAGGAGGCAATGGCAAACCATTTCTGAAAAACCTTGTCAAGAAAACTATAGCACTAGTTCTGGCAGTCTCCAAGAATCTAATGCAACTGAACATAAGAAAATAAAAAGTGTAATAAAAATAAAAATAAAATAAAAATAAAAAGCGTAATCAGAATATAGAACATAGAATATCAGTTGGAAGAGACCTTGGAGGTCTTCTAGTCCAACTACCTGCCTAAACAGGAGACCCTATACCATTTCAGAGAAATGGCTGTCCAGTCATTTCTTAAAAGCTTCCAGTAATGGAGCACCCACAACTTCTGAAGGCAAGTTGTTCCACTGGTTGATTGTTCTAACTGTCAGGAAATTTCTCCTTGGTTCTAGGTTGTATCTCTCTTTGATTAGTTTCCATCCATTGTTTCTTGTCTTGCCTTTGGGTGCTTTGGAAAATAGCTTGACCCTCTTCAAATATCAGAACACTGCTATCTTATCTCCCTTGGTTCTTCTTTTCATTAGAGCAACCATAATCAATTCTACTACTCATCCATGTTTACCAGAAAAATATGTATATTTCTAGCAAAGGAATATTAGGCAGATGATCATCCCACAGAAATTCCATGTTCTCAGCAAATCTTGCCAAGCCTGATAATACTGCACATCTGCAGAGTGGATGTCCATCCCCCATTGGAGAGAAGTCACTCTATGCTCCAGGATTCAAGGTAACTATTGCCCTTTCTCCACACTTCCACCCAGAGCTTCATTATGCTGTTATTGTTTATAAATAAACATCAAGTTATGATTTTGCTAGCTGAATTGAGTTGTGTGCGCTCGCTCTGATCTGGGAGTCTGTTAGGTGCCGACTAAACTGGAAATTATCCCCTGTATTTTTCCCACAATCCTGCTGTCCCATCTATACCACGCAGAGGTTACCATCAGTCCTTGGGGAAACATGTAATATCCTCTGTATTCTGTTCGCTTACATGGTGCTAAGAGATGTTTGGAACAGGAGTGGTCCTGACAGTGACAAATGACTCTGAGCAGCCTGGCATTAATAAAACACACTGCAAGATGTGGCAGCTACTGGTAAAAGTATCTGCTTGCATGTTTAATATAAAGTGCTGAAAACTCAATATGTTACTACCACAGTGTGTTGCTAGTCAGCTAATGATAGCTAATGACTAATACAAGAGAAGAAAAGCTGAAAAATATTTTTTGCTTCAACTCATGAAGTGCTTTTTAGGAAATATCAGGTCAGTTGCCAAATAGAGAACATCCAAGGAGAGGAAAGTGTGAAAATAAGCTATAGACCGTTAATCAGATTTATATCAGTTTGTAAATAAAACAAGAAAATAGAGATCATACAATATTGGGGAGGGATTGGGGATTAGTGCTTTGCAGAAAAATCCTCCTATGCTATTTCCACAGTTCTTATTAATATGATGAAAGACAATCTGCTTTTGAAAATTATTTCAAAGGAGAGGATAATTCTAGTGCAATTTTCATGGATGGACTATGGATTTACTGTTTTTAGCAATGAGGTGGCCAAAGCATATGTTTGAATGCCATGTTTTTGATATGCAATCCTCTCTCCATTGACATACAGCTTCCCTGGCTTTCCATGCTTTAATCCAAAGGACAGGCATCATGAGGAAAATTTCCACTGATTTTTTTTCAGATTAGGAAATATGATGGGAGACTTTGGGATACAAGTATGTTATGAGACCTTGAATAGCAAAGATGACTGACAAACAAGTACTGAAGCGCATAACACCAGACATATCACTAGAAGGCAAAATCACAAAACTACATCTCACTTACTTTGAGCATGTCATGCGGGGGAATTAACTGGAGAAAGCAAATGTCAACCACCAGCTCGAGTATCCAGCAATTATGTTTGGAATGTTTGGAAGAGTTTGCAGTAAAAGGAAACCAAGCGGTAAAAGAACACAGTGGCTGGACTCCATCAAAGTTGATACCAGCCAGAGCATAGAACAACTCAAAGAAGTAGTACAAGATCAGAAGATATGGACAGACCTGGCCCATAGAATCACTAAGAGTTGGACATGACTGAATGGATAATGTTATCATTATGTCATGAGATTCTGATCAATAAACTAATTAAACCTGGTTTGGAAGGCATGACAACTAAGTTAATGCATAACTAGTTAAAAATCATATTCAGAAAATGCTTATGAATGTTTCCTCATCAGACTATACCATGTTTCCCTGAAAATAAGACCCAACCAAAAAATAAGCCCTAGCATGATTTTGAGGATGCTTATAATATAAGCCCTACCCCCAAAATAAGCCCTAGTTAAGATTGTCAGCCAGAGAAACACATTTAGTACTGTATTTTCCAGAAAATAAGACCTAGCTAGAAAATAAGCCCTAATGTGTCTTTTGGAGCAAAAATTAATATAAGACCCAGTCATTATCAGGGAAACACGGTAGTAACAATCAACTTAAAAGCTGGAACTCATAATTTATTAAAAATTTAGATCAAATGATGGAAGCTGTTGCTTATCAGCTTTGCAGAAGATCTGAGAAGAAAAAAATCAAAAAGAAAACAATCTTGATAGGTTAAGTAAGGGGCCTGAAAATAACATAATGAAATTTAACAATGATGAATATAAAATATATAGGAGACAGAAATTGAATTTACTGGGAGACAATGGGGATAACTGCATTGGCAATAGGATTTGTAAAAAAATATATAGTAATGTCTAAACATGAGTGAATGATATCATGTGACTTCAGGAAAAGGTAAATGCAACATGTTAGAGGAAGCAAATGTTTCAACTCCTTTTGTGTTAATGACACCCTACCTCAAGAATTAAGCTTTGCTCTAGACATTATTAATTAAGAGAGGTTCAAATAAACTGTAAGAGTTTATGAAAGAAATAAAGACTAGGTCCTATGAATGGAATGAACTAAGAATATTGAGATTATGAAGAGGAATATAATAATAATATAATAAAAGATTGTTCCATTAAAAAAAAATCTGATCCTATTCTCTATCTGCTCAGCATTCTGGACAGAGAATAATGGATTTAAATAATAGGAAAGAAATTCCACTGAATGTTAGTAAGCCATAGCTTGAACAGCAAAATTTAGCTGTAGACCAAGGTGGACAGCTCCTCTTCAAGCAAGGACTAGACCACAATCTGAATGTTGTGATTCAGTGATTCTATCAAAGTTGTGTAACAGAAAAGAACATTAGCTTAGCACCCCATTATTAATGTAAAGCTCAAATATTGACAAAGAAATTAGGATACAAAAATAAAAAAAAATCTTTTTATATAAGAAACTTTCTTAGAACTACAAGACATTTTTATGCAATTGAAATTAAAACAGGATTTTTTTTCTTTCCTTTTTTGTCCTAAAATCATATGGCCAGAAAATCAGGGAAATGAAGAGCAAAGAGACAGGAACAGGCTTAAAGGCTATTGACCTTTATTGGTTAAAAATTTTGCCCATGATTTCAGAAATATTGTTCACATCTGCTGGGCTAAAACTATTTTCTATAATTACAATGATTTCCTTAACTTTCAACACCCAAAGCCATCACCACCAACCCATCTGGGCAGACTTATGGTACTGTGAAAAAAAAAATACTCTCCTCTTTTTAGATTTTCTGAATTTTTGCATATTTTTGCCACAATGTATTATGAGAACTTCATGAGGGCTTTAGAGATATGCTGAAAGGGATTATGAGTGAACAAATATGAACAACATTTTGTAATATTTTATTCATTAAAAAAATTAAACAATTACAAATTAAAAAATAAGCATGCAATGTTTTTATCAAAAAATAATAAATTCAATTTCATTAAAAGAATGTTTAGGTTCATTGTGTGAATACTTTAAAAACTGTTTTAAATTAACCCGACCCTATATAAATCTCGCAAATTCTGGTTCCCCTCATCATCAACAATTCTCACCAAACAGATTCTAGAAAAATACGCTTAATTCAAAAACATTGTCTAAAGATGGGCATAAAGAGTTATTGATGCCAATGAGTCTGGAAAAAATAATACAACTATTCCAAAGTTCTCGGCCTATCTCAATTGTCAAACAGAGATATATTGTTGAAATAATGATTTAGAACAGGGGTAGGCACCTTGGCTCTTTTATGACTCATGGACTTCAACTCCCAGAATTGGCTCAGGAATTCTGGGAGTTGAAGTCCATGAGTCATAAAAGAGCCAAGGTTGCCTACCCCTGATTTAGAACAATAGTGAATCTTTCCAAGAATGTACAGCATAAAATCATCCTGCAAGTTACATTGGAAATGCTAACAACTGCAGATATTTTGAAATGCCAAATCAGAGTCAAGATCTAAATAATATAGAAGTGTTTTATCAGGATTTGAACAAGCTGTTCAGGATAGGAAATACTAAAATATGAGTTGAAGTGGTACATCATAGGGGAATGGACAAACATTCCTAACAGTAGTAGAAAACACTGATAATCAAGCAAGGCAATGTTTGACTGCAATTACTGCAGCTAAAGGTGTTACTGAAATTAACAGTACAATTCCTTTTTCACAGGGTCACATCATACGTTAGAAGACTATTTGTACAACAGCCATCAAATATGGTTGTTTGTTCATTTAACCCACAGTCCAGGTGGATTGAGGAAGTGCAAGCATTTCATTTTTATTTTTTTACTCATTCATTCATTCATTCATTCATTCATTCAATCAATCAATCAATCAATTTACATGGCTCTCCATGCATATATTAACTCCAGGCAGTTCACATTCATTTAAAACAACCCCCCCCCCACACAAAAAAAGATTTTAAAAGAACAAATATATCACACCTGGGTAATTATAATTTAATATAAGATACACAAAGTAGATTCCTCCAATGTCCTGTGCCTATGCCCAGGGGAAAAGCCAAGTCTTCAGGGTTCTACAAAAAGCCATCAAGGACGGGGCTATTATAGGTGGTAACTAGCACCTTGAATTGCACCTGGAATCACTGCAAACCAATGAGCTTGCAAAGTAGAAGGATCACATGCGTACCAAGATATATCCTTAACTCCCTGTATATATGCAATGTAATGACTGCTCCCATTCAAGTGGATACTAGATCTTACATGAAACTCTGATAACATACTATATCAAAAAAATTTTTTAAAAAAACCCAGAAATACACTTTCACAGACCTATATGTGGGAACATGGGATGGACTGAGAATCTGTAAGAAAACCAACAGGAAAATTTTTTCTACTACTCTGAAAAGCTTGGAGAAGGCAGAAGACTTATTTGTAGATATATTGTATTTCATCTACTGATATTAGTGACCCAAAAAGTATGAATGTGTATGAAAACCCAAAATACTGGAATAGGTTTGAAATATTTTAATTGATTTTTTTTAACAAAACTATTATTGAATCAGATTACCTTAAAAAAGCCATGTTGGGGTCTGGAACAATCTCCATCCACTGCTCCCATTATAAAGCAGTAATAGTTCACCCTAATGAAAATATTATCATCTTAGAGTAATAAATAAGGATTTTAAGAAAGAAACCATTCTAAAATGAGTGGGCCTCACAATATGCCTTCATTTCACCAGTGCTTGTATATTGATATTAAAGAGCCACTCTCGAACAAAATAAAATGTATTTTCAGAGGTTTCACTTTTTAGTAAATCCACACAATGAATTCTGCATATATTCTAGAAAAGGCCTTTTCTAAAAAAAATCTCAAATTATATTGCAAAATATAAGGAAAATGGAGGAAAGATCAAGAGAAGTATTGCTGTTTCTTTCTAAGAGTGTTACTCATTTTTATTTAGGCATTCATTTTCATTTTGTACATTTCTTTCACTGTTTCTGTAACCTGATATGATGTTGATCTCATGAATAATCCAGCATATACTTCCTAAAATAAATTAAGTGTAAGGAAAAATTATTTTTGGGTTTTCTAGATATCAGGGAGAAAGTAAATGAGCAACCACATAATCATTGTTACAAGGCTACAATAATATCAACTTTTTCTTAGTCCCTGAAATCTGTTAACTTTTTGTCTTGATTAAAGATTACAGCAAACAATAGAATTCACATTATTGTGATACTAATTTTAATTTGGTTATTCCAGAATTGATCATCTAACTGCTAGACACACAAGCGCAGACATCCTTAGGGCTACCAATTAGTGGCACCAGCTGCTAGTCTAGATTCTAGGCCAGGAATTATTACACACAGACCATTAGCTTTAAAAAGCATTTGGAAGTTCTCACTACGCTGGAAATTCTGAATATCATGTAACAACATACTGCATAGCCATATGCATCTCAGCTGGCCTCCCTTGAAGCCATTTCACAACCCAAAGTCTGTTGTTTCTCAGTCTAGTGATGCAGGAGGAATATTCATATAGTTCAGACAATTATCTTCCCAGGGAGAGATTTTCTTTCTTTTGGATTATTCAGTTATTGTGATCTGTTTAAAATGGATACTTAAGAAAACCACTTGGGTGTGATAGTCAAGATGCTGAAAATCCCAGGAGACATATGCTGAAGTCTCAATCATGGAAATTTTTCATATGTTTCCCTTCAGGTGTTATTTTCCTGCATTTTGGATTTGGAGCATGGTGCCTCTAAGCCAGAGCCAACAAGGATCCTTGAGGGTGGATTCCTCTTTATCTGATTCCCCTTAGATTTATATAAATTCCCGTAGGACATGTAAAAATTTACCTCATTCCATAGATTTTCAATGAGCAGATCTTCTTAATGAATCCTTCATCCCTGAAATGGATAAACAGGAGACCAGATTTCACCAGATGCAGTTTGATAATAACAGCTAGATAACTGTACCATATCAGTCTAACCCATTTCTCTTCGGGCCTCAATGAAGACTAAACTGATAGGCTGCATGCCCTCTGCATTGAAAAGTATCCTGCAATTGATCTATTAAACTTTCTTAATCCCATTATTCCCTCTTGGTTTTTCTAATAGCAATAGCACTTAGACTTATATACCACCATTGTGCTTTATAGCCCTCTCTAAGCAGTTTACAGTTTCAACATATTGCCCCAACAATCTGGGTCCTCATTTTATTGACCTTGGAAGGATGAAGGGCTGAGTCAACCTTGAGCTGGTCAGGATCAAGCTCCAGGCTGTGGACAGAGTTAGCCTGCAATACTGTATTCTAACCACTGTGCCACCAGGGCTCCTAAATTGTGCAAAGTCACATTATGATTTCAATGTTGACTATAAGAATATCTTAAAATTGAACCTTTTATTTTAATATTCAAACAGCTGACATGATCCAAAAGTTGTTAAAACAGAATGTTTTACCATCCAATACCTGTAAGATCAATGCCAGCTAAATTAGGTCCACAGTGTACACCATAAATTGGAATAGAATTCTGATACCACACATGGGCTTCAACAAACACATCCCAGAATGACATTGTCAGGAGACAGACAAAGCCTAGCATGGCAATAGCTATACCTTTCCCCCTCGGTCCCTTAGGAGGACAGTGACTGTGTTATTAACAGTGAGGCAACATTCCACGGAAGTGCCTCTGACTGCTAAAAAGCTTCTTGCACATACATTTGTTGTCTCCTTTGTGCTTTAGGCCAGGTACATTTAAAGCATTCGATGTAAATATGTCATTTCCCATTACAGAGCTCAGCAGGCACATGCTGTGACCATGTCTGGGAGATTTCTAGGAGTTTTCTCAGGGCAGTGCATTCAAAGGACATGCTGATTTTTACAGGCTGTTAAAGAGCAGTCTCTCAGATCATTCTTTTCAGTTTGATATGTTATGATGGTTACCTCATGTGGCAGCAGAGGATCCTGGATCTCGTATAAAAGATATAGATGCAGGCTGACTTTTAAACTGTGCCTTTTTTATGTATAGTTAACTACACTGGACATCCTCTTTGAGGAAAACCTGTTTCAAAAATTATGAGCAGAATTAAAATGCAAGCTTTTTTAAAAAAAATCCATTATTTTATTTTGTTTATATGTCATTATAGATCAGGCAAGTTGATTTACATCCAACAATTTTTATATGATACTGTGTTCGTGTGTGTTTATATACAATCTATGTATATGTGCATGCATATATAGAGAAACAAACAGAATGGTCCCATTTACACAATTCCACAAGTTTTTATTAGATACAACATTCTTTATTAGATGAAGGCCAAGAAGTTTGAAATCAAAAGTACTCACAAACATTCTACAAAAATTATGTTCTGAATCAAGTGCTTCATATATCCATCTTGCATTTATTTAAAAAATATGCTAACCAAAATCTTATGATTTATTCATAAACATCTGTGACAGGGCAAGTGGCAAAATGTATGTTATGACATGATGCAAAAATTCATACATGTGTACTTCAGATATTGAGACACAAATATGTAAAAGAATTTCCATCATGTCGTCACCATGTCTGATGCTGTAACAATCTGTTTGTTATAGACCTGTATGGATTCATTCTTGCATTTTAAAAAAAATATTAACTAGTATGTACCCAAAATTATTTCTTATACCTTGATCAAAAACTCCAGACATATATTTTCCTTCTCCTTTCTGTAATTTCCAAGTGGGCAATGCTATTTGCTTGCTAGGAAAGAAAGAAAATGAACAAACCTAATTGAAGATACTAAAATTCGTATCTGTCCCTAATCCCTGCCTGGGAGACACATGGCACAATGAGGGCTCCATGAGAAGTGTTTAAATGCATGTGCACATTGACAGACAATCCAGAAAGTTGATTATTAATGGTACCACATTAATAATCTACCATGTTCTTTGCTCTCAATAGCAGCACAACTTTCTTACTGTTGGATTCCAAGTACTGAAAAAAGTATTTTTAGAGTAATGAGGGGTTGTGTATTCCAAAATTTGCTTTCCCCTAGTAAGTTGACTTATTTTATTTAAAGACAGGGCAATTTCCCAACCCACTTCTGCTGTGTGTGTCTCTCTCACCCATACAACATGCCTATCTCAACCAGAAAGGGCACAGTTATCTTTTAAAAGTAAACTTGAGGCAGGAGTTGTTGAAAACTGAATTGGAGAGCTTTTATTGTCTCGGAGGCATCCTTCAAAAGCTGCTATTTATAAAATTGTGGTTGCTGTTTTTTTGTTGCTTGTTATTAGAGCTGATTGCCAAAGAGGAACTACAGTGCTTCACTTTGATGAACAGAAAGAACTTGGACTGCCTGACTACAGAGTTGTCAAGCAAACAACAACTGCATGTTTCTTTTTTACATTAAGAGGAATTATTTTCTGTACTTTGTGTGGGAGCTTGTCAGAGGGTTCTAAAAAGACTTCTCAATTCTTTTATTGTATATGTATATGGGTTTAATTTGAGAAGTTTTGTTCAGTTTGATTGTTGCAGGCTATTTTTCATCAAGCCTATTGGCAGAGAAGCTAACCTGCCTTAAAGATAATAAGCATTGTTCTTGTGGCTCTGAAATAGTTTGGGAGATCTGTATCTTTTCTTTAATGGTGAAATTGGCAGCAGAAAGATAAAGAGAATAGAAAAGGTAGAAGGAAAGGAAGACCCAGCCTATGTAGCACTTTAATTAACTGGACAAAGTAGTGTGGCATGTGGTGCATCACTGAAAATTTTATTGTCTGTTGTAAACCATGATGTCATTTGTGCTTATAATCCGGGGTGCTGAATTCTCCATTCTGCTATGATATGAGGATAGGGTACTGGAAGCTATATCTAATTGATTATACCATACATTCAGATCAAATATGTAAGAAGGAGAATTGCAGAATTTGCAATTTATATCTGCATGGGAGGACAGAAGGGATAAGTGACAAAAGTGCCTCTTGCATATTTGTATAAAATTGTATACAAACGTACAATGTTGTAAGTATGAAAGGGAAGAGCTTGCATTTTAATGTTATAATGAATGTTTCATCATTTTAATATCATAGTAGTTAGGAACAAAAGCAACGTGCCATGGTTATGATGCAGATAGGCAGTTGTAGCATCTGAAAAATGCTGAATCAATGGATTAACTGTCTTCAACCCTAATCTAATTTATATTGGAACACAAACAAGATGTTGTGCCAAGGTAAAAGGCAAAGATAGGAAGATAAGAATGCAGTCTATAATATGCAATTCAGGGAGCTTATCATTATGTTTCCTATAGATGTCAAGCAGGTCTTATGATATCAAGATAGCTAAAATAAATAGATTTATGTCCCTGAAGGGGATTTTGTATGAGCAGGTGTAACACCAATAAAATTTGGCCTTGAATTATTCTTAGCCTGACATCTAGTTCTGTGAAAGAATGGAATGGGAATAGATATAGATTTTTTGTAATCAGTTGGAGAACAAGGTGGCTGCATGCCACTTCTACCAATTTCACAAGTCTCTTTTTGTTCACTGAGGAGAAAACTGAAAAAATAGTTCCGTGCCAATATCATGTCACTGTGTTGTTCTCCTGGCCTCAGAAGTTGATGCTAGCAATGGCCATGATTTGACAGTATTATTTAAAGTTGTAAACTCACCAAAAGGAAATTATGATCCACAAAAGCCAATGTTGTACATTGGTGTCTACCGAAAGCCTTGTCACTAAAAATAATTTCAGCTTTGACATGTTGCACATTTTTATCAGCAATTTGCTTTGACTATTTGATCTAAAACAGAGCATGTTTTGCTTACAGGCTAGTCCTGCACTATATTCAAATAGCAAGATTCAAGGGTCTTTCCGCAGGATTAATTTGCAAGACAATAAATGTATGCCTCTTTTATTCCCCAAATTTATTGCAGTGATTTCCATGTTCCTTTTAATCAAATATTTGCTACCCTGTTCATCATAATTGTATTCGTAGGTATTTGGGGTGCTTTATGAAAAGAGCTAGCATTATGCCTGAATTATTTCATATACTTTTTCAGTGCCCTCTTACATTTTTTATTCTAATTCAAGGAACAAGTGTGCACGATGCCATACTGAAGTATATCCTTATTCATATTTAATTAGAAACAAGTTTCACTGATTTCTGCTTCCTTTCAACTGATGCTTTGACAAAGCACTCTTTCAACATGCCTCCACTAAGCAGGATAATGCAATGTTTCCAGCTGTCACATTGCAGCTGCTGTACTCTATTGATTTGACAGGTTCAATGGCCTTTTGCTCCAGTCGTTAGCACATCTACACAAAATGCTTCCACCAAAGTGAAGTACCTGGCAAATTAAGCACAATGCTTTGGACTGGGGGTGTTGAGACAAAGTGCCTCATTATTCGATGTTGAGGTACCATTTCAAAACATCATTCCAACCATCAATTCAACCTACTTCTGCATAATAAAGGCCCACCATCCAGTGATTTTACAATACTGGGCTTGTGTCCTATTGTTTGCTTTATTTGATTTAAGACATTGTTTATACTTTGAACTTATATCTGCCAGTATTTACATAAGAAGCTGCCAATAAATGATGAGTCATAGTTTGATTTCCTTAATTAAACCTGAGAGATGAAAGCAGACTAGAGTGATTGAACAAAATAATCAGCATATTTTATTTTTATTTTCTTGATACTTGGGTTCTACAAGTGCTAGAAATGTCTCTATTTAGTTAGTATTTGGAAGCCATGAATTTGATCTAGCTATGGACTCCTGTAAAATATTTATTCCACAAATCCTACTGGGAATTAAAATAAGAATTTTGCATCCACTAGCTCTATGATAGGACAAACAATGCCACTAACAATACTATCTAGTATTAATATTTTACTTTAAGATATGATTTAATTTTTCAAATATAAAAAATAGAAGGGAAACAGTTGCCATTCTTTTACCACAAAATATTTTGCATGCTTTCAGCAGTATGGGGTTTTTCAGTTAGTGCTGTGTTTTCAAACCTGGCAATTTTAAGAAGTCTGCACTTCAACTCCCAGAATTCCCATGCCAGCATTCTGGAAGTTGTCCACATATCTTAATGTTGCCAAGTTTGAAAAACAGACTACGAACTGTTTAGCCTACAAAGTTTTCCCTTTAGTCCAATGGTTAACCCAGGGCTGAATTTCAGTATTTTTTATTTAATAAGCATTCACTACATAAGCATACTACATTTAATTTCTGCTTATTTTAGATTATGACTAAAGCTATAATACATTCTCCTAGTAATATTGGTTTGCTCATGATATTTTTAAAAATCTTGAAAATTTTATTCCAATCACTCAATTTGTTTGCTTACTGATTAACTGGCTGGTTGGTTAGTTATATACTTAAAAGACTATTCAATTTCAGCATGCAATAAAATATAAATATATTGAATACATAGTTTACAAGTAAAGAATTATCAGAAAGTATTCTCAAAGTTCCCTTATTTTTTTTATCTAGTCTAGTCTTTATTTCTCAAATAGTTGTGTTCACAAAGGTTACTGTATCTATTGGACTGACTTTTTCCTTTAAAAACAAATTTGTATGTCAATCTTTCTTGAGCAAATATAGAGTTTTGTTTTTTGGAAAAAAAAAACATTTTAGGGAAAAAATATAAAAATAATAGGTTCTCCAAAGAAAATCAGTTTAATCTGAACTTCCCAAAATGAGAACATTCTTCAAAAAGTTAAAGACCAAATGTCAGTTTGCATCTTCTACAATACTCTTTAAAGTAGAAAATGCATTTCCTTCTATGTCCTTCCTTGTTTTCCCGACAATAATGTTTCAAATGGCACAAACGCTTGATGATTGCACATGCTTTTTAAAATCTGACTGAGCTTCTGCCCACACCATCCAACAATTTGCTCTCAAACTATTCATACACTGTCTCCTGAATTGCTTCCAGCTTATAAGGAAACAGTTCACCTTCTATTCACAGCTTGTTCCCTAGGAAACTCAGTTAGAGAAATGTCTGTGCATATGTTTATATAAGGAAACTGAAGTTCTTACTTCCCTAACATTCTTTTCTTTCATAGTTCACTCCTGACACTGAAACAATTCATTAAGACTGCCATGGATAGGAAAGGAAAGTCCCTAATGCTAGAGACCAAAATGTATGATGAACGGAAGTTTAGTCTACAAAGTATTTGGTGGCAGCTATCCTCTGAGTTTAAAATGACTTGCTAATACTACTGCAGAGTTGTTATACACAATAGCATTCCAAAAATTTAACTTGTCTTCTATTATTAGTAATTATAGCAATAGTAAATGGCAATAATCTATTTTGAATAATGCTTCTGTCCACAATATATCAGTGGTTGTGAAATGTTTTTCAGACATTTACCAAGATCAAACTTTGCCTTATAATAAGGTGACCAACTTTTTTACAATGAAAAGGATGACACAAATAAATTGAAGAAAAAATATAGTAAAATAAAAGAAACATTTTATTCATTGCAACAATAATACAGAATACACTATAATATGATAAATGCATAATAAAAACCATTTGTAACAATAACATTTTATATTGTAATTATGCTTACACGCCTATTAATTATTATTTAAATGAGTACTTTTCCATTAAATGAATATTTTTTGTCAATGTATCATCTTCTAACAATATATTGGAAATATCTGAACAAGAAATATCCTTCATATTGAATTTTACGGCTAGTGCTGCAGCTAGAGTATCAACATTATTGCCCTAGCAGGGCCGAAAATCAAGAGAAACTTACCGTGGCGTCACTGCTCCAGTCTCCTCCAGGTATCTTTGGGACTAACTAGGAGATGGTGTAGTTGGGTAGCAGGGAGGGGTGCAAAATTCCTGCCAATTTGCCTTCGCTGCAGACAACTTGCATGTGCAAAGTTTGCCAGCCGGGTGTTTTGGTGCATTCAGCAGCAATTCCTATTGGCTTTCGAAAGCCAATAGCGGGAGTATCACAGCTCATGCAAAAGTTGGAAAAAAAAACATCAAAAAAAGGTGCCGGAACGCCATTCTGAGTGTTCTATGAGGGAAAAAAAGCCCTGCAGATTAGTCTTCAAATATCGAAAAGGAGGACATGTAGGACTTTTTGAGGGAGGACAGAACTTACAAAAGGAGGACTGTTCTCCCTAAAGGAGAACGGTTGGTCACCTTACTTATAAAGATTTACATAAGATATTTTATATCTTCTCAAAACAAATGAAGACATTTTGAATAATCAAATAGCATAAATATATCATTATATATTGATATATATAATGCATCTTTGCTAGACCAGAATTCTTGGGTATTACATTTCTGAAGATCACTAAGACTGAAGGTATTAAGCTTTATTGGTTTCAAGTTTCATGATAATCTTATGAATAGGAGGAACAGCTGCAACCAAGAAAACGGTCAGGTAAAAGAAACCTGAGTGCAAAGCAGGTCTCCAACAAGACTCTCCCTAGTTCTCATGAAGATAAAGGGAGGGAGGGAGGGAGGGAGAAAGTGCATAAAAACTTCCAAGATGCTGTTACTGTTGCCTAATAAGAAAAATAATATTGGCCTGCATGACATTGGTTTCCAAGTCTGATCTCCCTTGAAGAGCTACAGAAATAAGTCAGGTCAGGAAATAGATGCAGAAGGATTGCAAGAATAATTAATTTGTTATTATTGTAGGGTATAATAATAGAATGTTGAAAGCTTTCCAGAGTTTCCTCTGCCCCCTCTTATACCAAAGATTATAAAGGCAGGATTGGTTTGACTTTTTTGTCATACCTTCTGTTTTTCAGAACAGAGTTGTCTCATGTTTTTCTTGCAAACGTTCATCAAAATTATCTCTGTAATCTCTGGACTAAAAAGTACATGCAGGGAAAGTGGTTGAATATCATAAGTGTGCTGAATATCAATATGCTAAACTGAATTAAACTTTTGGATTAATAGAGCATATTTTCTTATGTTTGCTTCAAAACATGCAAGGAATGCAACTATATTGAATTTCTGCATGTTAAATCGGCTTAGTCAGAAATATAGTTTGGAAGTTTTAAAAAATCTAACAATATACATTTTAAAGCAGAAATCCTGTGAGTTCATAAGGAAATCTTATAATAAGAATGTAATCTATATCAGGTTCCTATAAGATTATTAGCCAAACTCAAAAGCAGGCAGAGATTCAAGGACATAGTGATAAATTAGTATTGTTATATTATACTATAAAAGCCCTAACACATGAGAACCCATCAAGTGGAGTAAGGGTTAGCTTATAAAGAACTTTACTAAAAACTGAGGAGTTGGGCATACCTTATGTGGTCATAATACCTTTCTGCTGGAGCTCAAGCAAAATAGCCATAGCAGCAACTGTAGCTCTGTGCTTCCATCTAGCAGATATATGTACATTGGGTTGCAGACTTTTACTACTATTTTAGATACTGCAGCACTAGATAGCAATTTTGGGGCTTTTTCTCATACAAGTTGCTCCACTGAAATTAAGCCTGGGACAAAGCTGCCTGTCAAACACAGGAAATCAGGAGTCAAGGTAGTTCAACTGAATACATATTTATTGCATGTACAAGAATCTGGCCTGGGGTTTATAAAACCTTACCCCTGGATGATTGTTTTTGTATTGTTTTGTTATGTTTTATGTGTTTGTTATTGTTAGCCGCCCAGAGTCCTTCGGGAGTGGGGCGGCTTATAAATTTTAAAAATAAAAATAAAATAAATAAAAAATAAACTACCAACAGTCAAAGCAAATTGGTAAGATGACCAACTTTTTTACAATGAAAAGGAGGACACAAATAAATTGAAGAAAAAAATATCATAAATAAAAGAAACATTTTATTCATTGCAACAATAATACAGACAACTTGCATGTGCAAAGTTTGCCAGCCTGGTGTTTTGGCACGCTCAGCAGCAATTCCTATTGGTTTTCCAAAGCCAATAGTGGGAGTAGCACAGCTCATGCAAAAGTTGGGGGGAAAAAGCATCAAAAAAAGGTGCTGGAACGCCATTCTGAGCATTCTATGAGGGAAAAAAAGCCCTGCAGATTAGTCTTCAAATATCAAAAAGGAGGACATGAAGGAGGACACTTTTTGAGGGAGGACAGAACTTACAAAAGGACTGTCCTCCCTAAAGGAGGATGGTTGGTCACCTTAAAATTGGTGATAGATAAAAGCTAACCGAATTCAAGATGGGCATGAAGGAACTAGAGACTGATGATGCACTTGCTCCCTCCCTCGAGCCCAGCCTGGTCATCTCCTATAATATCAGTAAAAATGATATTGTTTCTGTGGGTGTGGGGGTGAGAGTAGGCAGTTTATCTTGCTTTTTATGATTATCCAACTGATTTTCTTTCCGAAAATCTTTCTTACAGAAAGAAAAAAATGCTGTTGACACTCTTTCATCTCCATCTTGTAGAAGGAAATGGGGGGAGGTAAATGGAAATTTTTTTAAAAAAAAAAGAGAGAGAAAAGGCAATATAAATATTCTGGAGGGTATTTGGAGAGTAAGAACTGTCACCATTTTATTTAGTTGCTAGTTCTATTTTATCTTGGTTCTCCCTTTTTGTATATTCTGCAGGACATACCTTGCAGGGAATCATTTGAAATCTGGTGATATAATAGTACAATCAATAAAAAAGTAAGGCAGATTATGATAACATAAAATAAATCTACTTGATTGGGGCTGCAAAAATTGAAGTCTTGAGATGGCAGCAAAGACCAGAATTTTGCCATGCTTATTTATTGTCATCTAGTGGTCATTTATGTTTTTTCTATCCAAAGCAGGAAGTCTTTAATTGGTTAATATATAAATGACATAACCTTCTAGTAAAAGTTTCTTAAATAATCTATAATAACACATTTTCTCTTCTTTGCTCATCTGAACTATCAAACAGAAATATATTTCCCTATTTCAAGGATCGCTCAATGGCATAGAACAGAGTTCAGTGACATCGTCTATTAAAAGCATTTGAAAGTTGTAATTCATGCAAAATGAAGCAACAAAGTTGCCAGCCAATAGTAAATATAAGGATTCTATGGTTCATGTACTGAAATATCTCCATTGATTCTCATTTGCTGAAGGGATCACCTCCTTCGTTACAAATCTCTCTGATTGTTAAGATGTACAGGTATGAACAGGGATTTTTTTCACAGAGCTGAATGATTACACTCTGTCATTTTGTCAGAAGACTATCTTTCTAATACCTAAAGAGGGTCTTCTCCTCAAATGGTCCCAGGAATTGCATTTGGCCCATTTTACCAGTATTAACACAAAGAATGCTTTCTATTTCTAAGAAAAAAAATGTCTTTGCTAAGTACTTAATTGGAAAGTATACATTTGGAGAGCAGATTGTATAATATGGTCTATGGCACATGAAAGTAAACATTTTCATCCTAAGGATCAGTGCCTGTAGTGAAATCTTATTCATACTTACATAAAAGCAACTTCAATTCACTGCATCTAATTTTCCAAATTAAATAAAGGATGGCAGTCTTAGGGTATTCCTTTACAGAACTAAATCTTATGCTAAAAAGTTCCATATAATCCTCATATTTCTTAAGCACTTATAGGAAATAAATTGTATAGTGGCAGGATCACTTTGATTGAAGAACTTTCCTGTTGTCTGAGAAAACTATGCAAAATACCCTAAAGCTCCACCATTAATTTTGAATTAGAGAAATTATGAAAAAATGCAATTCAAATTCCTAATCAACTCTTATTGTTTTAAGAATATTACAAAAATGAATTGAACAATTCTTTTCCCTAGTAAGTTTAATGATTTTATAGTTTAAAACAAAGGAGAAGAAGAAAAAAGGACAGCATCCTTACATTTTAGTGATAGTGATAGCTCTGGGCACAAACATTTTTTGAGCTAATAAGGGATGATTGCAATAGACAGAGGACCATGTGCCTTCTATCCTCTTCCTGGACTTTGCTATAAATTAGAAAAGTTGTTGAGGTTACAACAGGGATTCAGACAAAGAAAAATTACTTTCATTCATTATGACTATCTTTGTGGTGACATCTAAGGGGACCCAGTAACATTTTATTGGGTGAAAGAAATATAGTTAGGACAACAGCATGGGATTTTATGATATATTTCTAAATAATGATGCTTAGAAGAAAAAAGTCATAGGGGGCAGCAAGTTTTTAAGCATAGCACACAAAACCTAATAACTGGAGAGATGAGACATGAATGGGTTATCAGAAGAGTGATTGGAGGCTACATTTTGAGTTGGATATTAAATTTTTCACCAGTTCAATATGATCTGGATAAGTAATTGTGAACAGTTCACATATCCTGATAAAGAATGGTGTGGAAACCTGAGAGTTTAACTTCACATATCTTTTTTTTTTATTGAAAATTTTTGAAATTTTTACAAACAAAGAAAAAGGAAAAAAAAACAACCCTACCCAACCCACCCCAACCCTCCCACTCCATCCCCCCAACCTTCCCAGAGCTGAATATAGGCTTAATTAAAATTTCTACAAATCTTAAAAATAAAAAAAATAAAATAAAAAAGTATAGACCACAGATAAATCAAAATACATTACATAAACAACTTATAAAATAATTAACAATAATATATAAGTGAAAAAAAACATAAATATTAAAAAAAGAAAAAACTTAAAAGGAAAAAGAATAAAAAAGAAAAGAAAAAAGAAAAGAGATATAAAAAAATAAAATAAAAATGGAAAATATAGGGAAAGAGAAAAAAGAAAGAAAAAAAAAGATACAATCTATAAAATATTAAAATTTATATATAAGTTATTGAAAAACTAAGTAATATTTTTTTATATCCAACTTATGTTGTATAAAATCTATCCATTTTTCCCATACCGCAAAAAACTTCTCTTGCGATTGATCCTTTAAGAAAGCCGAAATCTTTGCCATTTCCGCCAGATAAGAAACTTTAAAAAACCACTCTTGCAAGGTAGGCAGAGATTCCTTCTTCCAATATTGCCCTACTAACAACCTTGTGGCTGTAATTAAATTTAACATCAGTATAACCTCCTTAGTATCACAATCAGTAACGATACCTAACAAAAACAATTGTGGAGTAAATTTTACCCTCCTTCTAAAAATTCTTTGAATATTCCACCATATCTTAATCCAAAAAGCTTTTATATTTTTACATGACCACCAAATATGATAATAAGTAGCATCCAAACAATCACATCTCCAACATTTAGGCTGTAAGTCAGGATACATACAAGACATTTTTTGTGGATCAAGGTGCCATCTATAAAACATTTTGTAAAAATTCTCCCTTAAGTTCTGGGCTTGTGTAAATTTAACATTCCTCACCCAGATGGTTTCCCAGGTATCTAGTAGAACTGGTTCACCAAAATTTTGTGCCCATTTAATCATACATTCTTTAATTAGTTCTCGTTCTGAGTCCAGTTCTACTAGCACCCCATAAATTTTCTTAATGTGAGTTCGCCTTTGGTCTTTTACTTGTTTAAAAAAATTTTCATCTTCTCTGAGCAGACCCACATTACGATCTATCTTCCATCTATCCACTATTTGTCTATACTGAAACCATGAATATATAATATTTTCATGTGCTAAATCTTCCAAAGATTTTAACTGCCAATTTTTACCATCCCACCTGAGTAATTGCGCATAAGAAACACTATCCATCTTAACTCCTCTCCTTATCCCCTCTATTGCATGCCAAGGTATACTTAACTCCTCTCCTTATCCCCTCTATTGCATGCCAAGATCACTTCTATAATATTTCCTCCAACTTCACATATCTTAAAATAGCTGGGGATGCAAAACATTGATTTAGAGCAAGGGTGGGGAAAGATGGTCCTTTTATGACTTGTGGTCTTCAACTCCCAGAATTCCTGAGCCAGCCTTGCTGGCTCAGGAATTCTGGGAGTTGACTTCCCCAAGTCATAAAGAGGCCATTTTTCCCCATCTCTGATTTCGAGGGTATATATATCAACTTAGACCACTGTAACCGTGAACATGTCAAGGAGGGGAAATGTGAGAGAGAGATGGAGGACTTCTATCTAATTTTTTTCTTTTAATCTCCCAATGGTAAGTTAAAATATGTATTTAAGCTTAAATTTAAATTAGGATTAAAAGTGTAAGTTAAAACTTTAAAGTAATTTAAAAATCTTTGCATGATTAAATAAATAAACTTTCTACTACATCCTTTCCCCCTCCACTTTTAAGCTAGCTACATGCCTGAATCAGCAGACTCACCCAACAAACATCTGTTTCACATTTATTGAGGAGCTCCACAAGTATAATGTGTATTTATGCAGAAACCATGTACCCTAATTAGCTTCCATTTCATGATCAGATATAGAGCTAGTTTCCCAACTACAACAAACCTGATGTAAATCCTTCCATTTGGCTTGCCACTGTTTCTAGAGAACAGGAGAAATTCCAAAAATGAAGGCAAATATACATGTTCCAGGATAATGTTGCAGGATCCAATCTGAGTCAGTCATTGGAACCAGAAGTTTATTCTTCCAAGCTTTATATTCATGTTCCTCATCCTCAAGGAACTACTTTTTATACAGAATGACATTCTTGAAAGAGAGAGGTTCTCTGATGATGGGCTTCAGCATAAATTCGAAAGCTTGGAAGACGAAACCTCTGGTCCGGTTGACCGACTCAGATTAGATCCTGACGAAACTCCAACTACATCTCTTGCATTGGACTAAAGATAGTACCTGAACATAATATCAGAGGGATGTTTTATGGTGAAAAATGGAGATAATGCATATTTCTGGTAAAATTGCATGGATAGAATCATGTTTCATATTTATTATATCACTTCCTATAGTGGTGCATTCAAATAATGAGTGCTACTACAGAATCAGAACAAAAGTGAGCCACTGGAAAAAAAAAAGGTAGGGCTATGATATCTAGGCTACAAAAAATCCAGATGAAGTTTAGATGGCAGCAAGGAACTTTCTGCTTCCATTGTGGTCATCTGGATTTTTGCAGGCCAAATATCACAGCCTTAGAAAAAAGAAAAGTTGGCTACCTAGCAATCTAAAGAAGAGTCCTTGTATTAGGAAGTGAAGAAATCTTATGAAGCTTTCTTTATGTAGACCTATCCAGAGTTAGGGCTAGCAAATTTCTGATTTAATGTGTTCATGACATTGCCTTTACTCTTTCTGGATCCATACCAAAACAGTAGAAAAATGTCCTAGTTTTTCTGATATTTCAGTAGAGTTTTGCCTTTTAAGTAAACAACTAGTTACAACAGTTTTGCAATTGGTGCAATGTAAAAAAATTTGAATTTTATTGACAATTTTCAGCCATAAGTGGTACTTGGGAGGATCAACCTGGTACTAATTAGTCATTTTAGGCTGACAAAGGCTTGCCCCCACCTCTATGGTCCCTAGGCTTCCACGTTCCTCTAAGAACATCCCAAAAATCTTTTTTTCCCTAAACTTTGCTCAGATATTCAGGTATCTGAGCCAATCTCCAATTGACAACCTTAATAAACCTGAATAATAGCTGAGTAGCAGTGGTAATAGAGAGGACATGCAGTGAAGAGGGAGGGAGGGAGGGAGGGAGGGAGGGAGGGAGAGAGAGAGAGAGAGAGAGAGAGAGAGAGAGAGAGAGAGAGAGAGAGAGAGAGAGAGAGAGAGAGAGAGAGAGCTTACTATTGCTTTATGGTGCAAACCCTCCCTGCTGTTCAAGTTCCTTCTAACATACATTTAATGCACTTCTAGAATATTCCCAGGCTCCACCCCACATGAAGTGATTGGCAGATGGCTTCCCATTAGTTATTATTTTGGAGGAAAGGAGGAAGGAACAAAGGGGGCTTCTGCCAATTCCTCCCCTTAATGTGTCCTGTATATAAGGTCAGAAGCTTTGGAGGGCATTATGTCTTTGACAGGATAGAGACTGCCTATTGAAAAAGCAGATTTCATTCTGTTAATAGTTTTATAGATGCTTAAGAATTGGGGAAGAGCAATTTAATTCATCTGTGAGGAAAAGCCCTACCGGTTTTGTAACAACTATGAAGTTGCTGTAAAAATATGAGAACAGGAAAAGACGCCTTATAATAGTTCTAGAAATTGAACTGCAAACTCAGGATGTCCCCAATGGAAATCTAGCCTCTGTGAACATATTATGTAGCCTCAAGGAAGTCCTTTTCTTCTAGTTTCAGTTTCTTTCCTCTCTTCTGTCACAAGAGATGCATAAGAAAGTCAGTGTAATTTACATAATTGATGCAAGGGTTACAACTACATAATGTGGGTGAACATTTTAATGTTTGACAACACCAAAAAGAAACTATAATCTGATGAAAAATTAAACTGAGAAAATTAAATTAGGAAAAGAATGTAAGAGAAGAAAACTTGGGGTCATAGACATTTGATGGATGTGAATGCAGCTTATTCATCATACTTGCAGTTTGACTCATCTTTGTTTCTTTTTGCATTCGTTCCTCAAACCAGTGACTTTTTTTTAATAAAGCAAGATTGCCATTTCAGCTCTTTTATGTTCACTTTTGCCAAGATCAGTTCACTTTATGACAATGTTTGTTGAGTGTCCAAATATTTGCCAACTCAGTATGCAAGTTTGCATAAGCTATACAATGAAACTGCGTATCAGAAAGGCTTATTTGAAGAAAATTGAAGAACATTTTCTCCCACAGAATGAGGAAAATGAAAGAAAAGATCTGTTAGCATTTAGCAATATAGGAACAAAAACCAGAAGTTTTAATTTTGCACTATCTTTTAATATAGATTGATTATGACTATTCAAAATCTTTACACATATTCTAATCTCTTTTATAAGCTGTCTTGATGATCTGATCTTTTGCTAGTTTTAAGGCAATGATACAGCACCTAGCAAACACTCATATGGCACCTATAGAACAGAAATTTTCATGGGTTCAAGAGATTTTGCCCCAAATCTTACAAGATTTAGAGAACTTGCCAAATATGGACCACCTGAATTTTTTTTGAAAAGTTATTTAATTACTATAAGGCATTTATAATGCCTTTTTAAGATAACTGGTAAGAGAAGCTAGCTCACACAGGCTTTTTTAAAATATATCTTCAGAAAAATTAAGCATGCACTGCTATGGTCAATATAATTCTGACTGAATATAGACTCTTACGGAGGGCCCTTCTATAAGCATTTCATCAGGGATCTGTACCTGAATAAGAGGTATGGGAATGTTCCATGTCAGGATAAAACAGACACACTGTGTACAGAACCAGCTTCTATTGCAACATTTGTGTTCACAGAGGGAATCATATTGTCTTAAAACTCCAAAGCTAAACTCAGCATGGTGATTCCACAGATGTTCTGTCTCCTAGAAAGAACAGCATACATAGGCTATCATCCAAAGCATGTTGGAGTCAGCAGAATTCTGACTCCCATTTCCATAGTGCTAGTAAGGAGAACACTTCTAGATTATCTTTATTCTCTGATTTAATTTCAATTAATCTTAAAAAGCTTAGTTGTTCAGAGCAATCCATTTCCCAACTGGCACTGAGCTCTGAGAAATAATTATCTTGCTGGTTTTAAGTTTCCAAGATTTTGCATTAGATCATTAAGATTATTTTTATCATTTTCTCTGGGTTTCGAAGGAAGCATGCAAAATAAGGTTCTCTTTTTCCCACCATATATATGAAAATATATGACAAATGCTAATTTAAAAGGATGAAATCTATAATGGAAAATATATTTATGACTAATAGTAACATACATAAAGAGAAAGGTGGGTATACATTCAATAATATATAAATAAACAAAATAGTCCCAACATACCTGGAAAACACCAGAATGGGCAATGAGTCAAAGCTTGAGGTAGGAATGGAGATGTTCTTATGCTGATAATGGATAAATCTGCATTCAATTAAGAAATGTAAATTAAACTTCTTAAGAATCTTTTCTTCAATTTAGAACTATGTAAGCTGACAAAAAAGTCTCCCCAGTTGGAAATAAATATATTTAGGGTTGAACTGTTGGTTCAGAGCACAAAGGGAGAAAAATGATACATGAAAAATAATGGACAAATTTTCCACAGTTCTATGGCTGCCCCAAAATATATGAATTGGGCATGCCACTCTACCTTGGACTCCAACATAAAACTTAGTCAAAGAACTCAACAAGAAACTCAGATATGCCATAGAGGGAAGTGAACACTCTGTCGAATCACCACTACAGTGTCTAGAGAAAATCAAAGACCTAATAACTGAAAAAATGAAATTATATTTCATTCAACATCATGTCATTCTTCACATCCATAGATCCAAAATTGACTAAAAAAATCAATTGCTGCACTATTATACAAGAACTGCAGAATATTTTTTAAAACATTGAGCTTATAAACTTCTGCCTCATCACCCATATCTAATTTGATGGACAAATATACAAACAGATCAAAGAACTACCATGAAATCATGCATTCGTAGCAGAATCTGAAAACAATGTTTCCACAGATATAACCCCCAAATATGGATCTGTTGTGTAGATAACATATTTGTTATTATTATATAAAAAATCAGCTAGATAACTTATAAAACTATCAACAACAGCTTGCATGGAATCAGGCAGGCACAGCTAAGAAGTAAAGTATTACTACACAAGATTAGAGCAAAGTATGTTTGCAATAATTCTAGTGATAAGTTGGGCTGTTGGTTTAATCTCTGAGCTTGGCGATTTGGTAGCAAACATTTCATCTCCATTCAAGGAGACATCTTCAGTGCACTTTGAATTGTGTTAGTCTGTCACAGCACTGGCCTTTAAATATCTTTTTGTGTGTTGCAAATTGGTGTGGATGTTGTTTGTCCAGATGTTGCTGAGTCATGGTCTGGTTTCGGATTGTTTGGCTGGCTGTTGTTGTTGAGACGTGGTCCAATTTCTTGTGGAGGGTTACGATTTTTGTTGCTGTGTGGTGGGGGATCTTCAGGGTTGTGTTTGAAATAGTTCTTTCATTCTCAGTGGTTGGTAGATTGGGTTGATGTTGATTTGTCTGTTTATTGACTTATTGGTGGAAAACCAGTGATCAAAAACTAGTGATAAGTGTTTACATGTTTGTATGTGTGTGTCTATGTATGTGTATGCATGTGCCTGTGTATCCGAAATGTATAAGTACAGATGCTAATGAAATCTAAGAATAAAGAAACTAACAGACTTTTTAATTAAATGATCTAAAAGTTTAAATCCCACTTTCTTCCCTCCTCCCACACATGCTTATTTTCAGGCTTATAAACGCTAATAATTTTTCTTGCTTTACTGACCCTTATGGTAGCAAAATGTCACACACTTACTCTTTCTTTACGTCATTCTTATCCTTTTCTCCAGAACCAGCTGACATTCCTATTTTGCTATGTCCAACAGATCAAGGCTGTATTTTCATTTCTGCTGCCTCTTTACAGATTCCTCCTCTGATTTCAGCTGCCTCAGACTACTCCCAGGTCTCTTCTTCTTGGCCATGGATTGTCTGGTTCCTGGCTCTCTTAGCTGCCGCTTCCTCTGCTCTAGATTCCAACAGAAAGTCTCAGGTTCTAGCAGCATCTTCTGCCAAGCCTAGAAGGACACATAATCATCCCCCTTTTTTATGTGTCACCTTGGAAGTGATTCTAATGAGTTTAGACTTTTTCTTTATAGTTATTTATCTGTTTAAGCTATGCACCTGATATTCAGAAGCAAAACCCTGAACAAAGCTGATAGGACAAATTAACAAATAAGAACAGCCAATAAACTCCATTCCTCCATGCACTGATGATGTTAACTAGACTGGCATTGAAATGTCTACAGAAAATCCTTCTCTTTTAGTGGTCAGATGGAGTTTTGCAGCCCACTTCTGATAGCTCTAGTTCAGGGGTAGGCAACCTTGGCTCTTTTATGACTCGTGGACTTCAACCCCCAGAATTCCTGAGCCAGCTGGCTCAGGAATTTTGGGAGTTGAAGTCCATGAGTCATAAAAGTGCCAAGGTTGCCTACCCCTGCCCTAGTTCAATCCATTTGATGTTTTGTCTCATTCCAGGCGTATGAAGAATTAAAAGGGGATTTGGTTCATCTGAATTAGCATTATTCTGTAAAATAAATATGATTGATCCAATTAAATATTTTGTTTTGTTTTCATATTGCAGCCATTTTAAAATTAGGTTCATGACTGAAGAAATTCTAACTTTTTGAAATTTACAGCTAGATGGATGGCCAGCAAATTTAATAAATAAAAATAAATAAAGTTTTAATTTGGGGGGGGGATGGCTGGGAAAGTTATGATCCAGTTGACAGTAAGCTGTTGGGTTCACAATTTAGGTCATGACCAAAAAGCTTATTGGTATTCTCCACACATGACAATTTTAAAGTGCTGCATGAAACGAAATAAATGTGTGACAATACACAACTGCCACCTGGTTATTTCTAATTAGTGCTGTCAACCAAGTACAGACTGTTTTTGTTGCTGATTAGGTATGTTGTTCTTAATTCAAATAAATGATTTAGATGAGATCCTCGGAATTTTGATAAAGGAATACACCTTAAATAACATCTGTGTATGTGAATATTATAGTTCTAGTGGAGAACCCAAAGGATAGATGGTAAATTTGTATTGACTGTAAAATATATCTTCCCAATAGAAAGCAAAGGAAAATGGAGGATGATATGCCTGGAATCACCAAAGTTTTCTGTACTGATATAAGCTTGATACAAATCTTTGACTTTTTGGGTAATCAGATTTGTAAGTGCCTGTATTTATGTTTATGCCTCTCTCTGTGGTGTTCATTCGATGCTCTGCTCTGCTCTGGACATCGATCAGAAGTTAAGGCTTAGATTAATAGCACATCTTTCCTCCAGGGAACATAAAGCAGTCTACACTATAACTTCTTGATTTTTCCCACCATAGCAACCTCAAGAGTTAAGATGGGCTGGGAAATCAAGCCTAAAGCCATTCAGGGTGTGAAAGGCCAACACTGACAATTTAAATTGTGTCCAGTAAGCAATTGCTAGCCAGTGCAAATCTTGCAATGCATCATCATATGTTCTCTATATTTTGCACCAATTGGCAGCTTCTTTGTCATATTTTCATGGCAATTCCAAAAATACTTTTTGAAGGATAATCTCATGGAAAGACATGAGAAGGACAGGTAAAAAGCATTTACCTGTCATCTGTCTTGTAGTAGTTGAGACAGGTTACAGGTAAAGCTTGAATAATTGTCTGTAGGTCTGAATAATTCAGGAAATGTTGCAATTAGTGCATTAGCTATAATTATGCAAATGCATTCCATACTGCAGCGCCACCACCTATAAATCCAGTGAGAGATGCAGATCCAGGACTATTCCCAAACTGCAAACCTGCTCTGTCTAGTGGAAGGCATCCCTATTGAGAACATGCTTCACATCACTGTTCAAAATAGTATCTCTCTACCAGATGACCCATAAGGATACAATGGCTGGTGATAAGGAAAGCTGCTGAGAATTCATATGAAAGAAAGACTAGGGGTGACATGATAGCAGTGTTCCAATATCTCAGGGGTTGCCACAAAGAAGAGGGAGTCAAGCTATTCTCCAAAGCACCTGAAGGCAGGACAAGAAGCAATGGATGGAAACTAATCAAGGAGAGAAGCAACCCAGAACCAAGGAGAAATTTCCTGACAGCTGGAAAAATTAATCAGTTCAACAACTTGCCTCCAGAAACTGTAAATGCTCCAATACTGGAAGTTTTTAAGAAGAGATTGGACAACCATTTGTCTGAAATGGTATAGGGTTTCCTGCCTAAGCAAGGTCCCTTCCAACTCTGTTATTCTGTTCTGAACTGAGTAGGGTCATACTCCTCGCTTATAGTTGTGGGCCTAACTTTTTTACTAAAATATCCAAAGCAACCTCAATAGCATTTTCTGGATGCAACCTGATTAAAATTGGATTACAAAATTACTTTCAACCTGGTGTATCTGAATCTGCAAGGATTTTTTTTTTACTGTAATTAAGAGTGGAATATTTGAAGTCACCTATAATTAGAAAGATCTTCTGGTGTTTATTAGCTTTTCTGATAATGGTGTTCTATTTACCTCTTTGGAGAAGGCAAGGACACATCCTACATTAAGAAAGCAGTAATCAGCTTCCTTAACCTTGGCATCAATTTAATCTGCCAGGAAGAGAAAAGGTTGAGCATACCTGCACATTCCCTATCCACATCCTTGACATCTACCAGATGAAGACAATTCATATGATACTGACAAGTGCCAATATTCTCTCTCTACAATTGCACCTACCCTATAAACCAAATGGAGGCAAATCTGATCACTCCTGCAGAGAATTATGAAAGTTCACAACAAGATTCCAAATATTCTTTCCCCCTTCTTTCAACAACTTTCTGGAAGACATAAGATATATAAAACTGTTGTCAACCTGTTCTATGCAGAAGGATAAAAAATAAGGTATTTTTCTGCAACCAGAGCCAAGAAGCAGAATTTCCAATTGGCCGGAAAAAGGATCCACTTCAATTCTAGTCCAATTAACTGCACAAGTTCTCCATTTGTGTTTGAAATCTTTATTTTTCTGTTCTCAGCTCTATAGTAATCCAAAGTGTCAGATGAGTTGTTTAGGAATGGTAATGTCAATTGCCAAGATCATCTTCATGTTATAAAGATTAATGAGAATCTCAACAATGTCATTTATGGATAGACAGAGGTTTTTCAAATGTATTAAGATTCATCAGGAGCCAACAGAAATATTTTAACTGATCCTTCATTTCAGAAAGCTCTTCTTTTTTGTAGCACTAGTACCATTGAAAAAGAATAACAAATTCAGCATGTGTCATGCTGCATACATGTTGTTAGATACCAGTTGGGACAGATCTATAGTGATCAGGATAGATCTGAAATGCAGAATGACTTGTGAACAAATTCAACATGGACATTGAACATCATGCTTGAGATCACTCCAGGTATTTCAGGAACAGAATTTATAGATGATATATAAATAGTATAACTAAGTTATTATGTAACCAGCTTTCCAAATATCAGTAAAAATTCAGTACTGCCAGATTATCAGATGGAGTTTCTGGTCTCACTCTCAAGCCCTAAACTGCATCAGGGAATCCTGTGACACAACTGCAAGAAATTAACTCCCACTCCCTCTTTCTCTCAGTCAAGTCTCTATATTGCATGTCAAGTCAGCATTTTCAATGAGGAACAAATCCTAGATAACAGATGTTTTATAAATAACTGAGCTAAATTTAAAAAGCAGGACCTTTAGATAGGCAAGTCTACCACCTTTCATCTACTCTTTGTTGGTAAACTAAACCTGAAAGGAAGGAAGGCTAACAAATCAGGATCTCATCAGTGACACAAGTTAAGCTGTTAAGCGGTTTTGGTGGCTTGTTGTAGAGTCTCCCATCATATCTAACTTACTTGTTACTATTTTAATGTTTGTAAGACCTTACTCCCTTACTCCCTTTTCTCTCACTATCTAAAATATCCTCTACCGCTAAGGAAGTGTATCTGAGAACACTTGTCATAACTGTCATCTTTAACATTCTCAGAAACATATTGTCTCCTTAGCATGTTCTAGGGATTCTGCCAGAAATATTGGAAGAGTTTCCCTTAAGTTCTCTAAATCTGAATCTGAATTTGATTCTAAAAGCAAAACCATTGCCAATGAAGATAAAAAAAAAGCAGAAATAAACAAGTCTGTTGTCATAATCATCTTATGACAACCTCTTTGATTACCTGAAGATTATACACACTATTTTCAAGGGTAGCCCCTATCAGAGCCAGTAAAATATTTTATTAATGCATGGTGGGAATGGGAATTTAGTTCACTCACATCCTGTGCCCAGGAGGTTCTGCTATTAGGATCACTTTTTTTTCTAGGCATTTTCTTTGTACATATAGGGTGGGTATATGCTACTTGCCTGTTATTTTGGTAGACATTTGATCTCTATGATGCAAATGGAGACAGAAGACTGACATAAAAGATTGGGAAAATCTAAATCTCGTTGTTGATGCTTTCCCCTCCTCTTCTCTGCAGACCTCCTTATCTGACTTCCCTGAGAAGGCTGGGAACAAGTATGAATCCTGCAAGTCAACTGATTTTTTTTTCCCCTGTCCCTTTCGGCTCCTATTTTGCTACCTCAATAAATTAAGCCGAACAACAATAGAGATGAAAAGAAGCAGGACAATGTGGTAAATGTAGCAGAAAGAAATTTGAATTGTAATGAGGAGAGCTAATCAGGAAAAGAATGGACTATGTAGAAACCACTAATGAGTTTCTAAATAAATTCAAAAGGTTGATATTGCTCTAAGAGATATGATGAGAATCCTAATGTGGAAAAAGGAGGTTTAGCTATGGTCGTGTTCTGGCTGTATGCTATCCTTCTGTATCATATGGCATCTCAAATCCCCTCTCTTCAGTATCAGCACTGTGTGAAGTGTCTGTATCCCAGTTCTAATGTCAAGAATAATTTCATTTTACTTCTTTCCAAAATAATTTTCCTATATTTCATACCCATGCAAACACGTAGAGGGAGAAATGTTTCTCCTTGGAATTGCATGCCTCCCTCCCCATGCTAATAAGTGCTGCATTGGTATACTGTTCTTGTGCTTCTTTCTTCCACTAATTAGAATCTCTGCCACTTGGATACTCCTAAGCAGTTGCAGTGACACCAGGGCATGATCTGGCACAGAACAAGGAGTTAAAAGTATGGTCCAGGAAATCAGGAGCACGTCAAGTAATAGAGTTCACACAATACAGAGACCCATTATGTGATTTCTTTGGCTGGGGCATACTGCAAAGTGTGAACTTGGCCATTGTGATTTGGAAACCACACTTTATGGAATAGCATGCTGTTACAAATCCAGCCAATTATAGTTATCAAGAAACCTTAGCTTGCCATATTAAACCATAAGGGCACAGATTTGATAGGGTAGATAAGAACGTCACATTAAATTACCATAATTATGTAGACTTTATAAAATGTTCTGTGTTACGCACTAACTTGTATTTCAGCTCATTCTCAATATTCCTTACAAAGTTATTAGATCTATCATAAATCCTTTAGAGTTTTTCAAAACATGCTTTGTTTACATATATGGCTATTAAAGAATAGTGATAAAGGGGTTAATACATCAATAGCTTCACTATGGTTACATGCTCCTCAGGAAATCCACTGGAATAAATATCAATAACTTTCACAAACATTTTTAAAAATGGCATTTGCCAATAGCCTTGTTGATTGTTGTTGTTTATATTGTTGCCAATAACATATTGTTCAGTTTTAACTATTAGGCTGCCCCTTGTGTTTTGACAAATATAGTGAGCTCCTAATTGAATTAATGGACAGGATATCTACCTTTTTGTCTACCGTGATGATGGTCATAGTTCTGGGACATGCAGCCAAACTTGAGAAATTTGCACTATGCCATTTTTATATATAAAATGTTCATCCTTCATAGTGTCACCAGCATAATTACTGGATTACACTATTGATCTTGAAATCTGCAACTCTAATCAGAATTGATGCTGGCTCATTTCCATATTCAGTTCACAACTTCAGAAAGGAAATCATCAGTATTCCCAATAGCAGTGATGACAACGTTAATGTTAAGTTTATATTCAAATTGACAATTTACATTTCTCCTGATAAATACATGGTGGCAAATATGAGCAGGCTTCCAGAGTTTTGATAATGTCATCTACTGCAGCCCTTGAAAGGTAGTTGTGCTAATGAAGGGAGAATTTAAACTGTAGTATACTTCATTTACGTACAATTTTGTGTCCCTTCCTAGTGGATATGTGCCATTCAGGATGACAAAAAGCACTTAAATGTAAGTCAATTTAACATATTTTTAAAATAAAAAGGCAAACAATTACAAAAAGATAATCAAATAAAATTATTATTGTAGTTGTTGTTGATCATCACACAGTCAGATGTTCAGACTGGATTTGGCATTTTTGTCTATCTATCGAGTCCTTACCAAGGACCTGGGATAGGCAGATGTGGATGTTTGATGGTATTACAGATATCGTCGCAGGATGCAAGCAGTTCCTAGTAAGGCTGCCTTTTGCAATTGACTAATGGTGAATTTGTCAATGCCAATGGTGTTCAAGTAGTGCTCCAGTTGTTTTGGGATTGCACCCAAGGTGCCTATTACTATTGGTACTACCCTTGCTTGCCTTTACCACAGTCTTTCTATTTCTATTTGTAGATCTTTGTAATTTGTTATCTTCTCCAGTTCTTTCTCTTCTATTCTGCTATCTCCAGGCACTGCCACGTCCACTATCCAGACTTTTTCGTCTTTCTTATCGACAATTGTTAAGTCCGGGGTGTTATGTTGCAGGTGCTTGTCGGTTTGAATTCTGAAGTCCCAGAGCAGTTTAATTTTATCATTTTCTATGACTTTCTCTATTTTATGATCCCACCAATTTTTGCTTACAGGCAAATGATATTTCTTGCAGATCTTCCAATGCACTATTGTTGCTACTTTGTCATGCCACTGTTTGTAGTCAGTCTGTGCAATCTTCTTGCAGCAGCTTATCAGATGGTCCATTGTTTCTTCAGCTTCTTTGCATAGGCGGCACTTACTGTCTATTGCTGTCTTCTCAATTTTGACTTTATATGCATTTGTCCTTAAGGCTTGGTCTTGTGCAGCAAGAATTAGTCCCTCGGTCTCTTTCTTCAATTTTCTTGCTCTTAGCCATTGCCAGATCTTGTTATTGTCTGCTTTCCCAGCTATTTTTTAACGTATTGGCCATGTAGTGCTTTGTCTTCCCATGCCTCTATTCTGTTCTTCCTTTGGTCTTTCTTGTAGGCCAGTTTGGACTCTCCAGTAGTCAGTAAGCCTTCCTGATATACTAATTTCAGTGTATCTTCATCATTGTTCTTCAGATATTCTTCCAAAGCCATTTTTTCTTCTTCAACCATCTGATGTACTTGCAGCATTCCATGCCCATCTATTTGCCTTGGTAGATAAAGTCTGTCAATGTCACTGCGTGGATGAAGGGCATGATTTATTGTCATTATTTTTCTGGTCTTCCTATCCATTGCTTTTAGTTTTGCTTAAGTCCAGTCCACTATTCCAGCTGTGTACCTAATGACTGGAATTGCCCAGGTGTTGATTGCCTTTATGGTATTTCTTCCATTGAGTTTGGATTTTAAGATCTTCTTCACTCTCTTGATGTATTCACCTCTAATCTTTTTCTTGACTTCAGTGTGCTTGATGTTGTCAGCTTGAAGGACACCCAAGTATTTGTAGTAATCTTCCTCATCCAGACTCTTAATGTTATTTTTGTGGGGCATCTTGATTCCTTCAGTTTTTACTATTTTTCCTTGTTTGATAGTAAATGTTGCACATTTATTGTTGTTGTTGTTGTTGTTATTCAATAAGGGAGCCAGAGTGTTGGTCCAATGATTTTAATATATGTTTCCTATTCTTGTTTTTAGAATGGCCAAATGAATAATTGATATGGCTTAAATATATCCCTAAAACTTCATTGATTTATATATTACATGTACACTATTTGGGTGTGGAGGAAAAGGAAGAAAAAGTGGAATTGCTAACTGTGAATAAACAAATACTTGTGCTGCTTACCATCTCCCTAATGAACCTCTTTAAATCATACAGGGATGTCACCTAGATGTATTGGCTACATTAGAAGACTGCCGAGCACAGGAAATGCACAGACAGTGATTTTAAAGGAAGCCTGGAGCTTATTGAGAACTCATCTAACAACTGTAAAGCAGATGGTGAATTATGAAACATATGCTAATCTTTTGGCAGCAGATGTAAATAACTATAGATGTACATAGAACTACCTGCATATGCATATATACAGAGAGAGAAAAAGAGGGGGGAGGGAGAAGGAGATGAAGAGGGAAAGAGAGAGAATACCCATGTATGTTATATATCTAAATCTATTCAGCTGGTCCAGAAAGTGGTGGCACAGACAGTACTGGGCGTGCCCAGGGGACGCCTTTGGTTTCCAAGCAGCAATGGTTGTCAGTTTGCTTTTGGGTGCGATTCAAAGTGCAGGTTGTTACTTATATAATTCTATATGGCATAGGCATTCTAAAAAGCAGAGACATCACCCTGCCAACAAAAGTACGTATAGTCCAGGCCATGGTTTTCCCAGTTGCAATGTATGGCTGTGAAAGTTGGACCATAAGAAAGGCTGAGTGCAAAAGAATTGAGGCCTTTGAACTATGGTGCTGGAGAATACTCCTGCGAGTCCCTTGGACTGCAAGGCGTTCAAACCGGTCAGTCCTAGAAGAGATCAACCCCGACTGCTCTTTAGAAGGCCAGATCCTGAAGTTGAAACTCAAGTACTTTGGCCACCTAATGAGAAGGAAGGACTCACTGGAGAAGGGCCTAATGCTGGGAAAGATTGAGGGCAATAGAAGAAGGGGACGACAGAGAATGAGATGGCTGGATGGAGTCACTGAAGCAGTAGGTGTGAATTTAAATGGACTCCAGAAGATGATAGAGGACAGGAAGACCTGGAGGAATGTTGTCCATGGGGTCGCGATGGGTCGGACACGACTTCGCAATTAACAACAACAACAAATATGGCATAGAGCCTGGTTACCTGAGGAACCACTGGTCTCTCATAATATCTGCCCAGCTGGCTCAATCTTTAGGGTTGTCGTGCTCTAGGCTCTATCAGTTAAACAATTCCATCCATTGGGAGCCTGCTTCAGAAGTATGTCTTCTCTGTAACAACATCTGATCTTTGGAATGAAGTTCCTCCTGAAATCCATAGCTACTGTGACAGATGGAGCCTATGGGGGGGGGGAGGTGGTGTGAGGGATTACACAGAAAGGCAGCTTCCAAGGAAGGAAGGAGCACATACCAAGGAAGAAGTGAAACAAGAGACAACACAGCCAGGACATGCTTCAGAGACAGAGAAAGAGAGTTAGGATAGCTATTCCTAGAATCTCCCAAGATATATCCATGAGGGTGAGAGTAGTATATGTTAAGTCTGGCAAGATTCTGTCTTTATAGTGTGAGCAAATCAGAAACTTAAACTTTGGCTGGATTTTCTGTCATTCTTGGATTGGGCCTGACATCTACTGGTATTTCAAATGCCCTGAAAGGCTCTTCATCCAGGTCTTTGGTGAGGCTGATTGATGCCCATTTTTTCTTCATTTTCCTTGTCCTAGGCTTGCTTTTTTTGACCATCTTGTTTCTTTGTATGTGTGTGTGTGTGTTTGTACTGTTATTTGTTTTTAAATGTTCTTAAGAAATTTAAGCTGCCTAAAGTTGCTTGCAGATGGATGGCATATAAATTTAATGTAAATTTAATGTATTATTAAATTTATGTTTAGTGTAATTATATTAAATTTAGGAGCTGTAGTTGTGCAGTGGTTAGAATGCAGTGTTGCAGGCTGACTCTGCCCACAGCCAGGAGTTCAGTCCTGACAGGGCTTCATCCTTCTGAGATCAGTAAAATGAGGGCACAGATTGTTACAGGCAATATACTGACATTTGTAAACCAGTCAGAGAGTGTAAACCACTATGGAGCAGTACAGTATACAGTATAAGTGTTATTGCTATTTTATATGTAAGTATGTATATATGTATGTATGTTTGCATGTATGTATATTTATAAAATATTTTCTGTTTACCACACCCGATAAATTTAACATTTATATTTCAGGAAGCTGGAGATTAACTTTGTTTTAAACATTTAACAGGATATCAAAATAATAGATGCAATCCTGTCACTAGTAAAAGTAAAGCAACTACCCCACAGGCAGCACAGTTTGGTAGTAAATTGTTAAAAAGACAACAAATTATTGATCTTTTAAGATAAAAAGGAAATATATAACTTTATCTACAGCATATCTATATATCCACCTATGCATATATAATGTGTGTGTGTGTGTGTGTGTGTGTGTGTGTGAACTTGATGGGAAGAAATGAGAGTGCCCTTATTAATATGTAATATGCCACAATGTCACACCTACATCAGCTGCTTTAATATAGTGAGTTTGAATAGCAAATCTCTGAGACTGAATGGATTTTTTTAATCTAAAGATTCTGCATTAACAGGATTTATTAACCTCCCTTAATTCCTAGTATCATGAGTTAAGGGGTACTTAGTTCTCTATTTTTTTCCCAACATTGTGCTTGAAGGACAAACTGTGTAGAGAATTTTATATATACAATATATTTCAATGCATTTGTTTTTTTTTTATTTTAATCCTTGCCCAGTATAATAAAACAGTAAATGCATGTGTATACTCCCTCTCCAAATTTCCCTAGCCTGGGTTCCCTCAGATATGTTTGACTTTAACTCACATAATTTCAGTTAATATAGATAAGGCCATGCTGGCTGGAGGATTATAGGCAATGAAATCCAGCACATCTAGGAAACATCCAGGTTTGGGAAAACAGCCCAATTGGTATTATATAAACTGTTATCTTTCCTCATCTGTTTACTTTATTATTAACCTATTTTGTTGCCTATTAAACTCTTGACCATAAATTCCTCAAAGATAAAATTTATCTCATAAACATTCCTGTTTGTGTATATTTGTTTCAGTTTCTTTCCTTTAATTAGTATGCATTAAGGCTCATATATTCTGATTATTTATAACCATAAACAAAAATTCCATGGCTGCTTGAGCTACTTTATATACAATGAGCATTTTGTTGTTAACAAGCTTTCTGTGAATCTAAAATTTCCGAAAACAATTCTGTGCAGTCGCTGTGCTATTTATAACTTGCAGGATATCAAAACATTACCAACAGAGTGATAAGATTATTTCCTATTACAAGGCTTGTAATGAAACAAATCAAGTGTAATGATTTCTACTGCCCTGTGGTGGTTGCTATTATTGATTGTTTGGGTATGCAGACACATACCAAGGAGTGGAGACAAAATGAACAGTGATTTCCGAAAGCAAAAAAAAAATTCAACTTCTAAGCAGTAAAAAAATTGGCTCAACCCTACTGAAGCATTTGCAGAAAGATTATTAATTTTATTATTTTTCACTACTAGTCCAAAATCCTTATCAACCAAGTAGCTTAATTTCCCAAAACAGAGCTGCAAATATAAAGCTCTAGAAATATACAAATGTATCAATTTCCAAAGTGCACATTAAAAAAAACCAATATTGAATAATTTGGGAAGGGGTTGTTTATTTTTTTTAATTATGCTGTTTTTAATTTTCATTTCTTGCTGTTCTTTTTAATGATACAATTAAAAACTTTTTAATCAAAAATATGAGCCAAACAAAATTTTTACCCATCTGTATCAAGTGAATTTTCAATCAGAAAATGAACTTTCACAATTTTCCATGTTATAGCAATAAGGCGATGATGATGAACCTGTTGGGGAAAAGATAAACAAAAACAAAAACCAGGCTTTACTAATCAAGCATAAAAACAAAGGTTGAAAACACCATTCAAAGCTAATCCCTGAAAAACTAAACCTTGTACTTAAATGGACAAATCTCTTTGTTTCAATTTCTTATACATTCAGTTATGGGGAGGGGACACTTCGCCACAAGTTCTTTTTGTCTTCTTTCCTTTGTTTCTATTTCAAAGTATCCTATAAAAGGTTTACAACAATCCAGTATTAGTAATTATGCAAATTAAAAACTATGGGAATTATGGAAGTAGAAATTTTAACCTTAACATGTACAGCAAGCACCAAGACAAGCAAGACTCACATAAGACATCCAATTAAGTACTAATATTACTAATTTATCATATACATAATCTCCAATGTAGGATTGAGGAAAAACAGAAATCAAGCCACTTTTGGTAAACACTGTATTGCATGTTCCTTTGCTACAAGCCAGCTTAAATATTGCAGGAATAAATAAACACCTAGCAAAACATATGGAAGCATTGTTTCCTATAAGGCTACAGTATACTATTTTCAATAGCTTTTGTTTGAAGTTGGTTGCTAATCCCTGCATTTAGATAGAATAACAAATCTGGAATCCACAAATTACATAAGAAATGTGTAAATGTGTAGGTGTGTTAGGTGTCACAATGGTTTTGATGTGATTGTTTTGATGTGATGGATGTTTTGATATGCAGGGATTTTTTTAAGGTACAATAAAGGGAAAAACAGAAAAAAGGAGAGAAAAGAAAAAAGACAAAAACATATACAGAAAGAAAACTGTTCAGTTTTTAAAACTCACATTAAATTTTGACTGCACATAGTGATAATGATCACTTTTCCACTGCATTCCATTGTTTGTTTATTTATTCATTTATATGGCTGCCCCTCTATTCAAGAAACTCTGGCCAACAATCAAACAAAAATGAACTATTAAAACCAAAACCCAATTAAAAATACATTGAGGTTCGTTAAAAATACAGACCATCAGACAAATGCATGCCAGAGCTCCCAAACTAATGTTTTGCCCCCAACAACTAAGAAAAGAGCCAGGTTTTCAAGGCCAACAGAGGCGAATTGTTGTTATTTCAAGAGTGAAATTGTTCCACAATCCAAAACTGGAAATTCATGACTATAAATGAAAACTAACAGTTTTTCCATTGTAAAAGAATGAACTATTTATGAGAATTTATAACTATGATTTCTGTATGCACTAAGCTGTCATGCCACTAGCCCAATTTTAAGAGGCTTCTCAATCAGCGTGTTGTGGGATGGTTTGTCAAATGATTCGCTTAAGTCAAGATATACTATCTCTATATAATTCTGTACAATTCTTGCAATCTATCAAGTCATCTGATAAATGTAAGGTAAAATTTATCCAGCAAGATTTGTTCTTGACAAATTTATGCCAATTAGCACATTATTTCCAAGACACAACCAATCTCTTTATGATCTACTCTAAAATCTTCTCAGTTATAAATATCAGACTGACCAGACTGTAATTGCTGGGGTTTTTGTCCCCCTTTTAATTTTTTTTAATTGCTTTCCTCCAGTCATTTGACCCTTCAACTCTTCTTCAGGATTTCTCAAGGATAATACATTCAGCTACACCATCAGTTCCAACAGTATCCCAGAAGGCAAACTATCTGGTTTTGAAATTTTAAACTTGGGCAGAATAAAGAGGCATTCCAGGCCATGTTTGTATCTCTCTCAAATTCCAGTCATGCCCCTTTAAAATTCCCTAGTAGAAGTTAGAGAAAGCTGAAGGAAAATTCTGCCTTTTCTTTTGGACATGTTAGCAATTTGCCTTTTTAATTGAGCAGATGGTTTATTGATTCTTTTCCTTTTATTTTGAACATTCCTTCAAAAGATATGAGAAAGAACCACTTCTTCATGAATTATTACCCTATAGTAGTAAAGGAGTAAGCACTTCCATTGAGCTATTTTCTTAGAAGAGTACATTCCCAAAAGGATTGCCCATGATGGGCAAAACATGACATTAGGAATATTCCATGTGATTATGTATTGAATATAAATAATACATGTAATGGATTTCATATGATTTGATAAATAGAATATATTTATGCTTGAATAACTTTGGATTGGCATCATTAAAGAAGAAGCAAACCACAAAATGCAAAAAGCAAAAAAGCAAAAAAAAAAAGTCTATTGATTCTTCTGAGCTCTTTTGCCATAATGCGTCTCCTGCCATGGGATCCTCTTGATCATTACTATGAGTTGATTAAAATCCACTTTTTGAAGTTTGAAATACATGTTTGACTGTCTTCAATTTTAATTGCCTTTTAATTAAGGAACTCTGGCATTAAAAAGTCATCTCCTTCCATATCCCCACTTCTTCCAGTTCCTCAACTACATCATGTTCCGGTGTCTTCATTTATTCTCTGAAAGAAGAAACTATCAGAAAAATAAGTCAGATTTCTTGTAAGGTTCGCAATTGGCAGAATTTGTTTCCCAACAGATGTTGGAGTAATTAAAATCTCCCATCACTATGACATCATTCCTCTTTGAATGATCTGTAATTTGCTTTTAAATAATCATCCCCATCTTTGTTTGGAAGGAAATAGTGGGCAACAACATCAGCAATATTGCTTTTCTTTGTTCTTCCACTTGTTTTAATACACATGATTTCTATGGCATTTCCATGTTCATTAATTTTGATTTCTGAGCAAGAATGGATATATATTTTAATATAGTGTAACTCATCTTCCAGTTCAATCACTTCTGTTCTTTTTGAACAAATGTTATCCTACTTTCCAGCAAATGAGCTGTCCCACTCATTCTCCAGTATAACTATTAAAACACGTTTGCCTTATTGTACTGAGAGTTCAAACTTTATCTTGTTTGTTTCCCATACTCTGATCATTAGTGTTAGACTGGGTAAGCCATAAACTAATGTTGTTTCAGACTTTTCCTGGAATAGTTTAAGCAGCACATTTTAGCAACTGACCTACTTTCTACTGTACAAAGACATTTTTCTGAGTTCCTGACTATAAAGTATGCATTTCTACGGGATTAAGTTTAAAGCTTTCTTAACTAATCTCCATGTAAGGATCAATCAGGTGGACTTTTCCTTAACTGGTAGACAATCTCCATTTTCTTCTTTCTATTTCCTTGGGAATATTCTCTCCTTTATGGATAACTGAAGAAAGGAAGCCCCCAACCCATAAAGATCAACATACAACAAAGTAGAGACTAGTAAAAGCTAGATAAAGTAATTTATTTCATAGACTACTTTTGAACTTTTTAATGTATTGGGGAAGTGAGAGGAGAGATCCCTGGTGAAGGATAAGATGCAGAATTCAAGGTCCTGAGAAGTAGAATAGAATAACAGACTTGGAAGGGACCTTATAGGTCATCTAGCCCAGTGGTTCTCAACCTTTCTAATGCTGTGACCCCATAATACAGTTCCCCATGTTGTGGTGACCCCCAAGTGGGTGTGGCCACCAATAAGAGGGAGTAGGACAGCTAGGGAAAAGGGAACAAAATGGTGGACAGCATGGTTTGGCGACCCCCATGAAATGGTCGTTCGACCCCAAATGGGGTCCCGACCCACAGGTTGAGAACCACTGATCTAGCCCAACCCCCTGCTTAAGCAGAAGACCCTATACCATTTTTGTCAGATGGCTTTCCAGTCCCTTTTTGAAAGCTTCAGTGATGAAGCAGCCACAACATCTGAAGGCAAACTGTTCCATTGGTTGATTGTTCTCACTGTCAGAAGATTTCTCCTTATTTCTAGATTGAATTTCTCCTTGATCAGTTTCTATCCATTGTTCATTGTCTGGCCTTCTGGTACTTTGGAAAATAGATTGAGCCCCTCTTCTCTGTGACAGCCCCTCAAATTTTGGAACACTGCTATCATGTCACCCCTGGTCCTAGATTAGCCATGCCCAGTTCCTGCAACCGTTCTTCATATGTTTTAGCCTCCAGTCCCCTAATCATCTTTGTTGCTCTTCTCTGCACTTTTTCTAGAGTCTCAACATCTTTTTTATAATGTGGTAACCAAAACTGGATGTAGTATTCTAGGTGTGGTCTTAGTAAGGCTTTATGGAGTGGTATTAGTTCCTCATGTGATCTTGATTGAATCTCTCTGTTAATGCAACTTAGAATTGCATTGGCTTTTTTGGCTGCCGCCGCACACTAAGGGCTCATATTTAATTGATTGTCTACTAAGACTCCAAGATCCATTTCACATTTACTGCTTTTAAGCCAGGTTTCACCCAATCTATATATGTACTTTTGGTTTTTATTTCCTAAATGGAAGATTTTACTTTTCTCTACACTGAATTTTATTTTATTAGATAGGGCCCAGTGTTCAAGTCTGTAAAAATCCATCTGGATCTTGACCCTATCATCTAAGATGTTGGCTATTCCTGCCAGCTTATCATGTTTCCCCCAAAATAAGACCCGGTCTTATATATTTTTTGCCTCCAAAAGAGACAATAGGTCTTATTTTTGTGGTAGGTCTTACCTGCTTCCTATAGGACCGCTGAAGCCAGACCTCCCACGCCCAGACACCTGTCACACTGCCGGTCCACTTCTTCTGCAGCCACTCAGGAAAATGGAGATTGGGGGGAGGTGTGACAAGCACAAGTGGCAGTGAGTGGCCACAGAAGAAGTGGAGCAGCAGCCAAGCTCCTTCATGGGGCTGTTAAGAGCATGACAAGTGTCATGGCATGGCAGGCCTGGCTGTGGGAGCCCTGAGGCAAGATAAGCAGTTTAGGGCACATGGGGCAGCTCCCCCATAACCTTGTGTGTAGCAACCAGATGAAATGGGCAGGCAGACAGCTGCACAGGCTCTTAAGTAGGGCTTATTATAGGGTAGGGCTTATATTAGGCCTACCTGAAACTCAAGCTAGGGCTTATTTTCGGGATAGGTCCTATTTTGGGGAAAACACAGTAGTATAATCTGAAAATGTGATGAGTTCCCTTTCTGTTCCTTCATCTAAGCCATTTATGAAGATATTGAAGAATACTGAGCCTAAGATGGAGCCTCGTGGTACTCGACTGCTTACTTTCCTCCATGTAGACATAGTACCATTAAGGAATTCTCATTGAGTACAGTTTGTCAGCCAGTTATAAATCCATTTGGTGGTGATGCTATCTATCCCACTTTTTCTAGCCTACCAAGAAGTAGGTTGTGGTCTACTTGGTCGAATGCTTTCCTGAAGTCTAAATATACTATGTTCACACTATTTCACTGGTCTACTAATTGAGACACTTTGTCAAAGAATGAAATGAGATTGGTTGGGCATGATCTATTTTTAAGAAACCCATGCTGACTTCTAGTTATTACTTTATTTGTCTGTAGAGTTTCTAGACACACCCAAGAACATTTGAAGCAGTTCCATTGGGATGTTTTTGATCACATACCCCCATAGCCCTGATTTGATGCCGAGCGACTACTACTAAGGAATTTCAAACCTTGTAAGATGTTATGACAAGTGCCTCAATTTGGTAATTATGTCAAAAAGTACTGTAATGTTATAGTTTTCTAATGTGTATAATAAAAATTCTGTATCTGTGAATGTCTGTCATTGATAACCAAACGGAGATTTATTTCTGAATTGCCCTTGTAAGTTGAGGACTACCTGTATTTTCTCCCATTAAGATTTTTGTTGGAATGAAGGCTTAAGGTAAACATCTATGATGGTGAAATTTTGTTTTTGTTTTCAAAACCAACCATATCTGAAAAACTAACAATGTAACAATAGCAATCTGAGCTTCCTCCAACAATTAGTTAGCTCAAAAAAACTATCAAGAGAAATACCAAAATAATTCTCAATCACACAGCGGAAATCCAAAAGCTTTTTGCAGGAGAAGACAACTTGGAAAAATTAAAGGCAATTTCTGTATTAGAATGATGCTGTGTATAGTTTTATAGCTCTGATTCTTTAAGAATATAAAATATCTGTTTAATTACACAAAAATGCTAGGAGAAAATCTCTCCTTGCTGGATATGCTTCCTTTTATGTAAAGGCAATTATTGCCTAATCTTTTGTCAAGTTGTACATTTCTCATTTTAGTTTGTAAATTGTGTCTTAATTACAGATAAATGATTGCATAATTTGTTTTCATATGCGGCCTGACCAACAAGTTTGTTCTCAAAACTTACAGAATAATAATAGCATGTGTCATCTGTTTTACATTCGTACAACTTGCCTTGAAGCACATAGTTCATTTTCTTGGCAGTTTTCAAAATTTAGTAGTCTAGCCAATTATTCATATGTGCCCATGTAAAAGGCTGCCTTAAAGAAGGCAATATACTTCTAAAACTTGTCAACAGAATGAAGAGTCCCATTTCAACAATAGATGATTTGGTAATTCTTAGATTTGTGTGCATGGGTTGGGTTGTTAATGCTATACCTGATGCATCATCATTAGTCTATTCATAGTACATGCTTGTTATGTTACTCAAACCAGCCCTTGACCTGATCTAGCCTGGCTTTTCTTACTCTCTAATTTGGAAGTAAAATATAGACTAAGAAGTTAAAATCCTGATTCTTTCACTCTGTATGAAGTCTACAAATGGTAGATCTAAAAAGGAAATATCCCAGCAATGGAACTCATTCACCATAACTAAGTACATACTTCATATCTGTTGAACTGCCACACATGGCTCTCTGCCTTTGCTAGGAGATTTAAAAAATATATAACACTATTATCTGAGTAGTAGAGTGCTTTAAATCAACCAACTCTTTCTCTTACACATTACATATGATAGCACCTGCCACAGAGAAGAGAAGGTCAACCTATTTCCCAAAGTACCAAAAGGCAAGGCAAGAAACAATGGGTGGAACCTAATCAAAGAAAGAAGCAACCTAGAACTAAGGAGAAATTTCCTAATAGTGAGAACAATTAACCAATGGAACTGCTTGCCTTCAGAAGTTGTAGCTGCTACATCACTGGAGGCTTTTAAGAAGAGATTAGACAGCCACTTGTCTAGAATGGCATAGGGTCTCGTACTTAAGTAGGGGTTGCACTAGAAGACCTCCAAGGTCCCTTCCAACTCTGTTATTCTGCTGTTATATGCAATGCTCTTCACCAGGCCATTTTTTACAAAATACTATCCCAAGGAACTGAGTAAAAATTCCAAAGTAAAAATTCTCATCACTAAGAATTTGGAAAATGTTCTGCAGAACTTTCTAGAAAAGGTATTTGTATTTCAGCTGGAAAAATTTCTTGTTCTAACATATTTCCAAGCAGAGTTAACCATGCAAAATTTCATCATTAAGCAAAGTGAATTAAAGAGATAATTATCAGCCTGAAGCCTTCAGAGGATCAGCAATTTGCCTTCTGTTTAACTTCCTACCATCACCATTGCCCCCTTTCAAAGAATACTTGACACAACTTTGGGTCCAATTCAAACTCCAAGAAGTTTTACATTTGAGAAATCATTCTTCCACCTTAAGTGCTACTCTTATAGACTGGAGAGTCATAAGATTTCCAAGGCAATTAATTTTGGCTCAGAGTCAGAGAAACTACAGACAGAAAAGTCATGGGAGAGGAGAGGAGAGGAGAGGAGATGGAAGGGAGGGGAGGGGAGGGGAAGGAAGGGGAGGGGAGGGGAGAAGAGAAGGGAAGGGAAGGGAAAGGAAGGGAGGAGAGGAGAGGAGAGGAGAGGAGAGGAGAGGAGAGAAGAGAAGAGAAGAGAAGAGAAGAGAAGAGAAGAGAAGAGAAGAGAAGAGAAGAGAAGAGAAGAGAAGAGAAGAGAAGAGAAATCATTTTGTAAAAACATACCGGAAATTTGAAATTGAGAGCTAGGGAACACAGTATTAAACTACATGGGCTTCTTACAAACAGAAGGATCTCCTCGCTTATAGCTTATAATCGCTCAATTTTTTCAGTATATCCACATTTTTTTTCAAAGTCTATATTTACTGAAGTATAACGTGGTTCTCTATATTATTTCACTGATCATTTATGATCAATTCTTGGTCACATAGCTAGACATCTGTATGTCTCAAAATTGTTTTTGCTTGGCCATGGAAAGCCCAAACCAAAGTGCACTTTTGTCATATACTGTCTATAGAGGAAAATATAATAATATTCTTTATTGGATTCAATAAGGGTCCATCAAAATAAGTCCATATGTAGTGAAATAAAAAGCATTATATATTGTATATTTTGTTAATCTGGTGCTAATAAAGATCTAATACTGAAGTAAACATCTAGCAGATATAATATCCTGCTATTCTTACATTTATTCTACCAGAGAAGGACAATTTCATCCCCTACAGAAGGCATAACTCAAGTATAGGATCAATTTGATTTCCAAAACAAATTGCAAACACTGTAAAATCAATGGTCACATTAACATTCATGGAAATATGGTTTGCAAAACAGTGAAATATGTCACAGAGTAGAGCCATTAGACTGACAGCACCCTTGTTTTTCAAATTTGAGTAGGAAGTATTATAATATGTATTACACAGCAGTTCCATACATAAGCTCCATCTAGAGGTTATGAAATAGAATTAAAGGAAAAACTATTGGTATTGAAAAGGAAAATATTGTAGCATAATTTATTATCAGGCAAAACAAAACACTATCTGATCTTTTCAACCTTTTATGTTAGTATATGCAGGGCTTTTTTTCTCATAGAATGCCCAGAATGGAGTTCCGGTGCCTTTTTTGGATGGAACCTTGTAGGGTAGGCAAGGTGGGTTGTATGATGTGTGTGAGTTCCGGCACCTTTTTTTTATTATTTACAAAAAAAAGCACTGAGTATATGTGTGGAAAAAAGGGAAAAGAAGTATGCTTGAGAGTAATCTGGGCATAGTTAACTTCCTCTTCTCTTTCAAAATGCTGAACTCTTTCAAAGAACCTGTCTTCAACTTATCTTCAAATTTCCTTGTAAAAAAAATATCTTCCAGACATTCACAAGACTATTTTCCTTTTTTGTTTTAATACGTCAAGTCTCGAGTAAGGAGCCCAAGAGGGCAGGAAAGCAGGGTCTTGATTTTCTGACTATTTAAAATATGTCAGCCCAGGAGAGGTTGAGGTAGTAACAAAACATGAAACATGTTGTTCTCTCTAAATGAGTCTAGATAGCAACTAACCTTGACTTTATGCTACCAGTTCTTATGAATGATGCTGACATAACTGAAGTCACAGAAGGTATTTAGACACTGCAGGAGATTAGAAGCCAAGACCAAATTAAGTTAGTCTAATCAGCATGATTAGATTATAATAAATTGGCCCACTTCTTGGGCCAATCTTTATAGACATGACAATTCTGATGAAAGCAAAGAATTTATCTATTATATAAGAATGGTCATATGAAGGAACAATAGACAAAGCCTACTGCAGAAAGATTACTAACAATAGAAGTACATTAAAGAGACTTCTGGTTCCGGATCACGGCGCTTGCAGCTGCACAAGGAGACTACTCCTACCAGCTGATTCTCCGCCACTGGTAGACCCTTAATCGGGTCGAAAAGCCACCTTGGAGGGGCAGCTACCAGTGAGGAGGTCCTCATTGTCCTTGGAAGAGCAGCAGCTTCTTCCAAGGACCAAGATTGCTCCTTTGGGCCAACAGTGGAAAGAGCAGCCAGTAAAATGGCTGCTCATCTTGCCGCTGAAACCAGAAGTCAGAAGAACATCTAAGCACAGGAACCACTGTGACTGACCCGGGTGAGACTTTTTTCTCTTCCTCTCTTGGTTCTCCTTTTTTTTGTGTGCCTGTAAAAAGCACTTTTTAAATCCTTTCCTTGCTCTGAGAAGGTGGCGTTGGTGAGTGTGGGAAAAAAGAAGCTTATGGATTGAATTAATTTAAAGTGACTTTTTTTCTCTCTATTTTTATTTTTTTATTCACTTTGGGGTCTTGGAAAATCTTTTTAATATTGAATATTGAATTTACTATTGGACTTTGTCTACATTTGAAGAATTCTCCTTTTTTCTACTTTTTCTGATCTTGCTAATGATATTTCTGGTGTCTGGGAGGAGATTTTATATTCTACTGAGTACACCTTGTGTATAAAGTTAAAATTGCACTATTTCTTTTTCTGTTGGTGAGACTGGCTTTGATCTTCAGACTACCATAAAAAGGAAAAGACAAAGAAATTCAACAGCTGTATTTGTGGGGGTGGATACTGATTAAATGTTCTTTGAACACAGCCTCTACTAAAGATACAGTTTGTTTCTAATTTTCCTTGAAATGGAGAAATCTAATGTTCAACTTGACTATAAACTTATACTGGAAAAACTTTATGAAGCTACTGACCAAATACGTTTACAAATAAAAGAGTGTACTATGACAATAAAAAACAGACATTTTGCTTTGAATTTACAAATTGACCCCCAGACTACATCTGAGTATCTTATAGATCAAAAAACAACAGAAGCAGAATCAACTAAGATTAAAGAAGATTCTACTTTACTTTATATGCATGTTGATGAGATCTCCGAGGAACCAAAAAGAACTGTAACTGAACCACTTACAACTTTAAAATTAACAGAAATGAACAGACAAGCTCAACTAACTGAAAACTATGGCAGCTTGGATAAGCATCTATTAATTACAAAATTGGACATAACTGAGCCTGTTATTCAACAGTTTCAAATGTGGAGACTTTACTTTTTAAAACAACGGGATTACTTACAAATAAGCTAGGTTTTTAAAACAGAAAAGGAGATGCTCTTGTTTGACTCAAAGGATACTACAAGGCATAAAAAGTGATTTATTCATTGATATAGAGGCATTGTTATGTAAATCTGTTTGGCATAAAAGGAAAGCTAGAATAAGATTTAAGAGCTTTGACTTAAGGCTCTATATATTGGATTTTAAGGCTTACTAGATATGGATTGATTTATGGCTTAAGACTGTTAAATAAGATGTTAAATTGAATAAAACTTAATTAAAGGTTTGAATTTAATAAGAAGACGTTTGTCTATATATTAATGTTTGTTGTGGTAATAGTAATTTTGGGAGGAGGTTAAAGGAGTTTGACATAGATATTGATGAGAGTGATAGTTTTTTCCTTTCTCTCTTTTCTTTTTTGAATTAATATTTTTATTATTAGGAATGATAGCTATTTTGTAATGGAAGAAGAATAAGAAAAAAAAGAAGGAATGATATTAACAAATGTTTATTGATTATGTTAAGGAAAAAGGGAATGGGGAAACACCTGAAGTGTTAATTATGTATTTAGATTAGCAATATGGAAGATAGTAACTGAAATAGTAAAGCTTTATATAGGATTTGGACTTATTTAGATGAAATGTTACTGATTAAGAAAAAAGAAGGAATGATATTAATAAATGAATATTGATTGTGCTAATGAAAAAAGGTATGGAGAGACATTTGAAGTGTTAATTATGTATTTATGTTAGCAATATGGAATATAGCAATTGAAATAGTAAAGCTTAATATAGGATTTGGATTTATTTAGATGAAATTTTATTGATGACTGTTTTGACTGATTTAGTTGTACTGAAATACATTAACTTGAATATAATATACTACTAGAGGGAATAAAGAGGGGCGCTTTTCTTTTAACCTTTTTTAAATGATTTAATTTGATCTTTATGAGTATGACTTTGTATTTGGACAATTGATTGCCCTGCCACCATAGTGATTCTTAAGCACTGGTTTGTAAAATGAAAAAACTAATAAAACTTGGTTTTCAAAAAAAAGAAGTACATTAAAGAAAAGATTCAAGATTGAAATATAATTGTATCATAACTGTAAACACTAACTTATTTGCCCCACCTGATTATCTTTCTCTTTTTCTTTCTCTTTCTCCTTTTCTTAATTCTTTTTAACATAAAAAAGGAGTGTTAAACCAAAATAGGAGTTTTGGTTTTCTCTCTATTTCTTCAGGGATATGCTTAGACTCCAAACACTTTTTGGGAAAATTAAAAATGGCAAAGGGCTGCTGCCCAACACTTTTTAAACTTGCCCACCTGCCTAGAAGAAACCAAATATACAATGATGATATAATAGAGCATACCCTTGACAGTATAGAGGTTGATGGGAAGCAAGCATATTAGTTTGCTTTCTGATAAAAAAAAAAAGTGTTTTAATTGCCCACACCAACCATGGCAACCATTCTGTGAATGCATTCATACAAGGCTTTCAAAATTCCAACTATATCATCAACATAAAAATCTAATAGATATTATTATATAGTTTGTTTGGTTTCGGCTCGATATGTTGGGTGATCTTAACTATATGGTTTTTGAACCATGCTTTTAGCCTACCATTACCGTATATGCCGCCGTATTAGGTGACCCGGCGTATAAGATGACCCCCGTCTTTATAGCCGGGCCGCATTACTAGAACGTCGTCTTATACGCCGGAAACTACCAGTATTTCCGGCGTATAAGACGACTCGGCGTATAAGACGACCCCCGTCTTTGGTGCCGATTTCAGCGCTCGTGGAAGTCGTCTTATACGCCGGCATTTACGGTATGTATGAATCCATGCACCCTATAGATTTTTCAAGAAATCATGGTTAAAACAAACTATAAATTTGCTTCATTTGTAAGCTAACTAGTCCGTAAAAAGGTACATTAATGTTTACAATTTCTTCCTTTAGTTTCTATTTTCAGAAACCACATATAGTCAACATCCTCATTAGTTTCTATGTGAATGCAACCTGTCTACTCACAAAATATGTACTAATGTGCTACTGACAAGGCACAGTGTAGATATAAATAAAGAATTAAGGAATTACTCTATGACCTGTCTTCTCAGCTATTCTTTGTCTAATTGACTATTAATCTCATCTAAATTCCTTCTTCCTTTGTTCCCTGACACTCATAGAGGCATGGTTTTGAATCTCCTCCAGATTGAATGTAGCTAGCTGGTATTTGGTTTGCATATCCCCACAATGTATTTCCTGTAAATATATTTATTTTTTGTCATACTGAATCTAATTTACTGATCATTGCTCAGATCACTGTATTGAAATATATATATAGTAATCTTTGCTGCTCTGATCAGAATCCTGCATGCATGTGAGTTGTCTGTCTCTCTCTCTGTCTCTGTCTCTGTCTCTCTCTCTCTCTCCTCCCACCCCCCATCGCACAAGACACACAGAGAAAGATACACAATCTCCTATAGAGATAAGTCGGAATGTTCTTTCAAGGTTGGCCAACATAAAATAAATTTATAGGAAAATAAGAGTAAGAAAGAGTATTGTGTACACATGATGGTTTGAGTTATTTATAAAAGTAATAAAGGCAGGATAAAACAAACAAAACAAATTAAAATTTACATTTCTATTTCAAACTGATCTCATTAGAACATGGGAGAATGAAATGTATCTATAAATGTTTATGCCTGGAAGTGGAAAGGACTATGAGATTAATTTAGCATGAATAAAATTCTTCCATAATGCCAGCAACAAAAAGGATAGATTTTTTTCAGAGTATCTCTTTGTGTTTGCTGCATAGTTTATGATTTCAGTGTAGAGAAGACTTTGCAAGTAATTCTTTCCCACACATACACATGTACACATCTGCAATGAAGCCAGTCATTAAAAGGCCAATTACAAATCTCTTATGTTATATTTTCCTTCATAAGAAAAAAATAAAGCATCAAAGTAAGTAGTCAGATTATGGAAATGCCTCCTATAAAAGTCCATTTATTTTCCCTGTGACATGAGGTTAAACATTCCAAATACCAAAATCTGTGGTTTTTTTTTTAAATTAAGCCTATTTACTTTAGCACTCTTTAACCTGTATTTTTCCCCTGATAGTCTGCTTGTATAGCACATAAACATGAGAAAAGTATCTCTGAGAATTTCCAGTTAAAAAAGAATGGCAAAGGAGGAATGGAGAAACAGTGTAGGGATTCAGATACATGAGTAATGTGTCACTAAATGATAGAAGAGGAAGAAGGGCCAGCACATACATAAATACAATCCTAGCATGTTCCTGGAAATTAGTTCCATGGCCGTCAAACATAAATGAATTTTTGGGATCAAATTATATAATAAATAGTAGAAAGATAAACCAGGAATGAACATTAGCTGTCTTAATAATACATAGCATTTCTAGAGCATATTTCCAGTGTTCAAAGCAATGCACATATATTATTCAACAGTTGTTACAACTGCTTTGGATGATATGTCAGTATTTTTATCCTTGTGTTGCAGATGGAAGAGCTGGAACAAGAATAACAAATGGAACATTTACAGTAACATCACCTAGTGAATTGATGTTAAAGGATGATATTTGAAATGGAGACTCATCACCTCAGAAGTCTCTAAAAATGAATGTGTCTCATCACAGTTATTTGTACCTTTTGCTTCTGTTGGTAGGCTGCCTGCTTGGATAACAGGATGTCTTTGTTCTTTCTTTTCTTTTTCCATTGTTTAAAGAAGGAAGAATGCTTACCTCATGGATCACTTGGGCAACTTTTTTGGTGGGGAAGAAACTAAATATCTTATTGCATCATTCAATGGCATAATATACATGAGGTCTTGCCATCAATGTGGGCAGAACTAAAATATTTATTTTTTCCTAGGTTTGGAGATTTGTTTACTTTTAAAAGGATATTAAACCAATTTTATAGAGAGTCAATTTGTAGTGTAGTGGTTAAGGCACCAAGCTAGAAACTAGGAGACTGTAAGTTATAGTTCTGTCTAAAGCTCAAAGCCAACTAGGTGATCTTCAGACTGTCAACCTTTCTCAGCTGTAGGAAGGAGGCAAAAGCAAATCCTTCCATAAAACCTTGCAAAAAAAACTGCAAGGACTTATTCAGGCAGTCACCAACAGTCAAAAGTGTCTTAAAGTAATACACAAAAATATCATGTCTCTGGAAGCTTCACTGTCAGTATTTGGCAGTCGTGGTCAGACGAGATCACAGTAGAGGTCAGAAGAGGCCACAAAGAAGAGTTCCAGAGTTCAAGTTTTATATCCCTGTGAAAACATTGTTGCATGGACAGTCAAACAGAGATCCATGTAATTATCCATTCTTTTTATTCATATTTGTTATGTTTGTGGGTTGGAAGCATTAAGAGGAGACGCATTTTGTAACAACAAGCCTTCTTTATTGTTCTCATCCACAACCAACAACTGCAAAAATGGCTTGCAGACCTTTTATAGTGTCCTATCCCCAGACAATGTCAACCAATGATTGCAGAGGCTGTTTCTGCCTTGCGTATGCGCACAAGGCTAGAGACAGCCAGTCTGGTCCCGGGCAGCTTTTGATCTGCCCAGGACCCTTTGCAACATTTCTGAGCCTGCTGAATGCTTCAGCAGGCTCAGGACATAACACCCCTCCCCCCTGGATGAAACAATCATACCTTACTATGTAGAAGCACAGGTACATGTGTTCAATGGACTGGATGTTCTTGTGAAGCACAATATGCCTGCACACAGGCAGAGCACTCTTACGTTCATAATTTTTCACAGAAAAAAAATACAACAAAATAATATGCTGGGAAGAACATCCTTTACTGAGTGTTTGTTCTACATTTGTTTAAGGACTAGTAAGTTTCCTTTGACTTGACAGAAACCTCACATAGTCTGGGTGGGCCCTTGGCCTGCTGTGACCTTATGATAGCTAGTGAGTGTGCCTGGCCTGCCAGCTCGCCTGCCAGGCTAGGCAGACCAGGACTTTGGTGCCCCAAAGACCCAGGTGACCCACCCAGCTGCTGACTGGCTGGATCCTCTGAATCCAAGCCAGGGTTCCTTGAGAGGTTGGAATTCTCCAAGTCCAGTGGTGGGGTGGAATTCCCCAAATCCACAATTGACTCCTCTTGGGAGCAGTGTCCATCGAGCCCAAGACCAGCAGCTGGAGTGGCCTGAGTGGCTGATGTGCCCCAGTAACCCATGGCCCTCATGTATGTGCCAGAGGTGCCAGAGTCAGGAGCCGCCTCCATGGCAAACCCCCTTTCTGGAGACTCCTAGTTTGGAGCACTTGCTGAAGCCTGGGATGACCCCTGTTCTGGAGCAACAGCTGAATCTTGTGAATGTCCCCATTCTGCCATGGGAACATCTGTAGTAGCGTGTGAAAATCCACTGGAGCTGGAAGACTCTGGTCCAGAATAAAGATTATGGTCCTCCTCCCCCCCCCCCACGAGAGCAGAGCCAGGAGCAGAAGTATTGCTGGGCAGCTTCCAGCGCAGTTGCTCTATGTGTCGTCGAATGACGCACCCATCGTCCAAGGCCACTTTGTATGATAGTGGCTCAGAGATCTTGCAGACTACTGCTGTGACCCAGAGATGTCCAGGTCCATAGTTCCTTGCCTAGACCAGATCGCTCACCTGTAGTCTCGTTGGTGCCCACGGCTATGACACCTGTGAAGCCACCCGGTCTGGATGCAACCTGTCCAGTTTCGTGATGAGGCGGCGACCCCAGCAGAGTTCTGCTGGGCTCTTCCCTATGGCTGTGCAAGGTGTGGTGCGATGTGCAAAAAGGAAATCAGCTAACCTGTGATGCCAGCTGCATGAGTCTTTTGAGAGCATCTTTGGTAGTGCGCACCATCCTCTCTGCCTGGCCATTGGAAGATGGGTGTAATGGAGCAGAAGTCGTGTGCTGGATCAAGTTGGCCTGAAGAAAAGCCTGGAACTCAAAAGAGGTAAATTGGGGGCCGTTATCTGAGACCAGGACATCTGGAAGTCCATGAGAAGTGAAGATTCCTCTCAACACCTGGATGGTCTTAGCAGTAATAGTGGAGGAAACAGGTACAACCTCTAGCCACTTGGAATGGCTGTCAATGAGGAGAAGGAAGAATTGCCCCTGAAAGGGCCCACTGTAATCTATATGTACCTTGATCAAGGGGCTTGTGTTTCCTCCCACCTATGTACAGGGGCCTGAGGCATTTCAAACCTTGACTGTTGCAACACTTGACACCTGTGCACCTGAGCCTCGATGGCTTTATCGAGCCCAGACCACCAGAGATGGCTGCGCGCAAGCGCTTTCATCCGGACTATACCTGGATGTCCCTCATGCAGAGAGATCAAGATTCTAGACCTCAATGAGGCTGGGATGACTACCCTACTACCCCATAACAGGCACCCTTTGAATGTGAAAACCTCATGCTTCCTTTGACAAAAGCTTTGAAACTCAGTATTTGGACATGTGTCAGGCCATCCTGACAACACCCATGTCAGTATGCGTGTAAGTGTGTGATCAGTGGCAGTTTCTGCAGTCACGTCCCTAGCATTGAGGGGAGATTCAGGTAATTCCTGAATGGAGAGAATGTTAATAGCAGGAGCAGGATCTGCCTCTAGCTGTGTTAGAGGTGATCTGCTGAGGCCTTCTGCATGGCCCATTTCTTCTCCAGGTTTGTGAATCAGCATGTAATCATATGCTGACAGGAAAATTGACCATCTCAGCATTCTTGGAGATATTATATGAGGGGTTTGCTTGTTTGTAGTAAACAACCCCAGCAGAGGCTTATGGTCTGTATAGACCATGAAGTGGCAGCCATATAAGAAATCATGAAATTTCTTTATGCCAGTCACTATGGCCAAGGCTTCTCTGTCAATTTGAGCGTAATTATGCTCTGCAGACAATAGAGTCCTTAAATAATAGGCCACAGGGACTTGTGTCCCATCAGCCTTCAAGTGACTGAATACTGCTCCCACCCCATAAGGGGATGCTTCACATGTGATGCTCACTGGCAATTGCTCATTGAAATGCGCTAAGACCGTATTTGAAGAGAGCAAGGCCTTAACCTCATTAAAACTCCTTTCATGGACCTTAGTCTACTGCCATGGAGCCTGTTTATCCAAGAGCCGGTGTAACAGCTCAGCCACTGCAGCCTTGTGGGGAAGGAATGTGTGATAGAAATTTAAGAGTCCCCGGAAAGCCTGAAGCTCGCTTTTGGACTTGGGACTTGGGGCCTGCTGAATTGCTTGAAGCTTGGATTCAGCAGGATGGATGCCTTGAGCATCAATTCTGAAGCCTAAGAATTCAGTGGAAGTGACTCCAATTTTGCATTTATCTTGCTTCAGTTTCAGACCCGCTTGGCGGAAACAAAGCAAGACAGCCCTTAATCTTTCAGCTAAGTTGAGAGATGACTCCCCAGCAATGAGGACGTCATTGAAGTAGGGACAGATCCCAGGAATACCACAGAGTGTGTGCTCCATTACACTTTGGAAGATGCCAGGGGATACATTAACCCCAAACTGCAATCTTTTAACCTTAAAGGGTCCCCTGTGCATTACAATTGTTTGAGCCTCAGCTGTTGCCTCATCAACAGGTAATTGTTGGTAGGCCTGTGCCAAATCAAGCTTTGCAAAAATTCACACACTCCCTCTGAGGGAGGCCAGAATATGACTTACCACAGGCACTGGATATGCATGCTGTTACAGAGCTTTGTTCAATGTACATTTATAGTCTGAGCAAATTCAGACTTCTCCATTAGCCTTAAGAGGCATTACAATGGGGGTTTCCCATGGACTAGAGTCCACAGGTTCTAAGATGCCTTGCTGGAGCAGCTTGTCCAGCTCTGCATCAATTTTGCTTTTGAGAGCAAAAGGCACCCTTCTAGGCTTAATCCTAATAAGTGTGATAGCTGGGTCTAAGTGTAGGGCAATGGGAGGCCCCTTGTATGAACCAATGTGCTAAACACATCAGCAAACTCCTTGCAGACTTCTGCAAGGCCTACCATTTCCACTCTGTGAAGACCAGACACTTGCATCCCAAGGGCCTCGAACCAATCGAGTCCAATGAGACTCGTGCGATCACCCCCAACTACCACATCTAGTAGGCCCTCAAAAGCCTTACGCTGCACTTTGAGAGTAGCCTCCCCCTTCACACTGACTATGGAATTCTGGAAGTCAGTGAGAATTAAGTTCTATGGCCTGGGTTTGACCCGAAGGCCACCACTGCTCCAAATCCTTTTGAAGGTGTCATGTGAAATGGTTGATAGAGCGGAGTCTGTGACCAACTCCATTGACAAGGTAACCCCTTGCAGCTTCACGTCAATGCAAAGCTTTTTCTTAAGGGGCCTGTGTGTCCCTGTCCTCAAAATTCTCCTGCGCGACATGCAGAAACCCACCATGTGTTGGCTGGGGACCCTGATACCTTTCTGAAGTAATTCTTCCCAAGGTTGAACCTTCTGCCGACCCAAACAGACAGAGGCAATGTGGCCTTGTCTGCCACATGCCCAGCAAATGGTGGAACGGAACCTGCAGTCAGCTCGCTTGTGACATCCTCGCACCCAAAACACTGAGGAGATGCTGGGGCCCTGTCTGGACGCTCCTTCGGCCTTCTCTCTGCTGGCTGGTGCAGCCTGTCCACCTCCTCTTCAGGATCCTGTTCTGGATCTTCTCGAGCGACCTCTTGATGGACGGTCATGGTGGCTGGAGTGTTTCTGGCGAGCCACAAAGCCTTCACAGTGCCGCCCGCTGCTTCTTCAGCTGCAACCTCTCTCAAGGCATCTTGGAATGAAATATCTTCCTTGGTGAAGATCTTCTGCTGCAGCTCACGACTCCTTAGGCCACAAACAAAACGATCCTGTAGCCTCTCTTCCATGTCCTTGAATTCACAAGGCCTTGCTGCTTGCCTTAAGGCAGCAATAAAGTCTGCAGCAGACTCACCAGGCCTCTGGTCCCTCTGCTCGAACGCTTGTCGCCAAGCAATCACAGAAAGTTTGGGTCGGAAATGTTCTTTCGCATTTTCTTCAAGTCTGCATAAGTTACTGACTCCAAAAGTGATGGGGCCACTAGATTCTCTGTTATATCAAACGTTTCCTGTCCACAGACACACAGCAGGGTAGCCGCTTTAAGGCTGTCTTCCTTTATCTGATTGACCCTGAAATAGTTTTCCACCCATGCCACATACAAATTCCAGCAGTCTGGGTATGCAATCTCAAACTCTGACAAGTGGCCAATCTTAGACATCTTCTGTAACCTGCGTTAATGCCTTCGCTGCAAGCCTGTTATCTGGGGAAGGGGTCCCTTGGCCGAGTTCACCTCCAGTGATGCTGTACTGGCAGGCAGAGTCACTGTGCTGGAAGCCGAACTTCCCAGGACTTCTTGGTAAGTCCTCTCTTCTTTGTTGTTAAATGTGGCTTACAGCGATCTCACCTTCATTGCCACTGTTATGTTTGTGGGTTGGAGGCATTAAGAGGAGATGCATTGTGTAACAACAAGCCTTCTTTATTGTTCTCCTCCACAATCAAAAACTGCAAAAATGGCTCGCAGGTCTTTCATAGTGTCCTATCTCCAGACAACGTCAACCAATAATTGCAGAGGCTGTTTCCCGCCTTGCGCATGCATGCAAGGCTGGAGACATCCAGTCTGGTCCTGGGCAGCTTTTGATCTGCCCGGGACCCTTTGCAACATTTCTGAGCCTGCTGAGCAGGTTCAGGACATAATAAGATTGGCAACATTCAGTTTGACAACCCATTTGAGACAACAATATTTGGACTTCTAGTAAATATTATATGACCTTTTCAGATAAGGAGAGAGAGAGGGAGGGAGAGAGAGAGAGGAGGGGAGAGGGAGAGAGAGAGATTTAAAACATCTAAATAAGTTTAAGGCACTTGGGTTAGTAAGTGAAGGTGCTAGACTAGAAACCAAAATACTATGAGTTCTAGTCCTGCCTTAGGCATTAAGTGACTGAGTGCTAAGTGACCTTGGCAAACCACTTCTGAAAATGCTGCCAAGTGAAGTCCATGTGGTTGTCACAAAGTCATACTGACTGAAAGGAACGAAAATAAAAGAGGGGGGGAAGGTTGTTAAATAAGTCTTCCCCAGCCTATGTCTTTCAGATGTGCTACAACTCCCAGCTGCAACTCCCAAACTTTCAGATATTGTGGCCATATGCTGTAAGTGCTACAATTCCAAGTCTGATTTTATCTTATCAGTCCTGTGTTACAAATTCTAGCTGTTTTACGATTTCAATGGTATGTACTGAATAATTTAGAGGACTTTTCTTGAAAAACTGTACTCATTCTACATTATTTTAATTTGTCATAAAGACTGTTAAATCTGTTGAAAAGAAGGTTAGAATTTTTTTGAATAATTCATAACATAAAGAAGTTCCTTCAGAAGATAGCAAGTTAGAGACAGTTGATTGAGGGTAACTTTCAACACTCTGTAATAATAAACCAATCCATAACTCTTTATGTTTCCAGCAAGCCATATGAGTTAAAGGAAGTCTTACACGTTAAACATTAATCTGATAGTCATATTTATGGGTACAACATTTGATAGTCTTATGTAACAAGCAATGCATGCAATTTATGAAGTTCGTCATTTTGCAATAAATGGATAGTTTTGTTGCTGAGCTAGAAGTAAATGAATAAAAGGTTTCTAGACCTTTCTTATAATGAAAGCAGAACAAAAAGCTGAAAATCTTAGTAAGAAACTAGGAGATTAAAGAAAAAAGAGGCTGTAGCAGTTAAGTACATTTATTTTACTATTTTATTTATAGGGAAAGCATGCAGAACGTGGTTTTTGGAATTTTTTTTTCAAATTTCTTTACAACCTGCCACATCTCTGGGTAAGCATAACCACAGAGAAGGCTGTATATCTTTGACTCTGAGTCACCAAACCGGAGAGGAAATGAGAGAGAAGTGGGGGGGGGGGGCTTGGAATGGAAGACTCTCTCATCTACATCAATGCATTAGTGAATTTTTTCTGAAATATTTTTTCCCTCTGTGCCATCTTGTCTTGATCAGCCCCATTTTCAACATTTTGTTGGGTTGAAAGAATAAGACTGGGAAAGCACGCAAAGCTTGAGTTTGGGGATAATTTCCAATCACTGAATAACTTTTGGGCATAACAAATCAATAACATTTCAATTTTTCTTTACTGATCCAACTGACATCACACGTTTCCCAAGGTAGCTTATATACGGTAGTCCATTCATATTATCCCCACAACTAGTCATTCAGGGTGGCTGGGACTAAGAAAGAGTGATTTTGGCCAGTCTTCTAGTAAGCTGTCATGGATGAGAAAGATTTGGTCCAACATGTTAGTTACTAAACCAAAAAGTACACCATGAACAATATATAGCAGAAAACAGAAAATGGGGCACAGCAATATGTAAAGAGTGTTATTTCTCCTGTGTTTCTTATTAGGGATGAACTGAATTTTATAGGTTTAATTTTTCAGTGAATATAACAAAAATCTAAAAAGGAAGTTCTATCAATTATTTTTCATTCTAAAAAGAATAAGAATGAAAGGAAGAGAATGGTATGAAGCCAAAGTGAAAATGATATAATAATGTCAAAATACGTATATCCAGATTTGGATAGGTGACAACAAAGTAGAAAATTGACATTCTGTGATATCCTTCTTGATTTCATCCTGAATTAAGAAAAATGTCTTCATTAAATTTTGCAAACCACTGAATAGTTCATAGGATGTTTTTCCCCCAGCAAAACATTTTTCTGTCTCTTTTGAATGTAGTCTTAGAAAGGCAATATAGGAGATGTGTATGAAAGGTGATGAGTGTGGCACTGCATGGACGGAAGAATTATTACAGAATCTTTTATTATTGACTCTCATCTTTTTTGCACAACATTTTCTTTTGTGCTACATAATGGATTCATGGCATGAACCACTGTCTCTGAAAGTAAATATCTGTGAATAAATGTCTTAAATATTGGAAAGTACAAGAGTGCCCTTTCCACCTTCCTCTTCTCCATTGGAAACCTCTTGCAAGGGGCAATAGGGTACATCATATAGCTAGCATGGGCCAAGAGTTCAGACTGAAAACAGACAGGAACAGGCATTTGTTTACATTGTCAGGTAGAACTTTGAGTTGTTTTGCTGATTGTCATGTCTGAAATATTTTATTTAGGAAAAGCAGAAGGCTTTTATTTGGATTCTCTTCTGATAAAAGAGAAGTAACTACTATTTAAATTCATTATGTGTAAACCCAAAAAATTGTAGGCACATATACCTACTATAAAACAGAGGTCCCCAACCTTTTGAGCACCAGGGACTGGTTCTGTGGAGAAAGGTTTTTCCATGGACCGGAGAGTGTGTGGTTTTGTGTGCTGCCTGCATCCCACAGATGGGGCTTTTCTTGTTTGTGAGGACAGGTTGCTAGCATGCCGCAGCCCGGTACCAGTCCACAGACCGGGGATTGGGGACCCCTGCTATAAAGTGTTTTTAAAAGTGGTATGTACCCTTTTTATGTTGATTAATCCTTAATCAAGCTTACTCATTAAGCTTTGCAGCATGCACACATTACAGACAAACGTATCTCTATTTTTATTTGATTATACACACTTGATTAATAGATCACAACAAGTTTAGGACATCCCTTAAAATCATGGAACCATCTAATCTATTAATGAATTTATATTTAAATTGAAACCAATAGTTGCTTGTAGGATACAATATAAAAAATTGAAATAGTTGAAAACTGAGAAAAAAGTGAGCCAAGGTTACAAATGATCACCTTATTTAATTTACGAAGAATACAGCATGAAAAATACTAGTCTGGATATCAGAATCAAAATTGCGGGGGAAACCTTGAATTGATTATACCACTTTGATGGCTGGCAGTGAGAAGAACATAAGACATCTCTTGTGAGTGAAAGAAGAGAATGCAAAAATTCCTAAGATTTTAGGCAGTGAGAATCCAATGTAAATAAGTGGAGAGAAAGAAACAGACTATCTTCCAAGGCTAAAAATATCTCAAAGTCATAGGCATAAAATAAAGAGATGACTGTTCCTTGGGAGAAAGGCAATGTCAAATCTAGCAAAAATATTAAATTGCAAAAACATACACTGACAATAAAAATGCAATTTCCTAGTAATTTTTGACTATGGATGAATTAAATTTATTGTCTTTTATTGTGATGCTGAATTAAATAGTTGAGAATATTTTGGACTGATAGAGGATAAAACATATGAGGAACATTGCTGGAATTGGGTATGTCTAGTTTAATGAAGAGAAGGACGAAGGGGGACATGACAGCAGTGTTCCAATATCTCAGGGGCTGCCACAAAGAAGAGGGAGTCAAGCTATTCTCCAAAGCACCTGAGGGCAGGACAAGAAGCAACGGATGGAAACTAATCAAGGAGAGAAGCAACCTAGAACTAAGGAGAAACTTCCTGACAGAACAATTAACCAATGGAACAACCTGCCTCCAGAAGCGGTGAATGCTCCAACACTAGAAGTTTTTAAGAAGAGAAAAACTTCCAGTGTTGGAGCATTCACCGCTTCTGGACAGCCATTTGTCTGAAATGGTATAGGGTTTCCTGCCTGAGCAGAGGGTTGGACTCGATGACTTCCAAGGTCCCTTCCAACTTTATTATTATTATTATTATTATTATTATTATTATTATTATTATTATTATTATCATCATCATCATCATCATCATCATCATTATTATTATATAGTACTAGGTGAAAGAAAACTAGGGCGGAATAAAAAATTCTGCTTCCTCAGTTAATTCATATTTCTGTTTCTTCCTCCATCCCTGAAGAAGAAAACTGTTGATTAAAGTCTCCCTATGACATCATGCCTTTTTGAAAGATCTGTAATTCGCTTTTTAAATTCATCATCCACATTTGTAGGGAGGGGGAGAATGGTGACCAGATAGTAGACAACACCATCAACACATACCTTTTCTTATTGTTCCACTTATTTTAACATTTATTTGTTTGTTTATTGTTTATTCATCCATCCATCCATTCAATTTATATAGCCTATCTCAGTCAATGACTCTGGGAGACTTACAATTCATAGGCTCTCTATAGTGTTCCAAATTCATACATTTAGATTCCTGAGCAGGAATGGATTTTTTTTAATATGCAGTTTTTCTTGGAATCACATTTCAGCAACAAACCCACTTTCTACTGTACACAGAGATTTATCTCAGGTTCTGATTTTAGAGTGTATATTTTTAGCCACTGTAAAATTAAGTATAAAACCTTTTTATGTTTTTATGTTGTTCATAATATGTTTAGGTGTGCATCATGTATGTGTTTCTCTTTGAACACGGGCAACTAAATTTCATTTTTGATGTGTGCCGTTGTGCCCACGGTAAAAAAAAGGACAATAAAGCTTATCTTATCTTATCTTATCTTAATCAACATGTTGCCGATCTTGTGCCCAAAGTTCATTATCTAGATATGTCAGACCATGGATGCAGAAACCAAAGATTTTTTTACAGCATTTGATAGCTTACCCATTGACTTGAATTGCAAATTAAAAAAAACTTTCTTTTTCTAAAAATCTGAACTCAGAAAATAGTGGTAGAACTGACATACCATGCCCAGTTTTCAAAACTCTTGCAGAATAATGCTTTCTACTGAATTTAAGAATGCCCACATTGCTAATACATGGTGATTATAACTCTTATAAGCTATGTAGTACAGGTAAATTCCTAGTGGTAAGAATAGAATAGAATAGAATAGAATAGAATAGAATAGAATAGAATAGAATAGAATAGAATAGAATAGAATAGAATAGAACAGAGCTGGAAGGGACCTTGGAGGTCTTATAGTCCAGCCCCCCCCCGGCTCAAACAGGAGAATCTATACCATCTCAGAAAAGTGACTGTCCAGTCCCTTCTTAAAAATCTCCAGTGATAGAGCACCCACGATTTCTGAAGGCAAGCTATTCCACTGGTTA